>NW_024062843.1:0-1466564 GCF_006381635.1 Hibiscus syriacus | reverse complement strand
GGGGAATCGATACCCCAGGGGGGGAACCGATTCCCCCATGAGAAAAAGAAGAGAAAGAAAAGAAAGCAAGACTAAGCTATAATTCTTTAAATTAGTAAGCTAAAGCTTAATTGCAAGACATAGACACTGATGATATCTTAAAAATTATGTTTATGTAGATACCGAGCCTACTCGAGTTCGGGAACAATCTACAAGTAGGATCGATCGAGGAAAAGGCAAAGAAGTATAGGTGAGTGCATATGCATAGCATGAATATAGTAGTATATTCAGTTCTAGACTTGTGATAAGTCTAGATTCCATATTTTGACATATGATTACATTCATTATGATACATGACATGAATTTGTATTAAATGTATTACATGACATGAATTCATTATATGTATTACATGACATGATATGCAGAAAAGTTATATGCACTATGTGATAAAGGTATGTAAATGATATGCCTATGTTTAAAGGTATGAAATACTATGTCTACGCGATATGAAACTACGGGAAATGTATAGCCCATGTTATGATGAGAACTATAGGTAGTTGGCATGCCAAGGGTAGAGGGTATACTCGGTTCTTTAGGACATATGTATCCTTTGGAACCTGTGTGAAGTCTTAAAAGACATACTTGATCCATAGTATATGTATATGATTCTTAAGGAATTCTACGTGATCCTTATGGACATAATTCTACGGGCACTTCGTGCAATTCTACGGGCACTTCGGTGCAATTCTACGGGCACTCGGTGCATTTATACGACTGTGGTGACAGCATAGTGCACAACTCACATTACTCAAATACCTTAGGTTCTCAATATGCTATCATGGGCCAATAAACTTATTAATACTGAAAATGAATGTTACAGTCATACGCTTACAGGTATGATATTGATGAAGTATACTACATTGATTAGTTACATGTTTGCATCTCATCTCATATGATCCTGACATTTTCATTACATTACATTGCCTTATTATTGTTGCCTCACTAAGTCGATGACTTAGAGTGTGAGTTTCACACCGGATCCGAGGAAAATAGAAGAGACAGGTGAAGCAGCTTGACAGTATTACTCCTGCAACCATCAGATCAGAAGCAACTTATCATAGGTTATTTTGTTATGTAAATAGCAGTTGGCATGTAATTAAAGAGTAAGTTGTGTATGCTCTGAATATTTTGTAAACTTATATACAGTATGTATTATTGTATTTTCTTAATACAAGTCCCAATATTTTACTATTATTTATTAAGAGTTGTGTTTTAAAGTCAATGTAGTATCTCTGACTCATATCCGGTCGGGTATGGGTTGGGGGTGTTACATTTAATGGTATCAGAGCTATGGTTTAGCCGATTCTAGGCATAAACCAGAGTCTATGGAGTCTTTAAATGGAATACATGCCAACAAATAGTGAGAACTTCTGATCTGGTATAGTATGAGTATGGTTTTGTTAATAGGATAATGTGTTTATTCTTATTAGATGTCCGGACATATAGCTCCCGAAGTGAAGCGGGAGAAGATAGCATGCTGAAAGCAGTAATTCACCTGCCCTGGCCAGGCAAGGTGAAGGACATGCATCTCAAGGAGTGCCTGTACAAGATCAAGATACGTTCTTCAGAACGTTAGACGCTATTCTGAGCGTCTTCAACCTCCTGCTCCACTAACTCCAAGAATTAATGTAGCAAAAGAATTGAGAAGTTTAGGAGCTCCCGAATTTAAGGGAGAAGTGAGGAAGGTCCGGTGTCAGCGGATCTTTGGTTGAATGATTTGAAAATCATGTTAGATGGTCTCCACTGTTCGAAGTGGAGAAATTAAATGGAGCGTGTCTTTATTAAGGGGTCAGGCGAGGATATGGTGGACGAATGTCACCATGAGGATGTCAACCGACCATGGACTTGGTCTTTGTTTTTAGATGAATTTAAAAGCAAGTATAATTGGAGATCAGTTTATCCGCCAAATGAAGCAGGAATTTATGAATTTGAAGCAGATGAGCCGCTCTGTGTATGAGTACGAATGAGTTTAATAAGCTGAGCAGGTTTGCAGCTGAGCTTGTGCCTACTGAAAAGATGCTTGCGAGTGGTTCGTGAGGGCTTGCGCCCTAGACTTAAAGAAATGTTGATAGTATAAACTTGTCCTCGTTCCAGGAGGTGATCAATCGTGCAAAAGCTCTTGAAAGGGCTCAGAATGAAAGATTTGGGGACTCGAGAGTTCAGACATCAAAGAGGACGACTACTTATTCTGTTCAACACCAACAAAAAGGGGAAGAGACTCGGGATTTCGATCACAAACTAGATCAGAATCAGTTGCATCGTCTGCTAGGGGAGCAAGTCAGGCAGACCTAGACAGACGCAGTCAGTAGAATCTGGTGCTGGGAGATCTACTCCGGGTCAAGGAAACATTGTGAGCACTGCGGGAAAAACCATTATGGGATTGTGATGGCAGCTGGGACTGTTTTCGATGCGGGGATGCCGGACATTTTGTCCGGGATTGTCCTGATTGTGGTGAGCCAGCCACCATCTGGAAGAGCTGGTTCTTTCTCACAAAGAGGACGAGGAAGAGGCAGAGGAAGGAACCCGTCTGAATTCTCTGCTCAACCTGAAGTTCGATCCACTGCTCGAGTATACAACTTAAAGACAAGTGAAGACCGTGATGACCCTGATTATAGCAGGTACTTTTCAGTTGTATGATAAATTAGTATTGGTACTGATGATCCGGGTTCTAATTTCTTATATTACAAGTAAGTTAGTAAAGGAGTTGGGGATTCCCTTAGAAGCTACGAGTAATGAATATAGTAACGACTCCGTTAGGCCAAAGTGCCAGGGTGAATAAAGTTTGTAAGGGGTGTCCCATAAAGATTCAGGGAATTGAATTCCCTGCTTGATGGAATTACCTTTGACGAGTTTGAAGTGAATCTGGAATGGATGGTTGTTCCGGTATTATGGAGATGTTAGTTGCAGATTGAAAAAGGTAACTCTGAAAAGTCCAGACAGAATAGAGATAAGTGTGAGCAGTTGAAAGTTTAATCCGTTAGCGAATGTAATATCAGTGATGTCGGCCAAGAAATTATTGCTACAAGGATGTCAGGGTTTTTCGGCAAATGTGATTGATTCAAGAGCTCAAGAGAAAAAGTTAGAGGAAATTCCAATAGTTCGAGAGTTCCCTGATGTTTTTCCTGCTGAATTGCCAGGATTACCTCCGGATAGAGAGGTAGAATTCCAAATAGAAATAATGTCGGGAACAGCTCCGATTGCAATGGCCTTATCGAATGGCTCCGAAAGAGTGCAAGAGTTAAACATCAATTACAAGAATTGCTAGAGAAGGGATTTATCCAACCAAGTGTATCGCCTTGGGGAGCTCCGGTGTTATTTGTTAAAAGAAGGATGGATCAATGGTCTTTGCATTGACTATCGACACTCAATAAGGTGACCATCAAGAACAAGTATCCCCTTCCGCGCATTGATGATTTGTTTGATCAACTAAAAGAGCTTCGGTATTTTCGAAGATTGATCTACGTTCGGGTTATCATCAATTGAAGATCCAGGAGAAAGATACTCCGAAGACAGCTTTCAGAACGAGATATGGTCATTATGAATTCATCGTAATGCCATTCGGAGTAACGAATGCACCTGCTACTTTCATGGATTTATGAACAGGATTTTTCAGCCCTATTTGGACCAGTTTGTTGTTGTCTTTATTGATGACATACTGGTGTACTCGAAATCCCCTGAAGAGCATAGCACACATCTGAGGATCGTCTTGCAAATTTTAAGAGATAAAAGTTGTATGCCAAATGTGAGTTCTGGTTAAAGAAGTAATTTTCCTGGGGCATGTGATCTCGGCAGTTGGGATAGAGTAGACCCTCAGAAGTTAAAGCTATAATGGATTGGAAGTTCCTAAGAATGTGTCTCAAGTTCGGAGTTTTCTTGGACTGCCGGTTATTATCGAAGATTCGTTAAGAATTTTTCTATGGTTGTGCTGCCTTTAACAAAGCTAATGAGAAAGAACGTACCATTGTTTGGACTTCTGAATGTCAAGAAGCTTCGAAGTTTAAGAGAATTCTGACGGAAACTCCGATATTGGTTCAACCGGAATCTGGCAAGAATTTTGTATACAGTGACGCATCCCATAACGGGTTGGGGTGTGTACTAATGCAAGAAGGAAAAGTGGTAGCGTACGCATCGAGACAGTTGAAACCACATGAAAGGAATTACCCCATCATGATCTAGAAATGGTTGCTGTAGTATCGCTCTCAGGATTTGGCGTCATTATCTTTATGGGGAGCGTTGTTACTTATATACGGATCATAAGAGCCTGAGTACCTGATGACTCAAAAAGAATTGAATTTGAGGCAACGTAGAGGGGTAGGTCTTAAAGGATTACGATGTGATAATTGACACATCCCGGAAAGGCTAATGTGGTAGCAGATGCTCTGAGTAGAAAGACGTTTGCAGCTTTACGAGCTATGGATGTAAGATTATCTTTAAGGGAGACGGTGGTCTTTGTGCAGAATTAACCCTTAGACCAACATGGTTGGAACGAATAGGAGAATTGCAAGGTAAAGATGAAATGTGTTTGAAAAGAATTGAGCAAGTAAAGAACAAAGAGATTAAAGACTTTGAGATTAAGTCAGATGGAATCTTTATTGTAAAGGAAATGTTAATACCCGACAATGACGACTTGAAGAAGGAGATTTAACAGAGGCTCATTGCAGTCCGTTAACGATGCACCGGGTGGAACCAAGATGTATATAGATTTGAAGGATCGATTTTGGTGGTCAGGATGAAGCGAAGCATCAAGAATTTGTGTCTAAATGTTTGATATGTCAACAAGTCAAAGCCGAGCATCAAGTTCCATCAGGATATTGCAACCGCTTTCATTCCTCAATGGAAGTGGGAAAATGTTACGATGGATTTTGTTCGGGGTTACCCTTTGACTCCGAACAAAAGAGAATCAATCTGGGTAATCGTTGATCGATTAACTAAGTCAGCGATTTCCTCCCTGTTAGAACGGATTTCTCTATGGAAAAGTATGCAGAGCTGTATATTAGAGAAGTTATTAGATGCATGGAGTACTGTTTCCATAGTCTCTGATCTGATCTAGGGACATGGAGCGTTGGGGACTCGTTAAATAGTACGGCTCATCCTCAGATTCAATGGATATTGGAAGATATGTTGAGAGCGTGCGTAATGGAATTAAAGGATCATGGGAAAAGTATTTACGCTGGCAGAGTTCGCTTAAACAATAGTTATCAGTCTAGTATAAAGATGGCCCCCTATGAAGCATTATATGGAAGAAAATGTCGTACTCCATTAAATTGGTATGAACTCAAAGACCGAAGTGTTCTTGGTCCGGATTTAATTCAAGATGTAGAACAGAAAGTTCGAGAAATTCAGCATAACCTCAAAGTGGCCTCTGATCGGCAAAAGTCCTATTCTGATCTTAAGAGGAAAAATTGAATTTCAAGTTGGAGATAAGGTGTTTTAGAAGTGTCTCCATGGAAGAAGGTGTTGAGATTTGGTCGGAAAGGAAAATTGAGTCCTCGGTTTATTGGACCATATGAGATTGTAAAGAGAGTAGGACCAGTAGCATATCAGCTAATTTTACCACCTGAGATGGAAAAGATACATGATGTTTTTCACGTTTCAATGCTTCGAAGATATAGATCTGACCCTTCTCATATCGTGACCCAGAAGAGATTGAGGTTCGTCCTGACTTGACATATGAGGAAGAACCGATTCAAATCTTAGCACATGAAGTTAAGCAATTGAGGAACAAGACCATTCCTTTGGTCAAAGTGTTGTGGAGAAATCACAAAGTAGAGAAGCAACATGGGAGCGTGAAGAAGATATGCGACATCAATACCCTCATTTGTTCGTGCAATGAAAATTCGAGGACGAATTTCTTAAGGGGGAGAGATTTGTAACATCCTCCATGTCGGGTGAGTGATTGATTTGCAAAGTTTCAACATTTGGGGATTAAAGTAGAATGATATATAGTTTAAAATAAAGGTTAGTAAATATGAAATGAAGGTAGGGACCAAATGGTCATTGGTAAGGAAAATTTATTAAAAATAATGTTATGGGGTATATGATACCACGTGTGATTTTAGGTTCCAGAACCTCCCATTTCTTCTTCATTCTTCCTTACTTTTTCTCTTCTTCCAACCGTGGGCTTGCAATTATAGGTAAGAAACTGAACTTGGTAGTTTCTTGGATTGTTAAGATTGGAAATGAAAGTTGGTATGTTATATAAGATAAAGGAACTATATGACATTAAAACAACAAGATAAGTGATTTAGAGAATGATTTGGAAAATGAGTTTTAGATGAAATCTTGATAGGAATGAGTTTTTAATGTTTGAATCAGATTTTGACTTGTCATAAGCTAATTAAGAAGTATGAAGTAATAGAATTGAAATTAGAACAAGTTGAAATTGGAGTAAGATTCTTCAATTCTATATGGATGAGGAGTTTCTTAGTTTTAGAGGTATTGAATGGTTAATAATTAGTTTAAATAAGTGTATGAGAGCTAAGAGTGTTAAAGGGATTGAAATAAGTATGTTTGAGCTGAAATTAGATGATTTCCGGGCTCAAAATAGGATTTCTGGGTTAGGGGAATCGGTACCCATTCAAGGGGAACCGATACCCCTTCAACGAAATGAATTTCCAGAATGCAAGAGGGGAATCGTACCCCCAGGGGGGAACCGATACCCCTCATCGTTATGAAATTCCAGATTGCTTGAGGGGAATCGATACCCAGGGGGGGAACCGATTCCCCATGAGAAAAAGAAGCAGAAAGAAAAGAAAGCAAGACTAAGCTATAAATTCTTTAAATTAGTAAGCTATTAAAGCTTAATTGCAAGACATAGACATCTGATGATCATCTTAAAATTATGTTTATGTAGATACCGAGCCTACTCGAGTTTGGGAACAATCTACAAGTAGGATCGATCGAGGAAAAGGCAAAGAAGTATAGGTGAGTGCATATGCATAGCATGAATAGTAGTATATTCAGTTCTAGACTTGTGATAAGTCTAGATTCCATATTTGACATATGATTACATTCCATATTATACATACATGAATTTGTATTAAATGTATTACATGACATGAATTCATATTTATGTATTACATGACATGATTATGCAGAAAAGTTATATGCACTATGTGATAAAGGTATGTAAATGATATGCCTATGTGTTAAAGGTATGGAAATACTATGTCTACGCGATATGAACTACGGGAAATGTATAAGCCCATGTTATGTAGATGAGAACTATAGGTATAGTTGGCATGCCAAGGGTAGAGGGTATACGCGGTTCTTTAGGACATATGTATATCCTTTGGAACCTGTGTGAAGTCTTGAAAGACACATACTTGATCCATAGTATATGTATATGATTCTTAAGGAATTCTACGTGGTCCTTATGGACATATTCTACGGGCACTTCGGTGCAATTCTACGGGCACTTCGGTGCAATTCTACGGGCACTTCGGTGCATTTATACGAGCTGTGGTGACAGCATAGTGCACAACCTCACATTACTCAAATACCTTAGGTTCTCAATATGCTATCATGGGCCAATAAACTTATTAATACTGAATAATGAATGTTACAGTCATACGCTTACAGGTATGGATATTGATGAAGTATACTACATTGATTAGTTACATGTTTGCATCTCATCTCATATGATCCTGACATTTTCATTACATTACATTGCCTTATTATTGTTGCCTCACTAAGTCGATGACTTAGCGTGTGAGTGTTTCACACGTAGGATCCGAGGAAATAGAAGAGACAGGTGAAGCAGCTTGACAGTATTACTCCTGCAACCATCAGATCAGAAGCAACTTATCATAGGTTATTTTGTTATGTAAATAGCAGTTGGCATGTAATTAAAGAGTTAAGTTGTGTATGCTCTGAATATTTTTGTAAACTTATATTACAGTATGTATATTATTGTATTTTCTTAATACAAGTCCCAATATTTTACTATTATTTATTAAGAGTTGTGTTTTAAAGTCAATGTAGTATCTCTGACTCATATCCGGGTCGGGTATGGGTTGGGGGTGTTACAACAACTATCCAAGCAATCAAACACAAGAGAAGAGTTTTTCAATCTTATTTCATCTTTCTCTTGTAAATATTTTGTTCTTGTGAGCTCAATCTTGTAAACACCTACCTTAGAGAGGTTTTCTTGTTGACATCTTTTATCCTTTTGTGAAGGGGAAATGTTCTAGCTTAGCCCGTGTAAAAACTAGGGAAAAGTTCTAGTTTAGCCCAGAAAAACTAGGGAGTTTGTAAGGTTACTCTTTATCCTCAAAAGAAAGAACAAATTAGTGAATTTGTTGGAAAATCCTTGGTGAGGAGCTAAGGTAGTGGACGTAGACTTTGATTGAGAAAGTCGAACCACTATAAATCGTTGTTCAATTATCTATCTTTTAATCTCCTTACTCCCTAAACACAAAATCGTTCCGACCCCTCTTTGCAAACTGTTCCGGTTGTCGATTCGAGCTTCCGAAAATCCTAACAATTGGCATCAGAGCATAACTCATTAAGAAGGTTTAACCACCTTGAGACGATCCTCGAAGAAGCTCTATCAATTCAACACAACCGAGAAGATGGCTTCCACCTCTAGCTCGTTCCACATGGAAGACTCCCTACCAACAGACAAGCCTCATACTTCAATGGAGAAAACTATCGTCATTGGAAGAAATTAATGAAGGTATTCATCCAATCCAATGATCTTGATGCATGGGAGATAATCGAGAACGGCTACTCTTCTCCAAAGAAGAATGAGAAGAAACGGAGTGACAAAGAACGGAAGAAAGCTCAACTTAATGCCAAGGCCATGGACATGTTGTTTTGTGCATTTGGTCCTGAAATCTATGAAGGGGTTTCTTCATGCTCAAGTGTCAAGGAGCTTTGGAATAAGCTCGAGGAAATCCATGGAAACAAGAAAGAACAACCAACAAAGGTGGTGTCTCTAATGGCTTATGAAGATCCTGAGGTATCTTCTAACTCAAATGAATTTAATTCATATACGTTTGATGAGTTACAAGATACTTTTAATAGGTTATATTCGGAGTTTGAGGCCATGAACTCCAAATATAAGAAAATGATTTCAAAATTTAAAATTGAAAACGATTTTCTTTTGAAAACAAAAATAGATTTTGAAAGCCAAAATGAAATTTTGAAAAAGGATTTAGAACTTTCAAAAATAAAAATTGATAGTTTTGAAAAACAAAATTTTGATTTAAAAGTTAAGCTTGAAAGCTTAACAAAGAAAAAGAAATCATTTTAAATAATTCATTTAGTTCAATAATGACAATATGCTCACATTGTCATTATCATGGTCATTTGGAACATACTTGTCCTTTGAAGAAAGGAAAACGTTTTAAAATTAGGCAAGTATGGGTTCCGAAAGGAACAAGGGGCATTGAAACTAATGTCCAAGGATCCAAAGTAATTTGGATACCAAAATCTACTTAAATGTCTCTTGTAGGTGTGTGGAAGCAATTGTGATGAAAATGATGATATTCAAGATGCTCTAGCCACACATGAAAAGGAATGGGTAACCTCTAAGCTTAATGTTTTTAATTTTAGTTATTTGGTTGCTCATTTGATTTTAAGCATGCATGAGTTTTGTTTTTAAATAATTATACATTATTGTTTTAATATCATGTATGTTAAAAAGGTTTTATGATGAACATTTTAAAGTTTTAATGATTGTTTTTAATTTTTAGTTCATCATAAGGAATTTTGGTCAAAATTGGTTTTAATGCAAATGATATCTCTCTAACAATTGATATCAACTTTTCAAATGTTTTGATTTTATAAATTTTAAAATTTTTGTCCTAAAATTAAATGTTTATGCATGTGGTTTAAATGAAAATGATATCTCTCTAACAATTGATATCAAAATTTTCAAATGCATAACATTTTTGGAAAACTTTATGCATATGCACTTAATTTCAATAATTGAATTGCATAAAGTATTTTAGACTTGGATGTATTGAATTTATTGTGCTACTAACATGTTTGTTATTCTTTGTTGAAATTCAATTTTGTTTAAGTGTCAAGATCCTAAAAGCATAATTTTATTTGTAATTCATTTATTGAGGGGGAGCTTTGATTTTTCAAATGATTTTTAAAATGTCAAATTTACTACTTACTCTGTAACACCCCAATTTAGGGGTTAAAATTTAAGAAATTATAAATTAGTGGATTTAATTGGTATTTTTGGAAGAAATTGGGGATTAAATTGTAAGATTTCAAAGTTGGCAGACCGTTTTAAGAAGTACATGAAATTTAGTGGCTAAACCTATGATTTAACCATTTTTTATATGTTGAATTATAAATCCCCCGTGCGCAGGTTTAGCTGAGATTTTCCAGTTTTCCCTCTCCAACAACCCTTCTTTCAACTCCGATTTACTCACCGTCCGGCGTCCGATCGACGAGCCGAAACCACCATCGTGTTCGTTGTCAACCAAGGAACAAAACCCCTCAAACCTTTCATCGTGAATCGTCGCCGTTCGTCATTAATTTCAGTCGGAAGTATCGTCGGTAATAACTCAGTTTTAGTTGGTTTTTCATCGATTTACGACGATCAGGTCATCCGTTTACGACACCTCCCGCACCATCGTGTTCCTTGTTCCATTCCGAGTCTGTCGGTGTCATCCTTGGTCTCCGTCGACGGCGGCGCGTGAGGAGGTGAAGCGGTCAAAGTTTCCAATTTGTTGAAATCGAGCTCTCCGTCGTTCAAAATTGTGAACCGAGCTTTATAAGTATCTCGAAATCGCTTAAAATAATTTTTAGGAATTTTTCTGGGAATTTAGCACTGTTCACGCGCCGCCACTACGCGTGGGGAAGAAAAATATTACCGGTTTGACCGATTTTTGAGCAAATTTGACCGGTTTGACCGGTCAAAACCCGACCCGACCCGTTGACCGTTGACTTGTTGACCGTTGACCGGCGTTTACCACTGTTGACCAAAATTTTGACCATCTTTGACCGGGCATTAAACGACCTTTGACTTTGACCGAATCCGATTCCGCAATCCGTTTTTCGAAATTCGAACCCGAAGGCCTCGAAATTGCCAGTCAAACCTGTTGACTTTGATTTTGACCGAAAATTCCAAATTTTCGAAAAGTCATATTTTATGTTTTCGATGTCCTGAATCCGAATTCGAAGTTCGTTTCGCCAAATTCGAAACTGGTAAGTTGGTTTTAACTGATTTATCATCCGATTCGATTTGTTTGTCTCAATTAAGCTCCGTTTCTGATATAATTTATGTTGATATGTATCTGAGGAATTATTGGAAGTTGAATTGAAGATCAAAGGCGTTCGAATGGAATTTTTATGATCGATCAGTATTGCATGAAAATCAAGGTAATATTTTACTACATCTTTATGCTTTATGGAACATGTTTATATTGATAAATGCATGAATAAGATAATGTTGGTCACTTTGGTGGAGTTGAATAATTTATATACTAGATATGATGTGGTATAAATTCTGTAACTAATTACGGATCGAATGACTAATATAAGAGATTGAGGAATTGTTAGATTAAATTACAAGTTTGTGATTAGTGATAAAGAAATCAGCCCTGTATCTGCAACTTATAATTTATTTCATCAAAGGTTAAATGTTAAAGGTACTTGGATGAGAAATTATGAGAATACTCCGATAAGGTAAAATTACGAAAATACCCTTATGTTATAAAAAGATAATATTTGAATATGGAAGTTAGATAAGAGGATTTTACAGACATATTGATCTGATAAAAATATTGATGTGCATAAGAAATGTTAGTTTTATTTGGAAATTATGGATAACCAGTTTTAATCCTAGGAGAGTTTGTGAATGATACTAGAAGTCTATTAAGAGAACAGTTTCAAGATCAGAGAGTGTTAGGAGAGTTTGTGAAGGATACTAGAAGTCTGTTAAGAGAACCGTTTCAAGATCAGAAAATGTTCAAAAAAGTAATTGATCATAGGATCTCTAAATTATATTATGTTCGTTAAGAGCTAATATTGAAATTATATGGTTAAAAAATTACGGAAATGCCCTTGAGAGGTAAAATAGTCTGAGTTAACCCTGAATGAGAAAATACTTTGAGGATTCGTACTTAACTCGATTAAGTACGGATTTGATTGTTAAGATCCTGACTTAGTTCAGGAAAATTCCTGATATTCTGTTTGTAAAATCTGAGAAGACACTTGACCCAGAAATATCCGAGTTATGAGTAAATACCTGAAGAATAATTTATCGGGGTGCTCTATTATTAGAATTGTTCGAAAAGACTAAAATAAATGATAAGATTGAATTTAATAGTAAGATCGGACGGAAGGAAATGATTGAAATACGTTGAATCTGTAAAATAACCAAAATACCCCTGTAATGTAAATGACTCAAGAATATCACCAAGCTCAGGAATGATTGAATATCCTCGAGCTCTGAAATGAATGGAATAAAACTGAACATCAAAATTTCCAAAATACCCTTATTGCCTAAATTAAGTAAATGTCTTGGATTAATTAAGGAATCCAAGTAAGCATAGGTATTGAACTACCTTTAAAGGTAATGGAAAACAATTTAAGTGAGTAGATCAACCCTAAAGCTATGTCAATACCTAAATGGCATAGATATTACTGGAACATGTGTTCGTCTTCTCAAGTTTGGCTCAATGATAAATTTTGGAAGTATTCAGCTCGGCTCAGCTCTAGATCGTATTCAGTACTAAGAATTGGATGTTTGTTCGATAGATCAACCACGAAGACCAAATTGAATGGAATAGAAGTACAACATGTATCTGAAATTCAGGAACGTTTGAATTACTCTGGAAAATCCTGAAGTAACTGGAATGGACATGACTGCTAAATGAACTAGGTAACCTCAATGACTGAGGATTTAATAAGTGATTTGGATAAGTCTGGAAACTCTGATGAGTTTACGTAGTGTACAATCACAATGGGTTATGAACAAATTAATCAAGTACGTCAGCATTTCATGATATTGTGGAAGCGTGGAAATGAAATAAAGACATTGGAAGATTTATTCAGCTATGATTCCGAAAATGGTCTACGGACAAGAATTTGTGGTATTAAAGAGTAAATACCCTGAAAGAACAAAGAATTGACCAATCGACAAGCATTAGTTCTAGGAACTATTCATATCAGAGTTGTTCGATAATCCGATCAATCGACATATAATATAAATGTCCTGAACCTTCATTTATTCCTTATCAGCTCAAGTCACATTCTGAATAACTGATGGTTCTGTCAATTATTGAACTCTTTCAATAGTGATTCTGAATTTCAACATTCTATCGGCATACTGAAGATCCGTGTTTCTCTACCTTATAAGATTATCCAGTCCCTCTAAATAATATCCATAAACTCTGGTGTGTTCCCTACTCACATGAATATTTTATCTGATTTTCGATTTGAATTCTTATATGATACTTGACATGGATTCTGATATGATATCTGACATGGATTCTGATCTGTTACTTGACCTGATTTCTGATATGATACTTGACTTGAATTATGTTTTGATTTTTAATATATCCGTTTATGGACGGAACATGTTTTATTGGGGGGTATTGTTGAAGGAAGAATTTTCGTAGGTTCCTCGGCTTTGTGCTCAGGGCCTTATACGATGTGTTGGGTTGGGTGTATGGTTCTGGGGAACCTACACATTCTGATGTGTTGGGATGGGGGTATATATATATATGTGTGTGTTTTAAAAAGATCTGAAAAGTTACATGGTTTTTGGGAACACACTAGATAACCTATTCTGATCTCTTGAAGTCATCCGAAATATTTCTCTGAAACAAAAGCTCATTGTCCGTTACCACCTGAAATATCAATAGGATCTCCGATCAGCATAAAAATATGTAGATGTTCAAAAAACCAATAAGGAAAGATATGTTTATCTGTATCTGCACGTTCTTCAGCATCATCTGGTAGTTCTGTAAGGGAGTTCTTCCGGCATTGTTGCAGAGTATGGTACATGTGATCAGGGGGCATGTAATTGTATTTTGATTTATATACGAGTCTGGAAATCTGTTTTATTTTTAAATAGTGACAACTGATTTTATAAGTTACACGTTTCAATAAAAGTTTTAAATTTTCCGCTATTTTTACAGTGGGTCACTCCGGTGACCCAAATGTGACACCTCGGATCGGATCTGGTTACCCTTATCGGTCTGTGGGGGTTACATACTCTCCAAAGTTATTTTGAAATTTAAAGATTAGAGTCTTTTTTTATTTAACAAAAAGGGAGAGAAGTGTTATGGTGTTAAAGGGGAGAAGTGTTAAAGTAAGGGGGTAATTTCAAACTTGATTTCAAAATCTTAAAATTACTCAAATGTTTTGTTATATCAAAAAGGGGGAGATTGTTGAAAACATTTTGATGTTTCGATATAACAAATTAAGTTAAATGAATTTTAAGATTTTACAAAATATTTTCTAAGTATATTCGATGTAATTATTCGAATATCAAAATATTACTCCAAGTCTTTCAAAGTTCATTTTAATCCTTACTAAAGTGTAAAATTGTGTTTTATATTTAAACTATTTTAAAACAATTTTACAAAGTATTTCAAGCCTTAATCGAGCCCAAAATATTTTCTTTTTAAAGGGTTTCAAGAAAAATCAGATTGCCCAGGGGGTACAGATTCCCCCCTAGGGGGTACAGATTCCCCCCAGGGGGTACCGATTCCCCCCCAGGGGGAACAGATTCCCCCTAGGGGGTACCGATTCCCCTTGTCTAATGGTCAAAAATAGATTGCACTTAGGGAACCGATTCCCCATGAGGGGGTACTGATTCCCCCCACGCTCCAAGCTGTTTTATTAATTGTTTCTCATCCCCAAACGGCTCCAAAACATCCCCAACAGCTATATACGACTTCAAACACATTCCATGCTATAAATACAAGCTAAGGACACTTGAAGAAGCAAGAGAACAACTATCCAAGCAATCAAACACAAGAGAAGAGTTTTTCAATCTTATTTCATCTTTCTCTTGTAAATATTTTGTTCTTGTGAGCTCAAACTTGTAAACACCTACCTTAGAGAGGTTTTCTTGTTTACATCTTTTATCATTTTGTAAAGGGGAAAGGTTCTAGCTTAGCCCATGTAAAATCTAGGGAAAGGTTCTAGTTTAGCCCAGAAAAATGGAGTTTGTAAGGTTACTCTTTATCCTCAAAAGAAAGAACAAATTAGTGAATTTGTTTGAAAATCCTTGGTGAGGAGTTAAAGTAGTGGACATAGACTTTGATTGAGAAATTCGAACCACTATAAATCGTTGTGCAATTATATATCTTTCAATCTCCTTACTCCCTAAACACAAAACCGTTCCGACCCCTCTTTGCAAACCATTCTGATTATCGATTCGAGCTTTCGAAAATCCTAATAGAAACTTAATGTAGTCTTGTAAAAGGTTTCAAGAAAAGCAAGAAAGATGCAACCTTATCCCAATCTTTATCATCAGGAGCACCTCCAGCCTTCCTAAGCTCCTTTGTGTAAGGAAGGTACTTAGTTTTTATATTTTTGAATGCCTTCCTAAACACTAAAGCAATTTTAAGCATGGATTTGGTAGAATTCCACCTTGTTTCAATGTCCAAGCAAACAAAAGATTTAGAATTTATATTCTCCTCTTTAACACAAGCTTTAAACTTTTGAAGTCTTGCAGGCGAAGACCTCACATATTACACAATAAAATCTATCATAACAAAAGCATCAACATCTTTCAACCCATCTTTAACAACCAAGTTCAAAATATGTGCAACATACCTCATATGCAAAAATTCAGCATTCAATACACTACCATCCCACAAGTTGAAAATTTGCTTCAATTACTTGATCCCTATATCATTAGAACTAGTATTGTCAACCATTATAATCATGATCCTTTTAAGACCCCATTATAATAGATACTTTTCAACAGCCTTACCAATAAGCTCCCCAGAATGACCAACAATTGGACAAAAGTTTATCTTTTTATGCAATTTTCAATCAACATCTATGAAATGAGCAGTAATACACATATATGATAAATTTTGACCATATTTCCATGTATCTGTGATATGACATACCCTAAAAGACAAATTACTGAAATAATTCTTCAACTTCTTTTTTTCAACAAACAAAGCATAACAATCTCTAGTGATAATAACTCGTGAGGGAGGAACAAAATTAGGAATGACAATCTTGTAAAAATGACGAAATCATTCACGTCCAACAAAACTAATTGGCAACTCATCAACAATGACTATTTTAGCAAGTGCTTTTGTAATATCATCTTGATCAAAATTCCATAATCTAGGAACACTAACAGTTTCAGTAGTCCCATCAACATTGCATTTTTTCCTAGACTCAAAATCCAAGATTATTTGTTTTGTATCTACATTAAAAGTGGCTTTCTTACACTGACAAGTGTGATGTTTCATGGCACTAGTTCCATTACTAGATGCACAAGATGTCTTTTAAGAACAATAAATACATTCAACATGATCTTTATCACCCTCAATTGCTTTAAAATGATCCCAAACAACATATTTTTTTTTCTTTTTACATCTTTTACTTGTAGCTTCATCAGTTTTTACTTGTTTTTCGCATTTGTTGAAGTCTCCATCACTATTTCAGGTTCTTTAGATGACTCAGCTGAGGAATATATCTTCCTTAAATTAGCAATATTTTCTCCCACCACCGACATAATCTAAAACAATTGCTATGTTAGCTATAAAATTCTGCTGCATATAATCTGAAAACTAATTTTACACATAAAAAATTCTGATATATTATTAGCTACATAATTCTGCTGGAAATAAAAAATTATGCAGATAAAATCCTTATGATAAGATGAATTATAACTGTGATATAGGTTAAAAAAATCCATAGACATTTTAAGTGATATATGTTTTAAAAAAATTAAGCTAAGCCATAAGCATGTGTTTCCAACGTTCAGTTAAGACAACTACCAACACTTAATTAGGGTAACATAAAAAACTCAATTCATATTTTAAATTAATCATTTTGTGTCAAGGGAATTATTTATATTTAAGTTCCAAAACTTTTAACTTCAAGCATCTACAAGAACCACTTCATATGGTATTATATTACTCAACTACATATGGCTAGACATCAATGATCTGTAACTCCATAAATACTAAACCCGTTGCATTAAAGCACTAAGGCATTAGTACTGTTGGGTTTTCAACAGTACATCAAAAGATAAAAAAGCCTAATTTTTAAGCTTTAAGGTAATAATAGACTAATAGTATTGTGAAAAATACTTATTCTCTCTTATGATAAAAAGGTACATAGTAAACTAAGTGACTGTCTTCACCTACAATGGATATATGGATAAGAAACGGTGATATAAGAATTTTTTTTTTAAATTTAAAATAGGCAGCTTAAAATGCTTAATATCTTACGGTAACTTAGAAGAGTTTGGAAATTGGCACTTGGAAGCAACAAGAAAATCTTGTGTTTTCTACCAATACAAGATGCGATATAGATGTCAATTTTGCTATCTTTGCACTCTCTTGCCAAAGCACGATTATGTGGAGACCGAGACTGTAAAATTCAATCAAAAAAGGTATAAATTACTCCCCAAAAAAATAACTTAAAATAGTCATTACTCATTTGTATAAAAGTTTTTGCATTGTCTTGCCAAAGAATTTCGTATTCATGCATGTATACTTGGTGTTGGTTATGAGTGATCGCCTGACCGGACGAGATAGAGAAGTAGAACGACAATGTGAGAAAAGTAATTAATGCGAGCGTATGAGAAATTAAGGATTGGAATTTACGATTGGGCTGAGAATCGTTTGCATTTGAGACTTACCGAGTGATTTGATCGATTACGTAGTTAAAAATAATATAAAAAGTAAAATAGAAAATAAAAATAAAAAATAGGTACAGGGTAGTCGGGTGCTCGATTAAGAGAAATTTTTTGACTCGGGTCCGACCCGAAAACCCGTAAAAATATCGGACTAGTTACCTGACCCAAAAATTTGGGTATTTTCAAATTTAATACCCGGTTATTTTTAGTCGGGTCGACAGGTAATCGGCATGACCGTCTTGTAAATTTTGGTGACCCTATGCCATAACAGTAAAATATGCCTTTTAAAACTAAAATATTAGATATATAAATAAGTTCACTAATATTTCAAAATTTGGTGGCCCTATGCCATAACAGTAAAATAGGCCTTGAACTTGAAAATTCTTGGGCCAAACATCCTAAATACACATATATATACAAAAGATTTAAAAATTTTTGGAACTTGGGCCCTGTGCAGTTGGGTAGCCTGCACAGGCCCTGGTAATCGGGTGGGGTATTTCAGGTCAGGTATTTTTGAACACCCCTAGTCCACACTCTAGTCCATCATTTTTGGTAAGAAACTACGATGATATTAAAAGAGGAAAAGCAAGAATGATAATTAATTATAAAAGATTAAACCAAAATATTAAATTTGATTGCTATTTTATTCTTAGAAATGATGTATTAATTAATTAAGCTAAACAACCTAGATAATTTAGTAAATTTGATTGTAAGTCAGGATTTTGGCAAATAATGCCAATTGACGAGTCAAAACCATTGACAATTTTTAGTGCATCCAATGAACATTATTAATGGAAGGTAATGCCTTTTGGATTATATAATGCACCTTGGGTATTCCAAAGATGTATGAATTCAATTTTTAATAAGTATAAAAAAATTGTAGTCTATATAGATGTCTTGTATTTTCAGAAACACTAAAATTACATGGAAATAATAAATTATTTCACAAGAATTCATAAAACATGGAATCATACTTAGTCCTAAGAAAATAGAATTGGAAAAAATAAAAATAGAATTTTTAGGATTAAAATTATCTTCATATGGTCTTAAACTACAAGATCTTATTATAATAAAAAATAAAGAATTTCCTGGGAATATTGAAGATAAAAAACAACTTCAACAATTTTTAGGAAAAGTTTATTATAGAAGAAATTTCTTTCCAAAATTATCAGTAAAAATATGTATGTTATACGATAAATTAAAAAATGATGTACCCTTGGACCAAACAAGGCTTAGAAATAGTTAAAAAAAATAAAATTTGAAATAGCAGGTGTTCCTAAAGTTTATCTATCTAAACAAGGTGATAAATTAATATTAGAAACATATGTCTCAGAAAAACATTGGGGTTGTGTTTTAAAAGCCAAAACAATGGATGATCAAGAATTAATATGTGGATACAGATAGGGTAAATTTAAACCAAATGAAATTAATTGTGTAGTTTTTGAAAAAGAATTGTTAGTCATTAAAAAATGGTATATAATTTTTTTTATTTAACACAAGAGAAATTTATAATAAAAACTTACAACCAAGCAGTTAAACAATTTCTCACCAATAAAAATTAGAGACAATGCCTAGAATAATTAGATGGTATAATGAATTATGTACATTTAATTTTGAAGTTTTATATATTAAAGGCACTAATAATGTTATTGTTGATTTTCTTAGATGGACTCATTGTAACACCTTAAAGTCGATTGGGCCTAAAGTGTCACATCGGGCTACCGAGGCAACCCCTGATTTTCAAAACCTATAAATTTTCTTTTCAAATATATTGAATGGTATTATAATTAAAAAGATAGAAAACTATCATAAAAACAATTTATAAACAGAGCTCCGTGACACATGATTTAAAATCAAAATAATACAACTCTGAGTTTAATAAACTGAATACATAAGTAAAATTCTATGAATACATATGTCCACTAAGCTATGGTACAATACTCTGAAGGAGATGTTGGAAATCCTGCTGTGATAGTGCTCTATGAACTATTCATGTTACAATCCTGCCAGCGAAAAACATCTGAAGGCTGAGCTTACAAAGCCCAACAGTATAATCGCTAATCTAGAGCAACATAAGAATTCATAAACACAAGCATGTTGAAAACATGATACTAAACTGTAGGTACATGCATGATCTAGATCAAGTACTACCTACTTAAGGCTTAGTTGTTCTATCTCTAAAGTAGGTACATGCATGATACTAAACTTTGATGTGCATTATTTGAATGCAATATTGACTCTGTTGTGACTCATACATTAGCTAAGGTAGGCATCATGATGCGACTGTAGGGCTATATCTCGAAGCTCACGCACCCTTCTATCCTACTAGATACTAATATATGATACACAACAATAAACATAAAGTTGTGGCAAGCATCATGGTGCAACTAAGGGATCTATATCTCAGAGCTCATACACCCCTCTCGCCTGCCAACATACTCTCGGGTACACCAGGGTGAGATCCATAATCTGCAACGAAAACGTACTACACCCGCCAACTTACTTCGTCGAGTCTTAAGGTATCTGCACCCATATGAAAAAAGAAATACCTTGGCACTAACTGGTATATACCTGGATATACTGACAAAAAAGATAATCGACATACTACTAGAGTACCTTGGGTGTCCTGGTTATTTCCTGTGTAATACAAAGGCTAGTTTTATGATATCCTAGCTATTACTATTTCTAGCTAATTTGAGTGATTACTGATCTCGTTTACTATTCACCCTAGCTATTGACTCGCTCGTTCTTTAATCTAGAACGTTATGCAAGGAGTTACTAGTCTGTTATTTCTGATAATCTATATTGATCTAGTTATACACTACTCAAGGCGATTACTGTTTTCACTGCTTACTGTCTAGGGTTCTGATTGGCCCGGTATCTGACTTGGGTTTATTTCTAGGTAGAGATGCTCTATTCGCAAATCCTACATTTTCCCTTAATTCAACCTATAATTAAAGGAATAACTATGCGTCCAAGATTCTCAATCGATCTTGCGGTATACGACATTATTGCCTCATAATCTGATTACTTGATCGTACATCTTGTTGGTACACCTTGTGCACTGATCCTCCATTCATAAATATATATTGCGTGCTTACTTAAGAAACTTGGACACATTGCACCTTCTATGGTTACACTGGTTGTAACCTACTCTTACGAGTGTCTCTAGGCCCATTTGGACATTTACGTCCCTCTCGGACTAAGCTTTATCCTTACAGACCATCCCAAGCTCTTATAGGCCTTAATTGGGCCAAAATTGATCATAGAAAGAGGGGTAGTATCGATAATCTAGTTGTAGTATCTATACCTTAGGGTCAAGATCGATACCATATGAGTACCGGTACCAAAAATACATTATGCCATGAAAATGGGGCCTTAGTATCGATACTATTAACCTGATTATTGATGTTATAGGGACAATATTGATACTCACCCTGACAGTATCGATACTCCCATATGAAAATCTTAATTTTAGCCTTAATTTAACTAGTATCGATATTGTTCATCCTAATATCAATACTCAAACCCTAAAACTAATATTTTAGGCTCAAAAAAACACACAATATCATCCTAAATGACTTGGGTTGGTTTCTAATCTTGTTCTAAAGTTTTAGTAAGTTGTTTAAGGTCTTAAGGTGTGTTAAAAACACATTTTTAACACCTAAAATGAGGTTGAATCATGAAATTAAAGATAAACCCTAAACATGCTCAATTATCCAAATCCTAACAATATTTTGAAATTTATGAAAACTTAATACTTCAAAGAATTAGAAATACACTACCTTGCTGCTTGAATCTCGAAATTGAACTCATTTAGCTATAAATCACTCTTCTCCATTGCTTGGATGAAAACCCTAATTTTTCTCTTGCAAACATGAAACCTCAAAGCTTGATCTATTACTATGATGTTATTGAGGGAATTAAGAACGAAATTAAAGCATGAAAATGGGTTCAAAATATTACCTTTATGATATGGACTTGGAGAGGATGAGGAAAGAGATAGAATGAGAAATGAGGAAAAAATGAAAGAAATGAGAAGATGAAGAGAGTAAAAGTCTTCATTTTTTTAAAAACGGGTTAATTACTCTACTTGTCCCTCCTCATCTTTTTATTCTACATAAATCCCCTCTTTATGGCTAATTGGGCCCAAGACCTACCCAATTAAGCCCAACGACTTGAATTATAAATTATGTTGGGTCCACTTACCTCACGGGTAGACCTGAAACTACTAGCTTGGAATTTGGGGTGTTACACTCATGGATATAGGTAAAAAACCTCTAAAATAGTAGGAGAATAGAAAACTATTTGGAAAAAAAACCCAACAAAGGGATTTCGAGACAACAAAATCCTAACCAATGATTGGTGCCAGTACAACATCCGGTAATGTATTATCCTAACCAATGATATTATATTTTCTATCTGAAAGGAGTTGTACAAAAATTCTTGATGACACCTTCAGTAAACCAACTGCAGTGGTCACAAGATCCAAATTCGACATATCAAGAAGCTATGCTGAAATTATAAAAAAAAAGAAGGAAGAAACATTGTTGAAACCGCAACAGTTAAATATAAAAAAGACTAAATAAAATATTTTTATAATTCCGGTTTAGAGAAGAAATTATATAATTTAATTAATGAGGTATGGAAAAACTATATCACTAACCAAAGAGCAAATTTTAAGAAATCTCTTTCTACTCTTTCAAAAACTTTAGTTGAAAGAACAACTGAAGCTGAAGAATTATTACTAAATTCTTTAATATGTAGAAGGTGGACACTTTTAAGAATAATCTTTTTAACAAAAGATGAAATAAACAATCTTCTTAAAACATGTCAATATTTTTTCGATAAAGGTAAAATAAATCCTATTTTAGTAAAAAATTATCGATTAAATTTACATGGTAAAGTTTACTTTGTTTTACCTATTGATATATTTTAAAAAAAATGATAACATCATTTGCAAACAGAAAAATCAAATTAAAATACTTTTTTCAAATATTATCATCAAGGCTTTTTAACTAAGAATATTGCAGAAGAAACATATCTTGTTATAAAATTCAGGCTTGATTATGATCTATTTGATATAAGCATTATTGAATAGGGATTTGTTAGACAATTAGTTTTACACAAATCTTCTTTAGATATGATAAAAGATCTTCTAACTTTTATTAAATCTCAACTAAGAGATTTAGCAAGAAAAAAGAAAAAAGAAAAATATTTTAATGTTGAAATAAATAGTCTTATTGGTATCTTTGATAGAGAAAAATTTTGTCAACCATATCAAATTTGGCATGTAATTATTCTATCAAATTAATGTTGTCTCCTTAACGCAATAGGAGCAAAGTCACAATGATTGAATCAATCGACAAATGCATAAATGATCCTGCCTATTATCAAATACAAGCAAGAGTTGATATAAAAGTCACGGCTGAATTTATTCTTAATGGAAGTTGATATAAACTCCGAACTGATGGAAAAAGGATAATAGTTGAAGACTTTCTTTTAGAAGAAACATATATGATGAAGAGTCCATGCCACTATTAAAAAAAATAGCAAATATGAAAATTGAAGATTATCCATATTCCATAGTTGAAGAAATCAAATGAACACCAACATGTAACAAAGCAATATTAACACCTCCACACCATCTCTGGACGAATATGAAATTATGAATATAGAGAACATGCAAGAATAATGAATACGACAAAAAGTCAGGAAAGTTGTCAGAATCTTAAACAGACAACACAATAAATAAAAGTACAGGACCTGAAAGCTACCACAAGAAGACAAAAAATAAAAGTACCTACACGTGAAAGACTACCAAGGTGAACTTCAAAATAAATTGTAAAGTAGTTATGACATAGAGTCCATAAAAGGGGAAGCTTGCAAATAAGCACGGCATTACCTACACTACTACTTTCCTCTCTAACTTAGTTTTCTTTAGTTTTCTCTTGTAGTCTTTCATTCTCTTTCCTTTGTATCACCATCCTCTACCTTTATAAAATACTTGTAAAATATTTTTCGCACCTATAACCCCTTTGATTGGTATCAAAATTATGCTTTTGATGAGCACAATTTTCAGAATTATGATAAATTGTGCTTATCCTATGCTTCTGATAAGCACAATTTTCGGGACAACTAACAACAAGTCATTGAACTACTGTAAATGGATAGTCCCCCATTCAAGGATGGACGTTGGATGTTATATTAGAGGTGAACTTAAACTTAAGGGGATGAACTAAAATTTCAGGGGCGAAATAAATTTTCAACAGGAAATACATAGAAAATTTTAAAATATATGGTAATTTTAAATTTTCAGGAGGCGACTACCCCACCTACATCTCGATCCATCCCTGTCCTCATTATTGTTTCACTAAATTTAGCAGAAAAAGAAATTTTTCAGTGCAACCAAGAAAAGAGCAATAGTAATAATCAAATACAAATTATCAAATGGAAGAACTTCGACAACTTGCATAACTCTCAGTTGATTGATATAACATCTTATCCATATAAAATTATTACTTTCTTTTGTGTTAGTAGGATTTTGTATTGATTTATATCATTTTATAACATATACAATAAAATCAACTCGATCAATTTGTTATTTTCAAAATTTTAATAATGAAAATGAAAATTTATTTGTATTATATCTTTAAAATATTTTTGACGTGACATAATAAAAATCTAAAATAAAAAAAAGATAAACTAAATATTCAAAGTGTGTTTGACGTGAATTATTATTATTATTTTTTTGTTGTCCTCTTGGTTCTAAAATTTTGTCTTGACTAATTTGGACGACCAGCGTTATATACTTGATTTTGGTGGGTGAGCCTTCCATCAGGGTTTTTTTCTACATACACAATGACTCAAACTCGAGACCTTACTTAAGTTATATCAAACTACTTACCACTTAAACTACTCCATGTTAGTTGACGTGAATTATTTTAATCATATGGTACAAATTGATGTTAATCTGAGAAACAAATGGAAATATATGTCACAAATGGAAATATATGTCATTCTAAGTATTAATTTTAGATAAAATAAATCTTAAAATATAATGTTAAATATAACTGATTTCGTAAAATTTACAATAGTAAGTCACATTAATAAAAAAGAAGGGCATGGAAATTTCGTGAGAGGATAAGAATAAGACAAAGAAGTGATGGTAAGGAGTCCCTCCCCGCGGCCCACAGCTCTTATTCTTCTTCTTCTTCTTCCCATCTCATCTGGAATCCGGATATTACTAGCTTAAACCCTCCTCGATTTCATCTATATATTACTCCAAAAAACTTTGTCCTCATTATGCCTACTCCTACTTTCCTCTTCCTCACCCATCTCCGTATCTTTTAATTCCGATATTTTCACCTCACCGAACGATTGCTATTAAAAGCTTCGTCCGTTATCTGAATTTGTATCTCAATTACCCCTTTCCAACTCTTTAAATACCACCAAACAAACACTCGTAATTAGGGTTGTAAAATCGGGCAATCGTTCAAGTTTCAGTGGGATCCTGACAGGTCGGGTAAAATCGGATACAGATCAAGTTAGGTAAATTTGAGACCAGATCCAGATCGGATTCAGGTCAGGTCAAATCAGTTCGGGTTATTTTCAGGTTAATTTGACACCAGATCTAGATCAGGTTCAGGTCAGGTCATTTTCAGTTCGGATCGTTGCCAGGTCAAGTCAAAACAGTTCAGGTCCGAAGCAGTTAAAAAGCAGGTTAATTCGGGTTCGGATGGACTTCAAGCGGATCTCGTTCAGATCGGGTAACATCATTGGCAGATAAAATTCAGGTCGGATCTCTATCTGATACGGATTGAGTTCAAATCAGGTTATTTTTTATTTTTGGGTTAATTATTTTCGTCTTTCGCGAACGTTGAATTGCAATTTGTAATTGTATATGATTTAGAGTAAATTATTAATAATATAAATAATCATGGTTCAATTTTAAGAAAAATACAAATTTAAGAATTAAATTGAACAAATATGAAATTACAAATAAAAATTTAAATAAATTAAACAACACACATTGATGAGGGATCAAATCGAAATAATTTTAAATTATGAGGTTGAAATTAATACAAAAAAAGTACTAAATTATACCCATTTAAAAAGTTATGGGCCAATTAAAAAAAGAATTAAGTAATAAGTATGGATCAATTTCATATGCAAATAAAATTTGGAGGACTAAATTGAACAAATATGAAATTACAAATAAAAATTTAAATAAATTAAACAACACACATTAATGAGGGATCAAATCGAAATAATTTTATATTGTGATGTTGAAATTAATACAAAAAAGTACTAAATTATACCCATTTAAAAAGTTATGGGTCAATTTAAAAATAGAAATAAGTAATAAGTATGGGTCAATTTCAGATGCAAATAAAATTTGGAGGACTAAATTGAACAAATATGAAATTACAAATAAAAATTTAAATATATTAAACAACACAAAAGGGATCAAATCAAAATAATTTAAAATTTTGAGGTTGAAATTAATAAAAAAAAGTACTAAATTATAACCATTTAAAAAGTTAAGGGCCAATTTAAAAATATAAATAAGTAATAAGTATGGGTCAATTTCAGGTGCAAATAAAATTTGGAGGACTAAATTGAACAAATATGAAATTATAAATAAAAATTTAAATATATTAAACAGCACAAAAGGGATCAAATCGAAATAATTTTAAATTTTGAGGTTGAAATTAATACAAAAATATACTAAATTATACTCATTTAAAAAGTTATGGGCCAATTAATAAATATAAAAAAGTAATAAGTTGAGAAAAAAATTAAAACAACTAATATATATATATATATATATATATATTATGTATAAAGCATAAACTATATATACCATGTATAAAATATAATACTATATAGCTTATATATGAACTATTGAACTATATAGAAACTGCATAGTTTATATATAAATTATATATGAATTATATATAAACTATACAATTTATATTTATATATTATGTATAATTATAAATAATATATATTGTATAAATTATATAGTTTATTAATATAAATTATATAGTTTATATATATATATATATATATATATATATATATGGGGCCTAGGGTTTAGGGTTTATATTTATATAAACTACATACTATAATTTATATTTATATACTATATTTTATACTATTTATATAAACTATAGTTTATATTTATATACTATATGTATGAACTATAGTTTACATATAAACTATCTTTAATATTTACATATGAACTATAGTTTACATATGAACTATATATATAAACTATATAGTTTACATATGACCTATATATATATATATATATATATATATATACTATAGTTGATATTTATATACTTAGTCATACCATGAAGTTATGGGAAAGGGTCATAGAGGCAAGTTTGAGACAGGTTACTAGGGTTTCGGAAAGTCAATTTAGCTTTATGTCAGGCAGGTCTACTACGGAAGCGATTCATCTACTTCGACAGCTTATGGAGAAATATAGGGATCTTCACATGGCGTTCATTGACCTTGAGAAGGCGTATGATAGCGTTCCCCGCGAAACGATCTGGAAAACCTTGGAAACAAGACGGATCCCAACTACTTATATCTGGGCGATTCGTGATATGTACTGTAGATCTACTACATACGTCAGGATTACAGTTGGTGACACCGAGGCATTCACGGTGGAAATCAGACTCCACCAAGGGTCATCTCTTAGCCCTTACATCTTCGCCTTGATTATGGACGACATTTATTATGAGGCACCAGATGGTGTCCCATGGTGTATGCTTTTCGCTGACGACATTGTCCTTGTTGCTGAAACAAAAACTGTGCTGAATAGTAGACTGGCTACCTGGAAAATTACTTTGGAAGAAAAAGGTCTAAGGATCAATATTGAAAAGACAGAGTATTTATGTTTAAACTTCAGTGGGAACCAAAATGATGAAGATGTAAAAGTATGCATAGAAGGACACGTTCTCCCCTTAAAGGATTGTTTCAAATACCTAGGGTCTATGATACATAAAGATGGGGGTATAGATGATGACGTTACACACCGTATAAAGACAGGATGGCTAAAGTGGAGGGCTGCTACTGGAGTTTTGTGTGACAAGAAGGTGCCTCTAAAACTAAATGGAAAATTTTATAGAATGGAAATAAGACTAGCGTTGCTGTATGGATCAGAATGTTGGGCAGTCAAGAAGGATCACGTAAGGAGGATGGAGTCCGCAGAAATAAGAATGCTTCGATGGGCATGTGGTAGGACTCTGTGGGACATGACACCAAACTCTGCAATTAGGATGTCATTGGGGGTGGTATCTGTATCCGAAAAATTGAGGGAGGGAAGACTAAGGTGGTTTGGGCATGTCCTTAGGCGACAACCGTCGGAAACGGTTAGGAGGGTAGAGTCGATTTCAGTCGACGGTGCCAGAAGGAGAGGACGACCAAGGAGGAAGTGGGTAGACTGCTTGAGAGCTAATTTGAATGATTTAGCCCTTACCGAGGACATGACCTCTAATAGAAAAGTATGGAGACTTAAGACCAGAGTAGTTGAGTAGTATGGGTCACAGCCATTAGGGTGTAACATCTCTGTCTTCTTTGTAATGCCTTTGTAGTAATTTCCAGGACTTCTACTTTTTATACGTTTCTGTCATTGGATTTTTATGAAGGATTAGAACTAGGATAGAAGAGTAGTGTTGCCTTAGTTTAGGTTTTAACCCATTTGACTTTTTTCCTTATCGTAGCTTGCTATCGCTGACTTCAGGGTACCATTCTCTTCATTTTTCCTCTTTTTGAATTTAGTCAGGTCTTACGTTTCTGTCTATATGCAGAGATTTCTACGCAGAGATTTATTTGTAGGTATTACTTCACATTACAGACGCACATATGAAGACAGCATAAGAAGACTGTTTAACTATGTATTTATATAATTATTTATATATTCATTGTATTGTATCTTTATTTTTAAATTTTCTGACTGTCGGTGGTCTTCCACGGAAGCTGCTCTCAACCTGGCGTTGGGTGCAACCTACTACACTACCTCCCTCTTACCCCCATCATACATGGGAATAGGGTTTTATTGTTGTTGTTGTTGTATATATATAAACTATATATACTATATAGTATAATTTACATATGAACTATATATAAAAACCCTAAACCTAAACTATACATTATATAGTTTATTATTATATATAAACTATATAATATATATATACTATATGGTATATATAAACTATACATTATATATAAACTATATAGTATATATAAACTATATATTATACAATTCATTAGTATATATAACCTATATAGTATATGGTATATACAAACTATATATTATATAATTCATTAGTATATATAAACTATACAGTATATATAAACTATATATTAATTTATTAATATAAACATATATATTTATTGAAAGAATTGAAAAATATATAAGGATCAAATTGAATAAATTTTAAATATGAACCTTAAATTAATAAATTATAACTTTAAATTTGGATTAAATTGAAAAAAGTTGAAATATAAACCTTAAATTAATATATTAAATCATTAAATTTAGACTAAATTAAATAAATTTAAAATTAAGAGACAACAATACAATGTCAAATAAAGTTAAAAAAACACTCGGATTTTCTCCCTCGCTTAAGCCACAAGGCTACCCCAACTGTGGCGCCAAAATCAGCATCATTTCCCGCCTGATGATTTTAACATAACCATGGCTTCTTTATGGTTGTCCTATGAACTATTGTCATCAGAATCTCTGGGACCGATGGATTCCTTCTCCAGATGATTTTCCTCACATGAGCCTTTGTTTCCCTAGGCCGAACGGGTAGATACATGCGAGGCGTTTGCAGTTTGTATGAGCAAAGCTACATTCAACATGATCTGCGAGGAGCTCGAACCGGCGGTGATGAAGAAGAACACGATGCTTCGAGATGCGATCCCGGTCCGTCAACGCGTGGCGGTTTGTATTTGGATAAGTATAGCTAGATTTGAAGACAACGATCACCCTTCTCTGTTTTTGCAGAAATAATTAGTTTGAATTTAAATTTAAATTTAATAGAATCGAATAGGTAGTAAACAATGGTTTGGGCTTTGCTTCCCGTCGATCCTTCTTCAGGCAAGTAAAGCTTAATTGAAGTGCTACTATTGCTTCATTTTTGTGTTGCATTATTTTCAAGACTGAAACCCTATTCCATTTGGGCAGCTGAAGAAATAGGAGAAGAAGATAAGTATTATATTTTCAAGAACGAAACGTATACTGTGGGTCGAAAAGGTTATCGAATTTGCTCTCTTTCACTTTCTTTTCTTTTCTTTCTGTGAGGAAATTATTAGATTCTAATTTTTGTTTTCATTTTGCTATATTGGGGTTTGCTCTCCTTTCCTTTGTATTTTGATTTGTTGAAGGGTGTGATGTCATCATTCACAAAGACAAGGGCGTGTCCAGAATCCATGCTCACATAATGATCGATGGAATGACTCAATCATCTCAAGTTACAATCAAAGATTTGTCGAAGTACGGGACATTCATTAACAAGAATCTCACTTCTAACAAGAAAGTTCATCAATTTCCTAATAAACAGACCTCTCTGGAAGATGGTGATCTTCTTTCTTTTGGAACTGGAAATGCAACCTTAAGGTACTGTCAATTTAACGATTCCTTTATTTCAATGAATTCAGTGATTTCGTACCGAACGACTAAATCCTCTCGCCCCTTGTATATGTTCAGATTCTCTTATGTGCCACTTGTATTCTACATCTGTTGTGCTGAGGCCTCTCAGATGAGTCATTATCTTGAGGACAAAGTTTCATCCATTGGTTAGTTAAAATTTATCGTTTTGGCTTCAATCTTCATACAGCTTTTTGTCTCATAATTTCACATTTAAAACTTGTTATTTTTTCTTTTAGCCCTTTTATCCGCATTCCGAAAACATTAATGTTGCGTCTAGAATTAAGAGAGAAACAAAAATTGATGGAACCTGAACCTGGAGTTCTTTTGTTGTACCCTCAAGCATTTTGCTTACCATGCTAATATGGTCTGGGTGTTCTAAAAGATTGTCATTATTTCCCTGTTTGGTATGAGCAATTGTCATTATGTCCTTGTTTGATATGAGCAATAAACAAATAGAAGATGCTCAGACAATCAACTTCTCTCAAAACTAGGTGCATTGGGGTTGAAACTAATTTTGGAATTTGCAGCAATCAGCAGAAGAAACATTTTTTATAAATTTATCTAACAGCTTGAATGATCCGAGCTTTTAGCGATGGTTTCTCCACCTCTTCTGGACATTTTTAATATGTTTGGCTAGGCCTTGAATTAGAGCCCTTTTTATGTTTTTGTTACAAATGGAGATAAACGTCTATGAATCAAAGCAGCTTATTTAAGTAATTTTTATGAATTCTTCTATATTTTTGTTTCTTTAATAGACAAGCTAAAAAAGGAACAATTTACTAGCATTACTTATATAAGGAAAACTGTAAATTAGTTTCAATAAAATCTCAACAATGCAAAATTTTAATTTAATTAAAAAATTATAATTACACATTAGATTATCAAGTATCAACATATTATTTGTTGAGTGGCACCAAGGTTCATTGTCTATACTTTTTTTTTCTCTGAAAAGATCATTGTCTATAATTGTTCTTAAAGAATTGTCACTTTGTAAAGACACGTTTAGGGCTCAAATACTGAAACAGAATGTAGTAAACATCCTCTTAACTCAAATGGATTTTTTTGCCTTGTATTAATTTAAAAAAATGACGGTACATGATGAGGTAAGTTTCAGTTACGTGAAGAACTAAAGTATGCTGGAAAATGAAAAAAGAGTGAAAGAAAATATGAAGGCTTAAGCTTTTGTTAGCTAGAAATCAAATCAAGTTAAGTGTTTAACCTGCCAAAATGATGCACAGTCAGCTTTATATTGCTCAATAGTTGCTGAAAGTTTTCTGTTACTGCTTGTTTGTTAATATCTTTCATTTCTTATTTCTCTTATCCGTGCTTCTATTATTTTTCAGATTATTACATTTGATAGCTATGGTGTTTCGGGTCATTGCAACCATGGTGATGTGCATCGTGGGGTAGTGTAAGTTAAAATCATTTCATATTCTTCAACTCAATTGCACAGAAGTAACATTTTAATTGTTCATAGCATAAAGCATTAGAAGAAAATAAAATGTGCTATTGCCTACATATAACTATTTAATGATAACTCACCTTTTCCATAATTTTTTCATTATTATTTGAAAAGAGAATATTTAATTTTTCTTTTAAATTTTTAGGGTGTTTAGTGGTCCCTGAAACTATTGGAATTGGATATTATGTCTTATTTATTCCCTTCAATGGTAACTTAATATTTTATATTTATTATGTTTATTTAATAAAAGTTTCAAATAGTTCATTAATATTTTTTTTGTAGGGTGCCTTACAAGAAGCAATATTTGGTGCTTGATTCTGCATTATTCTATTTTATATTGTTTGCTTCTGTTTGATATTTTGTTTGCTTCTACTTGATATTTGTAAGGGTTTGGTAAAGTCGGAAATGTTTGGCATTGTTGGCCATCGAATTCCCTTTGGCTTTACCACTGATTGTATGTTTTCTTAATGCAATTTGCTTGCTAAATTGATGCAATAATGCTTGATGAATTGGTACATTGATGTTTTCCGATTGTTGTTACCTACTCATTGATGCCTTGTAAATTATTGTTGTTGGTGTGACTTAAATCAATTTTTTAACCTTATAAATTCTTATCTAAATAGTTGTTCATGTGGAATTATGTTGGTGGCATTTTGAATTTTAAAGCTAGAAAGTTGTCCATAATTAAACATGTTGGCAACATTTTGGTATAAAGGCTCGATGATGATATTTCTAGTAGTATAGTTATGCTTTTAGCCTTGTAAAACATTAGCTATAAGATTTGAGAGCATTTATTTCAACATAAATTTATTTTGTTTAGTTGATTTTATTGTAATTTTAGTGTTTTCAAGTATAATACAATTAATTTCATTTATAAATTTTTTGTTTTTAGTATTTGTAATGTTATTCAAGTTTCAAATATTTAATAAGTTCATCATTTCAACTAATATATTTTTATTTTAAAATTTCAAGTTAAGTTATACTTAAATTATTAATCAATTTTCACATTAAAAGTAAATTAGATTTATGAAAATTTTAACTTTTTTAATATAATTTAATAAAATCAAGTTGAATAAGACAATATTTAAAATTAATTTAGTGATAGTAAATAATATTTATAATATAAGAAATATAAATAATATAAAGAATTGGAATTAATATAAAAACCAAATTTATAATATATATAAATTTATAATTAATATAAAAACTAAATTTCAAAAAGTAATCATATTAATTTAATTATCATAAGTTTATTATAAATTTAAAATAACATAATTATATTAATTGTAACTTCACTTATAAGTCAGGATAATATCATATCATTTTAACATGTCGGATCATTTACAGGTTGAGTCAATTACATAGGTTCATAACAGGTCAGGTTGAAAACAGGTCGGGTAATATCAGTTATTTACCAGGTTAATCTCGGGTTTGGGTTATATCAGTCAGATGCAGTTGGTTCGGGTATCATATTTTGGTTCAATTTGAGTTCAGATCATTCTCAGGTCGGATGCAGTTCGAGTTCAGATACACAATTTCCAAGTCCAATTCGGGTTCAAGTCAACACCAGTTCCGACTCGAATCGGTTTCGGATCACCACAGCGCAGGTCAAAAACAGTTTTGACTTGAGTCGGTTTCAGTCAGTTTTACAGGTTGGGTCAGCTTTTTACACCCTTACTCGTAATCTTAATCCATCTCCTCTGTTCTTATAAAATTCACTCTTTCTTGTTTCTTTTTTTCCCCAATGGAGAAAGCTAATGTTGATGAGAAGTTGAGAAGGCTGAGAGCATGGGTTCAAAACTACGAGTGGGGAAAAAGTGGGGCGAAGGCGGAGGTGGCGAGGCTCATGGCCTTGCACTCTGTGGCTGAGGTCTACTCAAACAAGCCTTACGCGGAGTTTTGGGTGGGACCCATAAATTGTGGCCTAGTGTTTTGGTTGACGGTGATCAACAAAATGTGGGTTTGACATTGAAAGAGTGGATAGAGAGGAATCCGAATGTACTGGGTTTAAGGTTTTGGAAAATAGGGCTCTCATCTCCCTTCTTATCAAGGTTTGTTCATCCCTGCTTCTTTTTAGTACGGAGACTTCTTCGTAATCTACGTTGAATTTTGACTATTATTACCATATTTAAATATTAAAATCTCAAACAACAGAAAATTTTGGCAAAACTCACGAGGTAATGCTCTCAAAATAAATAATTCATGGGATATTGCATTGGAAGGATTAATTGTTGAGATAGGGTGATTTTTACAGTCCCCACGTATGTCGCCAAGACATCCATGCAAGCTGTGGAAGCTTTGCATGCGCCATGCACGTCGGTAGAGGTTGCCATGCACGCCCATCGACCTGTAAGTCGCCATGCAAGTCCCGCAACATGCTAGGTCGCCATACAGTCCCGACGACCAATGTTCTGCAGCCTCTACCCGCACATGCTGCTGCTGATGCTCCCTCATGCACGTGTGATTCCTCTTCTGCATGCAGCAATAATAGTTGCATTATTGCAGGATTCACGGGTGGACTAGAAATTATTGTTGCATTAATTATTGCTACAATAATTCACGAGTAGGGTTTAGGGAATGACAATAGGGTTGTTGTTATATATTCGGTGGAGGCGGTTGTTCGATTGTAAGAAGGAAGAAAGAAAGGTAACACGAGCATAATTTAAATTAGTTTAAATTATTAGTTAGTTAGTTAGTTAGTTAGTGGGAATAGTTTAGGTTAGTTATATTACATAACAAAATTTTAATTAATTATTTTGTTAGTTTAAGTTAGATTAATGTTGAAGAAATATATTAATTTGTTTGTTGAATTATTAAATTAATATACATGGTTTATTATATGTCGTTATTTTATTAAAAAATAATTATAGTTTAAATTATATTAAATTTTTTATTATATGTCGTTTAATTTATATTAGTTTGTTGATGTTATATTATATGAAAAAAATTAGTTAATTAGTTATTTAGTTTGTTAGTTTAAGTTATGTTGGATTATAATAAAAAAATAGTTTATTAGTTTAAGTTATTTTTTGTTCTTGTGTAGTGTAAATTAGTTAGTTAACATTAGATTATATTAAATAATTTTTTAATTATTGTTGTTTAATTTTTTTTTTCAGATTCATTCGAATGACTGACTAAATTCCACTGCTGAGACATGGTAATGAACATATTTCTACTCATTTGGGAATACTGGTGTTATTCTTATTTAGTAAATTAAAATATATGTTTAATGAATTATTATTATTAAATATTTGAATATTATTTTATGATTGTGATAAATTTTTTGAATTATTTAATTGCAGAAGGACGAGCAGCGAGTCCTTCGTCATCGGTTAAATATTCCGCCCAAGCCACACCGATTGATAGAAGAAAACTTGCAACAGGCTGGATTTTACTATGTAACATTTCTGCGAGAATACAAGTTGGTCCCAGGTTTGATCAGTGCGTTGATTGAACGTTGGAGACCATAAACGCATACATTTCATTTGTCGTGTGGATAATGTACGATAACTCTGGAGGATCTGACAATGCAACTCGGTGTCCAAACAAATGGGATGCCGGTGGTAATGAAAAATGAGTACAATAATGTGGAACAATTTTACAGTGTTTCTTGGGAAAACGTCGATAATATTAGAGTGTAAAGAGTTGCATGTGAAGTTGTCATGGTTGAAGAATCAATTTCAGCTCCAACAAAATAGTACGGAGCAAGAAATTATATATGTAACATGAGCATATATATTACATTTGATTGGAGGAATTTTGATGCCAGATAAATCTGGTAATTATGTTCACACTTAGTATCTTCTATTTTTAAGAAATTTTGTGAAAAGTATGCATATAGCTGGGGATCGGTGATATGGCGATCTTGTATCGTGAGATGTGAAAGGCGTCATTAGTCGTGAATGATAATAATACAGTAGAAATCGGTGGATGTCTGATGCTGCTACAATCATGGGCTTGGCATAGACTTTCGTTTTTGACACCGATTAGTCGGACTGCGGTTGACTTTTAACTTGCCGGAAGGTAATATGAATTTTCTATTTTAATATAAAATATTAAGTATAATTATTTATTTTGATTAAAAATGAACAAAATGGCCATATTTTTGTTTTGATAAATATACAGATGGAGACATAAAATTGAAGGTACGAGGTTGGTGCACAACAATATTAAAGAGTTTAGGCTGAAGATTGACATTAATGGAAAAAATGAGGTATATATAATTTGTTATTGTTAATTATTATTTAAAATAATTATATTATTTGATTTAAATCAATTTTATTGTTATTTTAATTTTACAGTTTAATTGGAGATCATACGTAGATGCATAAATTTTGGCGTGTGTGTCGTGCGATATTTTTTATGGGTGTCAATATTAGTGTGTTATTACACCATGATCAATTTGTTTTTGTGAGATCCAATTTGAGGATTGAGTGCTGAGGCAATTCGGCTTCTACCAACCTATTCCGCAGAATACATGGGATCATGACCTCTTCCAAAACTTAGATGGTCGCCGTCAGGTGAATTGGGTTGAGACGCATGACCACCTTCACAAATTTGATGTTCGCTGTAAAGAAAAGGTGAATTGGGTTGAGAAGCATGCAACTTACATTAATGCTTGGAACAATAGGGTTTCATTCTTGTCAACTCTTGACCCCAATCAAGACGATGACTTTAATTTTGAGACTTCAGCTTACCTTGATTATTTTTGGGATAATGGAAAGTCGTTCTTGACAACAAGGGTAAAAAAGCGACAGTTTTTAAGGTTTAAGAAAAGATTTGGTAAAGCTGAATACTCTCTACCGAGTGGGAGTTCATCTCAATAACCTGAAGCGGAAATAACCCATGTGGATAATAGCGTACCACAATCATTCGGCGATGCGAGATCGTTGCATCACGCATTTGATGACTCTAATGTCCCAGCATACGTACCAGAGTTTGCGCAGCCTGAGGCACCCATTTACTCTCCCATGTTTGAGTCGACGTATGACTTTGACCAAATGACATCTATAATGTCAAATACCAGTATTTGTCAGTCAACGTTTGAAAGTGGGATGTAAGAGCAAACTGGTGGAATGACAGATCATAGTGGTTGGAATTTATTTACAACACAGTTGAAATGCCCCTAATGAATGAGGAGGATGGGTACCATACTCCTGAGCAACCGCAACGACCACAACGCATCAGACGTCCGCCCCGACATTATCATTCAACAGCACCCCAGCATCGACAATAATTATAAGCTCATTTGTTATTTGTTTTAAAATTAAATATTTAAATTAGACTAGTATTTTGTTTTGTAAGCATAAGTTATGTATTTAGAATTTTTTAACCTTAACTTAAAAACTTAAATTTCAATTTAAAATAAACTTTAAGTTGCATATGTTAAATATTATTAAAACTTAAATATTATAATATTAAATATGCATGTCCCTATGTGAAATGCAAAAAGAAAATTTGATATATTAATAAATCTAAATTTGACTAGTTATAAATTCAATTATTTATAAATACGATTTAAATTGAATAAATTTTATTTAAATATTTAATCATTATTAAATTATTATTAGTAATCATTATTAAATCAATAGTATTAAATCATTATTATAATTTTATTATTACTAATCATTACTAAATCATTAGTATCAAATTATTAAATATTAATAATAAATCATTATTAGTAATCATTAGTAAATCATATCATTACTAAATCATTAAATATAAAATAATTAAATATAAAATCATTATTAAAAGATTATTATCAAATCAAATCAATATTATATTTATTATTACTAATCATTACTAGATTATTAGTATTAAATCATTAGATATTAATAATAAATCATTATCAGTAATCATTACTAAATCGTATTATTATTAAATCATTATTAAAACTTAAATATTATAATTTTAAATATGCATGCCTCTACGTGAAATGTAAAAAGAAAAAATTTGACTATTTATAAATATAAATTCGATTATTTATAAATTCAACTATTTAATAATAATAAATCATTAATAATCATTACTAAATAATAATATTGCTATTGTTATTATTATCAAATTTCCCCGACGAGTTTGAATTCATAAATCTCTTTAAAATCTGACTCGTAAATTATTGCGTATTATTATCAAATTTAAGGTTGAATTAAATAATTTTTTTGACATTTAAATTAATAAAAAATAATTATTTTAAATGATTTAAATATGTAAAAATTTGAATTTGCTAAAGTTTAAATGGTTAACGTTCGAATCTCTTTAAAAAACTTGAATAGTCAGAGGAAGATTTTGATTAGTCCACACATGTGAAAATAAGTATTTTTTTTAAAGAGAAAATCGCCTCAGTGACCAAAAAAAAGTTATAATATACGATTTTAACCAACTTTTTTTGGATTTGCCAAAATGACCAACAAAATCGCAACGCGAAATAAAAATCGCAACGCGATCCCCAGAATCGCAAATCAGTTTCCAAAATCGCAACGCGATTCTTGAAAATCGCAATGCGATAGTACAAATTCGCATTGCGATTTTCCAAAATCGCAACGCGAATATGAAAATCGCAACGCGAACACATAAATCGCAACGCGTATCCGTAAATCGCAACGCGTATCCGTAAATCGCAACGCGTATGGGTAAATCGCAATGCGTATCCGTATATCGCAACGCGTATCCGTAAATCGCAACGAGAATCTGTAAATCGCAACGATAATCCGTAAATCGCAACGAGAATCTGTAAATCGCAACGATAATCCGTAAATCGCAACGAGAATCTGTAAATCACAACACTGAAATTTTGGGTATATAACACTGAAATCATAACTAAATCCCTAAATCGCAACTCATTCCATCTCCATCTATCACTCTCTCCGGCGACATCCGTTCCTATATCCAACGACATCCTTCCCAATCCGGCAACAGGTTTTAGTTTCGCAGCTCGTTGTTTAGTAAATTAATTTACAACCATGAAATCATCTAATGTTGATCATGTTTGGATAGATTTGTGTTTTGGAGGGTCATGGGATAATGTTCATGGTGTTTTACAATATATGCCTTTACCCATGAATCTTCAACTAAAATTGTCTTTACAAAAGTTAACTTATGAAACTCTAATGCTACGTGTTTCAAATAAATTGAATTTAGAGCCCCTAAGTGGATTTAGGCTATCTTATCAGAGAAATGGTAAAGTTTATTTGTTAACCGACAATGAAGAGTTGAACGATCATTGCTTACATTAGTGTTTCACAAGATGATGTTACATTGTATGTTGTTGAACCTAGAAGTAGTATTGTTGGGTCAGTAGCGGGTAGTAATCAACTAAGTTTTTCTCAAAACCCACAACCTTTCTCTAATCCAAATCCCAATCAACTTTCAGCACCAAATTCCGGTTTTCGTATTGACCAGTTAGACGATGATGAGCCAACAGAAAAAATTGTGAGTACTAGTCAGTATTCGAAATTGGTCTTGGTCAATATCCGGACTTTGATATTGGTCAATACATGGATTTTGATGATGTTTCAGAAGAAGAAAAAGACCCTGCGTGTAATGATTTGATATTGGTCAATACCCAAATTTTGATGATGAAACAGCCGTTGCCGAAGAATGTATGTTGATGATAATGAGGAGGAAGTTACGACTGTGAATGAACATGTTGAACATCCATTCTGTAATTCATATAATCCTGAAGAAGAAAAAGAAGAAGAAAAAATCCCCGAAGAAAAGAAAATGCCACGGGCGTATAACTGGAATATGCCAGAATTACTTCAGATACCGGAAGAAGAGTTGGTAAAGAAAGCAGTTGATTGTTACACAAAAGTTATTCATATCAAGAAAGATGATTGTTTTGATACAAAGGAAGACTTGAAGATAGCTTTGTATACGAAATGTGTGGAAGATGGCTATCAACTAAAAGTAACAAATCAAGCAAAGATCGTTTCGAAACAAGGTGTATGATTGACAAAAACTGTATGTGGCGAATGATTGCAAGAGAATAAAAGATTGCGAAATGTTTCAAGTTAGGACTTTTATTGAAAACATACATGTTCAAGAACCCAAGTTTTTCCTCACCATAGACAGGCAAACAAAAAGGTGTTGGGTGGTTTTCTGGCTGAGTTAATGTTTTTGAATGATAGGGTATATCGGGGACATGAAATTATGACTGACATGAATGCTCGGTTCAAGATTAGTATATCATATTCTCAAGCTTGGAGAGCCAAATGTTATGCCTTGGAATTGTTGAGGGGGTCGCCAGAAGCATCGTTTGCCCAACTGCCGGCTTATTGTAACAATTTAAAGCTGAAAAATCCTGGGTCGGTAACTCATATCAAAACAGATAGAGATGGACGCTTTGAGTTGCTGTTTATCGCCATTGGTGCTACGGTTAGTAAATCAATATAATTTTGTTGACTCATTTTTGTTAGTTACATGCATTTCACATTTAAATGATTATATTCTTGTGTATATTATTTTGTAGATTCGTTCGTTATTACTTGCATGCGCCCAGTTATTATAGTTGACGGAGCACATTTGAAAGGTCGATACCTTGGAGTAAACTTATTAGCAGTAGCCATGGATGCTAACAATGGGATATTGCCAATAGCTTACGGGGTTGGCAAATCTGAAACCTCTGATTCATGGACATGGTTATGGGGCATCTTAGGGATTGCATAGGTCCTATTAGCAATCTGACAATCATATCCGATAGGGCAAACTCAATTGACAACGCTGTTAGAAGGTGTTTCCCAGATGCTTTTCATGGACTTTGTGGTGTTCATTTGTATAGAAATCTAAAATCAAGGTTGCTGGTATAAAAAAGCACAAATGGACATACTGGAAGGCTGTAAAAGCTTATCGGGAAGTGGATTTCAATAAGCATATAAATTGTTTAAGACGTGTTTTGCCTCAGTGTGCTCAAACACTAGAAGATGCGGGTTTGAAAGATGGTCAAGAGTACATCAACTTGGAGCAAGATATGGTTTCATGACGTCTAATAGTGCAGAATCAATCAACGCTCTAAGTCGTCATTCCCGGAAATTACCCATTACTATGTTAATGGAGTTTTTTCGAGCCTCTATTCAACAGTGGTACTACAAGAAAAGAAACCATGCAGGTATTATTTCTTTGAATTCGTAACTTATCATATTTATATTTTACTAAGTATTGTTTATTTAAATTTACAGGAACATTGGAACATCGTGTACACCATGGACTGAAAAAAAGATAACGAAACGTGTTGTGAAGTCAACGTCATGGAGAGTTGAACCATGTTCAAACACTTTGTTTCAAGTACTGGATAATAACTTAAATGGGCTAGTCGATCTAAATGCAAAGACGTGTAGTTGTATGAAATGGCAAACATCTGGTTATCCGTGTGGCCATATTATAAAAGTTGCTCTTCATTTAAACCAAGATGATTCAAGCGCATACGCTATGGATTGCTACACTACAGAAGTTTATCGACAGACTTATGCCGAGATTGTCTACCTATTCCACATCCTTCTGAGTGGGACATACCAGATGACTTACAAACAGTTTTGCCACCAGCCATGGACAGAAGGCTACCTGGCCGACCAAAAAGTCACGATCGTATACCGTCTAAGGGTGAAGAGAAGAAGAGATCGACATGTAGTCGGTGCAAGGAAAGTGGTCATACAAGGTTGACATGTGGATCACCAGTGCCATCAAAATCATCTTTTCCTCTACCAAAATATGGATCCTCATCAAAATCACAATTGGCTTCACCTTTTGGGACTGTTAACTTAGGTGATTTTTAAATGCAAACGTTGTATTATGTGGATTTATGTGTGAACTTTTAACATTTTCAGTTGAATTAATGACTCAGGCCAACCATTTTGACTTAACCAACTCTTGTTATTCAGTTGTTATCACTATTAGGCATGCATTTGACTATCGCAACACGGAAATTACAATCGCAACGAGAGAATCGCAATGCGAAATGAAAATCCCAACATGAAAATCGCAATGCGGAAATGAAAATCGCAATGCGAAATGAAAATCGCAACGAGAGAATCGCAATGCGAAATGAAAATCGCAATGCGAAATGAAAATCGCAACGAGAGAATCGCAATGCGAAATTAAAATCGCATTGCGATTCTCCCGTTGCGATTTTCATTCCGCATTGCGATTTTCATTTCGCATTGCGATTCTCTCGTTGCGATTTTCATTTCGCATTGCGATTTTTATTTCGCATTGCGATAGTCAATTTGCCTTCAACATAATGCAGATTGAAATCAACAAAATCAACCATTACATTTCAATCAATTAAACAAGCACAAATAAGAATTATATTCGCATCAATTACACAAATCAACTTTTACAAATCATCTTTTACAAATCAATTAAACAATCAAAAAATAAGCAATAATTCTTATTTCCGATCATCTACTATTGAATCAACTTTACAAATCAATTAAACAATCAAAAAACAATCAATTAAACTATTGAATCAACTTTTGCAGCCATACATCATTTTCACGCAGTTCACTTCTGAGATTAACCTGCAGAAACCAAACATTTGCTCAAACAACACTTTCTACACATCTAAAACCTACAAACAGCAAATTATTGAATCTAGGTACTTAACCAAACATTTTCAAACCAAAAGTATATAAACTTACCAATTGTTTATGGACATTTTTATAACGCGGATGCAGGTAGGCAGCGTCTCGTTATATCGATTTAGCCATATAATGCCAAAACCACAAGCCTACTGCAGCTCTATCTCTATCGGTGGGAGGTAGATACTGATGCTTCCCGTCGTCAAACGCTCCAACGCCAAGCATACGAGAGGACCACAATCCTCTGGCTCCGCTCGTTTGTTGTGGCGCGGTCTCGTCTCTAATAACTGTAATATTGAGCTTCTTTGGCTTCTTGTTTCCAGAACGAGTCCAATAATTGATCGCATCCATGAATTTAGCCAAATGAGAGCTCCATCCCTTAATAACATCTCTTAAATCAGCCAATGATATGTAATTTATCATGCTGTCATACACTATTGTCTTAAGGGATGGGAGCTGAAGCTCGACGAGAATCCAATGTTTACGTTCCAAAACAGGGATAAAACCTGCAATCATAAGTAATAATTCATTCATTGCGCACTTATTTCATAAAACCTTTAAACTCAATCTAAAATAAATACTAACCTTATCGACCTCCCACCATGCAGGATAAAGTTTAGCTTGTCCATTGCCCAAATCAAATGATTCATCTCGTGCATTCTTCAAGTGAACGGCGTGAAAAGACGTCGGCATAATTGTATATTGTATATTTTTTTTCTTAAGTTTTCTTATTATTAGAAGACGTGTCACCCACGCATCGATATGCTGTTTTACAAAAAAAGAATATATTAGTGACTTACATAAATTTAAAAAAAAAATTAATCAAATTGAAATATAAGAAAAATATAAGACTTACCCCCCATCGAAATAGCCATTGTCTTCGACCCCTAATAATACGCCCCACCAAGACCGATCAAGCAACAAATAGATATCATCGGTGAGCTTGCATATGTCAGTGAAACACCCCTGGCTCTGCTCATGTAGATAAAAATCAACAGCGGTCTTAGCCCAAAGGGTGTTATCCAGAATTGTGTCCGGTAGTTGATCCCTCTCCTCTTCAGATACCGGTATGGTACTGGCCGGTAACTCATACGAGAGCCAACTTGAATCCATCATGTCCGGCACGTCAGAGGGTTTTTCAAGAAGCCTACATATGACGCCATGTGAATCAGGCTCTTGAATGGTGGGAGGGACCTCTTCAATGATGACAGTGGCCTCTTGAACGGTGGGAGGGGACTCTCGAGGAATGATAGGGGGGGCCTCTTCAACGATAGGAGTGGACTCTGAGGGATGACAGGCGAGTCGGGCTTCTTCTTGCGGTGTCTTCGCACTATTGGGGTGTACGGAGACTTAATAGCACGTGCACGCTGTCTGATGCGTGAACTCCGTCGTGCAAGCATAACCCGACGTAAAGCATCCACTCTATCGGGCCGCTAAATAATTAAATACAAAAATCAGTAAATAAACAGACATGATATTTAAACAGTGAAAACAAAGACAAATATGTTTCAAACTTGCATTATATTCACCCAAGTCATTATTCTATCATAGTTCACAAAATGCATCAGATAACAAAGAAAAATATGTTTCAAACTAATACCCTGAAGTTAGTATTTGTCTTTGTTTTGTCTATTGGTTGAAGTAATGCAATCCATTCAAGTTTCAATTTGCAGAAGAAGAAATAGTTTACTTTCGCAACACGAAACTTAAAATCGCAACGCGAAACCAAAATCGCAACGCGAAATGAAAATCGCAACGACAGAATCGCAATGCGAAATGAAAATCGCAATGAAAGAATCGCAACGCGAAATGAAAATCGCAATGCGATTTTGGTTTCGCGTTGCGATCTTGTCGTTGCGATTTTGGTTTCGCGTTGCGATTCTGTCGTTGCGATTTTCATTTCGCGTTGCGATTTTGGTTTCGCGTTGCGATTTTAAGTTTCGTATTGCGAAAGTAAACTATTTCTTCTTCTGCAAATTGAAACTTGAATGGATTGCATTACTTCAACCAAAAGACAAAACAAAGACAAATACTATTTCACAGTGTTAAGAATACACAGTTTAGCAGAATTGGCAGCAACCGAACAAATTTACTTTCAACCAAAAGACAAAACAAAGACAAATACTATTTCACAGTGTTAAAGAATACACAGTTTAGCAGAATTGGCAGCAACCGAACAAATTTACTTTCAACCAAAAGACAAAACAAAGACAAATACTATTTCACAGTGTTAAAGAATACACAGTTTAGCAGAATTGGCAGCAACCGAACAAATTTACTTTCAACCAAAAGACAAAACAAAGACAAATACTATTTCACAGTGTTAAAGAATACACAGTTTAGCAGAATTGGCAGCAACCGAACAAATTTACTTCAACCAAAGACAAAACAAAGACAAATACTATTTCACAGTGTTAAAGAATACACAGTTTAGCAGAATTGGCAGCAACCGAACAAATTTACTTTCAACCAAAAGACAAAACAAAGACAAATACTATTTCACAGTGTTAAAGAATACACAGTTTAGCAGAATTGGCAGCAACCGAATAAATTTACTAAGCAATCTAAGTGAAATGGCTAATCTAAGTGAAATTACGAGTAAATTTATCATTAAGTTAAATATGGAAAATCTTAAACTTACCTCGTTGCGTAGAGTATGAACCTCATTCTGCAACGATACTATCATCTCACGTAGAGCGGCAACCTCACCACGTAAAGTTGACACCTCCACACGCCATGCACCATCGTTATCGCGTAGAGTACCGATCTCCTCACGCAAGGCATTGACCTCATCACGTAACTCCCTTGACTCATCCCGTTGAGGTGGAGGTGGAGAACAGGGAGATAGGAGTCGTGGCATCTTTGCCGGTCTACGTGACGGGATAGGTGATGGTGGAGAAGAGGCTCGATGATGTGACGGGATAGGTGATGGCTCTCGTTCTAGAGGTGTATAGTCGGGTCGATCGGGTGATGGCTCTAGGTGAGGTGATGGCTCTCGAATTGGAGGAAGTGGATGCTGCTCATCATCCGTGCCATCAAAAAAACTCTGACTAGCTTGCCACCAATCAATGGCAAGCTCTTCCTCTATGGGTGTCAGTCTTTGTAATGGAATGTTGGCCTCCTAAAATATAAAAACTCAAACAAAGTTAAACGTCTACTATTAATAACTTGTTTATATATTATATGAAAGTATTTGTGTTAACTTACATTATTTATTGTCGCATATGGTATTAAGTCTTCCCAATCCAACAGAGTTTTCCTCTTCCAGGAAATAGCCCTGGGAATATCATTTGACGTTTTTATTGCATATGTACGCATGCTGGGGAAAGCCTCGAATATCCAAATCTACAAACAATATAATAACAAAATTAGTAATTGTTAAATAATTAATTATAATTTTAGAAACATTATATAGAAATTCTTACCTTAAAGGCCCAAACAAAGCCTGACAAAGTGTATTTGGACCCATCGCCCCGCAAACTTTTGCGGTCATCAAAGGCAGACGACAACTTAGTCCAGGTAGCTTTCCATATATACGAACCCCACGGAAACAGATTCCATGCATTCAGGTCCTCTACCAATATTATTAGCTCCCGATGAATAGGTTGTCTGGCCTCTCTGCCTAAAAAGCCGGCATACACAAGTAGTAGAAGGCATACTCGGACAACATCGACGTCATCCATCCGAGTGAAACCAGCTTTCTTATTAAACAATTTCTTCAGGTCGTCGACATGTAGGTTCGGCTTCTCCATTGACTCATCCGGAAAAACCCGGGATAACCATGATGGGCGGGCGATATGACGAGTGTACCGGCCTACATCATCGTGTCCGAATCGTAGACCAGTGATTAAGCAGAACTCCTTCCGCCCAAAACAAGTATACGCTGGTGGAAAATGAAACCATATCTCTTCCTCACCACGTTGTATAATGTCGGGTAGATTTGATGTCATGGTCTGAAGCCACAAATGGGTCAAATTAGCATCTCCACCCGGATGCTGTACTCTCAGCCATGGCCCGAAGCAGGTTTCCTCAAACAATTGTCTTTGAGCAGGTGAAAGCTTCGAAGCAATTGTAGTGGCCAGGCTGACTTTATTTCTCAAGGTCAATTGAGCCGAAAAAAATTTCTACAAAAACAATAAACATACCAAGTTAGATATACCAAAAACTACACTGTGAAGATATACCAAAAACAATAAACATAAAAAGTAGTAGTTTATTCTTGAAACTAAAATTTGCAACACTGTTTTGTCTTTTGGTTGAAATGAAAATCGCAACGAGAGAATCGCAACGCGAAATGAAAATCGCAACTAGAGAATCGCAACGCGAAATGAAAATCGCAACGAGAGAATCGCAACGCGAAATGAAAATCGCAATGCGATTTTGGTTTCGCGTTGCGATTCTCTAGTTGCGATTTTCATTTCGCGTTGCGATTCTCTCGTTGCGATTTCATTTCTCTCGTTGCGACAGTCATTCTCTCGTTGCGATTTTCATTTATCTCGTTGCGACTCTTCTGCAAATTGAAACTTGAATGGATTGCATTACTTCAACCAAAAGACAGAACAAAGACAAAGACAAATACTAACTTGAAAATCGCAACGAGAGAATAGCAACGCGAAATGAAAATCGCAACGACAGAATCGTAACGCGAAATGAAATCTAAGTGAAATGGTTAATCTATTATTGAAATGACCAGTAAACTTATCATCAGTTTCAATATGAAAAACCTACAATAATGCAAACATTTCAAATAAAAATAATTAAAAAAACTAACCTCGGAGGTTGATTTTCCATTTCTGAATATTGTGAGGGATTTCTGACCGTGAATGGTTGTGAGGGATTTCGCCGGAGATGGGGACGGAAATCTTCGGAGATGGGGACGGATTTCTTCGCCGTAGAGAGTGAGAGATGGAGATGGGACTGAGTTGTGATTTTAGGTTTTAGGTTATGAGTTGCGATTACGGGATTTTGTCTTAATATTGGTTTTTGTAATTTGAAAATAAAATACGCGTAGCGATTATAATGGCGCTTTAAATATCGCGTTGCGATTTACGGATACGCGTTGCGATTTTATGTATTATCGTTGCGATTTACGGATACGCGTTGCGATATACGGATACACGTTGCGATTTACGGATACGCGTTGCGATTTATGTGTTCGCGTTGCGATTTTCATATTCGCGTTGCGATTTTGGAAAATCGCAATGCGAATTTGTACTATCGCATTGCGATTTTCAAGAATCGCGTTGCGATTTTGGAAACTGATTTGCGATTCTGGGGATCGCGTTGCGATTTTTATTTCGCGTTGCGATTTTGTTGGTCATTTTGGCAAATCCAAAAAAAGTTGGTTAAAATCGTATATTATAACTTTTTTTTGGTCACTGAGGCGATTTTCTCTTTTTTAAATCAAGATTGCTCAGTTTTAAAATTGAAGCCACATGTGAGCTTTTAATGCTCAACTACGGCTAGAAAGGTTAAGTTGAAAGCTAAGTTGACCGCTAAGTTGTTTTTGTTGAATGAAACAATGTTTCCTTTATTTTAGGTACTCGGATGTGATAGATCATAAATAATTGTTGAATGAAAGCCACATGTTTTGGTGCAATAATTCTATTTAAATTATATTAAATTGAATAAATTCGACTATTTATAAATAACAATAAGATAAAATATAAATAAAATATAAATAATTCAATTAAAATGATTTTAAATATTATTAAAAAAAATAAATTCAATTTAATAATTATTAGTTATAAAACATAAATTCAACTTCAATTCGAAGATTTAATAATTTAAGAACAAAAATTACATAAATTTCCTTGCAAAAATAGGTTCATTATTACAAAATCAAATATATAAATACATAGAAATTCATATATGATTACTAATGATGAGGCCTATATCTTGGTAAATTAGGACATTTGTTTTTTGAATGGCCTTCACCCCTACATAATCCGCATCTCTTTGGTTGACATCTCTCTCTAGCATGAAAATCCATACTGGTATGAATACGACTGGACTCAGGTCGACCCTTTGGACTTTTGCAAAGCATTGGATTTGGAAGTCATTCGTCATGATCTTTTTTGGGCCAATATGATTCATTTGGGATCTGCCTGAACGCATAGCTATAGACATTTAATATCCTATGTAGATGAAAGCATTCATCAACATAAGTGTATGCACTTACACCAGCATATATACATGAAGCAACTACATGAGCACATGAATATTTCCATGCCTGAAAACGACCACAATCACACTATTTGTGATGTAAATCAACTCTAAATGTTTGGTCTTCTCCTCCAACGTTACGGCGTATGCACGACACAACAAAAGTATAACCAACTCGGTCGAAATTATGAACAACCATTGATGTTGCCAATCGCTCATTTGCTTCCATTGCTTCAACCACTATAGGAGCCCAAGTTTAACCTCTATTTATGAGACTCTCAATTTCCTTGCCTTTATCGGACCAAACCTTAGCCAACCTAAAGTACATCTCTTTCACCACACTCGCTATTGAGAGATGACGTGTACCTTTTAGTACTGAATTAATGGCCTCAGCAAGATTTGTGGTCATATGTTCGTATCGTTGACCTTCATCGTATCCTTGCGACCATTTTTCCCGTGGTATTTTTGAAGCACACTTCCAAACACGCTGATCATCATAAAATACCTTCAAATTCTCCAATCTCTTATCAAAATTTGGTCAGCATAGTTTGTATCCTGTTTCATAATATATTGTGTTAAACCGCAATTAAAAAAACCACATAAAAAATACACAAATATTGAAAATAAAACTTATCCATGCTGACTATCTCACTACGAATGTGTGCATTATGAAAATGGTCAATATTATTTTTACCAATATGACAGATACAAAATGTCGGATATGCATGCGAAGGTATCCAACGACTTCCTGGTCGTTCAATTACCGACAAAATACTCGTTCCTCTATCGGATATCATGTAAACTTCATCTTCACGAAAGACATATTGACGTAGATTGGTCAGAAAGAAATCCCAAGCCTATGTTGTCTCTCCTTCAACAATGGCGAATGCAATTGGGAAGATATTTCACTCACTATCTTGCGCAACTGCCATCAAGAGTACATGCCTATATTGACCATACAACCACGTACCATCTACTTCGATCATACATATGCAAAATGGAAATCCTTCAATACATGCCTTGAATGCCCAAAAGAGTCTATGAAATATTTTCTTCCCTGGCACAAGTTGACCTTCTTTGTCATATACGGGCATGGTTTGAGACTTCACTATGGTTCCTAGGATAAATCGCTTCATTGCTTGTAGCAAATATGGTAGCTCATTGTACGATGTATCCCAATCTCCATACGTCAGCTTCATTGCCTTCATCTTTGCATTCCACACCTTGCCATATTTTACTTGATATCCAAATTGGCTTTGAATAGATGCAGCTAACACTGAACAAGAGATCATTGGATCATTTTCAACCATCGCCTTCACGTATTCACATATTACATCGGAGTCCAATAGTCGATGGTCTTGTTCGATGGAGTTTCGCAAACATATGTGAGGACCATTGTACCTTGTGATGACCCAAGCATCGTGCCTTTGAATTTTCGACACTCTGATCTTCCACTTGCACTCTGGGCCATATTTAACACACTTCGCGTATAGGGTTTTCTAGTTGGACTCTGCAACATGGACATCAACATGGAATTTGATGCAGTACTCTTTAATCGCCAGCGTAGCTTCATTTTTTCCTCTGAATTGTACCTCAACTGAAAATTCACCAGAATTTTCGAATGATTCAGCCATTTGGTACAGATGTAAATGTGGCATGTCTGGGAATTCAGGTGCCCTCATCACATCATAATCTATCTCGTACATGTGAGGAGTAGCTTCATACGGTGTCAGAACTTCATCAATGCCCAAGTCAATTGCACCTCCACTGGAAAAATTATCATCGTCGCCCAAAACGGGTTCTTCGGTTTCTTCATCTTCGCTTGAATCATCATGAATTTCTCCCTATCGATTTTCAGCATCAATATCAACAGTCAATTCCAAATAGTGTACGTTTCTCGTCTCATGCTCTACTGCTGCAGATGTCCCTCCGACTTCATTTCCACTTTCCAATAGTTCCATAAAACTGTTCAAGAACATGTATGTCGGGTACTCAAACTCACTATTGAAAGCCATTTTATATGGATTTTGAGCCACATCTCTGGATGACTCAGGAACATCACATATGTTATGCACATCAACAAATAACTCAATAACTACTATATTGGTTGACTCATGTAATCCAATCATGGTTCCAATATCATCATCTTCTTCAAGTGGTACTACAACATATCTGACTGGGTTGGGACATATCATAAACCTATACCTCAAACCATCAACTACAACTCAAATTTTTCTTTCTATCTTCTGCTTCATTTCTACAAATGTGATGTCTCTTTTGAACATCATATTTATTGGTTTTTCAGACTGAAAAACAACTCCGACCTCATTTTCCATAATATGTCCATTATAATAGACAATCGTGAAAAAGTTGTTGCTCATTTTCTCTACAAATAAAAATATATATAAATTTAGATTAAAAAATTAGATAAGATAATTTCATAAATCATTAAATAAATAAATAAAATATAATATATTATTATATTAACGATAAAATAAAATTTATTATTTAACTTAATTGATTGATTACTAATATTACTAATAATGATTTAATAATTATTATTAATCTAATGATTTGATATTTAATGATTTAGTAATGATTACTAATAATTATTTATTATAAATATTTAATGATTTGAATTTGATTTGATATTAATCATTTAGTAATGATTAGTTTGATAATATTTTTAATTTTTTTAAATATCAAACAAATTTGTTAATTAATTTTTATAAATTTTAAGATTATATTCGATACAATTTTTACTCCTTACTAATTTACACATAATCTAATATAAATTAAACAAAATATTTTTTTAAACAACAATAAATATTTTTAAACAAAATATTTTTTTAAACGGGAATAAATTAAACTAATTAATTTTATATAATCTAATATAAACTAACTAACTAACTAATTTACACATACACAACAACAATAAATAACAAATTACTCGCGTATTTATGCCTTCTTCATTTCCTTTCATTTCCTTTCTTTTTTCTTTCTTCGAATCAATCTGTACGTGGGTAAAAGTTGTAGAATAATGCCCTGTAGGTGTAAACAAAATATTTTTTTAAACAACAATAAATTAAACAAATTAATTTTATATAATCTAATATATTATAATATAACTTAAACTAATAAACTATTTCTTTATTATAATATAACTTAGTTAAAATAACAAACTAACAAACTAATTAAGCACTAATTAACTTTTTTTATAATATAACTTCAACTTCAACAAACAACTTAATATACGTTTAAACACACTAACAAACAACTAATTAAATAATTTTTTAACATATAATATAACTTAAACTAAGAAACTAACAAACTAATTAACTATTTTTTTATATAATATAATATATAACTTAAACTAACAAACTAATTAACTAAATTTTTGTTTTACCCTAAACTAACAAACTAATAGTTTATAATAATAAACTAATTTAAACAAAATTACCTCACAATGAAAGCTTCGAACTTTTCTCCCTTTCTTCTTCTTCTTTTCCTTTCTCTCTTCTCCCTTTCTTTCTTTCTTTCTTTCTTTCTTTCTTTCTTTCTTTCTTTCTTTCTTTCTTTCTTTCTTGTGTTTCATGCGTTAACCCCCATGGGTAATATATAACTCACCCGACTGTTGAATATTGACTCCAATAATACATGAATTATTGCTGCACTTTGCAGCGCAAATCATGATGCAATAATGCAACTATTAAAGCTGCATGGGATGCATGCATGAGGTGAGGGAGCAGCAGCAGTGGCAGAGGAGGAATCACGCGTGCATGAGGGAGTAGCAGCAACGGCAGAAAAGGAATCACGAGTGCATGAGGGAGTAGCAGCAACAACATGCACGGGCAGAGGCTGCAGAACGTTGGTCGCCGGGACTGCATGGCGACCTTGTCGCGGGGCTTGAATGGCGAGCTACAGGTCGTTGGGCGTGCTTGGCGACCTCTACCGACGTGCATGGCGCATGCAAAGCTTCCACAGCTCGCAGGGATGCCTTGGCGACCTCCTACGTCGCCCGGAGCACTTGGCGACATACGCGAGGACTGTAGAAATCACTCTATCTCAACAATTAATCATTCCAATGCATTATCCCATGAATTATTTATTTTGAGAGGATTATCTCGTGAGTTTTGCCGAAATTTTTTATCATTTGACTCGGCATACCTTTTTTACCATCACTTGCTTTAAGCGGAATGTTACTGAATTTCGATTAAAATATTTAATTAATCAAAAAAAAACCTATTAATACCAATTGAACCAACAAGTGAAATTCAATTAGGAAAGTGCGTCTCTACGGAGTTACAAAAGATAAATTTTGCATTATATATGGAAATGGATTAAGCTTGAGAGCTGAAAACGATAACTTCAGTCTTCATAAAATAATATTTTTAAATCATTAACCCAAAATATAAAAATTATAGAATCCAAACTATGGGTCTATTTATCGGTCCGGTTTGTATGAGCCGGACTTTGGATATGTTGATTAACTTGCACGAAACAATCGATTTTTAAAAGGTTTATTGTTATCATTTGGATTTTTAAATTCAAACATCTCATATATCAAAGCTACGATCATTCATTTGCAGATGCTTTAGAGTTTTCAAACATATTATTCATCTTAAAATAATTTTTATTTATTTTAAGTTGATTTTAAGAAACATTTTTTATTTTTTTCTATTTCTTTTTTAGAAAATAATTTTATTTTCAGTTTTACAAATTTTAAAAATTCATTTGATTATTAAAAGTAAAAACTTATTTTCATAGATAAAAATAGTAAGAATATACTTGATATCTAAGATTTCAAAATAACAATGTATATTTAATTATTAATTAACTAAATGAAAATATAATAATAAAAATGCTATTAGAATAACATAAAATAAAATAGAATTAAACAAATCAAAAATTAAAATCAATAAAAAAATAAAAAATTGCTTTTACAAGAGTTTGAAGTTGTGTTAAAACCAAAAAGAACTTATATGTCATCAAAATAAATAAGAAGTACTCTGAAAAATACTTTATTTTTTTGGCAAAATGAGTAATCTAAATTAACTCATCTATATAGACTACGCTGCTCAAAATCGTGTCACTAAGGGAGGTAAAATTCTCTTTTAACACTGGAATCACTTCTTTAAAAAAATATTTTATCACGTAGATTTAGTTCTAGTTTTTAAATTTTGTATTTTTCTACTTTTCAGATTTTAAAATAGCTTTAATAAACATATTGATAACAATTTTTATGTTATTAAAAGCTCACTTATTTTCATTTATATTTTTTCAGAATTTATTTTTTAATTTTACATTTTTACACATTTTTACACATTTTTTATTTTTCAAGAGAATAAAAAGTCTCTATTTTCTATAACCGAATGAACTCAAGTTTTTTAAACAAGGCTATCGCTTTAACCAAATTGGTACTTAAACTTTTCTTGATTCATCCATGTGCTTTAATATTACAAATGTTATCACTTTAGGTGTCTCGAGCGTAACGGTAATTAAAAAACATTGTTAAATGACATTTGTCACGTTCAGATAATTTTGATTTTTTTAAAAATAAAAATATTATTATATTTAAAAAAACTGATTTCTCTAAAATTACAAAAAGCCACAAATCCTTAAAAATCTCTAAAATTAACCCCCAAATCTAACTTAACACTATTAGCTCTCTCGTCGGCCATGCCCATGGCCACTGACGTCATCGCCTCCCTTGACATCTCCTTTGTCAGTTGTTGTAGCTTGTTTCGTCGTGGTTGTCGTCAAAGACGTGTTGGAGGAGTCGTGTTCTACGTTTTGGGTGTCACATCGACTTCTTCATGTCATCGGGTGGCTGCTTGGTCAAATGGAGGTTCGATCGATGACAAACGACGATGATATTCTTGGGTTAGGGATTAGAATTAGGGTTTTCAAAGTTTTGGGGTTTTAAAAGTTTTTCAATTTTTTTAGATTTTTATAAAAATATAATTTTAATTTTTTAATTTTAAATATATTTTTTTAAAATTACCAAACCGTGACACGTGTCATTTAATGGAAGAATTTAATGGTCGTTGCGGACGAGACATTTAAAGTAATAATGTTTGTAACGTTAGGCACCTGGATGAATCAAAAAAAAGTTTGAGCACCTATTTGAAAAAAGCGATATAGTTTAGGCACTTACTTTCTAATTAAGCCTTTAAACAATGTACAAAATCTATGTAAAAAAACAATATACAAAATTTGAACTAGGACGTTATGAATGGAGTATATTAAATTGAGAGAATAATCTTTATAATATGTTATTGTAGTAGTTGATCTATATTAATTAATCATTAGAACGATAATTATAAAAAGTGTAATATAAAATCCAACCTTATTGTATTCGATTTTGAACACGAAAAATTTAAAATCAAAATATTTGATCCAGGAACGAGTCTTATTATTATGGTGGTGATGATGATGAAAGCAAATGTGGTGTAAAAATAGGTACTGTCAGTGGGGAAAGCACTGTCAATGCAGGCGCATCCGGATAAAGAAATGGCCAAAGAACTGCATAAGATGAACTCTAATCTCTATAAAGATGATAATCACAAACCCGAGATGGCTCTTGCGGTTACAACCTTCACCGCCCTTTGTGGTTTCATTTCCCTCCATGTAAGTATTCCTTCCCATTCAACTTCGTTGTTCGCACGTACTCATATCTGAACCAAATATCCTTCCATTTGGTTTTATTCAGGAGCTTAAGCAAGTGCTTGAAGGTGTTCATGAGATTGTGCAAGTGGTCGGCATTGCATCGGCAAAGCAAGTCATGGATATTCACGACCGAGGTGGTGCTCCCACCGACGAGGTTAAATCTGCTCTACGGTCGGTCTTTACGCAGCTTATGTCTGCGAGCAAGGAAATGACGACCACAGTTATATCCAAACTTAAAAGCCGGCTGCTCGTAGAAAGTCAGGTCGGTAGTAATTTCATCATCAATCGAAACTGAGAAAAAATTGGGACTTTGGAGTGTAATCGAGTTGAAATAAGTTCAAGCCTGATTGAAGTTGGAACTCAAATATTTTCTTTTTGATGCATCAGTTGAGGAGTCTGAGGGAGAAAGAAGAGCTGGTGTTGGAGTTGGAAAACCCCGGCCCCCGGGGACATCGGAGTCTGATCGGCGTTCTTGTTGAATTACGTGAAACTGAAGGCGGGGGAAGCTTTGTGTCTGGCGGCGAATGAGCCTCACGCGTATTTAAGTGGGGACTGCATCGAGTGCATGGCAACCTCAGACAATGTCGCCCGAGCTGGTCTCACTCCCAAGCATCGTGATGTCCAAACCCTTTGTTCCATGCTCACCTATAACCAGGTACATTTCCCATCTAATCAAGGATCCCATTTCTATTACAGTATATTGCAATCGCGTTTTCAGTTGCATTTTATTTATCACGATTGTAGATATAATGAATGTCTTTACGGGTATCGCGATCGTGAAATAAATGTTTCGGACAACATCATTGCCACTATACAACTGTTATTCCAAGAATAGGTCCCTATTTAAATCTCTAATTAAGATATTCATATTTATAAGTTATTTAAATAGTAGTCATCTATTGGAATAACAACCGTTATATAACAATAATGGAGCCGCATGCCCACAATGACCGCATTAATATCTGTTATGTCTGAAATCACGACAAACGCAACCTACCGAAAACGCAATTTAAATTCCTGGTTTCAACTCTTTTTATTAAAAGAATATTCATATTTTCATAACATGTTAGCATACATTTTTTCTTTAAATTGAATATACTTGTTTCTGTTTTAGGGGTACCCTGAAATCCTTTCGGGACTTCCATTGAGTCCTTACATAACAAGGTACCTCCCACCGTTTGATGAGTTCGAGGTCGACCGTTGCGTTCTTCCGACAGGGTCATCAGCGGTTTTTCCAGCCATCCCCGGGCCTTCTGTCTTCCTCGCCTTCGCAGGGGAAGGAACATTGAAAACAGGATCTTGTGGAGGCATTGTCACTGAAGGAGATGTGATGTTTGGACCAGCCAATACCGAGATCACCATTACAGCCACTGCAACCGAGCTGCAAATTTATAGGGCGGGGATCAACAGCAGCTTCTTTCATGGCTTATCAATTTAAGAAGAGTGCCGCCGACCGCCATTATCATTCTCCAGCCTTTATGAGCAAATAAATGATTGATTTTGTTTATTTTGCATGCATTTGTGCTATCTTGAGACGATCAACAATGTGGATTTGAGATGATGAGGTGAATCTTGAGAGAGGATTATGTCAACTGTGAGTGCCGATGAAATTCTAATTATGTATGACGACTCTACAAATTTGAAAGGAAAAGTTTTATTTGTATTCTTAATCACTCACATTGTGCCACTCCAAAAAGTGTGCTAGACAACCGACGTAATATCTACAATCACCAAATTGCATGAAATTTTTTGAACCCAACGAATTAATCTCTTTTAAAAATTTGTATCGAGTTAAATTTGATGTTCATTAAGAATTCTCTATAAACTAAAAAGCATAGAACATGTATACTACTATGATTAGATCTGTGCTGAAACTAATCTGCCAACATCAATCCACTGGGTTCGGGGTAGTGAAAATTATGATGGTAAGGCAGGTAACCTATATTGATTCGATTAAATCCTTGTATTGTTCAAGCAAAGGAAGAATATATCATCCCCTCTTACGTCCTTAAATTCATATCATAAACTTGTGTAATAAATTCGTAACTTGTGCATTAACAACTGAAGATTTCTTGAAGGTAAGATATGAATTGTGTAATCTTTGAGTGTGCAACAAAAAGTATGAAAAAGAATTTCAAGAAATTTTGATAGGAATTGGATTAATTCTGAATGAGCATATTGTTCGTAAAGATGACCACCGTCAAAGTTCTGCGAAAAAGGATTAAGTGAATAATGAATAAAGGCTGACAATTTATTGTAATGTCATTTAGATTTGGATGACATCATTTCTTTTAAGAGGAGAAAATTGTCGCACCCCTATTTTGGAGTTAGAAGTTCTGAGACTGAGAATAATTTCACTATTTAAGTGAAGTTTAATCTATAACGGACCAAATTAGAAGAAATACAAAGTTAAAAGGAGTTGATTAATTTTAAATATGACTTTTGATGACTAATTTGACAAAATTATAAATTTTGTGGTTAATTTGAAGATTTTTAAGAAACTAAGGATCAAAATGAATGCACGTGGAAGTTTAGAGTTACATCCGCAAACTTGGAGATTATCTAAATGCTTGTTGTGTAATATTTCCATTCTAGATGATAAATTATTGGGTAAACTACACGTTTAGTACTTAAGCTATTACTTTTGTTCCATTTTGCCGTCGTTAAAAACTTAATAATGATGTTAGCGTGTCATGATAAGATAGTGTCACATCATCTTTGAAAAAATGACACGTGAGTAGTTCTAATAATCTTTTAACGGTATGATACCAAATATATTATAAACTAAACATTAGGTATAATTATAAAAAAATAAAGTTTGGATATCAAAACAGAACAAAAGTAATAATTTAGGTATTAAATATATATTTTACCCTAAAATATAAAGGGAAAATGGAAAAAAGTTGAAATGGGCATATTATGGCTTGAACCCACGCCTGTGCGTGTGTGAAGCCCTTTTATTGCCATTTTTACTTGAGAAAGGGTAAAAATAAACTTTTAAAAGTTTAAGGATCAAATTAGAAATTAATAATTTTTGTTAGTATGCCGCGTCAATAACCTAACAGAGTTTAATGTTCATGGGATCGGAATATTATAACTTGAAAACATAAGTGATCAAAACCAAACTCTTTCAAAATCAATGATAAAAAATAGAACATACCGAAACAGAAGGAATCACCAATATAGTTTACTCTTAAATTTAAGAGTTAATTGCATAATATGTCCTTAAAGTATGACTTTAATCTTAAATTACCTCTAAACTTTTAAGTATTCCAATTTTATCCCTAAACTATGATTATAATTCTAAATTAATTTTCAAACTCCTGAACAGTTCAATTTTATCCATAAACTATAACCTTTATTCTAAATTGGTCCCTAAACTTTTAAAAAATTGTAATTTCATCCCAAATTATACGTATATACTAATCACATCTTTTATTAATAAATCGTTAGGCCAAGTTATATTACTGCATGTTTGAAAAAAGTAAGTTAAATTATGGTTGAAAATAATTACATATTTGTATGAATTTGGGATAAAATTAGAATGTTTAAAAAGTTTAGGGACCACTTTAGAATAAATGTCATAGTTTGGGGATGAAATTGAAATATTCAAAGTTTAAGGGATAGTTTAAAATAAGAGTCATATTTTGGAGATGAATTTGGAATATTCAGAAGTTTAAGGGTTAATTTAAAATGAGAGTTATAATTTGGGGACATATGGTGCAATTAACTTTAAATTTAATGAAATTATAAATATAATTTACATGAACAACGTGTTAAAATATACCTTTTTTAATTTTTTTGGAAACGAGGGAATTTAAAATAAAATAAAGTTGAAAAGTTAAAGTGGGGTGGGATAACGATGATGTTTGACTTTCATGGGCTCCAGCTTTCATAACTGCTTTGATTTTTATTCCAATACCTTTTCCCTTTATTTCTTTGATTTTTTATGATATTATCTTTAATCTTAATTTTTTAATGCAAGTTATGTTAAATAAATTAAATTTATTCAAAATGTTTAGTTAATAATAATGGATTATATTTAAAAGACACAATAAAAAATATATTTAATATTTTTTAAATAATCAATTTAGATATTTTAATTTCTAATACTTTATTTTAGGTAAAAAATTATTTTATGAATTTACTAGTTAATAAATTGTTAAGGCTATGGAATAAGGCATTTTTACTCAGGAATAAAATATTTTTTTTCTAAAATAAAGTATTAAAGCTATAATATTTTGAAAAATAAATGTTAAAGTAAGTATTTTGATTATAACTATGAATATTCGATCTATTGATCAACTAATTTGAATGGGTATTACAGAGGCAATGACGATTATCTCAACTCAATTTGCTCAATTTCGAAAACATCAGAATTCGAACCCTACCTTTCTTAAGAAATATGGTGTATCATCCCATTAAACCAACTAATTGTTGGCTAAAATATTGGTAGATTTATCTCATCGAACAAAATATTTTATATTGAATATTTTTTTAAGAAATATTAAAAATAATTATAAATATAATGATATTCTTTTAATTTTTCTGATCATAATAGTTTTTAAACATTTTATTTTAAGATTATACAAAAATAGTATATTTTTAACTCTTTAATAAATGATATATTTTAATAGATGAACCCTCGAATTTATGGAGCATTTATTATGACTAATGAATGAAAATTTCCATTTCTTAACTTAAAAAAAAGGTTAACGTCACTAATACATATGCCCTCTATATAATTTCCATTTCGATTCCATCTTTCTTCTTCCTCGTGGCACCCGTCCTTTCCTTCAAAGGATTCTTCCAGGTAATCAAATTTCATACGTGTATGTATCTCTTGTTTCCATCCCCCCCCCTTGTGCTTCCTCCCTATTTTTGTTCAGTTAAAACAAATCTTTTTTTTAGTCAAAGTTCAAAGCGATTCTATAGCCGATCTGATGTGTTTTTGCTGTAAAAGTTGAACTTCCCTTTTGGGTTTTTTTCTTTCTTTCTTAGTTCTTATCTCTTAATTAATCCCAGATTTTTCGGGCTTTTTAAATTTGACTCTCTCGTTAAATTATATAAATACTGGATTTTACTTGATGTAATCCTAAATTAGATTTTTTTCCGAGGTTAGTTTCTAGATCTGTTCTTTTTGTCATTCAAACTTCTGGTTTTTCTTTGTTGAATGATTTTAATTGAGTCTTAGTTGTTTGATCTGGGATTTGACTTGTTCTTCTTTAGGGTTTCTTACACAGGCCTTCTTTTCGAGTTTTCTGTTTCTCGGGGAAGATGGATCATTGCAATCTCCTACAAAACGCCGCTGTTTCGGCTTATGATCATCACAGGGCCGTCCCTCTTGTTTGCCCTAAACCTCGACGAATTGGGGTTCTTGCCAACAACCCCAACCGGCCTTTGAGATTGCACTTGAGGTATAAGTTTCTTCTATCAATAATTTGAATTTTTATTTATTAATTTTGGGTTGATTTGTTTTGTTTCTAATCATTGTGGTTTAATTGTGTTTTGAATTTTTGGTTTCAGTCATCATTCCGAGATAAGTGATATTAGTGCCGGTGGTGCCGAGCTTTTAGATATCATATTGAAGAAGGTATTGTTGAATCCGAGCTCCAACTTTTCATCTTTTTCCAATTATATAAATATAATTAAAATGTTTGTATTTGATACTTTTGTTTGACTTGTATCAGAATATGAGTGTAAAGATATGATACGCTGAATTAGCTGTGTTCTGCGCAAATATGTCTGCGATATGAGTTTGTATGATTCTTCAAAAAAAAAACCTTCTAATATAAAATCACTCAGCTAATTCGACAAATTTTGATGTATTAGAAGGTTTGTGAAGGATCATACAACACATCATAGCCTCATAGCTTTGTTGGATGCAAATGCAATACAGCACAACACATCAAAATTTGTCTTGAGTAACATAAGCTATGGGGTTATGATCCTTTTAAGCATAAAAATTATTGACAAAACCAACTTACTGTGGTTCAGTATTTATGTTATAAAATTTAGAAATATGGGTTAATGTTTTTTCCCATTCTAGAAACATGAAAATCTTATAAAGTTGAATATTAATTGAGTTTGATGCAAATATGTGTTTGGTAATCACACTTGAATCTGCTATAATAATTAATAAGATTAATTTTTGGTGTCCTTTGCAGGAGGATTTTGGGATAGAACCATATGCAGACCAAGTATCACCACCACCCCCATTTTTTCATGGGTCGCCTCCAAGAAGGGTTTCAAATCCACTTGTGCATGATGCTGAATTTGGTGTTGAAAGTTTTGCAGCACTGCAAATTTCATCTCCATTGTCTCCATCATCCTCATCATTACATAAAGGAGGGTGTACTAGGATGAGGTTTGGATATAAACCGGCCAAAGTTAGAGTAGAAGGATTCGATTGCCTTAACAGAAATAGCCAGAATTCCAGCATATCTGCTATGGCCTAAAACTTAAACTACAAGTGTACATACAGGATATCTAAATGCCACCATTCCAGAAAACAAAGCCTCTTAAAAGATGATAATTTTGGAGGAAAGTAGAGATAATTTAAGTCAAATAGTGTGCATATAACTTGTTTTTGATTGCTATTAGCCGTTGTAAGTAGTTTGATTGAAGGGAAGATAAGGTGGGGGAGGCAAAGAGAAGATTGTGTTGTGAAGGTAAAAAGGTTTGAATTATGGTCTTTTTGTAATATATACATGTAAGATGTGGGATACAATTGGTAGAAGATTGATTGATATGAAGTTCTTGGAAACCGAGATCACCACCATGGGAAATTCTGTATAGATTTTGCTAAATATTATCTTGTAATTGTTAAAAAAATTACCCTCGGTGACAAGAAAGGGAAAGTATGTTGGAAGTCTTTATTTTAAGAACAAACACGAGTATATTCAATGGTACCCTACAAATATCTCAAAATTCTTTTAAGTACTGTGATACCAATGGGGATCCCAATAATCATCTTCATCATTTCAGAATTTACGGGAGACATCAATGTGTGGGTATAGGTAGGCCTGACGCTAGACATCTCTGTCTTGTTTAATACTTGCATATATATATATATATATATATATATTTCTAATGACAAACAATCCATAATTATTTTTTGAAAATCTAATGGGCTGCTTTTAATATAAAATAATTTCATGTCATGTACCTGTTAGAGAGAAAATCATGAAGTAACCAAAAAGATTTAATCTATAAAATGTAATAAATAAATTAAAAAAATTGAAAGTACAACGAGTGAAATAGGAGAAGTAAAATTTAAATACTAAATATGTAATTTAGTTTTTTTTATATTAAGAGATTTTTTTAACAATGAGAGATCAAAATAAAACCAAAAAATAATATTAGTGATGATATCAAAAAAAAAATTAAACGATGAAACTAAAACCGAAATAATAGTTGGTTGACTAAATACATGTTTAACTATATATATATATTATCAAAATACAGATATCAATATTTGTCAAAATATATATCCACGTTAAACGTTCTAAAATACAAAAATTACCTTAGACATCCCGTGTTGAAAAGAACTCTCACAGCGAAGGAAAGAAGCAAAAACTCTTTCATTTGATCTCTTTCAACTCTCTTTCCCTTAATCCTTTGATATTACACTCAGGTAAGCTGTTTCTCCCTTCTTTTTCAACCCTTCCCTTTCCTTATTTCTTCATTCTTCATTTTCCAATCCATTTCATTTGAAATACATTGTCCGCATTTCTTAATTATCTTTTGAGAAAATAACATCAGTGATAAAAAATGCCTTATAATATACGATTTTAATCAATTTTTTTTAGATTTGCCAAAATGACCAACTAAATCGCAATGCGATCGATAATTCGCAACGCGATCTCCGGTATCGCAAATCAGTTTTCAGATTCGCAACGCGAACTTCGACTATCGTATTGCGATTTACATATTCGCATTGCGATAGTCGAAGTTCGCATTGCGATTTATTCCAAATTCGTTGCGATAGTCCAAAATCGCAACGACTGGTGGTATTGTATTTGTTTCTTAATAATTTTCTCTAAAAAAATAGTATTCGCGCGGACGTGTCGAAGACACGTATTACCACGACCACGACCACGACCACGACCACGACCACGACCACGACCACGACCACGACCACGACCACGACCACGACCACGACCACGACCACGACCACGACCACGACCACGACCACGACCACGACCACGACCACGACCCCGAGACGAGACGAGACGAGACGGACGGCGGCGGCGGCGCGCGAGAGTCCCCCTTGTTCTCTATCACTCAACAAGGAAGTGGGAAAGCCAAGCCTTAAATATCATTCCCAATAGTGTTTCCAATACTATGTGGGATTGGACATTACCAACACTTGTTTCCAATACTATGTGATTATTCAGGAAACAATTAACAATCATGAACCTTAAAACAACTGAATCAGCAACCAATTGCATTAGTATTATACGATTAAATATGTCATAATTAAAAGTCAATCGCGATTATTGTAATTTTAAGCAAAACATTCAAAAAAAATTACATCACTCGCGATAATAAAAAAAAATTATTATTGTGCAATTACAATTAATTGAAAATAAATTAGAATTACATGAAAACTAAACGAACCACAAATACTTTTCATACAATTACTAAAGTCATTAACTATAATTCACAAATAATATCACTATTTAAGGCTCAATCCCACATAGTATTGGGAACAAGTGTTGGTAATGCTCAATCCCACATAGTATTAGAAACACTATTGGGAATGATATTTAAGGCTTGGCTTTCCCACTTCCTTGTTGAGTGATAGAGAACAAGGGGGACTCTCGCGCGTCGCCGTCGTTCGTCTCGTCTCGGGTCGGGGTCGTGGTAATACGTGTCTTCGACACGTCCGCGCGAATACTATCTTTTTAGAGAAAATTCTTAAGAAACAAATGCAATACCACCAGTCGTTACGATTTTGGACTATCGCAACGAACTTGGAATAAATCACAATTCGAACTTCGACTATCGCAACGAACTTGGAATAAATCGCAACGCGAACTTGGACTATCGCAACGAACTTGGAATAAATCGCAACGCGAACTTGGACTATCGTAACGAACTTGGAATAAATCGCAACGCGAACTTCGACTATCGCAACGAACTTGGACTATCGCAACGCGAATTTGGAATAAATCGCAACGCGAATTTGGAATAAATCGCAACGCAAACTTGGACTATCGCAACGAATTTGGAAAATCGCATTGCGATAGTCGAAGTTCGCGTTGCGATAGTCGATGTTCGCATTGCGATAGTCGATGTTCGCGTTGCGATAGTCGATGTTCGCGTTGCGAATCTGGAAACTGATTTGCGATACCGGAGATCACGTTGCGAATTATCGATCGCATTGTGATTTAGTTGGTCATTTTGACAAATCAAAAAAAGTTAGTTAAAATCGTATATTATAAGGCATTTTTGATCACTGATGTTATTTTCCTTATCTTTTTAACCTCCTGTTTCAAAGCGTAGAAACCCTAGCAACTAACGCCTGGAACCTCTAACTTTTATCTTCTTCAGGTAGCTTAATTTGAGCACGCATAGGGTTTAATTTTGTTACTGAGAATATATTAGTTGTTTAGTTATTTTGGGGGAATTTTCTGAGGCAAATCCCTTAAAGAAGGAATGTTTTGCCTTGAAATGGATGGGGGGAAGAGGAATTTCTTTAGAAAACAGATGAATACGCCCTTTAAAAGAAAACTGGTCAATAATAATAGGACACTAAAACTGGGTATTAATTCTGCCCATGAGTTTTCCGGAAATTTGAATCCTGGAGACATTGTATACTGTGTACTTTGTCCTTCGAAAAAAATTGGTAGTGTTATTGGGAAGGGTGGGAATATGGTAAAAGCATTAAGGCAGATGGCTCGGGCTAAGATTACGGTTGGTGACTCGGTTCTTGGTTGTGATGAGAGAGTTATAGCTATTTATAGTTCTCTGATGAAGGTGAAAGAACATAAGTCTAATGACGATTCTGGTGGTGAGAATGAGAAAGAGGCGGTTGTGCAGGTAGCCATGGAGCCTTGCTGTGCTGCACAGGATGCTTTGTTGAAAGTTCATGATAAGATTGATGAGGAAGAACTTTTTGGTGGGATGGCGGCCGATGATGATAATGCAGACACTGTTGTTACCACAGGACTTCTTGTTCCAAATAATGTGGTAGGATGTCTTCTAGGGAGACGGGGTGATGTGATTCAAAGATTGCGAAGTGGCACAGGTGCGACTATCCGTGTTCTTACGGCTGATCTTCCTGCTTGTGCAATGGCAACTGATGAATTAGTGCAGGTATCTATAAACTCACATTTTTGTTAATTGTATATGTTTCATTAAGAAATCATCATGCTAAAACATTGAGTGACTCTTGCATACATCTTCTTTACTGGAAGAAATGTTGAATTCCCTTTCTCTTATAAGAACTCTTCAGTGTATTTGAATTTCTATGCAAACCTGTTGCTGCTTCGATGTTTTGTGAATACTAACTGAAACTCTAATTTAGAAGTTAAAATTATTACTACCTATACAACTTGTTTGTATGCTCTAAAATTGATGTTGAATCGCTAACTTGGAGTTGAATGAAGTGCGATCTTTGAACAGTTTGGCCTTTAGAATTTACGTTTTGACCCATCGCCATTTCATGGAGAGAGGGTGGCCTATAATGTCTAAATGTCTGAAATATGACTAAGAACATAAGTGTGAGAATGATATACAAGAAAGATGTTCTTTCAGAAGACTGTATCTAGGGATACCGAGTTGTCTGCACTGTCTGTATTTATCATTGGTTTTGTGGCATGTGTTGGGTCATTCATGTGCTAATATATATATCCTTTATATCTTTACGAGTCAGTCCTATACGGGATAGGGTTTTTCTTTAAAGGAATGACTTGTACTTGATTAGCCTTATGCTCTACCAAGTGGGAGGAATGCTACTGCCCTTTACTATTATAATGAGGCATTTTCCAGCATTTTTGGCCTTTTGGTATGAGAGGTCATTGCTGAAGTGGCAATGCAGGCATACCTTTGTTGCATAACCTAGTTGCCTGAACATGATAATTGATTGGTTGCTACCTTTTGTGTAATTTGACCAGAAATATTTGGTTAATCAGTTGCATTTTTCTCTCATAAGGCTCATAGGCCTATCTGTTCTTCCAAGCCAAATCTTCCCTCCTATTGGCAGTAAGCTAATAATTTCTAGTGGTTGGAGTTACTATAATAAGAGTATCGCCCACTTATAAGGTTTGGGCTTCAGGCTTCCTGAAGCAAGTCATACAAAATAATAATTATTACCTTCCTTTGGAAGTAAATTTCCGTACTGCTCTGTATTCAGTTTGCCTTCAAAAGAATTTCCCTTATACACCTCTGTCAGTAAATTTGAGCATGGACTTCTCAAGCCCAGGAGTTCTATTTGATGCGTTGCTCAACTTGCTAAAACAAATTCATATCATTTAAGATTTTATGGTTTGTGATGGGAGGCTTGAATGGCTAAAATCAGTAATTGCTGATGGCGAGAAATCCTGGCCATCTGTTGAAGACCGTTCTTTGGGTTATAATATGATATGATATGGGGTAGGGTAATTTATGTGTCTTCCAGTTATGACTTTCTTACTTTATAAGTGGACTTTGCCTAGATGGCCAGGAACCCAGCACCTATTTCTTTGCTTTGGATCTCTTTCATTATGTACTTATCAATGTTAATATGATTGAATTCAATCAGATTATTGATTATTGATAATTGATAACGATGGATTGACTTAAGTCGTGATAAATGATTTTATACTATATGTACTGTAGAATATTTACGTGTGTGAACAGAGTGATCTGTGTGAACAGAATATTCTTTGTAAATTAGGACAGATTGAAGAAAATAAGGGATTGCATTCCCAATTAGAGAATGCCGACTTTTAGGGATTTGAATGCTGATTTTGTAACTTTCCAAGATTAGGCTTCTATTGTAAACTATAAAAAGGTTCTACCTTTGTCAATAAAAATCAAGAAAATACTGAGCAATCTTCTCTGCACATAACACCTTTCTACATGGTATCAGCTTAAGCCTTTTTTTTTTTACCGATCCTTATTTTTTTTCCTCCCTTTCTTCGTCAGCCCTTATCATCAGTCCTTTCACATAATGACAACCACCGATTCTGAAAATATCTGTGTCCAGAATCAACTACTCTCACAGACTGGTTCCTCTTCTTCCTCTCCTCTCACTCTTTCCGATGCATCTCCCATATCAATAACAAACCAAAAATTGAATGGGAACAATTATGTTCAATGGTCTCCATCCAAAGGGAAAAGGGAATTACAATCACACCTGGTAACAACTGCAGGGTCAAGTAGTTTCACCAAACAACAGATAGAAGATCTCCAATAGATGTTTGGCCACATGAAAGCTCCTAGTGTCTCCAATGACTCCAACCCATTTGTAGGTATGGTTCAAAATCTGCGTATACCAGCATGGATAATCGATTCTGGGGCTTTCGATCACATGACTGGTAATAAAAGTCTATTTCAAGGATTTCATCCTACATCTTCTCAAAAATCTATAAGAATGGAAGATGGCTCACTTTCTCCAATTGAAGGCAGTGGTTCAATTCAGATTAATGAGGACATTGTTTTGGATTTTGTCCTATATGTTCCTAATCTAGCATGCAATCTTCTTTCTGTTAGCAAATTATCTCAGGATCTTAAATGTGTTATAAGTTTGGTTCTAAAGCTTGTGAATTGCAGGCAATGAACTCGGGATGGTGATTGACAATGCTAGGCTGTATGGTGTGCTCTATGTTCTTCATGGTCAGCAAAACAATTCCAACAAGTCCTTAACATCAACTCCAGCTTATACCACTGATACATCTTGTGAAGTTATGCTTTGACACCTTCGATTAGGCCATCCTAATTTCTGTTACCTTGAAAAATTGTTCCCTAGCTTATTTGTTAATAAAAAGCCAAAACATTTTCATTGTGAAAGTTGTCAACTTGCCAAACATACCAAAAGTTCCTATTTACCTGTCTCTCTTAAACTTCACAACCTTTTTCTCTTGTCAAGTGATATTTGGGGGCCTTCTAGAGTGAAGAACATTGATTGCAGCCGATGGTTCATATCCTTTATTGATGACCACACCAGAACCACCTAAACCTATTTGATGAAAGATAAGTCTGACGCTGAACATATCTTTAGAAGATTTCACACTATGGTCGAAACTCAATTCGACAACAAAATTCAGATCCTACAGTCTGATTATGGGGGAGAGTATTTCACTAAAACTTTGGGAACCTATCTTAGTGATAAAGGGATTTTTCACATAACTTCTTGTGTTGATACACCACAACAAAATGGGATAGCAGAGAGAAAACCAACATTTATTAGAGGTAACTAGATCCTTATTATTTTCACATAATGTTCCTAACTATTTTTGGGGAGAGGCTTTGTTAACAATTATCTGCCTCATCAACCGAATGCCCAGAAAAATATTAGCCTTCAAAACACATAGGTCAGTCTTTCTTGAGAGCTTTCCTTCCTTCAAACCAATGTCCTCGAGTCTCCCCTTTAATATCTTTGGTTGCAGTGCCTTTGTTCATAACAATAGTCCTTCACGGTCTAAACTAGATCCTAGGGCCATAACAATAGTCCTTCAAGCAGCTAGCCAGATATCTAGCCATTGCTTGTCTTGAAGTTGTGTCATGCCATTGTATCTGCAGGTTGAATGAATCTGTTTGAGCAATTTTATTGGGTTCAACAAGGAATAATATTCGGTGGTCAATTTATTTTTCAAAGATTTAAGCTGCCTATAGCAAATTTGTTTTAAAATACCATGCCTTTTATCAAGTGGCTGAAGAAGCGAAGGATGCTTAGACATGCTTGAGAGGTGGGTGGAGTCATGTTGCTTTCTACCTAGTCATATCGGTGTAGGGAAGGTACCTAGTGACTGATGGTTCAGAAAACAACATTTTTAAGGATATTTTTATTTTGGTCTGTTACTTTACCCTTCTGTCTATGCTTTTTATGTTGATGTGAGCAACGAATAAATTTTGGAGGCTGGTCTTATGTATTATTAAGTTTTGTTTCAGTGGGAAGGCTTTTGATGTAGTTTGACAGCCTATATGTCTGATTGTCAAATAGTTTTTTTGATAGAAATAGGGTAGACCTCATTAAAAACCCCCTTCTTAACCTCCATGTTATTACAATACATGAAGGGCATTGGAAGGAGGAAAAGAGTGCCTAATAATTTATTAATAACAGAATAATACAAAGCCACATCCTAAGAAGCTTCTTTACAACATAAAGCTTAAAAACCCAAAAAATAACATAAATAACCAACTCAATAGCAGAGCAACCTAACCTTTACCCTAATAATCACCCTATACCTTCTTTAGTTAATAAATTCGCTTCCCAATTAGCAACTCTCAAAATGTGCCTAACAATTACATTATTTCTCTCCACTAAGGCAGCAATGTCTTTCACCAATGACTGGAACATAGGAGTACATGAAGCCAGATTTTAATCCATTTCAGAGCAGTAAGGAAATCCGATTCAAGGATGACCCTTGGAAATGAAACCAAAACTTTCTCCTCCATGTACAACAACCCTCTTTTGATAGTCAATAACTCTGCAAGAATAGGAGGACCCCCCCAATCCTCTCAGAAAATGAACCATGTTGCATCCCTTCAGAATCCCTTATCAAGCCACCTATGCCTCCTTTATCCCACTCCTTAGACATCGCACCATCAACATTCAATTTAACGAAACCTGAGGGGGGATGAATCTAGAAGGAAGAAGAAACACAACCCTTCTTCCTTCTTACCCCCAAATCAGCTAGTCTAATATCACCCACAAGTGAATCGAAGTGGATCTGCACATCACTGAAACTTGCGGCAAATCATGATTCAATTCTAAAACGAACAAGAAAGAACAATAACGGACCATCCACCTTTCCTTTCCCAAAAATAATTTCATTTCTACACTTCCAAACCGACCACAACATCGCCTTGGGGATGAACTTCCAAATGGTGGAGTTCGGGACTAAATCATCCCAAACAATTATGAAATCCAACAGTGCCTGAGGAGCCACAAAAGAGACATTCCAAGATGACAAGAATCTACTCCACAAACCCCTTACAACCTCACAATGTACAAATAGATGAGAAACCGACTCCACACACTTGCCACACAACGGACAAGAAGAGTCTTCAATCCCTATTACTCCTCGCTTTATCAATTCCTCTCTAACTGCCACTCTGTGATAGCAGCCTGCCAGACAAAAGTTTCAACCCGTGGAGGAGCAACCCCTGCCCATACAGTGTTGTCCCAAGTACCTACATCTTCCTCATTAACAGCCCAATCAAAATAGCACTTAACACAAGATTTAGCTGAAAAACAATCCCTCCCATTCCCTGTCCATACCCAGCAGTCTTCTTGCAAGGTTGATATAGAGGTAGTATTATACAATGACATAAGCTGCAGCCACTATTCCACCTCCCAGTCCACCAAATTCCTCCTCAATTTTATATCCCAGCAGCACCCTGAAGGAGAAATTACCCTAAACTCTGCAACTTTACCCCCTTTATTCATTGATAGAGCAAAAATCGTAGGGAACCTAACTTTTAAAGGAATCAAACCCAACCAAGAATCCTGCCAAAATTGTAATGATTCTCCATTCCCCATCTTCAAACACAAGTTCTTTCTCAGACAGCCCCCAAAATCATTAGAAGAATAGAAATTCTTAATAATTCCTTTCCAAATCCAAGATGCCCGAGAAGAAAATGAGTTCGCAATCAAACACGAATTAAATTCAATGTTATACACACAACAAACCACCTTTTTCCACCACGAATCATACTCTATAGCAAATTTCCATACCCATTTACCCAAAAGAGTTCTATTTAGAAGAACCAAATTCAGAATTCCCTTTTTTTTACTCCAGTTCTGTTAGTGAGAGAAGCTCCTCCTTCTCTCTAAAAATAAGGTGTTTTAGATAAGCTCCTATCTAAAAATCAGGTGTTTTAGATAAGTTTTTCTGTTTTATTCCTTTTCATTTCTCTTGATGGCGAGTAAGGTGAGAGTTCCTGTTAGGAAAAATTGTGTCACAGTAATCATTTTCAACATTCCTGAGAGTTTTCATTACCAAGGTCTTTGGTTATTTTTTGATAAATATGGCGAGGTGGTTGATTCTTTCATCCCTAATAAAAGAAGTAAGGGAGGAAGTAGGTTTGGTTTTGTTTGTTTCACCAGACTGGAGGACGTGAGGAAGGCTATCAACTGTGTTGATAGTTCTTGGATTCAAGGTAACAAAGTTAGAGTTTTCATGGCGAGATATCATCCTCGTGATGTTTTTTGGAGGAAGAAGTTCTCTGGTCCATATCCAGTCGAGGGAAAGAGTGTGGTGAAGGATGTTAGTCATACTGAGGCTCCCTTTGTTGGTTCAGTTGACGAGATTTCAACTCTAAAAAACAGCTTGGTAGAATGGTGCAGAATTTTTATTAAGTGGGTAGAGTCGTCTTCGTTGGAAGAGGCAGTTGCATCCCTGTTATTCAAGGTGGGGGAGCTCGTTGGTGTCTCTCCAGTTAAGTTTCCCGAGCTGGAGGTGGGTGCTGAAGAAGAAGGAAGATCCGTGCACTCTTCGGAGGTGCAGTCGGTCGAGAGGTGTTCTGAGAAAGAAGAAATGTTTTTTTACTGTTTGGGGACTACTGCTAGAGGCAGCTTCTTGTCGGGTGAGGGTATGGAGGACAGGAACATAGGCGAGGAATTGATGATGGGTCCGAGGAGTGCCGTTGTGTGTCAGGGGATGGTTCTTTCGCAACTTGAGGAAGTGGGGGAACACGAGACATTGCTGGTGCACGCGGAGAGAGAAGTAGTGGATGTCTTTAAGGACAGTTGCTTGCCTGCACATGGTTATGAGGGGAGTAATGATTATTTAATTAATTTTCCCATCCTGGATGGTCACTTAGTGTCAAGGGAATTGGAAGATGTGAGCCTAAAGGATAAAGAGGATTTGTTGGTTCACGTAGAGAGGGAGAAAGAAGATGCCTACAGGAAAAGTAGTGAGCCTGCATGTGCTTTTGTGGGCTCGAAGGATTATTATAATGATTTCCCCATGTTGGATGGTCGGGTTGAGTCAAGGGTGGTGGAGGATGGGATTCAAGATGGGCTTTCTTACAACTGCGCATACATAAATCCAAAGGGTAACGCAAGGCAGTTCATGAGACCTAAGGAGGGTTTTGGCAACAAATATAGATCTGACCAATTTTTTCAAGAGAATTTTATAGCTCCCAAAAGAAAGTATAGAGGTTACCGAAGCAAGAGACATCAGAGTAAGGTGCAGTGGGAGGAAGAGGTGTCTGTTTTTGATGGAAGATTCAAATATAATTCTGACTTTCCAGCATTGGGGCAGTCTCAACAGAAGGATGCGATCGATTCCTTGCATTTTGGGAAAGAATGGTTGTGAGTCTAATGGCTCAGTAGTGTATCTGATTTCGGAAGACTATGGCGGGGAAGGAGTAGAAGTTTCAGGTGATCTGCATCATGCTTATTGTCTGGAGTTGGAAGTTCGGATGGTTTTAGCCGACAAGACGAGTTAATGTGGTGGAAAGGCGGCTATGTGCGTGTTTTTTTGTATTCTTATCATGAGAAAGCTAAGTGGCTTTTGAGTTAGAAGTTGGCTTCTATGGTTTTAGTCAGCTGTTACCCTTGGCTTTTATTGAACAAACGGGAGAAGAAATGAAATTCTTACTTTATTGCTCTAAACGTAAATTACAATTTATAAAGAACTACTCTAAGTTAGGAAATAATTCCTAAGATCAGGGAATTAGATTAGTTGACTATTTACATAAGGCAAACTCCTAGAATTAAGAAAAAAGATATTGTTCCTTGATTCTAGGAATTCCAACACTCCCCCTCAAGCTGGTGTATAGATGTTCATCAAACCCAGCTTGCTAGTGAGATCTTCAAACATGTTCTTGTTTAGGCTCTTGGTAAACAAGTCTGCAATTTGTTGTTTAGTTGGTAGGTAGGTTATGCATACTTCCCCTGATTCGATCTTTTCTTTGATAAAATGACGATCTATTTCTACATGTTTGGTACGATCATGGTGAACCAGATTGTATGCTATGCTCATTGCTGCCTGATTCTCACAGTACAGTTTCATAGGTCTGGTGTGAGGCATTTTTAATTCCCTCATTAGTCGTTGTATCCAAATTCCCTCGCATATACCATGTGACACAGCTCGATATTCAGCTTCAGCACTACTGCGGGCTACAACAGATTGTTTTTTACTTCTCCACGTCACAAGGTTACCCCACACGTAATTGCAGTAACCGCTTGTAGACCTTTTATCTTTCACCAAGCCTGCCCAATCAGCAACTGTGTAGATGTCTACATATCGGTTATTTGTTTTCTTGAAGTATAGGCCCTTACCGGGGTTCCCTTCAAGTATCTCAACACCCTATGGACAGCCTCTAGATGTTTCTCCCTTGGGTTATGCATATATTGGCTGATAATACTCACATTGAAAGCAATGTCAGGACGAGTGTGGGATAGATAGATAAGTTTTCCCACAAGTCGTTGATATCTCCCCCTATCTACTTTCTCTCCATCTTCATTATTTCCAAGTTTCAAATTGAATTCCATCGGGGTCTCTACAGGTCTGCAACCTAACATGCCATTATCCTTCAGTAAATCTAGAACATATTTTCGTTGAGAGATGGAGATACCTGTTCGAGACCTTGCTACTTCCATTCCAAGGAAGTATTTTAGATTTCCCAAGTCCTTAAGCTCAAATTCAGTGCTAAGGAGCTCTTTTAGGCATCTGATTTCATTCGAATCATCTCCGGTTAGAATGATATCGTCAACATAGACTATAAGGATGGAGCATTTACCTTCCTTTGAATGTTTGTAGAATATGGTATGGTCAGCTTGTCCTTGGGTATATGCCCTGTTGGTCATAGCCTTGGTAAATCGACTAAACCAAGCTCTTGGGGACTGTTTCAACCCATATAGTGATTTCTTTAACCTGCATACCCGACCTTTTTCTTCTTCGAATCCTGGTAGGGGTGTATTCGGTTCGGTTTGGTTCGGTTTTTTACCAAAAATTGAACCGAACCGAAATAAACGGGTTTTCAATATTTAAACCGAAACCGAATAGTTAAAAAATCGAAACCGGTTTTTTCGGTTCGGTTCGGTTTTTTTAACGGTTCGGGTTTTTCGGTTCGGTTCGGTTTATCGGTTTTTCAATAAAAAAATCACTTGAAACTATAATTTTTTTTTACAGAAATTGCCTATTCGGTTCAATATAGAACAAATGGGTTCCATATGAAAAACCCGAACCGAATCAAAAAAATGAAGCCTTTAAACCGAACCGAAAACCGAACCATTTAAAGCCAAACCGAATCGAACCGAACCGTTTTACTCGGTTCGTGTCGGTTTTTCGGTTTTCTCGGTTTCGTTGCTCAGCCCTAAATCCTGGTGGAAAGTCCATATACACTTCCTCGGCCAATTCACCATTTAGGAAGGCGTTTTTAACATCCAACTAAGTTAAAGGCCAATCAAGATTTGCAGCAAGTGATAGAAGAACCTGAATAGTATTAAGTTTGACAATAGGTGCAAAGGTCTCATCATAGTCGAGCCCATATGTCTGAGTGAATACCTTTTCCACAAGTCAAGCCTTGTGCCTGTCAATAGTACCATCAGTTTTGAATTTGGTGGTGAAAATCCATTTGCAGCCTACCGTTTTTTTTCCTTCAGGCAGATCCGAGATTTCCCATGTTCCATTCGGGTGATTCAAGAGCTTCTTTCATATCCCTTGGAGTTTTTACATGGTCAATATTTGTCACAAAGTTTTTGTATGACTTGGATAGATTTTCATAAGACACAAACTAAGAGATAGGGTGTTGGGTACAGGTCCTTACACCTTTTCGAATAGCAATTGGGAGATCAATAGATGGAGAATCAGGGGTTACCTCTGTTGTAGAACAGTCCACGGTTGTAGATGAATTTGGCACTGCTATGTCAGTTTCAGGAGAGTAATGACGCATTGAATAAACCCGGAGTTCAGTAGCACAGAGTTGCTGAGTTTCAGGAGCAAGCTGTTGCTGTTTCTGCATACTAGGATCATCATTGTGCATCTGGGAAGAGGGCTGCTGTGAGGGGACTATGAGGATGTCATTTGTATGAAAATTTTGTGGTAGATTAGGATCGGGTGGTGGAGTAATAAAGAGGGTATTGAGGTTCTCATCTTCATTGAGAATCTCCTCCTGAAGATGAGTTGCTGAAAAATATGGTTCTGTTTCAAAGAAGGTTACATCTCGGTAAACAAATGTACGATGCAAAGTAGGTGGGTAACATTTGTACCCTTTTTGCGTAGGGAGTAGCCAACAAAAACACAAGTATGAGCACGAGAGTCAAGTTTAGATAGGTTGGGTTGATTGTTATGGACAAAAGCTTTACACCCGAATAATTTAACCGGTAAGGTAGGAACATGGAAAAGAGGGAAAGCTTTTTGAAGGGTATTTAGAGGTGTTTGAAATTTAAGGACTTTGGATGTCATTCGGTTAATTATGTAGCATGCGGTAAGAACAACCTTTCCCCATAGGTATTTTGGGGTATTTGTGGTAAACATTATGGCTCGAGCAACATTTAATAGGTGCCGATTTTTCCTTTCCGAAATTCCATTTTGTTGTGGTGTGTCTGGACAGGAGCTTTGGTGTATGATGCCTTGTTCTGCAAGGTAAGGACTTAAAATCGAGTTGAAGTACTCTATTCCATTATCGGTGCGGAGCGTTTTTATGGTGGAATTGAATTGGGTTCTAATCATTGAATGAAAATTTTGGAATACTTTGGGTGTTTCAGACTTTTCTTTGAGGAGATAAACCCAACAAACTCTAGTATGGTCATCAATAAATGTTATAAACCATCTAGCCCCGTAATATTTTTCACTCGGCTAGCCCCCCATAGATCACTGTGTATTAAGGAGAAAGGTTTGGATTGGATGTAAGGTTTTAATGTATAAGGAACACGAGTATGTTTTGAGAGTTGGTAGATTTCACACTTTAGGGAATTTGGATTTTTATTTCGAAATAACAGTGGAAATACATACTTCATGTACAAGAATTTTGGGTGTCCTAGCCTTTGGTGCCACAACATAATTGTGTCCTCATGTGAAGCAGATAATGCCAAACTTCCTTTCTTATTGTCTTTATTCCATATGTAGAGTCCATCATCAACCTTAGCAGTGCCAATCTTCTTCCCCGATTTCTGTTCCTGTACAACACAACCACGAGTAAAAAATTCAACAAGAGCATCATTATCCTCAATTAGTTTACTAACTGGCAGTAAATTGTAGGATAAACTTGGGACATGTAAGACTTTGTCAAGAGAGAGTTTTTCAGTGAGTTGAACTTCCCCAGTCCCAGCAACAGGCGAGTATGGACCATCAGCTATTCGGATACGAGATTGATTGTGACAGGGGATGTAGCTGTGGAACAGGGATGAGTTACCTGTCATGTGGTCGGAGGCACCTGAATCCAGGATCCAAGCGGATTGATTAGTTGAATCCGAAGTAATATTAAAAGCAGTACCTTGAATAGCCAAGGATCCATGAGCAGTAGGTGTTTCAAGTATCTTGTGTAGGGCTTCGAGTTGAGATTTGGTTAGGCAGACATCGAAGGTATTTTCTATAGAGGATGAAGTGTTGGATGATACAAGGGCTGAGGTTTTAGATTCGAAAAGATTTTCTGGTTGTTCTGCCATAGGAAGAAAACAACGCAAGAACAATTTCTAGAGGAAGAGAAAAATAGGATCGAATGAGTCCTACAGCTCTGATGCCATGAACAAATGTGAGAAGAAATGAAATTTTTACTTTATTGCTCTAAACGTAAATTACAATTTATAAAGAAGAACTACTCTAAGTTAGGAAATAATTCCTAAGATCAGGGAATTAGATTAGTTGACTATTTACATAAGGCAAACTCCTAGAATTAAGAAAAAAGATATTGTTCCTTGATTCTAGGAATTCCAACATTTATTATGGTTGTTTTGTTTTGTTTGGGCGTCAATCGGGTTACGTTTAGGCTTTGAGTTTGACCAGTCTGTTTTTTAGGCTGTTGTTGTTGCTTTGTTGGATTAGGCTGGTTCTAGTAGGATTGTTTGAGGTTGTTTTTGGTGTTTTGTTTATATTAGGAGTGGCTCCCTGGTTGTATCGTGTATTTTCTATGGTTAATGAAATCTTAAGGCACTGTTTTCCTCCTTCCGTTGATTAAGGAGTTTCTCTATAAGCTCATTTAATCATGAAAGGGGTTTTTAACGAGGCTTTCAATTCTTATTAAAAAAAAATTCGGAATTCCCAATCCCCCAACCTCTTCTGCTTGCAAGCCAATTTCCAATTCACCCAATGGATATTCTTTTTCTCTTACGAAACCCCCCAAAGGAAGACAACCATAATGAAATTCAATTTCTTAACCACACCAACAGGAATTCTAAAAAGAGAGAGGAAATATGTGGGAAGAGAACACAAGACTGATTTCACCAAAACTGCCCTTCCAGGTAGAGATAAGGAATTAACCTTCCAACCAGCCAATTTAGAATAAAATCTTTTAACAATTGGCTCCCACAATGCTGCAGAATTCCTCTTGGACCCCAACGGTAAGCCTAAAAATTCTGTTGGAAAAAACCCACTGAACAAACAATTTCCTTAGCCCAACTTGCTAACACATCCGGTTCCACATTAATACCAAAGATTTTACTCTTAGATAAATTCAATTGCAAACCCGTCAACAATTCAAAAATTAACAACACCCTTCTAACATTCTTCAAGTCTTGGACAGAAGCCTTACTAAAGATAATGAGGTCATCCGCAAATTACAAGTGTGACAGCATAAATAACCTCTCCTGTTTTTCTAACTCAAAGCCCGAAAATAGTCCTTTTTCCACTGCTTTAGCCAACATCAAATGTAGCAACTCTCCAACCAAATTAAACAGCATTGGAGATAATGAACAACCCTGTTGAAGTCCTCTCGATGTTTGAAATTTTTCAGTCGGTGTCCCATTAACTAATACTGAAATTGTTGCTGTTGACACGCATTGATTAATCTAGGAAGGCCACTTAACCCCAAACCCCATTTTACACATAATTTTAATCAAAATAGACCAATTCACCAAATCATATGCTCTTTTAAAATCTACTTTAAACACAACCCCCTTCAAACCCTTTTTCCTCCAATAATCGATACCCTCATTTGCAATAAATGAACAATCCATAATCTGTCTTCCCGGAATAAAAGCAAATTGTGAGGGGCTTATTATTTCATTAATGCAAAGACTCAACCTTTTAGCTAGTACCTTAGATAGGATTTTATATAACCCTCCAACAAGGCTAATAGGCCTAAAATCTTGTAGCCCCTCCGGATTAACCCTCTTAGGAATAAGAGAGATAAAAGAATGATTCACCTCCGGTCCCATTCCTTCCCTTGGTGAAACTCCATAAAAAATACCACCAAGTCCTCTTTTAGATTTCCCCAAAATTTCTTAAAAAACCCCAAATTCAAACCATTGGGGCCAGGTGCTTTGTTGCTGTCCGAATTAACAATTGCATCCCATATTTCTTCTTCAGAAAATGTCTTTTCAAGAGCTTTGTTTTGATCTATTGAGAGTTTTAAAAACTCTAAATCCAAATCTTTAACAACCAAGGTGTACTTTTGATTAAACACCCCTTTGAAGAAATCCTCCACTGAGTTTAAAATAGGATCTGAAATAACATCACCGTTCACTTTTAGAGTCTTAATCCTGTTCATCCTTCCTCTAGCTCCTTCATTTTTGTGAAAAAAATATTGTATTCTTATCTCCGTCCAAGCTCCACTTCATTGTTGATTTCTGAAACCAAATCAATTCTTCTTTCTTGTACAAATCCCACAATTCTTTCTTCGCTTCCACTAAAAGCTTCATAGACACCGATGAACTACCTTGTTGCAAATCCAATTCCATCACCTGAATTGCATTCTCAAGACTGCTAATTTTTACAGAAATATCATGATAACTTTTTCCAGACCATCTTTTGATCACCCCCTTAACTCTCTTCAACAAATTATAAATGGCTTTGTTCTTTCCCTGTTTTCGAAAATTCTGCAATTCCTCCATCATCTCACTAAAACCAGCCTCCTCCATATCATAATTGAACAACCTGAATGGTTTAGGTCCCTAGTAAATTTCACAGTTTTCCAGCGGAATCATATTATGGTCCGAAACAGACCTTGACTGCAAGATTTGACTAATCTTGGGAAACAATGATAGGAACCTCTGATCAACCAAAAAACGATCCAGTCTGACATACGTAGGGTCTTCCCTGTTATTGCACCAAGTAAAACGACCTCCAGACAACGGTAGATCCACCAATTTTGCTTTATACACAAACTCACTGAATATACCAAATGAAACCGAATTTACCCAATGAAACCGAATTTACAACACCCCCTAATTTCTCCTCCTATGCCAACACTCATTAAAATCCCCTCCTACACACACCGGGCCATTCACAGTCTCCATAAAAGTCAAAAGCTCTCTAAAGAATTGCTCTTTTTCTGACTCCACACTTGGACTATACACATTTATAAAATAAAAAATCTCTGAGATACCTTCAAAAGAACCCATTATTGCTGTGAATCTCTGCTGTATAATTTCTTGCTGCACAACAAACTCATTCTCATTCCATAATGTTATTATTCCTCCAGCAGAACCTTCAGTCGGAGAAACCAACGAACCAATCAACAATTTTCCACCCATTTTCCTCAGTAAAGAAAGACTCACAACTTCCAATTTCGATTTTTGAACAAAAAAAATTACAGGTTTCTCATCAACAAACTTCCTAACAGCTCTAGCTTTTACCCTCCTACCTAAACCCATAACATTCCAAGACATTATTTTCCAATTAATCATCTTCCTCAATCAAAAACCCTACTAGACTTTACCCCTTAACTTCCCCCATTCAGCTCTCTCTCCTTAACCGAGGAAACTGCCCTTTTAATAAAGGCTTTTCCCCCCTCTAAATGCAACTCCAAGCAATTTGCTCACATTCCAGCACTCTAATGCCTCTACTCCTCCCTCGGCCTCATCTTAACATACATAGTCTGAACTTGTGCCAGCACAACTCTTAGCTCCCCCCTCCTTGATCTCGAATAAACACGATTGCATAAACCTCTTTCTGATTTGCTAACAGAGACTCTTGCCCGAATTTCTGGTTTGGGGTGTGAGAACAGACCCTGACTGAACAGCAGGCCGAAACTGCTCAACAATATTATCTGTTGCTGGGACATGACAAACTGTATTTAATCTCAAACCCTATGTATCCAACCTACTCTTCCCCATAATTTCCAGGCCTCTTTGTAGCCCATTATCCGGGTCAACCTTGTCAAGCTCTAAAAAATCACCTCCCATACCTTTCCCAACTTCTCTACCTTCATTCAATTTTCCTGACACATTCTGCTGGATGGAGACAACTCCTGTAGCTGTTATTTCCTCGCCCAAGTCAACCAAAGACATATTTTTTGAACCTTTGTTCAAATTCAAACACTCCTCGAAATCTGCGCTTTTGCCTAGTTGGGAACCTTGAACCCATGCCTCCACCCTATTTTGGGATTCTGATAGTTCCTGAAACCCCGCCTCCCTGCCTTGTTTGAACATTTTCTTGGCTCCAATCCGAGGAGTTCTCTTTCCATGGATCTTCTTCAGAAACATCATCTTCCACCATGTCTGTTAGCTTAGGAAAAAATTCCTCACAACATTCAACCTTCATTTTGATCAAGAACTTCCTCCCATACTTATTAATTATGATATGTTCTGTAATATCAAATGGACTCTGGACCCTGAGAAGCATCTGTGCCACTCTATAATCCACTCTTTGAGTAGTTTCTTCCTTAATCTTCACTAACTTACCCCATCTGGTTGCCAAACTGGTAAAGAAAGGAACTGACCAACAATTTAAAGGAATTCCTATCATGGAGATCGCACAATAAGCTAAGGGAATAATCCCATCATCCGAAACAGGTTCCAGTTTTTCAAACCAGAAGAACAAAGCTTCCCACCTATCTTCCATCGCTCCACTCATCTCCTCCTCTGACGGGAAAACTACCAGGCAAGCGTTCTTAGCAAAACCCCACCTTATCACCTTAGCTTTGAAACCCTCATTCCAAATGGCCTTCTGCACAAACTCCACTTCGAAAAGTGCCTTTCAAATACCAGTCAGGGATGATTTCAGCCATACCCTTTCCTCCACCGGAATAAAAACTTCCAAAGGCTTTCTATCATCCTTCGAATTTCTATGGCTGTTCTCTTTAACACTCTCTTGGTCTTTGTTAACCCCCACTACCGTTTCCTTATACGTCCTACCATCAAGAAACCTATTAAGCAGTTCCTTCTTCCCCACCACTTCCACTAAAGCTGGTTGCCTTCTACCCTTCACCCCTCCTACTTCAACACTATTTGCACCCTCCCCTCTATCTCCTAACCGACTCCTCGACCCAGATACCTTATCATATTTCGCTACTGTCACTGCTATTCTCCTCCCATCCACCATAACATTGTTCAGCTTATCCACTGCATTGTACAGATCCTCTTTACTTGCAAAATGAACAAATGCAAAAGTACTCACCTTATACTTTGGTCTCTTATTAATAAATGGGATGAACACCTTAATTACTTTGCCATGGTAACTAAAACATTTCTATAATGCACTTCGATGCACTCTCCTACTGAGATTATCAACGAACGCATACCATGAACCTCCTCCTTGGACTTCTCTGACTTTGCCCACAGAAGACTTACATTTCGAAATCTCACACTCTCTCTCACTAACTCTCGTTCCCATTCTCTCACCCATTCTCTTTTAGTGGGAAGTCAAAGATTTATGTCACCCACTCTTTCTCCTTTCATTCATTTTTAGTGATATGATTTACTGAAATCCTTGCCCTGTGTTTCAATGAACTTATTTATTTCTTATTTCTTGTGTATTCTCCTAGTTGCTGGGCACAAAGCCTATAGGTAGTACTGGACCATTCAGGGTTTGTTCTCTAAAAATTGTTGTCATTAGAATGTTTCTAACAATTCTGTTTTTCTTCCAATTCCCTACAAACTAGTTTTTTGAATTTACTACCAGTGTCAGGAAAACGAGAGCTATTGGTCTTAACCATTCATGGTTTGATCTCTGAAAAACTGTTGTCAGAAGATAGTTTCTTGCAATTCCCTAATGTTTGGAACTTACTGCAGATATCAGGAAAACGAGATGTCACAAAGAGGGCTCTCTATGAAGTTTCCACTCTCTTATATCAAAACCCACGGAAGGAAAAGCCTCCTTTGAGTTTCCCTGAGTCTCATGCAGGCCAGAATCTCTCCTAATGCTCTTCCACCCAGCAATTCAATGTGGTCTCATTGGAATTTTCCCTCCGTGATAGTCCGCCAATGCTCTGGAACTGGGCCAGGTAGCTTCAACAGTATTCCTCTGGAATGTGGTGCTGAAGCTTCATCTGAGTTTTTAATGAAAATTTTGTGTTCAGCTGGGAAGATTGGTGGCGTAATTGGCAAGGGTGGCTTTAATGTTAATCAGTTACAGCAGGAAACAGGAGCGGGCTTTTGTGTCGAGGATGCATCAACTGAGTCAGATGAGGGAGTGATCTGTGTCTCTGGAATTGAGGTCTTTTCTATTTTGATTCAAGCTTCATTCTTTTGAGGAAAAAAAGTTGAACAATTTTTTCTTTTTAAATATTAACTCTTCCTTCCCTGTACCTTTTTTTTAATTAAGAAATGCTAATGATAGTCCATATATTTTTCTAGGTTCTTGGGAACCCTCGATCACAGACAATAAATGCCAATCTACAGCTTCAGAATAAAACTAGTGAATTATCCGAGAAAGGTACAATTACTACTAGGTTACTTGTTCCATCAAGCAAGGTTGGATGCATCCTTGGGCATGGAGGCCATGTAATCAATGAGATGAGGAGGAGAACCCAGGCAGATATTCGTGTATGTTCGAAGGATTACAATCCTAAGTGTGCATGTGAGGATGAAGAGCTAGTACAGGTAATCTTGTTGGAAATATATTCATCAAGGGTGTTTCTGTAAATGTTATATTCATTTCCTGAAGGCCTAATGTTTTCAATAATTCGGCTTTGTTTATAAAGATTCATTTTTTTTCCATTCGGATATCTGGCAATTTTGGCATTGTTAAGGATGCCTTGGCTGAGATTGCTTCCAGACTTAGAGTAAGAACATTGCGAGATGTGAATGCTGGAGCCGAAACTGCTTCTGTTGTGTCTGTTCGTGGATTTGGTCCCTCAATAAACATGCTTGATTGTCAATCACCACCTGCTGCAATAGGGCCTGGTCACTGTGGTGGATTTGAATCATCCAGGGTATATTCTTTTTCTTGTTTATGTTCCCTTCACTTGCTTTAGTTACTTTAATGCTTTATTTTCCTAAAGTTCAAACCATAATTTGCATCGACTCCTTTTTTGGTGATTGGATCATATCGAGTGAATTGGTATTCAGATCATTTTTAGGTTTGGGAGATATGGGTTTCAGTAATTTTGGGTCTGGCTGATAATTTGGGGTTTAGTCGTTTTAGGTTTGGATCATTTTAAATTCCAAGTCACTTATGTTTGGGTCATGCCTTTTTAGAATCAATTTAGGTTGAGGTGTAGTTACTTCTGATGATAAATATATTGGTCATTTGTTAATCAAATTTAAATTTAAGTTTGAGAAAACAAAATTTATGCTAAAAATCTAAATTTCAGGATTTAAGTTGATTCTGGTTCTGGTCGTTTTAGGTCTTAAGTTATTCCAAGCTAAGTCATTTCGAGTTTAGTTTGTTGACTGCATAAAATCAATGGGGTTATCCTGTCAAGATTCCCGAATTTAGCTTTCATTGTTCGTAATATGTCTGGTTCTATCTACCAGCTTATAATATTAACTTCTGATGAAACCAAGATAAAGTATTTTGTTTACTGCATCCGTATGAATTCTGTGATTGTATTTGTCGATATTATATATAGGCAGATATATGAAGGATACATTGCATAGTTAAATGTTTCTCTCCTAAATTTAAAAATGTTAACCATTACGTGGTGTATATGGATCAGGGATTTAAATATTCGCTACAATGTGATGTTATGTCCATAATATCGCATTTTAGGTTCTCTCCATTGTCGAAATTCATGGTCATTATTTGTCACAATTGATTCCGGAAATGTTCATTACATCCATTACTGCGATAAATGTGACCAAAAACATGTCTGAGACATCAATTGAATCCTTGATATGGATATTGCTTTTGTTTGAAGTCTACTGTTTTTTGATATTCCTTGGACTATTTACCTATATTGAAAGTTAAATTATACTTCCCAACATGTGAAAACTGAAAAAAGGAACCCTGGCATGTCACAGTACTTTTAATATAACTTTGAATATATGCTACAAATTTTACTCGATAGAAATAGAATTCAATCTTTCAACTTTCAAGTAATCCATGTGCTAAAAAGTTTTGTTGAAGATCTACGATTTGCCCTGGTTTTATTTTGCTGCTTATTGTTAGTTTGCAAGAAATATTAGTAATAATCAATAATGTTCTATTAAACGAACCTATAAAACCCATGAAACGGTATGATCACAATGAACTAGTACTACATGTAACAATCTATCACAGCTTGGATTCATATTTATATACTTAAAATTTTAAAGCTTGTGAAAGACGTTCTTTCCTGTTTTAGTTCTTTGTTCAGAAAGTGGTTGTCAAGAGGATAGTTTTCTCCTTGATGCACGTCTTTGAGCTTTGGATTTGCAAGGTCTCTTATGATCTGGTTAAATAGCTAAAAGTATTCTTTATGCTATTCTAAAGGGTGGTGGTGGACATGAGTACGACTATGAACCTCAGAATTATTTTGTTCCTCCAGCTGCTGCTAAGCACTGGTGTTATCGGAACTTCCTTGGTGTAATTTTCATGTTCAACTTAATGGATTTTGTTTCTTGGATTCTGTTTTTGCAGATACCCAAATATGAACAGTGCTCTTGAGGCTAAAGTTCCTGAAAACATGCCCAGTTCTGTACTAGGCTTCAGAGGGAGTACTATTTTCAGTAGTAGTGAGGTAATTGATCCTTATTTTGGGTGACAAGAACTTGGAACCTCGAATAGTATGGAGATCTCACTTGACAAAAATGAGCTGGTTAAAATCTATCAAAGTTTCTGGCCTTGCTTTTTCATTGATGGTGTTTGGCTTCAGTAGGAATGGTGGCACACTCTTGTTTCAAAACGGTATTTCTTTAAATGTTTAATAAAAGGAATGCACTGAAGATCCTAGATTTCTTCTTATGGAAAGTGTAGCATCCCACACACTATTTATCCGCATCTGGTGTTAAATGGTTATTAAATGAAAAATATTGTATGAATTAGTATGTTTTATATTGGAGTCTTTGTAGGTCAAGCGCAATGTTAAAGAAAGGTATAAGATTTGCTAACTTGTTTTTGTTAGCAAGTGTAGGCAGTGTCCAGATCAATGCTAAAGCTTGATGATTCTCAAAATGGTGGCCTTGAAGAGTTCCGTTGATATTCTGAGCGTAAAACTGCATCTCAAAACAGTTTCCCCTCGTACCTGGCTTCTTTTGGACGAAGCATGAATGCACAACAGGGTTTGTATCCTAATCCGAACCTTCACCAAAGTTCTTATCAGAAAATGAATGCTCAATATTGCCCCTACCAAAATGCGAGTACTCAACAGACCTTTCAAAACAGGCAAGCTCATCAGAGTCCATATTATAATACGACTGTGCTGCAAAACCCCTATCAACTTAATTCTCAGCAAGGGCCATATAGCAACTTCAACTCTACACCAAGTGCTTACCAGAGTTACAGTGTGCAGCATGGCTCCAACCCATATAAAGTTCAGTACATAGGCTGTCACTTTACTAGATCCTTTTGATTTGATTTAAATAATAATTGAAGGACATTTATATTATATCGGTGAAGGGTAACATTAGACCCTTTCTCGACGTTGTTGCATGTGTGTAGAAAAATTGAATTATGATTGTTTCACATCTGAAACGGTAAAGCGATGCTGTTGGTCTTTAGGAATGGATCATATTTTGGGCTGTTGTCAATTTGTTTATATATTTCTTCTGTTAATTTTGTGATTCTTTTGTATGTTCAAGTGGTGTTGATAGGTGTTGAAGCCAAAACGGTAAATTTCTGTCACGGACGAGTGGTGAGCTAGAGCTATGGCTAAATCTTTGCAAAGGAGAACCTTGCTTCCTCCTTGAAGGATCCAATACTCTTCCCAGACTCAGGTAGGTGTTACTAAGCTTCATTATACCTTATAGTCGGATTAATAATCAAATCAAGTAATTTATAAGTGGTGAGCTATAGCTATGGCTAAATCTTTGCAAAGGAGAACCTTGCTTCCTCCTTGAAGGATCCAATACTCTGCCCGGACTCAGGTTGGTGTTACTAAGCTTCATTATACCTTATAGTCGGATTAATAATCAAGTCAAGTAATTTATAAGTGGTGAGCTATAGCTATAGCTAAATCTTTGCAAAGGAGAACCTTGCTTCCTCCTTGAAGGATCCAATACTCTGCCCGGACTCAGGTAGGTGTTACTGAGCTTCATTATACCTTATAGTCGGATTAATAATCAAATCAAGTAATTTATAATGTTTTAAGTACAAATAAGTACCTAAGGTTGGTAGGTGTTTTTCAGTTTTGATTCGGTCCTGAGCTTTCTCTATCTAATTTTCCTTGAGAGAAGCACTATTGTTACATAGAACAAACAATTAAATTTATTAAGGTTAGAATATAAACTATAATATTTAGGGTTAACTACCTATTTGGTCACCCACCTATTACTTTGTTTCTGTTTTGGTCACCAAGTATTATTATTCTGTCTTTCAAAATCATACTTAACATTATGTTTTGACAATCCGTCTCTTAAAAATTAATAGTGATATTGACGTGTCACCATAAGGCAATGCTACATTAGCATTGAAAAATAATTTAAAAATATCATGTCAGTACTAACGTTAATTTTTTAATGACGGGAATAAAATGTAACGTTAAATATGATTTTAAAAAAATAATAGTTGGATGTCTAAAACAAAAGCTAAGTAATTGGTGGTGACCAAATAAGCAGTTTACCCTACTATTTATAAATCATTTTACGCTAGCATAACTTTTACATTAATGGTTGTATCCAATTGAACTGTGTTTGGTGTTAATGGAATGTGATTGTGTATAGTAGTTACATCTCTTTTCAATTCATGAAATATCATACAGATAGTGTCATTTGATATCCTACTTGTGTTTGATCCGTAGACTCAAAATAGGCTTAGCAATTGCCCTGTCAAAATATGCAAACAGGAAGAAAATCCCATGGAGAATCTGATGATGTGGAGACTTGACATAGCATATATTATGGTATGGCACTTGGACAAAACACGGTTTGATTTTAAATTCGGTTGCATTTTCCCATTTGGTACAGGGAGAAGTACAATGGCTATGGCTATGGCTATTGTATTTGATTTCAACACAAAAATGGATAAGCCTGGCACTGCCAGTATTGTATTGTATTATCATCCTTGTAAATTGTTTTGTCTCATCCTCACCCAGGTAAGTGCTTCTCCCACTCAAAGCAACTTTTATGAACAAGTTGTGGTTGATTTCTCGTCACTCAATTTTCTTGTCTTTTCATCCCCGATTCTACGACTCAGGTAAGTTCGTTGACGCATTTCCTTCTATCTATGTTACTTTTCTTTTATAAAGACCAACCGAAGAAATATAACCATGGTTTTTTTTTTGCCAAGTTCCTGTTATATATTCAGGGTAAACTATACGTTTAATTAGGGGGTGAGGGTGAGTGTTGATTGGGTTGAGTCAATTTTTTTAGTTATTCTAGTTGACGGGTCTTATTTTATAACTAAAATATGATTTGAAATTTTTTCGAGTCTAGTTGAATTGACATTTCCATTTTCTATTTAAATATAATCGTAAATATTTATAATATTATGATATTATTTGATTCCAATTTAAGTAGTTTTTTGTGATATCATACAATAAATATATATTTCTTCATTATATATATATCATAAAAAGTCAAAGGACTCGACTCAAACTTGAAAATCAATCTACTTAATTACTAAAAATCTCTAGTTATTTGAGTTGTATTTTATAACTTGAATTGAACTTAAAATTTTTCCGAGCTGAGTCGAGTTTATGAATTTACAATTTGAAGTCAATTCGAGTTGAGTTTTTTCGAGTTGAGTCGAGTCAAAAATTAGTTTTTCGAGTAGAGTCGAGTTTTGCTCAATCTTACGCTTAGTACCTACACTATTGTTTTTATTTTGTTTTGGTACCCGAACTTTGTTTTTTTCAAAATTATACCTAATGTTTAGTTTAAGTTTTAATCTTATGCCCCGTCGTTAAAAATTAATAGAACTATATATTTTTTATTTTTTTTAATGATAACATGATATTACCTTATGGTAACACGTTAATATCACTGATAAGTTTCTAATGTGAGGTACTAAAATAAAATATAGATTAAAAGTTAGGTATGATTTAAAAAATAAAATTTAGGTATCTAAACAGAATAAAATTAATAATTTTGGCACAGAATGTGTAGTTTCCCTATATTTTTATTAGGTTTGAAATAACATAAAGGTTGCACCAAGAAATTCTAACAGCTAAATTGCCTTTAAGAAAATTTTTATAAAAAATTTACATATAAAGTTTAAAGATTTTCGTAGCACCTGTTTTTTTAGGTGGATATGGCAATCGAAGTATACGTGCGTAGCAAATAACGGTATTACTTCAGTGTCAAGTCATACTGGATACCTATATGCACAAGCAAAGTGTTGTCTATTTCTCATTCGTGTCACCTTTTTTATCTTTCTTTTTATTTAATTAAAATAATTAATACCATACAATTATATTATACAAATGTAATAATTAAACAAATTAAAATGTACTTATGATAGATAATTATTTAATATATTAACAATAAATTTTCTCAATGATAAATATTATTACAAGTATTTTTATGATAAATTTATGAAGTAAACAAAATAAGTAAAACAAGAAAAGTAAGTTGTGGTTGTAGGCGATTTATCCTTCTTGATTTAGATAGAGAAATGTAGTCGATTGTTTTGTTGATTTGAAGAAGATGATATATGATGTGAAAAGAGTAATTGAGAGGGGTAAAAAGACTTCGTAGATCCATTCTTTAATCATATAGGATGATTTTATACACTGACCTATGATGAGGCAAATAGATATAATTTGTAACATAACAAATTTTACTCTAATATATCATGCATGTTATAATGTCAGAAATTGTGACTGATCGAAGGATATAAAACTTTGTAGAACTCGACCAACAGAGAAGTTCTTCTAGAAACTTCAATGTGTGGAGAGAGAACAACAAAAGTGTGATATATATATATATATATATATATATAAATCTGGAAGAGATACAACACAGAGATATTAGTAATAATCTTACAATTTCTTACGATTTTAATAATAATCAATTATGAAATGAACATATAAAATTATTTATATAAATTTTAATTATCAAACATTCACTCAAAGAATATGCAATACCAATTAGTTTCAATTAAGTAAAAAACGCTAAATAAAAAATTTAATTTATCATAATCATTTTTTAATATCGTAATATAATGTATATAATTTCATAAAATATTAAAATTTAAAGGTTTTTAATATAGTTTTATTAATTAAAAATATTTTTTAGATTTTTTAAAATATTAATACATATAAACATTTAATAAAAAACACAGCTTAAGAAAAAATCAATTTAAAAGAAAATTAATTTATATAAGAAGTATTTTTTTTATAAATTGCTTTTCTTTTATTTTGGATTGAGCACACAAAATAAATTTGGGGAAAAACTTGTGTTGGAATGCTTTCAATAAAAGCAAATGGCTTAGTATAAAAATAAATGTTTAAATTACAGGTGACTAAGTTATTTTTCGGTTAACTCAAATGTCTAACGATTTTAACGTTACATTTCTAGGTACTTGGATTAATATCGTCGTTAAATGACACATGTTGCTTTTATAAAAAAAATTATATTTTTTTAAAATAAAAATTTTAAAATTATTTAAGCATGACGTGTGTCATTTAATGCTGAAATTTAATGTCCATTAGGCCGATGACCTATAAGTGTAACATTGAAACCATTAAACACCGGGATTAACTAGAAAAAAAGTTAAACGCCTAAATAAAAAATATATAATTTGGATACTTATTTTTTTTATTAAGTCAAAATAAAACCACGTGATTTGATGTGTTTTAAAAAAAAAAAAAATTTTAAAATTCAAATATGTTTGAATTGTTTTTAATAAGTAATGTATATGTCCAAAAATCAACCCAGAATAAATGTAAAATAATTTAATTTTTTCAACAAAAATAGATAAAATCAAACAATCCCCACTTGGATGAGTTGTTATTTACTGTTTCAAATAAGAAGTCCTTTGCGAAATCAGTTGACACACCTTGACAGGTGTCGAGAGAAGACCCCATCAGGGGATTTCTATAATGTATAAATTTAATCACAAACACCGTATATGGTTTTGATATATTATCAATGATTAAAAAAAATTTAAATAAGTATTACAATGTAATTGTCGTATATTATTAAAAAAAAGTTAACGACATGTTTGTCACACAACTATTATCAAAATATTTTTGTCCACCTATTTCTTAGAAAAATTATCATGCTTGTTGTAACTAATTTACAATTGTCTATATGTTTAAAAAAATTAAGGGTCAATTTGGTATTGTTATCTAAAAATACTTTTCGTTAAAAAAATTATTTTGATAGCAAAATTAATGTCAAACGGGTAAAAAACATTACATTGGAAACGGTGGTTTCAAACTAACAGTAAAAATTAAGATTTCTAGCTTTTCATTTTTAACTCTACTAAATTATAATTTTACCCTTACTAGCTCTACCCAATTATGTATTTATATTTTATTTTAATAATTTAATACTAACGTCTTTAAAAAATAATTTATTTTAATTATTTAAAAATAAATAAAATTTACGATTTATATATCAAAATATTAATAATAAGTTATATAAAATATATCTTTATTATAATTATATTTTTATTTTTATATTTTTATTATAGTTTAAATATATCATCCCCACTTGGATGAGTTGTTATTTACTGTTTCAAATAAAAAGTCCTTTGCGAAATCGGTTGACGCACCGAGAGAAGACCCCATCAGGGGATTTCTATAAGGTTTAAATTTAATCACAAACACCGTATATGACTTTGGATAGCTACGAGAAAAGGAATTTAGAGTGAAGTAAAATAAAATTTTGGAATTATTAAGTGGTTGAGTTAATTAAAAAGATTATTATTTCCTTTTAATATTTTAAGTTTAAACAATTATATTTTTAAAGTACATATTATCAATGATTAAGAAAAATTTTAAATAAGTATTACAGTGTAATCGTCATATATTATTTAAAACCAAAAAAAATTAAGTTAAACGACGTGTTTGTGACTCAACTATTATCAAAATACATGATAATTTCTTAGAAAAATTATCATGTTTGTTGTAACTAAATTACAATTGTCGGCAAGTTTTAAAAAAATAAGGTTTCATTTGGTAACGCTATCTAAAAGTACTTTTAGTTAAAAAAAAAACCGTTTCGACAATAAAATCAACGTCAAACGGGTAAAAAATGAAAAAATAATTACGTTGGAAACGATGGTTTCAAACTATGGAAGATAGGATTTCTAGTTTTTTTCATTTTCAACTTTAATAAATTATAATTTTATCTTTATTAATCCATGAACTTTACTTAATTATATATTTACATTTTATTTTAATAATTTAATACTGACAACCTTAAAAAATAATTTATTACTTTTAATAATTTATTTTAATTATTTAAAAATAAATAAAATTCATGATTTATATATTAAAATATTTAATAGTAAGTTATATAAAATATATCTTTATTATAATTATATTTTTTTATATTTTTATTATAGTTTAAATTGATTTAATTCATATATAATAATATTTTTTTAAATTTATTTTAGTTTAAATTGATATGATTCATATATAAGTGTAAATATAATTTAAATGTTATACTTTTAATTTACAACATAATGTTTATAATGAATATTTTATCTTTTCAAACTTATTTTTTAACTGCAATCCCAAACAATTAAATTTTAAACTATATTTTTATACAACACTTTTAAAATTTCGTTTATACAGTATTTTTAAAGTCACTTTTCAAAAATTATATCAAACTGACCCGAAATGACTTTGTAGAAAAGAAATGGTAAATGTGATTCACGTACAAAAATATATTTACTCTAAAATCCATATTAATAACTTACAAATAGAACCTTCAAAAATTAGTTCCACTCGTACGAAATAATTGCCTTTCGCAAATTAATAAATAATTTTAAACGTTTCATATTCACTATAAAATTAAAGACTAAAACAAAAACCAACAACTAGTTGATATAGTGGGATGAGGTACTAGGTTCCTTAAGTAAGTTCAGGGTTTAAATCCTGACGTTTGCGAATGAAGCAAACTGGGTTGGGAATGTCGCCCTCGTCTCTGCACTACCTGATCTGGATTAGTCAGTCAATAGATCAGATATAAGTGATTAATTCAAAAAAAAACCCCCAAAACAACACTTAGACTAATTAAAGAATTTGTTTAAATTTATACTTTAATTTAAAATTTCAATTAAATTTTAAATTAATCTAATATATAATATATAGTATTCAACCAAAAATTAAATAAAAGTACCTTGAGAAAAGAAAATTATTAAATTATTAATTAACTTTGTCACGTATTATAAGAGAAATTATTTCAATCATAATTGGGATTAGATTTCATAGTGATTTTGAGTGACATTCACTTTCTCTTATTTAAAAAAAAATGAAAAATGTTAGTCCTTGCAATCATAGAAAAGACAAAGGTGAAGAGATGACCACTTCTAAATTTAAAAAAAAATATCCAAAGTAAAAGGCAGTCAAATGGGATAATAATTAATGATTCTTCCAAATCTTTAAGCACCAATCTACATGAACCCATCTTCCCCCATAAACACCTATATTACTATATTATTTATTAGGGTAAACTATATATTTAGTACTTTAATTATTATTTTTGTTCTATTTTGGTCATCTAACAATTTTTTTTTCCAAAATCATATATAACGTTACGTTTTGGTTTTATTTTAGTCACTTACCGTTAAAAATTTAACGGAGATGATGATGTGACATTACTTTATAATGATTTATCGTAAGGTAATGTCATATCATCATTAAAAAAAATATAAGACAGTAGTTCTGTTGATTTTTTAACGGTAAGTGACTGAAATAAAATCAAAATTGAACATTAGGTATAATTTTAAAAAATAATAGTTGAGTGACCAAAATGATAAAAAAGTAATAGTTGAGATACTAAATTTATAGTTTATTTATAATATTTTTTAAGTAGTGTCTCATGCGATCATTTTATGATATCATTAATAATTAAAGAGATAAAAAAAATTCATTCCCTACTTCACGCAATCACGCTTTGCTCAAACAATTGGTTATTGCGAATTAGGAAATGGCCTAGTTTGGCATATTCAACAGGTCGCGTGATAATTTTGTTTAACTTTTATGTTTTTTAAATATATGATATCTAAACTATTTATTTAATATTAACTTTTTCATAATTTGAAATGATTATAATATAGATTGTTCATAAATAATTTAAAAAAAAAATTGAGATTCTATTTATTTTAATTTTTAGTGAAATAATATTTTTAAGACTTAATACATTTTATAGTCTCTAAATTATATCTCAAAATATGATTTGGTGCCTAAAGAATTTTTTTTTACTATCAATGGGTGTCTAATTTTTCAAACATTACACTTTTAGGTGTATGGACCGTAACGACTGATAAATTTGGTCGTTATCTGACACATGTCACACATATAAAATTTTAAAAATTATTTTATTAAAAAACTTAATATTATAATTAAAAAACCCTAAATTTTACATCTTCTGCCGCTGATCGGCCACTGTCGGTTTCACTATTGATACCATCAAAACCGCTCGACACCACAATCAAAACCCAATCCACCACTACGTCGATCGTCTTGAAAAACGTCGTGAAGGATTGCCAGATTCTTACGATTTTCATTGTCATTTTCTGATGATTTAAACTGCTACATCTGTTCGTACGTTACACGGCCTTCGTCGTTAAGTTCCTTTCCTTGCTCCGACAAAATTCGACCGATGGTGACCCTTTGCCATCGGTGGTAGGGGATGGGAGGGAGAGGGACGACACAGGGTGGGTTTTTTTTTATAATTTTTATTTTTTAAATGATATTTTTATTATTAAAAATTTAAAAATATAACGTTTGATACCAAAAAGTGTAACAAAAAAAATTTTAAGCATCTAAAAGCATAAAGGAAAAACGTTAGACACTTTTTATTAGTAAAAAATTCTTTAAACACTAAATCATATTTTGAGATATAATTTAATAACTAAAAAGTGTATTAAGCTCATTTTTAATAGTAAAATCTTATAAAGCTTTATTTAAGATTCACCGGAATAGATCCAAGCTAAAAATATATCAAGAAATAATGATTGATAATCCACGTGAAACCTGAGGATTTCGCATCAAAGTCAACCAGAACTAAAGCTAAAGTCAAATTCGTCTCCACCTTAAAAGTGCGCGTGTGCCTGAACATGAGATAGAGAGCATTACTTCCATATATTTTATATTATTTTGTATATTTAATGCATCATTTTCCTTCAAAGTGTTCTATATTGTTTTCATATCAAAACTAATTTTTGTCAACGAACATATAGTTTGTTGGTAACAACGGAAAAGTCAAAATTGTTTTTAGCATAAGAAGATTAAAATTCTTCAAGGGTTAAAATATAATTCTATTATTCTTTGAAGGGTTAAGAAGCTAATGATAGTTGGTGTTTAATGACACTTGCATTAGAATTTAAGAAGATTTTCAAATCAAATTCAAGGAATAATTTTATTCCAAGTACACTAAGGATGAAGCTCGATCTAAGTTGATGCATCTAAAGCATGATGGAACCATTCAAAAGTATATGTAAGTTGTTGAACCTATATTTTGATATAATAAATAAGGAGAAAATGTTTTTGGACTTAATTGAATTTGTTCAAATGATTCAAAAATATTTAGATGTCCACAAAACTTGAAAATATTTTCCAAGTGTTTTGACTTGATTTACATCTTAAAGTACTTTTAGAAACTCAAAATAAGGTAAGGGGGTTTTGAAACATCTGAGGTAGTAGCTCAAATATGTTAAATTTCACTTATGGTTTTGAAACCCTCTTTCTGGTTTCGAAACTCCTCATTTCTGGTTTCTAAACCTCCTATTCCAATGATTATATTATTCAAGAGGGTTTCAAACCCTTTCTGGGGTTTCAAACCACTGTTCAGAAAAGCTGAAATTGAAAGAATTAAAGGTTTCAAATGACTATAATTCATCCTCAACGTCCATAAACGGGTAACAAATCATTCCACACTATAAAAACACTCCAAAGACACTTGAAGAATGTTACTACACCTATCCAAGCTTAAAGATCAAAAGAAAAGAGTTTTCATTCTCATTTCCTTAATTTTCTCTTGCACATAAGTGTATAGAGCTTAATTGCATACCCATTGTTTTATTATTGTGACTTAAATCTTTGTAAACACCTATCTTGTGAGATATGCTTGTTTACCCATCATCCTTTGTAAAATGAGAGATGTTTTATCTGAGCCTAAGAAAAGCTAGAGTTGTAATTGTTACTTATTGTCCTAGAAAAAGAAAGAACAAATTAGTGAATTTGTTGAAATCCTTAGTGTGGAGCTACAATAGTGGATGTAGACATTGGTTCAGAAAGTTGAACCACTAAATATCTTATGTCTAATTCTTATATTCTATTGCTTCCACACCAAAGATTTTTAAAGGCCAATTCACCCCCTCTTGACGAGTTTTGGTTAATAGATTAAACCTAAAAATTAGTACTAGAGCGAGTCTTTATTGACGATTTAACAACCTTGAGAGGGTCTTAGGACTACTCTATCAAATTGTACAATCAATCGAGAAAAATGGCTTCAACCTCTGACTCTTACTACATTGAAGATTCATAATCGGTCAATAAGCCACCTTATTTCAATAGAGCACATTATAACTATTAAAAGAATAATATGATGCTCTTTATTCAAGCAAACGATCTAGGAGCTTGGAACTCTATCATGAAGGGTCACTCTACTCCAACCAATTGGAAGATTGGAGTGAAGGAGAAAAGAAGAAGTTCCAACAAAATGCCAAGGATATGCACATTCTATTTTGTGCATTATGCCCAGATTAATATGGAAGAATATCCTCTTGTTCAAATGCCAAGGAGATTTGGGACAAACTCCAAGTTTGTAACACCCTAAACCGGTACGGCACACAATCGACTTATTAGAATGCCACACGTAACCACTGAAGTGACTAATCCATAATTTGTTTTTCAATTTCTTAAATAAAAATGACCATTTTAAAACCATTTCAATAAAGAAATCCATCCATAAAGTATAGATAAAGTATTACATCGGGAAGCTCCCAAAATAAATATAAAAAAATATACAGACCAATTTTTCAAATAAAGTTACTACTCAATATACAAACATGGTTTATGTAATGCCCCATATTCTGGGTTAAGAGTTTTGGGCCAGCCTGAGCCGGGCCTTAAATTAATTCCTTAGCTTAGGAGAAGTATTGACCTAAATTGAATTGGATTTGGGCTTAAGCCAAACCCAATAAAGAGTAAAAAGGGTGTTTTTAGTCTGCAGTCAGAATCAGAGGGACTGAGTAAGAAATTTCACCATTAAATATTTCAAAAGCTGAATAGTTCTTAATTATGGGTGATATCACGTTGTCTCCTCCTTCTTTTCTCAACTCTTCTTTGTCTTATTCTCTTCTCTTCATCTCTTCTTCTTCAAGATAAGCCTAAAGGTGGAAACTTTATAGATTTCCAACTATTGCAAGGTTAAGCTAAGGTAAGAACCATCATGCTTTCAATTTCAGCTTTAATTCAAGCTCCCATTTATCGGTTTTGGTGAAGGAAAAACCAAAAAAGGGGTTTAGTGGAGGTTTTAGAAACCCAAGTATTTCCAGTTCATTTTAGGGAGATTTATTTCTCTTAGAATGTTTTAAATTTTCCTCTAATCATCCCAGTAATGTTAGTAATTTATATGCTTGATTTTGTTTAGTGAGAGAAGTTGGGGAAAACTCTCAAGGAAGTATAAAAGAGAAGCTCACCTCGAGTTGATCTTTAGGCAACCTTAGCAGCTTAGAATCATCAGGTAACTCAGTTCTAACTTCTCTATACCACTTGTAGCTCATTTAGATGAGATTAATATGTTGCATAAGCTTTAAGCATGATCATGGTAGATTGCATAATTTGAGTGTTTTTAGCATGTTTACATACTCTTTCTTACCCCTAATATCAAATAAAAAACTTAAGCATCAATTGGGGACCTCAGTGGGGCATTTGAGGTAGAAAGATATGTTTTTTTGTGCCAAAACATGACACCCAGTAGCAACAATATCAATAATGTTCTTCATTCAGGCATAAAATAGGCAGTCTTATAAGGGTAGTATCGATACTTATTCATTGAGTATCGATAATAGGGCAGGAGTATAGATACTTCTCATAGGGGTATCGATACTGGGGTATTTTTCAAAACATTAAACCAAAATTTGGTATCGATACTCGATCAAGTATCGATACCCCAACACCTTAGTATCGATACTCACATGAGGGTATCGATACTCATATGAGGGTATCGATACTCACATGAGGGTATCGATACTCATATAAGGGTATCGATACTCACATGAGGGTATCGATACTGTCTTAATCCAAAAACCACATCAGTCAAGGGGTATCGATACCAGCATGTGGGTTCGATACCAAAGTTTTAGTATCGATACTAAAGGTTCAGTATCGGTACCCATGAATAAATTTGGATAAATAATCCAAGGATTAAGGGATCAGACTCGAGGTACCTTATATACTCAAAACAACACCAAATAAGACTTCAAGCGAGAATAATAATAGTAGTAGTAGTAGTAGTAGAAATAGTAACAGCTAAGATTACATAAAACTAGCCGTGATCTATTCTCGGGAAACAGCCATGACACCTGAGTTTCTCTTTAACAGAATACGATAGTCAGTAGATATCCAAGTCAGTGCCAAGGCACTTTAGTAGCCGATTGGGTATAGATGCCCCAAGACTCGACGAAGTAAGTCGGTGGAGTATACGTTTCCGATGCAACTCTGGATCTTACTCATTTCTATCCAAGGGGCCATTGTATGATTTCGATGTAGCTATGGGTCTCACTTAGGCACTCGAGGATTCTAGAAGGCTAGTAGGGTGTGCGAGCTCCGAGATGCAACCCCTCAGCTGCACAATGATGCCTTGCTATAAACCAATAGTTCAAAATCCAGTATGTTCAGACCTGTGCCACTATCCATTTCATTTAATGAATTCATGTAGCATAGTACAATTATTATTGAGGAACTGAGCTTGTAAGCTCATCGTTCAGAATGTGTTTTTTTGTGCAGGTTCTTAGGGACAGTTCGAGGGGAGTTATCATCACTAGACATTCCAGTACAGAAGACCAGACCATCAGAGACCTTCAGAGTCCGTCTTGAGTCGTCTTTAGAGGGCATGTACCATATATGGAACCTTATGTGTATTCAGTTGTAACTTTGATTTGTATTTGGTATTGTATTATTTTGAAATATATTTTAGGAGCTCCACATCATTTTGTAAACCCAAATTTATCATGTTTTATTTTCATTACTATGGATGATTTATTCTCAGTGATTATAAACAATTTTTAAAGAAAGTTTTTGGGTCGCTATTTTAGTAGTCTCGTGTAACATTGAAATCCATGGATCTTCGGGTCAAATTGGATTAGGGTATTACAATTTATAAATATACATGCCCTTTAAAGAAATACTCGAGACATACTCTACTATGAACTCAGTCTAGATCTTGGCTGCTCAAAAGGCTACTTGGGTGTTCCACCTACTAATCTGTGTAAGGAAACAAATTCCAAATGATGAGCTCACTAGCCCAGTGTCACACTAACAACTAAATCATACTAAAAGAGTTAATCAAATGTTCAAGCTATTAAGCATAATGCAATAATGAGTATACTTGTACATTCACTTTCTACTTTATGGTAAACATCATGGTATGACTGAGGGTTCTACATCTCAGAGCTCACGCATCCCTCTAGTCTACTGAGGATGGGGCCTATAATCTCTACATTAGACACAACCCTTGACTAACCCACCCCTCACGAGTGTGGGGCCTCGGCCCTAGTTAGTCAGTTTAAAGTGCCTTATACACTACCTAAGGATATCCAGACTGATTCTATTTATCGATACTAGTATCATTTACTAAAGTGGCTCGGGTGTCCTGATCATTTCCCAAGTATTCAACCAAAGCTAGTTTTATGTCTACTAATTAATCTTGTTTCTAAATGTAATTAAAAAGATTATTTTTTTTCACTTGTATTGAGAGAAATTACAGAGCTTTTGGGAAATCTCATATCTTTTAAATATGATTAGCATCGATACTCCTATAAGAAGTATTGATACTCCACCCTTGGTATCGATACCCCATTGAGTACCGATACTAAAAATGAACACTAAAAAATGGTCTCGATACCAACCCCTTGAGTTTCAAAATCGAGAACCCAATATCGATATTGCTCTCATATAAATCTTTGATTTTTGCTTCTCGAAGAACAATATCAGTGTTGTTCTTCCAATACCGATACTCACCCTCGAAAATCCTATTTGGGCACGACATTTCCACTAAAACTCACCCAAATTGTCCTATGAGGTTCCCAAACATTAATTAAGTCTTATGTGATCCCAAAGGGTCATAAATAAGGCTTAAAAACATGTTAAAACTCTAAAACATGGGATCTACCATAAAAATGCTCAGTATGCTTTAAACTCAACTCTTAAGCTAGAATGCATTTCTAATTACCAATAAATTGTATGAAAGAGTTGTAAATGTTTTTCCTTGTGTTCTAGTTGCTGAAATATCTCCCGAAATCAACCAATGGTCAATTTCTTCTTCCCTCTAGTTTTAGAGTTCCCCCCACTTCATTCTCTAATTTAAAGCAAGAAAATAAGTTATTAACCTATCTAAGGGCTTAAATTCAAGTTAAGAACACTCTATAAGACTTAAATCTACCAAAAATGAGCTTGAACCATATGGTTCTCTTAAACCTACCTAAAATCCATTTTTGGAAACTATTACCAAATCTTGAGATTAGAGGCTTACATTGAAGGTTGAAGGGTGAGGATTAATATTCTTACATTGGTTTAACCAAACTAAACTTGAATTTCGTAAAGCTTCCACCTTTTCTTTAAACTTGAGAGAAGAAGAAGAAGAGAGAAAAGATGAAGAGAAAGGAAGAGTGTTTGGTAATTTTAGGTTAGTGGTTCACGTGAAAATCACCTAAAATAAAGGGTTTTCATTCTTTAATTCAAGCAATGGGTAAATTGTACTTTTTTTCCCTCTTCTTTTTATCTCAAGTTAAAATCATCACAAAACTCTAACTCTTGGGCCCAACTTAAGGCCAATTCATCTAATTTGGTCTAAACTATTTTAAGAGGTCTATTAGGTTCGATTTATGGATCTACGGTTAACCTGAGCGACTAACCGAGATTCGAGGCATTACAAAGTCACTCATGAAGAAACCAGTGAAGTGAGGAAAACAAAAATTGATCTTCTTAACCATATCTATGAAAATTATAAGATGAAACCGGTGAAGTGAGGGAAACAAAAATCGATCTTCTCAACCATAACTATGAAAATTTTAAGATGAAACCAGATAAAGATTGAAAGCTATGACAAATAGATTTTTCATGTCTGTCAATGGTCTCAAGGGTCATGGAGAAATCATCTCTAATGAGAAGTTTGTTAGGAAGATGGTCTACTTTCTTTCAAAGTTTTAACAATCAAAGAAGATGCCGATCATCAAAGCAAAGAACCTTAAGTATTCCACTCTTAATGTGCTCATTGGCTCCATTCTTACTAACGAGTTGATGATAAAGGAGAAAGAACAAGAAGAAGAGAAGAAAGAATAAAAGAAAGAATAAAAGAAAGAAAAGATGTTGTTTTGAAATCCTCAACTCAAAGTGAGAGCACTTTAAGTGAAGAAGAGGATGTAAAAGAAGAGATGAGTTATAAATGGTAAATGTTATGAATATTATTAACGTTTTAGGTTGCGCCTAAAAGGTTACCAGTGTTTAAGCTGATGGGGCCTTAGCATTTACACAATAAGAAAATAAGTTAAAAGCTGAAAATGTTATGAATATATATAAGAAATAAGGTTGCTTCCAAGAAGGTCAAGATTCACTAAGAAAGATGTTGTGATCTGTAATGTCAATATTTTTATTAATAAAATAGGTTGCACCCAAGAATGCCATGGTTCACTAAGAAAGTAGGTTATAATCTGGAATCTTAATATTTTTAATAATAAAATGGGTTGCGCCTAAAGTTTATCAGAGTTTAAGCTAATGGAGTCTTAGATTTTCCCACGATAAGAAAATAAGTTAAAAGCTAAAAATGTTATGAATATATATAAGAAATACGGTTGCACCCAAGAATATCATGATTCACTAAGAAATAGGTTGCGATCTGTAATGTTAATATTTTTATTAATAAAATATGTTGCACCCAAGAATCTCGTGATTTTTAGTATGAAATCTTAAAATTTTTAAAAATAAAATGGGTTGCGCCTAAAATGTTATCAGAGCTTAAGCTGATGGAGCCTTAGATTTTCCCATGAAAAGAAAATAAGTTAAAAGATGAAAATTTTATGAATATATATAAGAAATATGGTTGCGCCAAAAAATGCCATGGTTCACTAAGAAATAGGTTGCGACATGTAATGATAATATTTTTATTAATAAAATAGGTTGCATCCAAGAATGTCATGGTTCACTGAGAAATAGGTTGGGGTATGTAATGTTATTATTTTTATTAATAAAATAGGTTACATCCAAGAATGTCATGGTTCACTAAGGACATTAATATTTTTATTAATAAATGAGTTGTGCCTAAAATGTTATCAGAGTGAAAAATAAATTCAGTTGCACCCAAGAATATTATCGATGAAGAAGTATCGATATCTATTCAGAGTGAATCGAGACAAAAAAACATTTCAAAATTTTAAATTTCGATACTTAATATATAATTATTGATACTTTTAAATATTGAAAAAGTTAAATATATGATCGAAAGTTAAAATATCAATACTTATGTGATGATCGATACTTTTAAAAATTAAAAAAGTTGATAAAAAGAATAAAATTTAAAATATCGATACTTTTATATATTTAACAAGTTGATGAGATGATTGATAGTTAAAATATTGATACATATGTTATGATGTTCAATACTTTTTTATTTATATTGATACTTATTCTCTAGTATTTGTGGAAAAGTTCGATTCTTTGTAGCCTTCTCATTTTTCATTTTTTAATTCGAAAGTATCGATATTTACGGAGAAGTATTCATATTTATTATGAGTGAATTGAGAATAATTAATTAAGAAAGTAGTTTGAAATATAAAATATCGATACTTAATATATGTTGATCGATACTTTGTACATAAATTTAATATATCGATACTTACGCGCTGATGATCGACAATTGTTCTTAACTCTTGTGTATCATATGCAACCTAAGCTTGATTCACAGTGTGTCATTTGTCATATCAGCGTCACAAGTGAGAAAACTTTGTCAGAACTGAACCCTGTGGAGGTTAAGAATCACAATCACTCACAAGGACAACAATTGCAAGGAAAAAAGCTCATAAGACAAAAGAGTTTTGGTACCAGTACCGATACCATAACATTGCAAAAGATAAATACTGAAAATGACTTTTTTCCTAATGAAGATATCTTCTTATGGGGGCATAACTTCTACCATTGATATTTTCATAAGTATGTGTATGATTTGTTCTAGTTTTCGTGCCACTAGAAGAGGATCTCTTTATAAGTAGAAGCTCGCACTCAACATTAGGATCGAGCTTAACCTCACCTACCAAACTCCTTGGACTCAAGTTTTTCATGCCACCAGAAGAGGATGCCTTATGGAATACATACATACTAAGAGAAAACATAGAAGATAAATTAATTTTTAATTTATATCGTAACTGTCAGGGAGGAAGTCTATAGATGAAAACACCTCCTAGGTCACATTGGAAATTGATATAGCCTTATAACTTAACCGATTAAAATAAAAAAGGCCCAACCTATAATATTACTCAGGAAACCAAGTTTGTATTACTTTTTCATAATATACACGGTTTTAGTTATAACTTAATCAATTAACACAACAACAAGGCGCAACCGATATCATGCAACTAGATTTTGAATACTTTATAATAATATAAGAAAACAATTCAAAATTTTAAATATAGATACTTACTACATGATGATCAATACTTTTAAATAAGTAAAAGTTTAAAATAAGATGGAACATTATGATATCGATACTTATATGTGAAGTTTAAAACTTTGGAATTAAAAATAATTTCGATATATATAGTATTGAAATAGTTCATCACGAGGGTCGGTACTTTGGGTTAAAAAATATTGATGAGATTTGTTTAAAATTTGAAATATTGATACTTATGGTATGAGTTTCGATAATTTAGTTTTAAAATTTTGGTAAAATTTAGTTTAGAAATATGTATGTAATTGAAGATAAATGTTGAAGTTACTTCACAGGCTTTAGCAGGGAAATAATCACATGCATTACATTTAAAGCTGACTTGAGTTCATGGAAAAGAAAGAAAAAGGATAAAGTAATAAGAAATGTAATCTTTACTATGTTCCTCAAAAGAAATGAATCTTTATTGTGTAAGAAATGGGATATTTACTATTTAAGTCACATGTATTGTGCAGAGAAATACAATAAAAATTGATTTTAACTTGAAAATTCTCAAAATTTTCATTGTCTATTTATATTCTTGTTTGTTGTGAGCACAAATCTTATTGTTGTCAATGGCAAGAATTTCAGCGACTGTGTATTATAAGGTGAAATCTTTTGAAATTTTTGTTTGAAGAAGACATTGGATTGTTCAATTTGATGAACTAAGAGTCAAACAAGGTTGATATAAAGGGAAATACAAAATTGTCATCACTAAGCTATAGGTTATGCAAATGGCACGATTCACTTCTCTACATGCAACTTCAAATCAATTCTACTACATTGCATCAAAGACTGATGGTTCTTTCAAAACAAAAAGGGATCAGATGAAAAGACTACCGAAAAAATTTCAAGAATCATTTACTATGAAAGATTCATCTCAACATTAAAAAGTTGTTCATGAAGTTTGTGACCCTCCACGTAAACAAGCCAAACAAAAAGAACTTCAAAAGAAAAAGGTGCATATTGAAATTATGCGATGTGGGTTCTGCAACCGTGAGGGACATAACAAAGTTAACTATCCACGATTGAAACTCAGTTTTCCAACAACTTCACCACCAACCGAGCTAAATTTTTTTTGAGGATGAGTAAATGGAACGTTCTTGGAGTAACATAAATGATGACAATTATGTGAGTTAGTTAGTATATATGCTTTACCATAATGTATTACAATTTTTCTCTTCCTTTCTAATTTCAATCTCCATTACGTCTCAGGACAACGACGGACTTTGGAATATTGCAAGTACTAATCTACATATACGGTTAAGATAATAACACCTGATATGTAAGATGTACATGTACAACAAATTCAGTTCCATCTTATATAAACTAACTTAAAATAATTATTTGTATAAATATTCAACATTCAATAAATACATACAACATTATTCTCATAAGTTTTACCCTCAAGCAACCTTCTATTTCTCTTTCTCGTGTTTACGTATCAAGCTACCACATATAATTTCATCTCTTTTTATATTTATTTCGTGGGAAACTAGATTGTTTAATATTTTCATACGATCTGATTCTTCAACTACCTATATTCGAATTTTCAGTTCATTACTATTGAACCTATTTTGATATAACAAATTTAAGTGCAAAATGTTTTTGGATTAGATTGAATTTATTCAAAGTTTTAAAAAATAATTCAAAGTCTATAAAACTTGAATTTGAACACAAAACAGTTTTTTCTGGGTTAATAGTATTGATACTATTCTTACATTATCGATACCACATGAACAATATCAATACTGTTCTTGAAGTATCGATACCAAAGGTAAGAGAGGTATCGATACTCTCATGGCAATAACGATACTGCCTAATGCCTTCAAATGTGTTCATATTCCAGTAAAAAGAAACTAGTTTTTAAAAGATAGTATCGATACTCATTACCTGAGTATCAATACTCCCTATTCTAGGCAGTTTGCTTTTGCAAAAAATTAATCCCTAACAGGTCCAAAACATCCCCAATAGCTAGAAACAACTACAAACTCATTCCAACATATAAAAACAAGTTGAGGACACTTGAAGAAGGTTACACCACCTATCTAAGCAATCCATATCAAGAGAAAAGCTCTCTCAATCTTATTTTTCCTTTTCTTGTACATAGTGTGTTTTAGTGAGCTTAATTGTGTAAACACCCAACTTGTGAGGGTTTTGTGTTTATAATCTTTTTATCCTTTTGTAAAAGGGGTTTAGTTCTAGTTTAGCCATTGAAAATTAGAGATTTGTAAAAGGTTACTGTCGAGCTTAAAAAAACAAATTAGTGAATTTGTTAGAAATCATTGGTGTAGAGCTAAGATAGTGGATGTAGACTTCATTGGGGAGGTTGAACCAATGCAATTCGTTGTGACTCAATTTCGTATCCCTCATCTCTATAATCCCTAAATTTTTATTTGACCAATTCACCCCCACTTGGTACATTTTAGGTTGATCGATAGAGCAATGAAAATCCTAATAATTACCACATCATTCAATTTCAAATCGTATTTAAATTTTATAAAAATATACTTTATCGAACCACTAACCACTTCCTCCATTATCCCTAAATATTACGCTTGCATCCATCTGATCACATGAATGTCGCAATCATTTATGTATAATATAATTTATTATCAAATACATTTTATATCACTGTCACAAGTATTAGACAAATTAAGTTTTAAAATTGTCAAAATGAATACCCATTCAATTGAGCTTTCGCTTTCTCCACCATAAATTTCAAATCTTTCAATGACAGCTTAGGCATCCCAAATGCATTTTTATAAAACGGATCATTACAAGCTTTTTTAATGATTTCATCTACATTAAAATATTTCAATTTAGATCATCACCGTTATCTAAAATCATTCATCACCAATTTCTTCGCCTCTTCCACTCTCATTTACCTTAGCGAAGCATATAAACTATCATATAGCCTTGCTTCCCACAAAACCATATCCAACACCAACAAATACCAATGACATCCAACGTCATTAATTTGCAACAGGATCTGCGTAATTACATGTCATACGTAATTTAAGAAAATAATATTTTGTTGTAATACATTAAATACAATATTAGCAAAGCTAATTATTCTTACCATATAACAATCGGTAATAAGAGCATAGTCATTGAACACGAGACCATAAACCTCCACGACATATATGGTACTTTTGATTGTAAAAATCACATGTTGCAATTGCCCTTCAAATCATTACTAATTGATCATCCATAACAATTCATTTTACATATAATTTTACTAATTTAACTTACCAATACGTTGTAAGGAACGTAAGCAATCCTTGATAAACATTAACTCTTATGAGATTTCCACACCAGCATCCACTCGACCATATCAATAACCTTAAAAATTAATTTAAAAAATTAATTAGTAAATTTCATATCAATATCACTTTAAACAAAATAAAAATTAATTACAGTTTAAAACTAACCCCTCCAGTAACCTATTGATCCGATTTTAATGTGTCCGTGTCATGTATTGTAATGTGTTGCATCCCAAATTGGATAATAACATCGCTGCGTAAAAAGTATGTTTGGCTATATTTTTTCAAATTATAACTTATTTATCTCTGACAATGCAATATATAATAGTTACCTCTTGGATAACAAACTATTCCATATTTAATCACATATGGCATATACATATTCCTCGATCTCTAATGGTATTTGAATATGAGATATTACAAATAAAAATATGAATACAAATATTCATCAATAATACAAATAATAAAGCAAACAAATATTCTTTCCGTTTATGTAGCAAACAAATATTCATCAAACAATACAAAAACAACTACTCACACAAACTTTAAACAAAATTTTAAGAATTCATGTCTCAACATAACCTTTTATTCGATGTTTTAATTTCTAACAAATTTTTAATCTTTCCACACTAACAATAATTGCTTGCCACTAACCTTTTTTCTGAAGATCATGTAACCTACAATTTAGATTTAAATTTATATTAGTCACAACACTACGGGAAACTAGATCAAAATGTATATCTATTATTAATCTTACTTTTTGCATTTTTCGTGGTGCTGGATAATAAAAACTAAGTTCATCGTCAATCAATATATTAGGTGTCCCCAATTCAGAACCAGAAGCCTCCCCAATCTGATGACATTTTGATAGTTCATCTACCTCCTCCTTCGCCTTCACTCCATCAAACAATTGTTTATTGATATTTTCTAAATCATCAAAATTCTTTTCAACTAATACAACAAGAGTTTCTATATCACTCATTTCTACCATAAATTCACCACCTTCATTTACCATTAAACCCTTTTTCAGTTCATTAGTGCGGTGAACAATTTTTTTTTTCAATTTCTCCAACACAATTCTTCATCTCCTTTATTTCACATCTCATTTAACCAACTTCATTCACCACTTTTTCCAATTTTTCCTCATACTCCTTTCCACCAAACTTGACAGTCTCAATCGTTTTTTTAATTCTGATTTGTCTATCCAAAACCTCAAAAACAACTTGTTTATACACAAACTCAAAAATAAAAAACTCAATTTTTGATCACCGTTTCATTCATGTGACTCCCCTTGGCAAAATCTTTCTCTTTAAAATTCTCTTCCTCTACAGGAAGAACTTTCAAAATTAAATTAAAAATATTAAACGATGTTGTTCAATGCTTAACAACAAAATCTTAATTTTATTACCATTTCTTTCTTCTTTTCCACTTTTACCATAATTCAAACCACATCTTACTTGCCCCACGCAAGAGCATACCATTTTTTTTGTAGTCGGCACACTAGTAGAATTCGACTAGAAATCAAACAATACAACTTGCATTAATAATGGACTTAGTCAATTTATCGCAACAATTCACTTTATTTAAATACTATTATAACCAAAGACATCTTCAATACTCATTTACCTCTAATATTACGATGCAACCTTTTAGGTATGCGTGATTTATAGGCTTCTGAAAGCTAACTATTCCCTCTATCAATTTGTCAATGACACAATTTGCCCAATTTAGTTGACCTTTCATGCCTTCCGCACACAACTTCAAATGGTTATTTCTCGGGCATGTATCACCCTTTGGACAAAGAAATATTCCAACTATGTATACAACACTATCACCTTCAGTTAATCCCCATCATAATCACTGCTTTTTATCTCTTCCTCGAGTTCAATGTATGTAACATTAGTCTTTAAATTATACATTATGCTAAGTTTTTTCTAATCATCCCTCTCAATTACTTCTTCGACACAAGTTCATTCATTTTTAGTCCCAACCTATAGCTTCTTGAACCCCCAAAGGAAATGAATATCTATTTAACTTAATCCTATAGTTTCCTATATCAAAATTCTGTATCAAGTCCCGACACAACACCCTACAAATTGGTCATGACGTTATTCCAATAAAAGTCTCAAATCCTATTTCTTTAGCAACATTTTCTTTCTTTTTTCTTTCCTTTTAACTATTCCATCAATTCACACAATCTTATCAAGCTACATCTTGTCGAGGCTTCCTACATTTATTAAAAAAAATAAAAAATGTAATTATGTTCGATACAACCTTTATAAAAAAATTTACAAGTTCAACTAGTTATTTAATCAGGTAAGTATAAGAATACCTTATTTTCTTGTAAACTGCTCCATGCGTTATATTCTTCTTTCTGGTTATTCGACAATTTTACATAATATTTTTTCTCCTCTTCAGTCATCAAATTCCATTTCACAGACACTTCTTTTCTCATTTTCATTCAACATTTCTTTATCAATAATGTTTATAATACTCCTCTATAACTATCATAATCTTTTACATTAACCTTCTCAATTCAATTTACTTACCAAACCAGTCTTTTTATTGCCATCTCCCTTAAATCGTCGACATTCACTCAACCTATAAACATTTCAAATTTGTCTCAATATAATTTTTTAAATATTTTTAATCAATAACCATTCGAACAAGTATTAAACAAATACATGGTTACTTACTAAAAGTGCTTATATACGGGCATTGGTTGTTTCTGCATTCCTTCTATCTCAATAATCTATTGATCCTCGAAGTCATCTTCTCGAACCGTAATTGTCATTTCTTCATTTATTCCTCTCACACTTATTCCCCGTGATGTCATCTTCTTCTTCCTTATTAATTTATTACAAAATGAATTTGAGCAATAAGTGTTTATTACAATTTGTTTATACAATATAGTTATGCAATGTAAATGTAACTGCTTTTGATAACTGATTATAGCAATACAATTTTCCCCATAATTGATTATTATAGTAACTAATTATGTACAGAGGAATACTTTCTCTATTTCATTACAATTTCAGTTACAACCTATAATGTTATCTACAACCTAATCTTTTTTCATACAACTTGTAATGTTACATTCTACTTGTTTTACTAATCTCAACCTATAATGTTAGAGAACCATTTATTTTCCATTTATTTAACCTATAACAATAATCAATCCATAATATTACATCCTTTCCTTAAAAACTAAACCCTAATCCCTAAATACAAAATCATTAATTGAAAAAAATGTAAACTAAGGTTTCACGAACGTACCTCTTTGTTCTTCAAATTGCAATTTCAGTTTCATTCACACCCTTTCTCTTTAGTATCAATGTCTATTGCTAAGATGGAAAATGAATTTCAAAGACAAAAACCCCTTCTTTTCTGATTCTGGCCTTTCTCTAAACCGATTATGTTATCCATAATTACTTGATATTTTCCTTATATATCAATATTTGTGAAAAGTTCGATACTTTTATAGCATTATCATTTTTTTTAAATTCAAAAATATTTATCTTTGGGAAAAAGTATCAATATAATCGGTTTAGAACACAAAATGTTCTATGTCGCAACCGAAAAAGTAATCGGTTTATATAACAATATTGGTTGAAATTGAAAATATTACTCTTCTAACGATCACAAAATAAGTTATAAACAATCAATGTTATTAATATAATTAACATTTTAAGTTTCTCTTAGAATGTTATCAGATTTAATATAATCAACATTTTAGGTTGCACTTAAAATATTACCAGATTTTAAGCTAATGTGACTAAGTCATTCACACGAAAAAAAAAAAGTTGGTGCTATCTGGAAAGTAGGTTGTGATTTGATATGTTATAAATATCGAAAATATCAATATTTGTTTTAAAGTATTGATACTTACTGGCAAATAAGTTATCTAGTTATGTAACACCCATCTCCCGTATACCTTTCTTTACATGAGATACAGATGTCACATCACTATTAAAACATTTACTTATTTGAAAACCCATAAAATTTTGTTTAAAATTTTAAAACCACAAAAGTATAATATTCATGAAATCATAATACTAGAACTATTACTTTAGATATATTACAAAACATTTACTTAAATTCAATTACATGCCAACTAAATTTTCAACATGAATAAGATTGTCCTATTGTTACTGATGAGTCAACCTTAATTGATGATAGCTGCTACTACGGCTGGACTCCTTACTCGACTAATCTCTGCTTTTACCTACGCGTGAAATCAACACACGTTAAGTACTTATTTAGTAAAACATAGAATTGTAAAGAAACATTTCTATACACATAATTATATCATGTTTACTTGGTTTTAATTACTTCGTATCTTCCATAAGGATTATATAAGTCCTTATTATTTAAACCCAATTTCTTTCATACTAGTTTATTCTTAGTATGTCCAACATACCTTTCTTTGTTTACAATTTTCCCATTATTAATTAGTAATTATACATTAAATTACAGTAATGACATCATTTCATGCCTTTACTATATCGTTATACATTTCATTTATAACAAATTACATTGTTAAGCATTTAGTCTTTTACCCCAAAGGTATTTAACATTTCTTTCATAATTAACACCTTTCTGTCAAATGCACAACTAGGCCATTAATCTTTTACTCAGGTATTTAACCTTTCATCTAACTGGCATAATTGACACCTTTCTGTCAAATGCACTGCTAGGCCATTAATATTTTACTCAAAGGTATTTAACCTTCATCTAACTGGTATAATTGACACCTTTCTTTCAAATGCATAGCTAGGCCATTAATCTTTTACTCTAAGGTATTTAACCTTTCATATAACTGGCATAATTGACACCTTTCTGTCAAATGCACAACTAGACCATTAATCTTTTACTCAAAGGTATTTAACCTTTCATCTAACTGGCATAATTGACACATTTCTGTCAAATGCACTACTAGGCCATTAATCTTTTACTCAAAGGTATTTAACCTTCATGTAACTGGTATAATTGACACATTTATGTCAAATGCACAACTAGGCCATTAATATTTTACTCTAAGGTATTTAACCTTTCATCTATCTGTCATAATTGACATCTTTCTGTCAAATGTAGAACTAGACCATTAATCTTTTACTCAAAGGTATTTAACCTTTCATCTAACTGGCATAATTGAAACCTTTCTGTCAAATGCACAGCTAGGCCATTAATCTTCTACTCAAAGGTATTTAACCTTTAATCTAACTGGCATAATTGGCACTTTTCTATCAAATACACAGTTAGACCATTAATCTTTTGCTCAAAAGTATTTAACCTTTCATCTAACTGGCATAATTGACACCTTTATGTCAAATGCACGGCTAGACCATTAATATTTTACTCAAAGTTATTTAACCTTTCATCTAATTGACATAATTAACACATTTATGTCAAATGCACAACTATGCCATTAATCTTTTATTCAAAGGTATTTAACCTTTCCTCTAACTCACATAATTGACACCTTTATGTCAAATGCACAGCTAGGCCATTAATCTTTTACTCAAAAGTATTTAACCTTTCATCTAACTGGCATAATTGACACCTTTTTGTCAAATGCACATCTAGGCCATTAATATTTTACTCAAAGGTATTTAAACTTTTATCTAACTGGCATAATTAATACATTTCTGTCAAATGCACAGCTAGGCCTTTAATATTTTACTCAAAGGTATTTAACCTTTCATCTAACTGGAATAATTTACACCTTTCTATCAAATGCACAGCTAGGCCATTAATCTTTTACTCAAAGGTATTTAACCTTTCATCTAACTGGCATAATTGACACCTTTCTGTCAAATGCACAGCTAGGTCATTAATCTTTTACTCAAAGGTATTTAACCTTACATCTAACTGGCATAATTGACACATTTCTGTCAAATTCACAGCTAGGTCATTAACCTTTTACTCAAAGGTATTTAAGCTAACTAGCATAATTGACACATTTCTGTCAAATTCACAACTAGGCCATCAATCTTTTACTCAAAGGTATTTAACATTTCATCTAACTGCATAATTGACACCTTTCTGTCAAATGCAGAGCTAGGCCATTAATATTTTACTCAAAGGTACTTAACTTTTCATCTAACTGGCATAATTAACACCTTTTTGTCAAATGCACAGCTAACCCCTTAATCATTTACTCAAAGGTATTTAACATTTCATCTAAAAGGCATAATTAACACATTTCTGTCAAACGCACAGCTAGGCCATTAATCTTTTACTCAAAGGTATTTAACGTTTCATCTAACTGGTATAATTGACACCTTTCTATCAAATGCACAGCTAGGCCATTAATATTTTACTCAAAGGTATTTAACCTTTCATATAACTGGCATAATCGACACCTTTCTGTCAAATGCACAGCTAGGCCATTAATCTTTTACTCAAACATATTTAACCTATCATCTAACTGGCATAATTGATACATTTATGTCAAATGCACAGCTAGACCATTAATAATTTACTCAAAGGTATTTAACCTTTCATCTAACTAGCATATTTGACACATTTCTGTCAAATGCACAACTAGGCCATTAATCTTTTACTCAAATAATTATTCATAATATCACTTAACTCTTTCAATTCATTGTAAATTCTATATTTTGTACATGTAGTGCCAATACGTAATTCACAGTCTTATATAATTTGCTTAGGTTGCACACACCCTACTAATACATAAATTTATAAACTTATTATGAACTTAATTGTTTGGCACACATAGTGCCATATGGAAATTATCATTCATATAATAATCAACATATATTTATAACTATCATAACACATAAGTACATAGTGAATGCACTCACCTGGCTTTCTTCGCTACTATATCCAAAATGCAAAGATGATTACTCAGGTACTTTGCCTTTGTCCTTCGTTTTGCTCGTCTTGGGAGCTTGATTTCGATCTACTCAAACATCCATTAAATACACGTACAATGTCAATTGTTAGTATATTTCATAACAATTATACTTAAACAATACTCAAAAGTACATATTATTAACTTTCTATAACAATCTCAGCCTATTTTTAACATTTCTGGCTCAATAGTATCGATACCCCCACCATGGTATCGATACTACTATACTATGGTACCGATATTCTTATACGGTATTGTAATACCCCAAATATTAGGTCAAGGACTAAATTGAAAAGAATTAAAATTTGAATATTTATTTTAATAATTGGTAAAAGATGAGAAAATTATTTGGAATAGTATTTTGAACTAAATTATAGCCATAGATGAATTAAGAGGGCATTTTGGTTCTTTAAGGGGAAAATGAATTAAAAGGGAAAATATGTTACCAAAAAGGGATATCCTCTTCTTCTTTTCTCCCTTCCCGTGGAAAAACACTCCTCTATAGTTAAAGGTGAGTTTTCAATTTACTGGTTTATTCCTTTGTTGTTGGGTGGCTTTTGAAGCATTGAGTATAATAGAAGATTAAGGAATAATTAAATGGGATCAAAATTAAGTTATGGATGAGATATTAGAGATTTAAGAAAATGGGTTTTTAAGTGATATGTTAAAATAAGTCTGTTTGTGGATGTTTACTGGTAGATTTGACTTGTCAAAGGGGTAAATGAGAGATTAAAAGTATTATATGGGATAAATAACATATTAGAAAAAGAGGTTTGATTATTAGAATTGAATGTTCTTGAATGATTTTAGATGTTCTAAGAGGCTAAATGAATGAATGTTAGTATAGATAGTTAATGAAGAGTTTAATATCATTGTATGAGGTAAATATAACGAGAATTCATCACATTAGGATTAAAATCAAGTTGAAAACTTGAAATTCTGGGCAAGGGTATCGATATTGCTAAGAATAGTACCGATACTATAGGCTAAAATGAGATAAATTAGATGAGTAGTACCGATATTGATTCAATCAGTATCGATACCGATGAGGTAGTATCGATACCATGATAAGGGGTATCGATACCAAGAAACATCAAACCTAAAATTGGTATCGATACTAAAAACGGGTATCAATACCATAATATAGAAGTATCGGTACCAGGGTAGCGGTATCGATACTATTGAGATTGAAACTGCGTATTAGGTTGAAATTGTTATAAAAATTGAGATAATGATATTTTGAATATCCTTAAAGTACAAGGTTAAGGAGTATACTAACATTTGGATATGGTACATGTTTTAATGGATGCTTGAGTAGATCGAAACCAAGCTCTAGAGATGAACAACAATAAGGGTAAAGGCAAAATACTAGAGTAATCAACATTTACGTTTTGGATACATAGCAAGGAAAAATCAGGTGAGTACATTTAATTATGTACGTATATACTATAATAGTCATAATTGTATGATTTATTAATGTATGTATGGTGATTACCAAATGAAACTAAGTGTGCTAAAATGATAAGGAAATCATACTAAGTGTATGAATTTTCAGATAGGGCACTTCGTGTGCTAAAATGATAAGGAAATCATACTAAGTGTATGAATTTCCAGATAGGGCACTTCGTGTACTAAAAAGATAAGGAAATCATATTAATTGTATGAATTTCCATATAGGCGTTTTGTACGCTAAAATGTTAAGAAATCATACTAAGTGTATGAATTTTCATATAGGGCGTTTCGTACGCTAAAATATTAAGAAATCATACTAAGTGTATGAATTTCCATATAGGACGTTTCATACGCTAAAATGTTAAGAAATCATACTAAGTGTATAAATTTCCATATAGGGTGTTTCGTATGCTAAAATGTTAAAAAATCATACTAAGTGTATGAATTTCCATATAGGGCGTTTTGTATGCTAAAATGTTAAGAAATCATACTAAGTGTATGAATTTCCGTTCGGGAAATATATGTGAAATTTTCAGAAGTTCATAATGAAAAGGTGAATTTTCGTAAATGTAGTGGATTAGTAATCCATGTAAATTATAGAAAAATTGTGGTAGTATAATACTGCATTATGGGTATAAATTATAGAATGTATAATGATTAAAAGGGTTACTTGATATTATGAATGATTATTATAGTAGAAATTGTTCTAAAATAAAAGATTAATAGGCCTAACTATGCTTATGACATAAAGGTGTCATTTATGCCAGTTAGATGAAAGACTAAATGTCTTTGAGGCTTAACTGTGCAATTGGCAGAAAGGTATCAATTATGCCAGTTAGATGAACGGTTAAACATTGTTGAGTAAGAAAATAAAGAAAATTTTAATGTATTGTGATATGAATGGATGTTATAAAGGAAAACGTAAATAGAATATAAAACGCATGAAAGAATGTCATAATGGAAATGGTATAATGGTGTATTATAAGCATGAAAAGACACTATCTATGAAAATAAAGGTTTAGGACTAAATTGATAAATGGAGAAGAAAAATATAGAGGAAGATGGGTATGCTAGGCATACTAAAATACTTAAGATAATTGTGAATGAAATACAGTTAAATGAGGAGGATCATAGAATCTTTAAGGAATATACGATTTAGTACAAATTAAATAAAAAGGACATACTTATGTATACACAAAAGTTACTCTATAATATTAGGTTTCACTAAGTAAATACTTAACGTGTGTTGTTTCCACGCATAGGTAAAAGCGGAGATAAACTAAGTAAGGAGTGTAGCAGTAGCAGTGAGTATCATCAGTTAAGGTTGACTCTCATCAGTAACGGTAGGAAAATCTTATTCAATTTAAGAACTTAGTTGGCATGTAATTAAACTATGATAAACATTTTGTAATGTAATTAAGTGAATATTTTAGTATGTTGCTTTTAAAAATATCCTATTTTATGGTTAATCGAATTGAAACAAATTTTTACGGGTTTTCAAATAACAAACATTATTTTAAAGTGATGTGACATCTATATCTCGTGTACGTAAGGGCATACGGGAGAGGGATGTTACAGGTATCGATACCATTTTTGCATTTTGTTAACAATGGAATCGATACCTTCCTCACAGTATCGATACCTCCCGCTCGGTATCGATACTTCTTGCATCACTATCGATACTACTTAGTTGTTCTTCCCATTTTAAGCCTATAGTATTGATACTGTTCTATCAGTACCGATACTTATGCCCAGATTTTCTAGTTTTTAACCCGATTATTACCCAAATGGGGTCAAATTTCGTTATGTTTACACCAAACAATACTATTAAAGTCTTCCCAAAATGCCCTCTATATTCATCTATATATACAATTTAGTCTAAACCTCTATTTCAAATCATTCTCATCTTTTATCAATTAGTTAAATGAATTAAGATGACATTTTGGTATTTTAAGGGAAAATGAATTTTTATTCATTTTCTAGAAAGTATTAAAGAAAGGGGAAAAGGGAAAATAGGTTACCAAAAAGAGTTAACCTCGTCTTCTTATTTCCCTTCCCGTGGAAAAACTCTCCTCCATAGTTAAAGGTGAGTTTTCAATTTATTGGTTTATTCCTTCGTTGTTGGGTGTTTTCGAAGCATTGAGTATAATAGAAGCTTAAGGAATGATTAAATGGGATCAAAATTAAGTTATAGATGAGATATTACAGATTTAAGAAAATGGGTTTTTAAGTGATATGTTAAAATATGAGTGTTTATGGATGTTTAATGGTATATTTGACTTGTCAAAAGGGTAAATAAGAGATTAGAAGTATTAAATGGGATAAAGAACATATTAGAAAAAGGGGTTTGATTCCTATAATTGAATGTTCTTGAATGATTTTAGATGTTCAAAGAGGCTAAATGAAGGAATGTTAGTATGGATAGTTAAGGAAGAGTTTAATAACATTGTATGGGGTAAATATAACGCGAATTGACCATATTGGGATGAAAATCGAGTTGAAAAGTGGAAATTATGGGCAAGGGTATCGGTACTGCTAAGAACAATGCCGATACTATAGGCTAAAATGAGAGAAATTAGATGAGTAGTAACGATACAAATTCAATAGTATCGATACCGATAAGGTAGTATCGATACCATGATAAGGGGTATCGATACCAAGAAACATCGAACCTAAAATTGCTATCGAAACCAAAAAGGGGTATCGATACCATAGTATAGAAGTATCGATACCAAGGTAGTGGTATAGATACTATTGAGCTTGAAACCGTCTATTAGGTTGAAATTGTTATAAAAATTGAGATAATGATATTTTGAATGTTCCTAAAGTACAAGGTTAAGGAGTATACTAATATTTGGATATGGTACATGTTCTAATGGATGCTTGAGTAGAACAAACCAAGCTCTAGAGACGAAAAAAATAAGGGTAAAGGTAAAATACTGGAGTAATCAATATTTACGTTTTGGATACATAACAAGGAAATTCAGGTGAGTACATTTAATTTTGTACGTATATACATAATAGTCGTAATGGTATGATTTATTGATGTATGTATGGTGATTACCAATGGCACTAAGTGTGCTAAAATGATAAGGAAATCATACTAAGTGTATGAATTTCCAGATAGGGCACTTCGTGTGCTAAAATGATAAGGAAATCATACTAAGTGTATGAATTTCCAGATAGGGGACTTTGTGTGCTAAAATGATAAGGAAATCATACTAAGTGTATGAATTTCCAGATAGGGCACTTCGTGTGCTAAAATGATAAGGAAATCATATTAATTGTATGAATTTCCATATAGGACATTTCGTACGCTAAAATGTTAAGAAATCATACTAAGTGTATGAATTTCCATATAAGGCGTTTCATATGCTAAAATGTTAAGAAATCATACTAAGTGTATGAATTTCCATATAGGGTGTTTCGTACGCTAAAATGTTAAGAAATCATACTAAGTGTATGAATTTTCATATAGGGCATTTTGTACGCTAAAATGATAAGAAATCATACTAAGTGTATGAATTTCCGTATGGGAAATATATGTGAAATTATCATAAGTTCATAATGAAAAGGTGAATTGTCGTAATTGTAGTGGATGGGTAATCCATGTAAATTATAGAAAAATTGTGGTAGTATTGTACTGGCATTATGGGTATAAATTATAGAATGTATAATGATTAAAAGGGTTACTTGATATTAGGATTGATTATTATAGTAGAAACTGTTCTAAAATAAAAGATTAATAGGACTAACTGTGCATATGACAGAAAGGTGTTACTTATGCCAGTTAGATGAATGACTAAGTGTCTTTGAGGCCTAACTGTGCAATTGGAAGAAAGGTGTCAATTATGCCAATTATATGAACGGTTAGACACTGTTGAGTAAGAAAATAAAGGAAATTTTAATGTATTATGATATGAATGGATGTTATAAAGGAAAACGTAAACAGAATATAAAAGGCATGAAATGATGCCATAATGGAAAATGTATAATGTATTATAAGCATGAAACGATGCTATAATTGAAAATAAAGGTTTAGGACTAAATAGGTAAATGGAGATGAAAAATATAGAGGAAGATTGGTATGCTAGGTATACTAAAATACTTAAGATAATTGTGAATGAAATACAGTTAAATAAGGAGAGACTAAATAGATAAATGGAGAAGAAAAATATAGAGGAAGATGGGTATGCTAGGCATATTGTAATACATAAGATAATTGTGAATGAAATACAGTTAAATAAAGAGGATCATAGAATCCTTAAGGAAAAATAAAAAGGACATACTTATGTATATACAAAGGTTACTCTATAATATTATGTCTCACTAAGTAAATACTTAACGTGTGTTGTTTCCACGCATAGGTAAAAGCAGAGATAAATTAAGTAAGGAGTGTAGCAGTAGCAGCGAGTATCATCAGTTAAGGTTGACTCTCATCAGTAACGGTAGGACAATCTTATTCAATTTAAGAACTTAGTTGGCATGTAATTAAACTATGATAAACATTTTGTAATGTAATTAAGTGAATATTTTAGTATGTTTCTTTTAAAAATATCCTATTTTATGGTTAATCGAATTGAAACAAATTTTTACGGGTTTTCAAATAACAAACATTATTTTAAAGTGATGTGACATCTATATCTCGTGTACGTAAGGGAATACGGGAGATATGTGTTACATTTATTGGTATCAGAGCTATAGGTTTAGCCAATTCTTGGCTAAAACCGAGTTTAATTGAACTAAGAAAAATGATTACATGCCATTAAGATTTCAAAGTTATTGATATGGTGTCAATTAGAGTGTGATAGACGTCACTCCTTACTAACTTGAGTGTTACTATTATATATGTTCTAATAGATGTCGAAAACAAAGGACAAAAGCAGATAATATTGAAAAGAAATTCGAGATTAAAATCGACCCAAGAGAAAACGACATGACTTCAGTATCATGTATAAAAAGGGTAAAAGTTGTTAGGGATTTTCCTCCATTCCATGGAAGGAATGCCCCGACTTTTAACAACGTTTCTGCAATTGAGAAATACTTAAGTGAAGCATTAAAGTGTTTAAGACATGGTTAATTGAGTAAGAGAAAATGAATCGACGGTAAGTACATTGACCGCTAAAAGTTTTTAGAAAGAGGAGTTGTTAGTTGATCAACTGAGTATGAGTTGTTTAAGAATAAATGTTAAGTTTTATGAATCTAATAGAGTTCTTTTTAGAAAGTAAATTGTGAAAATGGATTTACTAACCATTTTATGCTTCAATGGATTATTATTTAAATTTGAGATTAATTCTCAAGAATTTGGAAAAATGTCAAGTTTGTAATGAAGGGAATAAGAGTAAATTGGTTACTAGGGTAATCTTTAGCACTAACTGCTATGAGGTTATTGCTATAAAGTTGCCAAGTCTTCTTATTTAATGATGTGGATAAAAAGATTTTCATAGTTGAAATGTAATATGTTTCAACTGCTCGAGAATATTTTAAAGGAATCCAGAAAAGTTATACGTATTACTTTAAGAAGGAAATGAAAGATTTTAAAATAAAAGTATTCTATTTAACTTAATCTCGAGTGGGTCATGGTGCAAAGATGAGTTGGACAAGTAGTAAATATTTGATAAAGATTCTAGGGGCTATGTTTCCGGTGAACCTGATGAAATTATCATTTGATGAGTTAAAATCATATTGAAAATAAGTTGTTTGTCTTTAGAGACGATTATTCCAAAAAGATACAGAGATTATGGAAATTATAGTTTTTAGTGAGAAAGTAAAATCATCACTCAAGGTGATATCGATAATGATGGTGAATAATATATATATATATATATATATATATATATATAGCTTTTATGGTTATTGATATAGATACTCAAATGATAAGTAGAATTGTTTGATAATCTTAAAAAAATCGAGAATTTATAGATGTCTTTACGGGTAAATTTATTGAGTTACCTCCATATCGAAAGGTAGAGTTCAAGGTTAATTGTTATTAAGGTATTGAACAAGCTTTTATGATTTAGTATTAAATGACTTAAGTGAGTCAAGAGAATTAGAAACTCAATTATAAGAGTTGATTGAGTAAAGTTTTATCAACTCGAGTATTTCATCTTGGGAAGTATGTGTGTTATTAACGAAAAGAAAGATAAATCTATGTGGTTATACATAGATTTTGACAGTTAAATAAGACTCTTTGAGAGAAGAACTTGTTTGCCAAAATATTCAAATGTGAAATTTTGGTTAGCAGATATGGTTTTCTTTTCCCATGTTGTTTCGACATAAGGTATAAGAGTAGATCTTAAGAAAAACTCATGTTGTAGTAAATTAGAAACTCCCAAAGAATGATCCTGAAGTTTGGATTTCTTTGGGGCTTGCTGTTTACAATCGAAGGTTAGTGAAAAACTTTTCGACGTTAGCTTTGCTTCTAACCAAATTTTAAGGCAAGATATGTCTTTTTGGGAGAATGAAAAAGGGTCAAGAGAGTTTTGAATTACTAAATAGGATTGTAACAAAAATACCAGCGATTATACAACTTTAGTTGGGTAAAGATTATGTGGATTTTACTAATGCATATAACAACAGTTTAGGAAGTGTGCTCATGGACAAAGGTAAAGTTGTGACATATGCCTTAATAAAGTTAAAGACTCACAATAGGAATTATCTGCACATGATTTAGAGTCGGTTGTAGTCGAGTACTTTAAAAGATTTGATGTTATTAATTGTATAGTGAGCGATGCTATAGTGGTGGTAATTACAAAAGTCTTATGATGATTTAAAGAGAAAAATAGTTGAGTAGCAAGAAAGTGATAAAGTTTTCCTATTTTTTGAAAGGAAATATTGTGGTTTGGACTGAGTTCGAGAATTAGTGAACCTTAAAAGATTTTATCAGTTAACTTTTGTCTCCCGAAATGGACAAGATCTATAATGTTTTCATGTATCATTTCTTATTAATGATCAATCAAATCCATTGCATGTTCTTACTTTGGTAAATGAGGATTCAATTAAAGTTGAATTATGAAAAAGAACCTATACAAATTTGGATTAGAGAAATCCTGAAAACGTGTAGCAAAACAATTTCTCTAGTTGAAGTATTGTGGTAAGAGCATAAAGTTTTAAAATTCGAGGATGAATTTTTCTTAAGAGGGTAATCGCTTATAAATGTATATGCTAAGGCAAGCAAATATGTGCAAGTATACACAATTGATGCAAGCAATATAGTAGTGAGTGAGTATCGTCTCCACAGGGATTGGATTAGAAATATGTTTCACCACAACTAGAACTAATGTCACAGACTAAGTCCTACTAAGTATTATCCTAAGAACTAATATTAATAAACTAAGAAAATGATTCAATGATTCCAGAAGAGTTTGGTTGAGGCAAAATTAATATGCAGACTAATAAAACAGTTGATGATTTAAATATAATGCAAACAACCTCTCATATTCAGACATGTCACAGAGCACTTATGCTAAACCATTGTCTTGACAACAAATATTCTCAGTTTAGAATGACTTATTATGACTCACTAAAACTGCCTGACATGATTACTAGGTATTCTTAGAGGTTGCTATGGCCATACATCTCGACATTAACTATAGATGTAGTCTCTCCTACTCTAGCATATATCTATTTTAGTCGTTTGAAACTCACTCCTTATCTCTAAGGTAGACAAGTTAGAACTTCACCATCCCGGATTCATTCCATTGCTCATGTTGATCTATCTTAATTCTCTCGAATGTAAGAATCACTTATCTAGACAAAAGGTTATCTCTCGATGCTCTTACAATGCCAAGACATGTTTTACCAAAACCCAAGGCTATCTCTCGATGCTCTTACAGTGCTAAGGTAAAATATTTAAACTATGAACAAAACAGCCATAAGCGAAACATACTTCATCATTCATAAACATAAAATATTGTTCAAGCAAAACAAAGTTTAATACCAAGTAAAGCATTCATGGTGCTATCAAAGATCATCTAAGATTAAATGTTTGATACAACCCCAAATAGATAAAGAGTTAAAAAAAAGAAAGAACAACTCCCAAAACCGGGGGCTCTGCCGCGACAATCCTGATCAGCACCGCGCCTACCTTGGTGATCACCCTCTCTCGAGGATTGATCACCACTCTGCTATCGTCTGGCTATGGAGGACACCAAGGAAGGTTGATGGGTAGACGGTGGAAAGTGTTGCAGGTGCTTGCTCACGCCTTAGGTAAAGTTTTTCTCTCTTCTTTCTTGCCTTCTTTTTTTGGCGGCTACGGCTGGTTATTTATAAGGAAAATCTCCCAGGGCTTTGTCTACTTTTGGAGTTTCATTAACTAGCCGTTATTAATTGCCCGGACTTAAAAAGGAAAAGCGGCTGGCGGCTGTCAGAATAATTGAGGCTTGCTTGTACGTGAAGTAGGTCATCCAGCTGGCGTGTGACATAAGCGGTTTAGCCACACCTGGTTCAGACTTCCTCAAATAAATCTTGCTTTAGCGAGATAAATCTGCTCCTCACGTTCTCATCTGTTCCGTTGGCCTCTACACTCTTACATTGTCACGAATGAAATGTTCTTTCTGTAGGATTCCTGCACAAACATAACCCAAACAACCCTTTCGCTCCAGCAACATCAGTCAAACCAAATAGATCTTGCCTAGGTAAAACTTATCCACCACAATCTAATATAATCTATATGCAACTAAATGCAACTAAAAATGCAATGCATACTTTGTCTAGACGAGCAATAACTTAAGTGAAAAGACTAGGAATTAAGTATTTTTACGGAGTTATCACACCCCCAAACTTAAACTATTACTTGTCCTCAAGCAATAGATACTATCTAGAAGAGAATTAAAATTGTCATGGCAAAGTAGTATTAAAAAAATCATCTGGTTTGATATTTCAGCCCTCAGTAAAAATAGTTTGGCCTCAACATGTTGACAGTCATATCAGTCAAGTTTCTTCCCTAGTCAGGATCCCTTGCTATTGTGTGTGCGTGATTGTAACCGGTCTATGCATAGAGGTAATTTCAAAACTTAAAGTAAGCACTCTTGGTTTGTCAAGGCAACAAATTATTCATCAGGCTTAGTTTATACTTCTAGTTATTTATCAACTTTTATTCTCTTTATTCATTTTTTTCCAGGGGAGTCAGCTCATCACAACTACCGTCCCACACTCTAGGTGAAATGGAGCATACATTCCACCCCAAGCTTGTAACATCCTCAATACCGGGTTAGTGACTAAATTGTAAGGTTTCAAAATTTGGTGATTTAAATTAAAATAATTGAGTGGTTTAAAGACTTATATGAGAAATGAGGTGTAAGATCAAATTGAAAAGAATGAGGAATGAAAGGATAGTATGGTCATTTGCAAAGAAAAGAAAAATATAATAATAATATATGGTATATATAGATACACGTGGAAGGAAGGAAACAAAGTTTAGAGGTTTTCAGAGTTCTCTTCTTTCTTTCTTCTTCTTCTTCACGTGTGAAGCCAAGCAAAGGTGAGTTTTCTTGTGATCAAATTCTTGATGAATTTAAGGTTTCTTATTGATCCTTAGTTGATAACTAGGCTTAAGGAAAGCTTAGATTATCTTAAAACCATAAGATGAGGAGTGTATGAAGAATTAAAGAAAGGAAGTAGAAAAGTGAAATTTTGGAATAGGGTTCTTAATAAGAATTAGAAGTGAAATTTGACTTGTCATTAAGCTAACTAAGAGGTATGAAGTGTTAGAATTCAAATTAGAACATGTTGGAATTTGGGTTAGATTCTTAAACTCTACATGGAGAATCGGATTTCTAAGTTTTGAAAGTATGGAATGAATAATAAGTAGTTTAAGTAAGAGTATGTTAGTTAAGGATATAAAAAGAGGGGTAATATAAAGTGTTAAGTAGACTAAGAAGAGATTTTCGTGCTAAAATGACAATTCTGGGCAATGTGCATCGATGCACATTCATTGTGCACCGATGCATCAATGATAAATCCCAGAAATTGTTTAAGGTGCATCGATGCACATGAAGCGCATCGATGCATTAATTTAAAAAAGAAAACATCAAATGCCATCGATGCATCGATGCATAAGGAGTGCATCGATGCACCCCATTAAATACAAACATCGAATAAGATTTATGCATCGATGCATGGTATAATGCATCGATGCATACCTCAATTAAAAGATGAAAATGACTTTTCTTTTAGCCTAAGAATGATAGCTTAGAATATACTAACTAGTATACTGATAAGTATCAATGAATTACTATGTAGACACCGAGCCTAAACGAGTTCTGGAACCATCGACCAGTAGGATTAATCGAGGGAAAGACAAAGAAATCTATATGGTGCATATGCATAACATGATTATGTTAGTATATTCAGTTCTAGACTTGCGATAAGTCTAGATTTAATATCTTGATACATTATTCATTCAATATTATTAAATATGATATGAATTCATACCATATGCATTATGGGATATACTATGCAGATTGTGGTTAGTCTATTTTCCAGATTAGAGCTTATATATGAATGTATATGTTATATGGGATTGAATGAGTTACGAGATATCTATATTAGGTATATGAAGTGTGTGTGATGTGTTTTTTATGGTTTATATGTATGAATGAGCATATGTATTGACATGTTACAGTATATATATATTATATGAGTTGTGTAAATAGGTAGATAAATGTGTTAAACATGTGAAATAGTTAAAATGATCAATATGATTTCATAAGAATATGAAATAAGAAGTATGAAAAGGACATAAGAAAGAATATGAAATATATAGCATATGAATATGAAATCATATGAGGGGTGACATGAATTATATGAAAAATAAACTACGTGATTACAAATATATGAAAATATGCTAGTGTGATGGGACCTAGGAACTAGTATACGTGATATATATACATTTATATAAGTTATTGGATGAAAAATGAACAAGAGATAAAAGAGATGAAGGATAATACTATAGGAGTATGATAAAAACATAAATGATGACATTTATGTATGTATGTATGTATGTATGTAATGGTTATATGAAAAGGTATAGGTAATAAGATGATCATATGAACATGTGATAAAGAGCTATAGGAAAAGAAAAATGTGATATGATGTGTGAATATGTAATAAGGTAAAAGACAATGCCCATGAACTGTAGGTATAGTTGGCATGCCAAGTGTCAAAGAACTACCTATGTCTTTCGAGACATATGGACAGTATACCTATGTTCTAAGGAACATATGAATAGTTTACCTAGGTTCTTCGAGACCTATGGATAGTTACCAAGGATCTTTATGACCTCTGGATAGTTACCGAGGATCTTTATGACCTCTGGATAGTTACCGAGGATCTTTATGACCTCTGGATAGTTACCGAGGATCTTTATGACCTCTGGATAGTTACCGAGGATCTTTATGACCTCTGGATAGTTACCGAGGATCTTTATGACCTCTGGATAGTTACTGAGGATCTTTATGACCTCTGGATAGTTACCGAGGATCTTTATGACCTCTGGATAGTTACCGAGGATCTTTATGACCTCTGGATAGGTCATTCGGAACATTCATTAAGCTGTGGTGACAACATACGTGTGCACAACCTCATAATACTCGTATACCTTGGGTTCTCAATGGTGTATATGGGCTTAAATAGGACATAACGAGGATGTATATAATTGTATCTTAATATGGTATTATTATGATTTATATTGTCTCATATGTGGTATAATAAATGATGGTGTGATAGTATAATTGCGTTTGGATAGTAAACAACATGTTTATATTTTTAGTAATTCTTTATTATGTAATTATGCCTCACTAAGTCTATGACTTAGCGTGTAAGTGTTTTTACACGTAGGTTTCGAAGAGCAGGAGAATCAAGAATAGGAATTTGCAGATCAACATATCTCCACTCAGCGATCAGATCAGAAGGAAAGTCATAGTAGGTATTTTGTTGTATGTAGTGTGTTGGCATGTAAGAAAAGTGTTAGTTACAAATGCTCTGATTAGTTTCGTCTTGTTTTGGTTAACTCGTGTACAATGACAATGTTATTTTAATAAAAGTTTTAAATTTCATTGGTTTTCGTTAAAAGTTAAAAGTTTGAAAAGTCAATGTGACACCTCAGACTTGTATCCGGGTCGGATACGGGTTGAGGGTGTTACAAAGCTAGTCGGGCAGAGTCATCCTGTGACTACTTTGATTCACTCATATGCCTTGGCTACTCTTAATTTGTTTTGGAGTTTTTCTTATTCATGCCTTTGCACAGACGAGTATTCCTTTGTATTTTCGAGTTTTTCAAGTTTTTAAATACTAGAGAGTTTTCACTTTACCCTTAGAATATTTTTGCAGTCTCGGCAAATAGAAAGTTATTTCCTAAAAATTTTACAGATTACCTAGGGCAAAAACAACCTACAATTGTGTTTATAAATTTCAAGGAATCAAGCCTAAGGTTGGTTCTATTCTTTAGACAGTCTTAACAAAAATTCTGGACTAGGCAATAAAATTATGCATTCATCATTGGGCATCCCTAATTCATTCCTAACAATAATCTTAACATGCTTATGTCATGACAATCAAAATTCTCAACCAATTAACATCAATTGCTTTCTAACAAAGTATGACAGAATATGGTACAATACCTCCCCCAAACTTGAAGGATGCATTATCCTCAATGCATGAAAACTAAACTACATGATTATAAATGCATATGCGAAAAAGAAAAAAAAATGAAGGTAAAGACTCACTGTGGTGGGGTGGCTTGACAAGACACCCTCGTTCGGTGTCGTTTGGGAGGAAAGGGACTCTCGGATCCAGAGTCTACTGCTGCTGGTTGAGAAGGAGACAGCTGAAGTATACAGCCTGTAGTTCTCTTGTAGTATTTCTTGCTAGATGAGGTTCATGCTGGTGTGGATTACTCGGTCGTAGGAGTTGGTTATACTGGGATTGGTGTTGGACTTGTAGTTGCTGTTGCGACTGGCGGTGTTGGACGGACAGGGGACTGAGTAGGATCATGCTCAGGTTGCGGCGGTGCTGGAGTAAGATCTTCATTAGAGAAGAAGTGGGGTGGAGTATCATCATTACTTTCGGAGGTTGAAAATCAGGAGGAGCTGAGGAATTCTTCTGTGTCGCCTTGGCCTTCCTCTAGTACAGGTGGTACTTATGTTGCTAGTGGTGGCACATCAATGGGTACTTCTGGGGGAACGTCTGGAGGTGCATGCGATGTCGAGGCATGGAATGTGCTCCTGCCCATATTGTACTTGAGGATGACAGTGGGGAAGATCGGTAATCTGATGCTTGAGTTTGGGAGTAACTCCTTGAAGAAGGCGTTGATTTTTATATCCCTAGCTTTGACATACTCGAATTAAATTTTCATGTGGTCCTCCAGGCGACCAATCTTTTGACGTGTTTTTCGAGTGTGCGTGACCACATCAGCCATTCTAGTCGCGATAATCAATTTTGCTCCTCGCTCTAAACTTTTCTTTGGGTCGTCGTCATTGAAACTCATCAACTCGGGGACCTTTTTCTTTATGATGCCCTCCTTTGGTTTAATGTAATCCTCGAAATGATCCTCAAGAACCTTCTTCTTTTTGCATAATGGGGTTATCAAGTTGGGAAACAGAAGGTTACCCCTATTTCTTTTGGCATAGTCATGGATCTGCTAAAAATGAGTTCTCCAACGTCAATCTTCCTCCCGTAAATGATCGAGTGTAGGAGCAATAATCTCTTCACGATGAAAGTGGTGTTGTGAGACGTTGGCATCAGTTTGCCTTTGAGAAAGTGGTTCCAGAGTTTCACATGTTGTTTTAGTGCTCGGCGATTAACTCTTTTCCTTATTAGGGCACTCCCTTCGAACTTGGCCCACCCGAAGCAAAGGTCCTACAGTACGCCACTGTATGTTTCTTGATCGGGCTCTACCACAAATCTCTTGTGTTGCTCTTCAACTTTCCCCAACTTAAAATATCAATTGAGTGCAGAAGGGGAAAATATAATGAGTTTTCCTCGAACATAAATTGTGTGGTTAGATGGGTCTTCAAGATGGGCATAGAATTCTCGTACTATCGCTGGTGCTACGGCTTTGGAGTTGCGGGTAAACTTCTCCCAGTTGTGTCTCTTTATTACGTCCTTCACCTCTGGTCCGAACGGCTCCTTTTCCTCAGCTGGAAAAACAAATACATCTTCCAAATATACTTGACATTTCTGGAAGGTCTTGAAGCGTGCTTCTGCTTCGGCTATTTAGAAACGTTCGAAGCTTTATGTTGGGGCTAGGGCTTTCCTTGTTCTCACCATTGTGCTCTGCTGACTTTTGTGGTGGGGATGGGGATGTATTGTTGAGAGAAAGAAAATATTTTCTTGTTTGTAGAGAGAGAGGGAAACACGATGAAGAAGAAGAGGTTGGGTAGTTTTTATTGGGAAAATGATGGGTTATTTCGGGGTAATTCAGTCTTTTCATGATGGGGAAAAGATTTCTCATTAAATGAGAAATATCTGATTGGACATAAAGTGGGGAAAATGTTTTCTTTCCCTCTTTATTCTGCCGCAAAAACCTTGTACCCTAGAGCCTTTTTCTTCATGCATGCTTCAACTCCCCATGTTGCCACGTGTTCCTTGCTTGCCTACAATAAGAAAGAAGAAAATAATAAAATAAAACGATTAAAACAAAAAATATCTTAACTTACTTATGTACAGAATTTAGATTTTCATTGCCTAGGCAATGAATTTTTGCTCAATTAAATAAAGCAAATTCTTGGGCATCATGTGCCAATGATGCTGGTTTGTCATGCATGACTTGGGATCCTTTGTACTCCTTGAGTCTCTGCTTGTTCACCTTGAAGATGGAATCGTCGTTTTGATTTTGAATTTCAATTGCTCCATTGTCATAGACTTGGTGAACGATAAACGGTTCTGACCATCTTGATTTCATCTTGCCTGGGAATAACTTAAGGCGTGAATTGTAGAGCAGTATTTGTTGTCCAGGATAAAATTACCTCAACAATATTTTTCTATCATGTCATCGTTTTGTTTTCTCCTTGTAAAGGTGGGCATTCTCGTATGCATGTTCTCTAAATTCATCCATCTCATTTAGCTCCAAGTGTCTTCTTTCTCCAGCAAGTTGAGCATCAATGTTTATCTTTTTGATGACCCAATAGGCTTTATGTTCAACTTCAACTGGTAGATGACATTCTTTTCCATAGACCAGTTTGAACGGGGACATTTCCAGTGGTGTCTTGAATGTTGTACGATAAGCCCATAGTGCTTCATCTAGCTTCGGTGACCAGACTTTTCGATTCGGGTTGACCACTGTTTCAAGGATATACTTAATCTCCCGGTTAGAAACTTTGACTTGTCCATTCGTCTACGGGTGATACGCCACAGCGATCCTATGTCGTACTCCATATCATTTCAGTGTCATGGCAATCAATCTGTTGTTAAAATATGTGCCTTCGTCGCTAATTATAGCTCGTGGTGTTCTAAAGCGGGTGAATATATTTTTGTGTAAAAACTTTAGCATCGTCTTGGAATCGTTTTTAGGTATTGCGATGGTTTCACCCATTTTGATACATAATCCACTGCCAGAAGAATATACAAATCTCTGAATGATGATAGGAAAGGTCCCATTAAATCTATTTCCCATACATCGAAAAGTTCAATTTCCAGAATATTTTTCCATGGCATCTCATGCTGTTTTGAGATGTTTCCTGTTCGTTGACATCTATCATATGATTTGTAGAATTCATGCGCATCTTTGAACATGGTTGGCCAATAAAATCCAGACTGAAGCACTTTTTTTGTTGTTCTCATTCCACCAAAATGCCCTCCATATGGTGACGAGTGGCATTGGTGTAGTATATTTTGCTGCTCTTCTTCTGGAATGCATCTTCAGATTATTTGGTCTCCGCATTTCTTGAATAGAAATGGTTCATCCCAATAGTAATGTCGCACATCATGTCGAAACTTCTTTCTGCCCTGGCTAGATAAATGTGAGAAGTCTTTTATGAACCGCCTGTAGAAGCCTGCATGTCCAAGGAAACTGCGTACACCTTTCACATTAGTAGGTGGGGGAAGATTTACAATTGCATCCACCTTGGATTTGTCGAATTCGATGCCATGGAATGAAATTTTGTGACCAAACACTATTCCTTCTGTCATCATAAAATGACATTTTTCCCAGTTTAGTACTAGGTTGGCTTCTTCACAACGTTTCAACACCTTGGATAAATTGCCGAGATATCAGTCAAAATCATCACCCGAGACGGAAAAGTCGTCCATAAATATTTCCATGCACTCTTCCACCATATCCGAAAAGATTACCATCATGCATCTTTGGAATGTAGCTGGAGCGTTACATAGTCCAAACGGCATTCGTCTAAATGCATAAGTACTATACGGGCGCGTGAAAGTTGTTTTTTCTTTGTCCTCTGGTGCTATGGTAATTTTGTTATATCTCGAGTATCCATCAAGGAAGCAGTAAAATGCTTTTCCCGCTAGTCTATCCAATATTTGGTCGATAAAAAGGAGGGGAAAATGGTTATTCTTTGTGGCTTTATTGAGCTTTCTGTAGTCCATGCATATGCGCCATCTCGTGACTGTTCTTGTGGTGAGTAGCTCGTCATGCTCGCTCTTAACCACGGTAACACCACCTTTCTTTGGTACGCATTGTATTGGGCTTACCCAAGAACTATCAGATATAGGATAAATCATTCCTGCATCCAACCATTTTATAATTTTCTTCATGACTACATTCTTCATGATCGGGTTGAGTCGTCTTTGCGGTTCCACCAAAGTGCTATGGCTATCTTCAAGGTTGATTTTATGCATGCATATGGTTGGACTGATTCCATTCAAGTATGCCATCCTCCGTCCTATAGCTTTCCTGTGCTGTGACAAGATATTCAACAAACTATTCTCCTGTTCGGAGGTTAGGTTGGTAGAAATTATCACTGGTAGGGTTTCATCAACTCCTAGAAATGCATATTTCAAATGTGATGGCAAAGCTTTAAGTTCCAACTTCGGTGCATATTCTGAAGATGACCCGTGATATTTAACTTCATCATAATCTAAGGGTTCAAATTTTATACCTTATCTGTTATGAAGAAGTCTTGATTGGTCCCTTTTCTTTCCTCCACATCTTGCATAGGTATTGTTTTTGGGGTGTTCATTGCTCAGATTTCTGTGGTCGAGGCCATGATTTTTAGGATCGCTGAAAATATTTTGTCTAGGCTAAAGTTTTCTGCTTCATGTATCTCGGTTGTAGGTTTATGGTACAATATATTGTATTCATCGAGCCTTAGGGATTCACCTCGTTCAAGGATTGCCTTTTCTTCAATTTTGTTAATGCATTGGCATTCCTCTCAATTATCCACGTATTTCATGGAGTTGAATATGTTGATAGTGACGCTTTGCTCGCCTACTCTCATGGTGAATTCTCCTTTTTCACAATCTATGAGGATTCTCCCGGTGGCTAAGAAGGGGCGTCCCAGAATGATTGATTCATTTTCATCGGCTTTGTAATCCAGGATAAGAAAATCAACTGGAAATACAAATTTATCCACCTTTACTATGACGTCTTCTATTCTGTCGTCGGGTCGCATATAAGACCGATCAGCCAACTGTAGGATGACCGAGATGGGCTGGGCGTGATACCCGTCTAGCTTCATAAATATGGACTTTGGTATCAAGTTTACACTTGATCCCAAATCAATAAGAGCTCGTCCTATGAAGTCATTACCAATGGAACATGGTATTATAAAACTAACAGGGTCTTTATGTTTTGGTGGGAGTTTTCTTACTGCTGAACATATTTCTGTTGTCGTGGCGACACGCTCTACCTTTCTTTTCTTTGTAACAATTTCCTTAAGATACTTGGCATAGGAAGGCATTTTTTCGATGGCTTCAAGTAAGGGCACATTAATGCACAATTGATCCAGAACTTCAATAAATTTCTTGAACTAGATTTCATCATCGTGCTTCTTCAACCGTTGAGGGAATGGTGGTGGCGGTCTCACATCGACTGCTGATGGTGCTGAGTAATCGCTGGCTTTGACCATGAATTTTTTGTTATCCGATCGATATTTTTCTGAGCCTTCACTTCTTTCATTCTCTTCAGGCACTTCCCTTCATTCAACATTCTCAGATTGATCATCCAATTGTGTTACGCCTTGGCAAGGATTGTTCAGGTGTTCTCCCCAAACTTTTCATCTTGGTTGACTTGTTTTCCACTCCTTAGCGTAAGTACATTGCATTGCTCCTTCCCATGATGCTTAGTGACTTTAGTATCACTAGAGAGATTTCCATGTAGGCAAGAATGTAATGCGGTAGCAATTTGTCCCACTTGATTCTCCAATGCTCTGAGAGATGAACTATGGCTTTGCAAAAGCGTTGCTTGGCTTTGTAGCAAATTTCCTTGATTTTTAATTATTGCAGAGTGTTCGTGCATCAAGGTCTTTGTGGAATCCATGAAATCTTTTGTCGAGACCATGAATTCATGCAATGATAACTCCAAGGAATTAGTATTCAAATTGGTGTTAGAGGAAAAAGCTATACCTTTATTGTTCTGTCAGGCTGCTAATGATGTTGATTCTGAAAATGTTGATGGTCAGAATTATTTTGATGTGGCCTGTAGTTTGCGGCTTGATTGTTACTGTTCCCTTGATTACTCCATGAAAAATTTGGGTGTTGTCTCAAACCAGGATTGTATGTATTCGAATAGGGGTTATTATTGTTTTTGATTGTAGTTGCCCACAAAATTGGTTGACTCATGGTTTTCAGGACATTCACTCTCATGATGATGGTCGTGATAAAATAGGCATAGATTATTGGTCATCTTGACTTCTCTTACCTCATTAGGACGATGCAAATTTTTCAACATATTGGTTATGGCCGAAAGTTGAGCTCCTACCGAATCTTTACCTTCTAATTCATATGCTACTGATGTTTTTCTACCAGTTCCCAATCTTGAACTTGGAAATTGATAATCATTATTTGCTATCCTGTCGAGGATGTCAAAAGCTTCCTCGGGTGATTTGTCTAGTAAGGTGATATTCGCTGAGGCATCTAGCATCATTCGAGTTGGTGCATTGACTCCATTGTAAAACATTACCACTTGCGTCCAATCGTGAAATCCATGATTAACATATTTGCGAAGCATACTTTTATACCTATCCCAGCATTCGTACATTGATTCATCATCTCCTTGGCGAAAACTAGCAATGTCATTGCAAAGCTGAGTGTTCATATTGGGCGAATTGTATCGCAGTAGGAAACTCTTGTATAAGTCTGCCCATGACTCCATTAAACCGGAAGGAACTCCACTGAGCCAGGCTCTTGCTCTATCGCGTAGGGAGTAAGGAAAAAGCTTCAGTTTTAGCACATCCTCATGTACTCCTTTTTGCCGAAACGAGTCGCATACTTCAAGGAAAGCACGAACATGATGTCTCGCATCTTTATTGGGTGAACCACCAAATTTTCCGATAGAGTTTAACATGTTAAATATCACTGGTTTGAGTTCGAAGTGAGTGACTTGGATCTCAGGTGCCACTACACTTGGATTGAGGTCATCGAGAATAGGGTTCAAATGATCTCGTATCGCTTTTGGTCTTACAACTTGAAGATTAATTGCTACATCTGGATCTCCTAAATCTCCCATGTTGTGTTGCATTTGAAATTGATTTGATTGTTCTCTGGTTCTTTGGGCACGCAACCTTTGTCTGAGTAATTGCTCAATTTCAGGGTCGAATGGTTCCAAAGGCTGACCAAAAGATCTCAAGGTCATGCAATAATTAAAACCTACAAGAGAAAATAATAAACTACGTTAAAGTAATATAATATGACAAAGAGAACTTGTTATGGCTAAAAATATCGTTAGTTACCAATCCCTGGCAACGACGCCAAAAACTTGATCGCTTGTAAATGTATCTGCTAAGGCAAACAAATCTGTGCAAGTATACACAATTGATGTAAGTAATATAGTAGTGAGTGAGTATCATCTCCACAAGGATTGGATTAGAAATATATTTTCACCACAACTAGAACTAATGTCACAAACTAAGTCCTACTAAGTATTATCCTAAGAACTAATATTAATAAACTAAGAAAATGATTCAATGATTCCAGAAGAGTTTGGTTGAGGCAAAATTAATATGCAGACTAATAAAATAGTTGATGATTTAAATATAATGCAAACAACCTCTCATATTCAGACGTGTCACGGAGCACTTATGCTAAACCATTGTCTTGACAACAAATATTCTCAGTTTAGAATGACTTATTATGACTCACTAAAACTGCCCCACATGACTACTAGGTATTCTTAGACGGTTGCTACGGCCATAGCTCTCGGCGTTAACTATAGACGTAGTCTCTCCTACTCTAGCATATACCCCTTTTAGCCTTTTAAAACTCACTCCTTATCTCTAAGGTAGACAAGTTAGAACTTCACCATCCCGGATTCATTCCATTGCTCACATTGATCTATCTTAATTCTCTCGAATGTAAGAATCACTTATCTAGACAAAAGGCTATCTCTCGATGCTCTTACAATGCCAAGACATGTTTTACCAAAACCCAAGGCTATCTCTCGATGCTCTTACAGTGCTAAGGTAAAATATTTAAACTATGAACAAAACAATCATAAGCGAAACATACTTCATCATTCATAAACATAAAATATTGTTCAAGCAAAATAAAGTTTAACACCAAGTAAAACATTTATGGTTCTATCAAAGATCATCAAAGATTAAACGTTTATATAACCCCAAATAGATAAAGAGTTAAATACAAAAGAAGAACGACTCCCAAAACCGGGGGCTCTGTCGCGACAATCTTGATCAGCACCGCGCCTGCCTTGGTGATCACCCTCTCTCGAGGCCTGATCACCGCTCTGCTATTGTCTGGCTATGGAGGACACCAAGGAAGGTTGATGGGTAGACGGTGGGAAAGCACTGTAGTTTCTTGCTCACGTCTTAGGTAAAGCTCTTCTCTCTTCTTCCTTGCATTCTTTTTTGGCGGCTACGGCTGGTTATTTATAAGGAAAATCTCCCAGGGCTTTGTCTACTCTTGGAGTTTCCTTATCTAGCCGTTATTAATTGCCCGGACTTAAAAAGGAAAGGCTGTTGGCGGCTGTTAGAATAATTGAGGCTTGTTTGTACGTGAAGTAGGTCATCCAGCTGGGGTGTGACATAGGCGGTTTAGCCGCACCTGGTTCAGACTTCCTCAAATAAATCTTTCCTTGGCGAGATAAATCTTCTCCTCATGTTCTCATTTGTTCCGTTGGCCTCTGCACTTTTACATTCTCACGAATGAAATGTTCTTCCTCTGTAGGATTCCTGCACAAACACAACCCAAACAACCCTTTATCTCCAGCAGTATCAGTCAAACCAAATAGATCTTGCATAGGAAAAACTTATCCACTATAATCTAATATAATCTATATGCAACTAAAAATGAAATGCATACTTTATCTAGACGAGCAAAAACTTAAATGAAAAGACTAGGAATTAAGTCTTTTTACAGAGTTATCAGAGGGGGAGAATTGTAATACCCCAAATATTAGGTCAAAAACTAAATTGAAAAGAATTAAAATTTGAAAATTATTTGAATAATTGGTAAAAGATGAGAAAATGATTTGGAATAGTGTTTTGAACTAAATTATAGCCATAGATGAATTAAGAGGGCATTTTGGTTCTTTACGGGAAATTTTTATTCATTTTCTAGAAAGTACTAAAGAAAGGGGGAAAGGAAAAATAAGTTACCAAAAAGGGTTATCCTCTTCTTCTTCTTCTTTCCCTTCCCGTGGAAAAACTCTCGTCCATAGTTAAAGGTGAGTTTTCAATTTAATGTTTTATTCCTTTGTTGTTTGGTGGCTTTTGAAGCATTGAGTATAATAGAATATTAAGGAATGATCAAATGGGATCAAAATTAAGTTATGGATGAGATATTACAGATTTAAGAAAATGAGTTTTTAAGTGATATGTTAAAATAGGAGTGTTTATGGATGTTTATTCGTAGATTTGACTTGTCAAAGGGGTAAATAAAAGATTAGAAGTATTAGATGGGATAAAGAACATATTAGAAAAAAAGGTTTGATTATTAGAATTGAATGTTCTTGAATGATTTTAAATGTTCTAAGAGGCTAAATGAAGGAATGTTAGTATGGATAGTTAAGGAAGAGTTTAATAGCACTGTATGGGGTAAATATAACGAGAATTAACCACATTGGGATGAAAATTGAGTTGAAAACTAGAAATTCTGGGCAAGGGTATCGATACTGCTAAGAACAGTACCGATACTATATGATAAAATGAGAGAAATTAGATAAGTAGTACCGATATTGATTCAATCAGTATCGATACCTATGAGGTAGTATCGATACCATGATAAGGGGTATCGATACCAAGAAACATCAAACCTAAAATTGGTATCGATACCAAAAAGGGGTATCAATACCATAGTATAGAAGTATCGATACCAGGGTAGCAGTATCGATACTATTGAGCTTGAAACCGCCTATTAGGTTGAAATTGTTATAAAAATTGAGATAATGATATTTTGAATAATCTTAAAATACAGGGTTAAGGAATATACTAACATTTGGATATGGTACATGTTTTAATGGATGCTTGAGTAGATCGGAATCAAGCTCTGGAGACAAACAAAAATAAGGGTAAAGGCAAAATACTGGAGTAATCAACATTTACGTTTTGGATAAATAGCAAGGAAAGTCAGGTGAGTACATTTAATTATATACGTATATACTATAATAATCATAATGGTATGATTTATTGATGTATGTATGGTGATTACCAAATGGCACTAAGTGTGCTAAAATGATAAGGAAATAATACTAAGTGTATGAATTTCCAGATAGGGCACTTCGTGTGCTAAAATGATAAGGAAATCATACTAAGTGTATGAATTTCCAGATAGGGTACTTTGTGTGCTAAAATGATAAGGAAATCATACTAAGTGTATGAATTTCCAGATATGGCACTTCGTGTGCTAAAATGATAAGGAAATCATATTAATTGTATGAATTTCCATATAGGTCGTTTCGTACGCTAAAATGTTAAGAAATCATACTAAGTGTATGAATTTCCATATAGGGTGTTTTGTACGCTAAAATATTAAGAAATTATACTAAGTGTATGAATTTCCATATAGGGCGTTTCGTACGCTAAAATGTTAAGAAATCATACTAAGTGTATGAATTTCCATATAGGGTGTTTTGTACGCTAAAATGTTAAGAAATCATACTATGTGTATGAATTTCCATATAGGGCATTTTGTACGCTAAAATGTTAAGAAATCATACTAAGTGTATGAATTTCTAAAAGGGAAATATATGTGAAATTGTCAGAAGTTCATAATAAAAAGGTGAACTGTCGTAATTGTAGTGGATGGGTAATCCATGTAAATTATAGAAAAATTGTGGTAGTATTGTACTGCATTATAGGTATAAATTATAAAATGTATAATTATTAAAAGGGATATTAGGAATGATTATTATAGTAGAAATTGTTCTAAAATAAAAGATTAATAGCCTAACTGTGCTTATGACATAAAGGTGTCATTTATGCCAGTTAGATGAAAGACTAAGTGTCTTTGAGGCCTAACTGTGCAATTGACAGAAAGGTGTCAATTATGCCAATTAGATGAACGGTTAAACACTGTTGAGTAAGAAAATAAAGGAAATTTTAATGTATTGTAATATGAATGGATGTTATAAAGGAAAACGTAAACAAAATATAAAATGCATGAAAGGATGCCATAATGGAAATGGTATAATGGTGTATTATAAGCATGAAAAGATGCTATCAATGAAAATAAAGGTTTAGGAGTAAATAGATAAATGGAGAAGAAAAATATAGAGGAAGATGGGTATGCTAGGTATACTGAAATACTTAAGATAATTGTGAATGAAATACAGTTAAATGAGGAGGATCATAGAATCCTTAAGGAATATACGATTTAGTACAAATTAAATAAAAAGGAAATACTTATGTATACACAAAGGTTACTCTATAATATTATGTCTCTGAGTAAATACTAAACGTGTGTTGTTTCCACGGATATGTAAAAGAGGAGATAAATTAAGTAAGTAGTGTAGCAGTAGCAGCGAGTATAATCAGTTAAGGTTGACTCTCATTAGTAACGGTAGGACAATCTTATTCAATTTAAGAACTTAGTTGGCATGTAATTAAACTATGGTAAACATTTTGTAGTGTAATTAAGTGAATATTTTAGTGTGTTGCTTTTAAAAATATCCTATTTTGTGGTTAATCGAATTGAAACAAATTTTTACGGGTTTTCAAATAACAAACATTATTTTAAAGTGATGTGACATTTATATCTCATGTACGTAAGGGTATACGAGAGATGGGTGTTACATACGATTTTTTCATTTTGTTAACAATGGTATCGATACCTTCCTCACAGTATCGATGCCCCCCGCTCGGTATCGATACTTCTTGCATCATTATCGATACTACTCAGTTGTTCTTCCCATTTTAAGCCTATAGTATTGATACTGTTCTATCAATACCGATACTTGTGCCCAAATTTTCCAGTTTTTAACTCGATTATTACCCAAATGGGGTCAAATTTCGTTATGTTTACACCCAACAACACTATTAAACTCTTCTCTACCTATTCATACTAACTTTCATTCATTTAACTTCTTAAAACATCTAAAATGTTCCAAGAACATTCAAATCTAAGAATCACACCACTTTTTCTAGCATGTTTTTCAACCCATCCAATGCTTCTAATATCTTATTTACATATTTGACAAGTCAAATATACCAAAAAAATTAAAAGTCATATTCTAACATAACACTCAAAACCCCATTTTCTTCAATCTCTATTATCTCATTCATAACTTAGTTTTGATCTCATTTAATCCTTCCTTAAGCTTTTATTATACTCAATGCTTCAAAAATAACCAAAAACGAAGGAATAAACTAGTAAATTGAAAACTTACTTTTAGCTATGGAGGAGAGCTTTTTCCACGGGAAGGAGAAGAAAAGAGAGAGAGCTTTTATGACTTAGTTTTCCTCTTTCCCTTTTCTTTAATACTATACCAAAGAAAAATGAATTTAAAATTCATTTTCCTCTGAAAGACCAAAATGCCCTCTATATTCATCTATCTATACAATTTAGTCTAAACCACTATTTCAAATCATTCTCATCTTTTATCAATTAGTTAAATAAATCCTCAAATTTTAAATTCTTTCAATAAAGTCCCTGATTCAATATTTGGATTATTACAGGTTAAGTCATTTTAATATATTATATTTAATTCAATATTTTCAGTAGCGCTAAACTTATTTTATTAAGTTTCTTTTCAAATTTCTGGTTATGCTGTTTTTAACCTTATATTAGTTTGTCATTAGTCATTCTTGTTATAACAAGCATATAAAACCAATATATAATCTTACTATTTTGAAATCTTTTCATAAACATAACATAGTAACTTTTGAATATTCAAGCTTACGACTCATTATTTGAGAAAAATGAAATATGATGGAAAAATTGTCCAAGATGTACATAAATGCTCTATGTTATTAAAATAATCATAATATCAATATAACAATATATAATAAGATGTAAATATTGTTAAAACATAATGGCAAGCCACTTATACCCAAAGACTCTAACTAGTTTACTTGGGCATGTGTAATAAGTATACTTTATAATCACCATATAACATGTTATGGATTGATGATTTATATATATATAAACAAAATCTCATAAAATAAAATAAAAACTGTAAAATTAGAATAACTAATATTAAAAAATTATATTTGACGTGTTGATTATATATAAATTCATATACTATTAATGAATCGAATAATGTTGCTTCATTAAAAAAAAATTAAAAGTAAAGATGTAGCAACATCTGATTCGTTGATAATGTATGAATATATATATGGTCAACACTTAGAAGTCTCCCCAAAGGTTTTCCACTTCAAAATCATCCTTCTTTCATTTTCAAGGATCCTCCAAGGGCTTCAAGTACACTTGAACTCCATATTTAGGCTTTAGAGTCATGACAACGACCGGAGCATGTCGATAGTTTTCCGAAATCGTGAAACTAAACTGAGAAATCAACATCACTAAGATGATCTTCACTTCCATCATCGCAAAAGATTGGCCGATACAATTACGAGGGCCGGCGGCGAAAGGCATGAAATGCCGACCGGCCGTAAAGGGTCTCGAATTAAACCTATCCGGATTGAATTCATTTGCATCTTGTCCCCATAGTTCTTGACTGTGATGGATGGCCAACACCGGTATCCATATGGACAGTCCCTTGGGGATAAACAGATCGCCTAACTTTATGTTTTCGAATGCCATTCGAGGCAGCACTGTTGCTGGTGGATATAATCTCAATGATTCATTTATAACCATATGTAACTGCTAAATAAAAAAAAACAAATATTAAATTTGAATATCTAATTAGTTAGATATTTTTGAATAGTACGTGATTATTATAAGATAATATATATTCAAAATCTTCTTAATCATTAACAATACACATTCTACATACTCAACTGTTTGAACCCGAACCTTCTAGAGATAACAACACTCTCTTTAACCACTAAAATCATTAAATAAGTTATTTTTCTTGATTTTTTAAAGCCATGATAAAGAATTTTAATAATTATAATTAGGCCAGCGAAGCAGGTAAAAAAGTTTAATAAATTGGGAAGATCTTTTTAGCCTTTCTTTATAATAAGGCAATAAAAACCATGTTGAATGTTCAAATTGTTGAAGTGGAGAGCCATTAACTAATGGAGCAAGTTGTGATATATATTATAGTGCAAGGGCTATGGTGGAGACTAGCAAATTTCATTTATATCGTTGCTAGACCCTTTTTAAATTGCTTTGTCTTATCCTATAATATTCTAGGGTTTTATATTCAAGAATCAAATGTGCATGCTTTGGGTTGTGTTATAATATTCTAACTAAATGGGTGACTTAAATAAGATTATACATAAATTTATATTATTTCGAATATGATCATGACATATAATGATAAGTTTTAAAAAATCAACAATATAAAAATGGGTTCAAAATGACTTTTGACCAACATTTTGCTAGTGGTGGAATAGTCTTTTTCATTATAAAGAAGGGGGAAAAACCTATTATAAGTAAATAAAAGAAACAGTTGGTGTTAGATACAATTTTAACACATAAATATGTGTTCAAGACGAAATTTTATGTTAATATCCGAATTTTCATATAAAGAAGAGAATGTTGTTCTTTTTAAAAGACTTGAGTTTTAGCAGTTGTGTTTGTAGGATTTGTTTACGTTGTCATTGACAAATTTTTTTTTGAATTGATTCTACCTTATAACCATCACGTACTATTAAAAAGGTTTAGGGTAAATTATACATTTATGACCTAAATTATCAATTTTGTTTTGTTTTGGTAAATTTTTTAAAAAGCATACCAAATGATTAGTTTAGGTTTCAATTTGGTATCCCATTGTAAAAAATTTGACAGGACTAATGATGTGACATTATCTTATGTTGGCACGTCAACATCACCGTTAAGTTTTTAATGACGAGGTACCAAATTAAATCCTAAACTAAACGTTAGGTATGATTTGAAAAAGAATAAAGTTTAGGTAACATAACGAAATAAAAGTAATAATTTATGTACTAAATGTGTAGTTTACCCAAAACTTAAACATAAATGATTAAAGTAAAACGAAAACATTGGTTACCACAGTTAGTTTGGAGAGTTGATCAAGAGAGGGGACTCCACCATTGCAGACCTGTTTGAACTCAGCTCGAACCTTTTGTTGCCAATGAGGATTAGTGGCCAATAACATGACGGTCCAAGTGAGCAAAAGAGCCGTTGTTTCATGTCCCACAAAGAAGAAAGTCTTGCATTCATCCATTATCATCTGTAAATTTAGCTTAAATTTGTCTCCTCCTGATCTCTTCTTCTCCATCTCATTAAGCAAATTACCTAACAGATCATTCCCATACGAACTGCTTCGACCGATCTCGAAACAATCTTTTCGGCTTTGTATAATCTCCATTAGTAATCTATCAACTTCCATCTTCAAAGACTTCATTTCTCTGTTATATTTGGTTGGATAAAACCTGCAGAAAGTTTTCAAGAGTTTCACACATTTGTCACTATTTTACCAGCAAAGAATCACCGGTCGATTCTTCGCTGTCGTTTCTTTAAAGTGTGTCTTCGATATTTATGTCTAAATGTGAATGCTCATTTAACATTCACATGGGAAGTCCAACTAACATACCCAATACGACTTGAAAAAGGTACTCACCGGCTTCCTGGAAAGCAAAGGTGCCTGCTGGCTTGAGCACAAAGGTGTTGCAGAGATGTTAACAGATGGAATATTTTCTTGCCTTTCTCGTAACTGGTATCGAATTCGGTTCTTGCGATTATATCGGCAGTGAGTCTAACCATGTGCTCGCCGATTTCAAACTCTTTTTGGCCCGATTTCACTGCATTTTCCAGTGATTGTAGCATTCGCTTAGTGCATTCCACCATGTGTGTTGAATAACTCTGTTGAATTCCAATTCAAAAATATCAGAAACATTATAAGAGCTTTCACCGGGTCGGCGCCTCGTTCCTGTTAACCAGGACCGGAATAATCGGAAGGTAAAAGCTATATAAGATTACCTTGAGCTTATCTCCCATGAATGCAGGAGCAGCAATATGCCTTTGGTGGTACCAATCTTGGCCGTTGGCCATTAGCAAGCCTCTCCCAGTAAAATGCTTTGAGCCTTGCTGTTGAAGCCATGATTTGCCCGTCACAAGGTGGTGCTTTGTCATCAGTTCTTTGATCAATTCAGTCTCTGTCAAACACATCCTCGGCTCTATTCCATGCCAGTATATAAATCTTTTCCCTGGAAACAAACACACTTCAGCTGTTTTTTTCCCAGAAAGAAAAGCAAACATAAACTGCCACGATATATGGTAATATTTCATTACAAACTATAAATGCCATTACCATATGACTTAGACCACTTGACATAATGCGGCAGAAGGCGGCCGACGATGTCGTGACGGACGGAGTCGGAGTCCATGTCGTTCACGGTGGACTGTGAAGTTAGATTGAACATCTCGGTTTTGTTTCCAGTTAATCCCCGGGGTTTGGGGCCACGAACTCCTTGTTTCTCCATGATGTTCTTGATGCGTCTGGGGATCAAAAAATAACACTGGATAGTATCCAACACAAGTTTGAACACTAAAGAAATGAAAAGAAGGGAAAGGGTCGTGAAGCACACCACCATAGCTGCCATGGCAGTGATCTCTGCAAATCAAGAATGGCAAGTTATATGACCAAAATTATATAGTTTGTGCGAAGATGGGAGAGAGTGAAAGGAATGACGAGGGAAAATATTATTTGATGGGTTTAATGATCATCAAGCCATGATGGGAATTTATAGTACAAACAAACCCCATTATGTTTTTTTATGGGAGGAAATAAGAAAAACAATATAAATTGGGCTTTTCACAACCAATGAATTGGATATGTAGTTAGCACAGATGGCATGTTGATTAAGCACTAAGGGAGAAACGGGGTTAGGTCTTATTAAGGATATATATTTGAGATATTTTCCGTATATAAATTTTTATAGTGACTAATTATGTGTAGTTATATTTTAAGTTTTTAATTATTTATATTCATTTAAGATATCTTAACATGAATCCATTAATTTCAATTGATAAAAAAAGTATTCTTTTTCCTTAAATTGATTGAATTGGTCATAGGATTGTACCACAGCGGGTAATAACTCGAATGCTTGATCCTCTTATGGAAAATATTAAATTGCATTTGTTGTTTTGTCCTTTTTCTTATTTTTGGTATAAGATAATGGTAAATATAATGATTGAATACTTTTGATTGTATTAATATTTACAATCTTACGACAGACATTATTTCCTTAAAATAATATATGTAGAAACATGTTTATATGTGACAAATCAATTCCGATTGTAACTCAAAAATTATTACTATAGTCAATAATCTACTCTCGTTTGTTATAGAGTTTCCACAGGAAGAAATTATAAGTTTACCATCATTGTATCCTTCCATTATGTTAGTTTTCTTAAATTCTTTTTAATTATTTTTCTTTGTGGTCATCAATATTGCTCTGGTTTATATTTTGCAAACTTTAATGTTTAAATTTTATTTTAATAGTTTAATAATTGCACTATTAACTTTTATTTTTTACAATATATAATTGACCCTTCTCAAGTTATTTTATATAACTACACTATGATATTCAAACACATTAGGTCTGTTTATCATCTAATCCAAACATATGAAGCTGGTTTAAGTGAAAAATATATATTCCGACCGCGATATAAATGTTTCACACAATCATTTGTTATATATACGGTATCCGTCACAGACAAGCTTTTAATGTACAATTCCTTTGTTGGTTTTCTTTTATCTTTGAAAACATGTCAGCGTATTAACTTTAAAAAAGTGGATCAAACATTTTCATAATACTAGATTGTGTCACCGGTGGGTGAAAATAAATATGTGGAATATATATATGAATCAAAATGTCTTTTAATTTTTTTTGTCTCTTCCAGTTTCAAGGTTTCGTCCTAAACCGATCATACACTTGATTTTGGTGGGTGCTTCTCCTAATGGGGATTTCCTACATACACAATGACTCGAACCTAAGACTTTACTTAAGCAATAGCAATCTGTTTACTACTTGAACCAACCCTTTCAAGAAAACGTCTTTGTTTTTTAGACATATTAAATTTTAAAAACTGAATTATAGTTGAAAATTATTTGGAAGAATGTGAAGACATAACTACTTTCGATCAAAATTCAATGTAAAGAAAGTAGTTAAAATCAGTGTTTAAGAATCTGAACCGAATCATCTTTGGATTTGTCCTTTCCCCTTTAAAATTTATGTCAAGGATACAGGCAAGCCGGTGCTTAAAATTTATAGGTAAATCTGAACGGAAAAAAAGTTGGAATAGCTTTAATTGAAAAGATTAAACAAGTTTCACCGATGACGGAAAGCGAGTGTAGAAGATCAAAGAATCAAAAAAATCTCTATTGAACGATTAAAGGGCTTTTAACATCCGTTTTCATATTTTCTCCATGTAAAAGGCGGGAAGAATACCATTTTTTAATCAGTCAAAAAGAATGGCAAGACGTGGACATGTCAATATTGTATATAATATTGTTGCATGATATATATATATATGTTGAAAGTATTAAAATGGTTTTCAAGTTTGGTAACCAACTTTGAAAAAATAGTTTTCAAAGTTTGGTAAATATTTCTTTGAAAATGGTTTTCAAAGTTTGGTAAATGTTTCTTTGAAAAATAGTTTTTCAAAGTTTTGTAGATGTTTGTTGAAAAATGATAATGGGATAATCACAATTAATCCCTAGGTTTTAGGGTATTTACAAGATTAAGTCCTTAAGTTTCAACTATAAATACCCTAGCTCATTTAGCTTCAAAACCATTCCAAAAATCATTTCTTTCTCCCAATACTAAAGAGCTTTCTTGTGAGTAGTGAGTGTTTTGTAAATACTTGTAAATTTTCTCTCTTAGTAAAAGATCTGCAGCAGTCCGGAGACGTAAGCACAATTGGCTGAACTCCGTTATCAATTTCGGGTATTATTTTTCCGCTTTTATTTCGTATTCTCACTAATATGGTAATAGGGAAATTACTTGTACTTGGTTTATTTCCCAACAACTGGTATCAGAGCTTTTGGGTTGTGAATTTTGTCAATTTTTTGCGAGGTTACTATTCGGGTTACTATTCACGTGAATAGTGAATTTCGTGAATAGTGAAATTTGGTCGGCAATACGAGTTTGTCGACGGAGGTGTTCTAATACACGGCGGTTCGCAAAAATTGTCAGAAACGATCCAAACGAAGCCAGATTCGAGTGGGAGCGATGGCTGCAGACGAAGGGAATGTGAAAATTGAAAAGTTCGATGGTGCGGACTTTGGATTTTGGAAGATGCAAATTGAAGATTTTCTATACCAGAAAAATCTAGATCAACCCCTCTCAGGAAAACAACCAGAGGGCATGAAGAATGAAGACTGTGCTCTTCTCGACAGATAAGCCCTCGGAGTTATCCGACTGACGTTATCCCGCAATGTTGCTTTCAAAATAGCAAAGGAAAAGACCACGGCGGGTCTTATGACGGCTCTCTCCAGTATGTATGAGAAGCCATCGGCCTCAAACAAAGTTCATTTGATGAGGCGATTATTCAATTTGCGGATGACGGAAGGGGCATCGGTGGCACAACACCTAAATGAACTCAACACAATCACAACCCAGTTGAGTTCAGTGGAAATTGAATTTGATGATGAAGTTCGAGCTTTAATTCTCTTATCATATTTACCAGACAGTTGGAATGCTACTATTACAGCAGTCAGCAGTTCGTCGGGAAACAGTAAATTAAATTCGACGATGTTCGGGATCTGGTACTGAGCGAAGAAATTCGACGGAGAGAATCGGGTGAAGCATCAACCTCTCAGCCTTGCACACGGAGTCCAGAAGGAGAACTTCAGAAAGAAATTCAAATCATGGCAGATCGAAATTCAGAAAGGGAAAATCAAGAACAGGAAATAAAGATTTTACCTGTTATAATTGCGGCAAGAAGGGCCACTTCAAAAGAGATTGTCGAGCACCGAAGAAAAATATTGGCGCACATGAATCTGCCAACATGACGGAGGAGACAGGTGATGCCATGATTTTAAGCGTTGACAGTCCGATTGAATCATGGATTTTGGATTCAGGGGCATCTTTCCACTCCACGCCATGCCAAGAAATCATGGAGAACTATGTCAGTGGTGATTTTGGGAAGGTTCATCTTGTTGATGATGAAACCTTGAAGATCGTCGAAAAAGGAGACATCCGACTAAAGCTGCCAAACCAGACCACCTGAAAGCTGACAGGAGTGAGACATATTCCTGGTCTCAAAAGAAATTTGATTTCTGTAGGATAGCTTGATGGAGAAGGATACAGTACAACCTTTTCAGGTTGTGAATGGAAGATTACCAAAGAAGCACTCGTCATTGTTCGTGGTAAGAAGACTGGTACTCTCTATGTAACCTCAAATTTAGAGAATATCATTGCAGTAGTAGATGCTGATGGAAAATCAAACCTATGGCACCAAAGGCTTGGCCATATGAGCAAGAAAGGGATGAAGACACTTTTGTCAAAGGGGAAGCTGCCAAATCTAAAGAATGTAGATGTCGGACTATGCGAGGATTGCATCTTTGGCAAACAAAAGAAAGTCAGCTTTGCAAAGATTGGTAAGACACCCAAGGCTGAAAAGTTAGAGTTAGTTCATACTGATGTATGGGGACCATCTCCAGTTCCATCTCTTGCAGGCTCATTATATTATGTCACCTTCATCGATGATTCTACAAGGAAGGTGTGGGTTTATTTTCTGAAGAAAAAATCAGAAGTCTTTGATACCTTCAGAAAATGGAAGGTCATGGTGGAAAATGAGACTAGTATGAAAGTCAAGCGGTTGAGGTCTGACAATGGAGGAGAGTACAGAAATAGGAGATTCATAGATTTTTGCGTAAACAATGGGATCAAGATGGAGATAACAGTTCCCATGACACCGCAGCAGAATGGCGTAGCAGAACGCATGAACAGAACTCTGAATGAACGTGCCAGAAGCATGAGGATACATGTCGGATTGCCCAAATTTCTATGGGCTGAAGCTATCAACACTGCAGCTTACTTGATCAACTGTGGGCCCTCAGTTCCTTTGGATGGCAGAATACCAGAGGAAGTTTGGAGCAAGAAAGAAATAAACCTTTCACACTTAAGAGTGTTTGGTTGTATTTCTTATGTACACATAGACTCTGTTGAAAGAAGTAAACTTGATGCTAAGTCCAACAAATGTGCCTTTGTTGGTTACGGCGGTGATGAGTTTGGTTATCGGTTTTGGGACTATGAAAATCGGAAGATCATTAGAAGCAGAAATGTCATTTTCAATGAGAATGTGATGTACAAAGACAGGTCAACTGTAGAATCAAGCAGCTCCAATACCAAAGCTGAAACAAAGGAATTTGCTGAGTTTGAGGAGATTTCTGGAAATGATGTTCAGATCAGTCCTGAAGCAGTTCAAGAAGAACCAGGCACACCGGAACTAAGACGCTCCTCCAGAATTCCTAAACCAACCCAACGGTATTCTCCTTCTTTGCACTATTTGTTGCTAACTGACAATGGTGAACCAGAGTGCTATGATGAAGCAATGCAAGTGGAGGATTCAGTCAAGTGGGAGTCTTCCATGAAAGATGAGATGGACTCTCTTTTGTCAAATCAGACGTGGGAATTAGCTGAATTACCACCAGGCAAGAAAGCGCTTCACAACAAGTGGATTTACAGGATCAAAGAAGAGCACGATGGGAGCAAACGCTACAAAGCGAGATTGGTTGTCAAAGGTTTTCAGCAAAAAGAATGTATTGACTACAATGAAATTTTCTCTCCAGTCGTGAAACTGTCTACAATCAGACTGGTGTTGAAAATTGTAGCTGCAGAGAATTTACATCTTGAGCAGTTAGATGTAAAGACAGCTTTCCTTCATGGTAATTTGGAGGAAGAAATCTATATGAGGCAGCCAGAAGGCTTCATAGAGACAGACAAGAAAAACCTGGTATGCAGGTTGAAGAAGAGCTTGTATGGTTTAAAACAAGCTCCTAGACAGTGGTACAAGAAGTTTGATAGTTTCATGAGTAGCAGTGGTTTTACCAGATGCCAAGCAGATCATTGTTGCTACATCAAGAGGTTCGACAATAGCTTCATTATTTTATTGTTGTACGTTGATGACATGCTCGTTGCAGGCTCAGACATGCAAGAGATTATAAACTTGAAACAAAAATTGTCAAAGCAGTTTGCTATGAAGGATCTGGGCGCTGCAAATCAGATTCTTGGGATGAGGATCAAGAGACACAAAGTCAGGGACTTTGATATTATCACAGGCTGAGTACATCAACAAAGTACTCTCCAGGTTCAACATGCAAGATGCTAAACCAGTAAGTACACCTTTAGGTGTTCATTTCAGACTCTCCAAAGAACAGTCACCAAAGACGGAGGAAGAACGTGCACACATGGTGAAGGTGCCGTACGCCTCAGCGAATGGAAGTCTGATATATGCCATGGTTTTTACCAGACCAGATATTGCTTAAGCAGTGGGAGCTGTTAGCAGGTACATGAATAATCCGGGCAAGGTACACTGGGAAACAGTCAAATGGATCCTCAGATATCTGCGGGGTACACAAACAAAGCACTTTGTTTCAAATGTGGAGATACGATACTGACAGGCTATGTAGATGCTGACTTAGCTGGAAATGTTGACATCAGAAGGAGCACTACAGTGTATGTCTATACTCTAGGAGGAACCGCAGTGAGTTAGGTTTCTCAACTACAGAAGATAGTTTCTCTCTCCACAACTAAAACAGAATATGTCGCTGTTACGGAAGCTAGCAAGGAGATGGTTTGGCTCCAAAGTTTCTTGGAAGAGTTAGGCAAGAAACAAGAAAACAATGTCTTGTATTGCGACAGTCAAAGTGCTATACATCTAGCAAAGAATCTGTCTTTTCATTCCAGGACAAAGCACATACAATTGCGATATCATTTTATCTGGTCTCTCCTGGAAGATGAGATTTTGAAACTTGAAAAGATCAGTGGAGCTCAAAATCCGGCAGATATGTTGACAAAGACGGTGACTACAGACAAACTGAAGTTGTGTTCAACTTCAGTTGGCATGCTAGAGTAACAAGACTAGAAAAGCTGTTGTATTGATCGAGGTGTGAAGACAGATTAAAATCAGTCTTCAAGTGGGAGATTGTTGAAAGTATTAAAATGGTTTTCAAGTTTGGTAACCAACTTTGAAAAAATGGTTTTCAAAGTTTGGTAAATGTTTCTTTGAAAAATAGTTTTTCAAAGTTTGGTAGATGTTTGTTGAAAAATGATAATGGGATCATCACAATTAATCCCTAGGTTTTAGGGTATTTACAAGATTAAGTCCTTAAGTTTCAACTATAAATACCCTAGCTCATTTAGCTTCAAAACCATTCCAAAAATCATTTCTTTCTCCCAATACTAGAGAGCTTTCTTGTGAGTAGTGAGTGTTTTGTAAACACCTGTAAATTTTCTCTCTTAGTAAAAGATCTGCAGCAGTCCGGAGACGTAAGCACAATTGGCTTAACTCTGTTATCAATTTCGGGTATTATTTTTCCGCTTTTATTTCATATTCTCACTAATCTAGTAATAGGGAAATTACTTGTACTTGGTTTATTTCCCAACAATATATATATATATGAAAATAAGAGTTAATTTTAGTAGATTTTCTTATATTATGAATTTTACCTTAAAATTTAAAATATTCTACTTACACCTCTAGAGGTAGGACGATAGGGCATTGGTTGTTAAAATATTATAATTGTATTGCATTAGAGTTAATTGCATAATTTAAACTGCACTTGGCGATATGGCATTGGTGGTTGTTGTCAAAGATAGCTTTCGAGAATATACCTACTAGTCTTCTTAGGTTTGAATAAGCACAAATCTTTGAAGATAGCAGTATTAGGGATGGACATTTCACCTTATCTGATAGGGTCGATTTTTTATTATAAAAATTAAAATTCAAATTAAAGTGGACTTTTTTAGAAGTAAGGTTGGGATGGTTGATGAAAACATGCATATGTTAGGTATGATTGAGCTTTAGTTTACTATTGATCTATATTTTCATATTCATGGGTGGTCTGGGCTGGTAGTGGACGTTAATTTGACATTGTGCGATGGTGAAACAGTAAGAGAGATCAGTGGAGATTGTGAGTCAGCCCCGTCAGGAGACATAAAAATATTAGTTTGAAACTATCATGAGCTTGGGAACCATCGGACAGTTCAAGCTCTATTAGGACATATCGTCTCTAAAAGACCCTAACTTGTGGTTTTGTGTGAGACTAGGAAGAGGAAACATCAAGCTGATAGGCTCTATGGATGAGTTTAGGAATGTGCTTGATGGATGTGCCTGTGGGATATACGGCCTAATATGGGTTGGTTTATGTGGCATATGGGAGGTAATGTTGAGAACCACATGCGCGAAAGAATTGATAGGTTCGTTGCTACGAGCCATTGGATCCAGCTCCATCGAAACATGCGTGAGGGTCATTACTCTTCCGATCATTGCTCCTTATTTTTAGATACGGAATGGACTCAAAATAGGCAGCGAGGATGTTCATAATGACTATTTCAAGTTCGATGTTTGTTGGACTGAAGATTGTGATTGTAATACACGACTTAGTAATGCATGGAATTGGATATGTCTCAGTCAAGTACAAGATTGTTGCAGTTGGATGTTCGCTTCAGTAGGAGTAAAAGGATAGAAGAGAGCTATCTCATGGACGTATTCAACATTTGGAAACAGAAATGAGCGTATGATACAGAGTAATATCACTAACAACAACATTCTTATATTAAATAAGGCCAAGTGTGAATTAAAACAGCTGCTTGACAAAAAAGATAGATATTGTTTCTAAAGATCTCGAGTTAATTGGCTCAAGCATGGCAATCGGAAATTTTGTTATAAAATAATAGCAATCCGAGACGATAATCAAATCTGAGAAAATAAAACAAAAGAAGTTAATCTTCTTAAAAATAAAATAAAACTGAATAGAAAGAAAAGTACTCTTTTTAATAGTTATGTCGATCGGAAAAGAGATAGTTATGTCACTACACTGTTTTCTTAAGAAAAATTTCAGCCACTCCTTAGTACTTGAGATTATTGGTCATCTATATAATACCCCTATCCCGTAAACGTCCTCATATACGAGTTAGAGATATCACATCAATTGTATAAAATATTTACTATCCAAGAAATTGATAAAATATTTTTTTTAAAACCAACAAATATAGTATGCCAGAAAGGGGTGTTACAATCTTTCTCCCAAGAAACAACTAAATGATCAATGTACAACAACACAACTCTAGAGATCATGAACTATCTCTTGTAGGGATGGGCACACAACCTGATCGGGTTAGATTTTTTTAAATAATCGGATTCAGGTCGATTTTTTAGATGTTGTGTTCAGGTTGGGTTTGGGTTTAGGTGAAAAATACACGATCCGACCTGACCAAAAAAAATAATTTTACTTTATATATTCAGGGATAGTTGCAATAATACCCCTATATATATATTTTTCAATTAGATCCCTATTTTTATTTAATAAAAATAATATTTTTAATAAATATATTATTTCAGGTCAAATTGGGTCCGTATTTTATCTCACAAAGTCAGGTTGGGTTCGGTGGAGGATGTAAATTTTTTGGGCCGAGTTGGGTTGACCAAAACTCAACCCAAACCTGACCTGTGCCCATCCCTTCACATTAATCGTGTAAAATATTTACTATCCAAGAAATCGATAAAATTTTGTTTCTTTTAAAATCAACAAATATAGTATACGGGAAAGGGGTTTTACAATCTCTCTCCTAAGATACAACAACTAAATGATCAATGTACAACAACACAACTCTAGAGATCAGGAACTATCTCTTGTATGGATGGGCATAGGACCCGAATCCGTCGAGTTCCAACTGACCTGACCCGATCGAGTTAGTTTTTTTAAAAATTGAGGTTCGAGTTTAGGGTGAAAAATACCCGACTCGACCCAAAAAAATATAATTTTACCTTATATATTTAGGGATAATTACAATAATACCTCTATATATGTTTCTTAATTAAATACCTATTTTTATTGAATAAAAATAATATTTTTAATAAATATATTATTTTGGGTCGGATCGGGTGGAGGATGTAAAATTTTCAGGTCAGGTTAGGTTGAGTTTAAATTTTTGGGTCGATTAGGTTGACACAAACTCGACTTGTGCCCACCTAATCTTTTTCCTTTGCCTATCACCAAAATACTAGACAAAGAGAATTTTTTTCAAGTTTTTTAAAAATTTTGAATTCTGATATTTGTTTAACCTAAAAGGTTAACCCTCTATTTATAGAGATTCTCAAAGCATAATTTACTAAAATTAGTGTTATTCATTAATATTCAAACTCTACAAAGATAATATCTTTTAATTTGAAAAATTAAAAAAAACAATATTGATGTCTTTTTAATATCTTTTTAAGTTTAAATAAAGATAATAAATATTTTAACTTTAAATATTAAAAAGATATTGATATCTTTTAATTTCTTGTTAATATTCAAATTTAAAAAAATATTTTTTTAATTTAATTTATTTAAAAAGATATAATTACCTATTAATGTTAAAATTTAAAAATATAATAAATATCTTTTAATTAAAAATATTTGGAAAGATATGAATTTAATTTAATATTCATCAATGAATTCACTTTATTTTTTCAACAATCTTCCATGTGAATAAAATTGATGATTTTATCAAAATATTTTGGCTCGATGACGTGATAGACTATACAATTAATAGTTGCATAGAATATGTAGGTGTCCTCCTTTGAACATTCCCTTGTGATAATATATTTACTTTACTAGCCAACCAGTATACATGATGTCTTTGAATTGTTCTGTCATTTGTGTAAATGATGATATACTTCACACAACTACCCATATGACAAGAAGTTTAGTTCTCATGGGCATGTCCATGTAGTCATGAACATTTCTCGTTCTACAAGAGTTTGAAAGAACTATGCCCTATAGTCTCCTTAGAGCAACCTCATTTCACTTTCACATAGGTGACTTACGTTGTTCGGCTCACCGAAGCATTCAATGGTCATTAAAAGCTTTGCTTAGCTTATACCACTTTGATAATTGTTTACATCATAAGAACAAACTTGGTATGAAAGACTCCCATACTTATCGTACAAGGTGTTGAGCTCTTACGAACAACCAGATAACGCCAAGAGGGGGTGAATTGGCCTTTGAATAATTTTTGGAGGAAGAAATTTAAATTTAAAACTTTGCGCAACAATTTAGAGTGGTTCGACTTCTAAACTAAGTCTACATCCACTACCTTAGATATCCACACTAAGGATTTCTCAAATCCACTAGATTTGTGAACCTTTAAGGATAAGTTGTAACCTTAAAAAGACACACAAGGTTTATGCCCTAAAACCTTGTTTACACACTCTCTCAAAGAGAAATTACAAATTTAGCAAACAAAAGAAAAACCTCACAAAGGCAAATATGTTTGCAACTAATTAAGAACACTCCCAAATTACACTTGAGCAATAATAAACAAGTAGCTCACAAGAGTATTACAAATAATTTAAAAATTTATCAGTAAAAACTCCTTTGATGTTTAAATAATCTTGCAATTTTTCTCCATTTGAATCTTGGTCCCTTTTATGCCTTCTAATACCAATCTAGCTGTTTGGAGTCGTTGGGGATTGAATAGAGCCGTTGGATTCATCAATTTTGAGCATTTAATGCTCACCTGCACATTTGGTATCGATACCAACAAGTTGGTCTCGAGACCAAGCCTTCAAATGGTCAAATTTATAGTCGTTAAACCTCTAGTATTGATAGTGCTTGAATCAGTATCGATACCAGCCCACCGGTCTCGAGACTGAGACCTTGGTATTGATACCAAAATACATTCTGGAATTTTGGTATCGAGACTGAACAAATGGTCTCGAGTCTGGATGGTGGTTTAGCAAAAATTAAATGTTTTGAGCTTTAAAAATGATGTTTATGAAATGTGGATTAACTCAAAAACACTTGGGATTGTTTTTCACACTTAAAATACTTTAAAATTGTTTATGTCAAATTATATATAAATATTATGAAATGAAAATTTTAACAAATTAAAATATTATAATAATCATGTTATATCAATATCAAAACTTAGTTCAACAATCTCCTTCTTTTTGATATAATAAAACTTTTTGTCAAAATTTGCTTTAAAAACGATTTGTCATATTTTGTGAAAAATAAGTCCCCCCTTAGAAAAACAATTTTTGGCTAAAATGATTTTTGGCTAGTAATTTTTCAAATTTTACACTTATACGTATTTTTCCTTTTTTTATTAATATAGCAAAATCAAATAAAGTTTCAAAAGAGAAAATATGTTAGTGTAATAAGGAACTCAAATATTCAACATAAAATATTCAAAAGTCAAAATTATTCTTAACATAAATCCATAAAGTACCAAACTAACCAAGTATCAAACATAAAATAAAATAGAGTTCCAAAATAAGTCATAAAGTTCATAAGTCCAAATCAAAATGTAAATGTCCTAAAATGACAAATAAATGCCTAATCTTCTGGAGGCGGTGGCAAAGGAGATAAAGGCATCAAGTCATTCTCAAGTGCGTTTAAGCGACGATCCATGGTAGACTCAAATGAGTCCAAGCGGTGATCCATGGTAGCCATATGAGCATGTATATCCCTGAAGTTTTGAACCATGTAATCATACATGGTCTTCATTGATATCTCCCCTTGAAGCGGTGACACCGACTCTTCCATTTTGTCCTCTTCCTCCTCGATGTCGTCCAATATTGGTCTAAAAGGGTAACACTCACCGGGCATGTCATCAAAATCCCAATTGGCCTTGTGGGCCGATTTGATATGGATGGCTTTAACGAGGGGAATATGAGGGTCAAGGGCGGTAGACAGTCTAAGCTTATCCCTAAATATATAGCTAAGAACACAAGCATAGGGAAGTCTCTTGTTGCAATTGGACCCTTTATGGATAACATCAACAAGGTCTAAGAAACTGATCTTAGAAAAGTTTGGGCGGATGTTGTTCTTAATGTTATAAAACCACCAATAGTCGTAATTATGTATATGGGTAGCCTTACCACTGGAAGAACGAAAGAACTAAGTGATAAGGAGCAATAACAAGCGGTCGACAAACTCGAGATTGGTAGGGCTATCGTTTGGGAATCTCTCAAAATGAGCAGGAAAAACTTATTTGAAAGGATCATCATCCCTATCAACGATATTTAAGTAGGCAACAATAAAAGGATAAACTAAGAGTGAAAGTTTGACCCATGAGATACGACTCAATTCCAACAATTATATCCCCCATTACCTTGGGCATGGACAAGAATGGTATTAGCAAAGAAAGAACAAACAAGGTTTGGATCAACCTTGGGATGAATGCAAAACAAGTCCAATCATCCCCATAAGATGAAGGTTTCAAAAATAGGTAATTGATACTCCCCTAAAATAAGAAAATCAGGGTCTATTTTACGCTCAGAACGAATTTGTTTAGTTTTGTAAAAAACTATTGAACAAATAAAGAGCATTGGGGTTCCTAAAGCAAGTGTTTTCAAAACTAGCGTAATTTGAAGAGTGACATTAGAGAATAGTCCTAATAGTATTACTAGTCCTAGGATGCTTGTTGGAAGTTATAAGAGGCATTTTTTATAATGAAAAATGGATACGACAAAAGAAATTTTCGTTTGGGGATTTTGTACAACACTTGGTGTACAAACTTAAAACAAGGGTTCTAGGCTAAAAAAAGATAAAAAGGTTAGCTTCCTGCAAAAGAAACATTTAAAATGCAGCCCAATAAACCAATCAATATCATCAATTTTGTTTAAAGATGCATGATTATTTTTTTTTAAAAATCGAAACCTTATTTTAAGTCATTTAAAAGAGATTTGTGTGATAATCATGAAGTACATAAAAGAATAGTGTTGAAATACGTTGTAAACAAATTTAAAGATCAAAACTATCTTGAAAACATGATTATCATGAAAATATTTTGAGCATGAATTTCGAAAATAAAAAAATGGGTTTAAAAAGATTATCTCAAATTTTTGAACAAAAATTGTGATGATGATGATGCTAATTCACTCTAGATTAAGATGGAGTGAAGATTTGGGCACAAATTCGTAGAAATTTTGAATGGAAATGAGATATTTTTAGAGGGGTTTTGATTTAGGGTTTAAGCATTTGATAAAAATGTTGTTTTTAGGGGAAAACAACTCTTAAAAACCTCGTACAGGGACCCCAGTCTTGATACCAAGACTGGAAGTCTCGAGACTTAATGTCTGGTACTGATATTGTTATGGCGGTATTGATGCCATTTTAGCTACTGGAATTTTGGTCTCGATACCGATATATTTGTCTCTATACCAAAATAAATGACATATTTGATCCTCAAAAGCATCCGAAATAAGCACCTAATGATTTTAAAACTATAGAATGCACTATAAACTATAGAATGCACTATAAACTTATTTAAGCACTAAAGTTTATAATTCGATACTAAAAGATTCATATTTGACATGTCGTAACCAATTTTCGGAGGAAAGACTGATCTGACGTTTTGGAAAATAAATATAAGTTATGAAAAGATGGGAGTCGCCACCTTTCACCTTTAAGGAGAGATTGGAACACCTAAAATCAGGTAATTTTAATAAAACATTTTATTTTATCAAATACCAAGTTTTGGTATGCGAAATCATAAATCGGGTTCGGGAGTCAGTTATGCGTAGGGAAGGATTAACACCGCCACAGCGCCCAAAATTGGTACCTAGTCGATTACCATATATTCTAGAATTGGAAATTTTGAGTTTGGAATTTTATTTAATTTAAAAAATTATGTATGCATATTTTAAAAAAGATGTCGATTTACCAAGACCAATAACGACCACCCCCAAGCACAAGCGGAAGCTTCGTTATCAACCCCAATAAATGAACATTGCCTTGACAATTTTAAAATCGTGATATGGGGTTTTGAAAAGAATGTTGATTTACTTCGGTAATCAATAACGGTCACCCTTGGGCAAAAGCGGGAGGTACACTACTTACCCCCTAATTATATTAAGTGTGTTAATTAAGGTTTCCCTCTAACTTAAAGTGTCAAATTATGAAATTTAAAAGAACCTAAAAGATTAAACCTAAAATGTAGGCTCTAATATTAACCTAATTAATTTTACAATTTATTGAATCGAATAATTAAAATGGAACCTCAAGCATGAAGGCGAGCACCAAGTTAAAAATTCTCCTAAATTAAAGGACTAAGATGAAATTAAACATGAGATGAATGCTCTAATATTAATTCTAAATAGATTTATTTTTTAATTGAATAATTAAAACAATACCCCAAGCATAAGCAGAGACTATTTTAAAATTTCTCCTAATTAATTAAGGACCTATAAAAACTTAAAGATTAGGTAAAATAACCTAATCTGAGACTTAAATTTAAAAAAGAAATTACACATCGAAAATTAAATAAAAAATGAAACAAATAATGTAGACAAGAAAAAGGAATCTAAAATATATATAATGCAATGAAATAATGGAAAAAAATTTAAAGGAAAGGAAAAGTTATAAACATAAATTAAGCAATTTAAATTAAAAGAAATAAGAATAATGGGGAAAAATAAAACGGCTAAGTTGAACACATGAGCATGAATTAAGCAATTTTTAAAGAAATTTAAAATTTAAGAAAAGGAAAATATGATCTAAGGGTGACAAAACTATATTCTCAAGATTTAAAAGGGAAACAAGGAATTAAAATAAATTAGGAAAATGATTTAGGAATAATAATAAAGGGAAAAAACTAAAGCTTGATTAAAATTAAAAGAGACAAACCATGAAATTAATGTGAATTAAGGCAAATAAAATATTAAAAGATATCTAACTTTATGAAATTGAGTACAAATTAGGAAAATATTAAAATAATAAATAGCTAGAATTAAAACAATTAACATGTAGTGACTATACTAAAGGGAATTACATTAAAGCTAATTTAAAGGGACTGGGGACTAAAATGAAACTACTAAAATAAAATGTCAAATGTTTAAATAACATAAAACAAAAAAGAAACAACAACAATGGATAAAATAAAATAAAGAGGAAGTAAAAGGCATAAATAAAAAAATGAAAAATATAAAGGCATAAAAGTAAAGGCTGAAAATTAAAGTACTGAAAAGTAAATGAATAAAAAATAATAGGACAGCAATATAAATGCATAAAGTAAAATACTGAAAAATAAAGAAAATAAGGGTACTTGAATGTAAATAAAGAAAACAAAGTGCAAAAAAATGACTAAAATTGCATAAAATAAATGTTAGTGGTTAGATGTTATAAGTTAGCAAAGTTAGTAATAGAAATTAGTAAAGTATGGATCGTAATAATGTGGATCGTACCCGGATTGGGTCACCACAAGATCGAATCAAATATTATAGTAAAAAAATTAAATAAGCAGTGACTAAAGTGCAATAAAATAAAAACTCAGTAGTTAATTCGAAATAAAAATACATAAATAAGTGACTAAATTAAAATAAAGTAAAGTAGGGGGCAAAATCATAATAAATAAAACAAAAGAAAAGCGTAAGGACCAAAATGTAAAAACAAGGCTAAAATAGAGGGACCTATGGGCGATTTCCCCTAGCCTAGTAACCAGGTCATAAAAACACACATAACTTATGGGGACTCCAGCATGATTTGACCATAAACTAGTGACTGTAATACAAATAAACAGGTAAAGTGAAAGAACCATTGATCGAATAATCCACAAACTTTACTAAACACCCTAGATATATTCTATTTTTGGTTAAAAAAACAAACCCTAAAAAAAGAACTAACCATTTCATCTTTTCTTCTCTCAAGCCTCCTCCTCCAACATCCCACACAACCGGCGACACCTCACCCCATGCATGGGCGAATGACGACCGCACGAAGACGGTCCTCTTCACTTTCGTATGCCAACCTCGACGCAGGTAACCAAAGGGGCCACCTAAAAAAGACCCAAACCCCTTTCTCTCTCTATCTCTCTTCTTTTTTCACCTAAGAACCTCCCCCGTACTTTCAACCACCGTCGTAAATCGGAGCTCTTTCATCACCGGCCACCACCCATGGTGTCTAACTATTCCCTAAACTCCTAAACCTAGCCGAACAACCCCTTTTTCTGATAAGAATGGTTAAAACAAGACCTAGAACCAACTAAAACTCAGCCCCCATTCCAAACGACCTATATGGCTCTCTACCACCGACCGCCTTACCCCGATACTACTACCCCTCTCCGGCGAGGGCTCATGTTGCTTCTCTTCCCACACTATTTTGTTTTCATTCATGCATAAAAAAATGGAAAAATAAAAACCCAAATAAAATGACTCTCAAATCCCTTTTACAAATTTTTGCTTTCAGTTGATTTTTTAATTTATTTTTTTTTATTTTTTGTCTTTATTACATTTTCATTTGGGTATATACCCATTTTACAATGCTTGATGATGATAAAAAAGCTAAAAAAAATATCTTATTTTTGTCTTGACATCATCTTCTTCCTTTTTTTTTTGCATGGTTGCTAATTTGGTGTTGAATTGGTGCAGGAGCAACAGATGGCAGGAGGAAGCATCGGATTTGAAAGGATTTTCACTCTTTTGTTTTGTTCATTAGACCTTTTTTTTACTTGTGTGTTATTATTTTATGTAAATAATATATATATGATATTCATCGATGATTCTCCCGTGCCTCCAAGAAATAGTGATTACAGTCCCATTTTTTGGCATTCATAGTACACTGGGGGATCTTTCTTCTTTCTCGATTCATGTTTCTTGTCTTCTTTGGATGTCATGAATTGTTTGAATTTCTTAAAGAGCTTTACAATCTCTTCATCTTCATCCACCTCTTCACTTGAGTCTTAATTACTCTCGTTGGTGGACTTTAAGGCAATTCTCACCTCCTTTTTTTTCCTTCTTTCTTTGGAGTTTCACCTCATGAGTGAGTAAAGAACCAATAAGCTCATCCAAATCATTGGCTTCTTCGATGGCATTTTCTTTGCCTTCCCAAGATGTAGTCAAATAAACAATCATTTTCTCACCATCTTTTCATTGAGATGACCTTCCCAAAGTTCTTCAAGTCATTAATGATCGTGGTAAATCGATCAGACATTGTCTTGATGTCTTCATTAGGCTTAATCTTGAAATTCTCATAGTTGACTTCTTTACTTGGCTTGTTCCTTCGTAGGTCACCTCCAATTTGTCCCAAATCTCCTTATCATTAGAGTATGAATATACTCTACTATACTCATCCATACCAAAATCTCAAAAGAGGATGTGCATGGCTTTGGCATTAAGCAACTTCCTATCTTCACTTGTCCACTCATTTCGATTTCTTGGTAGAAAACAAAAGAAAAACCTCATAAAGGCAAATATGTTTGTAATTAATAAAGCACACTCCCAAATTACACTTGAGCAAAAATAAACAAGAAGCTCATAAGTTTATTACAAAGAAGTTGACAATTTAGCACTAATATCTCTTTTGATATTGAAATGATCTTGCCATTTGTTCTCCATTTGAATTTTGGTCCCTTTTATGTCTTATAATATCAATCTAGCCATTTGGAGTCGGTGGGGATTGAATAGAAACGTTAGATTCATTAATTTTGAGCATTTAATGCTCACCTGCAAATTTGGTATTGATTCCAACAAGTTGGTCTTGAGACCGAGCCTTCCAACAGTCAAATTTATAGTTGTTAAACCTCCATTATTGATACTGCTTGAATCAGTATCAATACTAGCCCACCGGTCTCGAGACTGAGACATTGGTATCGAAACCAAAATACATTCTGGAATTTTGGTATCAAGACTGAATAGATGGTCTCAAGAGTGGATGGTGAAAATTAAGAGTTTTGCTCTTTAAAAATGATGTTTATAAAATGTGAACTAACTCAAAAACACTTGAGATTAGTTTTCACACTTAAAAATACGTTAAAATTGTTTATGGAAAATAATTTATAAATATTGTGAAATGAAAATTTTAACAATTTAAAATATTATAATAATCATGTTATATCAAAATCAAAACTTAGTTCAACACAAGGTTTATGCAATTAGATTATCCCTTTGAACCTAGATCTTGGGATCTTTATTTAACTAGGTTGGGCTCATCACATAATGCCTTTAAATTTCATGGGCTTTAGTCTAATTCTTTTAGATGTTTTCTCAACTTGATCTTAATTTAATCTTTTGGTTAACGGATATGTGATTTTATCCTTTGATTTTATAAAATCAATAGAGATAACTCTATTTGAGATCAATTATCTAATGATATTATATCGATAACACATATGTCTCAATTTACTATTATACATGAAATTTTGTGCTTTAGCAATTGTTGCTTGGTTGTCACATTATATGCATAATATGGGCATAGGTTTCGATCATTATGGAATATCTTCAAGAAAATTATGAAGTTATTCGACTTCTTCTCCAGATTTTTCTAGAACTACAAACTCAGATTCCATTATGGATCTAATTATAATCGTTTTTCTTAAGGAATTCCAAGATGCATCTCCTCCTTCTAAAGTAAATATATATCCATTTGTACCTTTAGTATCTTGAATATCATATATACAATTGGCATCGGAGTATCCTTTTAAGAAAACAATATCTCTAGAATAATGCAATCCATAATCTTGAGTATATCTAAGATATCTCAGTATCCTTGTTATTACTTTCTAGTAGTTTCCCTTGATTGCTCATAGATATGCTTAGACTGCTCATAGTGAAAGCGATGTCTAGTCTAGTACAACTCATGAGATACATTAGGACGCATATGACCTTGCATATTTCACCTGGTGAACATTTTCACTTTGATTTTTACACAGAATGAGTCTATTTGAATTATGGCTATACTAGAATCATTCTTGTTAAATTTATTGAGAATCTTGTCCACATGGTGTGAATGAGTTAGTATGATACCTTCAAATGTCCTTTTAATTTGGAAGTCCAGAATCGTATTAGCGAATCTCATATACTTCATGTCAAATTTTGAATTTAACATGTTTTGGTACATTTTACCATTTCATTGTTACTTTCAGCAATGAGTATGTCATCGACATAAAAGAATAGAATGATATATCTGACGTTTTTTGTTTTGACATAAACACTTGTCACACTCATTTATCTTGAAGTCATTTGTCATCGCGACACTATCAAACTTCTCATACCATTGTTTTAATTCTTGTTTAAGTCCATATAAAGACTTCACCAACTTATAGATTTTCTTTTCTTGACCTAGAACTATATGACCCTCAGGTTGTACTATGTATATTTCTTCGTGAAGGTATCCATTTAAGAAAGTTGTTCTAACATCCATTTGATATGTTTCTAGATTTCATAAAATGGAAATTGCAAGTATCATTCTTATGGATGTTATTCTTAATACAATAGAGTATGTATCAAAGTAGTCAAAACCTTTATTTTATTGGTATCCTTTTATTATCAGTCTAGCCTTGTAATTATCAATTGTTCAATTTGTTTTCATTTTCCATTTGAAAATCTATTTATAATTTAGTGATTTAATCCTATAAGGAAAATCCACTAATTCCCACATATGGTTATGCATGATGGAATTTATTTTCACTTTTAATAACTTCCTTTCATAAGGTGCCTTCAGAGGATCGTATAACATCTATACGTTTAAGGTTCAACCTCTAACATAAAGATTAGAAAGTTTGGTTCAAAGAATCTTTTTACCCTTGCTCGTTTGCTCCTTCTTAGCTCTATTCCAGTTTCACCGTCTTGCTGATCATTTAAATTATTTTCATTGTTAGTCTTTAATGTTTGTTTTGTTGAACATTAATCAGACTCCCTAGATTTATAAGGGAAAATATTTTCAAAGAATGATGCATTATTTGATATCGTGTTCTTGTGAATCTCAAGGTTCTCTGATTCATACACAAAAATTCTATACGCATTACTATGTTCTGCATACCCAATGAAAATGTGATTCACAATTTTATGACCTATTTTTATTTGCATTGGTAATGAGGACATTACCTTAGCAAAACATCCCCGCATTTTCAAATATTTGTAGGAAGGTTTTCGGCCTTTCCATAATTTGTATAGTGTCTTGTCCTTTTCTTTTCGAGGTTCCTTATTTAAAAGGCAATTAGTTGAGAGAAAAATTTTCTCCCACATGTTTTGTGATAACTAGAGCTTCCTAATAAGGCATTTATCATTTCTTTTAGAGCCTATTTTTTCGCTCAGTTACTCCATTTGATTGAGGAGAATATGGTTGTGTTACTTAGTGAACAATATAATGTTGCGAACAAAATTCACTAAATGCTTCAACATATTCACCACTACGATCATTTCTCACCTTTTTAATCCTTTTATTAATTTGGTTTTCGACTTTTAATTTATTGAAAATAAATTTTTTTCGTAGATTCGTTTTAGCTCTTAACAAATATGTATAACAATACTTTTGTTATCACCAACGAATATAATAAAACAATTATTCCCTTTTGTTTGTGCTATCATTGTGAATTTGATAACTAGATCACCAAAATTTCTTTAGTGCTAGTATCTTTCAATTCATATTTATGGTCCAACACCATCTATAATTATTTAGCCATTTTAAACATTGAACACTTCATAGCGTGCATCTGATAAGGCTTTGAGAATGTGATTATATCATAGAAAAACATAGTTTTTTCCATGCTCTGATTCGAGAACTCAGTTGAAATCAACACTTAAATTTTTGTTGAACATAATCAGTAACCAATTTATATCTAGTAACAATTTCTGGTGAACAAATTTGTTCATAGAAAATTGAATAAACATATTAATTCATATTACTTATTGTTTGGAAAATGTAGATCAAGTAAACTCGTTAAAACGACGGGACTTAAATTCCCGAAACTAGATTTATTTACAAGAACTCACATTACAAACATATCAAGATTTCAAAGAAATAAATTCAATGATTTGTTTCTTTTTTACAAAATGATATCATACTTGATTCTCAAGAAATAAATTAGACAACTTAATTTCTTAAGATTTTACGAAAATAAATTCAACAACTTATTTTCTTCTACAAGATAAAATGTTCAAGATTTCTAAGAAAATAAATTTGACGATTTATTTTCTTTTACAAACCAAAATCATATAAGATTCACAAGAAAATAAATTCAACAATTTATTTCTTTTTAGAAAACAAAATCATTTAAGATTCTTAAGAAAATAAATTCAACAATTTATTTCTTTTTACAAAACAAAATCATTCAAGATTCTCAAGAAAATATATTCAATAACGTATTTTCTTACAAAGTTAGAATTAAAGCAAAATTCTAAGGTAAAATAAATTCAGTAATTTATTTCCCTTTTTCTAGTGTATTATCTTTTGTTAAACGATAAAATTAATAGCACTAAAACTCAAAACTGATATATCAAGGAAACCCGATAAAATGAATTAATCCTGTAATTTGACAACTCAATAATAAAAAAGAACTAATCTTTGATTTTGGAAACTCAATATTTAAAAGCCCTTGATTAAAATCTGAATCTATTTGTATTTATAAATTTTCAAAAGAAATTAATAGTGCAATAATGGAATCCACAGTGTTTTCAAACACAACCCATAATTATTATAATATTTACTAATAAGTATATATATCAAAAATATATTATTTATTCATATTATATTTAATATTCTATATTAATAGGTCATGATTAATGCTTACGTGCATTTTTTAATGTGGTAATAACATTTACCTCATCTTCTCTAATAGTAGAAGGATCATTTGATATTTGGCCAAATTCAATATGACCAAATAGAACAACATCTTCTGTTGTCATGTCTTGAAATTCTATCATCAAAATTTCACAAGTCTCTTTTTCTGATTCATGCCAATCAATATCATTGAATTTTAATTCAAAGCATGATAAAACCATTGAATTTAGTTAGTAACTAAAGTTCTTAAACAAATCAATAAAAAAATTATTATTTTCAAATGAATTCTATTATAAATAGTAATCAAATAAGTTCTCTTAGATGACAGAATTAAATCTCAACTGATTTCAAAACAGAACTGAAATTAGCAATAATTCTAATAAACAGAAAATTACTTTTTGTTTATTTTCGATTTTGTTACCGAACAAAATCAATGTTTTGAAATAAAATCAATAACAAATGTTACTTTAAAGACAATTTCTATAAAATAGATTTATTCACTTTGAGATTAAGCAAATCCGTTAAAAAGATAGAATAAATCATAAAAACAAATTTATTTTCTATCTTGTTTTTCCCATGATTTCTAAATCATCTCAAATTAAAAGGTAGAAGAAAGATTAAAATCTATCTAATATATCTTAAGATTGTTAAAAAATAATAACAATCTGAGACGATAACCGAACCTGAGATAATAAAATAAAGGAAGTTAAACTTTCTTAAAAATAAAATAAAATTGAATAAAAAGAAAAGTACTCTTTTTAGTAGATCTATTGGTCGGAAATAGGTTGAGGCTTGTCGCTACACAGATTCCTTGAGACATATTCTTATTCACTTCTTAGTACTCGAGATTATTGGTCGTTGTCTCACATGATACAACAACTAAATGATTAACGTATAATAACACAACTGTCGAAATCTCGAACTATCCCTTACCTTTGTTTATCACCGAAACAACAGCTAAATTCTGAGTTGTGTTTAACCTAGAAGCTTGAACTATCCCTTACCTCTGTTTATCACCGAAAAAATAACTAAATTCTAAGTTGTGTTTCACCTAGAAGCTTGTCCATTGTTCTCTATAAAATTATGTCAAAGTCCATTGTTAATGGTCTTTCGAACTATCCCTTACCTTTGTTTATCACAGGAAAAACAATTAAATTATGAGTTGTGTTTAACCTAGAAGCTTGAACTATCCCTTACCTTTGTTTATCACTGAAAAAACAACTAAATTATGAGTTGTGTTTAACCTAAAAGCTTGTCCATTGTTCTCTATAAAATTATGTCAAAGTCCATTTTAATGGTCTTAATAATATAATGCCTATGTCGAAACCAATCAGGATGGAGCTGGAACATTCCAATAAGAAGGAACCTTGCTGATTAGAAGGTCGAACAGTGGTTAAATCTTTTCGCATTGCTTCAGAATTTTCCTTGTGATGATGTTAAAGATGATGGCTGCTTTTGGACGGGAAACAGGGAAGAAATTTATTCGGCCAGATCCTGTGTTAGGCTAATGTATGCGAGTCAGCCAAAATATTCTTCTTGGGTGAAGCAAGTTTGGTTTGGGGTGGCCCCCAAGAGTGGAAAGCTTTGTTTGGCAAGCTTCCCATAAGAAGTTGGCTATGAAAACGGAGTTGGCTAAAAGATGAGTATACGGTCTGGAAGATGTTTTGTGCCCTCTTTGTCGGATTGAGCTAGGAACTATTTCGCATCTGCTAGTTTCGTGTAAGTTTGTACGGGATCTTTGGTGTAGTTTTCTGCATTTTTGGAATGTTTCTACGGCGTTGCCATTTAATCCTGCAGATCTCCTTATGGCTTGGATGGATTTAGTCCGAAACTCTCACATTTGGGTGTTTATACCAGGTGCGATTTGGTGGTCAGTGTGGAAGTGTATAAATGAAGTAGTTTTTAAGAAGGGTTCTTTTGATCCAGTCCAACTTTTTTCCTTATTAGGTTTAGATTGGTTTCTTGGTTTGCTGCAAAATTTCCAAGCGCCTTGCAGTTTGATTGTTTGATATGTGACCCATCGTTGGCTGATATTCAAGGGGCTGGTATAATTTCCTCTACACTGGCTTGGTCCCCTCCCTTTTGGGTTTTTTTAAAATCAATGTTAACGGAGCAGTGAAGAAGGATTGGCAGAAAGATGGCATAGGTGGTCTTGTTCATGACTCGAACAGAAAGATGATGGGTTCTTTCTCGAAAAAGGTAGGTCTAGGGTCCCCAATTTTAGCAGAATTGCTTGCAATCAAGAAAGTTTTAAGTTCCTTTTTTGAGAAGGATTGGAGCTTTAAAGGAAGGCTGATTTTGGAGTCAGACTGTAGACTGTTTGAAGGCTTTGGAGTGGATCAAAAATCTTGGTGAATGCCCACATTTGTTCGAGACCTTAGCTAGAGAAATATGTGCAGTGGTGGTGGATAATAGTGTAATAGTAAGAGATATTCATAGATGTTGTAATTGGAAAGCTAATTGCAAAGCTGGGAATTGGGTAATAGTTGTTGGCGCAGTTTAATGTTTGGTTTTGGTTGCTTATAGGAGTCTGTGTATAATGGGGTAGTTTCTGCTAAGTTGGGGAAAGAATATTGTTCTTGTTTTCTGTAGTATTTGGTGGTTTTATTCAGGTTGTATTTGGCTGTATTTACCTCTTGATGTATTTGATAATTTTAGTAAAAAAAAAGATTGAGGTACTCTTTTTCTCCTTCCAATGTCTGTTGAACTATTTCATAGCTTAATTTTAGTATAAAAAAAAATTGAGGACTCCAATTTTATAAAAAAAAATGCCTATTTGTATAAGTGAAACTTAACGTGCTTTCGTTCCTGTTTGGTTAACTTGTGAAAACATTTTCATGCCTCGTGAATTGTTTCATTATCTAAAGACTTCAGAAAACGGTCCTAATAAGGGGTAAAGGTTACTATTAATTTGGATTTGGAAAAGGTTTGTGACTTTGTTGAGTGGCAATTCTTATAGGATGTTATGCAGAGAACCTACTCTGATTCTTTTCTTAAGCACTAAAGGTAAAACCTTTAGGAAAAAAATTCATCACGTTTTTATAAAATCAAAAGAAAATATATGATAGATTTGTGAAGATGATTCAGAGAATCAAAACAAAGCATCTAAAACAACATTCATACAGTCATTAGTGTATGTATGAACCTCTAACTGCAAGTATGAATGTTCTTGTGATAAGCTTGCTGTGTGAATTGGTGTTTGATTTTAAACATCCATACGCTAATTTACACGCCGATTCATACAAAAAGCTATCACAAGAACATCCATTCTTACGGTAAGAGGTTCATACACACACAGACACACACACACTTGATTCACATAAAAAAGGCTATCACAAGAACATTCAGTCACCCATATTTGATTCAGCTCAATTTAGCAAAACAAGGAATGTAATTGCAACTAGAAGTAAAAGAGATTGAACAAAACTTTGTCAGTTGAAAACGCTTAGTATAAATTACCACCACTTGTCTGCCATAAATTGACAATGTCGGTAGCATTATTGAGAAGGTGGATCCTTTGCATGTGGGATATCCATGGCTTGCTTTCAAGCAAAACCTTGAGCTCTTCCCAAGCATCTTTCCTAGGCCAAAAGTAATATGGACTCAATGGGATTGAACCATGCCCCGGTATCACTTGATCAAGGGCTATCTCTATATCTTTTTCCATCCATATGAACTTCAACACTACCCTTGGCTTCTCCAATGGCTTCACCACCACTCCAAGCTTCTACATTATCCAACTAAACACAACGAAAACACATGAATCTAAGTTCATCTCTGGTTTTACAAGAAAGTAAGTTCAAATAAAACAATTTTTTCTGAGTTTTACAAAGAAAAGAAGAGAGCAAAAACATTAAGTTCAAAATAAGCCCTTATCGGGGTTTTACAAGAAAAGGGTAAAGAAAATGAAGTTCTAATTAAACCCATTTTTTTCTCGCAAAAAAAAAAAAAAAGAAATTGAAGGGGGAAACGGGGACCCAAAGCTTTACCGCTTTCTCAGAAGAAGATTCAGAGAGGGAATCATCCAGTGGCCGTTCATCAGAAAGAGCAGGAGGTTTCGCTTTGTCTTGTAAAGAGATTACGGGTTCAGCAATATCCGAGGTTTTAGGGGAAAAGGAGAGATTTAACAGGGAATATTTAGGGTTTAGAGAAGGAAATGAAATTAAGGGTTTAAAATAAGAGTTTGGATTCGTTTGGAGACATGTTACCACCATTTTTCCCCTTTCTTTGCGGATTACTTCAGACAGGAAATTCTCAAATTTGCTTATGCTGCTTCTATGTTTTACTGGCAATCTGGCACAGTGTGTAATATTTGTGGGAAAAGGGTCGGGTTTTCGGATGCGGATATAGAACCCGGTCTATGAGTTCCATAATAAGGTAGACATGTTGATGGGCTGGATCATACTACGAACTTTTTCAAGTTTTTGCATAAACTTGTTTTGATTTGTGGGTTTTTTATTGCCCATTAGAGCATCCGGATATTTTATTTAGCCCATTAGAAAATTCGGGTTTTTATTTTGGGATCTAAGGTATTTTTTATAGTGTTCATGGAACATGTCACGACGAGACGAAGAGTTTCAATAAAAAAATTATTCAAACTCGTCACCTCGAGGTGTCGAGTTCTAATAAAATATAATTTTTATTAAAATTTATCACATCAAAATAAGAAGTTTGAATAAAAAAATATTTTTATTAGAATTCGTCACCTAATTGTGACAAGTTCCATTGTACTGTAGAAAATATCGTAGATCTCAAAATAAAAGTGTATGTGCTATTTTTTGTAATTTTTTTGGGCTACCTTATTGGGGAAAAACCTTTGTTTTGTTTTGTTTTGTTTTTTTCTTTTTTAAATAGATTTAATTTGAGTGATGAGATTTAAACACCCAGGTAGTATGTAAAGGATATTCATGGACATTTATTATTCACTTTAATATTAAATATTTTAAAATTAACTTTGAATAGATGATTATATGGTGTTATACATATTTTCTTTTAAAAATTAAGTGAAAATTATTTCTTAATCACTATTTTAAATAATTTACATTGTAACACCCCCAATTTAGGGGGTCAAATTATATGTTTTTAAAACTTGTAGTCAGTTTTAGAAAGTTGAAGGAAATTCAAGGACCTATCCCTGAATTTACCATTTTTCTTGGGCAGTAAAATTTAAACCCCTCCCCCGGTGAAATTCCTAAAATTTTCCTCAAATCTCAATCCTAAATCCCTAAACCCCAAACCACTACCTCACTAGCTTTCCCCGATTTTCGTTGATTCCAGCCACTGTAGAAATACGCCGCTACCCAAATTGACTCCTCATCGGACGGCAACCAAAGCCCGAACATTTTCGCGCCGTGAAACGCCTCCTTCCGCCGCGAATCGATGCTAAAAATCATCGTCGAGAAACCCCCTTGTCGCTTCGGTTTTACATCAATTTCGACCAAACCATCAATCGTCGTGTCTCACCGCCCCCATCATCGTGTTCCTCGGCCAGTTCCGATCAAAACCCTATCGGGTTTTCCATCCACCATCATCGTTCCCGCCGTCCGTCGTGGGTAAGATTCTGATCGTTCGATTCAGTTATTTTCCTAGTGTTTTGGCTTGCAAATAGGTTGTTTTTAAATTGTGGTTGATGAGTACATGCTCCATGAAGAATCGTCCGATCACCTCGTCCTCTGTCGCCACCGCACGCGCCTCCACCGTGTGTGGGGCTTCTTTCCTAGCCGAGAATTCTGGAAAGTTGAGTTAACTCGATCGAGTTGACCGAGTCAAACGAGTCAACTCGTGAGTCAACCCGTTGAGTCAACTCGAACAGAGTCAACCCGACCCGTTGACTTTGGCTAGGGTTGACCGTTGACCGATCAGACTGTTGACTTTGACCCAAAAAGTAAAATTTTTCGAAAAGTCCTATTTTATGTTTTTCGACATCCTGAGTCCAAATTCGAAATTTGTTTGCAAAATCCGCACCCGGTAAGACTTTTTTCAGTGATTTATCTTTAGATTCAAGTTGGTTTTTCGATTAAGTTCAGTTTTTTTATATAAATTCGTTTGCTATGTGTCCGAGTAATTATTGGATATTGAATTAAAGTTCAAGGGCGATCGAATGAAGTTTAAATAGTTGATCGATATGGCACGAAAATTGAGGTAATACTTTACTACCTTTTGTATGCTTTTCAGAACCCATTGATAAATGGTAAATTCATGAATGAAAATGATTGGTCCATTAGGTTTATTTAACTATCATTAGACTCATAAGGAAATTGGAATAAAGGTAGAACGTTGTATAAGACTCTGACGGCTCGAAAAAGAAATTGGTAGATCGATCGGAAACAAATCTCATTCAATGATTTAATCAGTGAATCAATCTATCTCATAACTCGTAAATTCTAATTAATCTCATTAAAGGTTAAATGTTGGGAATATTTGGATAAGAAATTACCAAAAATAGCACTATGGGGTAAAATTACAAAAATGCCCTTATATTGTAAAATGGCTAAGGCTTCCCCTGGTGGTGAAAATAACCTCTAATGATCAAATGAACAAAGCACCCTGAACTCTAAAGGAACTAGAGTACTTACAAGCCTAATTTATCAAAAGTAATGCCACTGATAGAATTAAATGAAATGACAATAATACCCTTAAAGTGTAAAAAATGACTATGGATGCCTATGATAATGGAGACGACCTGAGAACTTAAATTATGATCCACTTGAATCTTATAATCACCGATTAAATTGCTGATTTATTTCGAATACCCCTGAAGTGTAATATGATTCGAAGCATGTCCAAGCCCTAGAATAACTAAATACCCTCAACTCTAAAATGAACAAATCAATCTCGAATACCAAAATGACTATATTATATGACCAAATTGAACTTGTGGACACTAATTTTTGTCCGATTACATATATATTATTATTTTATTATTTTTTATTATGATATATTACATATATATTTTCTTATTATATGTTTTTTACAGGCTCAAAGACCATTTACAAGACCAAGTCAACAGCCTAGCAATACACCCTCAAATCCAGAACCTAGCCTTCCAACTCTCCAAGCGTGGCACGCCATTTTTGAAGACTCTTCAACCAACTGCATGTCCCGGTCAAACTCTGAACTATCTGGCGATTTCCTCGGCAACAATCCATCCCCAACAAACAAAGCAGTGCTTTAGTTCATATATGACTCTAAAAATAGCCAACAGTTTTGGCTATAAAATGATGTAAATCGAACACAAATGGGGGGGGGAGCTTACACACGATTACTAGAGACATAAATCACACACGGAATTTACAGAAAATCCCTGAGAAATACAGTAGAACAATCATACGAATATCCGAGAAAACAAGAATAAATTACAAGAGATCCACACGGGGAAATCGACGGGACGATCGAGAAAGAAATACGAAGAAAGGTAAAGTATTTACCATTTCGGTTGTAACCACTATTCTTCTCCGTAAAATCATCGTCTTCCGTCGTTAAAGTCGACATCGGCCACTGCAAAGCTTACTGTTCACCGCTGGCAACACCGCTAATTTTTTGGAATCTCGGATCAAAGGAAACAAAGTGAAAAGAAGAGAGGAAGATGAAGAGGAAGAGAACAACAGCGTAAAAAAGAAAGAAAGAAAGGAGGTAAATGTCGAAATGAATTACACGCGTGAAAGCAAGGGATTTTTGTGCCTTTGGGTAATTTTTGGGTTAATTATTTCATGGGTCATTGGAGAATAACATGTTTAAATAATTTTGTCCTCATATTTGTTTTCTTCCATTTTGGTCATTATCTTTAATTTGTTGTTTAGTACTTCGGGTTTAATACTTATTTGGTCATTTAAGTTTCTGCAGGTACTGTTTTGGGACTTTAGTTTTTTTTCCATTTTAGTCCTTTTACCTTTTGTTTTTGCTATTTTAATCCTTTTTATTTATTTATTTATTTATTTATTTATTATTTATTATTATTATATATATATTTTTATTTTAAATATTTTTCTTTATTTCTTTTAACATTGTTTTGTGTATATATATAGTGTGTGTTTTTTACACTCTTTTATTTTTTTTAAAGAATGAACATTTTTTCTCTTAATACTTTTATAGTTATTTTCTCAATTTATTTATTTATTTATTTTTTCTTTCTTTTTTCGATTTATTTAATCTTTTTATCTAACTTTTTTTTACCTTTTAGGGGTAATTTCAATCGATCAAAGGTAATTATTCGAATTGAATTTTAAAATTTCAATTTAAATTCGAATTTTCGCAATTAAAGACAATCGGTAAATTAATTGGTACCGAAAGGGCGGTTCAAGGGTGTTAATCCTTCCTTGACCGTAACCGCCTCCCGAACCCCACACATTTCTGGTAAAAACGTAGATCAGGTAAGATGGTGTCCGACCCACCTAAATTCGTTTTAAAATGGTCGGTGGCGACTCCAATCCACATTTTCAAGTCGAAGCCCAATTCCGGGCCCAACCGAAAGACGGTTGCGACAGCTTGGCGACTCTGCTGGGGACAGGTAAGTGAGTCAAGCCATAATTAATTTTTGTTTTCTTTTTTAGCAAAAATTACAAGTTTAAATTTTAATTTATTTATTCGATTCCAATTATTTATCTTGGATTATTTTTTTTTTCAAGTTAATAGTTGTACTAACCATTTTCTAATGATTTCATCCCTTAAAGATTTTTCGTCTAAGGTTCTATACCCGAGCTCCGAACCCTATTTAAGTGGGGGTGAAAGCGACGCATTCGTGTGAATTTATTCATCGTGCGGGCCTAGCAAGTAGCCTTCGAGATTCATATACCTTATGTCTTCGTGTGAATTTATTCTCCGTATGGGCATAAGGGAATGTTTCCTCTCGAGTTTAACTTAGTCTACACAAGCCTGTGATGGGTTTAGGACTAAGGGTCTGGTAAGCCCAAGGGGGCACCAGCAAGGAGAACTCGGGTACCTTGGTTTAGAACATAAACTGGGAGACTTTGAAGGAGTTAGAGCCCACCCCAAAACCTCATTTCAAACCCTAGGATACCGGAATTATTTCCTGCTTTACTTTCTGTTCAAAGCATGTGAACTATAAATTTATGTGGTTAGGACTTGTTCAAAATCAACTTGCGGGATAAAGATCATGTCCGGGTAGGAATAATAAGCATGTGAGGTAGATATCATGTGGGGTAGGACTTTTATTTTCATGATTGTTTTTTATTATTTTCACCTCACTAACCTTTTTCATTTTTGCTCTCTTTTATTTTGTTTTCATCATTTGCATCATTTAAAAGAGGTATTGATCAACCATAAACGTGTTTGTTAAAACATAAATAATTCGCATTAATTGACAAAGGGGTTGTAATACAAGAGGTGAAAAACGCAGGGGTCCGGCTATGGTCAGAAAAGACTCAGAAAGAAAATGAGGACAATCTGCAAGAAAACTATGTGTCACATTCGATCAAGAAGACATGACGCCCATAATCAAATACATCAAAAGTTAACTTTTCAAATGGGTTGACAAAGGTGGCAGGGGCAAGACGAGAAAAAAGGTTACTAACCTCGAGAGTCCATTCAAAGATAACAAAAACAAGATGGCAAAACGATAGCTGAATTGGAAGTCATTGTCGACAAATTCAAGAAACAAGCAAATGAACTTCGGATAATCCCTTTGATGGAGGATTTCAATGGAGTTTCCGATTCAGCAAAGGATGAAAGCCAGAGATGCAGTCATTCGATACTTTTGGGAACAAGTACCAAAAACAGCTCGTCACTTGCACGGTTTAGCCAGAGAAGCCGGAGCGGTTCGGCAAGGTATTCGACTTGTGATACACGAAGGCAGAAGACTAGTCAACTTGTTTCGGGGTCTAGAGGATTTAGTACGGATGTACCTTTAAATATGTTTATTGTCTCTTAAAAGATAAAACACTTTTGTCCCAATAAAGATTATTTATAATAACAGGTACATTTTTTGGATCAATGCCTCGAACATTTCATGCATCATGCATTCAGACATATTGTGCATTTTGTTATTTTTCTTTACATTCGCATTATTTTTCCTTTTTTTACATTCACATGTCTCATAAAAAATGAGAACATTTTGATCCTATGATATATAAGGAGCTTTACCAACAGTTGTTTGACGCACACGTGGTGTCACCATATCCAGAGAAATCCATGTAGCCCCGTACCCCAGGTAGTATGATGAGAATGCTCATTGCGAAAATCATAGCGGAGTCCCAGGGCGCACTATCGAGAATTAGTCCACAATCAAGAGAATCATACATAAAATACGTAACAAGAATCGGATCGACTTCAACAACTTGGGGGCATCCAAGTGAGGAAGACCATTTCATCATTTGAGACATTTTGTTTGAATTTGTTTTTCATTTTTTTCCCTCAAGTTTTTGTAAGGACTTTTAAATAAATTTATGTTACTTTAAAGATGTTAAACAATGAATCACATTTGCAAACTTACAATTCTTTGAATATCATCTGAATTAAGAAACTCTGAAATGGTTCAAAGTTACATATCTTTGACGAAGTAACATGATTTAAAACAAGGAATTTGACTTTACCCAGAATATACACTCAAACACCGTACCCTGCTCTTGTAATTAACCAATATAACATTTTCCTTTCATAAGGTGCGGACAACATGGGGCATCCTTTTGCATATGACATTATTATACTTTTTATTTAAGACGTTCAGTGATGATAATGATCTTCACAGATGGAATAGTCGAGTAAGTGAATCTAGTTTAGGTCAGTTGCTTGAAAATTGAACTCTAAAGATGAATTTTTTTACTTTCAACAAACACCTAGACTATAACAGGTTCTTCTTGACAATCTTAAGAAATTTAATCCGTAAAACTGAGATATTCCACTAAGGCAATTGGTTATAGAGGAAACTCGAAAGCCCTGGCTTTATGAATAGATGTCATTCAAACCATGACATTGCTCGGACACTTGGCAATTCGGTGTTTGCTCCACTGCTTTTGTCAGGCCGAAGACTTTGTGATGAGATGAACCCTTCAATTAACTTGATAAAAATGATTATAATGATAAATTGTCCCTCTAAAGCAATTGGTTAAACGCCCCGGCTTTATGGATTCAGCTAGCCAGATAGTGGTAAATTAAATCGAATTTATCTAAGCGTAAAGTTTCAGTAAAATGGACTAAGGGAATTAAGGAACACCTGTTATAGTCAATTTCACACGAGCACTCAAGAATTTCATTTTTAGACCGATATTTTTGCACTGCCTTCGTTAGAGGAGCCTACAAAGCTTGAACAAATGAAAGATTTCAGAGGACCGAAATAAAAGGTCTAGTAATTGATAATGCTAGTTGCGTCATTTTGTCCGCACCCAATTGAAATACCAAAGCATGTTGCGATATTTAAAAAATGACATTTTGGGTTACCAAAACCTTAGAAAGGAGGCCAACCTAAGGCCAACTCATCCATTTGAACATTTGTCAAAGATTTGTAACTCTGAAAGCATTAAAAGAGCTCTTGATTCCTTTGATACTTTTTGAACTCACATTTACAATTTGATTCAATTGTGAACAATATTTTACAACATTTTTATCATGTCTCTCTCCTAAAAAGGAGAAAAACATTTTCAAGCAGAACAGTCTCAGATATGAAAGGTATGTAAAGCCAAAGCTCGGGAAACAAATGGGGCACGATCCATTCCAAGGACCTGATTGACAGAAAAAGCACGAGACTCCATCCAGAAGATAACACATAATTCATCCATATTGCATGCATCTTAAACATACTTAGGTGCATCACATTCATCATTTTAGAATACACGTTTTTGCAGCTTTTAGAGTCAAGTTATGACTTCAGGATGAAGGATACTCGATTCTCAAGTGCCTTCAAAGAAGGATGGTGGTTGATTAACTCGGCAGTAAGAAGCTACACCTCAACCGACTTGACATCTTAGAACCAATTTCAGATAGGTTCGAGAACCAGTTCAAAACAAATCCAGTTCGACACAAACTCAACCATGAGCACGAAGAAAATTGGACTCCAGACAACGCAAGTTCAACTTCACGACGAAGGGACCGCTGGTTGTCAATAAACAATTTTCCACTTCTAGAGCCAATTTCAACTTCACAGCGAAGGATAGTGGACTCCAGACAACGCATGTTCAACTTCACGACGAAGGGACCGCTGGTTGTCAACAAACAACTTCTCAATTTCAGAGCCAATTTCAACTTCACAACGAATGATATTGGACTCCAGACAACGCATGTTCAACTTCACGACGAAGGGACCGCTGGTTGTCAACAAACAACTTCTCAATTTCAGAGCCAATTTTAACTTCACAACGAAGGATATTGGACTCCAGACAACGCAAGTTCAACTTCACGACGAAGGGATCGCTGGTTGTCAATAAACAACTTCCCAATTTCAGAGCCAATTTCAACTTCAAAGCGAAGGATATTGGACTCCAGACAACGCATGTTCAACTTCACGACGAAGGAACCGCTGGTTGTCAACAAACAACTTCTCAATTTCAGAGCCAATTTCAACTTCACAGCGAAGGATATTGGACTCCAGACAACGCAAGTTCAACTTCACGACGAAGGGACCGCTAGTTGTCAATAAACAACTTCCCAATTTCAGAGCCAATTTCAACTTCACAGCGAAGGATATTGGACTCCAGACAACGCATGTTCAACTTCACGACGAAGGGACCGCTGGTTGTCAACAAACAACTTCTTAATTTCAGAGCCAATTTCAACTTCACAGCGAAGGATATTGGACTCCAGACAACGCATGTTCAACTTCATGACTAAGGGACCGCTAGTTGTCAATAAACAACTTCCCAATTTCATAGCCAATTTCAACTTCACAACGAAGGATATTGGACTCCAGACAACGCATGTTCAACTTCACGACGAAGGGACCGCTGGTTGTCAACAAACAACTTCTCAATTTCAGAGCCAATTTCAACTTCACAACGAAGGATATTGGACTCCAGACAATGCAAGTTCAACTTCACGATGAATGGACCGCTGGTTGTCAATAAACAACTTCCCAATTTCATAGCCAATTTCAACTTCACAACGAAGGATATTGGACTCCAGACAACGCAAGTTCAACTTCACGACGAAGGGACCGCTGGTTGTCAACAAATAACTTCTCAATTTCAGAGCCAATTTCAACTTCACAACGAAGGATATTGGACTCCAGACAACGCATGTTCGACTTCACGACGAAGGGACCGCTGGTTGTCAACAAACAACTTCTTAATTTCAGAGCCAATTTCAACTTCACAACGAAGGATATTGGACTCCAGACAACGCAAGTTCAACTTCACGACGAAGGGACCGCTGGTTGTCAATAAACAATTTTCCAGTTCCAGAGCCAATTTCAACTTCACGGCGGAGGATATTGGACTTGGAACAATACAACTTACTTGGATTTCAACTTCAAGACGAAGGATATCCAATTCCAGGCTCAGCTTAACGACGAAGGGGCCACCCAGGGTTTCAACTTCATGACGAAGGGAATCGTGCACACAAGCAGCATCAATCTCTAGATTGGATTTCAACATCACGTCGAGGGATATCCAACTCAAAGAAGGAGTGTCTGCCAACAAAAGACCTTTGAGTTCGACTACGCTCAGCTCAATGGCACATCATTTGCAGCATAGCTTAAGTCGAGAAGGGCTATCTGCCAAAGACCCCCGAGTTCGATTACACTCAGCCTCGAGGGCATATCATTTACAGTATAACTCAAGGCTAGAAGGGTTATCTGTCACCAAAGACCTTCGAGTTTGATTACGCTCAGCTCCCAAGCATATCATTTGCAGTACAACTTAAGTCTAGAACGGTTGTCTGCCAACAAAAGACCTTTGAGTTCGACTACACTCAGCTCAACGGCACATCATTTGCAGCATAGCTTAAGTCGAGGAGGGCTATCTGCCAAAGACCCTCGAGTTCGATTACACTCACCTTCAAGGGCACATTATTTACAGCATAACTCAATGCTAGAAGGGTTATCTGTCACCAAATTTTCAACTCCATCGAACGAAAAATTGTGTCCTTTTATCTTTGTCCTATTTTTCGTTACACGAAAAAGGGCAAAGAGGGGCAGCTGTGGACACTAATTTTTGTCCGATTACATATATATTATTATTTTATTATTTTTTATTATGATATATTACATATATATTTTCTTATTATATGTTTTTTACAGGCTCAAAGACCATTTACAAGACCAAGTCAACAACCCAGCAATACACCCTCAAATCCAGAACCTAGCCTTCCAACTCTCCAAGCGTGGCATGCCATTTTTGAAGACTCTTCAACCAACTGCATGTCCCGGTCAAACTCCGAACTATCTGGCGATTTCCTCGGCAACAATCCATCCCCAACAAACAAAGCAGTGCTTTAGTTCATATATGACTCTAAAAATAGCCAACAGTTTTGGCTATAAAATGATGTAAATCGAACACAAATGGGGGGGAGCTTACACACGATTACTAGAGACATAAATCACACAGGGAATTTACAGAAAATCCCTGAGAAATACAGTAGAACAATCATACGAATATCCGAGAAAACAAGAAGAAATTACAAGAGATCCACACGGGGAAATCGACGGGACGATCGGGAAAGAAATACAAAGAAAGGTGAAGTATTTACCATTTCGGTTGTAACCACTATTCTTCTCCGTAAAATCATCGTCTTTCGTCGTTAAAGTCGACATCGGCCACTGCAAAGCTTACTGTTCACCGCTGGCAACACCGCTAATTTTTTGGAATCTCGGATCAAAGGAAACAAAGTGAAAAGAAGAGAGGAAGAGGAAGAGAACAGCAGCGTAAAAAAAGAAAGAAAGAAAGAAGGTAAATGTCGAAATGAATTACACGCGTGAAAGCAAGGGATTTTTGTGCCTTTGGGTAATTCTTGGGTTAATTATTACATGGGTCATTGGAGAATAACATGTTTAAATAATTTTGTCCTCATATTTGTATTCTTCCATTTTGGTCATTATCTTTAATTTGTTGTTTAGTACTTCGGGTTTAATACTTATTTGGTCATTTAAGTTTCTGCAGGTACTGTTTTGGGACTTTAGTTTTTTTCCATTTTAGTCCTTTTACCTTTTGTTTTTGCTATTTTAATCCTTTTTATTTATTTATTTATTTATTATATATATATATATATATATATTTATTTATTTATTTTTAATTTTAATATTTTTCTTTATTTCTTTTAACATTGTTTTGTGTATATATATAGTGTGTGTTTTTTACACTCTTTTATTTTTTTTAAAGAATGAACATTTTTTTCTCTTAATACTTTTATAGTTATTTTCTCAATTTATTTATTTATTTATTTTTTCTTTCTTTTTCGATTTATTTAATCTTTTTATCTAAATTTTTTTTTACCTTTTAGGGGTAATTTCAATCGATCAAAGGTAATTATTCGAATTGAATTTTAAAATTTCAATTTAAATTCGAATTTTAGCAATTAAAGACAATCGGTAAATTAATTGGTACCGAAAGGGCGGTTTAAGGGTGCTAATCCTTCCTTGACCGTAACCGCCTCCCGAACCCGACATATTTCTGGTAAAAACGAAGATCATGTATGATGGTGTCCGACCCACCTAAATTCGTTTTAAAATGGTCGGTGGCGACTCCAATCCACATTTTCAAGTAGAAGCCCAATTCCGGGCCCAACCGAAAGACGGTTGCGACAGAACTGAATGGGAGTATTCTATGTATTCAAATTGCAAAAACGACCGAATTATTCTGAAAACTCCGAAGTGATCGGATAGACTTGACTACTAAATGACCTAAGTACCCTCAATGACTTAGGATTAAGTGAGTGACTTGGATAAGTCTAAAATCATTGACGAACTTACATGATGTACCGTCCCTAAGGGTTATGAACCATAAATCAAACACGTCAACATTTCTTGATATTGTTGCAATACAAAAGTGAAATAAATACCATTGGAATTACTTGTTCGTCTCCCTAAGATCCATTCAGCAAACATTCTGAAGATGATCAGTTCGACAAAAGTTGTCAGTATTAAAGTGTGAATACCCTTGAAGTGCAACGATTTGACTAGTTGTCAGGTATCACAGTGATGAGAGTTGTTCAGTTCGAGTTAACTCAATATCCTGATAAATCAACATGAATATTAAATACTATGAATCATCGTAATTCCCTTATTGGATTAAATTACTAATAAATCAACATGTATAAAATGCCCTTGATTTGCATGAATAATGGGAACACTCATGTTATGTCTAAATCCTCAATAATTATGATATAGAAGATTCTTAATGTCTTTTTAATACTCAAATGCCTAGAAAAAATTTATGAATACTATATGATCTTGATAAATCACTTCCTGATTGAATGATGAATCAGTTAGCTATCAAACTTCCACTTTGTATAGGGATCTTGATTATGAAATTCTATTGAATTAAAAAAGTTTCATGGTTCCCTACCTGATAAATATCCAGTATCTCCGAATAGTATCTGGATCCTCTAGTGTGTTTTATATGTGCTATACGACTATTTTATCTGCTTTGAAATATGTTTCACTAAGGTTGAATGATACATGATATTTGAATATTTATTTTCACTAGAAAATATGATTATTTTGAATACATATCATGGAAATTTCTGTTTATTATGTAATTGTTTTGTTGAAATGTGTTTTTTGGGTAGGCTAGAGAATGGAGGTTCAGCTCTGATCAAGTTGGTAAATCCTTACAGACCTAAGACGACCCTTGGGTAGGCTCTGAGGCCCCGAGAACTTTCTTGGGTAGGCTATGAGGCCTCGATAATTTTCTTGGGTAGGATTTCAGTCCCCAAGATATTCTCTTAGGTTGGCTCCTTATATCCAATGGGTATAAGGTAAGCCCTATGGATGCAGTTCTAAGGAACTGCATACTGTATACGGGTGGAGGGAAATTATATGGTTTATTTTATTGGCACACTTATGAGATTTTACTAGATTATGATCTAGATATTACTGGTTAATGTTAAATCTGATTTCAACTGGATATTGTATGGGTACGATTCTGGAGTATGGAGGTTCAGCTCTGATCAAGCTGGTAAATCTTTACGGACCTAAGGTGACCCTTGGGTAGGCTCTAAGGCCTTGGGAAACTTTCTTGGGTAGGCTCTCGGGCCCCAAGGCATTCCCTTAGGGTGGCTCCCTTTGTTGTGTGCTTAGGGTAAGTCTTTATAGATGCAGTTCTAGCGAACTGCATAAAGGTGTTCGGTTGGAGGGTTCTAATATGGTTTTAAAAATATGTTCTAAATCGTTATTGTTTTAAAAAAATATGTATTTTTCACTGGTTTTGGTTGGAACACACTAGATATACTATTCCAATCCCTTGAAAGCATGGTACTCTGAATGTTTCCTATGAACTGAAATCTTCATGGCTTTTACTTAAAGAAATACCAGTGGAACCACATCTCATCCTAAAAACCTATAGACATTTGAATCAACAGGAAAATGTTACAGCTTTCCATTTATATGCATGTTATTCAACATCATTTGGTAGTTATGTGTTACAGAGCTTCCCAAAGCTCACTCTTTTACTTACCATTTCGGGTTAAAAGGATCAAACCAGTGCAGCTATCAACATCAGTAAAAGAGTTCCACCGGCGTTGCTTCCGGAGTACGGTGCATGTGATTAGGGGGCATGTAGGTTGTATTTTGTTTTTATATCCAAGTCTGAAATATGTTTTATTTTTTTAATATTGTTAAATTTTACTTTTGTATTTATAAATTATTTTATGATTTTAAGCGTTTTAACAAAAAATTTAATTTTATGAGATTTTTACAGTGGGTCGCTCCGGTGACCCTAATGTGACACCTCGGATCAGATCGGATCGGGTTACTTGGATCGGTACGTGGGTGTTACATACATTTATCCATAAAATGTCTTTAAAATATATCGGATATGAATTTAAATCTCATCACTCACAATACGTATTTTAACTCCCTTCTCTTTTTCACACGTGTTTTAAGTCTAACGCTCGAACCACTAATAAGAAATAAAACCTTTATAAAAATTATTGTATCTTTAGAGATATTCTCTGGAAATAGTAATTTTGTTTACAATTTATCTGAAATTTTATACTCCTCGAACGACAACAATTTCACAATTAGACTTCTGAAAGTCGTACGTAATTTAATAGAATCAGAATCTGCTTGTAACCGTTATGTTTAAGTTATCGTTATTATAAATCTAACATCAATCATTATATAATTAGGGTATTTATACCTCGAGAAGACCGAAAGAGGATCTACAGACTTTTTCTCTTCCTTCGCTCTCATCTTCTTCCTTATCCTTCTGTCTCTCTTATTGAGAAGCATTGATTAACGATTGTTACCCCATCAACTACAGATCTTTATTCAAATCAGAAGTGATGAACTGCTGTTAGACCTCTGGCATCCTATGTGATTTATAAGAGTTAAACCTACTTTAGGTGTGACTATCATCGTAGATTTGACACCAATCGTTTTATAATTAGGGTATTTATATTATAGGAAAAGAGTGAAAGAGATTCCTATAGATTTATTTTCTCTTTTCCATTTCCATCTCTTCTTTTATGCTTTCATCTTCCTCACATGAAAACATCAATTAAGAATTGTTACTTCATTCATTACAACTCTTTACTCAAAAGAAAAAAAACTAAATTACTATCGATCGATGAAACAAAATTATTTCCATCAACAGTAATGTTTTAGAAATAACATATTGTTATTGGAACACGATATGTAGGAGGAGGAATGCTTTTAAGAATCATTCTACTTAAGAGATTTAGAAAAAAGTTGAAACTTATCAAGACAGAATTCTTATAATGGAATATAGTATTCAATAGTGCAATTGATGGCAAGAAAAGTCAACGCGGCTTGTTTCTATCACACATATTATCAGATACTTGGAAAGTGAATTTATTTTATGAAGATGATTTTTATTTAGAATTTTTTAATTAATTAATAACACATACATTTTACAGACGCAACTATTTAAATCTATGACCTCCAAAAAATAACATTATCCTCACACTAAGAAATTGTTTAGAAATTAAATCTAAGACTTAAAATAAATCAATAACATGATAAAATCTCTTAAATGGTGTTATTACATGTCTACCAAGCTTCATATGATTTTGTATACTTGTCGTAGCCGTCTTTCCGTTGGGCCCCAGAATTGGGTTTCGACTTGGATTAAACGAATTGGGTTAGGAGTCGCCACCGATCATTTAAAAAATATTTAGGTAGATCGGACATCATCTTACCTGATCTGCGTTTTACCAGATGTGTGTCGGGTTCGGGAGTCGGTTACGGTCAAGGAAGGATTAACACCCTTGAACCGCCCTTTCGGTACCAATTAATTTACCAGTTGTCTTTAATTGCGAAAATTAAAAATTTAAATTAAAATTTAAGAATTCGATTCAACTACTTACCTTTAATCGATTAAAGTATCCCTAAAATCAAAAATAGTATCAATTTGTAAAATAAAAATAAATATGAGAAAAAAGAAAAAAATATTAATAATATTAAAATAAAAAAATGAAAAAAATGAAAAAAATGAAAACCACATACACGTGGTTAACAAAAGCAAAACCACATACACGTGGTTACAAAGCAAATGAATATGGGTTCCTCCCTGCAAAGCAATCAATTGAGATACAATGGCACATTTGTTTGCAATATAGCGTGTCCTTCTACCTTTGTTTTTAGCATATGTTCGACCAATGAAAAATGAATGGAAAACAAGAACATACTCTCGTGTTGACTCCTGCTTCATCTCCTTCTTCTGCCTTTTCATTTTCTTCCTCGTCGGATTCGGGGCTACGCATCATAGGCTTGCCAGAGCCGAGACAATCAAAATCGCCCTCCTTCTCTCCATCTCTGTTATTTCTCCCTTTATCCTCTCTCTTCTGCTTCGACTCACCGGCGACCAAGACAGATTCCAACAAGGGGAAAACCGACCAACGTAGGTAAAAGCAAACTCTCTCTACTCTATTCTTGCTTTGAAAACAATAGATTGCATGTTAAATAATAAAATCGAAAAAATAAAAATGAGGTAAAATACCTCTGTATATTGCTATTTCTTTCGAAAAAAAATTACAAATGTTTCTTGCTATTTTTCTGAGATTTTGTGTGTGTAATCTCGTAAACCTCCTGTGTATTTTGTGTGAGTACTCCCTCGTGATTTTCAGTGTAAAAAACCCGTCCCTAATCATGTTCTAGTTATATGTTTTTATAGTAGAAATAACTCCTATTTTTAGGAGCCCGGTTACAAATGTAACTCTTGGTTTGTTGCTCTGTTATTTTGCGTTGGTGTCGTGTCTGTCGAGGAAACCGACTTTGGTGACGTGTAACCGTGAAATTCGGATGTGGGGTTGACTCCATGCGGCGCTGCTGAGATGCTTGGGAAGGAAATGGCGCTGAGGTGGGAGATTAGGGTTTCACACAAACCCTAATTTACATTGGTTCGAGCCACAAGTTTCAGCAGATGGGTCAATGCTGGTTTGAAAAATGGGCTGCTAGGCCACATGTTTTGTAAACATTTATTGGGGCCTGTAAATGTAAAAAAACGAAATTAATAATATGTATAATATATATAATACGTATATACGTATGTTCTGGTCAAAAAAGTGTGTCTACAGCTGCTCCTCTTTGTCCATAGTCGTGTAACGGGTGTAGGGCAAAGATTAAAAGACACACTTTTCGTTCAACGTGAATGTATCCAAATTTAACACCACCCATTCATATTTGTCGAATATCCTCTGTCATAGAGTTGAAATCCAATATCAAGGCTTGTCAATCTAGATTAAAGCACGAACCGACTCCCTCATCATGAGGTTGAGTTGAAATTGGAAAATTCTAAGTACGAAATCCTTCGTCGTGAAGTCGAAATCGAACTCAAAGTATTGAGAAGTGGCTCTTGGATTGTCTTATAGCTCAAGATACTTCGTCGTGAAGGTGAAACTTGACCTGAAGACTTTGGTGTTGTTGTGCTACATATGACTCATTCGTCGTGAAGTTGGGTCAATCTGTTTGTGAAGTTGAGCCTTGTAATTGGATATCCTTCATTGTGAAGTTGAAATCCAATGTAAGTAGCATTGTTCCGAGTCCAATATCCTCCGTCGTGAAGTTGAAATTGGCTCTGGAACCGGGAAATTGTTTATTGACAACCAACCGTCCTTTCGTTGTGAAGTTGAACTTGTGTTGTCTCGAGTCCAATATCATTCGCTGTGAAGTTGAAATTGACTCTGAATGAAATTTTGTTGACAATCAGCCGCCCCTTCGTCGTGAAGTTGAGCTTGTATTGTCTTGGATCCAAGATCCTTCGTTGAGAACTTGAAATTGGCTTTGAAATTGGGAAGTTGTTTATTGACAACCAGCGGTCCCTTCGCCGTGAAGTTGAACTTGCGTTGTCTTGAGTCCAATATCCTATGATGCGAAGTTGAAATTGGCTCTGAAATTGGGAAATTGTTTATTGACAACCAGCGGTCCCTTCATCGTGAAGTTGAACTTGCGTTGTCTGGAGTCCAATATCCTTTGTTGTGAAGTTGAAATTGGCTCTAAAATTGAGAAGTTGTTTGTTGACAACCAACGGTCCATTCGTCGTGAAGTTGAACTTGCGTTGTCTGGAGTCCAATATCCTTCGCTGTGAAGTTGAAATTTGCTCTGAAATTGGGAAGTTGTTTATTGACAACCAGCGGTCCCTTCGTCGTGAAGTTGAACTTGCATTGTCTTGAGTCCAATATCGTTCGCTGTGAATTTGAAATTGGCTCTGAAATTGGGAAATTATTTGTTGACAACCAGCGGTCCCTTCGTCGTGAAGTTGAACTTGCGTTGTCTGGAGTCCAATATCCTTCGTTGTGAAGTTGAAATTGGCTCTAAAATTGAGAAGTTGTTTGTTGACAACCAGCGGTCCCTTCGTCGTGAAGTTGAACTTGCGTTGTCTGGAGTCTAATATCCTTCGTTGTGAAGTTAAAATTGGCTCTGAAATTGGGAAATTGTTTATTGACAACCAGCGGTCCCTTCGTCATGAAGTTGAACTTGCGTTGTCTGAAGTCCAATATCTTTCGTTGTGAAGTTGAAATTGGCTCCGAAATTGAGAAGTTATTTGTTGACAACCAGCGGTCCCTTCGTCGTGAAGTTGAACTTGCGTTGTCTTGAGTCCAATATCCTTCGTTGTGAAGTTGAAATTGACTCTGAAATTGGGAAGTTGTTTGTTGACAACCAGCGGTCCCTTCGTCGTGAAGTTGAACTTGTGTTGTCTCGAGTGGCACGATATCCTCCGTCGTGGAGTTGAAATCGCGGATGGCCCCTTCGTTGTGAAGTTGAGCCTTGACTTGAATATCCTTCGTCGTGAAGTTGAAATTCAAGTATTGTATGTTGTGGGTGGACACAATTCCTTTCGCCGTGAAGTTGAAATCGTGGAGACCCCTTTATTGTGAAGTTTGGCTTCGAGCTAGATATCCTTCGTCGTGAAGTTGAAATCCACTCTCGAGCAAATTGTGTTGTTTCGAGAGAAACTTTCAATCTGTCGAGTTGGTCGAAGTGTAGCTTCTTGCAACCAACATGAATCTTTAAAGGTGCTTTTAAATCGAGTATCCTTCGTCTTGAAGTCGAAACTTGACTTTAAAAAAAAATTATGTATATGGAAAATGATAAATATGATGCTCTAAAATGTATGCATAAGATGCATGTAACATGAATTTGTTATATTTTATCTCCTGAAAAGGTCTGATATTTTGCATTAGGATGTTGAATCCCCAAATATGCCCCAATATCCAAAAATACCCCAATATTTGATGTTGAATCTTAAAAGATGCCCCAAATGTTCCTCATTTCTTGCTTCATCATTGATTCTGAGCACGAGCTTTGTGTCTAAGAGTCACATGTCATTTACCAAGATCCACTCTAGAGAGACTGTCTTGTTTGAAAAAAATGTTTTTCTTTCTCTTTTATTTTCAAAGTTCTGAAAATATCAATTGAAAGAGTTTTGAAAGATGTTTGATCCAAAGTTTTGAAAATATTGTCACTTTCACGGTTTTACAATTGAGACGAATCATAAAACTAGAGTTCATCGGATATCAAAGAATTAATTACAATGTTAATCCTTCAATAAATTATAGATATTTGACATGTGTCAAGATCAAAGCTATTTCTGGGAAATGGTCAAGCAAAGAAAGGATAAAAAGTCCCAAGTTATTGTGTTTGGTCAAAGGTTTGACATTTTTGTTAATTTGATGCTCAATGGTTTGACATTTGATGCTCAAAGGTTTGATGGGGTAGCTTCCATGCTCATCTACTGGAAGTGTTCCCCGACTCCCAGCTTTCATGGTCACACTCGGATTGTGTGATGCCTTATCGAGGAATTTGTGTGATCGCCTCAGTTGCACAATTTTTATATTCGAGCCACCTTTTCAGGTTTTCAACTCGAACACTCATTTGGTTTCAAGACGTTATTCAGGATTTACGTCTTGAACCCCCCTTTGTTATTTTTCTCTATCATACATTAATTACATTGTTTTTTACAAACAAAGATTAATCCTGATGGGCTGGATGAAATCTGAAGATTGTCTCTCCTGTTTAGAAATCCATGTATGATTAGAAGGGACTTTTAAGGCACGTAATGTAGGCCAGGGTTCATGGTTATGAAAGAAAAGGATAAATAGGCTCAAACAAGTGTTTCAGGGTGTTGAACCAAGGATCAATTCATTCTGATGCCTTCAATCTTGTCTTGCTTAAAATGTCTCTTTCTCTTGATGCTCTATGATCTTCGAGTGAAGTGATTCGGGAATGATTGTGCTTGATCAATCTCGTAGTTTGAAGCTTGATGTGCCATTTGTCTTTAGGGAATCTTTGCATGTGCTTTTTGTCCTTTTTTCTTTTTGTTCTTTTTTTGCTTTTGTTTTCTGCTTCTTTTTTTTCTTTTTGCCCTTTTTGTTCTGATTGAATCTTCGCACTTGGCATCTGGTTCACCTTTTGGTATCTCCTTTGGATTGATGTCTTCACTCATGTGAGCAGATTTCTTCCACATTGCCCCCAGTGTGGAGGGTGATCCTTGGTTAGGGTTGAATCAGAAGAAAAATACTATAGGCTCAAAAGGGGACACAAGGGATATATATTTTCTCCTGTCGTGAAGGGATAAAGAAAGAAAGTCGTTCATAATTTCATACATGGAAGTCCTCACAGAAAAGGTATCCCCAGGGGGATAGATTTTCAGGATTAATTCTATTCACATGAAAACAGTGTAATTAACGCGTGATAGAATTATTTCGGATGAATTCTTCTCCTTTTTTCCCAGATGTCTCAATGTTCAAGCTCCCCGCGAGATGCCCCAAGTTGTGTCTTTAGAATAACGCTCATGTTCAGATGAACAACTCAATGCCTTGGGTTAAAATGTCAATTTTGAGTCTAAAAAGACAGTGGTGTGATCTTATTAACTCAAAGAAAGGTATGGGTGTATCAAAAAGATAAAGGCAATGTTCAAGAATTTCAAAGGGAGGTAATGTCAAAATTTGGTTTTTTTGGTAATGACCACGAATTGTTTTGGGAAAAGAATCAAGGTATTTTATTCTGGGGTTTGAGACAGGGTAAGCAAGGTCTAATCTTTCCATATGTCAAAAATCTATAATTCTTGAAGAATTAAAAGAATATTTAATTCATCTAATATTCGAAGAACTAAAGATTAAAATTTGTTCAATTGTTCCACCTTAGAAAGTAGCATAAGTTCAATCGTTTAAAATATTGAGTAAACATGAAAGATCAAAGATGTGTTCAAACAAAACAATCCTCTAAGTGCAAATGATATATGCAATGTCCCTTTCTTCGGCTGTCCATGCCCCTGAATCCATCAGGGTTTAGATTTTGCGCTTCAGTGTCTTACAGTTTTCAGAGGAATATTTGGGGCTTCTTATGTGGTAATAGTTAACAGCTTCAACATCGTAGCCCTCAGGATATATGGACTATTTTCTCAGATCATCCTGGCAAGCTTAGTCATATAACCAACTGATCAGGCTCCCATTGTACTGATTTCAATTTTTTCTTTTGATGTTACAATCTTGCTTCCATGTGGTGTCATATGGTTAAAACCACTTCATCGAATCCTCCATGAAGAAATTTCATGTTTATGAAAATGCTTAAAAATGAAATGTAGATGCAAAATGCAAAATGCAAAATGCAAAAAATGCATGAAATGTTCGAGGCATTGATCTAAAAACATGTCTGTTATTATAAATAATCTTTATTGGGACAAAAGTGTTTTATCTTTTAAGAGACAATAAACATATTTAAAGGTACATCCGGACTAAATCCTCTAGACCCCGAAACAAGTTGACTAGTCTTCTGCCTTCGTGTGTCACCGGTCGAATGCCTTGCCGAACCGCTCTGGCTTCTCTGGCTAAACCGTGCAAGTGACGAGCTATTTTTTGTACTTGTTCCCAAAAGTATCGAATGACTGCATCTATGGCTTTCATCCTTTGCTGAATCGGAAACTCCATTGAAATCCTCCATCAAAGGGATTATCCGAAGTTCATTTGCTTGTTTCTTGAATTTGTCGACAATGACTTCCAATTCAGCTATCGTTTTTGCCATCTTGTTTTTGTCATCTTTGAATTGACTCTCGAGGTTAGTAACCTTTTTTCTCGTCTTGCCCCTGCCACCTTTGTCAACCCATTTTTGAAAAGTTAACTTTTGATGTATTTGATTATGGGCGTCATGTCTTCTTGATCGAATGTGACACATAGTTGTCTTGCAGATTGTCCTCATTTTCTTTCTGAGTCTTTTCTGACCATAGCCGGACCCCTGCGTTTTTCACCTCTTGTATTACAACCCCTTTGTCAATTAATGCGAATTATTTATGTTTTAACAAACACATTTTTGGTGGATCAATACCTCTTTTAAATGATGCAAATGATGAAAACAAAATAAAAGAGAGCAAAAATGAAAAAGGTTAGTGAGGTGAAAATAATAAAAAACAATCATGAAAATAAAAGTCCTACCCCACATGATATCTACCCCACATGCTTATTATTCCTACCCGGACATGATCTTTATCCCGCAAGTTGATTTTGAACAAGTCCTAACCGCATAAATTTCTAGTTCACATGCTTTGAACAGAAAGTAAAGCAGGAAATAATTTCGGCATCCTAGGGTTTAAAATGAGGTTTTGGGGTGGGCTCTAACTCCTTCAAAGTCTCCCCAGTTTAGGTTCTAAAACACGGTACTCGAGTTCTCCTTGCTGGTGCCCCCTTGGGCTTACCAGACCCTTAGTTCTAAACTCATCACAGGCTTGTGTGGACTAAGTTAAACTCGAGAGGACACATTCCCTTATGCCCGCACGGTGAATAAATTCACACGAAGACATAAGGTATATGAATCCCAAAGGCTACTTGCTAGGCCCGCACGGTGAATAAATTCACACGAAGGCGTCGCTTTCACCCTCACTTAAAATAGGGTTTAGAGCTCGGGTATAGAACCTTTGATGAAAAAAAAACTTTGAAGGCTGAAATCATGAGAAAACGATTAGTCCAACTATTTACTCGAAAATATAATCAAAAGTAAGTAAAAATGATCGAAATATTACCTTAAAATTTAAACTTACCCTTTTCGTTAAAAAGACGATTGGAAATTACCTTAGCCTGACTCACTTACCTGTGTCCCCAGCAGAGTCGCCAAGTTGTCGTAGCCATCTTTCGGTTGGGCCCCAGAATTGGGCTTCGACTTGGATTAAACGAATTGGGTTAGGAGTCGCCACCGATCATTTAAAAAATATTTAGGTAGATCGGACATCATCTTACCTGATCTGCGTTTTACCAGATGTGTGTCGGGTTCGGGAGTCGGTTACGGTCAAGGAAGGATTAACACCCTTGAACCGCCCTTTCGGTACCAATTAATTTACCGGTTGTCTTTAATTGCGAAAATTAAAAATTTAAATTAAAATTTAAGAATTCGATTCAACTACTTACCTTTAATCGATTAAAGTATCCCTAAAATCAAAAATAGTATCAATTTGTAAAATAAAAATAAATATGAGAAAAAAGAAAAAAATATTAATAATATTAAAATAAAAAAATGAAAAAAATGAAAAAAATGAAAACCACATACACGTGGTTAACAAAAGCAAAACCACATACACGTGGTTACAAAGCAAATGAATATGGGTCCCTCCCTGCAAAGCAATCAATTGAGATACAATGGCACATTTGTTTGCAATATAGCGTGTCCTTCTACCTTTGTTTTTAGTAGATGTTCGACCAATGAAAAATGAATGGAAAACAAGAACATACTCTCGTGTTGACTCCTGCTTCATCTCTTTCTTCTGCCTTTTTCATTTTCTTCCTCGTCGGATTTCGGGGCTACGCAGCATAGGCTTGCCAGAGCCGAGACAATCAAAATCGCCCTCCTTCTCTCCATCTCTGTTATTTCTCCCTTTATCCTCTCTCTTCTGCTTCGACTCACCGGCGACCAAGACAGATTCCAACAAGGGGAAAACCGACCAACGTAGGTAAAAGCAAACTCTCTCTACTCTATTCTTGCTTTGAAAACAATAGATTGCATGTTAAATAATAAAATCGAAAAAATAAAAATGAGGTAAAATACCTCTGTATATTGCTCTTTCTTTCGAAAAAAAAATTACAAATGTTTCTTGCTATTTTTCTGAGATTTTGTGTGTGTAATCTCGTAAACCTTCTGTGTATTTTGTGTGAGTACTCCCTCGTGATTTTTAGTGTAAAAAACCCGTCCCCAATCATGTTCTAGTTATATGTTTTTATAGTAGAAATAACTCCTATTTTTAGGAGTTCGGTTACAAATGTAACTCTTGGTTTGTTGCTCTGTTATTTTGCGTTGGTGTCGTGTCTGTCGAGGAAACCGACTCTGGTGGCGTGTAACCGTGAAATTCGGATGTGGGGTTGACTCCATGCGGCGCTGCTGAGATGCTTGGGAAGGAAATGGCGCTGAGGTGGGAGATTAGGGTTTCACACAAACCCTAATTTACATTGGTTCGAGCCACAAGTTTCAGCAGATGGGTCAATGCTGGTTTGAAAAATGGGCTGCTGGGCCACATGTTTTGTAAACATTTATTGGGGCCTATAAATGTAAAAAAACGAAATTAATAATATGTATAATATATATAATACGTATATACGTATGTTCTGGTCAAAAAAGTGTGTCTACAATACTATATGATATTATGTATCAAGTATATTAATATGTCCTTGCCAAATATCGTTTGAGGTTATATCGACCCTTGTTGAATTACACGGAGAATCTCTTAAATTTACATGATGCATGCATGATTCATCAATTACTGGTTGATGAAAGTCTTAATATGTGAAATCATTTCTTGAGTTCGAATCTGAGAAAACGGAGAATTATGAAGAACTTGAAATGCATGCCCAACTCCTTTGTAATTCTTTACTTCAACCCTTTTACCAGCACTGGCCAAAGCACTGCAGAATCCCAGGTTCCTTTCCTTCAATATATCCATCTCGGATACGCACACCATTATAGGTGGAAGTTTCAGTTCCCTTAATTTGGTTGCACCACTGGCTAAAGGGTTGCACCATGGATGGTCACGGTTCGAACCCAAAGGCAACGATAATCTCCAATATGCATCGGACGAGGATATAGTGAGTGCCGAGTTAACTTGTGTTGGGGCATGCATTTCGGTTGCGGTCCTTGACTCGCCTCCGAAAAAGGGTTGAATGAAGATCGAGCCTTTGTGAACCAATGGCTTGAGCCCTTGGGATCCTAATCTGGTGGCCACATTGTAAGCTATATTGGCACCAGCACTGTCACCTGCTAGAAACAACTAGAAGGATCACAATGACTTAGCCACCATTTATGCTCACTCGCTCCAGTTACAGCTTGTTGTTTAACCCACATGAGGGTCTCGATGCCGTCTTCGTAAGCAACCGGAAGCCGGTTTTCGGGAGCTAATCGGTAGTTTACGGAGAGGATAATGCAACCTGCTCTCGAAGCAAGACCGGACAAGAACTCATGGTAGCAACTCCAAGAAGCAGAGCCTACACAGAATCCCCCACCATGGAAGTAAACAAGCAAAGGCATCTTGTCGGAGTAGTTCGGTACATAGATACGAATCCACAAGCCGGTGAATTTGTCGACGACAACGTCCTTAGCTGTCAGGCCACCGGCCGCTGTGCAGGGAACGATAGGGATCATTGGCGGCCTCTCGACGTGTCCGTTTTTGTAAACTCGGATGAGCCCTTCAATCTCTTCAACTACGACACCATGGCTCTTCTGGTTTACCTGAACATTGAACCTTGGATCAAAGGAAATGGCTGACATTCTTTTTGTTCAATGACACTATAATAGTAGAATTTGACTTATGAAGTTAATGGTTTTGCGAGTACATTGATCATCCTTATATAGAATGGAAAGAAGAAAAAAAGTTTATTTCACATTCTTCTTTCCTTTTTTTTTAATATTCATGGTCTATATTCGAACATAGATAAAAGAGTTTGACCCTTCAAAAATATTTTTATTAGTTTTCAAAGATATTTTTTATTAGTATGTGTTGTGTACAATGTAGTATTTATTCAAAAAAAATTAATCATTTAACACTGAAAGTTTATATATTCTTACATATCTGCTGTTCATATTTAAAACTTCAAAAAATAATAATTTTTTTTAACCATTAAAATCGTTTGATTCATTATTTTTAAAGTAATCGCCTCCGAGTTACACGTAACTTTAAAGTTGAAAGACAAGTGGAGGATTGAAGTCAACGTATACGGTCACATATAGATTCTCACCCTTTTTCTCCGAGGAAGTCATGGTTCTTTTAACTTAATATGAGGTTCATGCACAAAAGGAGTCGCCAACTTTATTCTTCAAATATATGATCAATCTTACCTTTCAGACCCATGGATATATGGCTTTATTCTTCGGTTTATTCTTCCAAATGTCCATATTTGTTCTCAGAGAAGGACAAAGAGGACGGTTTAATATTAAAAATTTTAAATTTTTATGTATTTCAAATATAAGAAAATAAAAAAATAGTTTTTTAAATAATATAGTGTAACTACAAAATAATTTTTGTTCAAAATTTTTCTTAGTCTATTAATAATATATATACACTCAGAGACGTCTCGGACAATTTTGAGACCATGAATGAAAACTTAAAAATAGACCCCATAAAATAAAAATATATTTTATTATTTTAAACAATTAATTTAATTCGATATTAATAAACCATAGAAAAATGATTAAATTTTTTCAAATATATTATTTTTATTATTTTGTTAAAAAAACATCTTAAATACAATTAAGAGAACAAAAAAAATTGAATGTGAATATGATATGAAGTTTGAATTTGAACAATAAATAAAAAATGAAGAATAGTATATTATTTTACCGTTAGATTAAGATTGAAGATAACTAAGAGTTAAAGTATATTTGATAAATTAAAGAATAAGATTTGGAAAAGATAAAAAAAATAATTAGATTTAATTCAAAGTTGAATGAATTAATGACAGAGATAGAGAAATGGATGGAAATTTGAGAATTTTATAGAATTGGAAAAAAAATGAGTACTCTGTTATAAAGTTAGAAAGTATGGTCATTTTATAAAATTAAAAATAGAATGCCTCAATTATAAAGGTAGAAAATAAGGATTATTTTATAAAATTGAAAAAAAAAAATTAGAGACCTTTAATAATTAAGGTAGAAAATTAGGACAATTTTTGTACAATTTAAAAACAATAGGAGCTTTTAATAATTAAGTTAGAAAGTATGGACAAATTTATAAAATTGAAAGAAAAAAACCCTTAAAGAAAATAGAACCCTAAGTTGTTGCTCCAGCCGTTCCCGACTATAGTCAGCTCTATATACATTCTATAGAAATAACTGTTGGAATTTAAATCTTTTAAAAGAAAAAAACATTTATTTTTAGCACTAACAACGTAAATTCAATTAGCAGATAGTCTGTAGATCTTGTACGCTAAGTCAATGGTGCAGAATTTTTTTGTCCGGCATAGTATAGAGCTAATGTCAAACTATCCCTATCTAGGTAGATTTGGTGTTTCATATATTTTATTGTATTGTATTATAATCATATATAAATTTTGAGTAATCAATAATTCATGTTATAAAAATATTGACAAATTTATATATTTGTATAATGTTCGTATTTTAATTATTTTTTTGTCGTACGTATTTTAATTATTTTCTAATAAAATATATTAACATATTATATCATTTCTGGTAGAAAAAGAGTAAATGAAGTAGAGATAATCCCAATTAATATGATCAAGGAAGATGTACACAAAAAACAAAAAAGAAATGAAAAGTTGGGAGTGAATTTAAAGATTTTGTTCTTGTACTTAATATATTCTCCACATTGTTAGCTTTTTTATTATCAGTGGTCGGCTATGTATATCATAAGAGAAAGCAAAACAATACCAATGGCATATAATTTTGATTTTATTAACATTTACCCACCGGTGTTCACTAGGGATGGCAACGGGCCGGGTTCGGGCTGGGTATTGGTCCCCCCATCCCCGTCCCCGTTTAAAAAACTCGTATCCATCACCGCTTAAAAAATCGTGGGAATTTAAACGGGGATCCTCATCGGGTAATCGGGGAAAACCGCGGGGAAACGGGTATCCCCGTTTAGCATAAACGATTATTTAAACGGGTATCGGACCGGGTATATATATATTTAAATTAAATATATAAATATTATATATATATATTTTTAATTTAAATTAAATTTATTAATATTATATATATAATAATTAGTTTTAATATTTATCGGGCCGGGTATCGGGCCGGGGATTATCAAACCCGTCCCCGTCCCCGTCCCCGTTTAACATAAACGGTTTTTTCCGTCCCCATCCCCGTTTAGCATAAACGGTTTTTCCCCGTCCCCGTTTAATTCGATTTTCGATTTTTCCCGTCGAGTTCGTGTTTTTTTGCCATCTCCAGTGTTCACTGGTTTTTGTTGATATAGTATTTTTGATAATAGCTTATCGTTTTTATTTTAGTATAGAATTTACTTGCCTTTTTTCATTAAGCTAATTGATTACAAAGTAGCATCTATTAAATTAATCATTGATATCCGATCTACTGATAATTTAACAATACACATTCAATCACTTATGTTACAATCATTAGTGATTGAACCCGGGATCTTTAAAAATAATAACAATTCCTTTAATTAATAAGAAACAAAACAAAACAAAAACAATTTTACTAGCATATATGTACCAACTAATATTGACTGGTAATAATATTTTGATATTTAAAATTAATTTTTAATGTTTTTCTATTTTCATTTGGTAATTATATTTAAAAATAAAACTAATGATTAGTTTAAATTATAAAAGTAATTAATAATTATTATTTTTTACAAATATTAATAAACAAAAGATGATATATCGGTAAACACTAATTACATATACATGCAGCATCATAACAAAAATATACATCCACTAGTCAGCTATTCATTACTTTACTCTTCTAATATTATTATATATGTGGTTGCTTCTTTGTTTTTTTTTTTTTTTCCTCTTAGTTTTATAGAGTTTTGCTATTATTAATTCGGATTGATTTGTAGCAAACACTTGATTTTGATAGATAAATCTTCCAGCAAGGATTTTTTCGTATACAAGACCTTAAACTCGAGATTTACTTAAATAATATCAAGCTACATACCACATGCATCAATCTCGTTAATTACTTTACTTTTTCTTGTTATACTTTTAATCTTTTTTCGTAATGATAATATTTATTATATCTATAATCACTATGTCGCAACCGTCTTTCAGTTAAGCCCCGGAATTGGGCTTCGACTTAGAAAAATGTGGATTGGAGTCGCCACCGATCATTTATTTAAAAATAAATGGGTTGATCGGATACCCTATTTCTTACCTGATCTGCGTCTTACCAGAAATATGTCGGGCTCGGGAGTCGGTTACGGTCAAGGAATGATTAGCACCCTTGAACCGCCCTTTCGGTACTACGTAATTTCCAGTTGTCTTAATTAAGAAAAAGAACAAGTTAAATTAAAAGTTAAAGTTTCGATCCTAATTACTTACCCTTGATTGATTTGAAAATATCTTTTAAAAAAATTGAGAAACGTGTTAGATAAACAAGGTAAAGAAAACAAATAAGATACAAGAAAAAAATAAAATAAATAAAATAAATAAGTAAGATAAGAAAAAAAAATAGTAAAGTAATAATTATATATAGTAATATTTGAAAAAAGGAAAAAAATATAAATATATATATATATATAAGTATTAATAAAATAAATAAGCTATATATACACCAAATACTTAAAAATAGAAAAGCTACCCTCCCAATTCACCGAAAGTGGGGGGCTTTAGTAAGAAATAAAAAAATGGGCCCTCTAGGTTAGTAGTATATAATATAATGTTTAATAATAATAATGATAAAGACACAAGGTTTTTTTTTAAAATAAAAATATAATAATAATGAATAAAAAAATGAAAATAATAAAAAAAATAATATAAATATATAAAGTTATAAGATATATTACATAAATAAAGAATAATCAAATAAAAATAATTAAGAATATATATTTAATAATAGGTATATAAATAAACTATTAAAAGTATAAAAATATATACGACTAGATAAAGATAATTACAATATATATATAATAATATTAGACTTATAAGTAAAATATTAAAGAAATATATATATATATAATAATAATAAAATATAGTAAAAAATAAATGAAAAAAAATTTAATATATATATATACATATAATAATAATAACATGAATAATAAAAATAAATGAATAAAATATCCATATAATAAATAAAGGGACTAATATAGATTTTTAAAAAGCTCTTCCCCTCCTTTAACCGAAAATCAAACCGGTTTTTAAAAATAAGCCTCGGGGTAGATTTAGGTTCGAAACTTCAAAACCCCACCCATTTTGGTCATCGGCGCAACCCACGTTTTGGGTTATTCGAACCAAATCTCAAGAAAAATAACGTGCACATGCAAAAGAAAGAAAAAAGAAAATGCTACCTTTTATTTCCTTTTCGAATCCTTTACAATAGTTTTGCCTTTGTATCTTCCCATGCTTTCCTCTATGTTTTGTGTGTAAATCGTGTGTTACAATGGTGAGTTACAATGGCTATTTATAGTGCTTGTGAATCATATCTTTAGGAATTTAAATCTTAGTAGAACTCTATCCTATTTTTAGGAGTTTGAATCCTAGCAAACTTTTATCTTATTTTTAGGAGTTTGAATCCTAGTATGACGAAAATGTGTGTTGACAGCTGCCCCTCTTTGCCCATAGTCGTGTAACGAGGATAGGGCAAAGATTAAAAGACACACTTTTCGTTCAGTGGAGTTGAAAATTAACTCTGATGTTTCAATAATTCCCTGTCGAATTGAGTTACGGATGACTCCTCCATCGTGAAGTCGAGTTCATCTTGAAATGATATGAAATTGAAGCCGTAGTTCGGAATTTGAATCAGCACATGGCTTCCCGTTACCCTTCGGTCTTCTACTCGGTTTAAAGACTTTGGATCGGAATCGAACTCAGAAATCTTCATTGACAGATAGCTTTTTCTTGACTTAAGCTATGTTGTTTGAAAATGGTTGCTTGTCACTAAGGCACGGCTAACCCAATTCATCTTCTCGACTTGAAAACCTCGACTGCAACCGAAAAGTAGTGCGATTGATGTGTAATCGAGCTGAATGGAGTCGAACTCGATAATTTTGATGGCAGATAATCCTTCTTTGAGTTGGATATCCTTCGTCGTGAAGTTGAAATCCAAGTAAGTAACATTGTTCCGAGTCCAATATCCTCCGTCGTGAAGTTGAAATTGGCTCTAGAACCGGGAAATTGTTTGTTGACAACCAGCCGTCCTTTCGTTGTGAAGTTGAACATGTGTTGTCTCGAGTCCAATATCCTTCGCTGTGAAGTTGAAATTGACTCTGAATGAAATTTTGTTTGACAAGCAGCGGTCCCTTCGTCGTGGAGTTGAACTTGCGTTGTCTGGAGTCCAATATCCTTCGTTGTGAAGTTGAAATTGGCTCTGAGATTGGGAAGTTGTTGTTGACAAGCAGCGGTCCCTTCGTCGTGAAGTTGAACTTGCGTTGTCTGGAGTCCAATATCCTTCGTTGTGAAGTTGAAATTGGCTCTGAGATTGGGAAGTTGTTGTTGACAAGCAGTGGTCCCTTCGTCGTGAAGTTGAACTTGCGTTGTCTGAAGTCCAATATCCTTCGTTGTGAAGTTGAAATTGGCTCTGAAATTGAGAAGTTGTTGTTGACAAGCAGCGGTCCCTTCGTCGTGAAGTTGAACTTGCGTTGTATGGAGTCCAATATCATTCGTTGTGAAGTTGAAATTGGCTCTGAAATTGAGAAGTTGTTTGTTGACAACCAGCCGTCCCTTCGTTGTGAAGTTGAACTTGTGTTGTCTCGAGTGTCACGATATCCTCCGTCGTGGAGTTGAAATCGCGGATGTTTGGCTTCGAGCTAGACATCCTTCGTCGTGAAGTTGAAATCTATTATCGAGAAAATTGTGTCGTTTCAAGAGAAACTGTCTCAAGGGAGACAAAATTTGTTTGAAGGAAAACATATTCAAAGATTTCGTTAAATTGTTTTCAAAGTTTATGTTTGGAGAGAAACTGTCTCAAGGGAGACAAAATTCGTTTCAAGGGAAACTATCTCAAGCGAGATAAAATTCATTTCAAGGGAAATGTTTTCAATGTTTATGTTTCAAGAGAAACTGTCTCAAGGGAGACAAAATTTTCTGTTTCGAGGGAAACTATCTCAGGAGAGAAAAAATTAATTTCAAGGGAAATGTTTTCAAGAGAAACTGTCTCAAGGGAGACAAAATTTTCTGTTTCGAGGGAAACTATCTCAAGCAAGATAAAATCTTCTTAAAAAAACAGCATTGAGTGAAATGAAATGCCTTCTTTCGAGTGAAAACGGTCTCAAGCGAGACAAATCTTGTTTTAAGAAAAACAATCTTGAGTGAAATAAATCTTCTTTCGAGAAAAACAGTCTCAAGTGAGACAAAGTATGTTTTAAGAAAAACAAATTTGAGTGAGATAATCATCTGCATTAAATGAGACTATCTTAAGTGAGACAAAGTTTATATTGGAAATGATGAATCTGGAGATGAATGTCGATCTTTCAATCTGTCGAGTTGGCTTTTAATCTCATCTTCTCCTGAAAGATCTGTAAAATGTATATGGATGTAACTATCCTGATGATGTATGCTTGATGTATGCCCAAATGAAATTTATTTGCTGTTGAATTTACCCTCAAGGGAGGAAAAATCAAGGTTTTTATTGCTCATGATGATGAATTCAAAGATGCAAATTTCATGCGTCATGTATGTACGTGTTGATGTATATGTTGAGATGTGAGGGGAATGGCTGCGTGTGCAGTCTTCATTCTGACTTAATTTGTCTTCATTTCCACCAGGGTGTACTCTTGCAGACCTCAAGACAATTTTTCCTTCCCTTATCAAATTTTGCCCCAAATATGGTTTCCTTTGCCTCTGTTTCGATCTTGAGCTTCGGAACGATATTTTTTGAATTCCAAGATATGCTTCCAGAGAACTTATCTTGTTTGAAAATGCTTTTCTTCTTTCGAATTTTCAAAATTTTGAAAAATATCAAAAATTTTTTTGAAAAAGTTACCTCTTTCTAGGTTTCACAATTGAAGCAAATCATAAATCATGAGTTCATTGGATATCAAAAGAATCAAACACTCTTTTAATCTTTGATAGCTGCAAATCTTTGACAAATATCAAGATCGAAAAGTTGGTCTAGAGGTGGGCTTGTTTCATCGATTTGGTTATCGTGAAGATCATGGCATGCCCCTCTTTCTTGATTTGGTATTTTGATCAGAGGCGAACAAAATGACACAACTAGCATAATCAATGACTAGACCTTTCAGAACACTTCTGTTTCAGTTCTCTGAAATCTTCCATTTGTTCAAGTTTCGTAAGCTCTTCTAACAAAGTAGTGCAGAAATATCGGTCTAAAAATGAAATTCTTGAGTGCTCGTGTGAATTTGACTATAACAGGTGTTTCTCAACTCCCTTAGTCTATTATTACCGAAAATTTCTTTTTAGATGAATTTGATTTATTTTGCCATTGTCCGGCTAGCCGAATCTATAAAGTCGGGGCGTTCAACCAATTGCTTTAGAGGGACAGCTTATAATCACTTTTATCAGGTTTAACTGAAGGGTTCATCTCATCACAAAGTCTTTGACCTGACAAAAGCAGTGGAGCAAACACCGAATTGCCAAGTGTCCGAGCAATGTCATGATTTGAATGTAATCTATTCATAAAGCCAGGGCTTTCGAGTTTCCTCTATAACCAATTGCCTTAGTGGAATAGCTCAGCTTTAGAGGGACAAATCACTGAAGGGTTCGTCTCATCACAAAGTCTTTGGCCTGACAAAAGCAGTGGAGCAAACACCGAATTGCCAAGTGTCCGAGCAGTTTCATAGTTTGAACATAATCTATTCATAAAGCCAGGGCTTTCGAGTTTCCTCTATAACCAATTGCCTTAGTGGAATAGCTCAGCTTTAGAGGGACAAATCACTGAAGGGTTCATCTCATCACAAAGTCTTTGGCCTGACAAAAGCAGTGGAGCAAACACCGAATTGCCAAGTGTCCGAGCAGTATCAGAGTTTGAACATAATCTATTCATAAAGCCAAGGCTTTCGAGTTTCCTCTATAACCAATTGCCTTAGTGGAATAGCTTAGCTTTACGGATTTAATTTCTTAAGATTGTCAAGAAGAACCTGTTATAGTCTAGGTGTTTTTGAAAGTCAAGGGATCTCATCTTTAGAGTTCAATTTCCAAACAACTGACCTAAACTAGATTTGCTTACTCGACTATTCCATCTATGAAGATCATTATCATCCCTGAACATCATAAACAAGGGTATAAACCAATTAGTTTTGCAATCTCATGTGCTAGTTGCCCTATTCTGTTCGCTCTTAATACGTGTCTGAATACCAAACCTTGGATGGACTCTTCATGAGAAGAGAAAACTTAGCTCGGTAGGAGAAAAATATGTAGTCTGATGTATCTTTTAAATTAGGACCAAGGGGTCTTTGTTTAGCAGGGTTCAATCTTGTCATTTTTAAAGATTTACAACCTTAATTATTAAACAGTTTTTAATTGAGGTGATATTCAAGGAATTCAAGATTAAAATTTACTCATCTCCTAAGAAGGAAGCATTTTATTTAAAATGTTTAAACGTCAAGTGACTTAAAAAATGTTCACGCATAAGAAGTACGAAAGAAAAACAAGTTCAAACAAGATGATATACTTGATAATGCAACAAAATTCCTAATGGATGCCCCATATGACTCTCGATCAGAATGCCCCATTACATATTGAAAGTGAATGCCCCTGAATCGATCAGATCTTGGACCTTACGTTTCAATGCCCCACAATTCTCAGTGGTGTGCCCTAGCTCCCAATATGATAGCGACATACGGCGTTAATATCATGACCTTCAGGGTATGGGGCCTCTCTAGGTTTGGATTGAACTAGAGTCACAAGATTTTTCTCAACTAGCGTTGGGAGTAACTCCTCATATGTCATTGGGATTGGACTGATGCAAATCTTTTCTTTCCTTGGTCCTCTATGAGTTTGTTTAGAAGTACTAGACGGTACAACTGCAACAGTTTTTGGACTTGAGACCGTAACACCTTTGTTGGCGTTGTAGGTACTGACATTGTTGATATCTCCCTCAATTTTTCCTTGTTTTATAGCTAGCTCGATCATCTCACCAGCCATAACTAGATCTGAGAAAGTTCCCGATGTAATTGCCACAAAGTGCCCGAAGTAAGGTGCCTTCAGGGTCTGTAAAAACAACTTTTTAGTTTCATTTTCATCCAAGGGTGGATGAACTTGGACAGACAAATCCCTCAACGCTATGCGTATTGTCGAAAACTTTCATTGTGCTTTTTCTCCAGGCTTTGTAGCATAACTCGGTCTGGTCTCATATCGTTGATATGCTTGTATTGTTCCAAGAAAGACTTGGCTAAGTCTTTTCATGTCTTGATATGAGTTCGGTTGAGCTGGTTGTACCACCGGATAGCTGAATCGGACATGTTCTCCTGGAAGCAGTGGATCAGGAGTTGGTCATTCCCTACATATCCTGTCATCTTCCGACAGAACATAGTGATATGGGCTGAAGGGCAGCTGTTCCTGTCAAACTTCTCAAACTCAGGAACTTTAAACTTTGGTGGAAGCACCAAATCTGGAACCAGGCTCAACTCCATTGCATCTACTCCATAATAATCATGGTCCCCTTGGACCATCTTCATCTTGATCTTCTTTTCCATCTTCTTTTCCTTATCCTCCTCGTCAAAATCCGGGACATGATAGTCTTCCGGATGAATGTTGGTCGCGGAAGCTTGTATATTTGCACCAGATATAGCTTTCCCCTTGATAGCATATGAGTCCTCTTGTAATCCGGGTAAGATTTCAGGTGAGACAACCCCTTGTGGGGTAGGTGGTATAGTTACCCCTTCCGGTGAACCTGCCCCAAGCGCACTGGTCTATTGTAGGCTAACTAACTTGGCAACGATCTGATCAACCAAAGATTCTTGGTTCTTCATGATTGTATTCAGAGTACTCAGACTGGTTTATCTTATCTTCAAGTTCTTTCTGCAATTTTGCCATGTTCTCCTCGATTTGAGTCATTCTGGCCTCCATTTGTTTTTTTCTTTTTCAAGCGGGTGTTATGCGGATGAGGTGTGTCCAACGCTTGAGGCGGTGTATCCAGTATTTATTCCTTTATTGAGACATTCTTCCGTTAGTTGATGTGAATGCAAAGAAAATAACGAAATACAGAATATGTCTAAATGCATGATATATGAAATATCCGAGGCATTGATCCAAAAAATGTGCCTGTTATTATGAATAATCCTCATTGGGGAAAAAAGTGTTTTATCTATTAAGAGACAAAAATATTCTGACAACTTTTGACATGTTGACTAGTCTTCTGTATTCGTATGTCACTGGTTGAATAACATGTCGAACCACTCCGGCTTCTCTAGATGGGTCGTGCCAATGTTGAGTTACTTTTTGCACTGGCCCAAGAAGTCTTGAATGACTGCATCTCTAGCATCTATCTTTTGTTGAGCCTGTCCCCAACGAATGCGTCATTAGAGCCCTCGATTGATAGGAAATATGTAAAGTCATTAGTTTGTTCCTTGAATTCGTCAGCAATGATCTCCAATTCCAGCTATCGTTTTGTAATTGTTATCTCTGAAGGGACTCCTAAGATTAGTAACCTTCATCTTGCCCCTGCAACCTCTGACAGTCAGTTTTTCCAAGATAGTCTTTCATTGTGCTTGATGCAGACCCGATTCATTCTGAGTCCTTTATAACGCATCAAAGTGATATATTCCTCAATTGTGGGCACCACGCCTTCAGGATTGAATATGACACATAGTCGCCTTGTAGACTGTCCTCTGCATTTTTATTTCTTGTATTACAACCCCTTTATCCATTAATTCAGATTATTTATGTTTAACAAACACATTTTTGGTGGATCAACACCTCTTTTAAATGATGCAGGTGATGAAAACAAAATAAAAGAGAACAAAAACAAAAAGAGTTAGTGAGGTAAATCAAAATAATAATAAAAATGAAAAATCCTACCCCACATGATATCTACCCCTCATGCTTATTATTCCTACCCGGACATGATCTCTATCCCGTAAGTTGGTTTTGAACAAGTCCTAACCGCATAAATTTCTAGTTCACATGCTTTGAACAGAAAGTAAAGCAGGAAATAATTCCGGCATCCTAGGGTTTGAAATGAGGTCTTGGGGTGGGCCCTAACTCCTTGTAGTCTCCGGGTTTAGGTTCTAAAAAAAGGTACCCGAGTTCTCCTTGCTGGTGCCCCCTTGGGCTTACCAGACCCTTAGTCCTAAACCCATCACAGGCTTGTGTGGACTAAGTTAAACTCGAGAGGACACATTCCCTTATGCCCATACGGAGAATAAATTCACACGAAGGCATAAGGTATATGAATCCCGAAGGTTACTTGCTAGGCCCATACGATGAATAAATTCACACGAAGGCGTCGCTTTCACCCCCACTTAAAACGGGTTCGGAGCTCGGGTATAGAGCCTTTAGATGAAAAAAAGAAAACTTTGAAGGCTGAAATCATGAAAAAACGATTAGTCCAACTATTTACTCGAAAATAATCAAAAGTAAGTAAAAAGGATCGAAATATTACCTTAAAATCTAAACTTACCCTTTTCGTTAAAAAGACAATTGGAAATTACCTTAGCCTGACTCACTTACCTTCCCCAGCGGAGTCGCCAACCTATCGCAACCGTCTTTCAGTTGGGCCCCGGAATTGGGCTTCGACTTAGAAAAATGTGGATTGGAGTCGCAACCGATCATTTATTTAAAAATAAATGGGTTCATCAGATACCCTATTTCTTACCTGATCTGCGTCTTACCAGAAATATGTCGGGCTCGGGAGTCGGTTACGGTCAAGGAAGGATTAGCACCCTTGAACTGCCCTTTCGGTACTACGTAATTTCCAGTTGTCTTAATTAAGAAAAATAACAATTTAAATTAAAAGGTAAAGTTTCGATCCTAATTACTTACCCTTGATTGATTTGAAAATATCCTTTAAAAAAATTGAGAAATGTGTTAGATAAACAAGGTAAAGAAAACAAATAAGATACAAGGGAAAAAACAAATAAAAAAAATAAATAAGTAAGATAAGAAAAAAATAGTAAAGTAATAATTATATATAGTAATATTTGAAAAAAGGAAAAAATATAAATATATATATATATCAAAGTATTAATAAAATAAATAAGTTATATATACACAAATACTTAAAAATAGAAAAACTACCCTCCCAATTCACCGAAAGTGGGGGTTTAGTAAGAAATAAGACAAAAAAATGGGCCCTCTAGGTTAGTAGTATAATATAATGTTTAATAATATAATGATAAGACACAAGGTTTTTTTTTTTAAATAATAATATAATAATAATGAATAAAAAAATGAAAATAATAAAAAATAATATAAATATATAAAGTTATAAGATATATTACATAAATAAAGAAATAATCAAATAAAAATAATTAAGAATATATATATTTAATAATAGGTATATAAATAAACTATTAAAAGTATAAAAAATATATACGACTAGATAAAGATAATTACAATATATATATAGTAATATTAGACTTATAAGTAAAATATTAAAGAAATATATATATATAATAATAAAATATAGTAAAAAATAAATGAAAATAATTTAATATATATATATATACATATAATAATAATAACATGAATAATAAAAATAAATGAATAAAATATCCATATAATAAATAAAGGGACTAATATAGATTTTTAAAAAGCTCTTCCCCTCCTTTAACCGAAAATCAAACCGGTTTTTAAAAATAAGCCTCGGGGTAGATCTAGGTTCGAAACTTCGAAACCCCACCCATTTTGGTCATCGGCGCAACCCACGTTTTGGGTTATTCGAACCAAATCTCAAGAAAAATAACGTGCACATGCAAAAGAAAGAAAAAGAAAATGTTACATTTTATTTCCTTTTCGAATCTTTACAATAGTTTTGCCTTTGTATCTTCCCATGCTTTCCTCTATGTTTTGTGTGTAAATCGTGTGTTACAATGGTGAGTTACAATGGCTATTTATAGTGCTTGTGGATCTATCTTTAGGAATTTAAATCTTAGTAGAACTCTATCCTATTTTTAGGAGTTTGAATCCTAGCAAAATTTTACCCTATTTTAGGAGTTTGAATCCTAGTAGGACGAAATGTGTGTTGACACACTATAAAGAAATTATGAATTTAATTTAATTCCGTTAACTTGATCCCCATTTTTATATGTTCTAGATATGGATAATATTTATCATATCAAGTGTATTCAACAAATAAGATTTCTTTTCAAATATGATACGTGACGTATATCACCAAATGTTCTAATGGTACCATTATATATCTTAATTTTGATTGTCTAAATACCTGCAATTTTACATAAACCATTATTTCTCATAAAGCATCACATTTAAAAATTGCTTCATATGTTGTAAATCAATATCAATTCAGACACTAATCAAATGTGAAACTATAATCGAATAGCCATTCTTCACTTGCTTTGTTGTTATCAACAGAAGTAATTAAGAGTTTATTGTCATTGTTTTTATTTTTTTTTCTACAAAATTCACTTGGTGAAATTTTCTTGTTGTTTCCCTTTTTTATTGGTAGCTGTTATTTTGAACATATTTTGTAACTTATAACACTAAGACTTGATGGGTTATTTTTTCTTATAAAAATTACAAATTTACTCTATTTCTTACTTTGATATGCCCTTGTTTCCTCTACAATAATTTTTTTATCTTGATTACTATCAATTGTTCCATGAGCAACAAGACTCTATTTGAGACCCAAATTCAACTACGAGATCCTTTATTTTATCATACAAATGTATAAAAATGAATACTTTACCAATATTAAGGATTTCATGATTATGAATAGTATCTCTTAAGGACAAATAAGAAGAGGGGAAAGAACATAGCAGAATCAACCATAAATCTTTTTTGTCGTACTTCACCTATATGGTCTCTAAATCTGAGTAATTTCTTTAAAGACAATTAATTGTATTAGAACCAAACCATAATAAATATATAATCACATCAGGATCTAATCATGGCAGATCATCAAAAATAAAATAATGATTAGATTTGCAAAAGCATACCTGAATTTATTTTTACAGATTACCTGAAGGTTGAGATCTTGAAGACTATCTTATAGTTGTGATTTGGATTAATTGATAGATTAAAATCTTTGAGTCTTTCTTTGGTTGTTGTGATCTTTCAAGATAGTTCTATTTAGTATAAACTCTCTGATGAGATAAGAGAAAATATGAGATTCTTTATGTCTTGGGGACCATAACCATTTTACATAGCTGATTTAAGAAATAGTTATTCTCTGTACTTATAACTCTACCCCTCATCAAATTGTAAATACAACTTTAATAGTATCTATACTTTTATTTCCATGATACTTCTAATACCTTATGACTTTATAACATAATTGGTCAATTAATTTATGTCATATTTTATGATAACAATATACATTAAAAATATGTGTCCCATAATTATGGATTTTAATTCAATAAATTGATCTTCGAGAGACTGGTTTTCTATCAACTTACTTAAATAGAGTCGATGCTTCAAATGTAACTTGATTATTATGTTTTTTATGTGGTTCTCCAATTTTACACAAAAAGAAACATTTGTCTTTTCTTTCAATACATCATGCTTGATTTGATAAATGTAAACGAACTTGAGATAGGATTTATCGATCCTTAAGTTGTTTCTCCTCAATTTTTCATGATGAAAACATCTTATCAATCTCTTTCATTGTCTCATAAATATCAAAAGATATTCTTTATTCATAATATATTTAATATTCTATATTAAAAGACCATGATTAAGGTTTACACATTTTTTTAATGTGGTAATAATGTTTACCTCATCCTCTCCAATTATATGAGGATCATCTCACATTAGGTAAAATTCACCATGACCAAATAAAATAACATCTAATGCTATCACATCTTGAAATTATATCTTTAGAATTTTACAAGCTTCTCGTTATGGCTCATGACCACCAACAATCATAATTTCGTTTAACATACGAAATTATAATTAATAATAATTCCAACAATAAACCAAAAATAAAATTTTGATTTAATCAACAAAATTTTGTAACACCCTAAACCCGATTGAGCCTAAAGTGCCACACTGGGCTACTGAGGTAACCACTGATTTTCAAAAAATGTTCATTTTCTTAACAAACATATTGAATGGTATCATAATAAAACATAAATAACTTATATAAAAACATTTTACAAAATCGAAGCTCTGTGACATAATTTAAAACAAAATAATACATCTTGAAGTTTACAACTCAAATACATAAGTAAGGTTCCATGAATACACATGCCACTAAAGATACAATACAATACTCTATCGGAGAAGCTGAAAGTCATGCTACATGGTGCTCCCGAACGACCCAGACTAGAAATCTCCCATAAAAAAATATCTGACAGTTGAGCTTGCAAAGCCCAACAGTATAATCACTAATCTAGAGCAGCATAAAAATTTCATAAACATAAGCATATTGAAGACATGGAACAAAGCAATAGGTGCATACATGACCTAGATCAAGTGCTACCTACTTAAGGTTTAATGCTCTATCACTGAATAGGGTCTCACACTTCCCTTAATCTTTCGTTAAGGGCCTCGCCATGAGTACACCTCTAAAGGGTCTCTAACCCTAAAGACTGAACATGATACGCATTATTTAAATGCGACTCTGATAATCCTTTGTATTTTCTAAATGCAAACCTGACTAATATCTGGTCTCACATAGCTCTCAGATATTAGTTACTAAAGGAACCCCGGTGTTACATAGCATCGGTGTAATTCCCACAAACATACTAAATGATCTTCTGGTCCTCACATAGCCATCAGGCAGATCACTGAGGGGAACCCGATTTCACATAGCATCGATACAATTCCTGCACAAACTGAAGCATTTGGTTGGTCTCACATAGCCTTTTAGCCAAGCTTTAACACATCTAACATATTGAATTGATGGGACTATACATGTATGACTGACACAAACAGACATAGGATAGGTCTGGTGGTGTGGTCGAACAAATTTACATATATTTCGAGCAACATCCTAGCCTGCCTTGAATATGGATAAGCTTAGAGTTAAGAACCGGAATTTAAGTACATCAAAAGCTTACCCAACTGAACTGACATAATTAACCATGTAGTTCTAAGGCACATAAGCCACATAATACTAACATTGCTAACCCACCTCTTGCGAGTGTTCGGGTCTCACACCCTAGTTAACCCCTAAAGTGGCTCGCGTAGTGGTAATGTCCCACTAGGGAAACTAAGGTAACCTAGGTATACCTTAACATAGTTGAACTCACTAAAGTGAAGTCATCGTCACACTAGTTGTTATCTCATTCATTCTCTCATCTAGAACATTATTCGAAGGCTTACTTATAATCTGAGGAATTGGCTAGCCTGATACCTAACTCGGGTTCAACTATGAGTAGTGACACTCTAGTCGTTCTTGCTAAGCTTTCCTTTAATTCAACCTCGAGTTAGAGGGACGATTGTACGTCCACCATTCATTGACTTCCTCGTAGTCCATAACTCTTATATTTTATAGTCTAATTAATTCATCATACCGCTTGTCGGTATGTCCTTTATAATGATCATTCGTTCTTAGTTACTCTCTCTGAGGCCCATAAGGGTAAATTGGTAATTTTATCCCCTAAGGGCATTTTAGTCATTTTCTAGTGCCCGAGATAGATGACTTATCTTAAATGATATTAAACTCCTCACTCTTGAGTCTATTTGACATCTTCAAGTCACTCAACCACTTTGGGTATTAATATCAAGCCTTCGGTATTGATACTCAATCTTGTAGATACTAGTCATTTGGTATGGAGACCAGTTCTTCGGTATTAAGACTAGCCGATCTCGATACCAAGCAGCTGGTCTCAATATTGATCATTTGATATTGATACTAAACCCTTAGTATTGATACCAATGGTTCAGTATCGATACTTTTTCCCTCAGTATCGTTACTCTCTACCTGAAATCCCTAATTTTTATTCTAATTCATCCAGTATTGATATTGTTCATCCCCGTATCAATACTTTAACCCTAAAATACGTATTTAAGCTCGAGAAAACACCAAAAAATTATCCCAAATGTCATAATTTGGTTCTCAATCATGTGCTAAAATTTTAGGGAGTTAACTAGGGTCTTAAAATGGCATAAAAACGTCTTTTAAACCTCTAAAACATCATTTGATCATAAAATCAAATATGTTGGGATTTTCAAAGCTCAATTTCAACATCCACAAATTATGCAAGAGTGGTGAATTGACAAATTTGAGTTTAGGGAGTAAGAAAAAAAGATAGAAAAATTAGCAAAACGATTTATAGTGGTTTGACTTCTAAACTAAGTCTACCTCTACTACCTTAGCTTATCACTAATGATTTTCTAACAAATTCACTAATTTGTTCTTACTTTTTCAAGGACAAAAAGATAACATTTACACAACTCCGTAGCTTTTAACAGACTTAGCTAGAACCAAAACCCCTTTACAAGGAAAAAATGTGAACAAATGGAACCTCTAAAAGGTAGGGTGTTTACAAGAATTTAGCTCACAAGAACAAAATATTTACAAGAGAATATGAATAAAGAGTGAAAAATTCTTCTCTTGTGTTTGATTGCTTGGATAGGTGTTCTAACCCTTTTCAAGTGTCTTGAACTTGTATTTATATGTTGGAATGAGTTTTGGTTGTTTCTAGCCTTTGGGAGTGATTTGGAGCCGTTGGGAATGTTTTCTCTACAAAATAAAACTGCCCAGTACAGAGGGTATTAGTACTCCTTTTTATATAACAAAACATTTGAAAAATTGTTTTGGGCATAACTCTCCCTTAATAAAATTTTAATGAAAAAGATGTTAATTGTTCAAAAATGTTCAGCTCCCCTTTTTTCATTGAGAAATTAAATTTTTCAACCCAAACTTCTCCCCCTTTTTGTTATATAAAAATAATTCAACTGTAGAGTTACTCCTCACTAAGGATTTTCCAACAAATTCACTAATTTGTTCTTTCTTTTTCAATGACAAAGATATAACCTTTACATAACCCCCTAACTTTTAACAGGTTCAGATAGAACAAAAACCCTTTACAAGGAAAAAGTTGCAAACATATAGAACCTCTAAAAGGTAGGGTGTTTACAAGAATTTAGCTCACAAGAACAAAATATTTAGAAGAGAATAGGAATAAAGAGTGAAAAGCTCTTTTCTTGTGTTTGATTGCTTGGATAGGTGTTCTAACCCTTTTCAAGTGTCTTGAACTTGTATTATATGTTGGAATGAGTTTGTGGTTGTTTCTAGCCGTTGGGAGTGATTTAGAGTCGTTGGGATATTTTCTCTAGAAAATAAAACTGTCCATTATAGAAGGTATTAGTACTCATATAGGGAGTATCGATACTAAGCTTATGGTATCGATACTACTATGTAAAGTAGTATCGGTACCCCTTTGGGTATTGGTACCATTTTTCATTCTGGAATTTGAGCAATGCTGGTAGTATCGATACTACCTAGTGAGTATCGATATTTCTCTTACATTTGGTATCGATACCATATGAACAGTATCAGTACTTCCTGTCCAGAAAAGCATTTTGTGCTCAATTCCAAGTTAAATGGACTTTTAATTATTTTTGGAAACTTTGAATAAATTCAATTCAAGTCCAAAAACAATTTGCCATAAATTGTTATATCAAAACATAGTTCAATAAAATATAAACCCTAAAATGCTTAAATACTCAAATCTTAGCAAAATATTTAAATTTATGAAAGCTTAACACTCCAAAGGATTAGAAATACACTACCTTGATTTTAGAAACCTGAAATGAACCTTCTTTATCTAGAAATCACCCTCATCAAGGCTAGGATGATGAAAACCCCTCTTTTTCTTGCAAAAAAATAAAACCCAATGCTTGAATCTTTAAAATTGAGGTTGTTGGGAGGTTGATTAGGATGAAAATAAAGTATAAAAGAGCTCAAGATCTTACTTTGCTATGGATCTTAGAGAGAGAAGAAAAAAAGAAGAGAAAGGAAGAGGATAGAGAGGAAATGAGAGAAACCCAATTCCAAAATGGTATAAAACCGTAATTTTAGCTTCAATTTCCCTCAGTGGTCTAATTGTTCTTTTTGTCATTTGCATTTTGTCCCTTATTTAAAAATCCCCTTTTTATGGTTAATTGAGCCCCAAAACCAACATAATCAAGCCCAACAACTTAATTTATAAATTTCACGAGGTCCACTTACCTCTCGGATAAACTCGAAACCACCGGCTCAAAATTTGGGGTGTTACAAATTTATTCTTGAACTAAAATTCTGAAACAAATACGAAATCAAAGATTCCAACAAATAAAAATTAATTCTCGTTTATTTTCGATTTTGTTATTGAACAGAATCAATATTCTGAAATAAATCAATAACCACAGTTACTTTCACGACAATTTTCTCTACACAAATTTGTCCACTTTGAGATTTTTGTAAACCCGTTAAGACAACAGGATAAATCCCAAAATAAATTTGTTTACTATCTCATTTTCCACAATTTTGAATTATCTTAGATTAAGAAAGGTAAAAGATGAAAAATATGTCTTAAGATTGTTAACCGAAGTAACAATCTGAGACGAAATTCAGACCTGATAAAAATAAAAGAAATAAATTAAATTTCTTTAAAATAAAGGAAAAAAGGAAAACAAAGTACTATTTGATTTTGATCTTCAGATCGAAAACAATTGATGTTTGTCGCTACATTGTTTCCTAAAGATAGATTTTTGACCACTCCTTTGGTGCACGAGTCCGTTGGTCATATGTTTCCCAAGATACAACTTATGGTAAACTATAGTAGCACATCTGTAGAGATCACGAACGATTCTTTCCTTCGATTATTACTGAAGAACTACTGAAAGAGAACTTTTTCAAGAAATAAGAGAAGTTCTTGAAATCTCAATTATGAAAACTTAAGAAAACTTGTCAAACTTGTGATTAACTCATTATTTATAGGGAAGTTTTAAGAGAATTTTACTCCAATTAGATATCTTTTAATATCCAAAAATAAATCAATAATTATATCTTTTAGATTTGAAATATTCAAAAGTTAAAACCTCTTTTACCATTCAGTCTTAAATAGATTTTAAAACTTCTTTTACCATTCAAACTTAAATAGATTTTATTTTAATTTGAAATATACAAAAGTATATAATTATATGTAATATTCAAAATTAAAAAGATAAAAAAATACTTTTTAAAATTGACATATTCAAAGAGTAATTATCTTACCAATATTTAAATTAAAATTATTTTTAAATTTGTAATAATCAAAAGGACTCTGAATTTAATATAAATATTAAATCTATCAATGTTATTCACCCTTTTTCCAATAGATGCATCACCTATAACGGGTAAACCTTGTAAACATATAACTTGACAATATTTTTTTATGTATTTTTATCATCACAAGATACATTTTGTTAATCATCATGGTTACGCCTTCAACAGTGTGTATTTATACCTATTTAAATCAAGTATATACAACAAAATAAGATTTCTTTCCAAGTATGATACGTTACATATATCACCAAATGTTCTAACAGTACCATCATATGTTTTTAATCTTGATTGTCTGAATACCTGTAATTTTACATGACGCATTATTTCTCATAAAACATCACATTTAAAAATTGTTTCATATGTTGTAAACCAATCTCAATTGAGACACATAAAAACTGAAATTATAATCGAATATCCATTCTTCACTTGCTTTGTGGTTATCAACAAATGTAACTAAGAGTTCACTGTCATTATATTTATCTTTTTCTACAAAATTTACTTCGTAAAATTTTCTGGCTGTTTCCCTTTTTTTATTTATAGCTTTCATTTTGATCTTATTTTATAACTTATAACACTAAGACTTGATGTGCTCATTTTTCTTATAAAAATTACAAATTTACCTTTTTTTCTCACTCTGATATGCCCTTGTTTCTACTACTAGAATTTTCTCTCTCTCGATTATTATCAATTGTTCCATGAGCAACAAGACTCTCTACTTGAGACCCAAATTCAACTATAATATCCTTCATTTTATCATACAAATGTTTGGAAATGTATACTTCACTAATATTAAGGATTTCATGATTATAAATGGTGTCTCTTAAGGACAAATAAGAGGAGGGGAAAGAACACAGCATAATAAACCCTAAATCTTTTTTTTTGTCATACTTTGCCTACATGATCTCTAAATCTGAGACAATTTCTTTAAAGACAGTTAATTGAGTTAGAAACAAATCATAATAAATATATAATCAAATCAGGATCTAATCATGACAGATTTATCAAGATTAAAATAAATACTAGATTTGCGAAAGCGTACCTGAATTCATTGTTAGAGATTACCTAAAAGGTTGAGATCTTGAAGACTACCTTATGATTGTGATCTGAATTAATTGATAGGTTAAAATCCAGGTCTTTCTTTGGTTGTTGTGGTCTTCCAAGAAGATATAGTTCTATTTAGTATAAACTCCCTGTTGAGATAAGAGAAAATATGAGATTCTTTATTTCTTGGGGACCATAAGAATTTTATATAGATGATTTAAGAATCAGTTATTCTTTGTACTTATAACTATACCCCTCATCAAATTGTAAATACAAATTTAATAGTATCTACACTTTTATTTCCATGATACTTCTGATACATTATGACTTTATAATATAATTGATCACTTAATTTATGTCATATTTTATGATAACAAATATACATTAAAAATATGTGCCCATAATTATGGATTTTAATCCAATAATTTGATCTTCAAGAGACATGTCTTCTATCAACTTACGTAAATAGAGACGGTGCTTCAGATGTAACTTGATTATTAAGTTTTTTTATGCATAGCTTCTCCAATTTTACCCACAAATAAGCAATTGTCTTTTCTTTCAATACATCATGCTTGATTTGATAAATGTAAACAAATTTGAGATAGGATTTTTCGATCCTTAAATTGTTTCTCCTCAAGTTTTTCAGGACGAAAACATCTTATCAATCTCTTTTATTGTTTCATCTAAATTTATATGTGGAAGAATATCTCGAATCTTCACCTTCTATAACAAGAACATGATGTTGCGATCCAACAACCAAATTCTATATTTCATCATGCTATTATCATGATAAGATCAACATGAAAAGCTTTGATACCAATTTGTAATAATGTAGGCACGATAGCAATAAACATAAACCAATTTCCTCAATTATATATCCATTCATTCATATCATATCATATCAAGTTCATATTAAAGTCTAACATGAAAGATAAATTTATATATAAATTTATAAATATCATATAAGTAAAAATAGTAGGATTTAAAATAAATCTCTATCCTTCCAAATTTGTTACTTCTATTTCATTTCCAAATTCAATATACGTGAGTTCGAATAAAAAAAATTAATCAATGAAATTAAATATTTGGTTTTATGTTACTAAATTAAAAAAAAAATCATTTTATCAAAACTCAATCTATTTGACTAACGTAATGTACTCTTAGACTATTTTTCTTGTTTTAATTGTGATGATTTGCTCTAGTTTCTTCATTACTATTATAGTTTTTTATTCTTTCTTTTATATCTAACAATCACTTTGCAATTTATTTATTAGTATGGGGTATGTAAACGGTGAAATATGTTCAAATATAATTCTTAACTTGTAGATATTGAACGCTCACGCATTTAATATTTATGTTGCTCAAACCTGGGATATCAAGCAATAACAACAATTCTTTTACTGTTGAGATCACTTGATTCGTACAATAACTTTACGGTTTTAATCTAGAGTTGAAATAATTTAACCAAATTAAGTTTACAATTTCAAAAAAGAAATAAAAGGGAAACACGTGTTAATGGCGCGGAGGATTTGAGTCCATCAATAGAAAAGCATTCCATGCGTTTGGCAACTAAATATCAAATATTCTTTTCAATGGGAAATGTTTAGATTGCTTTTCACATTTTATTCTCACCTAATTCAATCACATCAGTTCTAAATTAAATCCCATAAATTTATATCTTTTTAGGGTTAATCAAACTTAAACCTGCACCATTGTTCAATATAAAATACGTAATTAATCATCCAATTATTTGTGTGGTTTTAATTTGGTCATCAATAATTTTTTTTAAAAATTTATCTAACGTTATGTTTTAATTTCATTTCGGTTATCTTTCGTTAAAAAATTAACGGTGATGCTGACATGTCATCATAAAATAGTGTCATATCATTATTAAAAAATATCACGTCAGTAGTTATGTTAATTCAATCACATTAGGTATGATTTTAAAAGAATATAGTTGAATGATGGACATAAATAGTTTAGGTACTAAATACACAATTTATCTTTTTTTTATTAAAGCAATGACCAAATTTTCTTATTTTATAATTGTAATTATATTTATAAATTATAATGCCTTTGCATATGGTTTACATGTTAATTTTTTATTTATACATATATAATATGATATTCAAAAAAAATATTACAACTCTTAGTTCTAATCTTACTTAAAAGAGAAAGGTAGGGAGACTCTAGGAGAAGAAACAAGTGTTCTTAGTACTTATAGAATATATGACCTAATGAAATATGAGAAAATAAAGATGAGGAACTGACCAAATATGTTTTATTCAATTATATACATAAAATATGTGTTAAATACTAATATTATTAAAATGCGTTCACAAGGTTTACAGAAGAATTGAAAAAGAATATATATGTATATGATATTCAGTAGGACCGGTAGAAGATCTTGGAAAGATTTCATATAGAAAATTCAGACAAGGCTGAGTTAGAAATTGTAAGTCAAAAACCAATGATCCATCAAACTCGGTCACCACATCGAAGTTATGGATTTCTGCAATTGGCTTTGCCATCTTTATTCCCTAAATATTCCCCCCCCCCCCTCTCTCTCTCTTCTTTCTTCCTTTTTTGACACCCTATAACTCATCCGAATTGGGGCGAATCCAATATTTTTTTTTTTGAAGAAGTTAGAATAATGTTTTTGTAATTTTTCCCAATGGACTAGTTTAGATTTTATGTTTTACCAATGAACTAAAAGCCAAATTTTCCTCTTTGAAGAGACCAAAACCATTGCATGTTCACTTGGTTACTCCTCTGCATACAAGTGGGGATGCGGTACCAAAGTTCTGTTTGTTTCACGTAAAACATTTTTTTTTTAAAAATTCCTCATTTTTCAGTATTTTATTGGAGGAAAACTGGTTAGTCAACGTAAAACATTTTCCTGGTCAACAGAATTTACTTTGTGTTTTCTGTAAAATTACTTACGCTCTGATTTTTCGTAACTCATTTTTTGAACATTTCACTTCACATAATAAATACACAAAATAACTTTATTTGATGAATTTAATATTAATAAAATATTTTAATATCATTTTAATCAAAATATTAATTATTAAAATATTTAAAATATATTTATTAATATTATAAGAAAATACTCAATTATATTATAATAATATAAGATATTATATTTTTATTTTAATAATATATAATAAATTATTAATAAAATTTATTATTTATTAATTTCATAGAAATAATATTATTAAATTATTAATAAAGAATAATGATTTATGTATTTAATATTAATATAATAGTCTAATAATATTTTAATAAAGATATTTAAAATATATTAATTAATATTTTATAAAATATAATATAATATTATTACTTTAATAAATAATTAATATAATTTATAATATTTTATTTCAATAAATTATTCAAATGTTTTAACATGATAGAGGGTAGGGATAAGAAAAAACGACTTAACTTTAAAATATATATATTTTTAAATTTTGAGTTATTTGAATTGCTCAAATTATTCAAGTCAGTGGTGAGCCACAACATAGTGAGGGTGGAAATCCAAAAAAAATTCGATTAGTTACTTATTTTACTAATGATGTCTACCTTGAAATTTTTCGTGTATACCCTAAAATTTTATTTGTACTCATCCCATTTAAAAAATTTATGTTGTTAAAATTTGTGTGCCCATCTTAAAAAAATATTTCTGGATTCGCCACTGATTCAAGTCAATTTAAATTTTTTGTTTGAATTTCAAGTTTGAGCCGAATTTGAATTTTCTAAATTCAAATAACTGAAGATTCAAAAAAATTAAAACAACAATGTATATATATGTTTAACTTCAATTCCTCTTTTTGACAACAATTTCATTATTGTAATTTAATCCCTCAATATTAGATTTTATTTCATAGATCCTCCCACCGTAACTCTTTGTAAATTCTTTCTTTTTATTAAATTATTAACTCTTTTATACTCCCATAAATAATTTATCCTCAAAATCCCTTCTTTGAAAAGAGATAAACTACACTATTAGGCACCAAACTTTTTTTTTATTGACAAAATCATCATTATTGTTACGTTTTTTTTTCTTTCTATTTTGTCCGTCATACATTGCGCTTAGACCTTCACCTCACATATCTCTTATTCTACCTTCTATTTTATTTCTTTGAGAAGTGAGTAGGGCTTTGAACTTTCAAGTAAGATCAAATGGAATTTAAGTCACACAACTCTAACTGTGATATTCCAATTTTGGGAACTCTTGAAAATGTGAGGACCTATAGCATAACTAGCCCATTTATATTATGGTATTTTGAAACTCAATCTTCTCCTTTCCCATTATTTTCCCGCAGCTGTGATATTTCTTTTTCTCTCTCTTCCATTCTCTCTCAAACACCATTTTATTTTTATTTTTATTTTTTATCGATTCTTCGCTATTATATAACCTGAATATATATTGTATATTGTTATCTATAAGCATGCTTGCAAACTGAATATATATAACCTATTTGATTCTTGAATAATATTGCATCATATTTAATATGTATACTGATGCATTCTTAATTCTGTATGGGATCATATAATCGTCCTAATTCTGCATGAGATCCTCTATGGAGGGTGACATACCCGTCTTGTTTATGATTTATGATAAGTTTCTCCTTTGAGGTTAATTCGGGCTCTTCTTCGGAGGGTGACGTCCCCACCCTAATTTATGTTTTTTGCTCTAGATCCTCTTTAGAGATCTTAGGTTCATCTCAGAATGTAGTGTTTTTCATTCTGTTAGTATATGACGAGAGGTAAGGTTGTGAGAAACTCTGTCAGATTTTCTAGTAATAAATATCTAGCTATAGCATTACTTGATTATTTTATTATTTTTATATCTATGCATGAAATATCTGAATTATTATTGTATTTAGAGGGTATACTGAGCCTTGTAACTCACTTTGTTTCTGTTCTACTTTCAAATTATTCAAATGTATAACTGGTTTGGCTATCGGAGGAGTAGTCTCGATTTCATACTATGTGAAGTTTAATTTTTGCTTTCAACATCTTTAAATTGTGGCATTAATTTATTTCTGATTTTATAATCAGTAAATATTTTTAAGACGATTTATTAAATCAAAATCATTTCTTAAACCATTTTCTGTGATCAGCAAGACTATACTGATTTATTCGTAAATCTTAAGTCGGATAAGGGGTTGCACTAACAATCATCATAATCTTCTTTAATAACTTTTACTAAAATCTTGCCCGAGTTTCAATCAATCACCATTACCATCACCTTCACCTTCACCTTCACCTTCACCTCAACCAATCCAATTATTCTCCCCCTTGAACAAGCCACCCTTGGGTCCACTCACCACTACTATTGTTATTTCATGCCTTAGAAATAATGTTGAGCAATAACGATAAACACGTGATTAGTTATTTTCAAATCTCGAGCATTTGGAATGTCAAAGCACTGAAGAACCTTGAAGACAAAGATGGGCACAGAGGGAATTGCATCCCCTAAAATTTTTATATTTTTATATATTTTAGATATTTTTTATATTTTTTTAGTTGAAAATTTTATTTTCTCTCCTCTCCAATTTTTTTTATAAGTTCATATTCCCTTAAACTTTTATAATCTCATCCCCTCTAACATAAAATTATGTATTCGTCTCTGCTCAAAATTATTCTTTTTGAACCATTAAGATCAATTTCAAAAAAAAAAAACTTTCATGATAACATATCAAATTTATCAGATTTACTCAATGACAAACTTAAAAGTTACCATTGATGTATTGTCATCAACGTGAGATTATGAGATACTAAGTGACATTGACACTAACTGATTGATTAACTGATAAGCTCAAGCTTAATATATATATAAGGTTTAGAAATTAACTACTGATTTGTAAAAAAAAAAAAAGATTAATCTTCAATTGTCGTAGTATTTGATTTTTGTAATTTTCTATATTTGATTTCTATATTTTTAATTAAATCCATTCAACTGCTAAAAGTTATTAAAAAAGCAAATTAGACCGATGTAAAGCAGTTTATATAATTTATTTTCATTAAAGAAAAGTTTAAAACCAAGAAATGATGAAGTGGATGATAAATCATCCCTGCCCTGCATATGTATGCATTTTTGGCAAGGGTGGTTGTTGTAGACCCAATAATTCAGGATACAATACAATTACAAGACATGAAAAATCAATTAAAACGCGATACGAAACACGAACAAGACCAAATACTTGAACATGTCAAAATCTATATAAAACAAATTATTAACATGTAAAATGTTGAATAAATAGAAAGTACCTTAACACCAGCAGATACATAAAATCCTGGATCTAGGTGGGGGCACCAGTTCATATACCGGTTTGTAAGCATCAGACAAAGGCAAACTGAAGAGAGACTAAGAATGGATGAGAGTAGGGGATGGTGAGTGGCAGAATCCAGGCAAAGGTGAGGTTGGCCAAAACTGAAATGGACTGATAAAAGTGTTCATTACCAAGACTATCAAAGCATATACAATAAGTGCATATTCAAATTTGGAAGAACACATTGATCTGCTTAATTTGTTTGTGCAGGTATTCGATTACAGATGTTTGTAACAAAATACACATAAGAGACTGAGGTATTCGATTAATGTACCCAACCTAAAAGCAGTTGAAACTTCGGCGATCTACCATTAGTATAAAACTCAAACAACCCCAAACGAGACAATGTAAAAATGAAACTTTAACATTTCTCATAGACAGACCATCAAATCCTAGTGACCTATACTTCCAACCATTCCAACCATCAATGATACCGAGTTTTCTAAATACCATTTTCCAACAACTAAATAAATACGATATTAGTAGGGAACTTAACAACGTAACACATACCAAAATGAGATCAGATAGTCCTTGGACAGGTATAGGTTGTGATCTTGGTTGAGTATCTCCAGTTCAAAGTTGTCCATGTTAGTAGGGAACTTAACAGCGTAACACATACCAAAATGCTCCTACTGCAATAAGCTTCACATTTTCAAGACCTTGTACTCTCACAGGAACAGATATTTGTTTTCTGAGAAAGGGGAACAGGATTTTGCATTAATGAAATAACATATGCTATGGATCACGAAAGCTATCAAGAAGATTAACTGCACTCCTAAAAGATGATCAAAAGTGCTAGCAAACCCCTAGCATTAAAGAAAATTACAAAATTTTGACTAAAAGGTAATATACATGTCACCAGGTGGCCAAGGTTGACCCCAGGTCCATACATATCCTTCGTGTGTCAGCACTACAGAATGAGTACCCCCAGCAGCTACCTGAAATATAAATAAATTAAACGGATATTAAACACAAAAATAGGTTAAGCTCCACACTGAAAACACACATCAATCGCATACAGAAAGGCAGCTGATGTAGGACAAATGAAACAACGCCATGCTAATAATAATGTAGACGGAGTAATGCAGCAAAATAAATTAAGTATAATCAGAGATCAAAACCAAACCAAGGATTAACCACTACCACGACAAACAATAGATGTATAAAGCCCATAATTTGCTGAAATAGTTCTTCACCACACGGTAAGGCTGTAAATGAGACGAGACAGATCGCGAGTTACTCGAGATCGACTCGGTCAAGGCTTGATAAATACTTGGATCGAATGGACTCGACTCGATCACGACTCGAATTCTTAACGAGCCGAAACGAGCTACTTGATACTCGACTCGAAAAGCTCGTGAGAAGCTCAAAAATATAATATATTAAGATTTTATTTTTAAAAAAAATAAATTATTAATAATATTAACATTTGTGTTGATTTTTTTTTAAAAATACAATAAGACTCTCATGTATTTAAGGTTCAGGTTTGAATTTTAGTTTGAGACTTCAGTCTAGTTAAGTTTAAGAATTTTTTTTTCTTCATTTCGAGCCTTTTCGAGCTGCTCACCAGCTTCAGTTCAGGATTTCGAGTTCGAGTCGAGCTTAAAAATTTTAAGCTCGTGAGTTTTCGAGTCAAGTCGAGCTCAGCAATACTCGAGCTCGACTCGGCTCGTTTACACCCCTACCACACGGCAACAAAAGACTTGCTCGGGCGCACTAAAAGACTTCGAACCTCATATAAACATTATACAAATGAACAATAAAAGAAAAGCTTCTTGTCATGTGAGAAAAAAATAAGTAAAGACTTCTATGTTATATTTTAATCAACCTATGCTAGTACAACTCGGGTGTGGGTGTGGGTGTTGGGTACAGGTATGGTTAGATTTTAGTGTGGGTGTTGGGTACAGGTATGGTTAGATTTTACTAAGTTTTTTCATGTAATTTGGAGGATACTTGGAGGCCATATCCTTGCATCCATGTGTCAGGCACGAGTAATTCAAGAAAAATGAAGAATCCAAGCAACATAGGTATCAAGAATCAACTGATAGAATACACGCAAGTTAAGGGAGATGGGAGAACTAAAGCAGAAGGTTCCAGACATTTCCCACTTCTGTTCCCTTTCCCCTACTTTCCCATGATTACTTTTTATTTAAGGAGAATAACTAGTTCTCGAATAACAATAATTACTGTTATGATAGCAGCTAATCTATCATTGAAAAACAAGAAGAAAGGAGAATGAAGAATAACTTCTCATTCATTTTATTGAAAACCAGAATACATCAATTCATACTTAGCAATAGGTGCTTATATACTAAGTAGAATAACAACACTAACTAACTCAATTGACAGCTTAGCATGTGAAGAGAGTGAATACACGTGAGCTTAATACACGTAAGCAAACAAACTCATAACAGAATCATAACAAACCAATGCTTAACATCATTCAGTAGGTAACAGCAACATAGTAGAGCTGCAATGTATTTCATACTCCAACATTCACCCTACTCAATTACTCTTGAAGATTTGCATTCACCAACATTCACCCTGATCAACAACCCTTTAACACTTCGATTTGCATTCACCAACATTCACCCTGCTCAATGATTTTGCAACGCTTCAAACTACGTTCATTAACATACTCAACAACGGCTTCATTACACAGCGCAGGAATTACAGACTTATCTTTGAGTTGAGTAATTAGTAACCATATTCTATGCTTTAGAAATAAAAGAGCAGATAGTGGTTTCGTGAAAATGTCAGCCACTTGTTCAATTGCTGGAACTTCATGAACCTGTAGTGTTCCAGCAGCAACCATCTCTCGCACAAAGAATAAATCCAGTTCCACATGCTTAAACTTAGAATGAAGAATCGGATTAGCACACACAGCAACCGCACTTGAATTATCACACCATAGAGTAGGTGTACCATGCACCACAATATGCAACTCAGAAAGTAAAGATAAAATCCAACGCATGTCAGCTGCAGCACATGCAACACTTCGATATTCAGCCTCAGCAGTAGATCGAGCTACCACTTGTTGTTTACGAGAACTCCGTGATACTAAGTTTCCAGCAAAGTAAATAAAATAACCAGATGTTGAACGCCTATCATCTACATCCGATCCCCAGTTAGCATCAGCAAAGCCAGATAGCGTTAACTTGGAGGAAGGTGAAAACCGTAACCCAAAATCAACTGTACCCTGCAGATAGCATAGGATTCGCTTCACTGCCTGAAAATGAGACTCAAGTGGAGCTTGCACAAACTGACATACTCAATTAATTGCAAAGGCAACATCCGGACGAGTAATTACAACATACTGTAATGCACCAACAATACTCCTATAGTAAGCTGCATCTTTAAAGCTGGGTTCGCCCTTATTCGACAGCTTACAACTCGACACCATAGGTGTAGGAAGACTCCTAGCCCCATCAAAACCACTACGCTGAAGCAAGTCCTTAATGTATTTTCTCTGACTCAACACAATATCACCTGAGTCATAACAGACTTCAACACCCAAAAAATAGTTCAAGGTTCCGAGATCCTTCAAGGAAAACTGCACATTCAATTTGTCAATGACAAGTTGCACTTCATCAACTTTATTCCCAGTAAGTATTATGTCATCAACATATACTAACAAGTACATAATACTGGTAGTTATATTGTAAATATAAAGAGATGAATCAGATTTGGCTAATACAAATCCCTCAGACTCCAAGTATATACGGAGTCGTTCAAACCAAGCTCGAGGAGCTTGTTTCAGTCCATAAATAGTTTTATGAAGCTTACAAATAGTATTCTCATCACCTAGCTCATAACCTGGTGGCTGAATAATATAAACTTCTTCAGTGAGAATGCCATTCAAGAAAGCATTATTGATATCTATTTGTCTTAACACCCAACCATTAGTCAAAGCAAGGGAAAGTATAATACGAACTGTAGAAGGTTTAACCACTGGTCTGAAAACCTTATGAAAATCAACTCCTGGTTCTTGAAGAAAGCCCTTTGCTACAAGCTGAGCTTTATAGCGAGCCACAAAACCATCAGCATTTCATTTTACTTTAAACAACCATTTGCACGCAACATCTCGCCTATTTGCAGGAAGAGGAACAAGAGACCATGTTTTGTTCTGAACTAATACATCATATTCAGCTTTAGCAACAACCTTCCAATGAGGATGCATGAAAGTCTCTTTTATATTGTGAGGCTCTCTAATAGCACACGCAACTTGATAAATTATCGGTTTCCTAATGCCACTTTTACTCCTAGTAACCATAGGATGTGCATTAGTAGTTGTGTCAGGAGGAACACGAGTATCATTTAGTAACACAGTTGATTCAGGCACGATTTCAAGTGGATATGACTCACTATTAGTGCTATATGATTCAGCAACACCATCAACTAGCTGATTCATACTGATATTAGTCATACTTGGACTAGGAACATCATTTGATTCATCAGCATTTATGCTAGAAGAAACATCCTACCCATCGATACCACAAGTATCATGAACTGGAGTTACATGAGCACTATTACTAGTACTTCTCTCAACCGAAGACTGATGATCTCATGGAACCATAACCACTGGCAAGATACCATTCAAAACATGAGGGGATATACTGTGATTTTCAGTTACCTTGCGCACACTGTAGGGAAATACTGTCTCATCAAAAATCACATGCCTAGAAATAAAAGTTCGGCCATTTTCATCCAAGCATTTATAACCTTTGTGAGAAGAGTTGTATCCAAGAAACATACATTGCCTAGATCGATACTCTAATTTGTGCCTATTAAAAGGTCTCAAGAATGGAAAACAAGCACAACCAAACACTCGTAGGTCAGAATAGTTAGGTGATGCTTGATATAATTTCTCAAAAGGTGACTTACCACTAAGAACATCAGTTGGTAAACGATTTATCAAATAAACAGTTGTTGTAAATGCATGACTCCAGAATTTCAAAGGCAAATGAGCTTGAGCCAACAAAGTCAGCCCCATCTCGACCACATGTCGATGTTTCCTCTCAGCTCTTCCATTCTGTTCAGAGGTGTTTGGACATGAAATTCGATGTTGAATTCCATGATCACGAAACCATGTATGAAGAGGTTGATACTCACATCCACCATCACTTTGCACAGCCTTGATTGTTTTACCAAACTGAACCTCTATCATTTTGTAGAAATAAATGAAACACTACCCCACCTCAGACTTACGCTTAAGCAAATAAAGCCAAGTATGCCTACTAAACACATCAATGTAGGATACATAATAGACATAGCCATCTGAAGAAGTGAAAGGAGCTGGTCCCCATACATCCGAAACAATCAATTGAAAAGGAGAAGTGTATTCAGTCATCAAATTACAAAATGAAAGCTTATGTGCTTTGCCTTGTAAACAAGCAGTATAAATTTGAGATAAGCTACATGCATCAGTACACATTACAAGTTTTCATAACTGCCTTCACAATTTTAACCGAAACATGGCCCAATCTTTTATGCCACAAATCTAAAAGAGATTGTGATATTGACACATTATTAGCATGATAACTAGTCTCCTTTTCAACATTAGGATGTAACTAATATAAACCTTCATCCGTGAGCTTCCCTCGCAATAGAATGGTCTGAGTCTGAGCATCCTTCACAAAACAGTCGAATGGATGAAATTCAAGGAATACATTGTTATCACGGGTAAACTGAGAAACTGATAACAATTTTTTCTTAATATCAGGAACATGTAGCATATTTTGCAAGATCAAAGGCTTGAAACTAGTCTGCAAGCAGCCTTGACCAATATGAGTTATGGAAACACCCTTACCATTACCCATTAGAAGTGTGTTATTACATGTATAGGTACTTCCTGAATCAAACACTGAGAGATCATTCGAAACGTGATGGGTAGCACCCGTGTCAGGATACCAAAGTGCACCAGCAGCAGAAGACTGAGATGCTTACACTCGAAGGCGCAGCACCAGGCAAAGCAGAAGTATACGCTGCTGTTGGTACCGTTGGATTGGATGAACTAAATCTAGTATTCATAGGCATGGATCCAAAAGATGAGTATGGAAAACCATGATAAACTTGAGGTGGTAGTCTGGGAACTCTAGGATACAATGAGGATGGATAAATCATACCAACTGAATAAGGTGATGCCATATGATGTGAGCAAGCTTGCATCCTAGGAGCATGTGAGGGAGATAAATGACTACCAGCATTTGAACTTGGAGACTTCTTCTAAGTATCACTCTGCCCAGCCTCAGTAGAAACACCAGTGAAGTCTCTATCAAACCGATGATAGCACTTTTGAACTGTGTGACCAAACTTACCACACAACTGACATTGAGGTCGATTAGAACCATTAAACCTTCCGCGACCATGCCCTCGATAGTTATTACCTTGCTGCCCAGTAACTTGAGAAGACTGCTTCTCAGACGTCTCTTCACTTACTGAAACATCATGAGCACGAGAATCATTCGAACGAACCACCAGATTTGCTGAGAGACCCTCGCTAAGAAAGGTCTTCTGCCGAGCTTCACAATCAACAAGCATTTCAGTAAGGACATCTAGTGATAAAGAATCACGAGACGCAATCGCAATAATATAATCAAACTCCATGGATAATCCAGCAAGCACAACACTTACCTGCTCCTGCTCCGTAACAACACAACCAGCTGCATTTAATATATCACATATAGATTTTACCTTTGCCAAATACTCACTTACATTCAAACCTGCTTTTCGTTGAGAATGCAAAGTGTGTCGAAGTGCAGAAATTTTAGCACTAGATCTAGCCCTAAACAATCATGCTATGGAATTCCAAATAGCAATGAAGGACATTAAACCTGTAAGATGAGGTAAAACATCCAAGCTAACTATTGTCAACAACCAAGACGCCAGTAATTTATCTTGTTGTTTATAAACGACAAAGGTTGGATTCTCCTCAACCTGACCAGACTCATTTGTAATCCATTCATCTAGAACAACACTATCAGTCGTAACATATTTCATCAAACCATATCCATCAAGAATAAGAGCTACCTGATGCTTCCATAGCAGATATGTACTCTCAGTAAGTTTGACAGTGTCATGTTTGGGAATATGTTGAACACAGGATGGAGTAGAGAGAAGCACAGAGGAATTCCCATGGGAATTCACTGAAGACACAACCTGCGGTTCAACCATAGCTCTTCACCAGCAAATGCAATACTACACAACGAAAAACGCGTTTCTAGGAAAAGCGACTGATAACATGTTATGATAGCAACTAATCTATCATTGAAATGCAAGAAGAAAGGAGAATGAAGAATAACTTCTCATTCATTTTATTGAAAACCAGAATACATCAATTCATACTTAGCAATAGGTGCTTATATACTAAGTAGAATAACAGCACTAACTAACTCAATTGACAGCTTAGCACGCGAAGAGAGTGAAGCTGAATACACGTAAGCAAACAAACTCATAACAGAATCATTACAAACCAATGCTTAACATCATTCAGTAGGTAACAACAACATAGTAGAGCTGCAATGTATTTCATACTCCAACATTCACCCTACTAAATTACTCTTGAAGATTTGCATTCACCAACAATTACCACATACTAAAATTATGTAATAAAACAAGGTAGATGACTCTTTTGTTTGGTAATAATATAGATGGTTTTTATAACCATATTATTTGAATGTTTTGCTCTGCAAAGCTTGAACCTCTCTTTTCCGTTTTCGGTTACTCTTATGGTGAAAGCTATTTTACTTGACTTAGGTGCAAGTGTCAAACATGAATATTTTTCAGGTATGGATATGTTCAACATTTTCCCAAAGTTTTTATGTATTTGGAGGGGTCCCAAGAGGATCACATTCCCATAGGCCCATACCCATGTCGAAATATGTGTGGGACATGGGTATAAGACACACAAATTCAAGAAAAATGAAGAACCGAAGTAACATGAGGTAAAAGCATCAAGGTTAAAGATGCTTTACCAACGATGTTTTGAATTGAAGACGATAATTAGAACTCGTATTTAGATTTTGATCTTTAAATTATACCTTCTTTACCAGCACTTCAAGTAAGACAAATGAAGTTAGATGTTAACTTAATTTATGCCCCTAAAAGGGTGCCATAACTACTCAAACTGGTTCTTGATTAACAAAGCAAGAGGATTCATTCAATCTGGTTTAACTTCAACCAAAAACACAGACAAATTTAAGTAAACTACCTGGCGAACTACAAGCTTTGGTGCACAATGTCCCTTCTCAAAGGCCTACCGGTATCATCTTTCCGTTTGGGCTCTTCACCACACTGCCCATATTCGTTCCCACCTGCACAAACACACATCATATGATGACATTCATCAAATAATTACTTCACTCACAGCATTCATTGCAATGGACAATTAAACCCAAACTCCGCAAGACCAGAAACAGACTAATTAACCTTCTATCATCCACCCAGTGACAAAGAAATTTACATTCCATAACAAAATTATTATTTGAATACACTACACTGCTCCTTTAACAAAGATAGTATAATGTGTTTTTTTTCATCCAGTGAGCTTACCCCAGGCATAAGCTCTGCCTTCATCATCAACAGCCAAGCAATGCCACCCACCAATAGCCGCCTAGAATCAATAGCGAAATAACAATTTAGCATGCAAGAGCAACCGTATGTTATGGAAATAAAACTAAAACCGCATAGAAAAATACTATAGAAAAGAATTGACAGACAAGCACAGTCATGTGTTACCGAAATAAAATTACCTGGACAATTTTAACATTAGCAAGAACCTTAACCTGACTTGGAATATTCTCAGTTTTGGTCTCAGGAGGATGCCCGAGGGTTCCTCTCTGGTTCCGTCCCCATGTAAACAACTGTTCAACAGAGAACACCAAAATGTAAATCAAACTAATCCGAGTATACAAGAAAAGGGAAATGGGCATATGCAAAACCATACTACCATATTTATATTACATAAAACCAAGCAATCAACTAATCATCTGGTTACTGGACTCTGGAGTAAAATACTTCAGCTCAAATAAGGATCTCCTTCGAAACACTGAGCAAGAAATGGAATTTGAGAAACTAAGGAACTGTTTGATTTTTGCTTTGCTACTTGCTTTTACTTCCAAATGCAGAATGCACAAAAACACTTTGAACATTTAAACCTCTATTTGACTGTTGTTTTCCATGCTGGGTGTTAGTTTCCGCTTAAGTTGCTAAAAGAAAAGGCAAAATGGGAAAACAAAATATTAACTGAAATTCAACACAATAATAAATATAACTATACTAAACATTAGTAATAAAAATATGTTTTGCATATAAAATCACATTTTTACTATTAATTGTCCAAAATATCATTTGCTTTGGCGTACAAATACGTTTTTCAGCAAGCAAAAAACGAAATAGCAAAAGTAGCACCATATGCTCTAACACTTCATTTTGCTAGACATATCTATTCCCAAACCATATTCGGATATAGGTATGGAAATATTACCCTTCATACACATGGAAAAACTTGGAAAAGAAAAATAAACAGACCCATGTAGGATACCAGGGTTTCAAATAGCAGTTGTAGACACCCGTTTTTGTTCGGACTTAAATTATTATACTTATTTATTATTATTATTATTATTATTATTATTTTATTATTATTATTATTATTATTATTATTATTATTAATTTTGTTTACAAACTTTTTAGGTCAAAGCCCATTACAACAAGACCCAAATCTGATCCAGTTACAACCCAACCCAGCAAATCCCAACAGCAGACCCGAATAACCTACCCAGACCCGAGGCCCATGACTTGAACCTACCCATATGATATCTTAATAGTTTAGGGCTTCTAAAACCCTAAACCAAAGCCATCGAAGCAGCCACCGTCCCCTAACAGCTCAGCACCGCCGCCATTGACAATCCAGATTCCATTCGAGCCACCGACGAGCTGCCAGCCGAGCCGAGCCATCACCGATCAACATCATCACCGTCGTTATCACCGAAATCTGCCAAGAAAATACACAAATCCACTGAAATCCAAATCCAAAAAAAGTCAAAAAATTTGTTGTACCTAACCCCGGGAAATCTGGGATTAAATTTACATGCCTTAAACCTACTACATCACAAAAATCAGGCATGCAATGATATATTGGAAAGAAACCAGATCGAAAAGGAAGAGCCACGTTTGAACAAAAATCAGAAATATCAGGGGAATATTTTCGAATCGAAAGAAACAAGAAAAATAATAAGAGAAGAGAAAGAGAGCAGACGTTAATAAATTTTGGTGAAGGCTTAGGTCGCCGGAAATGAAGAAACCGAGAGGTTTCTTCTTAGATTTGTGGCGGTTGAGCTACTTTTAGGCTAAAAGGATCTCAAATCCTTGCTCTAGGCCACGAGAGGCTTCGAGTGATACCCATTTCTCTTCATTCCGACGCCGGCATACGGCGGTGGCCGCTGGTCAGTGCCGGTCGACACGGAGGAGTCCCGCCAACCTTTGAGAGTTCTCTGGAACTCTCTCGCCCATTCTCTCTCCTTTTCTCTCAGGTAAAACATAAAATGAGGTAAATGGGTAAGGAAAGCCCCATTTTGGGCTTATAAACATCAAGCAAAACGACAGTGTATTGGGGAAGGGTTTATGCGTGTTTTTAGCTTACGGTATAATCATGTTTTTAGTCCCTTTGCTTTGTAATCGCATTATTTTAGTCATATAATGAAGTTCCATATAATTTGATTTTTAGCATTTTATTTTCAGTTATTATGTTTTAGTCCATGTTACTTTATAACCTTGTTTTTTAGTTATTAAATGAAGTTATGTTTATTTTATTACAAAGCTCTTATGTTTGAATATTTGTGTTTTAGTCCTATTATATTAGTATCGTTAATGTTTGATTTTTGTGATGACCTTTGTAAATTTTTTATTTTAGTCATCAAATGAAATTTTTTGTATTTTATTTCGAGTCTAAACTATGATATTTATGTTTTGGTCACCATGCGTGTATTATTTATTTTTGGATAAATACTTATTGAAAATGTTAACTTTTAGTTTAGTACGTTTTAGTCTCTATTTGTTGTTGATCTGTGTAGTGGTTAATTCCATATTTTTATTGGCAAATTACATTTCAAATCATTTTGATCATTTATGCCTTCTGAATTAAAATATATATATTTATCCATGTTGTACGATTATTTTTTTTATTTTTTCATTTTAACGATTTTTTTTATGATTTGTTGCATAGAAATGTTATTTTTGTGTGAGATTCAACATTTTTTTACTTTAATACTAATCGTTTTATGTGCATAATTATTATGAATGTGATATTAAAGTCAAGATGTTTGATGTGTAAAAAGTTTTCTGCAACTATCAATTTGTAATTTATATTTGATATGCATATTTTACATATTCGACGATAGAATCTTCTTTAACAATGGAAAATGGTTGAAATAGCTTTCCCGAATGAGGATTGCAAATTTCAATATTTTTTATCGAGTTAAAGGATTTTCTTTAATAGTTCATTCGAAGCAAATTAACAAATGTTCGATAAATGGATCACATTTTAACTTTATATTCGACTCATAAATTCCACCATTTACGACAACGTGTAAGCGATACAGTACCAATTTTGGGCGCTCTGGGGTGTTAATCCTTCCCCACGCGTAATCGACTCCCGAACCCTTTAAAATGAACCTCTGGTAACGCAGATCAATTTTATCTTTAAAAATGATTTTTCTTGAAATTGTTTTAAAAGACGTTTTTAGGTATTCGACCTACTTAACTCAAAGGTCAATGGCGACTCTATCTAATTTAATCCAAATTAATTCCAAATCACTAATTTTCCAAATTAAAGTCATAACTATTTTTTTAAAAAACAATAAATAATTATTCCACCCTAAAAAACGGTTATGACAGCTTGGCAACTCTGTTGGGGAAATCTTAGAGAGTCAAGCTGTAAGTCGCTTACACATTGTCGTTGTGGTCGAAATTATGAGTTCGAGTCTTTTGTTAACTTATGATCAGTTCATTGAAGTTTTTTAATTGCTTGATTTTTTAATTGTCATACTAACATTTTTTGCTTGCAGCTTAGTTCAAGTTTGTCAAGTTTTTTCGTATCTGTTTTTTTTAGTCAAAGGAAGGTATGTTGCTCCTCACACACATCACATACATTTGCATAACATAAGCTCTAGACATGAGCTTCGATCCAATTTAGTCGGGTGAATGCTTTACTCTCATAAGAATTTATTCTTCGTATGAGTTTTAGCAAATAACCCATGGGATACATACCTTATACCTTCGTAGGGATTTATTCCTCGTATGGGTATAAGGCAGTGAATCCCCTCGAATTGAACTTGTTTCGTTCAAAACCTTTAATGGGTGAGGATCGAGGGTTTGGCAGTCCAAGGGGGCACCGACATCAAGGACAATTCGAGTACTATTTTCCTGTTAGAGTCGTAACCATGCATTTAGTGAATCGTAGAACTGTCACCCTAAGTATAGTCATATCGAACCTCTGTCCGTCAGTAGGTACCCAAAATAGGTGTACACAAAGGAGGAACGTTTCTGAACCTTTCCTTTTTGCTTTAAATCTTGTTGAATAACAACATGCGAACTAGATATCATGCGGTTAAGATTAATTTCTTGAAAATTATTTTGGGTAGATAGCATGTACGAGTAGGAATTTTATTTAATCAAAGCATGTTCGGGTATATATCATGACGGGGTAGGTGTTATATTAATCTCTGAATAACATTTTTTTCTGTATTGATTGTCTCACCTGTATTAAATGATTTCTTTCCTTTTGTTTGTGTACATTAACTAATTTATTTCCTTTTGTTTATGTACATTAACCTATTTATTTTCTTTTGATTGTGTCATTTTTCATCATTCTTTGCATTGCATCGACATGACATAATGCGAAAAGTATTGATCCGCAAGGGGATATTCATGAGAAAATTTTCTGAAAGAAAAGATAAAAGTTTTCAATCAAGCGGTTGTATACACAGACATGCACCGAGGGCTAAAAAAGTTGAGAGCAGAAAATGAGAATTGTTCGAAGATCATGCCGCATTCGAAACTGAAGTGGTGATCCACTGATTCAAGGAATAATCCAGCAGTGGATTCTTCTCTACAATCATGTCATCACTAGTCATCAAAAAGTGACACACTGACTTTAGCAGCGTCGAGGCATTAACAGAGTTACTTTACAGAAGCATTGAGAGGTATCAGTTCCAAATACGAATATCCGAGACAAAACAGTAATCTCAACGATTGTGCAGTAGTCGAGACTGAAATGATGATTCATTGATCCGAGGAGTAACTCAACAGTAGATTCTTATCTACGATCATCTAATCGCTATGAGCGACGCATTGACTTCCGCACTGACTTCCACTTAAGATATAACGAACAACAAACTTCATTAGAACAAGTGGGATGTAGAAAATAACACTGTAAATCTATATGACACTAGCCTATCCCCATCCTATTCCTTGAATCCTTGCAAATCCCAGTTTGTATATACAGCAATTAAAGTGGCAACCAACTGTGCAATAATAAAGGCAGTGACCAGTAGCAGTCCGGGATGCTCATCATAAGACTAGATATGTGATCTAGTCACAAAAATTAGAGTCTAGCTCACAATACTCACTTGTAAATATAAAGCACTCATCATTTGATCCTCTCTGTCCCTTAAAGACCTTACATCAAATTTTTTTGAGAGTAAGTCCATATCATGCATAACCCAAAAGAAAACTATACTCATCAATGCCAAGTAGCCTCCAAGCACAATTCTGGTAGCAAATATTTCTTTCAGTTTCCAGCATCAGGCAAGGGAGACGGCTTTACTCTGTCCTTTGAGATTTTCATGATGGTTCCATCGTTTAGAATGGAAATGATCAGAACCATAAATGGTGAAAAATTAAACTTTCAGATGAGAGCAATAAACACAACTCAAACACAATGCGGATAGTGATTGAGACTGCATAGATAGTGTAGTTATTCATCTTCTGAAAAATGGCTCTGCTAGTTAACATCGCACTAATAATAATGCTTAGTCCAGGTTCTGTAAGAACAATATCTAGAGTGCTCCGTGCCGCATCAGTATTATCGGCCACAGCGATACCAATATTAACATTCTTCAAAGCAGGAGCATCATTAACAACATCTCCAGTCATTCCACAAATGTGTTTCATCTCTTGTAACTTCTTCACAATTTCGTATTTGTGCTCCGGAAAGTCGCCAACAAACTTATCTGCTTTCTCAATCAACTCTTCTATGGGAAGGGTAGTTATGCTTGCATCATTGTCTTGTCTAAGCAAAGAAGCAGATGGATACATGTTTATTCTCATTCTAAGTCATCGTCCAGTCTCTTTTGCAATGGCAATTTGATCACATGTAATCATCTTGACATTGAAACCAAGATTAAGAGCTCTATGAATGGTCTCTTCACTGTCATGCCTTGAAGGATCAAACAGAGGTAACAAACCAACAAATTGTCAAAGAGTACCATCACCTTGTTTTGTTTTTCTAGCACATGTTGTTTTGCAACACCGAATGACCGAAGTCCATGATATGTAAACTTATCTATGATAGAATGAACATTCTTTTTAACATCTTCTTTTGTATTGAAAAGGGTTAAGATCTGTTCAATAGCACTTTTGCTTGCTCGGTGCCAGTTACCATTTGAATCAATCAAGAATTCCAACAATGGCAGCATCAATGGCATCTTGATTTTCAAATCTAGAGGCTATTGCTACAAGCAGGACAACATGCTCCTTGTTGACATCCTTTGCAAATACCTCAATCAAGTTTCTATCAACACTCAGTTTGTTAAGAGTCATTGTTCCCGTTTTATCACTATAAAGGACATCCATACCGGTCATTTCTTCAATGACAATCATTTGTTTGATAATAGCACCCTGCTGAGACAGCCTGTGAGACCTGATTTCCATGGTCATCATTTTCAAATACAAGGATCTAAAACGAAAAAGTGGTCTACTTTAGACTCAACCATCTAAGCGAATGCATGTTTGTAAAGTGGATTGTCTTGTAATGTGAAAGCTTTTATCACTGGTGAAAATTGTTCTATGATATCCATCGTTGGGATCAATATTTTTGCATATGCATTTGCATATTTGCATTTTGCATCTGCATTTCATTTTTAAGCATTTTCATAAAAAAAACAGGGAGCTAATTCATAGAGAATTCTATGAAGCGGTCCTAACCACGTGACACTACATGGAAGCAAAAAGTTAAAATTAGTACAGTTGGTTGTAGGACTGAGCCTTCCAGAATGATCTGAAAAAAAGAGTTCTCATATCCTCAGGGTTACGATATTGATCTCCTGTACAACGACTACATATGAAGCTCCAGATATTCCTCTGAAAACTGTAAGGCACTAAAGCGCAAGATCCAGAACCTGATGGATTCAGGGGCATGAATAATCGAAGAAGAATGACAGAATAGGGCATGGCATCTACCACATTGCAATGAGAACATTGTTTTATTTGAAATCGTTTTTGTTATGTCTTTATATTTGTTTAATCTTTTAAACGACTGAACTTATGCTACCTTCTAAGGTTGAATAATTGAGCAAATTTTAATCTTTAGTTCTTTGAATATTGAAAGAATTAAGGATTCTTTTAATTCTTCAAGAATTATAGATTTTTGACATATGACAGATCAGACCTTTCTTATATTGTATAAACCCCCCCCCCGTCAAGTTTTTGACCCAAAATAATTCATGGATACACAAAGAGTCATACCTATACCTTTCTTTGGGTCAATAAAGTCACACCATTGTCCTTTTATACGCAAAAATGACATATTATAAACCAATAAAACCTAAGGCATTGAGTACAAGATGTTAACTAGAACATGAACCTTCCTACTAGAAGACACAACTGGGAGCATCTCGCATCAATTTTCTGAAGTTAAACTTGTACAATTGAGGCATGCTAGGATCAAGAAGCAGAAAAGGAGAATGAATTCGAAATAATTATATCATGCATTAATTATATTATTTTCATGTGAATAGAATTAATCCTGAAAATCTATCCCCCAAGGGATACCTCTTCTTCTAAGACTTCTGTGTATGAGATGATGAACGACTTTGTTTTATTTATCCATATATGTATATATATATCCCTTGTTGTCCCCTTTTGAGCCTATAGTATTTTTCTTCTGATTCAACCCAAACGAAGGATCACCCTTCACATTGGGGGGGTAAGGTGGAATAAATTTGCTCACATGAGTGAGGATATCAATCCAGAGTAGATATCGAAAGATGAAACAAATGCCAAGTTTGGATGTGTGTAGACTACCGGTATCTCAACCGAGCAAGTCCCAAAGATAATTTTCCACTGCTACATATTGACACATTGGTTGAAAATACAGCTGGTCATGCTCTTTTCTCCTTCATGGATGATTTTTTAGGGTACAATCAAATCAAAGTGAACCTAGAGGGAAAAGAAAACGTTTGTGACAATGTGGGGGACCTTTTGTTACAAGGTGATGCCCTTTGGACTCAAGAATGCCGAGGCAACATATCAAAGAGCCATGGTTACTTTGTTCCACGACTTGATGCATAAAGAAATAGAAGTATATGTGGATGATATGATTGCCAAATCACAAACTGAAGAAGAACATGTGAAGGTCCTAAAGAAGCTATTTTTAAGATTGAGAAAATACCAGCTCAAACTTAATCCAGCCAAGTGCACTTTTGGAGCTACTTCAGAGAAATTATTGGGATTTGTAGTCAATGAAAATGGGATGGAGATTAATCCTGATAAAGTCAAAGCAAACTTGGAATTACCAACCCCTAGAACGTAAAAAGAAGTACGAGGATTTCTGGGGAGGTTAAATTATATTGCCAGCCATCTCTCAATTAACTGAGAAGTGTGATCCAGTCTTCCGACTATTGAGAAAGCAAAACCCAGGAGAATGGGATGATAGTTGCCAAGAATGTTGTGATAAAATTGAGCATTACTTAACTAATGCTCCGGTTTTAATGCCACCAATCTCAAACAAACCATTGATCTTATACTTGACTGTCTTTGAGAAGTCAATGGGATGTGTATTGGCACAACATGATGAAACTAGAAGAAGAGAACGAGCTATATTTACTATCTCAGTAAGAAAATCACTGATTGTGAGAGTCGATATTCCTCAATTGAAAAGTTGTGTTGTGTTTTGGTATGGACTACTAAGAGACTGAGACAATATTTGTTGTATCACACCACTTGGTTGATATCAAGGTTGGATCCAATAAAGTACTTGATAGAATCAATTGCTTTAATCGGAAGAATGACAAGATGAAAAATGTTGTTGTCCGAATTTGCCATAGTCTATAAGTAGTAAAAGGAGGTGTTATTGTTGATTTCTTGGCAAGCAGAACATTTGAAGACTATGAGCCAGTAAAATTTGATTTTCCAAATAAGGACTTAATGAGTATATTTGTAGCAGAAGAAAATGATGCGAATAATGAGGCTAGAAAATGAACTTTGATGGTGCCTCGAATGCTGTGGGACATGGAATTGGAGAAATACTAGTTTTACCAGAAGGAGATCATTATCCTTTTACTAGTAGGTTCACATTTGAATGCACAAACAACATGACATAATATGAAGCATATATTTTGGGTATTCAAGCTGCAATTGAGCGTAAAATTAAAAGCTTGGAAGTATTTGGTGATTATGCTCTGGTTATTTATCAACTTCGAGGGGAATGGATGACTCGAGACTCTAAACTGATAGAATACAAGGACTTGGTGATGAATTTGATCAAAGAGTTTGAAGAAATTTCTTTCACTTATTTTCCCCGTGAAGAAAATCAAATGGAAGATACTCTTTCTACATTAGCAGCCATGTTTAAGGCTGATGATTAATCTCGAATGATGCGTATTTGAATGAGTATAAGAGAAATGCCAGCTCATTATTGCAACATTGAGGAAGAGGAGGAAGACGGTATCCCTTGGTATTATGATATTCTCCGGTATGTGAAGTACCGAGCTTATCCAGCTGAGGCAACTGAGAATGACAAACGAACTTTGAGAAGATTGGAAATAGAGTATGTTCTCGATTGAGACATTTTGTAAAAAAAAAAAAAAGCAAAGCTCAGGTGCTTTTGAGATGTGTGGATAAAATTGAGGCCAAGAAAATACTTGAAGAAATTCATGAAGTGGTTTGTGGAACATATGCAAATGAATTCACAATGGTTAGACAGATAATGAGATTTGGATATTATTGGTCTACTATGGAAGGAGATTCCATCAGATTTGCTCGAAGATGTCATAAATACCAGATCTATAATAACCAAATACATGTTTCTCCTTCACCACTCCATGTAATGAATGCACCTTGGCCATTTTCAATATGGGGCATTGATGTCATTGGAGCAATCTCACCGAAGGCTTCAAATGGAAATCATTTTATCTTAGTGGCCATTAACTGCTTCATCAAATGGGTTGAAGCTTCCTCTTATGCTAATGTCACGAAAGGAGCAATTTGTAGATTCTTAAAAAGAGAAATCATTTGAAGATATGGAATACTAGAAAGGATCATTACAGATAATGCGTTGAATCAGAACAGTAATTTAATGAAGGAAGTCTGCACAAAGTTGAAGATCAAACATCACAGCTCGACTCCTTATGGTAGAAAATGAAAGGGGCAGTAGAGGAAGCGAATAAAAACATTAAGAAGATCATCACAAAAGCAACTGAAACATATAGAGACTGGCATGAGAAATTATCTTTTGCACTGCTTGCTTATCGCACCTCCGTTCGCACATCTACTGGGACAACACCATTTTCTTTGGTATATGGGATGAAAGCAGTTTTACCTGTTCAAGTAGAAATTTCTTCTTTGAGAGTATTGATCGAATTGAAACTTGATGAGACTGATTGGGTAAAAAGTAGATTTGATCAGTTGAATTTGATTGAAGAGAAAAGACTAGAGCTATTTATCATGGCCAAATGTACCAAAAAAGGATGATACAAACTTATGACAAGAAGGTCAAGCCTCGAGAATTTTATGAAGATGATTTAGTGCTGAAAAATATCCTCCATATGCAAAAAAGACTTTCGAGGGAAGTGGATGCAAAAATGGAAAGGTCCTTATATTGTAAAAAAAAAGTCCTTTTGATGAGGAGCTTTGGTTTTGACTAAAATGGATGGAAAAGATTTGCCTAATCCTATTAACCCTGATTCAGTCAAGCGATATTACACTTGAAGAAGAAGAAGAAAAAGAAAAGAAGCAAATAGAAAATAAACAAAGGAAAAGGGACAAGAAGCACATGTAAAGATTCCCTCGAGTCAAATGGTGCATCAAACTTCAAACAATGAAATTGATCAAGCACAATCATTCCAGAATCACTTCACTCGAAGATCATGGAGCATCAAGAGAGAGACACGTACGAGCATATTCAAATTGAGCAAGACAGGAATGAAGGCATCAGAATGAATTGATCATTGGTTGAATACCCTGAAACACTTATTTGGGCCTATTTATCCTTTTTTTTCATAACCATGAACCATGGCCTACATTACGTGCCTTAAAAGTCCTTTCTAATCATACATAGATATCTAAAATAGAAGAGATTATCTTCAGATTTCATCCCGCACATCAGGATTAATCTTTATTTGTAAAATGTTTTCTAAAATCTTTAATGTATGATAGAAAAATAACAAAGGGGGGTTCAAGACGTAAATTCTTAATGACGTTTTGAAACCAAAGGAGGAGTCAAGTTGAAAACCTGAAAAGGTGACTCGAATATAAAAATGGTGCGGCTGAGGCAATTGCACAAATTCCAGTAGAGGAGTATACAAGTTACCCTATCAAATCAGTGAGCATCAAAGAAACAAGAAGGTCAAACCATTGACCAAAAACAACCTGAGACTTTTAAACCATTGACCAAAAACACAGTAAACCTAACCATTTCCCAAAGATAGCTTTGATATTGACACTTGTCAAATAGCTATAATTTATTGAAGGATTAACATTGTAATTAATTCTTTGATATCCAATGAACTCTAGTTTTATGATTTGTCTCAATTGTAAAACCTAGAAAGGAGTAATATTTACAAATCTTTGATTAAACATTTTCAAAACTCTTCTAATTGATATTTTCAGATTTTAAAAATAGAAGAAGAAGAAAAACACTTTTCAAACGAGACAATCTCTCTAGAGTAGATCTTGGTAATTGACATGTAGCTCTTAGATACAAAGCTCATGCTCAGAATCAATGTTGAAGCAAGCAATGAGGAACATTGGGGGCATATTTAAAGATTCAATAGTGAATGTTGAGGCATCTTTGGAGATTCAACATTGAATATTGGGGCATCTTTGGGGATTCAACATTCTGATGTGAACGATCAGATCTTCTGAAGGCATTTCCTCAACCAGCAGGAACAAGCAGATTATTAATATCTTTTGATGTTGTTTCTCTTGAAACAAAATGTTGTCTCGTTTGAGACAATTTTCTTTCAAAACAAATTTTTTCTCATTTGAGACATAAAAAAATCTTTGAGTTTGTTTCTTTGGAAACAATTTTTGTCTCTTTTGAGACAGCTTCTTTTGAAGCATAATCTCTGAGTCGGTTTCTTTTGAAACCAAAATCCCTTAGATGGCCTAGACTCATGAACAAATGAGAAGTACTATCCCCTGGCCAAGACTCATCGCATATGAGCAGTATCACCCCTAGATAACCAGCAGTCCCCAGTAGAGAGGAACCGTGTTATCACCCTTAGATGGCCAAGACTCGTGAACAGATGGGCAGTGTCATCACTTGACCTGATCTCCTCATCACGTAGGAGCCGTGTCAATCCTAGATAACCATTCGTTCTCATCACGTAGGAACCGTGTTATCACCCTTAGATGGCTTGCCGTCCTCATCACGTAGGAACTGTGTCATCACTAGACCAGATTTCCTCATCATGTAGGAACCGTGTCAACTCCAGATAATCAGTTGTCCTCATCACATAGGAACCGTGTTACTACCCCTAGATAACCAGCCATCCTCATCTCGTAGGAACCGTGTTATCACCCCTAGATAACCAGTCATCCTCATCACGTAGGAACCATGTTATCATTTCCTAAAGATGACCAAGAACTCTTCATCACGTATGAGCAGTGTCATCCCCTGATAATATTTCCTCATTATTTAGGAGTCGTGTTAACCCTTGATAACCAGAACTCCTTATCACGTATGAGTCGTGTTATCACACTTCCTAAAGATGGCCAAGAACTTTTCATCACTTATGAGCAGTGTCATCCCCTGACAAGATTTCCTCATTATATAGGAGCCATGTCAACCCTTAGACGACCAGAACTCTTCTTCGTGTATGAGCCGTGTCGTCCCCACAACACAAACATATCAAGTCTCCAAAACTAAAAAAAGAAACCCGTACAAAAATTGGTTGGCTTTTTTGTCTTTGCCCTATTCTTGTTAACACAAGAATGTGCAAAGAGGGGCAGCTGTAGACACTCGTTTTTGTCCGAGCTTAAAGTATTATACTTATTATTATTATTATTATTATTATTATTATTATTATTATTATTATTATTATTATTATTATTATTATTATTATTATTATTGTTGTTGTTGTTGTTGTTATTGTTATTATTATTATTATTATTAATTTTGTTTACAAACTTTTCAGGTCAAAGGCCATTACAACAAGACCCAAATCTGATCTAGTTACAACCCAACCCAGCAAATCCGGATTTGACCCAGTAGCAGACCCGAATAACCTACCTAGACCCGAGGCCCAGGACTCGAACTGACCCATATGATATCTTAATAGTTTAGGGTTTCTAAAACCCTAAACCAAAGCCATCGAAGCAGCCACCGTCCCCTAACAGCTAAGCACCGCCGCCATTAACAATCCAGATTCCATTCGAGCCACCGACATGCTGCCAGCCGAGCCGAGCCATCGCCGATCAACATCATCACCGTCGTTATCACCGAAATATGCCAAGAAAATACACAAATCCACTAAAAATCCAAATCCAAAAAAAGTCAAAAAAATTGTTGTACCTAACCCCGAGAAATCTGGGATTAAATTTACCTGCCTTAAACCTACTACATCAAAAAAATCAGGCATGCAATGATATATTGGAAAGAAACCAGATCGAAAAGGAAGAGCCACATTCGAACAAAAATCAGAAATATCCGGGGAATATTTTCGAATCGAAAGAAATAAGAAAAATAATAAGAGAAGAGAAAAAGAGCAGACCTTAATAAATTCTAGTGAAGGCTTAGGTCGCCGGAGATGAAGAAACCGAGAGGTTTCTTCTTAGATTTGCGGCGGTTGGGCTACTTTTAGGCTAAAAGGATCTCAAATCCTTGCTCTAGGCCACGAGAGTCTTCGAGTGATACCTACTTCTCTTCCTTCCGACGCCGACGTACGGCAATGGCCGCCGGTCAATGGCGACCGGCACGGAGGAGGCCCGCTGACCTTTGAGAGTTCTCTGGAACTCTCTCGCCCATTCTCTCTCCTTTTCTCTCAGGTAAAACACAAAATGAGGTAAATGGGTAAGGAAAGCCCCATTTTGGGCTTTTAAACATTAAGCAAAACGATAATGTATTGGGGAAGGGTTTATGCGTGTTTTTAGCTTACGGTATAATCATGTTTTTAGTCCCTTTGCTTTGTAATCGCATTATTTTAGTCATATAATGAAGTTCCATATTATTTGATTTTTAGCATTTTATTTTCAGTTATTATGTTTTAGTCCATGTTACTTTATAACCTTTTTTTAGTTATTAAATGAAGTTATGTTTATTTTATCACAAAGCTCTTATGTTTCAATATTTGTGTTTTAGTCCAATTATATTAGTATCGTTAATGTTTGATTTTGGTGATGACCTTTGTAAATTTTTAATTTTAGTCATCAAATGAAAGTTCTTGCATTTTATTTCGAGCCTAAACTGTGTTATATTTATGTTTTGGTCACCATGCATGTATTATTTATTTTTGGATAAATACTAATTGAAACTGTTAACTTTTAGTTTAGTACGTTTTAGTCTCTATTTGTTGTTGATTTGTGTAGTGGTTAATTCCATATTTTTATTGACAAATTACATTTCACATCATTTTGATCCTTTATGCCTTCTGAATTAAAATATATATATTTATCAATGTTGTACGATTATTTTTTTTTATTTTTTCATTTTAACGATTTTATATATTATTTGTTGCATAAAAATGTTATTTTTGTGTAAGATTCAACATTTTTTTTACTTTAATACTAATCGTTTTATGTGCATAATTATTATGAATGTAATATTAAAGTCAAGATGTTTGATGTGTAAAAAGTTTTCCACACGTTTTGAACAAATATATGTTAAGTGTTGTTTCAAATTTGACAAAAGTAATGTCATAGGATTCCAACAAGTGGTTCCCACATGTTTTTATATAGTTTAGTTTTTATGCATATATATATATATATATATATATATATATATATATATATATATATATTCGTATATGTATGAAACATTACTTAGATGATGTAATAAAAATGTATTTTATATACTAAAGATATATATGACCATGTTTTATCTTATGCATATTTTTATGCATCAAATAAGCACACACAAACACACATAAATTAAATAAATATTATTAATTCTATTTACATTAGATGTACGTTTACGAGCATGCATGTAATATTTTTTTTCATCATTATTTTTATACTCCTTTATTTTATTCGAATATTTTCAAGAAAAACGATTTGTAGAACGGGCGTGGAAAGTATCACTTGATCGAAGTGATATAATCCGACACGACATTCGAACGAAATGAAACTTGAAATAAATCAATTTTAATTTGTTAATTATTAATTCATTTTTATTTTACATCGAACAATGCAAGTTATGTATTTTATTTTCTGCAACTGTCAATTTGTAATTTATATTTGATATGCATATTTTACATATTCGACTATAGAATCTTCTTTAACAATGGAAAATGGTTGAAATAGCTTTCCCGAAGGAGGATTGCAAATTTCAAGATTTTTTATCGAGTTAAAAGATTTTCTTTAAATAGTTCATTCGAAACAAATTAACAAATGTTCGATAAATGGATCACATTTTAACTTTATATTCGACTCATAAATTTCACCATTTACGACAACGTATAAGCGATACAGTACCAATTTTGGGCGCTCTGGGGTGTTAATCTTTCCCCACGCGTAATCGACTCCCGAACCCTTTAAAATGAACCTCTGGTAACGTAGATCAATTTTGTCTTTAAAAATGATTTTTCTTGAAATTGTTTTAAAAGACGTTTTTAGGTATTCTACCTACCTAACTCAAAGGTCGATGGTCACTCTATCTAATTTAATCCAAATTAATTCCAAATCACTAATTTTCCAAATTAAAGTCATAATTATTTTTAAAAAACCAATAAATAATTGTTCCACCCTAAAAAACGGTTATGACAGCAGTCAGATAGCAATATCGCGGCTGTGGAGGCATCCGATACCGCTATAGCAGAAAATAACGGTGTGAAAGCGAAATCACACCAATAGCGGTAGATCGCGGTCGCAATTTAGCGGATAGCAACCAATCGCGGCAATAGCATATCGTTATTCCGTTATTTTTCTATTTTTTCATTTTTTTTAAAATCAATTTTTTTATAAAAAAAATGAACTCATTTAGAAAATATTTACGACCACAATATCCGTAATTATCATAATAACATTTATTATATCCGTAACCGCGATAAACGCAAGTCCACAACTTCAATTTAAATCTCTGTCGGATACCACCGAAAGTCACACTGAAGTGCAAGTAACATAGGTAACAAGTAAGAACCAAAGATACTTAAAGCACATAACTTTTCTACAAAATAAAATGTATGAATCCATTTTTATTATAAAAAAAACATGATTAGGATAGAAATGACGCTGTATTCTAGTTATCCTCATCCATTCGTTTCAATAAATTATGAAATTAACTTTTAACTGTTTTCTTTTCCTTTTTCATGTTGACCAACACTCTGATATTCAGTAACCATATCGGATCCGACTGTACCAGGATCGGGCCAGGTGAAACTCAAATAGAAGAAAAGCTCTATTTCACCAAAAAGGCGAATGAGGGCAAGTAGCAAAATCAACAGCCGATCAATCAAAGCCCAGAAAACCCAAGTTAGAACAGTTGAAAAACAGCCGATGCTCGTTTCGAAAACAAGAGAAGTTTCAACCAAAATGGAAACAAGCAACTGAATAAACAATCAATACCCACCTCAAAAAGCACCAAGAAGAATATACATATAAAAGCAGAAAGGGGGAGTTGCGGCGGAGGCCTTGCCATCATCACAAATAGCGCGAGAGTTACAGCTGCCAGCGACGACGGAGCGGACATTGTGAGGCTCAAGAGCTTGAACAACGCAAACCCATTCTCTTTCTTCATTGTTTCCGATACCCAATTGGCCATCTTCACCTGAGCCCCTGAGATCGTATGCAATTGAAATCAATTTTGACAAAGCGTCGTAAATTTCAAAACCACTGATCACGATTTTAGTTCAAATTTTATTTTATATTTTTAGAATAAAATTAAATGGATATTAAAATTGTAAGAACCAAAATGAAAATTTCTACAATCAACACATTAAAATGAAATAGTGGGTATGAGAAAGACAAATTATGTTAGATGTTTGAAGTAGTAGAAGTATATTTTAAAACTTTGAAAGTTCATAATCTTGTGTTAAGTGATTTTTTAAATCCACATATACTCTTAAGTTTTTATTATTAAACTAAAATGATTACAAAGTAGTATATGTTTTAAATATTCTGAATTATTTGACAATAAAAGTTCAATCACCTGCTGCATCCGTTAATGCTCGAACCTATGACCTATAGGAACAACAATGATTCATTTAGTCATTTTATTCGAGTTTTTTGGATAAATTTTTAACATTTTTCTTGTATTATCTCAAATTATGGTTCACATTAAAGACTAATGTCTAAGACATGAAGGGCCAATTTCTGATATTTCTTTTTTTTTAAATTACTATTTGCATAAGAAAAAAAAAGAGTTTGAAAGAAGTTACTTTACTACGATTTATACAAGATTTCTATCATCTCACTCAAAGGGAGGTGGCACCACAGTACATAATTATTACATATATAATTTGTACAAAAGAAGCTATGGCTAGTATGCGAGCAATGTTTGGACTTGCTGCATGTCATCGACTAACCTAAAACCCAAATTCCGTGGTACCAATCGGAGGTTCTATAAAGAAAACCAAAGAGCTGAAAACAAGAACGGAAACAGCAAACAAAATGAGTGATTTGCGTGGATCACCGAATCTCCCCACCACTCTCATCTCTTCTTCTTGACCACTTCTTGAAGATATCTCATCCAACTGCAGCGAAGGGCATACGAAAAAACCATATGCTATACCACTAAACGCAGCTCCCAAATGTGTCCTGCATTTATAATTTGATACCGTTAATGGATTAGATCTGTCCAGCTTTCGAAAACTGAGCCAGCAATTCGACCAACTGCAGTGACTCGAGTCGGACTCGGTCAACAAAAATCAAATAACAACCATGCTCCGTACATGGATACATCTGCATGCAATGATTAACGTTTAAACAATGTAGGTAGAGCATATCTAACCAGTCATCGATCGGACCGAAATTGCTTAATATGCAGCTAAGAGCCGTCACAAGTATTGCCTTTTGGAACATTCTATCCGAATTATCCTTTGACATCACATCTCTGTTTTGTATTTGATAAATCAGCCATGCACCGATCACAGCAAAAACTGGTCCCTGCAATTAGTTTGAGAAAGAAATGTTAGAGTTGACACTTTTGCTTATATCAGTATTATTTTTTCTTATTTCGTGTGACACACCGTGCCACCAACTGTTGGATCCGGTGTATGAAGGAAGCTTATCAAGTTTCCGGCGAACCCCCCGAGCAAATATATTAAGAAAAATGTGAACGATCCATAATGTCTGCAAACTTGGGGCCCGAAAGAAAGAAGCCCCCAACAACCAAGAGATACATGAAGAATCCCGGAATGCTGCATCACCAAATCAACCATCAAGTAATTTAAACGTTGTTATGGTAGATAAAACAGGAAGGAAAAAAAAAAGATACTGCGAATCACTAGAATGAAATATCATGATCAGACAACGAAAAGAAATATCGACTCGGGCAATGTTGTGGCAAGAGGACCAAAGTAACAGATACATGTATCCGACAATTATACTCGAGTCTAAGTATAGACAAAATCATGCAAAAGAAATAAAACGGAAAAAGAACACGAACACAGACCCAATTGTTTTAGTCTTGTACCAGAAACATTGGTGTCACAAGCCTCCACCATTCTCCAACCAGAATAAGATCGTTTATTTTAGCTCCATATAATGAAGGAATCGAGAAAAGCTCCAACTCGGGGATTCTAACTGGAGTGGCGATTTCGAATATGAAAACTGCAATGTTTATGGAAGCCAATATACCTCTGCATTTAGAATAAAAGAACTATATCAGAGCATGAACATGACAAACTAACAACTATGTGTTGAATAATGTGTCTTAATTCTGTCTTAAGCAAGTTTATTTGTGGTTTGCACATTTATGACAGAAAATTTGTTACGTCACAAATGTGTTGAAGTGATTATGACACAAAACATGATCATGCAAAATTCGTACACAATCAGAACATGTCGTTCAATGTCATGTTTCCGTGAAGTGTCAAAAATTGGCAGATGTAAACAAAAGTAGAGGGGTAGTGATTTACATTAAGTAGAGATGAGAGGCTTCATCAGAGTAGTTCAAAGCTTCAGACTTGTGTGAGACTCTGTTAGCATCTCTTATCCTGAAGCCGATATCGCTTCTGAACTTTGCATTTTCGTCTATCTTAGCATATTCTTCGAAAGAAAATGGAAGTACAGTTTGGTTGTCATCAGGAGTTTCGCCATAGCTTTTAGGCATTGAATCTGAAGAAACAATAGAAGGAACTCAGTCATAGACAAAATCGATGGATCGTATGGTCTCTCTCTCTCTATATATATATATCATTAAAATATCCTACGTTTTCGAACGGACTAAAAAGTGGTTGAAGTTGAACTGGAAAAAGACCAACAGAACATAAAAACTGGATTTAGGGGGTCTAAATGAACCGAGCTTAAATGAGCAATGTTGCGTTCATTTATTTATTTTCAAAAGTGTTCATGTTTGGTTTGTATTTGTTTAATGTCTTAATATTGTGTTCATGTTCGTGTTCGTTTATTTATTTTTGGAGGTATTCATGTTCGATCATTTATATGTTCTTGAACATGTTCGCTTAGCATTCGCGAACATGTTAATTTATATGTTCTTGAACATGTTGATTTGCATGCAAAAAATGATAAAATTACATCACTAGTGCTTAAACTCCTTAAGTTTTTTACAGCTTAAACTCCAAATTTCACCACGTGTTGAATTAAGTCTCTACATTCACCAATACTTAAAATATAAAAAATAAAAAGTAAATGAGTTTCTAAACGAGCTTGTTCGTGAACATAAACGAATAAGTTGATTAACGAACTTGTTCGTGAACATAAATGTATCAAACACACAAATGTTTGTGATCGTTCGTTTATTAAATGAACATAAAAATTTTGTTCAAACTCATTTATTTAGCTTATCAAACGAATTCTATACGAACGGCTCATAAATAATTAACCGGACACTCTTTCCTGATCATGTTATGACCATCCATGACTAGGGACAGACGCACGTTATAGGTGGGAGGGGCAATTGATAGTTTCAAAGCCATTGTAATTAAGTCATTGTGTCTCCCAAATTTTTTTGGTATAATTGCTTTTTAGGATATAGTGAATTTTAAAATTAATAGAATTAAGTCTTTATCCCAAATTTTTGTAGTTTAATTATTTTTTAAGAATTTTGAATTTTTAAATTTAGTGAAACTAAACCCTTCTTCTCTTAATATTTATGGTTCAGTTACTTTTACGACCCTATTTATTTTAAAGTTAAGCATTTTGCCCCCTTCATGATCCAATCCTAACTCCTCTGTCCATTACTGTTTTTATTTTACGAATTCTAGTATATCCAACATGTTATGTCATGATTGTGTCCGTGCATATGATCAAATTGTGACAAAAGAGAACAGTGCTTTTTGGCATAGAAAATTACCTTCATCGAGTTTGCCAAGATAAGCCTCCAGAGATTCCAGCAGGCCCTTCTTCATGCTACTTTCTCCAGTTCTAGCAACCAACTCCATTGAAGAACCCTTATTTGAATATTCTTGTAATTTTTGAAAATAAGAATCCAAAGACCTCAGCTGTGAACTTTCTTTGGGCAATGCTTTCATGGATAAGGGTCTCGGATGAACACCATTCAATGTCCAAAGACGCCATTGAAATCCATTAAAACCTCCATTTTTGTCCCTAACGTCAGCTTTTGTTAAGATACCTAAAGAAATACGCAATGGATTCCATTGCAAACCCTTGCATTTGCAGTCATGATTTTGATCTTTATATGGCATTTTGAAACGCAATGGAATCACTGCCATGGTAACCTGCAAACTATCATTAGTGGAAAGACATAAATTTAATTGTGATGAAAGCTTGAATAATTCAAAAAACTTATGAATATAATGTTTTTTTTGCCATTTTCCTGCAGCAATATAATCTCACACACGTTCCAACACATAATTATGATCTAATATCAAATACATACTCATATTCGGTGCTCGAATCAAAATAACTTGACTAATCAATGCAAAATTGCCAAAGTCCAAGAATTTATGAAGCTTTCATTGAACTAATGAAAGCATCATGGTTTAATCATATATAGAATAAAATCTCCGATCTTTTCGACATTTGGAGCAACCCCAAACATTTTTCGTTTCTTCAAAACAAATCCAAATTATCATTTTCTTTATCGTAGTTTTAAACCTCCAGAATATTGAAAGAGCACCAAGTTCAAGAGCTTCCATATTATGCTCTTCACAATTCTGAAAAGGTTTTATTCGGTTATAACATCAAACACTTGGTCGGTCAACTTTCATGATTCACCGGGAAAAAACCGAACTCTTACATTATCAAGATGTGCTTAAATTTTCACATGAATCTCACCTAATAAAACATCTAAAGAATCCAAATGTTTCACCATAAATTATATATATATATATATATATATATATATATATATATCTCTTAAAGCATGCCAAATATTTGTTCTTTTGGAATTATACTATATTAATAGTACGATAAAGAGAAAAGAGATAACATCACACTAGCAATCATAAAAGAAAAGAAAACAAAGGTGTAAAACGTGGGAAATTAAGTACCCTTTTTGAAGAAGATGAAGACCTTAACAAAGATGTTGGAGTTTAAGGGAAGTGAAGATGATTTGCAGACATGGTTGTGATTTTCACTAATGGAACTATGTTCATAAATAAAGGCTTATTAAAAATATGAAGTGCATAATTTGTTTTGCAAATGAAAAAGATATGGTAGGGGGAATCTATTAAATCTCCACTTATCTTTGTTGGTCCAATTGTAAACTACCACGCGTGATAAATTCAATCCAAATGTATGGGATTCGCCCCAATACCCCAAACTTAGATTTTGAGTGGACCCACCGCTCCCTTTTATGGCTGTTAACACGTTTTCGGTTTTGGCTAATTAACTCCTAATGCAACCCACCCCCTATGAATTTAGACGACCCACCGTAGCAGCCTTAGATATTTGTGATAGTGGTGAACAAAATTTGACTCGATTTAATTTGAAAAATTGATTTTTTATTTTAAATTATTCGAGTCAATTTGAATTATAAATTCGATTTTCGAGTTCGAGTTGAATTTAAATTTTGAATTTTCGAATTACTCGAAAAACTAAAAATTTGACTAAATATTTTGATAGTTTTTTTTATTTAATCCCTGATTTTATTATTTCTTCAATTACTCCTTCATTTTAAGTCATTTTTTTACTAAATTTGAACCATGTACTCATAAATCATAGCATAATACATGTTTACTTTCAATTTCTCTCTTTGATAACAAATTTTTATTTTTTAATTTAGTCCTTCAATTTTTCATAATCTCCTTATTTCTTCCATTCGTCATTTATTTTAAGTCTATTTTTAGCAAATTTGAGTTACATGCTCCTAAACCATAGTAGAATGCATTTGTACTTTCAATTCCTCTTTTTGATAATTTTTTTATTTTTCAATTTAGTCCTTCAAATTTTTATAATATCCTTATTTCTTCAATTCATTATTTATTTTAAATCCTTTTTTACCAAATGTGAGCCACATGCTCCTAAACCATAGTAGAATACATGTGTACTTTCAATTTCTCTTTTTGGTTACAAATTTTTTATTTTTCAATTTAGTCCTTCAGTTTTTCATAATCTCCTTATTCCTTCAATTTGTCATTTATTTTAAGTTCTTTTTTTTTTACCAAATTTAAACCACATGCTCATATACCACAATAGAATACATACTAACTTCAATTGTTATTTTTTTACTAAATTTAGTCCCTTAACTTTGCATTTTACTTAATTTGGTCTTTTGACTACAATTGTTTGCAAATTCTTTCTTCTCATCAATTCCTTTACTCATTTATATTCTCATCAATATTTTACCCTCAAAACACTTTCCTTAAAATATAATATTATGAATATATTTCATAATTTTAGATTATATTTGATTTATTAAATAACATTATAATATGAAGAATATATATTATGGTTAGATAAAGTCAAAAAATTGAAGAAATCATTGCCATAATACTATAAATAATTATAATAAAATTAGTATAGAAACTCAAATAACTCGACTCGACTAGAAAAATTTCAAGTTAAGTTCGAGTTGTAAAATACGACTCATCAATTCGAATAACTCGAAAAAAATTTACTTGACTCGACCCTAATTTGTGATTTTTAAAATATTCCAATTTCAGTTGATATAATTACTTGTATTTATTCATATAATTATTTATTTTTAGGGAATATATTCTGAATCTTTTCAATTTTATTGGCTATCTTTGATTGGAATGTCTATAGTAAAATAATATAATAATTTTGAGATCTATTAATTGACTGAATGATAAAAGAATGTTTATATTGTCATATTTTGAATGAATTTGAACTTTAGCATATGTATTAAAGATTTCATACCTTTCTACTTAATTAAAAGAAATAATAATTTCACAAATAATATTAAATATTAATATTTATCTTTTAAATAAATTTTAAAAATTCATTTTAATTGAGGTAGGGTGGATATTTCATAGAAGAGTTATAAAAAATTGAATTAGTTAAGTTGGTGAGTTTTTTATGATTTAAATTTTATTTAATTTTTTAAATTGAGCCGAGTTGTTTGAGTTTATCTTCAAATTTAATTATAATTATTTATAATATTATAGTATAAATAATTGTAATTTAAACGACTTCTTCTAATCATATAAGATATACATATATCTTTCTTATATTTTTTTCACATGTGTTAGTAACGAGTAAGATTAACAATGTTATTTGATATATCAAATACCGACTTAAATTATAAAATATATTTATAATGTTATTTTTTTAAGAAGATATCTTGAGAATAAATTATTAACGGGGTATAAAAAGTTCAAGACTTGATGGAAAGAAAATTTTACACAAAACTATAGTTAAATAATCAAGTTGAATAAAATATAAGATTAAGGGATTAAATGTCATGTCAGCATATATGTTTACTATTAGGCTCCATTTAGTAATGTTGTACAAAAGCACTTTTAATTAAAAAATTCATTTTGATCGTAAAATTAATGTCAAACCGATAAAAATTTAAAAAAATATTTTTAATTTACAACATAATGTCTAAAATGAATATTTTATCTTTTTAAAAAAATACTTTTTAACAGTAATCTCATATAGTTAAATTTTAAACTGTAATTTTGAAAAATCCACTTTTAAAAGTTCTTTTCTACGAAAATTTTAAAAGTCACTTTTCAAATCAATATCAAACTGGCCCTTAGTCAACTAATCGTTTTCATCGAACATGGACTATTGTAACTTAAAATTAAAAAATTAGAGGCTAAAATCTTTCAGAAAAAATAGAATCAAAGTGATCATTTAAATAAATATTAAGGGTTAATTTCATCGTTTTGTCAAAAAATAAATAGTTTTAATTTCTTTTCATTTACTCCTGATTTTGTAGCTTTTCTAGGGTAAACTACACAGATTATCACTCAACTTTCTTGTCTCCCCTATTTTGGTCACTAAAGTTTAAAAAATTTCAATTTGATAATTCAACATTATTCATTTATTTTTATTGTCACCCCACCGTTAACTTTATAAGGGTGTTATGACATTTCATTCTAAACTAAAATTTTCTCACTTTGGCTGGTTGTTATTCTCACTCACCTCATGAAATAGAACTCCACACCAAACTATTGACAAAAGGTAGATTTATGGCAAGCCATATAGAAATTTTTTACCATTCATCAAGTCACTGAGGAACTTTGAGATCTGCTATATTTTGAGGAACAAGAGGATATAGAAAACAAAGAAGAGGAAGATGTTTGTGATGATAACAACGGGTATGCTCATCTGAAAACTCAGCTTCCATCTACAAACTATGCATGATATATTTCCACTTTTTCTCCTATGAAAACTATGCATGCAATCCATGTATTAATGGTAATTCATTCGTTGAAGCTTCTCGTGAGATGGACGACGACTTTAAAAGGCCAATGAAACAACTCAAGGCCAACAGTTGGAACTATTGCATTACATAAAATCACATCCCACCACCACCAAAGGCTTCTTTCCCATATAATCTCCTTCGACAGCTCGTCGGCGACTTCTATATCTTGACAATTTTATGATGTGTAACACAAAAATGAGGTGAGTAATTAGTGGGATGGAAATATGGGATACATGGAACATTATTGTTCAAATAAATCTGGGCAAGTTTCGAGGTCAAAGAGTCCAAATTCATGCTCAATATCATGCAATTGTTGAAATAAAATATAGTGAAAAGCTTATAGCCAGAGTTTCATTTCCCTTTCAACACGTATTCCTGACCTCAAAAAGGTATATACCATCTTTCATTTTATTAATATGTTTATTTATAATTGTTGAGATAACTGATATTAGTTATGTTTGTTAGAAGTCAGTTAGTAGACTGTTAGAGAGTTAGTTATGAGCAGTTATTTCCAGCTCTTACGTTATTGTTTGTGCAATGTACTATATAAATTGGAGTTTAGCTGAGTAATAAAATAACGAGGCATTATTTTAACATGGTATCAGAGCCAGGTTTTTTTTGGATCTATCTGCTTGGCCCACCTCTAAACCGGGTAGTGTGGCTCGGCCTTTTTTTCCACATCAGCTCTCATCTTCTTCTCTCTCATTCCCAAATTTCTTTCCTAGGGATTTCGTTCATCGTTCTCCACTGCAATGCCTCCACTAAATGATTCAGCCGTGGTTGATTTCAATCATCCACTTTTCTTGCATCTATCAGATACTCCAGGCACTCCGTTGATTTCTCATCAATTAGTTGGATTGGAGAACTACAGTGTTTGGAGCAGATCGATGCGCATAGCATTGTTGGCGAAGAACAAACTTGGCTTCGTTGATGGTGCTTGCCAGAAGCAAAATTACGATCCTGACTTGCATCCTCAATAGGAGAGGTGCAATGCTATCGTGCTGTCCTGGATTCTCAACGCCGTGAGTAAGGAGCTCTCGGCTGGTATCGTCTTTGCCTCAAATGCGGCTTCGATTTGGGACGATCTGAAGGAGTGCTTTGATAAGGTGAATGGATCTCGGATTTTCTTCCTTCATCGTGAAATAGCTACAATTTCTCAAGGTGAGTTGAGCGTCTCAACGTATTTCACAAAATTGAGGATGTTGTGGGATGAGTATGTTACGCTTGTGCCGATTGTGTCCTGTGAGTGTGTGAGTTCGCAGCAGTACTCCAGGCACATTGTCCAGCAGCAGCTTCTTCAGTTTCTCATGGGCTTGAATGAGACCTATTCTTCGATTCGAAGCCAGATCCTACTGATGCAGCCTCTTCCTTCGGTGAACCAGGCGTACTCCATGATCGCTCAAGAGGAGTCTCTGCGGATTCAGCTCTCTGCTATGCCAAGTCATGATTCCTCGGTGTTCTATTCCAAAAGTTCTGGGACTCTTGATCGTCGCCGGTTTTAAGGCGTTTGTGATTTTTGCAAGATCAAAGGTCATAAATGAGATAGCTGTTATCCTCTTATAGGGTTCTCACCTGATTTCAAGTTCTCTAAACGTAAAAACGCGCAAGCTGCAGTGGTTGTTTCTGATCCTGCTGGAGCCCTTGATAAGTCGAATTCCTCTGGTTCCTTGGCACCTACCTTCACTCAGGAGCAGTACAATCAGATCATTAGTCTTTTGTCCTCTGATGCTTCGGTTGATTCCTCTGTGAATCTTGCAGGTACTATTGATAGTTGTTTACCTGCCTCTAGTAAATCATTGACTTGGATCTTAGATACAGGTGCTACAGATCATATATTATCTGATTTTCAATGCTTGCAATCTCCTATCTTATGCCCTTCACGGTCAGTTCAATTGCCTAATGGTCAAACTGTCTCAATCAAATATGTTGGCTCTTGTTTCCTAAATTCAACTACCAAATTGACTAATGTGCTATATGTTCCGAATTTCTCTCACAATTTACTCTCAATTTCAAAGCTCACCCGTGACCTGCACTGTTCTGTTACTTTTTATCCTGACTTTTGTATTCTGTAGGACCTCTCAAGTGGAAGGATGAAGGGGATTGGTAAAGAGTTTAGAGGGCTCTATTTTTTTCAGTCCTCAGCTTCACTTACTGGTTTGTCACTTACACGTGTCTGTTCTAATTTTTCCCCTAGCATGTCTTGTGATTCAGATTTTTTTCATTGTGGTCATGTGTCATCTGAATGTATGACAACTGTTTCTGGTAATAATACAAGCATTTGGCATTCTCGTTTGGGACATGCTGTTGTTTCAACCATGAACAAATTACCCTTGTTTAATTATGTTAAATTGGATTCCAAGCTATTGCACTCTTGTCCTATATGTCCTTTAGCAAAACAAACTAGACTCTCATTTCCTGTTAGCCTTACTTCTTCACAAGTACCTTTTAGTCTCATTCATATAGACTTATGGGGTCCCTATCGAATTGCTACACATAGTGGTCATAGGTATTTTTTAACTATAGTTGATGACTTTACTCGCATGACTTGGGTGCACTTGTTGAAATTAAAAAGTGACACTATTATCTCTCTTAAAAACTTCATATCCTTTGTTAAAACTCAGTTTTCAGCCAATGTTCAAATCATTCGCAGTAACAATGTTACTGAATTTTTAAATTCTAAGTGTTCTGAACTTTTTACCTCACTTGGCATTCTTCATCAAAGCTCATGCGTTCAGACTCCCCAATAAAATGGGGTTGCTGAACGCAAGTACAGACATATTCTTGAAGTTGCAAGGGCACTTCGGTTTCACTCAAAGGTTCCTATCAAATTTTAGGGTGAGTGTATTACTACAGCCTGTTATATAATTAATCGATTGCCTTCTTCTGTTCTGAGTTTCAAAACTCCTTTTGAAGCTCTTCACCATAAGGTTCCCGATCTTTCTCATTTACGGGTGTTTGGGTGTCTTTGTTATGCTACCAAACTTAATTCTCTTGACAAATTTTCTCCTAAAGCTATTCCTTGTGTCTTCTTGGGATATTCTTCCACTCAAAAGTGATACATTCTGTTTTGTCTTCAGTCAAAGCAATTTCTTGTGAGTAGAGATGTTGTGTTTCATGAAGCCATATTTCCTTTTCATCTTTCTGTTTCAGAATCTTCTCCTTTTTTTCCCTCACAGTCTTGTATTCCTGATTCTGATTTTTTAATCCTTGATTCTTTAGTTCCTATTGATACATCTCCTATTGATGATTCTACAAGTTCTTCTAGGGAAATTCCTACTGTGTCACCTCCTTCATCCATTTCTCCATCTGGTTTTTCTACAAGTGCACCTGGTAGTCAAACTGAATTTTCACCAAGTTCTTCTCAAGCTGGTATTCCTTCTTTCGCTCAAAATTCGCCTTTGTCTAGACGACCCACTCGTGTCTCTAAGCCTCCGACTTGGTTAAAAGATTATGTTTGCACTTGCCAATCCACTTCATCCTCTACCACTTACCCTATTTCTAACTATATTTCTCATTCTCGTTTACCCTCCCACACTCAGCATTTTTTAGCTTCCATTTCTCATTCTCATGAACCCACCACCTATCGAGAAGCTTGTTAAAATCCTCAGTGGCAACAGGCTATGAGAGAAGAGATTCAAGCATTGGAGTTGAATAATACTTGGACTGTGGTGCCTTTGCCCTCTGATAAGGTTCCCATTGGTTGCAAGTGGGTTTACAAAATTAAGTATCATGCTTCTGGTGAGGTGGAAAGGTTCAAGGCTCGGTTGGTGGCCAAAGGGTACAATCAAAAGGAGGGAGTTGACTATGTGGAGACTTTTTCCCCTGTTGTTAAACTAACCACTGTGATACTGGTTTTGGCTCTTGCTTCAATTTTTGACTGGTCGTTGTGGCAAATGGATGTTCACAATGCATTCTTGCAAGGAGATTTGGTTGAAGAAGTCTATATGCAGTTGCCTGAAGGCTTTTCCAGCCAGGGGGAGCATATGGTTTGTAGGCTGCAAAAGTCTTTGTATGGACTCAAGCAGGCTTCTAGACAATGGAACAGGAAGCTGTCTGAAGCACTTACATCAGCAGGGTTTCAACAAAGTAGGCATGATTATTCGATGTTCACGAGGCGAGAAACAAGCAAGTTGGTCATTGTGCTTGTGTATGTAGATGATTTACTGATTACTGGGAGTGATACTGCTATGATAGAAGATCTCAAGTGTATATTGAATTCTAAGTTCAAGATGAAAGACTTGGGTGAATTAAGGTACTTTCTTGGGCTTGAAGTGTTACGATTGAAAAAAGGAATTGTTTTAAATCAACGTAAGTATGCTCTGGAATTAACAAAAGATGTCAAGGCAGGGGGAGCAAGGCCTGCTTTAACTCCTTTGGAACATAATAGTAATTTCTTGGCTGCCTCGGAGACTGAGAGCTTGAAGAAAAAAGTAGAAGATGTGGTTGATAAGACACAGTTTCAAAGGCTAATAGGCAGGCTTATTTACTTAACTCACACTAGGCCTGACATAGCCTATTCAGTTCAGCATCTAAGTCAGTTTATGCATCAGCCTGGAAAGATGCATATGGAAGCAGCCCTAAGAACTGTGTGGTATGTTAAGAGGAATCCAGGGCAGGGAATTTTACTAGATTCCTCCAGTACGTGTGCTTTGATTGCTTACTGTGATTCTGATTGGGCAACTTGTCCAATGTCAAGAAAATCTATAACAGGGTATTGTATAAAACTTGGCAACTCCTTGGTTTCGTGGAAGTCAAAGAAGCAGAACACAGTGGCTCGTTCTTCAGCTGAAGCTGAGTACAGAAGTATGTCTATGACTACAGCAGAATTAGTTTGGCTAAGTGGACTGCTAAGCGAACTAGGAGTGAAACAGGATCAACCAGTCAAGTTGTTTTGTGACAGTAAAGCTGCGTTGCAGATTGCTTCTAATCCAGTCTTCCATGAGAGAACGAAGCACATTGAAATTGATTGCCATTTTGTTAGAGACAAGATTCAAGAAGGGTTTATTGTAGCTGAGCACGTGCCCTCAAAGGAACAGCCTGCAGACATCTTGACCAAAGCGCTTGGTACACAGCAGCACGAGTACTTTTGAGTCAAGTTGGGGGTTTCAAATGTTTTTCAACCACCAACTTGAGGGGGAGTGTTGAGATAACTGATATTAGTTATGTTCGTTAGAAATCAGTTAGTAGACTGTTAGAGAGTTAGTTAGGAGCAGTTATTTCCAGCTCTTACGTTATTGTTTGTGCAATGTACTATATAAATTGGAGTTTAGCTGAGTAATAAAATAACGAGGCATTATTTTAACAATAATCATACATTTCTATTTTCAAAATTAAGAAACATGTTTTAGACTATGTTTTTATGCAGAGAGATAAGGCTTCAGTTCTTGGAGACGCTATCAAGCACTTGAAATAACTCCAAGATCGAGTTAATGTTCTTGAGAAGCAAATTGCTAATAAAATAACGTAATCAATAATCTTTGTAAGAAAAAACAAATTTTTGCAGATGAAAATGAACAGATTCTCTTGTTCATTCTCTCTTTCTCCCTCTTCTGCTAGATTACATCATTTTCTCTTTCTTCCTCTTTATTGCTTCCATTATTTCTTTCAGAACCATTAGGTTAATGGCGTAACTGTTTTTTAGCGGGGACAATCGTTTTATTGTTTAAAAAGTAGTTACGACTTTAATTTTGGAAAATTGGTGATTTTGGATTAAATTGGATTAAGTCAAAAAGAGTCGCCATCAACCTTTGGGTTAGGAGGTCAAATACCTAAAAACGTCTTTTAAAAACAATTTTAAGAAAAAATATTTTTTAAGACAAAAGTTAGTATGTGTTTACCAAAGATTCGATTAAAACGGATTCGAGAGTCGGTTACATGTGGGGAAGGATTAGCACCCCACAGCGCCCAAAATTGGTACTGTTTCGCTTACACGTTATCGTAATGGTGGAAGTTGTGAATTGAATATAAAATTAGAATATGATCCATTTATTAAATATTGATTAACTTGCTTCAATAAAATTAATTAATTAGTAAAAAAAATTCTTTAATTTGAAAAGAAATCTCGACATTAGCAATCTTCTGTCAAGAAAGCTATTTCATCTATTTCTTATTCAAATTCGAAAATTTCATTCTCATTGATATTTTTTAAAATTTGAATCGAATATAATTTAAATATCAATTTTTACATGAAATAATATAATAAATTTTTAAGAAAATATAATAAAATATTTATAATAATATTTTAATCCTTAAAAATTAAATAAAATAATAGGTAAGAAAAGTTAATATTTGAAAATAACTAATATAATTTGTAATGTGAGAACAACATAATTTTAAGCAATATATAATGGGAGCTACACTTGCAAAAGTTTTTCTTTAAATAAGAACAATGGGATCTCACGTCGTTTTGAATTTTTATTATTGTATTTCATTATATATTTAATATTTAACGTTAATAAGGATGTTAAAACCAATTAAAATAGTGTTTGCTAAAAGTTAAAATAATAAGATATATACATATGAATATATAAGATTTTGAAAATATAATCAACAAATAAAATGATCTATATAATAAATTAAATAATTTTAAAGTTTTTTTATAATATATAATTTTTTTTAGTAAATACAATTGAAATATTCTATATGTTTAGAATGAAATCAAAAAAATTAAATTAATGTTATATATATATATATATATATATATATATATTAACATGACTTAAATATTAATTTACAACATTAAGATTGACAAATTAAATAATTAGGTGATTAAAACAAAAGAATAATAAATTTTAAGACCAAATTTAAATATAAAATATAAAATATAATATATAGTCAGTGACTATAATAAAATAATTAAACATATAGTGACCAATGTCAAATATTTATAAGAATACGTAACATATAAAAATAGGATTAAAATATAAATCGTGAAATATAAGTGCTCAAAATCAAAATAAAAAAACTTTAATTAATGTTTAAAATAGTATTTTACAAACTAACAGGGACCTATATGTCATTACCCCATCTGCGAAATTACAACTATACCCTTGATAAAACTACGTCGTTTTGTCTATTGTATTTAAACCCTAAAACAGACTACTATTCTCATTCTTCTCTCATTTTTCTTATTTTTCGTCTCACCCAAATAAAAGAGAGAGAGAGTTCTAGAGAACTCTCTCAATTCTCTCAAGCACATAAAGGTTCCCACGGTGGCCGGAGGCTTCAACGGCGGCGCACGGCCACCGAAAAAAATCCAACCTCAAACCATTTTATTTCTTCCCTACAACCCGAATCACTACTTAGTTTCATCTAATATCATCCCTATAAGCATAGATCTAGAAATTACCTTCGAAGAAATGGTGACTTTAGAGCTTCCACAACCGGCGTTAAAGCTTCTCGATCACTTTGAACTCCATTGTAAGTTTCTCTCATCACAAATCTTTTTTTTAGTATTTTCCTTCCTTCCTTCCTTAATTCCGAGTCCTTGCATGCACTATTTATACTGAATATTTGGTGCGTTTTCCACTGATTTTTCGAGTAGTGGTAGGATGGAATACCTAATTTCTGGTTTTTATTTGGTTTAAAAATGCTTAAATGGATGCACCACTGATTTTATATATTATTTTTTTAGTGATATTTGGTTGCATGTTAACGTAAGGGATGACGATGATATCTTTGATGATCGACAGTGACTCAGCAGTTCGGTTGTCGTGGCGTCTGGCTGGAGCATGCGGCGGCATGAGCAGTGGATGGGTCATTGTTGGAGGTGGCAGTAGTCTAGGGTTTCAAACCCTATGTGGCTTTGGATCTGGACCGTTGATTTGGGTCCAGATCCAACGGATAGCGTTAGGCGGCGCTAGGGCAGAGAACATAAAACCCTAAGGAGTCAGTCAGGTCGGGTCGTGGATCTCAGGTCGGATCCGGCTAGGTTGGGTTGGGTTCCAGCAGTTTGGGTTAGCAACTTGATGTTGGACTGGCACCTTGTAATGGGCTCTGTGATATTTTAGGCCTGTAAACATTTTATATATAATAATAATAATAATAATAATATATATATATATATATATATATATTAAATCCCAACAAAATGGGTGTCTACAGCTGCCCCTCTTTGCACATTCTTGTGTAAACAAGAATAGGGCAAAGATGAAAAAGACAACCATTTTTTTGTCCAGTCTTCATTCGTTGTTGGATTGAACAAGTTCTTCTCATTATAAACTTCTTCTTTCTTGTGGATGAGTTCTTCTCATTATGAACTCTTCACTGAAAATGTTAAGTCACCTCCTTCTGTGGTGGACTTGAAAGGAACAAGTTCTTCTCATTATGAACTTTTTCCTTTAGGACGAGTTCTTCTCATTATGAACTCTTCTAGAAATGTCAATTCCTCAAGCGAGGTGTCACTGATTTGATATGCCGTGAATCGAGTGATAGGTCGAACAAGCTCTTCTCATTATGAACTTCTTCTCCCTCTGTCGGATGAGTTCTTCTCATTATGAACTCTCCATTGGAAATGTCGATTCATCTCATTCTGTGATGGATCATAATTGTTATTGACTCTCTTTGAATTTCTGTCAAAACATTCAAAGCATTTCAATGAATATAAATGAATGAGCATGCTCCTATTTATAGATGCCTACTGATGTATGCATGATGTCGTTTTAATAATATGAGCTCTATGGTCCTGCATCTCTTCATTTCAAATGTGTCATCTGATCTTTCGTCTGTACTCTCATTTCTGTTGTTCCCATACAAATCCTTTTCTGCTTCCTTTAAACTACCCATCTTGTCATCATATCAAAGTATCAATATTTTCAATGTGTTTTTTTCTCAGCTCACATGCATTTTCTTTAGTCATGTCTTACCATACTCTCTTCGAGCATTATGGTGAAAATCTCTGATATGGAAGTATTAATTCAGAGTAATACCAAGAAGGCTTTTATTTTTAAAGCTATGTCAATATACTTATAAGAAGAATGGATATAATTGAGACTTAAAATAAAAAAACTTTAAATTCACTGACAAGGAAATGAATTTACAAAGTTATGGCAATCACAGAAATAGTGGAAATCTAAAAACACATATCAGATGTCCCTATGGATCACTAGCATGAGTGTTCCTGAACCAATCCACTTGATATAACTATTGAGTTGAGCTTCTGTCTGGAAGACTTCAAGGTTTGCCAAAATGTCTGTAGTTGTGAAGTTTCTCTCAAAATATCAGACCCTCGAGATGATTTAGCTGCCTGATGCCTAATCTTAAAATGCCTTTGAGCCGCCTTTTTAGGTTTTTAACTCAAAGTCTTCCTTTGGTTTCAAGATGTCCTTTGTGGATTTTCATCTCGAACCCTCCTTCTTCATTTTTTTATTTTTTTCCTTTTTCTTTCATTTTTTTTTTATTTTTTCCATTTTTTTCTTCAAGCATAGTATTTCTTAACAGAGTCTGAGTTTACCGGATTTCTCAGTTTTTCCCCATCCATCTCTAATAAAATCAACACTCTCCCAGAGAAGGCCTTATTGACAACATATGGACCTTCCCAATTAGGCATCCATTTCCCTTGTAAATATTTATGAATTGGCAGGATCTTTTTTAGCACTAGATCACCCTCTCGAAATTCTCTTTGATGAATCTTCTTATTATGAGCTCTCATCATCCGTTTCTGATACATCTGACTGTGGCAAATAACTTTTAATCTTTTTTCTTCACTGAGATTTAACTGGTCAAATCGAGCCTGAACCCATTCAGCTTCATCCAACTTCACCTCTTTCAGAATTCGAAGTGATGGGATTTCCACTTCCAATGGCAAGACTGCCTCCATCCCACAGACTAAAGAGAAAGGCGTTTCCCCTGTCGAAGTTTACACTGTAGTCCGATATGCATATAAAGAAAAAGGTAATTTATCGTGCCAATCTCTGTAAGTATCAGTGGTTTTTGTGATGATCCTTTTAATATTTTTATTTGCTGCTTCCACTGCCCCATTCATCTTTGGACGGTAGGTCACTGAATTAGAATGTCTTATCTTGAACTGAGTACAAAGTTCTACCATCATCTTGTTATTCAAATTGGTGGCATTATCTGTGATGATTCTTTCTGGCATCCCATACCGGCAAATTATCTCTCTCTTTATGAATTTGCAAACTGTAGATCTCGTGATATTTGCATATGAAGTAGCCTCAACCCACTTGGTAAAGTAATCAATTGCCACAAATATGAAGAGATGTTCATTCGAAGCCTTTGGTGTAATTGCCCCAATGACATCCATGCCCCACATAGAAAACGACCATGGTGCAGTCATCACATGTAAAGATGACGGAGATGCATGGATCTTATCCCCATAAATTTGACATTTGTGACATTTTCTTGCATAATCAACACAGTCTAAATGCATAGTGGCCCAATAGTATCCATATCTCATAATCTTCCTGGCCATAGAAAGCCCACTTGCATGTGTTCCACATATCCCTTCATGCACTTCTTCAAGTATACTTCTTGCTTCTCGGGCATAACACATCTCATCAAAACTTGATCACTACCCTTTCTGTACAAAACTTCCCCATCTAATACATATTCAGCAGCCATACTCCTTATTGTCTTTTTATCGATCTCAGATGCATGTAGTGGGTAAGTTTGATGCTTGATGTATTGAAAAATGTCATAATACCATGGACGACCATCTACCTCTTCTTTGATATCATAACAGTGTTCCGGGGTTTTATACATTTGCATTTTAATTAGCATTATGTCAACTCTTCTATTTGCTTGGAACATTGCAGCAAGTATGGCCAAACCATCTGTTATTTGATTATCTTCTCGAGGGAGATAATTGAATGTGACATCTTCAAATTCTTTTACCAATTCAAGGATCAATCTTCGGTATTCCACTAACTTTGGATCCTTTGTCTCCCATTCTCCTCGCAATTGATATACCACTAGTGAAGAATCTCCATATACTTGGAGCACTTTAATTTTTCTTTCTATAGATGCTCTTAACCCCATGACACAAGCCTCATACTCTGCCATATTGTTGGTGCAAAAGAATTCCAATTTGCTTGTAAAAGGATAATAGACATTTTCTAGGGAAATCATTATTGCTCCAATTCCTTATCCTAAAGCATTAGATGCCCCATCAAAATACAACCTCCAGGATTTATCATCTGAAATTGTTTCCTCCTTGGTTGTAATGCACATCAGATCCTCGTCTGGAAAATTAAAGTTCAAGGACTCATAATCATATGAGGCACGACTTGCAAGAAAATATGCTATGGCACTCCCTTTGATTGCTTTTTGGTTTACATATACAATGTCAAATTCTGATAACAACATCTGCCATCTAGCCAATCTACCAGTTAAAACTGGTAATTCCATTAAATATTTCAAAGGATCAAGCTTAGATATCAACCAAGTAGTGTGGTATAATATATATTGCCTGAGTCTTCGAGTAGCCCATACCAAAGCACAACATAGCTTTTGAATTGGTGAGTATCGGATCTCGCAATCGGTGAACTTTTTGCTTAGATAATAGATGGCTCTCTCTTTCTTTCCAGATTCGTCATGCTGCCCCAACACACATCCCATCGAATTCTCAAAGACCGTTAGATAAAGGATCAATGGTCTACCATGAACTGGTGACACCAGAATGGGAGTATCAGATAAATATCTCTTGATTTTCTCTAAAGCCTTTTGGTACTCGTCATTCCAAACTTCGGGGTTGTTCTTTCGAAATAATTTGAAAACTGGGTCATATTTTTTCAGTTAATTGTGAAATGAATCGAGATATATAATTTAACCTTCCTAGAAAACCTCGAACTTCTTTCTGTGTATGAGGTGGTGGAAGATCTTGAATGGCCTTTACTTTATTCGGATCGATCTCAATTCCTCTTTGAGTAACCACGAAACCCAAAAGCTTACCTGATGTTACCCCGAATATGCATTTAGTTGGATTAAGTTTCAATTGATATTTTCTCAGTCTTTGGAAAAGCTTCCTCAAGTTTTGAATGTGTTCTCCTTCAGTCCTGGACTTGGCAATCATGTCATCCACATATACTTCAATCTCTTTGTGCATCATGTCATGGAAAAGAGTCACCATAGCTCTTTGATAAGTTGCCCCAACATTTTTTAAACTAAATGGCATCACTTTATAGCAAAATATGCCCCATATAGTCACAAATGTGGTTTTTTCCATGTCTTCAGTGTTCATTTTTATTTGGTTATACCCCAAGAAGCTATCCATAAAAGAAAACCACGAATAACCATCAGTGTTATCCACTAAAGTATCTATATGAGGCAATGGAAAATTTTCTTTTGGACTTGCTTTATTAAGATCTCTATAATCCAAACACATGTGAACTTTCCCATTTTTCTTTGGCACAGGGACTATATTGGCGACCCATTCCGGATACTTTACCGCTTGAAGAAACCCTGCATCAATTTTTTTCATCACTTCCTCTTTAATTTTTAACAACATTTCTGGCTTCATTCTTCTGAGCTTTTGCTGAACTGACTTACACTCAGGCTTTATCGGAAGCTTGTGAACTACTATGTCTGTACTCAGTCTTGGCATATCTTGGTAAGACCACGCAAAGATATCCTTGAATTCTCGGAGCAAATCTACCAATTCTTGCCTTATCTCAACAGAAAGTGTACTGCCGATTTTCACTTCTCTCTTGTCATCATCAGTCCCCAAGTTTGTAACCTCAGTTTCTTCCTGGTGAGGTAAGATCTATTTTTCCTCCTTTTCTACCAGTCTTAATAGTTCGTTAGGAACGTCATATTCTACCTCATCCTAACATTCATTGATTTCTTCCGGACATATGGGCTGCTCAAAATTTATCTCAGTATTAAATTCAGAAACAATCATGCTATTGATATTGTGACACCTGCAAAGGAAAATTTGAATCGAATATATATTTGGAAGGAGACCAAAATTTATGAAATGAATGTAAATAATAAAGAATGAAAATGAAAATCTAAATAATGATAGCCATTTAAGAAACAAAAGACTGTCTTTTATTGAAAGCAAGTAGAGTTAACATAGCTCCCCTTACGAAAATTCCTTAATACTTGCGGGCACAAGTATAAGAATTAGTACTGGTATTACTCTAAATTAATCTTAAAAACTACATGGAGAACCTCTGCAGTCCAATTTTTCAGTGTTTCCCCTGGGAAGCAAGGACGAATTCCAGCCAAATATCTTCCCGCTTTATCATCCCCAGTTATCATGTTAATGACCAAACCCTCCATGGCTCCATTGAACAATTCTCTGTCTTTCATATGCTCTTCATCATCAATTGCTCTGGCTAATTGTTGCTCTATATCATACACTCCTCCAGACTTGAAAAAACTCTCCAGGGGAGGGAAAGACATACGCTCCCACGGAATATCCTCTCCTTTCAGTCTAGCTCTTCTTACTTCACCTCTCTTTTTCATTTCTTTATTTCTTTGCTGCAAATCAGGCTTAAACCCCAGCCCAAAGTGATCGCTCTTCATCATGACAAATTTGGGATATAAACTCCCTTGCAAGCATATACCGAGACCCTTTCTTATCTTGGCTCCTTTTCCTAGAGTCTCTCGCACAGTCATCTTAGTACAATTAGATAAACGAGGGCGAGGAACCTTGTTTCCTTCAGTAATAAAAGTAGCGTTGACAAATTCTAAGGCTCTAAAGGAACACTCTAGGGCATTCTCATTCATCTCAGTATATGGGGTGTCAGTCGTCACGAAATCAATAATCTCTTCCTCAGCCCCAATACTAATCAACTGACCATTTGTCACGAATTTTAATTTTTAGTGTAAGGACGAAGGGACTGCCCCTGTAGAATGAATCCATGGCCTCCCAAGCAAGCAATTATATGAAGGGTTGATGTTCATCACCATAAAATAAATATTATAGACAGTTGGTCCAATCAATAGTGGTACCTCCATCTTTCCAAGCACATCCCGCTGAGTTCCATCAAAGGCTCTAACAATGTTTGGTAGGCCCTCATATATGAGCTGTCCCCCGGTAACCTTCGTAACGTGGCCATAGGCATAACATTGAGTGCAGACCCATTGTCAATCAAATCCCTGGTTAGACATGACCATAACAATGAGTTGTGATATTGAGGGCTTTTACTGATCCCATTCCATCATCAGGAATTTCATCATCAGTGAAAGTTATGTAGTTACCAGCAGCTATGTGCCCTACAATTCGATCCAACTTGTTCACTGATATATCTTTAGGCACAAATTTTTGATTGAGTACTATTAACAAAGTATTCTGGTGTACTTCTGAATTCATTAACAAATCCAGAATCGAAATCCGTACTTGTTGCTTGTGTAGTTGCTCAACTACACTATACTCACTATGTTTTAAAAACTTCAAGAATTCTTGAGCTTGCATTTCTGTTACCGGCTCATTGATCATTGGTGGGAGTTCATCATCAAATATCTTTTGCGGTACCACCGCAGTTTTTCCTTTTGCCTTCACTTTTTCCATTTCTTTTGACATCTCGGGATAATAACACCTCTCACTTCTTGTGAAGTTCCTAACTTCACTCACTATTTCAATCATCAAGCTGCCTCTTGGTGCTTCATCTTCAACTACCTTTATTTTCTCTAGCGAGCCAGATTCCTTTATCAATGAAACATTGGCAGTGTAGTTCCAAGGTAACTTGCGGGTATCTTTAAACGAAAATGGTGAAGGAGCTGTGATTACAACTTTTGGCCTTGACGACCCAGAATTCATTGCTGATGGTTTCACAGTGATGACCACTGGCTTATTTGTTCTGTGAACGGGCTCAGAATTTTCTGTTGTAAAGACACATTCTCCTCTTTTTTCCTTATCCTCCTCAAAGAACTCTACCTCCTTATTATTCATCATTATTTGTAGTAACCCCCTGAATTTAGGGCAAAGCTGAATTTCATGCCCTTCTTCTTGGTGATATTCGTAATATTATCCACCCTCACTGGTCTTTAGCTTAGGATCTTGTCGAATCATGCTATCCTGATAAAGTTGTTGAAATACCCAACCGAAGGGAGATTTGATTTCATGAACATCTATCTTTGTATTCCTTCTATTCTCCTCATGAATTACGTTTACCCCTTTACCTCCATGATTCGGTAATGGGTGTGTTGATACATCTGGCAAGTCAAACTGTAATCCTCATGTGTTAATCAAATTTTGCACTATTTTTTTTAAGGCAAAAAAATTCTCTATAGAATGACCAGCAATTCCATCGTGGTAATCACAATGTGCATTTGCGTCATACCAATGAGGGTACGGTGGTTGAAGAGGGGTCAAACGGTAGGGGCGTACCATATCTGCCTTGAATAACAAGGCGTATATCTCTGAATAGGGTACGGGTAGTGGTGTGAAGGACACCTTCTCTCTCTCCTTACGAGGTCCCCTGGAATCATTTCTGGTGGTGTTCATGTCATTCCTCTTCGCCCTTGATTGGGTTATCGTGACACTATTTGCAGTATTCTTATGGTAGACATTTGCACTGTTAACTTCATTTTCCTTTTTTCGGTACACAGGTTATTTGGAGCTAGACCCTTCAACTACTTCAATCTTGCCACTTCTTATAGCATTTTCGATGAGCTCACCAGAGATGATCAAATCAAATGGCATTTCCAAGCAAATGCCCCAAATACGGAGCTCTCAAAGTATTGAAAAAAATTATAGTAGCCTCCTTTTCGAGTAAAGGGGGATAGATATGTGCAGCAACATCACGCCACCTTTGAGTGTATTGTCGGAAAGTCTCATTGCTTCTTTTTTCCATATTTTGAAGAGTCCACCGATCAGAAATTATATCTGTAACATGGTGATACTGTTCTAGGAATGCTTTTGCCAAGTCCTTCCATGATTTGATATGGGCCCTAGTTAATTGGTTATACCACTTGGCGGCAGAACCTGTCGGATTGTCTTGAAAACAATGAATCAATAGTTTTTCATCGTTCACATGGACAACCATCCTCCGACAAAACATGGTAATATGAGATGAAGCGCAAGTGGTTCCATTGTATTTTTCGAATTCGGGAACCTTGAATTTCACAGGGATGATCAGGTCTAGGACCAAACTCAGCTCTCTGGTGTCAGACCCATAAAATGGTTCAACCACTTCTACTGATTTTACTCTTTCTTCCAATTTCTTCAATTGTTGAGTTACTTGTTCATTGGCTTTTTTCTTTTCAGCTAACTCATTCAAATCTGGGGTTAGGTGCTCGGTATTAAATTCCCCTAGCCTTACACCTGAAACATGCTGATACATGTTTGGGAATACATATCCCATGTGATGCTGTTGATTCTCATTGCTAACATATGCATGAGGTTGAGCTTCTTGAGGTACCGAAGGATGAGCAGATATGTGTATAGGTGTGAGACCAGGAGGAGGACGAGATTCTGGTGTAAACCCTGGCGGATGCTGGGGGTCAGAAGTAAACCCCGCAGGATGTGATGCTCCTGCTCCAAACCCTGGAGGATGCGATGGATCTTGCTCGGATGACATTAGTTGGTCATCCGCAATCCTTCCACCTGTAGCATGTTTCTTAAACATTTCTTCCATCCTTTGTAGTAAACTGGTTTGCGAGTTTGTTATCTCTGCTTCCATCTTATTTAATTTCTCTCTCATTTCTTCTTGAGCTTGTTTTTGTTCTTGTTCAAGTTGGATCATTCTAGCTTCCATTTTCCTAGTTGTATTTCGAGTACCGTACGGGTGTGAGGTGAATGCCAGAATAACTACAATGATTGGAAATTATATATTATTTTTGGTGTTTTAATGAATGAATGCATGTCTTAATGCAAATAAATACAACCTAAAGGTGTTAACCGAAGCAGTTACCATTTAGAATTAACTTTCAATAGATAACAAGTTTCCTTTATTAAAAAGAGATCCATTACAGATAAGGTTTAGCTCTTAGACTCAGCTCTACAATTTCATTCATAATAGCAATGATCTCCCTTGCATACTCAGAAACTGGATTTGTTCGTAGTTGGATGATCTCAGCTCTATTGGCCAATTCATTCATGTATTGAGCAACTCCACTCATTTGAGCTATAGCTTGACCCATCATACGCTCTCGTTCTTCTACCAACATCCGATAATGTTCATATGTGTCCTTCCATCCTTCCTTAATTCGAGTAATTTCCCTTTCGAGATTGGTGATGTGTACTCGACAGGGTTGAAATTCTTTATCTTTCATATGCTCTTCATCATCAATTGCTCTGGCTAACTGTTGCTCTATATCATACACTCTTCCAAACTTGAAAAAACTCTCCAGGAGAGGGAAAGACATACGCTCCCACGGAATATCCTCTCCTTTCAGTCTAGCTCTTCTTACTTCACCTCTCTTTTTCATTTCTTTATTTCTTTGCTGAAAATCAGGCTTAAACCCCAGCCCGAAGCGATCGCTCTTCATCATGACAAATTTGGGATATAAACTCCCTTGCAAGCATATACTGAGACCCTTTCCTATCTTGGCTCTTTTTCCTAGAGTCTCTCGCACAGTCATCTTAGTACAATTAGATAAACAAGGGCAAGGAATCTTGTTTTCTTCAGCAATGAAAGTAGCGTTGACAAATTCTAAGGCTCTGAATGAACACTCTAGGGCATTCTCATTCATCTCAATATATGGGGCGTCAGTCGTCACGAAAGCAATAATCTCTTCATCGGCCCCAATACTAATCAACTGACCATTTGTCACGAATTTTAATTTTTAGTGTAAGGACAAAGGGACTGCCTCTGCAGAATGAATCCATGGCCTCCCAAGCAAGCAATTATATGAAGGGTTGATGTTCATCACCACAAAATCAATATTGTAGACAGTTGGTCCAATCAACAGTGGTACCTCCATCTTTTCAAGCACATCCCGCTGAGTTCCATCAAAAGCTCTAACAATGTTTTGGTAGGCCCTCATATGTGAGCAGTCCACCGATAACCTTCGTAACGTGGCCATAGGCATAACATTGAGTGCAGACCCATTGTCAATCAAAACCCCTGGTAAGACATGACCATGACAATGAGTTGTGATATTGTGGGCTTTTACTGATCCCATTCCACTATCTGGAATTTCATCATCAGTGAAAGTTATGTAGTTATCAGCAGCTATGTGCCCTACAATTCGATCCAACTTGTTCACTGATATATCTTTAGGCACAAATGTTTGATTGAGTACTACTAACAAAGCATTCCGGTGTACTTCTGAATTCATTAACAAATCCAGAATCGAAATCCGTGCTTGTTGCTTATGTAGCTACTCAACTACACTATACTCACTATGTTTTAAAAACTTCAAGAATTCTTGAGCTTGCATTTTTGTTACCGGCTCATTGATCATTGGTGGGAGTTCATCATCAAATATCTTTTGCGGTACCACCACAGTTTTTCCTTTTGCCTTCACTTTTTCCATTTCTTTTGACATCTCGGGATAATAACACCTCCCACTTCTTGTGAAGTTCCCGACTTCACTCGCTATTTCAATCATCAAGTTGTCTCTTGGTGCTTCATCTTCAACTACCTTTATTTTCTCTAGCGAGCCAGATTCCTTTATCAATGAAACATTGGCAGTGTAGTTCCAAGGTAACTTGCGGGTATCTTTAAACGAAAATGGTGAAGGAGCTGTGATTACAACTTTTGGCATTGACGACCCAGAATTCATTGCTGATGGTTTCACAATGATGACCACTGGTTTGTTTGTTCTGTGAACGGGCTCAGAATTTTCTGTTGTAAAGACATCTTCTCCTCTTTTTTTCCTTATCCTCCTCAAAGAACTCTACCTCCTTATTATTCATCATTCTTTGTAGTAACCCCATGAATTCAGGGCAAAGCTGAATTTCATGCCCTTCTTCTTGGTGATATTCGTAATATTGTCCACCCTCACTGGTCTTTAGCTTAGGATCTTGTCGAATCATGCCATCCTGATAAAGTTGTTGAAATACCTTCGTAACATGGCCACAGGCATAACATTTAGTGCAGACCCATTGTCAATCAAAACCCCTGGTAAGACATGACCATGGCAATGAGTTGTGATATTGAGGGCTTTTACTGATCCCATTCCACTATCTGGAATTTCATCATCAGTGAAAGTTATGTAGTTATCAGCAGCTATGTGCCCTACAATTCGATCCAACTTGTTCACTGATATATCTTTAGGCACAAATGTTTGATTGAGTACTACTAACAAAGCATTCCGGTGTACTTCTGAATTCATTAACAAATCTAGAATTGAAATCCGTGCTTGTTGCTTGTGTAGCTACTCAACTACACTATACTCACTATGTTTTAAAAACTTCAAGAATTCTTGAGCTTGCATTTTTGTTACCGGCTCATTGATCATTGGTGGGAGTTCATCATCAAATATCTTTTGCGGTACCACCACAGGTTTTCCTTTTGCCTTCACTTTTTCCATTTCTTTTGACATCTCGGGATAATAACACCTCCCACTTCTTGTGAAGTTCCCGACTTCACTCACTATTTCAATATTCAAGTTGTCTCTTGGTGTTTCATCTTCAACTACCTTTATTTTCTCTAGCGAGCCAGATTCCTTTATCAATGAAACATTGGCAGTGTAGTTCCAAGGCACCTTGCGGGTATCTTTAAACGAAAATGGTGAAGGAGATGTGATTACAACTTTTGGCATTGACGACCCAGAATTCATTGCTGATGGTTTCACAATGATGACCACTGGTTTGTTTGTTCTGTGAACGGGCTCAGAATTTTCTGTTGTAAAGACATCTTCTCCTCTTTTTTCCTTATCCTCCTCAAAGAACTCTACCTCCTTATTATTCATCATTCTTTGTAGTAACCCCCTGAATTCAGGGCAAAGCTGAATTTCATGCCCTTCTTCTTGGTGATATTCGTAATATTGTCCACCCTCACTGGTCTTTAGCTTAGGATCTTGTCGAATCATGCCATCCTGATAAAGTTGTTGAAATACCCAACTGAAGGGAGACTTGATTTCATGAACATCTGTCTTTGTCTTCCTTCTATTCTCCTCATGAATTGCGTTTACCCCTTTACCTCCATGATTCGGTAATGGGTATGTTGATACATCTGGCAAGTCAAACTGTAATCCTCCTGTGTTAATCAAATTTTGCACTATTTTTTTGAAGGCAAAACAATTCTCTATAGAATGACCAGCAATTCCATCGTGGTAATCACAATGTGTATTTGCGTCATACCAATGAGAGTACAGTGGTTGAAGAGGGGACAAACGGTAGGGGTGTACCATATCTTCCTTGAATAACGAGGCGTATATCTCTGAATAGGGTACGGGTAGTGGTGTAAAGGACACATTCTCTCTCTCCTTACGAGGTCCCCTGGAATCATTTCTGGTGGTGTTCATGTCATTCCTCTCCGCCCTTGATTGGGTTATTGTGACACTATTTGTAGTATTCTTATGGTAGACATTTGCACTGTTAACTTCATTTTCCGGTACACAGGTTTTTTGGAGCTAGACCCTTCAACCACTTCAATCTTGCCACTTCTTATAGCATTTTCGATGAGCTCACCAGAGATGATCAAATAAACAAAAAATTTTATGGCATTTCCAAGCAAATGCCCCAAATACGGAGCTCTCAAAGTATTGAAAAAAATTATAGTAGCCTCCTTTTCGAGTAAAGGGGGCTGGACCTGTGCAGCAACATCACGCCACCTTTGAGTTTATTGTCAGAAAGTCTCATTGCTTCTTTTTTCCATATTTTGAAGAGTCCACCGATCAGGAATTATATCTGTAACATGGCGATACTGTTCTAGGAATGCTTTTTCCAAGTCCTTCCATGATTTGATATGGGCCCTAATTAATTGGTTATACCACTTGGCGGCAGAACCTGTCAGACTGTCTTGAAAACAGTGAATCAACAGTTTTTCATCGTTCACATGGACAACCATCCTCCGACAAAACATGGTAATATGAGATGAAGGGCAAGTGGTTCCATTGTATTTTTCGAATTCAGGAACCTTGAATTTCACAGGGATGATCAGGTCTAGGACCAAACTCAGCTCTCTGGCGTCAGACCCATAAAATGGTTCAACCACTTCTACTGATTTTACTCTTTCTTCCAATTTCTTCAATTGTTGAGTTATTTGTTCATTGGATTTTTCCTTTTCAGCTAACTCATTCAAATCTGGGGTTAGGTGCTCGGTATTAAATTCCCCTAGCCTTACACCTGAAACATACTGATACATGTTTGGGAATACAGATCCCATGTGATGCTGCTGATTCTCATTGCTAACATATGCATGAGGTCGAGCTTCTTGAGGTACCGAAGGATGAGCAGATATGTGTATAGGTGTGAGACCAGGAGGAGGACAAGATTCTGGTGTAAACCCTGGCAGATGCTGGGGGTCAGAAGTAAACCCCGCAGGATGTGATGCTCCTGCTCCAAACCCTGGAGGATGCGATGGATCTTGCTCGGATGACATTAGTTGGTCATCCGCAATCTTTCCACCTGTAGCATGTTTCTTAAACATTTCTTCCATCCTTTGTAGTAAATTGGTTTGCGAGTTTGTTATCTCTGCTTCCATCTTATTTAATCTCTCTCTCATTTCTTCTTGAGCTTGTTTTTGTTCTTGTTCAAGTTGGATCATTATAGCTTCCATTTTCCTAGTTGTATTCCGAGTACCGTACGGGTGTGAGGTGAATGCCAGAATAACTACAATGATTGGAAATTATATACTATTTTTGGTGTTTTAATGAATGAATGCATGTCTTAATGCAAATAAATACAACATAAAGGTGTTAACCCAAGCAGTTACCATTTAGAATTAACTTTCAATAGATAACAAGTTTCCTTTATTACAAAGAGATCCATTACAGATAAGGTTTAGCTCTTAGACTCAGCTCTATAATTTCATTCATAATAGAAATGATCTCCCTTGCATACTCAGAAACTGGATTTGTTCGTAGTTGGATGATCTCAGCTCTATTGGCCAATTCATTCATGTACTGAGCAACTCCACTCATTTGAGCTATAGCTTGACCCATCATACGCTCTCGTTCTTCTACCAACATCCGATGATGCTCATATGTGTCCTTTTATCATTCCTTAATTCGAGTAATTTCCCTTTCGAGATTGGTGATGTGTACTCGACAGCATTGAAACTCACTTTCTAGACGTCTGACTTTCTCTCGTAAAGAGTTATTCTCCATACAAGTAAGCCTTAAGTTCATCCACTCAGGTGGCATTTGCATTTGAAGTAAAGACTCCTCAAGATGCGAGATATAATCTTTGAGATCACCGTTCATAACTCGAGATCGATTCAACTCCTCTTCCAAATTAATCTGTAAATCTTCCATTTCTTCTATTAATTCCTCTACTCTCCTGCTCTTTGTTTGGAATCGTTGCATCCAAGACCCAATTTCAGCCTGTTTTCTTTCAAGAATTCGATTCCACCTCTGTCTTTCAGTCCACATCTCCTTATTCTTTCGATCTGTTTCTTCTTCAAGCTCTGTAATTCTTCGGTCTTTATCTTTGAAGTCCTCAATTATATTATTTATCTCAGTTTTCAACCCATGGACTCGACTTTTTTCTTCCTCTAATTCATTCATGCTGATATCTTTTTCCTCCTGAAGTTTCTAAATTTTACGAGCCCCGACCTTAGATTGTTTGATCAAGTCTCTCTTATCAGCTTCCAACTCTCCAATTTTTGCTTTGCTGGCTTCTATCTTCTTAACTTGACATTTATTCTCAGTCTCAAGACTTTTAATTCGTCGCTTTACAGCTGCTAATTCTATGGCCCATTGATGTGGCGCTTTACTTGACCCAAATCCCCTTTTCGTTTGTTGCATCTTTTGATAATCCCTTTTTAGTTCTTCAAGATTGGCTTCTACCCCTTCTTTCTTGTTCCTCATCATTTTGAACTGTTTGGTATGAAATTCAGCTTCGAGAGTTAGCATGAAGTTTTCTCTCTCCATTTCCTTTATTTTCTTAGTATCTTTAGCTTTCTCTATCTCAAACTCACTTCTCTGGATCTCCAAGTTCGAAGGGATATTTCTGATTTGTTCTTCCATTGACCTGGATCCTTCTCCAGATGCTAAAGGAATCTTGTCATTTACCCTTTGAATTCTCCAAGCTTCATAATCAGGTTTCAAGACAACATCTGCTCTAACTACCTTGGTCACAAAAGTCAACCTCCATGAATCAACCACATCTTTGACTTTCTTCTTATAATTGGCTTCTTTGAAATCAAATTTGGCACCGGCTACCTCGTGGGTAACTGGAACAAATTGTCGAGCCCCGTATTATCTTAATACCAACAAAGGAGCATATCCAACTCCTCAATCATAGTCTCTATAGTATGATCCAGTCTAAATCTCTACATTTGAACAAAATTTGCGTGTGCATCATCCACGAAGCTCTCCATATTATATTATGACCCTGTAAATTCCTGAAGAATTCAACCCACTGATCTTTTTGTGATACTTCAGGCCATTCCTTCGTAAGGTACTCGGTAATGGGAGAATAATCTTTCAAAAAGCGATTATAATTGACTTTTCTTTCTTTCCAAAAATGACTTCTGATCCATATAGTAAGCAACTGAGCACATCCCATAAAGCGACCTCCATCAAACCTTCTACACATATTTAAAGATCGAAAGGTTTCAGCGAGAATTACATGGACCGGGTTTGTTCCTCTTTTTAACTTCTCAACCAAGTCAACTACTGCCAGCTCAACAATCCCCAAACACCTTGGAAAAATTATCAGACTATATATTCCCAGAGCACATACATCTCTCCGTACATCTTCGTCTACATGTGTTTCAGCTATCTTTTGTAAGTGTAACCATGGTACTCCTATGCTTTCCCCTCTTCGTTGCAACCGATCCTTTATCCATTTATCGCTCGTGCCCGAGATCTTTGCAAGCTTTGATTTAAACAAAGGCCCTTTTATCGATTGAGAGTAGATTTGGCTTACTTTAACCTTTGGCAGATTCAGCAAAAAATGGTATTCCTCCAGGGTTGGAGTCATGTCCTCCCGATTAAAGGTGAAACAGCTATAAGCCGGATTCCAAAACTGTATCATACTTCGAATGAGAACCGGGTCTACATTGACATATATCAGATGAAATATGTCCCCATAGACTTGTTGAAAAGTATGTTTCTGAGTTGAATTCCATCATTCCCAAATGGCCTTTAATCCCTGAAGTTCATTCTGTTTTAATGAGGCTGGTGTATAAGCAGACAGCTTTGACACATAGATCTTTGGGAGACTATCTCCTTGCTCTTTCTGCTTTGCTTCAAACCAATTCCTTACATCTGCTGGATTTACTTCTTCTTTTAGGAAACTCATTTCCATCATGAAAGTTCTTCCACTTTATCGATACTCACATATCAAACGCCTTTTCTAATGATATGTACATGTAATATGAAGGAAAAAAAACAAACAAAACAAACAAACAGTTAGTCAAAAACAAGTGAATAAATTCAATATAAGAAAAAAAATTAATTGAATCTATCTCTATCTATCCCAAATAAAAAAATCCTAATATACCCTTTTACGTGTACACCTATTATCAGACAAAGGGTCGATATGTCTATACCTAGGGTGACAGTTCTAGGGTTCACTGTATGCATGGTTTCGGCTCTAATGGGAAAGAGGTACTCGAATTGTCCTTAATGTCGATGCCCCCTTGGGCTACCGAACCCTCGATCCTCACCCATTACAGGTTTCGAGCGGAACGAGTTCAATTCGAGGGGATTCACTACCTTATACTCATACGAGGAATAAATCCCTACGAAGGTATAAAGTATGTATCTCGTGGGTTATTTGCTAAAACTCATATGAAGAATAAATTCTTACGAGAGTAAAGCATTCACCCCAACTAATTTGGATCAAAACTCGGGTCTAGAGCTCATGTTATGCCAATGCACGTGATGTGTTTAAAGATGAACATTCAAACCTTTGAATCAATAGGAAAACAAAGCAACTCAACAAAAACTTGAATTGAGCTGAAAGCGGAAATAAAATGTTAGTAAAACAATAATAAAATTAAACAATTAAAAACTTCAATAAAAGGATCATAAGTTAACTAAAGACTCGAACTCATAATTTCCACCACAACAACAATAAGTAATCGACTTACAGCCTGACTCTCTAAAAAAATGTCCCCAACAGAGTCGCCAAGCTGTCGTAACCATTTTTTAGCGGGGACAATCGTTTTATTGTTTAAAAAGCAGTTACGACTTTAATTTTGGAAAATTGGTGATTTTGGATTAAATTGGATTAAGTCAAAAAGAGTCATCATCAACCTTTGGGTTTGGTAGGTCAAATACCTAAAAACGTCTTTTAAAAACAATTTTAAGAAAAAAACATTTTTTAAGAAAAAAGTTAGTCTGCGTTTACCAAAGATTCGATTAAAACGGATTCGGGAGTCGGTTACATGTGGGGAAGGATTAGCACCCCCACAGCGCCCAAAATTGATACTGTTTCGCTTACACGTTATCGTAATGGAAGTTGTGAATTGAATATAAAATTAGAATATGATCCATTTATTAAATATTGATTAACTTGCTTCAATAAAATTAATTAATTAGTAAAAAAATTCTTTAATTTGAAAATAAATCTCGACATTAGCAATCTTCTGTCAAGAAAGCTATTTCATCTATTTCTTATTCAAATTCGAAAATTTCATTCTCATTGATTTTTTTTAAATTCGAATCGAATAAATTTAAATATCAATTTTTACATGAAATAATATAATAAATTTTTAAGAAAATATAATAAAATATTTATAATAATACTATTTTAATCCTTAAAAATGAAATAAAATAATAGGTAAGAAAAGTTAATATTTGAAAATAATTAATATAATTTGTAATGTGAGAACAACATAATTTTAAGCAATATATAATGGGAGCTACACTTGCAAAAGTTTTCTTTAAATAAGGACAATGGAATCAAACGTATTTTTTAATTTTTATTATTGTATTTCATTGTATATTTAATATTTTACGTTAATAAGGATGTTAAAACCAATTAAAATAGTGTTTGCTAAAAGTTAAAATAATAAGATATATACATATGAATATATAAGGTTTTGAAAATATAATCAACAAATAAAATGATCTATATAATAAATTAAATAATTTTAAAGTTTTTTTTATAATATATAAATTTTTTTAGTAAATACAATTGAAATATTCTGTATGTTTAGAATGAAATCAAATAAATTAAATTAATGTTATATATATATATATTTATTAACATATATATTAACATGACTTAAATATTAATTTACAACATTAAGATTGACAAATTAAATAATTAGGTGATTAAAACAAAAGAATAATAAATTTTAAGACCAAATTTAAATATAAAATATAATATACAGTCAGTGACTATAATAAAATATTTAAACATATAGTGACCAATGTCAAATATTTATAAGAATACGAAACATATACAAATAGGATTAAAATATAAATCGTGAAATATAAGTGCTCAAAATCAAAATAAAAAAAACTTCAATTGATGTTTAAAATAGTATTTTACAAACTACAGGGACTATATGTCATTACCCCATCCGAGAAATTACAGCTATACCCTTGATAAAACTACGTCGTTTTGTCTATTGTATTTAAACCCCAAAATAGGCTACTATTCTCATTCTTCTCTCATTTTTCGTCTCACCCAAATAAAAGAGAGAGAGGGTTCTAGAGAACTCTCTCAATTCTCTCAAGCACAGAAAGGTTCCCACGGTGGCCGGAGGCTCCAACGGCGGCGCACGGCCACCGAAAAAAATAAATCCAACCTCAAACCATTATATTTCTTCCCTACAACCCGAATCACTACTTAGTTTCATCTAAAATCATCCCTATAAGCATAGATCTAGAAATTACCTTCGAAGAAATGGTGACTTTAGAGCTTCCACAACCGGCGTTAAAGCTTCTCGTTCACTTTGAACTCCACTGTAAGTTTCTCTCCTCACAAATCTTTTTTTTAGTATTTTCCTTCCTTCCTTCCTTAATTCCGAGTCCTTGCATGCACCATTTATACTGAATATTTGGTGCGTTTTCCACTGATTTTTCGAGTAGTGGTAGGATGGAAGACCTAATTTCTGGTTTTTATTTGGTTTAAAAATGCTTAAATGATGCACAACTGATTTTATATATTATTTTTTTAGTGATATTTGGTTGCATGTTAACGTAAGGGATGACGATGATATCTTTGATGATCGGCGATGACTCAGCAGTTCGGTTGTCGTGGCGTCTGGCTGGAGCATGCGGCAGCGTGAGCAGTGGACTGGTCACTGTTGGAGGCGGCAGTCTAGGGTTTCAAACCCTATGTGGCTTTGGATCTGGATTGTTGATTTGGGTCCAGATCCAACGGATGGCGTTAGGCGGCGCTAGGGCAGAGAACATGAAACCCTAAGGAGTCAGTCGGGTCGGGTCGTGGATCTCGGGTCGGATCCGGCTGGGTTTGGGTCGGGTTTCAGCTGTTTGGGTTAGCAACTTGATGTTGGACTGGCACCTTGTAATGGGCTCTGGGATTTTTTAGGCCTGTAAACATTTAATATATGTATTAATAATAATAAATATATCATATATATATTTTTTTTTAAATCCCAACAAAATGGGTGTCTACACCTAACTTAAGTCTTCTCTATTTCCTTCTTAATTGTTCTTGTAGTCGTAGATTTGTTCTTGTAGTCGTAGATGTAGCAGCAACTGAATTTGCATGCACTTCATCGTCTAAGAAGAGAAGAAACACTAGATACCCAAAATATCAAACTTAATAAACTAAAGAAAGAAAAATATATGGAAATTAGAAAGTATGAAAAGTTTAACTTAAAATGCCATGTCATTTCTCTATTAGAAAATTAACCGATGAGGAGTGATTAAAAAAATTTAATGTATAAAGTTTAGTTATTAAATTGAAATTTTTTAAACTTTAGTGATCAACATAGGAGACAGAAGAAAGTTGAATGATGATTTGTATAGTTTAGTATTTTTTTAATATAAAGGAAGAAAAACGTATAGCCTCAACTGCAGACAAAAGCTGCAAATAGCAGTATGCCTTGCATGAAATTTTGAAACGAAAAGGTAATTTCATATCAACTTCGCAATCGCAACTGCTACCTTAATCCCTTCGGGAGGGTGATTTTGTAGCTTTAGTACTACCCTAAATCAAGTTATTAGGGTTCTTAAAAAGAACAAACATAAAAAAGGGTTTTATAGGATTATAAAAAAGAAAAGGTAGATTCGATCAAATTTTAATCATCACTCAAATTGAATAGATTCTATTTCAAACTCAACTTCAGTTATTAACGAATCAAAATAAACAACTTGATATCTTACTTGAAAAGATTTTTAGCAACTCAAAAAATAATATATTAAAATTTAAAATTAAATTATTAATAATATTAACATGTATACACTATTTTTTTAAATGCAATATAAGATTTTTATGTACTTAAGGTTCATGTTTGAACTCACGTTTGAGCTCCAATTGAGTTAGCCTGAGAATATTTTGAGTTGAAGTTTTTTGAGTTTGAGTCAAACTTCAATTTTTATTTCAAGTCGAGTTTAAAAATTTTAAGCTAACAAGTTTCCGTAGTCGAGTCAAGTTTAATAATTTTATGCTCTTTAATTTTGAATTCAAGTCAAGCTCAACTTTAAACATTTCAAGTTAAACTGAGCTCGACGGTCCAAAGTTCGATTCGACTCATTTACGGCAATAAGACTCGTCTTCTGTCCTAAATTTTTGAGAGAGAACCCTAACCCATCCTACTCTTGCACCACCGTTACGCTACCCTGACGTTCAAACCCCATCAACGGTGCCCTCTCTGTGTATGTTATTTTTCTTGTTATTTTATTGATTTTTTTTTATTTTTTCGTATGATTATTTATAGAAGGAATGAATAATATTTTAAATCTTAATTTAATTAATATTGATATTATTATAGATTTTGAATTGAAGAAAGTTTTCTATTTGACCATCTTAATCAATTATCTTTTGATTAAGGTGATTATAAAGTAATATATATTTTAAATACTCCTAATCACTTGATAATGAACGTTCAATCACGTTGCTGCAGTAGCTGGTGCTTGAACACATGTCCTCTAAGAACAATAATAATTCTTTTAATCATTGAGGTAATTTGATCCGTGCATCTTAATCAATTATGTCCTCGTACGAGTAGGGTTTATATTATAAATCATATAGTAAATATTTAGGATTTAATATCAATAAATAGTAAAAGTTCACAAAAAAAGTAAGGGTAAATTACGTGTTTAGTACCTAAACTATTAGTTTTGATCCGTTTTAATACTTAAACTTTTAAAATCATACTTAAAGTTTGTTTTTTGTTTCATTTTAGCACACCTGGTCAAAATTTAACGTTAAGCTTTGAAAACAATTGAAAGTTCAGGTATTAAAACGTACCAAAACTGATAGTTTAGGTACTCAACGTGTTAAGTTTTTTTCGGTGTGGTACTAAAATGAAACAAAAACTAAACTTTAGGTATGGCTTTGAAAGAAATGAAAGTTTAGGTATTACAATAGATAAAAAATGATAGTTTAGGTACTAAATGGGTAGTTTACCCATAAATTAAATATATAGAATATCTAAAGAATAATAGCATTAAAATATCAAATTAAAAGAGAAAATAATATTAGAGGAAAACACGAGTGACACGTAGAAGCCATATGTTATTTGGAGCTTTGAAACATGAAGCGGAGACGGTAACGAACGACAGCCTCACATTTGTTCCAATTTCCAAACCAAAAGATAATAACACTGAAAATTCCAAAGCAAAAGAGAAGCGGTTTCAAAAGGAAATCAGATAAAAATCACGAAAGAAAACAATGAAACCACTATCGCCACCGTCGACGGCGGCTATAATTATCCATTTCCATCATCACTACCTTAATCGCCGCCGTTGGTTTTTGTATCCGCCGCCTCGTTCGAACCGTCAGTGCCACCCCTCGGCATCAATCCCCAGACCCCATAATCTTTAGCTGACTTTCGTAACTAAAGCGGCCGATTCAACTTCTCAACCTTCTGCTGCAAAAACCATTGTCAGTGATAGTGGCTTCTCATTTGCTAAGGTAATTAATCTATTATTCATGCTTTCCATTGGCATTCAACGCTTTTACTACCAAAATTAGAACCTTTTTGTTAAAAATATACTGAGTGCTAGGCCGGATATAAGTTGTGGTTAAGGTCTTGTTTTTTGACGTGTTGCTTTTTATTGCGGTAGGGAAGGCAATTATATATTAATAACAAAAAAAAATTCACATAGGATAGAGCATAAATAAAATTTCAGGTGGTCACATTCAATAAAATTAACAACTAACATAAAGAAATTCGAATTTTAGTATGGCAAGTTCTACAAACATCCGCCACTTTGGAGAAGGGATGTTATTGCGGTCACTTTAGGTGTCGCAGGTAAAGGAACAATAACAGAAATAGCAACCTGTCATTGCACTAATTGGCCGTTACCTGTTAAATTATGGCCCCGGTTGGCACCACTAGAGCTAAATAGCGGCCCCTATTCGGCTATCCGACCACAATTCAAATTATTGATCTTGGTATTGCCTAGTTAGCCTCTTTTGTGAAATTCTCTTAATTCTGATTTAAACTAGTTAGAGCAAGAGTTGGTACTTGGTAAATATACAATGGAACACTTCCTCCGTGAGTAGCGTGTAAAAAAGCTTGGAATATACCACCAAACTGCTGAAAGTAATATAATGGATCAGGATTTATAGTTTGTTTCAGTTGAATCTCTTCATTGAATGATGATGGGCCACAGGTGATGTGATCAGGGCATTGGATCTTACTTCGATAATGAATATGACTATTGATAATTGTTTATGTTCTGATAAATATGATTACTGATAATTGTTCATTTGCAGCTTTCATTTGGTGTTATTGACTCGGTGTTGGATTTTCTCTCCTCTCGTGAGTTCTTTACCTGTTGACATTCCCCTCTTTCTCTTTACTGTATTTTGGTTTATCCCTTGTTAAATGTTGAACATACAGGTATGGTTTTGGGGCATATTTTAACATTCTCCCGGGATCCGAATGGTCTGCAATAATGCTGACTTACAGCTTCCCTCTCGCAATAATCGGAATGGCCCTCAAGGTAAAGGTTTTCTTCCTTGGAGTCTGATTGAAATGGATATTTGAAACCATTTTGTCTCAGATTTCATCATAATCTTTGTTAGAAGATGAAACTGCTTGTTAATTAGATCTTCCTTATGGCATCGAATATAGATTAAAGACCGTAATAGTCTAAATAAATTTCTTGTCAATTATGACAAGCTCCGATGTTGTTCCTACACTTCATTGTTTGGGAGTCATGTTTGACACATATCCGGATATGATGGGGCTATGATATTCCAATGACCCTCCAAATATTGAGCAGTTAGTTTCATAAGTTCTGGTTGTTGGTTGTATTTGAGTATGCAGAGCTCAAACCGGTGCCATGCGTGACCTATTCAGATGCTCAAATGTTAAGGGAAACCTGTGCCACTCCTATCCTTAAGCAGGTACTTTCTAACTCTGGCAATGCCAACTTGTTTGGAAAATGTTAAGATAATCAACACGTCCGACACTTACACTTGAATCCAAGTAATGTAGTTTACATATACGTCCAATGGATAAATTAAATGAAATTAATTTCCTTCATTTTCCAACGTGAATTTGGCAATATCACTGGACGACATCCATGCTTATTATACTCTCTAACTTTGTGAATCACATCAAAGAAATGAATTTCTTTAGCTTTCAGTAGGTAAGGAATGACTTTACAAGATACCGTTACGGGGATGAACAGCATTTGGATGAAGCATTGAAGCGGATTTTCCAGTTTGTTTTGGTATGTCTTATGTCACTCCGACTTTTTATATTTATTTAAGTAATTGTTTTCACTCTTGCCTGGAAAATGAATATGGAGATATGATCTCTAAGTAAAAATCTGACCATATCCGTGTCGAACACATTTCCTAGCAGACACTAACACTCGAGTTCAAATAACAATTGACTTGTCTTTTGATTTGTGAAGCTATCACAAAAATTATCATACATACAGGGGGGATTTCACCTGATTTATTTCCTATTTTCTGTGTTGCCTATTTTCTTACATTCAAATTTAAGTTTTTGATGTTAGTTCTTTCTCTACATCAACTCTCAGGGAGGAGGAATTCCTCGGAGAAATGCACCTATTCTTCAAATGATCCGTGAAGAAGTAAGTTTTTCGAGCTCACCAATTTTCATATACGGAAAATATTATTCGGTCTGCATCGTTCCCAACTTTGCCGAAGATGACTTAACAGTACATGTACATTAATAAGTGAATGCATCCCGTTTCCCTGGGGCATACACAATAGCATATGTGATTTATCAAGAATATTTCGACACAATGTCGCTGTAATTCTTCATTTTTCTTGAAGTATTAGCGATCGGCACATATTTGGATACGAGTATAGAATATGACTCTCAAGAACACTCCAAATACATGAATTTTCTTTAAAAAAATTGAACATACTCATGTTGGACTCGTATAAAAATCCAACACTTACACTCAAGTCCAACTAACATAGTTTTAGAATCTCTTCATCTCCAAATTGATGTTTGAATCTCTGGTCTTATATTTGTTACCGTGTCTTAGGTAACAGAAGATGGTAAATATTGTTTAGTCTTGGTTTTTGAGGCCAAAGCTCTGGAGTTGTCGGATTTTGAAAAGAGACAGGTAAATCGAAGCCAACGAGTTGAGTTGGATTGGTTCAAGAACGGGTCAAGAAAAAATGTGGAGTAAAAACCCCTTGTCCTGTCTATCTTTTATTAAGTTGTCATTTGTGAGTTTCTGTGTGCTGTTAATTTTACAACATTATATTATTCTTTAATTTCTTAATTCTGATAACATGGCTTACTGATCTTTAACTAAAATGATGGCTTCTTAGGCCAAATTCGCTTCCTTCTTTGGACCAGGCATCTCCGCTGAAGTTGGTGAGTTTTCACTTTCCTATACATAATACACACACATGTATATAATGTTTCAAAAAGTACATGTGTTTTCGTGTTTGTATATATATATATATATACTTTAGGGTAAAGTACAAATTGGTCCTTCGATTATAGGACATTCTTTTGTTGAGTCATTCAACTATTAAAAGTTACAAAATGGTCACCTGATTATTTATATGTTCCAAACTCATCATTCTCTGCCAAAATATCGATGATCATTTGAGTTGGACGTTAACCTACTTATTGTGATATTATAAAATCATATTTTAATGATGTATACTGATATCCCTATTGATCTCAAACATTGACTCGACAACGTAATGTCTCAGACACTAGCTCAACGGCGTAATGTAAACAGAGACCGATCCACAAAATACAACTCAAACAGTTCTTATATCAAATTTTATTATTTCTTAGTGAGCAAGTTAACGTCTGACTCAGATGATCACAAATATTTTTAATGGAAAAGGAAGAGTTTGAAACATATAAATAGTTAGGTGATTATTTTGTGATTTTTAATAGTCAAAGGATTTAATAAAGCATCTTACAGTCGGGAGACTATTTTGTTACTTTCAATAGTCGGTGATTATTTATGTACTTTACCCAATATTTTGAATGATAAATATCTTAACAATACAACAATTGGGTTTAGCAATATATTATATTTTACTAATCATGCATATAAAATTTTGAACTGATTTGATTTTTTTATATTAATCAATCATATTATATTTATCAATATATATAGCATATATAATACATCAAGTTATATAATCATGTATTTAATTTTTTTATATTAATCGCATTTGCATAATAATAAAATGTTAAAATAATCATTGAAGAATAGTGAATAACCTTGTGTGAAATTATTAGAGTTATATATATATATATATTCTATGGCGCAGGGAAAGGAGAGAATAATGTATATGAAGTTCGACTTATTTCAAATTCCACTTCAAATGCATCAACTTCATGATTCCGCTTGTATGTTATATTTGTTCCCTCTTATTTTTGGGTACTCGTAAGCTTCTTATCACGTATATACGAATTTGCCGAATACGGTTTATAGTAACACTAAAGTTTAAAGAAATGTACAACAATTGATTTTCTTGTTGGGTAGAAGTAATAATTATATTGTAGACACCCGTTTTTGTCCGGGTTTTTATATTTATTTATTTTTTATTTTATTTTTTATTATTATTATTATTATTATTTTTATTATTATTAATATACAGGTTACATTTTTGTAGGCCACTATAAGACCAAATTTGGAGCCCACTAGCTATCCAACTCAACAGGCCTAATCCCGAAGCCCAGCAGGTACATCAAGCCCAACTACCAACCCAGAACTGCGGCCCAGCAATCGACCCAAACCCGCTAGGGTTACCCCTTCTCTGCCTCAGCGCCGCACCATCAAGACCGTCTGATCTGGACCCATCCAATGGTCCAGATCAAAGGCCATTTAGGTCTGAAACCCTAACCCTAGTTCTGAGCCCTAACAGCTCAGCCACCAGCCGCCTCTTGGCTTTCCGTCTTCCTCTGACGCCGCCACCATCACTGTTCCGGTCTGACCCCAACTGTTTCACTATTGTCATCTACAGCAAAACCAATCAAGAAAATATATCATATACAGTTCAAATCTCACAAAATCTAAACTCCAAATTAAAATACCAATAAATCCCTAAATATTCGGGATTTCTATCCCACCAAATCAAAAAAGCCATGCCCTACACTAGGTATCATCATCTCACCAAATACTCAACAAAAATCAAGGGAAAACGAGAGAAAGGAAAAAACGAAAAAAGATAGACAGAGAGAAGATTCGGGTTGAGAGAAAAAAAAAAAGAGAGAAATAGAAAGGAAAGAAAAGGGAAAAAGAACGATACCTGCAAAAAACGGAGCCCTTACCCATCTCTTCGGAGCAGTGAGGAACCATCCCAAAGGTAAAACCTTTTCCTCTTCTAGGGTAGTTAGGGTTTGGAGTGTAGTGGGTTTTGGGGTTATGATTCACCTAGGATTTTTTTTAGGTGAGAGAGATGAGGTTACTCCCTGTGGCCACCGATCTACGGTGGTTGGGGAGTTTAGGGTTTAAATCCCCGGTTGAGGATGAGGGAAGGAAGGCGAAGAGGTGAGGGTCGAGAGCCATTTTGGCCCTCTGTCTCTAGAAGGAGAGGGAAGAATGAAAGGTTTGGGGTTCTCTAGGGCTTTCGCCACCGATTTACGGCGTTGGTGACCTCTGTTTTTTCTCCACGGCGGAGAGAGGCGGAGGATAAGGGAGAGAGGTGGAGAGCCTCTTTGGTTCTCTGTTTTCTGGAGAGAGGAGGAGATGTGAGAAATAAGAGATGTCACTGGGGAAGGGTCTTGGGTTTAGCCTTATAAGCTGAGTCCAAAACGGCGCCGTTTAGGTCGAGGACTCGGTTGTAATTTCATCATGGGTAAACTGTGTAAAAGGGGCTCCCAGGTTTTGAACGTTTATGATGTAGCCATTTATTGTATTTATTTATTTTGTATTTTATACCTCAAGGTTGTAATGTTTATTTATTGGTCACCTTGCAGTAATGTTTTGTAAGTTTCAACATTTGTACTGTGTGTTTATAATGCTCACATTTTGCTCACTGTTTTTCTGTTTGGTTTAAATACCGAATTTGCATTGTATGTTTCATTTGTTTTATTTTAGTCATTTGTTCATAACATAGAAAAGTATTAATTTACGTTTTTAAAACCTAAGTTTTTTTCGAATACAATTTATAGTCACTGTGTAAATTTTGTATGGGTTATTTACTTGCTTGATTATGGTCATTTTGTTTAGGTTTGTTTAGATACTTTTGCTAAATATATGTATAATTTATTTTTACTTATGTTATTGTTTTACTTATTTATTATATTTTCTTTAATATTTGTGTTAGTATGAGTTAATATTAGGAAATATTTATATAGATATATATATGTTGGTTAATAGTCACTATTATTTATATTATTGTGTGATATGGTTAAGCTTACTTATGTTATAGACGTTCACTTTACTTAATAGGTACTTTAAAATTTTATTTCATATTTATTACTTTTATTTATTATTTTTATAACGTCAATATGTTAATGTTTTTTAATATTAACTATATAGGTTTTAGATGAACAAAGTATGATTTACTTTATACTCATCTCGATATAATTTGGTGTTAATTCAAAGATAGAATATACTTTATAGATGAAAAATAGACGAGATAGCTTTCCCGATGGAGGTTGCAAATCTCGGGATTTCTCACCAAGTTAAGTATTTCTATTATTTTAAGTAATATTCAATAAATAAATCATAATTGATTTATCATTCTATTTTTTATAATTTTTATTGTATTAATGATCTCTATGTTAATATTAACAATACATGTTTTAGATAAATTAAGTATGATTTATTTTATACTCTTGTCGATATTATTTGGTAGTAATTCAAAGATAAAATATACTTTATAGATGAGAAATAGATGATATAGCTTTCCCGATGGAGGATTGCAAATCTTGAGATTTCTTACCAAGTGAAGTATTTCTATTATTTTAACAAATATTCAATAAATAGATCATATTTTTACTTCTGATTCAAACTTTAAGTTCTATCATTTACGATGATATATAAGTGACTAAGTACCGATTTTGGGCGTTGTGAGGGGTGTTTACCCTTCCCCGTACGTAACCGACTCCCGAATCCGTTTAAATGAATCTTTGGTAACACAGACCGAATCTTGTCTTTAAAAAAATGATTTTTCTTAAAATTGTTTTAAAAGACGTTTTTAGGTATTCGACCTACCTAACCCAAAGGTCGATGGCGACTCTTTTCAATTTTATTCAAATCAATTCAAAATCACCCATTTTCCAAAATAAAAGTCAAAATTGTTTTTTAAATAATAAAAAAAAAGTTTTATAAAAAATGGTTATGACAGCTTGGCGACTCTGCTGGGGACATCTAGAGAGTCAGGCTGTCGGTCGCTTATATATGGTCGTTATGGTGGAAATTATAAGTTCGAATCTTTAGTAAAACTATGATCTATGTATTGAATTTTTATTTATTATTTTATCTCTTTATTTTTATATACTAACATTTTAATTGTTTTCATTTTTTCATATATTTCTTAGTTCTCGTTGAGTGTTATTTTTTTTATATTTTTTCTGTTTTTGAGTCAAAGGTTTGTTTGCTTCTCCTCACACACATCACTTTCATTGGCATAACATGAGCTCTATACATGAGCTTCGATCCAAATTAGTTAGGGTGATTGCTTTACTCTCGTAAGAATTTATTCTTCGTATGAGTTTTAGCAAATAACCCATGGGATACATACCTTATACCTTCGTAGGAATTTATTCCTCGTATGGGTATAAGGCAGTGAATCCCCTCGAATTGAACTCGTTCCGTTTGAAACCTGTAATGGGTGAGGATTGAGGGTTTGGTAGCCCAAGGGGGTACCGACATCAAGGACAATTCGAGTTCCTTTTCCTGATAAGAGCCGAAACCATGCATATAATGAACCATAGAATGGTCACACTAGGTAGAATCATACTGAACCTCTGTCCGTCAATAGGTACCTAAAATAGGCGTACACAATGGAGAAACCTACTCTAACCTTTTTATTTTTATTTTATTTATTTATTTTTGAGTGTGTAGAATAGAGTTATTCTTTTAAAGCATGTGAAATGGAATTTAGGTGTAGTTAGAATTTAATTAAATAAATTTAGGAGGGTAGAAAGCATGTTTGGGTAGGCCCTTTTTGAGGAATATTATTCGGGTAGATAATACATAATTGGAGTAGATTTATTTCCCGTTTTACATATCTTTTTATGTTAAATTTATACAATTGTTTTGACTAACTGTTTGGTTTGTTTTGTTTGTTTTTTTTTCATACTGCATAGACATATCATTAGAAAAGGCGATTGATCTGTGAGTATCGATAAAGTGGAAAGACTTTCACGATGGAAAGGAGTTTTCTAAACAAAGAAGTGAATCCAGCAGATGTAAGGAACTGGTCCGAAGCCAAGCAGAAAGAGCAGGGAGATAGTCTATCAGGGAACTACGTGTCGGATCTGTCTGATTATACACCAGCTTCTTTAAAACAGAATGAGCTTCAGGGATTGAAAACAATTTGGGAAAGTTGGAATCTTATTGAGAGGCAAGCTTTTCAGCAGACTTATGGAGATATATTTCATCTGATATACGTGAAGGTAGATCCGATTCTCATACGAAGCATAATACAATTTTGGAATCCGGCCTATAGTTGTTTCACATTCAACCGAGAGGACATGACTCCAACCCTCGAGGAATACCAATTTCTGTTGAATTTGCCAAGCGTTAAAGTGGACAAAGTTTACTCCCGGTCGATAAAAGGGCCTTCTTTTAAGGCAAAGCTTGCAAAGATCTCGGGCACAAGCGACAAATGGGTAAATGATCGCTTGCAACGCAAGGGAGAAAGTGAGGGAGTGCTTGTGGTCTCACTTACAAAAGATAGCTGAAGCACACGTAGATGAAAACGTGCGTAGAGATGTATTTGCTTTAGGTATATATGGTTTAGTAATCTTTCCAAAATGTTTGGGGCTGATCGAGCTAGCAGTAGTCGATTTGGTTGAGAAGTTAGGAAGAGAGGTGAATCCAGTCCATGCAATTCTTGCTGAAACTTTCCGATCTTTGAATATATGTAGAAGGTTGGGGGGAGGTCGTTTTATGGGTTGTGCTCAATTGCTTACTGTGTGGATCAGAAGCCATTTCTGGAAGGAAGAAAAAGTCAACTATAATCGTTTTTTGAAAGATTATTCTCCTGTTGCTGAGTACCTTACGAAGGAGTGGCCTGAAGTATCTCAGAAAGATCAATGGATTGATTTCTTCCGAAATCTACAAAGTCAAAACATAGCATGGCGAACACCGTGGCTGATGCATACACAAATCTTGTTCAAGTGTGGAGATTTGGACTGGATTATATTACTGGGACTGTGGGGAGGAGTGGGATACGCTCCTTTGTTGATATTGAGACAGTACGGTGCCCGACAGTTTGTTCCCGTGACTCATGGGTTGACTGGTGCTGAATTTGATTATAAAGAAGGCAATTATAGAAAGAAAATCAAAGATGTGGCTGATTCTTGGAGGATGACTTTTAGGACTAAAGTAATTGGAGCGGATGTTATCTTGACGCCTGATTATGAAGCCTGGAGAATCAGGAGGGTAAATGATAAAATACCTTTAACATCTGGAGAGGGATCAAGGTCGATAGAAGAACAAATCAGAAATATCCCTTCGAATTTGGAAATCCAAAGAATTGAGTTTGAAATGGAAAAGGCTAAAGATTTCAAGAAAATAGAAGAGATGGAAAGAGAAAACTTCATGTTGACCATCGAGGCTGATTTTCATGCCAGACAGTTTATAATGATGAGAGAACGGAAAGAGGAGGTGGAAGCCGATTTAGAAGACTTAAAAAAAGATTATCAAAGGGTGCAGCAAGCGAGAAAGAGACTTGGATCCAGAGAATTAGCAGCTGCAAGACGGCGAATCAAAAGTCTGGAAATTGAGAACAAGTGTCAGATCAAGAAGATAGAAGCTGGAAAAGTAAAAGTATGCGAGCTAGAGGATGATAAAAAGGAATTGATCAAGCAGTATAAAGCTGAGGCTCGTAGAGCTCAAAAACTCCATGAAGAAAAAGAAGTCAGCCTGAAAGAATTAGAAGAAGAAAAGAATCAAGTCCAGGGGTTAAAAACTGAGATGAACAGTATAATTGAGGACTTTGAGGACAAAGATCGAAGAATTTTAGAGCTCGAAGAAGAAAGAAGGCGAAAGAAAGAAGAGATGTGGTCTGAGAGACAGGGATGGAATCGAATCCTCGATAGAAAGCAGGCGGAGATTGGATCGTGGATGCAGAGATTCTCTACAAAAAGTCAGCAAGTAGATGAGCTCACGGGAGAAATGGGAGAATTACAGATGAGATTCGAACAAGAGATGAACCAATCTCGAGCTATGAATGATGAGCTCAAAAGTCATGTATCGAACCTTGAGCAATCCCTTCTGCAAGTGCAAGTTCCTCCCGCTTCAATGGACCTAAGAGTTGCTCTCGAAGAAAACAAATCTTTCCAGAAGGAAATCAGAGAATTGAAGGGTGAACTCCAGAAATGTCGAATTCATATTACCAATCTAGAAAAAGAAATCAAACGCATCAATAAGGGATGGGAAAATACATATGAGCATTATCGATCCTTGGTAGAAGAACGCGAGCGCATGATAGGGGAAACTATTGCTCAAATGGGTGAAGTGGCTCGGTACATGAACGAATTAGCCAATAGAGCGGAGATCATCCAACTGCGCACAAATCCGGTTTCTGAATATACAAGGGTGAGGGCTAGGCCTTATATGTAATAGAACTCCTTTGTAATGAGTGAAACTTTTTATCCAATGAAAGTATTTCCGAATGGTTACTGCTTGGGTCAACGCCTTTTATTTGCATTTCATACTTGCATCATTCATTATGCATAAGTAAATTCATCATTTATAATGCATCACCAATAAAATGTATCATTTATAGCACATTACTAATAATATGCATTCGAATTTAAAAGAACAATAAAATTAATTTCCGAAGGGTTATGTGACAGACGATTCTGGCAAGTAAAAACTCCAATCCTTATCACACGCGAAGTAGAGCCATGGATGCCAAGCTTGATCAATTAAAGAAAGAAATGCAAGAAGATTTACTAAGAATACAACAAGAATGGCAGGCAAAGATGGATCAGTCACAAAAGTCAATTATAGATCAAATCCTGTAAAGCCAGGCTAATATGATGAATGAGATGATGACCAAGATGTCTGGGTTACGTACTGAAACAGTTAAAGAACCAAGCACTGCCCCTGTTGAAGTTTCTAGGCAGGAGTCTACCCCGAGACTAGTTATCTCACCTGAAAAGCTAGTTGAGCATCCTGCAGGGTCTTCAGCTGTAAAGGTTCAAATGGCCACGACTAACCCTCAAAACAGTCCTTATGAGTATATTGATGTAGATCCTAAGGAAATGGAGAAACCTAAAACGGAAGTACCAGAGCATTTAAAGGACTGATGCAAAGGGTTTTTTAAAGAAATGGGAAAGCAGGGTTCTCAAGACGAAATGAATGCAGAGGAATTGAGTCTTGTGCCAGACCTAGTATTACCACCAAAGTTCAAAATGCCGGAATTTGAAAAGTATGATGGGAAAACTTGTCCTGTTGCTCACTTGACCATGTTTTTTCGAAGAATGACAGGATTTGTGAAGGATGATGGGCTATTAATTCACTGTTTCAGGCCAGCTTGACGGGGTTAGCTGTCAGATGGTATAACCAATTAACCCGAGCTAAAATAGGGTCTTGGAAGGATTTGGCCAATGCGTTTAAAGAACAATATCAACACGTTACCGACATGATGCCTGATCGTGTTACTCTCCAAAATATGGAGATGAAGCATAATGAGACCTTCCGACAATACGCTCAGCGCTGGAGGGATATTGCTGCTCAAGTGCACCCACCACTTATTGAGAGGGAGTTTATAACCATGTTTATAGATACGTTAAAATCTCCTTATATTGATCATATGTTAGGAGTGGCAACTAAGAGCTTCTCTGATATCGTGATGTGCGGAGAGATGATCGAGAGAGCATTAAAGAAGGGGCAGATTGTCGGTAGCCAAACTCCTGCAAAGAAACCCTATGTGAAAAGGAAAGAAGGAGAGGTGAATAATGTAAATTTCTCTGTGAGTAAGCCGAAGATGGGAAATTCTTCTTCATCCCAAGGAGAGACTAAGCGCGAGCATAACAATGAAAGGATGACGTTCACTCCCATACCAATGACTTACAGTGAGCTCTTCCATGGATTAGTCCAAGCTCACGTAGTGTCACCAAAATTCATTGATCCAATTAAACCACCTTATCCAAAATGGTTCAACAAAATGAGACATGCGAATATCATGCAAATCTCAGAGGACATAACATTGAAAAGTGTCTCGCTTTTAAAAGAGTGGTTGAAGATCTGATCAAGAGAAAGGTGGTGTCCTTTAATGATTCTGAAGCACCCTGTGTTGCTGCAAACCCGCTTCCAAATCATCAGAATCAGGGAGTGAACGCTATTGAGAAAAATCAGAGAATTAAAAGGAGAATTGAAGAAGTAAGAACACCACTGAAGTGGGTATATGCTCAAATGAAGGAGAGAGGGTTGTTGAGCCCTAGAAATGAATGCTCAACAGAAAAGACAAAGAACTTTTGTGAATACCATGGTGAAAATGGTCATCAAATTTTAGGACTGTCAAGAATTCAGGCAAATAGTCCAAGAATTAATGAACAAGCAGGAGTTGCAGTTCTATGAAGAAAGAATGAGTGAGAATGAAAGATATATCTGCGCTTCTGAAGAAAATTCAAGGGAAGCTGAAAAGAATTTAAAAAAGCCTGTCCTGGTCATATCGAAACCAAATTACGAGGCCAGCAGTGGAAGTATAACATCTAGGGTAGTGATCAAAACCCCTACGCCTTTTACCTACAAGAGTAACAAGAGTGTTCCCTGGGACTATACATGCCAAATTAATACTCCTGAGAGTAAGGAGGAAGAGGTTGCTGAAGTTGGATTTTTCACCAGGAGTGGAAGATGCTATGCTCCTGGAAAGGCTGATAAAGCAAGAGATGTGGTTATTAAAGATCCTGATGATAAATTGAATGAGCCTGTTAAGATTGAGGAGGCTCAGGAATTTTTAAAGTTTTTGAAACACAACGAGTATAACATTGTGGAACAGCTTCATAAGACCCCAGCACGGATTTCAATGTTATCTCTACTGTTGCATTCGGAAGTACATCGAAATACTCTGATCAAAGTGCTGAATGAAACTTTTGTAGGGAAGGATATACCAGTGGAACATGTGGACAGGATGGTAAACCATATTAATGCAAATAATTTCATTTATTTTTATGATGATGAAATACCTGAAGAAGGAAAAGGCAGGGGCAAGGCTTTACACATTACGGCTCATTGCAAAGGAGTCATCGTCTCAGGGGTGTTAATTGACAACGGATCGGCCTTGAATGTTATGCCATTCGCCACTCTAAATAGACTTCCTGTGGATGTATCACAAATGAGGGTTTGTGGCAATGCTGTAAGGGCATTTGATGGGACAGAACGCAAGATAATGGGGAAGATGATTATCCCTCTCAGAATTGGCCCTACAACATTTGAAGTAGATTTTGTTGTCATGGATATTCATCCGAGTTATAGTTGCTTGCTAGGGAGACCCTGGATTCACATGGCTGGGGCAGTTCCTTCCTCCCTTCACCAAAAGCTCCGATTCATTGTTGATGGGACTCTGGTTACCATCAAAGCGGAAGAAGACATCATTGCCTCTATCACTACAGATGCACCATATGTAGGGGTAGATGAAAATGCACTAGAGTCCTCTTTCCAGTCCTTGGAATTTGTTAATGCTACTTTTATCTCTGAAGGCAAAAGAATTCCCATTCCTCATCTTTCAAAAAATACAAAGATGCAATTAAAAGAGACATTAGCTAGAGGAGCAAAGGTAGGGAAAGGCTTGGGAAAGAAACTGCAAGGCATCACTGAAGGGCCAGCTCCAGTTCCTAAAAGAAATTATTTTGGTCTCGGATACAAACCAACGTACTATGATAAAGTCAAAGATGCACAAAAGCTTAAGGAAAGGAGGAAGGCAAGAGTAAAGGGAGAAGACCTTGTTTGGGGACCCATGGTCATTCCGCCTCTCTCCAAATCTTTTGTGTTTGGAGGATTTGTGATTGACACGCTGAAACAGTCATGGGATATTGAAGATACCGAATTTGTTGAAGATTTATTGGGAAGCCTGAGCATCAACGTTATCACAGATGATTCTACTGGAGAATGCTCATTGGCATCAATCCGTCCGTGTTCTCCTGGCTATGTTTTGCACAATTAAACTGTTGAAGAACTCCCTGTGTTCTATAAGCACTCTTCAAAGTCTTCAGATATCAACTGTTCGAGCAATGATACTTTTGAACCACAAATTGATTTTGAAAATGACATGTGTCTCGAAGAATCTGAGGGTTATAAAGATGAAGAGGAATGTGAGTTAAACTCTGAGCTTGTTAGAATAATGGAGCAAGAAGATAGACAAATATTGCCCCACAAAGAGACAACTGAAACAATAAATTTGGGAACAGAAGAAGATATAAAGGAAGTTAAAATTGGCACTTCACTCTCACCAAAAATAAGAGATGGTCTTATGAGCCTTCTTCGGGAATATAGGGATGTGTTTGCTTGGTCTTATCAAGATATGCCGGGGTTGGAGACTGACATTGTGATGCACAAGCTACCAATAAAGCCGGAATGCAAGCTGTTCAGCAAAAACTTCGAAGAATGAGACCAGATATGCTATTAAAAATCAAGGAAGAAGTGAAGAAACAATTCGATGCTGGATTTTTACAAGTGGCCAAGTACCCTGAATGGGTAGCAAACATAGTGCCAGTTCCAAAGAAAGATGGCAAAGTTCGGATGTGTGTTGACTACCGGGATCTCAATCGAGCGAGCCCCAAAGATAATTTTCCACTCCCACATATCGATACTTTGGTTGACAATACGGCTGGTCATGCTCTTTTCTCTTTCATGGATGGTTTCTCAGGTTACAATCAAATTAAGATAGACCCAGAAGACAAGGAAAAGACAACTTTTGTGACAATGTGGGGTACGTTTTGTTACAAGGAAATGCCCTTTGGACTTAAGAACGCCGGGGCAACATATCAAAGAGCCATGGTTACGTTGTTCCACGATATGATGCACAAGGAGATAGAAGTGTACATGGATGATATGATTGCCAAATCACAAACCGGAGAAGAACATGTAAAAGTCTTAAGGAAGCTATTTTTAAGATTAAGGAAATACCAGCTCAAGCTTAACCCGGCTAAGTGCACATTTGGAGCTACTTCAGGGAAGTTATTGGGATTTGTAGTCAGTGAGAATGGGATAGAAATAGATCCTGGTAAAGTCAAAGCAATTTTGGAATTACCTCCCCCTAGAACGCAAAAGGAAGTACGAGGTTTTCTGGGAAGGTTAAATTATATTGCCAGATTCATCTCTCAGTTGACCGAGAAATGTGATCCAATATTCCGATTACTGAGAAAGCAAAACCCAGGAGAATGGGATGATAGTTGCCAAGAATGCTTTGATAGAATTAAGAGTTACTTAATTAATGCTCCTGTCTTGATGCCACCAATCCCAAACAAACCATTGATTTTATATTTGACTGTCTTTGAGAAGTCAATGGGATGTGTGTTGGCTCAACATGACGAAACTGGAAGAAGAGAACGAGCTATTTACTATCTCAGTAAGAAATTCACTGACTGTGAGACTCGATACTCCTCTATCGAAAAGTTGTGTTGTGCTTTAGTATGGACTACTAAGAGGTTGAGACAGTATTTGTTGTATCATACTACCTGGTTGATATCAAGACTGGATCCGTTAAAGTACTTGATGGAATCAACGGCTCTAACTGGAAGGATGACGAGATGGCAAATGTTGTTGTCCGAATTTGATATAGTCTACATGAACTAGAAATCAGTTAAAGGAAGTGCTATTGCAGATTTCCTGGAAAGCAGAGCATTAGAAGACTATGAGCCAGTAAAATTTGATTTTTCGAATGAGGACTTGATGAGTATATTTGTTACTGAAGAAGATACTCCGAAAAATGAAGCATGGAAAATGAACTTCGATGGCGCTTCTAATGCTGTGGGACATGGAATTGGGGCAATACTAGTTTCACCTAAGGGAGATCATTATCCTTTTACTAGTAGGCTCGCCTTTTAATGCACTAACAATATGGCAGAATATGAAGCATGTATCTTGGGTATTCAAGCTGCAATTGAGCGCAAAGTTAAAAGCCTGGAAGTATTCGGCGATTCTGCTCTGGTTATTTATCAGCTTCGCGGGGAATGGATGACTCGAGACTCCAAGTTGATAGAATACAAGAACTTGGTGATGGAGTTGATCAAAGAGTTTGAAGAAATTTCTTTTACTTATCTTCCTCGTGAAGAAAATCAAATGGCAGATGCCTTGGCTACGTTGGCAGCTATGTTTAAGGCCGATGATCAATCTCGAATGATGTCTATTCGGATGAGTATAAGAGAAATGCCAGCTCATTGTTGCAACATAGAGGAAGAAGAGGATGATAGTCTCTCATGGTATTATGATATTCTCCAGTATGTGAAGTATCGGGCTTACCCAACGGAGGCAACTGAGAATGATAAACGGACCTTAAGAAGATTAGCAATGGGGTATGTCCTTGATGGAGATATATTGTATAAAAAAGGCAAGGATCAGGTGCTTTTGAGATGTGTGGATAGAATTGAGGCCAAGAAAATACTTGAGGAAGTCCATGAAGGAGTTTGTGGAACACATGCTAATGGATTCACAATGGTTAGAAAAATCATGAGGTTTGGGTACTATTGGTCCACTATGGAAGGAGATTGTATCAGATTTGCTCGAAGATGTCATAAATGCCAGATTCATGATAACCAAATACATGTTCCTCCTTCACCACTCCATGTAATGAACGCACCTTGGCCATTTTCAATGTGGGGCATCGATGTCATTGGGGCAATTTCACCGAAGGCCTCAAATGGACATCGTTTTATCTTAGTGGCTATAGACTACTTCACCAAATGGGTTGAAGCTGCCTCTTATGCTAATGTCACAAAAGGAGCAGTGTGCAGATTTCTAAAAAGAGAAATCATTTGTAGATATGGAACACCTGAAAGGATCATCACAGATAATTCATTGAATTTGAACAACGATTTAATGAAGGAAGTTTGCACAAAGTTAAAGATCAAACATCACAATTCGGCTCCTTATCGCCAAAAAATGAATGGGGCAGTAGAGGCAGCGAATAAAAACATCAAGAAGATCATCACAAAAGCAACTGAAACATATAGAGACTGGCATGAGAAATTACCTTTTGCGTTGCTTGCTTATCGCACGTCTGTTCGTACATCTACTGGGGCAACACCATTCTCTTTGGTATATGGGATGGAAGCAGTTTTACTGTTGAGGTGGAAATACCTTCTTTGAGAGTATTGATGGAGTTGAAACTGGACGAGGCTGATTGGGTACAAAGTAGGTTTGATCAGTTAAATTTGATTGAGGAGAAAAGGCTGAGAGCTATCTGCCATGGCCAAATGTACCAGAAAAGGATGATACGAGCATATGACAAGAAAGTCAGACCTCGAGAATTTTGTGAAGGCGATATGGTGCTAAAAAAGATCCTACCTATGCAAAAAGACTTTCGAGGGAAGTGGATGCCGAACTGGGAAGGTCCCTATGTTGTAAAAAAGGCATTCTCAGGAGGAGCTTTGGTGTTAACAGAAATGGATGGAGAAATTTGCCTAATCCCGTGAATTCCGATTCGGTCAAACGATATTACACTTAAATCAATCAAAAAAAAATCAAAAAAATCAAAAAAAAATCAATCAAAAAAAAAGAAAAAGAAAAAATTAAATAAAGGAGGGTTCAAGATGAAAACCCAAAATGGGGTCTTGAAACCAAAGAGGATTCGAGTTGAAAATCCGTAATGGATGGCTCGAATAGCCAGAAGTTGAAATGGCGGATTCCCTCGGAAGCCTGACAGTTCAGGGAAAGACTCTCATGCTCACACATCTTTTGTACGATCTGAATCTTCGAAACACATGTCAACTTTCAAGAAAGATTTGGGGTGAAGAACTAAAAGGATTCAGCATTTGATATTCACTATATTTGTCCTTTGATCTTCCTTTGTACTTACTTGTTTCTTGTCCCCAAAAGATTATAATTTCTCATTGCCTCTTTTCCATGAAACTTGTCAAATTTGATTCATTGTCCTTGTATATATTCACCAAATTATTGATTATTATGCCTTACTCTGAAAAGTGTCAGAGTGTGGGGATTTTGAAACAGGTGTTCGCCAGAGAGCACATACAAAGGCACGCTCCCATCAATCATTAAACAAATCATTGAAAAAAAAGGGTTTAAATCAAAGAAATCAGTTTCAACATAATCATACTTTTCCCAAGCAAAGAAGTCCCAATTTAAAGGCATGCAACAAGGAGAGGCCATTCTGAATGAATTTTCTCTGAAAAATCAATCAATGACCAAATAATCAAAGAGGCAAGATAAACTCTCTCGGGGTAGATCGGAGGGACCAAGTCAAAGAATATTTAATGAGAGGTCAAGAAAGTAACCAGGCATGGATAAACACATAAATATCGCATGTTCCGATCAAAGAGTATGAGAGATTCTCAATGCCAGGATCAAACTGAACATAACCCTTTAAACATGCATTTAGATCATTCTTAGAGCATATTGATAACATGAAATCATGGCATATGACCATTTTTACAGGATCTTCAAGATTTATTTCATTATTGAAGCAATGAATCAGTCAACATCAACTGACCAGATCTCCTCGACACGTAGGAGAGTGTCAACATTAGGATAACCAGCCGTCCTCATCACGTAGGAACCGAGTTATCACCCTTCCTAAAGATGGCCAGAGTTCTTCATCATGTATGAACCATGTCATCTACCCTTAGATGACCAGACTTCCTCATCACGTAGGAGCCGTGTCAACCTTAGATAATCATCCGTCCTCATCACGTAGGAACCTAGTTATCACCCTTCTTAAAGATGACCAGAACTCTTCATCGCGTATGAGCCGTGTCATCCCTTGACCAGATTTCCTCATCACGTAGGAAACGTGTTTCCCTTAGACGACCAGACCTCTTCATCATGTATGAGCAGTGTCGTCCCCAACAACCAGCATTATCCAATTTCTATGGAAAAAGGGAGAACCAGACAAAAACATGTTGTCTTGTCGTCTTTGCCCTATTCTTGTTAACACAAGTATGTGCAAAGAGGGGCAGCTGTAGACACCCATTTTTGTCCAGGTCTTTTATATTTATTTATTTATTTATTTATTTTTTTATTATTATTATTATTATTATTATTTTTATTATTATTAATATACAGGTTACATTTTTGTAGGCCACTATAAGACCAAATTTGGAGCCCACTAGCTATCCAACTCAGCAGGCCTAATCCCGAAGCCCAGCAGGTACATCAAGCCCAACTACCAACCCAGACCTGTGGCCCAGCAATCGACCCAAACCCGCTAGGGTTACCCCTTCTCTGCCTCAGCGCCGCACCATCAAGACCGTCTGATCTGGACCCATCCAATGGTCCAGATCAAAGGTCATTTAGGTCTGAAACCCTAACCCTAGTTCTGAGCCCTAACAGCTCAGCCACCAGCCGCCTCTTGGCTTTCCGTCTTCCTCTGACGCCGCCACCATCACTGTTCTGGTCTGACCCCAACTGTTTCACTATTGTCATCTACAGCAAAACTAATCAAGAAAATATATCATACAGTTCAAATCTCACAAAATCTAAACTCCAAATTAAAATACCAATAAATCCCTAAATATTCGGGATTTCTATCCCACCAAATCAGAAAAAGCCATGCCCTACACTAGGTATCATCATCTCACCAAATACTCAACAAAAATCAAGGGAAAACGAGAGAAAGGAAAAAACGAAAAAAGATAGACAGAGAGAAGATTCGGGTTGAGAGAAAAAAAAAGAGAGAAATAGAAAGGAAAGAAAAGGGAAAAAGAACGATACCTGCAAAAAACGGAGCCCTTACCCAACTCTTCGGAGCAGTGAGGAACCATCCCAAAGGTAAAGCCTTTTCCTCTTCTAGGGTAGTTAGGGTTTGGAGTGCAGTGGGTTTTGGGGTTATGATTCACCTAGGATTTTTTTTAGGTGAGAGAGATGAGGTTACTCCCCGTGGCCACCGATCTATGGTGGCCGGGGAGTTTAGGGTTTAAATCCCCGGTTGATAATGAGGGAAGGAAGGCGAAGAGGTGAGGGTTGAGAGCCATTTTGGCCCTCTGTCTCTAGAAGGAGAGGGAAGAAGGAAAGGTTTGGGGTTCTCTAGGGCTTTCGCCGCCGATTTACGGCGTTGGTGACCTCTGTTTTTTCTCCACGGCGGAGAGAGGCGGAGGATAAGGGAGAGAGGTGGAGAGCCTCTTTGGTTCTCTGTTTTCTGGAGAGAGGAGGAGATGTGAGAAATGAGAGATGTCACTGGGGAAGGGTCTTGGGTTTAGCCTTATAAGCTGAGTCCAAAACGGCGCCGTTTAGGTCGAGGACTCGGTTGTAATTTCATCATGGGTAAACTGTGTAAAAGGGGCTCCCAGGTTTTGAACGTTTATGATGTAGCCATTTATTGTATTTTATTTATTTTGTATTTTATCCCTCAAGGTTGTAATGTTTATGTATTGGTCACCTTGCAGTAATGTTTTGTAAGTTTCAACATTTGTACTCTGTGTTTATAATGCTCACATTTTGCTCACTGCTTTTCTGTTTGGTTTAAATACCGAATTTGCATTGTATGTTTCATTTGTTTTATTTTAGTCATTTGTTCATAACATAGAAAAGTATTAATTTACGTTTTTAAAACCTAAGTTTTTTTCGAATACAATTTATAGTCACTGTGTAAATTTTGTATGGGTTATTTACTTGCTTGGTTATGGTCATTTTGTTTAGGTTTGTTTAGATACTTTTGCTAAATATATGTATAATTTATTTTTACTTATGTTATTGTTTTTACTTATTTATTATATTTTCTTTAATATTTGTGTTTAGTATGAGTTAATATTAGGAAATATTTATATAGATATATATGTTGGTTAATAGTCACTATTATTTATATTATTGTGTGATATGGTTAAGCTTACTTATGTTATAGACGTTCACTTTACTTAATAGGTACTTTAAAATTTTATTTCATATTTATTACTTTTATTTATTATTTTTATAACGTCCAATATGTTAATGTATTTTTTAATAATTAACTATATAGGTTTTAGATGAACAAAGTATGATTTACTTTATACTCATCTCGATATAATTTGGTGTTAATTCAAAGATAGAATATACTTTATAGATGAAAAATAGACGAGATAGCTTTCCCGATGGAGGATTGCAAATCTCGGGATTTCTCACCAAGTTAAGTATTTCTATTATTTTAAGTAATATTCAATAAATAAATCATAATTGATTTATCATTCTATTTTTTATAATTTTTATTGTATTAATGATCTCTATGTTAATATTAACAATACATGTTTTAGATAAATTAAGTATGATTTATTTTATACTCTTGTCGATATTATTTGGTAGTAATTCAAAGATAGAATATACTTTATAGATGAGAAATAGATGAGATAGCTTTCCCGATGGAGGATTGCAAATCTTGAGATTTCTTACCAAGTGAAGTATTTCTATTATTTTAACAAATATTCAATAAATAGATCATATTTTTACTTCTGATTCAAACTTTAAGTTCTATCATTTACGACGATATATAAGCGACTAAGTACCGATTTTGGGCGTTGTGAGGGGTGTTTACCCTTCCCTCCGTTTAAATGAATCTTTGGTAACACAGACCGAATCTTGTCTTTAAAAAAAATGATTTTTCTTAAAATTGTTTTAAAAGACGTTTTTAGGTATTCGACCTACCTAACCCAAAGGTCGATGGCGACTCTTTTCAATTTTATTCAAATCAATTCAAAATCACCCATTTTCCAAAATAAAAGTCAAAATTGTTTTTTAAATAATAAAAAAAAAGTTTTATAAAAAATGGTTATGACATATATTTTTGATCGTACGAACTAACTTACCTCAGTGGTTAAAGGAATTGTTGTTTTATCTATTGAGATTATTAAGAAGCTTTATGATTGTTTTTTCTTTAAATAATTATGTTCCCTCTCTATACATAGACACAGATAGGATCTAATTACACAATGTAATTTTTTTTTTAATTTTGTACAGATTTATGATTATTTAATAAGTGAAAATGGATTGTTGAAATTAACAATAGAAAACGAGATAATATTAACCCAAAGAAAATCAAGGATTTACAAAAAAAAATATTTTTATACATAAAATTTAAATGTCTAAAATATTATCCTGTATATATATTTAATTTGTTTTATATTAAATAAATAATTAAACTTTTTTTAATTTATTTAAAATAAAATGTACATAATTTATATAAATATATATATAAGATATGAAATTTGAATTATTAAAATATTAATCATACAACAAGTTATAAAAACTTATAGAGCTACTTTAATTTTATAATATAAGTAAATCCCAACTGATAAATATGTATTCACCATCTGTAGCACCCTTTAAGATGAGGAAAACATATAATTTTCCTAGTAAATTTGTGTTTGTTTCTCTGCATTTTTCTCACCCGTGATAAGCAATTGCGGTTCATTTCTTCATCTTTTTCTCTTATAGGGATCCTGTCATCTTCCTTATCTATGTTTGCTTCTTCTTTCTCCTCTTTTGTTACCTTCACTTCAACCTGCAAAACACATTATATCGATCAATTTATGTGTTCATCTATGCATTTTACTTTTCTAATCGTGATAACTTAAAAAAATCTAGTTGCTTTGCTCTATTTTTGTTTAGATTTAAGTATAACAATTGGATATGAGAATGCATTTGATAAAGATATAATCTTTTTAGATGTATTTTGAGGATTTTTAGGATATCGCATGTTTAAATATGTGTCAAACTTAAAACAAAATCAAAATACAGGAGAGCATAAATTTTGAAGAAAATAGAAAATATACTTTATATTGACGTATTGTAGGAATCAAATTGGAACTTCTATTATGGTTAGGGATGGATCGAAGGGGAAAGTTAGGTTGATCGTTCTCTAAATTTTCAAATTTTTCTATAATTTAGATTTTTTTTTTGTATTTTCTATTGATAATATGTATTTTCCCTTGAAATTTTATAAGTTTTCTTTTCTCTAAATTTAATAAATCCATCCCTAACATAAAATCATGTCTCCGTGGTATTAGTATCTCTCTCTCTCTCTCTCTCTCTCTATATATATATATATATGGAGTAATAATTTATATTTTTAAAGTATCACAACTCTCACTTTTATTCCTTTTTGGTCACTCAATTATTTTTTTCAGAATCATACTTAACATAACGTTTTTGTTTCATTTTGGCCATCTATTGTTAAAAAAGTAACAGAATTGCTGATGTGATATTTTAAAAAAAACGATGATGATGTAACATTATTTTATAATGATACACCAATATTATTTTTTAACGGTGGGTGACCAAAATGAAACTAAAATGTAACATTATGTATAATTTTGAAATAAAAATAGTTGGGTGACCCAAACAAAGAAAAGTGATAGTTGAGGTACTAGACATGTAGTTTACCCTTTAAAATATTTATGTATTATATTATATTTATATTATTTTACTGCCATAACTTATTAGTAATGTTTTTTAACCAATGATTGGTAATGTTTAAGTTCAACTATTGGTACAGGAAATGAGACTAGTGTCTCAAGCTCAATTATTAGGGCAGGAAAAGAGCGTAGCTAGGGGCATAACATCTAAGACTTATGGGGACATATCATTTATGATTTATGTTCCATAAAAGCCACACCAATTAAGACATTAGTCCCCTACCTAGGAAGGACACAACTCAATTATTTATGCAAGAAAATAGGCTAGTTGGGGCATAACATCTTAGACTTTAGTAAGATTAAGTACAATTGATAATAATTTAAATAATCAAATTGAATTCACTCTATTTGAATGATTTAACTATTATTATTTAAAAATTAAATTAAATATTATAACTAATATAATCAAATTTCATTAATTTTAAGTAATTTAAATATTTTTATAGAATATTTTTAACTTGACATTATTAACATAAAATAAAATATTTTTATGTTAAATATTAAGAAAAGCAAATTCAATTTAAAAGGTTTACGTTGATTTAAAATTATTGAATGGATGTTATTTTTTATTTAAACTTTAAGTCTCATTTGTTAATCTATACTCACCCAATGATACGTTAGAATGGTTGGTCTAAAAATTTAAAAAGTTGTAGTTAATTAACTCAAATATTTTAGTTTAAATACCTTTTTAAGTTCATGTTAACTTTGAAACTTAGCAAATCAATCATTCTTGAAATACAATAATTTACTTCATATACATTTTGAAGGTGAATAAATAATATAAAATATATAATCTTATATTATTTTTATAATTTGAATTTTTAAATACCAAGATTAAAATATTTATTTATTAAATAGAAATATTAAAATAAAATTCTAAATATAATACTACATAATTATTAAGGAAAAATATAGAATGGACGTAATACATTGAAAATCCACCACTAATTTTACAAGGTGAAATTCATAAACGGATGTTATAAAATAGGGACAATTATTATTTGACATTACAAAGGTGATGCGTCATGTTAAATTAAAAGAAAATATCTTATTAATTTTAATTAAAAATAATTTTTATTAAGTTCGTTAAATTGAAAAAAATAGATAAAATTAAGTTAAATATTAATTTATAATTTCATATTATAAATATTGAATTTATATCATATCAATTACTTTTAAGTTTTGATGTATTTTTTTTATTAAAGTGATACTATATTTTTAGGATGCATTGTTTTAAAATTATGTTTGTTTTAAAATTATGTTTAAACTTTTTAAACAAAATTTAAATGTATGAATCACATCGCTTAATAATTTGATAATTAAATTTTAGATCTAAAAAGTTATAAATTTTTTAATTTTACAAATACAACAATAAATAAATAAATATTAAATAATTTGATGAATTAAAATATTCACAAATTTTTTTTAATTTTATGTATTTACATTATTTTTTAAAAAAATACAAAATTTTAATTCTTTTTAAATTTATCAAATTAAAAATATTGAAAATGAAAGTTTAGTTATAATTAAAGTCAAATAATTTTTTTATTAATTTAAATGTTATGCATCCCTTTAATAATATTTAATGATTGATACCTATTTTTAATAAAATTTAAAATATGCCAAGAAGTATTAACACGAATGGTTGAGATTCAAAAATTTGAGCTTATAAGGTCAAGTTCGAATCTTACCAATGTCACTCTTAGTGGATAATTTGTAAATTCCTATGTAAATCCTAATTGGATTTTAGGTATGCTTTAACTTGTATTAGATAGCCACCCCTAATCTAAATTTTTTTATACAAAAAAATGTTTAAAGTATAATATATATTTTGTAACTTTTAAAAATCTACTGAAAATTATAATCATTTATAAATTTTATCTTATTTTATATTAATAATATATATTGATGCATGTAACCACTGATGAACATGAACGTGACAATCCACACTGCGCTCATCCAAACTCTTTATTGATTCTAACGGATATTTAATGATGTATTTTGTTTCAGCCGATAAGCTTATGTGCCACCGATAGGGATGTTCAAATTTTTGAACTAATTCGGTTAACCGATTAAATCGAATTAGTTCGGTTAATTCGGTCGATTACTAAATTAGTTCGGTCGATCACCGAATTAACCCTTAAATATTTATTAATATTTTTTTCATCTCATAATATGTTGTCCCCCACTTTCTTTAATTGCTCATCGGTTATCAAATTTTTTACCTTGATTTGTGTAAAGTATGGGGTTATGGGCACGAGATGGGTGGAGGCGTGAAGCATGACTCTGCATGAGCAATACACTACCCTCCACTCTCTCCTTTTCCAATTCTCTATTCAGGGTTTCCTTCAAACTGATACTACTTAATATATTCTTTTATATAATATATACATGCGGGCAAATATTTATTATATAATTCATCAAGTGTTTATATAAAATTACATATCTTTATGAGTGGATGAAGTACTTGTTTATATATATATATACTTCATTACTATTTAAAATTTTAAATGTAGGTTAAAAATGATAAAACCCATCATACCATGTTTAATAATACAAATTAATAAAATATGTATATTTTTTAATCATTTAATTTTGGTAATGAAACAATTTTTGTCCCGGTGTTTTTGTTTGCTTCTATATCTATCTTCATTTTGAAACTCTTTATTTTTACTCTCTCTTAGGAGAAATAGCCTTTTTGTTCATTCTTTGCTTGAATTACAGAGTAAAATCTTGGGAACTTTTATGTGTTTTGGTTTGAGTTTTTTATCAATTGCAAAACTCAGGTTTATGCCATCTCCGATCACAATTTTCTTGCCTTCTTCATCCACTTCATGTTCAAGAGGCTAAGTCCTACATAAAGGAGCTAGCTATCTTCCTGATTGTAGCATCAGAAAAATCAAGCATTTCACCTAGCAATAGTAGCTATCTTCATGCACCATTTATTTTGTAGAATTTCAAATTTGTTGGTTTGTTTGAACTAAATTGATAGATACAAATATCTTATTTTAATATAATGTTTGAATCGAATTAATTAGATATTATAAACTATTTTTTTAATTAAAAATATTAAATTCAAAAATTCTAAAAAATTTCGGTTAATTCAAAAATTAACCGAAATTTATTCGGTTCGGTTAATACTTTCATAAAAAAGTTCGGTTTGGTTAATGATTAAAAAAATTTTGATTAATTTAATTTAGAATATTTCAATTTAATTCGATTTTAACCGAATGAAGAACCTAACCACCGAGGATAAGGGACCAACTAAACTGTGCCCACTGATGAAGAGCATAGTGTAATCATATCTCAGGCAATCTAGCTGTCTTATCTTTGTCTTTAAAACATAAGCCACGCAACATGCTAAATGACTAGGCAAGCAGCTTCATCAACAAAAATTTTCAACTACTGCCTCACAGCTCGTTAAATGAAAGTGACGTGACCGGTTATATTTTAAAATCAATTTTTCAACATGTGCAGATAGGATTCATGACTTCAATTTGAAAAATGTTTTCATTTTGAAAAATTTTAAATTATTATATGTTTTAATCTTTATATTTTTATTGATAATTTAATTTCATTCCTCAAATTTTTATAAATTTAATTTTTTAAAATTTTAAAAATTTATTTCCATAACATAAAATATTCCGTTGAAACTGTTAGAAGCAAATTGACATGCATTCTATGCTTTTGAAAGTCTAATGCAAAGAACATGGATTGATTGAAGGATATTGGTTGCAGTCATATTTAAAAAAAAATTGTTGCCTTCTCAGTTTTAAAGTTTAGTTTTGACTAATTCAGATTAATCAGTGTCGCACACTTAGTTTTAGTGGATAAATCTTTCAATAGAGATTTTTAATATACGTAAAGACTAAAATTAGAGACATTGCTTAAGTAATATCAAACTGCTTACCACTTAAACTAATCCCTATTGGTAAATTTTTTAAATTTTTATATAATTTAAATATTTTTTTATAATTTTATTGATAATTTAATTTTATATCTTTAGAATTTTATAAATTTATACTCTTAGATTTTTAATATTATAATTTTTAAAATTTGTATATCTAACGTGAAATTATATAAGTGCATGTGTAAGCACAAAGAAAATCCACTCTCGAACTAGGCATTCTCTGTAGCGCGAAAAACAGTAAGTTTAATAGCATTAGACATGAAAGAACATACCTGCTCATGGGATTTTGTTTGTGTGTTAGATATTGGGGAATCTCCACTCTCGGGTTCTGATCGGTTCAATGCTCTCTCTACAATCGGAGGGGTTGAAACGGTGCTAGGACTACCAGAACTGGGATCCTGTGGATTACTTTGAGTTCCAGCCTCTCTAGTCAATCCCTCAGCTGTCGTTTCTGCGAACAAATGGTTATCTAAAACTTCAAGCCAATCTTCAATCAAGCAATTTCAACACTAGCAAAATGATTAGAAAAGCTAAAACCAATCGGTACATTAATGTTTAATCGGATTCATTAAATTCAAATCCTTTGGATTCAGATAGTGCTTCAATATACTCGATTAAGATGGGTTTTTAATTCACAGGTTAAAAGTAGTAATAATTCAAACTGAATATTAAAAAAAATTAAAATAAGTGCAATCAAGTTGGGTTGATTTTGATGTTGAGAAACCTGGAATAGGGAAGTGAGCAATGTCTTCCTGAAGTGTTCTTGAGGGGTAAACCAGAGGAGTAGAAACGGTGATTTTGTTTGTTAATTTGCGAAATGATCTTCCACTCAGTGTTTTTGCAGACAAACATTCCATTGGGAACTCTCCCGAAAGAGGATTGCAAATGTATTTCTCAGCTTCATTCCACTTGGAGTTTAAAGCAAACCCTTCCGGTGAGCATTCCAAGCTATTATACAATGACCGAGCCTGTAATGCTGCACAATAAGAAAACCAGTTAAGTCGGTTCTTAAATCGAGTACGAGAATGTAAGTTCCGAATGTAATTGGAGGGCTCTTGGATTATATCAAATCTCTATAGGCATATCGGAATATGGATCTGAGAGTTAAATCTATGTTACTTGAACTTTTATGTAAACTGAAATTATTCTTTATGCATATTCTAATATGTTCCATACATTGTTTCTCCACAAAAATATTTGAAGAACGATGATTTAGAAGTTACCTTTAAGAGCTGTAGTGAATGAATAAGTTGAAGGATCGAAGCCATCTGTAAAAGTGAATAAAAAAATGATGCGAAAGTTTCAGATTAAAATAATACTGAATTCAAAAATCAAAACCAAATTTCTCCATGAAAAATGAGCAAGAGATGTACCTTTGAATGACCACCCCGGAGACGACGTAGCGCTGGAAATGGTGAAGTTGGATCGGAACGAACTTGTAATTTCTCTAGAATTTCCGAGATATGAACCTGAATATCTTCTCGAAACAGTGTTTTCAGGGCGGATTCGAGCTTTAAGATCCCACTCTTTCAAACTAAACTCCGATTGTTCATCATTTCGCCGCGAAGAAAATTGTTCCACGGAGGACGCCATGAATGAAGCTACAATTTGAACCTGAAGGTTTTCAAATTTCAAAATCCGCCTGGAATTTAAAGCCTGGCCACCATGGATAGTAAAATATCAGAAATCCGAAATTATCTTGTGTTCCATTTCCTTAATGCATTGTTCGGGTTTTAATGCTAAATTTATTATACTCGGAGCAAATTTAAATTCAAATTAATCCTTGAATATTTGAATTCACTTTCATTTTCCGAAGGAAATCTCGACCTTTCTAGGATTTTTTTTTTTGTTAATCGATTTTAAACCCCTTTACAAATCAAATTTTATGTACTTATGCTCTAACTTCTTAGCTTTACTTTTTTTTTTCTACCCATATTTTAATGCTAAAATTATTATTCTCCGTCAATCAAATTTAATTTCAAATAATAATAACATTTGAATATTTCAATCTATTTTCATGGACTAGATTCATGATCTTCTCGTATGAATAACATACTCAAATATTTGCATCCAATTGCATGAATCAAGTGACCTCTATAGGAAAAAAATTATTGTTATTTCTTGAGTTTGAGCACTAGCGATGTCAGATGTATAAACTTTTAATGTCAAATAGTTGAGAGTTATATTTAAACAAATATTACTTTGTACTTACCCGGATTACTAAAAAAACATTTGCATCCCATTTTTATTTACGAATATAATTTGTACATTTTATTTTTCAAGTTAAAATAGTTTGAATACTTGGGATAACTTAATTCATGAGATGTAAAATTGTCTTTTGAAATAAGATCATATCATAATATAATATTATTTACCTTATATTACTTTTTGTGGCTTATTTGGTAGGCACAATTTGATTGAGGAAATATAAGTTATTCTTTTTCAAAAGCCTATTTGAGAGTTTTTTTTTTCTCTTTTTCCAAATATTTTTAGGGTAAAGTATATATAAATAGTCTCTAAACTTTTAGGGCACTTGCATTTTGATCACTTAACTTTTAAAATTTACAATATAATCATCAAAATTTTAATTATTTTTCAATAAGGTCTCTGTCGTTATTTCCAGTTTGTTTTTATCGATCGGAACTTAACTCTCGTGACCCCCTCTTCTTCTTCTTCTACTTATTCTTCTTCTTATTAAATCACCAACTTATACTCCTCCACCGAGACCACAGATGAGGTGATAAACAAAGTTCATGAAATAATCTATCTCCCACAACCAGCAATAATCCTTCAAACAACATTCATTAAATGGGCAAATAAAAGATATGGGAGACTGTCCCTCACTCTATTCCGTTGATTTTCCTATTCCAAACTTCTTAAATTTCATTTAGATTTTGTTCGATTCCCCCTTTCCCTTTTAGTATTAGCTATTTGGCCTTAAAATTTTCTCTAATCTAACAAAACTGAACTTTTATATGCAACTTCTTGATATATTTATCATTTCAAGATTTCATCTTTGGGTTTCCTTCAAAGTAGGAAACTTCTTGAGGGGTGAAAAACATTTGATATTCTTTTTTGCCCATTTTTTGTCTCTTTTAAATCCCCATTTTTTGAATGCCAAAATCTACCAAACCTAAAGATGGATCTGAAATTGATATAGATACATTCAAGATCCATACTTTTTAGCTCTTTCAGTCATATCTAACAAACCCCATTTCACTATTCCAGCAAATTTATTGCTTCCATGAAGAGTTCAGTTAGACCTCTTATAAGCATTTTGAAGTTTTTTGCATTGGCTGCAACATTGAGCTGTCGGCTTGGGTGGAGGAGCATATAAGTTGGGAGAAGAAGAGAGTTAATGAGAGTTAAGTGTCACGTCAGCAAAAACTAATAGAGGTAACGTCAGGGATTTTACTGAAAAATGAATTAAAAGATCGATTATTGTATTGCAAGTATCAAAAGTTGAATGGCCAAAATGCAAGCGCCCTAAAAATTTAAATACTATTTATATACTTTACCCATATATTTTTATTATGTTCTTTTTTCGATATGTGAGTATTCAATTAAGTCAAAATATCTTCAGAGGGTTAAACAGTTCTTCCAAAAATATGTTTCTTGACTAATATAAAAAGAAATATCATCGCATCCAATTGTCCTTTTAATTTCTCTTTTATTCTTAATTTTATTTTATTTTAGTCTCAATTCTTAATTGTTTATTTCCAGAATTAAGTTAAGAGAGTATCTCAAAGGCTGTACTGCAACTCCTTTCGAAACCCTAACTGAATCCTTCATCATATTCTTTCTTTTATTTGTATTTTTTGGTTCATGTCTTTCTGTTTTAATCATTTTAAAATTATTGGTTTTAATCTTTAAAATTTTAAAATATTCAAAAAGATTATTTGATTCGCATGCTATCAATTTTTTCATACTTCATTTTTTTCTCATAATTTAAATCAAATAAATATACATATAAATTATTTTCATATTATATTCATCTAATATAATCGTACCATAATCTAACATTACAGATTTTTCCGCAAATAAAAAATGAAAACCAACAATTAATTTGTTGTTTGAGATTTTTCTCCCTTTCGCTCTTCTTTCACAGCAATGAACTCTTGGTTGATAAATTTTGGACCTTTTTTTTTTCTTTTTGATTAGTAATTTTGGACACTTAAATGTGCAGGTTTAAGGTATAAATGTATTAAGAATTATTTGTTTATATTAATGGGTATACCAAAAAATTAAGAAAAGATAAAATGACAGGACATTTAGAATCTTGGTTTTTGATGATGAATAAAAGGAATCGAGGATTTGCAACTTGTTGTGCCACATACCAAAATTGATTGGCCAGTGATGCATGTGAATGTGAATGTGAATGTGAATGTGAATGTGAATGTGAATGTGAATGTGAATGTGAATGTGAATGTGCATGTGAATGTGCATGTGAATGTGAATGTGCATGTGAATGTGCATGTGCATGTGAATGTGCATGTGAATGTGCATGTGCTTGTCATTCATCACAAAGAAGAAATGGAAAGGCGTAGTTTTTCTTTGTAACGTAGGTTTCACCGAAAGGGAGAGGCCGTCTCTCCCACTAGTTTGTATCTCCCTTTCGTTTCATCTTTGAAAATGCCAGATTATACAAATATCTTTCCAAAAATGTTATGCAACCACATGGATATGTTGGATCAGGTCGTCTTTAACCTCAACCTCATCCTAATCATATTTTGTTATCAAGTGACACTAGTTGGAATCTTCATCATTCTCATTTTGGTTGCAACTTGCAGTTAACTGGATTCGGAAAACGAAGAATTTCACTCAAATTAACTTGTTGAAGATTATATAAATGTATAACTTAAACATGAATACATGAATTAGAAAATCGCCCCTTCAAATTTCAATCCTCAAATGTTGACACAAGTGACTAACCTTTAAAAGAAAGTAACACAGCAATGGAGTTTGATAAAGGATCGTAGACACTAGCTGCCATCTTTTTGTCACCTCATCTTGTCAAGGTGTAATTAATTGCATGGCGGCAAAGATGAAATGGACTGATGCAACGACCAAAGCTTCAGTTGAGGTTCTGATGTAAATGGTGTCTGCAGTAGTTACCAAGATTTGACCCCCTCGGCATCCGAGTCGATTCTGTATGTTACAGACAAGTAAATTATAGCTCGATAAAGCAAAAGAACTTTCAACCGTAAGCCACATTTTCACAATCAAACCCCTTAATTGGCTATGCATGCAGTAAGCTTCTCGCCATCTAGAGTTTATAGAAATATTTCAGTTTCAGCCACTTAATGGGATAAGACTCGACCAATTCGAACCTAATTGGTTCTTGAAACCAAACCATAGTTCCAACTTTCAAGTTCAACTTATGTTACTTGGACTCAAGTGTGAATACCCGATGCAGATGTGTTCAACATGGTTATATTCAATTATTTTTAAGTTTTCTATATAACTGGAGGACCTTATTATCCTAATCAAATATTCGTTGGACACAAGTCCCAAACCTACCATAAATACCATGTAGGAGCACAATCATAAATCGGTCTGCCCTACATAATTTCATATGTTAAATTAACCAATATTTATTATGATAAACTTTAACTTCATGTTATTATACATACCTTCAAGAGGTAGATGTCCTCGAAGTCTTATGCACAATAAGACACATGACAACTGCAGATCGTAACTTTAGACTCCTTTGTTCTCCAGATGTAAGATAGCCAACTAAAATTCAGGGAATGGCAATCTCAGAACCGATTAATAAACAGTTTGAAAAAGAGTTCACACGTACTCACTAAAAACACGCGTCTGGGAACAAATCGAGGGTATATAATCACCAAAACACAACCAGGAACAGAAATTACCAACAAAAAGATTCAACGAAATCGGTAGAAGGGCATCCAACTTCAAGATTATCTTGTACTAAAGAAAGCAAGACACTCACCGCACAAAAAGATATGGTTGCCAAACCACTTCAGGAGACCGTATACGCATACAAGCTTCCTGTTCAGTATAGGTAGGTAAATTCACGAACTTAGAAAACTGAATTATGCAAAGAGCAAAAACATGTTCATGCAAAACTGGGATCAAAGTGAAAAAGGAAAGGGGGACAGAGAGTGGGGCATATATGTGTAAGCAAAACTGTATATGTAATTATGCTCATAAGCTATCACACATATAGCTCCAAAACCAAATCATCTGACATTGACGAGATGAATTGCACATTCAATTAACTTTACAGTTTTCCGTGGAAAATATGAACAGAGATTATATAGGCCAACACTTCCAGTTAATTTCTAATTTCAAAGAGCATTTCTCACAGATAGAATATATGTTCCTCCAACTATTTTTGTGAAGTATCCGTTTCCAATGTTCTTGTTTGACAAATACCTCTAATGATCCTCCAAATAAATGGAAAAACGAAAAAAAAAATAACCATACCATGCCAGACAAATAGTTGTATCATACACACCCAAATCCATGTAACATAGGATAGAATACCCTTGAAAGAAGAAATGAGGGGTTACCTTGTCCAAGGATCAAAATACTGTTTGCAGCCGTAGGTATCATATCTTGGATCTTTTCGTTAGTAAAAATTGCTTGAACAACTAGCAAATAAAACAAGAAAAATAGTAAACCGTCTCTCCTAAATGTTAGGAGAAAAAAATCTCTAAAATTAAATTTTATCACACCCTATAAAGGGCAATGGGAACAAATCAATCACGCTCGCACACACGCTCACACATATATATCGGTAATAAAGTGATTGATGAATTAAGTTCTGAAGATCTCTGAACTATCACAAGCAAGAATAAAAAGTGTAAGGACCACACCATATAGGAAGCCAAACTATGTTAGAGAATATGAAAGTATTCTCCAAATATAGATAAATGTAGACCGTACAAATGAAAAATTAAATTAATTAAATCAGAGGATTTATAAACTTGAGATTCATATTGGCGGATTCCTCACTCTCTCTTTTATCAGTTTCATTTACAGCAGAGCTAATGTCCACCACGTGCATGGAGTGATGCCCATCTGATATCCAAACAGTTTGTCTTCCTACGAAATTAGAAAAAGTATCGTTTAGTGGCATAGATGTGATGTAAAGATCAACCATAAAACATTTCCCCTATGAAGCTACGGCCAAATGTCATAACGTTAACAAAGTTCCACAGAACTTCCTTTTACTGACCCATTTTATTTTTCTATTCCTTTTCATTAATACGAGTTGTTTATCATAGCATTTTACTTCTATGTTCCAACCCCAATCTCCCAGTAGCATTTAGTAAAGAACAAGGGAAAGGCTCCACCATCTACTTCGTTTCCTAGGTATCCAGAATAGTCCCCCATGCAATAATTCTGAATCGCATGCCTTTGTGGACCATGGAAGCATTTCTAATAAATGAAGCCTTTGGAAAGATTAAAAATGAAGTAGAGAAGCTTACTTGAGGAAACATCGGGAAAAACAGCCATTTTGTGCACCTTCATAACATGTGGCAATCGCCTCATGTAGCAGGTGGCATTTGATCCAAGAGCTGTGTCTGTTACATGCAAGATAAACAAATCTCCAGCAGTATCCAAGACCAAGAACCTCGTCGAGGACAATGGTTGAATTGAAATTGCCTTCAAGGAAATAGATGGCACATTCATAGATTTCAAGCCCTTAACCTCCTGCTCAAATGGCACAAACAACACTCCTAATTCGGCCAATTCTTGTCTGCATTTACCAGACCTCGGCTTCACTGTAAATCAAGATGCCAATCAAAGGAAAAAGGGAACCAACCTCAAAGTCAACTTTCTCAGTACTTTAAATATATATATATATATAAATAATTATAGCAAAAAGGAACAAATTATTAGCCAAGTACTTAGAATGTGTAAGTGTCGTATATTAATCTTTGTAGTTACTATAAATACAGTGAACAGTGTAGATATCACATCTACTAGTCTATTTAAAAAAAAAGAGAGAACATATATGAGAGCTCTTAATCAAGCATACTTTATACTTACCATCTCGATACATCATTAAGATTTGAACCAAATTGCAGCATCTTGCTTACAATGGTCAACATGTGCTTGGTTAAATAGATACAAAAGCAAGCTAGGGAAAATAATAAATTACACATATTTCAGCAGATGTAGTATGAGCCTATGCAAAGGATTTCCGAGTAAAGCCAACTAAGTGAAGTTACACTGTCCTGCCAAATTTTATCGCCAGAAGATTCAAGACAAATAGAACTTATTACTCAAATTTATAAGGTCCCATTAAATCCCGAATCAATTAACCAATATTTAATTTTTGTTTGATAAGGCTCAAGCTAGAATCATAAAATTGGCTATGCTCCTTGAACTAATAATCTAACTCATGTAACAAGAAATCGACAGCAGATAGTGTTCACATGTGCCAATTTTTAATTATATGATTTGGTGAATTCCTCCTGCATTATCAGGTATTTAAACCTCTTCTTATAAGATTGAAACTCAGAAATGTTTTTACACCCAGCACTCTTCAGAGTCCAGACCCTCCTTTATCTCCTGTAAACTATCTATAGATGACATCGCAAACGAAGCATTGATCTACTTAGCATTCAAAGTTCCTTCTTCTAAAGACCATGCATCCCAAAGACTTTAACATAAAATGCATTAAAAATATGGGTACAGGGTTGTCAAGGCCATGTGCAAGTGAAATGACACACAATGTGTATACATATGTATCATTGTATGTCTGCCTTTACACATATATGTATTAGTATATGTATGTATAAAATAAGCTTATGATACATAATTATGGTAATAAATTCTAAAGTGATTAATATAAGGATGCCACTATTCTGAATCAATTGAGCATTGTTGAAAGTAAAATTGCTAACAATTATAGAATAAACTACATAATCCATTATATCTTTCAGAAAACCAATTCATAAGCAAGAAAAGTAAAGCTTAAACACAGAACTAACCTGAAACAATAGGCTTTTCAATCTTTCCATCCAAATAGCCATTAGGAACAATATCTGAACAACTAGATCCACAATTGGAAACACCATTGTTAGCTCCACTTACACCATCTGAAAGACCGTAATTCTTCACTTTCTTGACCTTTTTCCCTTTCACCAATTCTCTTAAATTCCAAACTTTAACCCCGTTTTCCTCCCCTAAAACCAACCACTCAAATGAAATACCGATTGAAAAAACAGGCTTCAAACAATCAATCACAGCAAATTTCATGAGTTTAAAAGCGACCCCGTCAACAATTTCATCAATATCATCCACCAATTTAACCCCAAAGATCAAAACTTTGGAGCTTGAGACTGAATACAATGCGAAGAAATTAACAGACCCAGAAATCATGAGTTTCAAACCGTGACTGACATCAATCAAAACCCCAACTTTATCATCAAAATCAATACCCTTTTGCTTGGGAACAACAACTTTAGCCTTCTCAAAAGCCTTTCTACCATCATTCCTATAAAGAAAAAATCTAAGGAGAACCTTGGAACCACCTTTATAAGGACCTGCAACGATGAAAAGGACTCTGGGATCACGATTTTTTTGGGTTTTTTGGAGAAGGAAAGTGGAGGACGATGATGGAGAAGGAATAGTAAGGGAGTTTTTGTTGGAAGAGAAAGGCAAAGAAATAGAAGGAAAAAGGGAAAGAGAAGAATCAGAGTGGAGAAGGGCAAGGGAAAAAGAATGGGGTTCAAATAGGAGAGATGTTGGAGCTTTAGAAGAAGAAGGTGAGGAGAGAGGAGTTGGGAGATCGATCTTTGAAGCTTGGCAAACAACCATTGAGTTTTCTAACACCCGAAATTCGATCTTTCTTGTTGGTCTGTGAGTTTGGGTTTTTGGAATGAAAGAAAGGAAAGAAAGTCAACAAATTTATATGATGCAAAGGTTAGATTTTCGACTTCGGGCAAAAGTGTGGGGAAAAAGTTTAGAGCTTATATATATATATATATATAATAACAAAGGTAAGAGCTGTTTTTTTTTTTATCGTCTTGGTCCTAGGTAGGTTTAGAAAATCGGGTCATATATATATATATGATTATTGATATATAATTTATTAATTAATTAATCTAAATCTACAATTATACAAATTCTTTATAAAGTTAATTCTTTAAATTCAAATTTTTTCTTTTAAATGTTAGTACACTTTTAGTTAAAAGAATGTTAATATACTTAATTTTAATTATTTATTTTATTATTTTTATTATTAATAAATATATTTTATATTAATCTTAAGAGTTTAATTTAAATTAAAATAACATTATAAAATCAATTTTTAAATATTCATTAATAATATTATCATATTATACTTATTTAATTTTTAACAATAATATAATATTCAATAGAAATAAATTAAGTTAAAGTATATAAGCATAAAAAATATCTTATTTTATCTAAAAGTTCATTTTAATATCTATATTATAAAAAAATCATTGAGTGATGTTAATAATGAAAAAGAAATATTATTACTTTTTAAAAATTTAACTTCGGCTAGTTACGTCTGCAAAGTAAACTTTAATTTCTATATTATAAAAAAATCATTAAATGATCTTAATAATGAAAAAGGAATATTGTCCTTTTTTAAAAATTCAACTTCGACCAATTACGTCTGCAAAATGTGTATATCTTATCATAAATTAAGAAAATTTTAAACAAATAATACTTTATAATTATTTAAAACAGTTAAAAAATAACATACTAATCTAAAACTCATGTCATGTATTAATATAAAATATTAATATTATTATAGATAATTTTTGTTCACTCATTTTCAAAATTTAGATTTAAGAGCTATTTTGTCATTTTTAATATACTCAGTTTATCATTTTCGCCCTTATGATATTTTCATATTAATTTAGCTCTCGAAGTTATTCAATTGCAATATTCTAAACCCTAAAATCTTAAAACCTTAACTCTAACTTAAAACCCTAAACAATATCAAATATTTTAAACATTGATGCAATTAAAAAACTTCGAGGACTAAATTGATTCGAAAATACCTTAAGAGCGAAAACGATAAATTAAGTATACTTCAAAAAAAAAATAGCCTCAAGTCTAAAATGTATATTTAATAAATATTACTCATTTTAATCTCGATATACTTCAAAAACAATTAAACCATAAATAAATATCGGGGCATATTACTACTTAAAAAGTGACTTTATACTAATAATTTATTTTTTATTTTAAAAAAAATGTTCACATAATACATAAATAAGTAATAAGCACAAAATAAAACGGATTTAACTAAAGGAGAAAGCATAAAAGATCGATAAGTCATGGCCAGTAGCCATACAGGTCACCTCATTTTCTGCCAGATGGTCTCGTGGGTTCAAGAAAAATACAGTTTATGTTGTCCAATACCATGTGTATATCTTCAAATATTGGTTTCATGGAACAGGACACTTGTATTTCCCAATTAGAAGAAAATCTTATGAACAAAATTATTTGTGCTCCATATGCTGCAGAGTAACTTTAGTAGATGACATGCTTGTTCCTTGCACCGGATTGCACATCCATTAAATGTTTTGTCCTGAGCTTGTCTTAAAGTCCAATACACCAGCAAATGCCATGCCATAGAGTCCTCACAACGGTATAGTAAAGATATTATTGTTTCATATTAAATAAATATTTGTTGTACCTCCTTCATCTCTCTTTTGCAAATCACACATATGCTGTCATTCCTCGAACTTTTCGGAACTCCATATCCTCTGAGCAACTACTATCCCTTGACATGATCACTAAAAAAACCACGTGATCTGTCAGACAATCAATTCTATTCACCCTACCAACTTGTAATAGCTATCATCATTTTAGGCCTGACACCAACACTAATGATCTGTATATAGCCACCAATATAAGGCTGGAAGGACTCTCTCTATCTCTCTAGAAGCTTCTATCAAGGTTCATCATCTCCTTGAGCTCATCTACTCTCTACCTCCTATACATAACCATCGATTACAACTCTCTGTCCAAACCAAAATTGGTGAATCGCCAAACACAACGGCAACCCCATTTCTCAAATCATCAGTATCCAAAATAAAAAAAAAAGGGAACCAAACAATATAGTTTCTATCATAAAGGGATATCACTGTATGATAAAAACTCAAGTTTACACATCCTAAGATAAAAAATAATAATTCTCCTTCTTCACTAAGCTAAATTTCAAGCAAATATCCCAAAATTTGTCATTATAAGAATCTAGAAGCAACTTTTCCCTCAAACATGTTCATTTTCTTAGAAATAAAAAACACAATATGAAGGGCAATTAGTAGAAGTACTAAGTTGTACCCAGGCAAATTCATGTTTGTAACCTACACCTTCACAAGAGGTTTCATATGTATATACCGCGATCGTTGCCCAGTCAAGAGAATCCGCATCATTCTTCACATCAAAGTAATAAAGCAACTGAGGCAATATCTGAACAACAAATATGCAAAGAACTTGTATTAGAAATTTCCTTTTTCAAGCGAACATAGAGATCTTTAAAGATTGTAGTGGAGTATTGATGTTTTTTCGCTTGTTTTTGATAGATAATTGGCTTCCACGAGGGTAAGATTACCAAGTACCTGAAATTCGAAACATAGGCGACCACCACAATAGTTGCGTAAGGGAATATCAGCATTGGAAAGTCGACCACCTAAGATGGGCCACAGTGGTTTAGAACCAGCGCTCCTAGAATATCTGTTATTGTTAAAACAAACATGAGCAACATAAGAAATCAAGTAATTAAAAAAAGAACAAAGGAACGACTTTAAAGAAAAAGCATAAAATCACTATTGGAATAAACTCCACCCTAGTAACAAGTGGATATGTAATTCTAAATGCGATATCTTCATTTTTTTCAGTTATTTCTTTGGATGAATTTTTTTTATGGATTAAGTATAACTTTTGAATGAGCTGTAATTTGTTGCTTAAATAGGGTGATTTAAAAACAGCTTTGTATCTATATCTGTAGAATTCAGAGTAATTCTCTGTAATTTCTTATTCTTTTCAATATGACATATTACATATTTATATACAAAATATCTCTCTAAAGTAGGAAACTCTAAGAAAGGAAAAATAATAATCCTAGGATATGATCCCTTAAAATAAGGGATTGTAGAAATCTATTTACAAAATCATATCTCTATAGGAATGGTAACAAATCATATCTCTATAGGAATGGTAACAAATCATCTCTATAATTCCTACACTCCCCCTCAAGCTGGAGAATATACATTGTATAATCCCAGCTTGAATAGAAATTTATTGAAAACAAGCTTTGGCAAAGCCTTAGTAAGAATGTCTGCAACTTGTTCTTCTGAAGGAATGTATGAAAGTGTGGTTGTCTTTTTGTTAACTTGATCAGCAATAAAATGCCTATCAATCTCAACATGCTTTGTCCGATCATGTTGAACTGGGTTCTTGGCAATTTGAATAGCAGATTGATTATCACACAAAACTTCAAAGTGATCCTCTTGATTAGTGACAAGTTCTTTCAGTAGTTTAAGTAGCCAAATTCCTTCGCATATTCCCAATGCTAGTGCTCTAAATTCAGCTTCAGCACTACTTCTTGAAACGACAGATTGTTTCTTACTTCTCCAAGTTGTAAGGTTTTCCCAAACAAAGGTGCAGTAGCCACTAGTGGATCTCCTTTCAGTAAGGTCTCCGGCCCAACTAGAATCTGTAAAGATCTTAACAGTTCTGTCTTCTGTCTTCTTAAACATTAAACCGTGTTCTGGAGTTTTCTTCAAGTACTTGAGAATTCTATTTGCTGCTGCCATATGCTCTTCAGTAGGATTAGTCATGTGTCGACTTATCACATTTACAGGAAATGCTATATCTGGCCTTGTCAAGGATAAATAAATTAGTTTCCCAACTAATCTTTGAAATTTCTCTTTGTCTACCAAGGACCCATCTTCTTTGTTAAATTTCAAGCTTGCATCCATTGGTATATCAATCGGATTACAACCAAGAAAACCAGTTTCTTTGAGTAAATCAAGTACATATTTTCTTTGGTTGATCACAAGTCCTTCTTTTGACCTTGCCACCGCCATTCCTAGGAAATACCTTAGCTTTCCCAAGTCCTTGGTTTCGAATTCTTTATTTAACAACTTCTTCAAATTGCAAATCTCTTCTTCATCATCTCTGGTAAGAATTATGTCGTCCACGTACACAATAAGGATAGCTTTCTTATTTGTAGAAGTTACCTTGATGAAAAGAGTGTGATCGGTGAGGGATTGCTTGTAGCCGTTTTTTAGGATGACTTTAGTGAACCTCTCGAACCAAGCTCTGGGTGATTGTTTTAACCCGTATAGAGACTTGTTGAGCTTGCACACCTTGTTACTTCCTTCAACAGACTTTAAGCCAGGTGGCAACTTCATATAAACTTATTCTTCTAGCTTGCCATTAAGAAAAGTATTTTTTACATCAAGTTTGTGTAATTTCCAATCGCAATTTACAGCCAAACTTAAGAGTACTCGAACAGTATTCAGCTTCGCCACAGGTGCAAAAGTTTCTGTGAAATCTATCCCATATGTTTGTGTAAAGCCTCTGGCCACTAGTCTCGCTTTGTATTGTTGGATGCTACCATTTGAGTTATACTTTACAATAAAGATCCATTTACATCCAACAATCTTTTTTCCTTGAGGAAGGTCCGTAACAGTCTATGTAGCATTTTTCTCCAGTGCACAAATTTCCTCTTCAACAACCCTTCTCCATTTTGAATCCTTTAGAGCTTCAGCTATGCTTGTGGGAACCTGTTCTTTATCCAAGTTTGATGTAAATGCTTGAAAAGATGACATCAATGAATTATAACCAGCAAATTTTTCAATAGGATGCTTGGTGCATTGTCTAACCCCTTTTCTAATAGCAATAGGGAAGTCATCTAGAATAGGGGAAGTGGATTTACTGATTTCTTCTTCTATTTCGGCAGCTGGACCCAAATCCAATTCTCGGCAAGCATCAGATTGCAAAACAACCTCAGGAATATGTTTTATTTTCCTTGTATAGAAACGAAGCTGTTTGATTGGTGTTGTTTGTGGAATATTTTGAATGGGAGTAGGTGTATTTTCAGGAAGGGTATTTAAAGTGGGTATGGGTGAAGTAGTGATAGGTATTACCGGTTGATCAATGGGAGTAGTTAGAGGTGACAAATCTGTAGGTAAGGACAAAATTGGTGGCAATTCTGAAGGTTGAGAATGAAGAGTAGGAAGAGATACCTGATGTGGCTGAAAATCCTTCCATGTCCCCCCCTGAATTTCAGCCTGAGTGAAATAGGGATCCTGTTCATAAAATGTTATATCCATAGTGGTAAAAAATCGTTTTGAATGAGGATGATAACATTTATAACTCTTCTTAAGTGAAGAATACCCAACCAGTACTCACTTTAATGATTTAGGATCTAACTTGGACTTATTAGGAGCAATGTTTTGGATAAAAACAGTACAACCAAATATTTTAAGTGGAAGAATGGAGGAGATAGGTTTAAAATGGGGAAAGTATTGCAGAAATATAGATTGAGGTGTTTGAAATTGTAAAACCTTACTAGGCATTCGATTGATTAAATATGTGACAGTTAATAAGGCTTCCCCCCACAAATATTTTAGAACATTGGTGGTAAATAGAAGAGAACGAGTAACTTCAAGGAGGTGTCTATTTTTTCTTTCAGCAATACCGTTTTGTTGTGGGGTGTCAACACAAGAACTAATCTAAACTATGCCCTTTTCCCTGAAAAACGCACCCAAAGACTTAGCAAAAAATTCACTGCCATTATCATATTTAAATAACTGAATTTTAGACCCAAATTGAGTGAGAACCATGTTATAAAATTGGGTAAAAACACCTGCAGTTTCAGATTTATCTTTTAGCAAATAAGTCCAAGTTATCCTACTGTGATCATCAATGAAAGTGATAAACCACTTACAATTATCAGCATTCTTCACCCAAGAAGGACCCCAAATATCACTGTGGATCATAGCAAAAGGGTGAAAAGGCTTATATGTAGAAGGAGAATAAGTTGATTTAATATGTTTGGCAAGAGAGCAAACTTTGCAAGAAAAAGAATTTGGCCTTTTATGAATGAATAGAGCAGGAAAAACTTTTGCAAGATAGTGAAAACTAGGATGACCTAAATGATAGTGCCATAATCAACTTTTTCTAAAGCGGTGAAAGATTTCGAGATTTCGGTTTTAGTAGAGGCATGAAGAATGTAGAGACCATTCTGCAAGCTGGCCTTACCAATCATCTTCTTCGAGTTCAGTGCCTGCAAAGTACAATCAATATCATTAAAAATTGCAGAGCAGTGCTAGTCGGTGGAAAGTTTACTAACGGAAACGAGATTGACAGCCAGATTTGGTACGAAGAGGACATTTTTAAGTACAATCTGGTCATTGAGAATAACAGTGCCATGTCCTTCTATTTTGCACAAAGAACCATCAGCCGTTTTGACAGCTTTACCAAAGTTTGAAAAAAAATTGAAAAACAAATCTTTATTACCAGTCATATGATCCGTAGCACCAGAATCAAGGATCCAGTTAGGGGACAACTGGGAGGAGAAAAAAATTGTAGCATGAGGTTTACCTTCTGGTTCTTTCATAACCAGATTATCTTCTGATTGAGCAGCAGAACCAGAAAAATTTTATGGATTTGAAGTGATCTCCGGAGTAGGAGAAGAAGTTGTGGACATCATCTAGATTGGAAAGAAACCGTAACCTAAGCTGATACCATGTAGAATTCAGAGTAATTCTCTGTAATTTCTTATTCTTTTCAATATGACAGATTACATATTTATATACAAAATATCTCTCTAAAGTAGGAAACACTAAGAAAGGAAAAATAATAATCCCAGGATATGATCCCTTAAAATAAGGGATTGTAGAAATCTATTTACAAAATCATATCTCTATAGGAATGGTAACAAATCATATCTCTATAGGAATGATAACAAATCATCTCTATAATTCCTACACTCCCCCTCAAGCTGGAGAATATACATTGTATAATCCCAGCTTGAATAGGAATTTATTGAAAACGGTCTTACACAATTGTTGGACACAGATGCTTCAACAAAAATGAAGAATCGGAGCAACAAAGATGCCATCCTCCATATTAAGGAAATGTAACCAGTGTACGGTGCTTTATGGTTTATACAAACTAAGCATGGAACCTTGGCAGATTCTTGGCAGAGCAGCAGGAAGGTTTGTCCAGCTCCTATTGTTTGGTATCCTCCGCCGAGGGTTTTTTTTTTAAAAGTTAACGTAGATGGTGTGATGAACAAGGATTGGTCAAGAGGTGGTATTGGAGGTCTACTTCGTAATTCAGAAGGCTTGGTTATGGGCATCTTCTCGGAGCAAGTAGGGTCCGGTCCTCCTATTTTGGCAGAGTTGCTGGTAGTTAAGGCGGGGTTGAGTTTATTCTTTGAATCGGGATGGTGCTCTAAGGGAAGATTGATTGTGGAAAGTGACTCTGTTAATGCTCTAGAATGGTTAAAAAACCTTGATGCTTTTCCTGGCCTTTTTGCTGCTTTAGTGAAGGAAATTGTTGCAATCGTTTTAGAGAGGAGCGTAATAGTTAAACACATTCAAAGATGTGCAAACTGGGAGGCGGATGAATTAGCAAAGCTAGGAATTGGATAGTTGTTTCTGTTGTATCCTAGGTTCTGGTTGCGCTATCTTTTTATAGGCTCGATTGTTGTTTTAGCCTGGACAGGATTTTTGTATCTTTTGTATTTTCTGTTAGAGTTTTAATAAAATTGAGGTACTTTTTTTCTCCTTCCAATGTTCATTGAGATACCTTCTTGTATTTCAATGGATATGAAGGGGGTTTTTAATAAGGCCTCCCTTTCTTATAAAAAAAAAAAAACAAAGCATGGCATTCACAACTTATGAGTAATCGCTGGAGTTGGGATAGCTTCTCCTAAACCTACCGTGTACATTAAGTCAAAAAATGTGTTCAAGTTCTCACCTCAAAACTTGTTCAGGAGCCTTGGCTATCCGCTGTTGGAAGGAAGCCCAACTCTTTTTGTCACCATCTCCCTATGCAACAAAGGAAGCAAGCATTAAGAGACTTGAAACAAGAATTCATAGACATGCCACAGCACCAGCCAACAGTACAGGGATCAATACCTCGAAATTATCCATAAGTGACTTCATTGTGTCATCATCCCTGTCCCTGGGTATCAATGAATTATTCACATGTCCCTCGTCTCCAGACATCTCTGTATCAAATTCACTTTCGTGTTCGTTTTGAATCTCATACTCCGTCCATAAGCTCTTGCTCGCAACTGTTTCAAATGCAAAATTTTAGCCAGATAGAATCCAGAAAGATCCTCAACTTAAATTTGTTTAGACCATTCAGTACAAATACATGTTCATTCTTAAAAGTTATCCCAGAAGAAAATGGCAGAAGCCTTGGTCGTTAACATGCCAATTGCCAATTTATGTGCATAACTGATTCCTAATCAATATCCCAGGGGTAATATCAATTAATACTTGCCCTTTTGGGCTTTAATTTGTGCAATTCCACCATGACGGCCATTGGAATCAGATGACAGATGTGAGACACTCAGCTGTTGACATTCAAGTTTATGACCTGAGCGCCAGTGCATGACCTGAAATGTAAGAAAACAGAAAAGGTAGGTAAATAGACTTTTGACAAGTGAAAATAAATATTATTTGACAACCGCAAATACCTGGTGCTTTTGTGAGCAATATCTTGCTACTTTGCAAGTACTGCAGAACTTATCTCCTTTCCAGGTGCCACACCGGTTACACAGTGGAGCTGCAACAAGAATACAAGGGGATAAAATGTGAGTTGTAAATAAGATAAGGTTGTTAGAGTTTGTTATTTCCTGTAGATAAATCTAATTAGTTTACATTATCCTTAGTTTAAATTATCCTTAAGCCAATATTTAATGACATATATAAACAGAAGAGTTTGTTATTTCCAGTAGATAAATCTAATTAGTTTAAATTATCCTTATCCTTAATTTAAATTATCCTTAAGCCAATATTTAATGACGTATATAAAAATAAGAAAACGTGAAATCAACAGCAGTGGTATGGAACTCACAGCAGTAGCATAGTGTATTATGGATACACTCGAGAATTGCTATTCTCAGAATGGAAAACACTTTGTTATTTCACTTTTTTTTTTAAGTAATACTATGGGTCATAAGAAACTTTGCATCGAAAATTTAGTAAGTTTCCATCTTTTAATCACTTCTCAAATCTATTCATAATTTCAAATCAAGCGATCTGCAAAGAAAAACTTGCAGAACAAAACTCAAGTTTCACATCATATACATGATATTGGTGTGAATGATGAAGAAGAGATGGTGAAATAATGAAAAGAAATCAATATGTTGAATTAATCAATCGATGAATCGACCAAGAGGGGTGAATTAACAATAAAAATTTTGGTGGAAGCTTTTGTAGAAAATTGAAAATATTTGCACAACGATTTAAAGTGATTCGACTTTCTTAACCAAAGTCTACGTCCACTACCTTAGCTATCTACACTAAGGATTTTCCACAAATTAACTAATTTGTCTTTCTTTTGAGGACAAAGAGTAACCTTACAACTCTCTCAAAAATTATACCCAAAATTCTTGAGAACACTCTCTCCCAAAGAGAAACTTACAAATTTCGCAAACTTACAGAAAAACCTCTCAAGGCAAGATGTTTGCACAATTATAGAACAAAAAAAAAATCAAGAATGAATACAATTAAGCACAAATGGTGTTCTTGTAAGCAAAATGAACATTGGATGGAAAATAGGTTTGAAAATGCTCAAACAATAAGTTTAATGTTTTCTCTTTAATTCTCTCTCGATTCTTGTTTCTTGTTCTTGATCAATGCTCCTAAGCTTATTTAAATACACCTTGGATCACTTCTGAACGTTGGAGATCATTGGTGAAGTCAATAGAGTCGTAATGGTGTGAATACCATTTAAAAAATATGTTGGGAGCGTAGGTGTATGGGTACACTATCAGAGTGTATCGGTACACTCAGTGTAAAATTCAAATATTTCGACCGTTAGTTAACTTAGTGTATCGGTACATCCCAGGTGTATCAGTAGACTAATTACATTCGATGTTTCTCGGAGCCAGGAGTGTATTAATACATTAGTTGTGTACCGGTACACTAATTACATTCGAAATATGTGGTGTATCGGTACATACAGAAGTGTATCGGTAAATCCCTTTGTAAAAATTATTTTTGGCCCGATTAAGGTTTAAAATACTTTGTAAAAATTGTTTCAAAAATATTTTAAGATAAAAACACAATTTTACACTTAAGTAAGGATTAAAATTGACATTTAAAAGCTTGGAGTAATATTTTTGATATTCGAATAATTTACTCGAATATTAATTTTGAAATCGAATATAAAATCTTAAAATTTAATAGTACATTATTTGTTATATCGAAACATCAAAATGTTTTCAACACAAGAGAAGAGAGGAAACAAGTTTGTTTGATGAAAATGAAAATGAGGAAATTGAGAATGAATTAAACAACTATATTCAAAGTGCTGATAGTTTCCCTCTGCTATCGTTCCATTGATGGACAAACTAAATTTGAAATATTTCAAATGTAAGGGAAGTCCTTCCTACTTCTATTTCCACCTAAAGAATGAAAATAAATGCACTTGCCTTTCCATCTATTTATTTTTTGTTACAACTTACAACTTCCCCAATTACGCTGCCTAGGACAATTCAAACCAAAAGTTGATAACTTAAAGCAAAACTCACCTTTGTAATCAAGCACACAACGAATGATAAGATTATACCAACTTAGTTATATTCTCATACGTATATGTATTATACCAAAATATCCAAATTTTTTCATTATATTTGAGATATATTTCACAACTCAACAGTAAAATTAAGAATCCAAAGCTACCTCCAGGGGTTAAAGGTTTGTCAGTCACATTGTCTTCAGAGGGTTTACTTGAATAATAAGGATTAGCATGAGCCAATTGGCAACAGAAAACCTTCACACTTGAGAAAAAAAATACATAATCAACAAGAGAAAGCACATTGAAAATACTAACATGGAAATGGAAAAAAAAAAAACCAAGAGCAAGACAGATATTAGATAATATACCTCCTTGATTGCTTATCCGGATGACGCTTCCATTGTTCATGTTGATCTCGGAGAAGACATTTCATGGACAGACACATGAATACAAATAATGTTCGATGAAATGTGAGTCTTTTTCAACTAACGGAGCATAAACCTAGGAATTCAACCAATGTGAGAATTAGCACAATGAGCTTACTTCTGCCCCTTCACCTATCAATCATGTGGTTAACTCAAATCAAAGAGAAAAACTCCCGAGTAAATGAGTCAAACTATAACTATCAAAATAGTTTCAGCATTTCAAATTTCAAGCAACGAATCAAGCAGAGTGACTCAGAAGGGTAATCAAGCACTCGTATTTTTCTAATACAACAAAAATATAAAACAAAATACTACATTTATTGGAATTGATTAGGGTTTAAAGTATAACTCGAGTCAGAAATATATTACAAAAAAACCACAAAAAGGTACCTTTAGTAGAAATTGTAGAGGTTCTCCACATATATCACAAACACAAGACATTCCTGAAGGTAAATTATCTGGGTCCAACCAAGCCTACAGAGAAAACAATATCATAAAAATTCCAAAAATATACATGCTTTTACTACTCAAGTAGCTAAGCAAACAAAAAAAAAGTTTACTGGGACGCCTCCAGCTTTGCTTGGAAACTGCTAACGGAGAAGTGACCAGCTATGTTCAGGCTTTTCTACGAACCCAAGAATTACAGCTTCCTCTTCTTCTTCTTCATCGTCTTCGTCTTCGTCTTCTTCATCATCATCTTCATCTACTGAGATGCCTTCTTCATTGTCGTCTTCATCAAGACTAGTAATCCGGAGGCCCTTGAGCTCGTCCACGGAATCTCCCTTGCCATTGATATCCATCTCTGTTCCGATTTATGAATAAAATCGTTAAGAGAATAAAACTGTATCAAAACTGATAAGCTTTTAATCTGTACAGATGCAGCAGAGATAATAGAACTGAAGAATCAGCTGCGGCGATGGACTGGTGCAAGTGTATTCAGCTGGCGCGTGGCGTCAGTGGCGGCGGAGGAGGTTAAAACTTCAAAACCAAATTATCAGTTTCAATGCCCTAAAAGTTATGGGTTAAAATTTGGTAGCCCAGCCAATGTCTTAATGATTAAAGTTAAACAGACATAGAGAAGCCCAAATATATAAATAATCATATTAATTGGTTTTATTTGTTTTTGACCCCTATATTTGTGTTTTTCTATTTGTATATGTTCAAAAAGGAAAAAAATAGCAGAACGCTCCCTACTACCAAATTATTTAGAGATTTGTGATTAAATCTACAGTATAACACAAAGCCACGTGGTGGCGACTGATTTACAAAGCTTTGTAAAGTGTTAGGACTATAGTGTAATTTTAAATAAGTTAATTCATAAGAATCAGGGAAATAAGAGATCTTTATCTCACAATTGGGATTTGGGACCCAAACAATTTGAGCTGGTGGATGAGATTTATCTCCATCCTAGAATTTCATTAGACAATTAACACTTAATCATTTAATAATAAATGTTTAGACACTCATTGTAACACCTTAACCGGAATACATGTACTATTACGAGTTCAAAATATCACATTAACTATTCAAAACTTTTTTTAACAAAAAAATAGATAAAAATTTGTTTCTTTTAAAAATTTCTGAATTTAGCATATATTATAAAATAATTAATCTTATAAAATACAATCAATTAATTTTTCAATACATAATTTAATATAATAATAATATTCATTTATACTATTAATTATATTTAATACTAACCATATTAAGACAATACTAATTTACTATTACAAAACCAATTTTATAACTAATTTATCAAAACAACTAAAATATTTATAGTACACATGTCACTAATTAAGTTAAAATAACATCGAAAGATGTCTTATTGATACTGTAAATATACTCATCGATAAGTGCGATGCCCAAAATTCCTTACTCTAATTCCTTTTTACTTACACGTGAAAATCATCACACGTTAAGTATACACTTAGTGAGGCAATCATAATAATAATCAGCGTAATACAACACATAATTATAAATAAATATCATTACACAATGCACTATGACCACTTTACATGTATTTCAATCACGTTACCATATATAAATATGATATAAACCACATAAAAAATTTCTTACTAATATACTTGTCATTCAGTTCATAAGCACATAAGCTTATTCACATGTTTATAATTTATTAACCAACAAACCATAGCCCAATATATAAATCTATGAGGACCCTGGCTATACGAGTCAAATATAAACCAAAGTGCTAATACACATAAGGTCGCGTCCACCATAATACATATAAGGTCGTGCCCACCATACACACTAAATGTTCTTTATGTACACCATAGTGCTAAACTGGATATGCAACCCACTGTTGGACTCTATGACATGCCAATTATATCACTGTCCCTCAATGACATACTTGGGCATATAGTTTATAATTATTCCATTGATGACAATGTATATCAATATAATTTAGCATTTAGGCAGTTCATACCTGAAATAACATTCATAGAATTGTATGTAAACTAGTGATCAATGCATTTTTATATTAAACTGTGACATAATTAGAATACATCAAATATATGATAAATGATATAGATATCATGCCAATATAAATAAGGTAAACTCATCGCAAGTCTTCCTAAAGATGAATAAAACATCAATGCATCATGTTATATATGCATTGCACTCACCTTGACACTTTATACACAAGTAAAAAATATAAGCCTCACTAAGCTTTAAGTTTGATCCTTTGTTTACGACTCATTTTGATCACGAAATTTATCACAATCTATACAAAATCATATATATATTCAAATCATATGTTAGCATTATACTAACATAAGAAAAATCTAATAATAAAATCTATAAAATTAATTTGATACTTGTTTGATACAATTTCACAACTCAATCTCATCATTCCAAAATAACACTTTGATTTCTTTACTATTCATATTCATCACTAATCCACATAACTTTCACAACTTTACAATTCAACCGCAATTTATGAATTCTTTTAGAATTCATTCTCACTTTTCTAATTTATTTGAAATGGTCCTTTACCATTTTACTTTAATTTGATTCCAAACATAAACTTCTAGCATCATAATATAAATTATCAGCCTTGTACATCAACTATTAAATAATTTCACTTTAATCCCTAAAATTCTTAATTTAAGCAAAACAAAACTTATAATTTTATAAATTCCCAAATTGATCCAAACCAATTTCTAAAGCATGTAGAATCACTCTAACATAAATTCTAATCCATAGGAAAATTTTACAAAAATTCCCCCTATTTTTGCTTTATGGCCAAACCTATATAGTAAACTTGAGCATGGCTTCCACTTTGATTCAAGCATGAATTTAACCTCCTAACTTCAATTCCATTCAATTCTAATCAATTCCATATCAAATTCAATCCAAATCAATAATTCTTCATGACACCCTAACGTGATTAAGTCTACATAACCATTTCCAATATTTTTTATTCATCACACATGCTTGGAAACAACTCCATAACATCACTAACATTAAAATCTAACTTCAAACCACCAAATTTCAACTTGTTCTTATCCACCATATTCATGAAATCATAACTCCAAGCATGAAAACATGAAATATTTACACCAACTTGAAGAGAATTTGATATAGATAATTTTTCTATTTCACACTTCAATCCAAAACCCCACTAAAATGACTTGAAAATGAAAATAAAATAAAATTCTTGCCTTGGAGTTGTGTAGGTCATGTCCAAAGAAGATAAAGATGAAGAAGTTCTCGATGATTCTAAATAAAAAATCTAATAACATAAGTCTTTATACTAATTAAATAAATTTAAAATTCATTTAAAGCTAGTTTACCATTTTTCCATTAATGAAACTTGATAACTTCTCATATGCCATTGCCATGACATTATTTTCCTTACATCATCTTCAAAGTCATTTATGAACCAACTTTTCCATATTTTATACTTTGCCTATTTAAATTTCAAATTTTACATTTTGGTCACTAGTCCAAAAGTTGGGATATTACAATTTTCCCCTCCTTTAAGAAAATTCGTCCTCGAATTTTCATTACATACATGATATAAATAGATGAGAAAACTACTTTTTCATGTATTCTTCTCGTTCCCAGGTAACTTCCTCTACTTAATTATTTCACCAAAGAACTTTAACTAATGAAATCTTCTTGTTTCTTAGTTTCTTGACTCCATATTCTAACATCTTTACCAATTCTTCCTCGTAAGTCAAATATAATTGAATCTCGATTTTCTCCGTGTTATGACACGCAAGGATCCGATTGATATATTCGAAGTATCGACACATGAAAAACATTATAAATCTTATCCATATCTGGAGGTAATGCTAGTTGATAAGCTATTGGACAAACTCTTTTCATAATTTCATACAGACCAATGAATCTTGGACTTAGCTTTCCTTTTCGTCCAAATATCAAGACTTTTTTTCCAATGTGATACTTTAAGGAATACTTTGTCACTGACTTGAAATTCAATTTATTTTCTCTTCAAATCTGAGTAAGATTTCTATCGGTCAGCAACTATCTTGAGATTATCTTGAATGATCTTTACCTTTTTTATCTACTTATTTAATTAGATCAGGACCCACTATTTCTCGATCTTTGAGCTCGAACTAGTTTTGAGGCGTTCAACAGTTTATTCAATACAAAGCCAACGCCTCAAAAGAAGTTAATTTAATACTTGAATGATAATAATTATTATAGGCGAACTCAGCTAAGGGTAAATATTTCTCTCACGTTTTAAATTCAATCACGCAAGCCCTTGGCATATATTCTAAGATCTAAATCATTTGCTCTAATTGGCTATCCGTTTGTGGATGCAAAGTTGTGCTAAAATTAAGTCGAGTACACAAGGCCTTATGCAAAGGCTTCTAAAATCTTGAAGTAAACCTTGGATCTCTATATCACACGATCGAGACAGGTACTACATGCAATCTTACGATTTTCTTGATAAATAATTCAACATACTTATCCATCGAGTAATCAACTCAAATTGGAATAAAGTGTTTTTACTTTGTCAATCTATCTACAATCACCCAAATTGAATCTTTCTTGTCCGGTGTCAAAGGTAGCCCTGTCACAAAATTTATTGTCACTTGTTCCTATTTCCATTATGGAATGAAAATTGTTTGAAGTAGTCTAGATGGTACTTGATGTTCCACCTTTACTTGTTAGCAAGTTAAACACTTAGCAACGAGCTCAGCGAGCCTTTAAATCTAGATACATTTTGTTGTCTCCCGGGTGCGCAGTTAAAAGACTGCAATGTGCTTATGAAAGTATTTTCTTCTTTATTTCCTTATCATTATAAATATATGCATGTCCCTTGTAATATAGGCATCCATCTGACTTTTTTTCAAAGTCTTTAGATTCACCACGCTCAACTTGCTTCTTCCTTTACATGCATTTTTCTTATCTTGTTTGCAATTCCCTAATTTGATCCATTGAAGTAGGTTTAATTTGAAGTTTTTCCACTAATGTACCATCTCCCTGCAAACTCAACTGTGCATCCAACACAAATATTTCAAACTTTTGTGATCTATCCACCGTGTTTGTCTTAAATTAAGCTCCTTTTTGAGATAACAAATATTTCAAACTTTTGTGATCTGTGCAAATATAACATTTTTCATCATTAAGGTAGCGACTTTAAATCAAACACTATTGCAGCCAACACAAAATCATGAGTAGGATAATTTCTTTCATGAGTTTTGAACTCTCGAGAAGCATATACTACTACATCATTTTCTTGCATTAATATATAACCAAACTATTATAGGATGCATCACTGTATACCATTAAATCTTTCCCAGATTCTAGTTGTACCAACACAGGAGCTTATGTTAATATCTTTTTTAATTTATCAAAACTTTCCTGACATTTATCTGTCCAAACAAATGGCATATCCTTTATCAATAGCTTGGTAATTGGAGCAGCAATCATTGAAAAGTCTTTCATGAACTGCCGATAATAACAAGCTAATCTCAAGAAACTTCTCATCTTGGAAACATTCTTGGGAGTTTCCCACTCAATGATTGCTTAAACCTTTTTAGGATTAACCCGAATCCCTTCGGCTGAAACTATATGTCCAAGGAAAGCTACTTTGGACAACCAAAATTCACATTTTGACAGCTTTGCATACACATCAAATAGGAAGCATTGGTCTTATTCAACTAACGATTTTTTATCTAACCAAAAGTATTTTGATATAAAATTAAACGTTGGGAGTTAAAATGTTCAAAACAAAAGGTAGAAAGCAAAATGATCATTTGTACAAATGATAGGAGTAATTTTTTATTATGCCAAAAATTAACTCAAATGTTGGAAACTTACCATGAAACTTAAATCTTCAAAATAAAACAACATTTTTTCTATAAAAAATATTGTTCGAAAATTGTAACATAATATGGGCTTTATTTTATTTTAACCTCAACTTTCTATTTTTTATGTTAATTATTGTTTTTTAAATTATATATTAATAAAAAAGGCTTAATACAAAAATTTTAACTCCCAAAATTCAGATTTTGATAGCTTTGCATACACATCAATGGGAAGCATTGGTCTTATTCAACTAAAGATTTTTATCTAACCAAGAGTATTTTGCTTTAAAATTAAACGATGGGAGTTAAAATGTTTAAAAAAAGGTTGAAAGCAAAATGATCATTTGTACAAACATTAGGAGTAATTTTTTTATTATGCCAAAAATTAACTCAAATGTTGGAAACTTACCATGAAACTTAAATCTTCAAATAAAATAACTTTTTTCTATCAAAATATTGTTAAAAAATTGTAACATAATATGAGCCTTATTTTATTTTAACCTCAACTTTCTATTTTGATGTTAATTATTGTTATTTAAATTTTATATTAATAAAAAGGCTTAATACAAAAATTAGTGTCTAAACTATACCTTAAAATACAATTTGGTGTTTAAAGAAGTTTTCGCTAGAAATATGTGCCAAGCATTTTCTCCGTTATACTTTTAGGTGTATACCATTATATTTGTTAGTTTTTTAATGATAAATTTTTTTATTAAAAAAAACCTCTCCTCCCTTTTCCCCTGTGTTCTCATCCCCTGCAAACGGTCAAAGGTCGACTGCCACAACTGATTGACACTATTAAGTACCACGACCGACCAAACAACAAACGATTGTGTTGAGTTAATCGATTGACTGAATCGGCCAAGAGGGGGGGTGAATTGGCAATAAAAATTTTGGTGGAAGCTTTTGCAGAAAATTGAAAGAAATTGCACAGCGATTTAGAGTGGTTCGACTTTATCAACCAAAGTCTACGTCCACTACCTTAGCTATCCACACTAAGGATTTTCCAACAAATTCACTAATTTGTTCTTTCTTTTGAGGCCAAAGAGATAACCTTACAACTCCCTCAAGAATATACCCCAATTCTTGAGAACACTCTTTTCTCAAAGAGAAATACAAATTTGCAAACTTACAAGAAAAACCTCATAAGGCAAATATGTTTGCACAATTCTAGAACAAAGAAGGAACACTCAAGAATAAATACAATTGAGCACAATAAGTGTTCTTGAAAGCAAAATGAATATTGAATGAAAAATAGGCTTGAAATGCTCAAACTTGAGGTTTGATGCTTTCTCTTTGATTCTCTCTTAATTCTAATTGCTTGATGTTTCTTGTTGTTGATCAATGGCTTCTAAGCTTGCTTAAATACACCTTGAATCACTTTTAAACGTTGGGGATGATTAGTGAAGATCATATAGCCGTTTTAGTGTGAAAACAATTAATAAAACAGCTTGGAGCGTGGGGGGAATCGGTACCCCCTATGGGGAATCGGTTCCCTAAGTGTAAAATTCAAATATTTCGACCGTTATACAAGGGGGAATCGGTACCCCCTGGGGGGGAATCGGTTCCCTCCGAGCATACTGGAATTCTCGGAGCCAAACCATTCAGGGGGGAATCGGTACCCCTTTAGGGGGGAATCGGTTCCCTCTGAGCAATCTGGAATTTTTGTCTTTGAAATGGTTCGAAATACTTTGTAAAATTATTTTGAAATTGTTTTAAGATTAAAACTTAATTTTACACTTTGAGTAAGGATTAAAAATGATCTTTGAAAGATTTGGAGTAATGTTTTGATATTCGAATAATTCTATCGAATATACTTAGAAAATCATTTGGAAAATCTTAAAATTCATTTAACTTAATTTGTTATATCGAAATATCAAAATGTTTTCAACAATCTCCCCCTTTTTGATATAACAAAACATTTTAGTAATTTTAAGATTTTGAAATCAAGTTTTGAAATTACTCCCCCTTACTTTAACACTTCTCTCATTTATCATTTAAAAACACTTTAACACTTCTCCCCCTTTTTGTTAAATCAAAAAGACATTTTAAAGAATTTAAACAAGGTTTTGAAATCAGTTAGCCAATTGATTATATATAATATAAGCTGCTAAGATCACAAGCAAGAGAAACGTTAGCCATTAGTTTCATAATCAATATTCATAATTAATGTGAAATGGCAAAATTGGTCATATATCTAATCATGAAGTAAATGATGCAATAATGAATAAATTTAATCACACCAAATAGATAATTTCTAACCATTCATAAATCCAAACAAATTCAAAGTCAATCAATCCACAAATTCAAACATTCCAAAATATTCAAAATGTTAAAACAATAAGTTTGGAGTTCAAAGCAAAACATTGAATCACATATCCGGATCAGGAGGAGGAAAACGAGCTCGCATAGCGACCATTTCGTTAGTGAGGTCATTAATACGTGCGTTGGTTGCTTCATTATTTGCACGCATTTCTCGAAGAATTTCTAATTGTTGAGCTCCCATTGTGGATAAATGGGACTCTATAGAAGTAAAGCGCGAATCCATAGTAGCGTATCGAAAATCGAATGTCTCCATAAAGGATTGGAAATATGGAGGCATTGGATGCGTTTATTGTGCTTGCTCTTCAGGCTGCTCCTCGGGCTGCTCAGGCTCATCTTCGGCTTCATCGATGTCTCGCATTAATTGCTCAAGCTCGAGATCTTCGTCAACTTCGGGTGGAGCTTGTGAAGAACTAGCTCCCGGAGTATTTGCAGAAGATCGAACCCATTCACCGGTTTCCTTATCCTTAATCCACCCCGCTCTCGTTAAGGAAAGAAGGTTAATTTGTTTCTTAAGGGGAAAAACGACATCTAGACCGACTCTAAGCCCAACTTTGGAAATCAAATTACTCAAAATGCAACCGTAAACAAGAGATGAACAGAGTTTTTTGTTAGGAACAAGATTTACGGTTTCAATAATTTCAGCAAAAATAATCCGAGGTAGGTTGATTTTAATATTGTTTTCGAAACAATGTAACCACCAAAGATCTAAGGCTCTAAGAGTAGAATAACGACCTCTGGATGGTCGAAACCACCAAGAAATTATTAGATGAAGAAAATGTTCATGAAGGTCTAGGACACTTGCACTATCCCTTCTTTTATAACGAGATCCTAAAACCTGTTTTTCATTTGAAATACCATCATTATCTAATCCGAATGTATTGGCTATGTAAGCCGAGTCAATATATAAGAATTGTCCTAGAAGGTAGGAACGAATTCCTATGGTTTCGGTTTCATTTTGGTTTTTAACACAAACGGCATTAGATTAGAAAATACGAACAAGTTGATGGTAAACGATGGGTTCAAGGTAAAAGAGTTTATCAAATTTCCACTCTTGTAAAAGAGGAAGATATTTAAAATTGACAGCTAACATAGCTTGACGAGAAGGAATACGTTCTTCCCGAATTTTGTAAGAGTCGAAATATTGATAATACCAAAAACGATGATTTCTAGGACCAGGATGATTGAAACACGAATTTTGGATAGTCAAATTAGGATCAATGGGATTAGGACTAGAAATTGGAATAGAATGAGGATTTGGAGGTGGATTTGGTTGACGGTATGAACGACTAGATAAAGACCTAGCACGTTTAGGATTGGACATGGTTTAAGAAATCGGAATAGAATTGATAACCTGCAATTTAGAAAACACATGTATGCAATTCAATCAATCCCAAAACTCAATTGAGTCCTCAATATTTCAAGGTTCTCTAAATCAATCCTAATGGGCAAAGTTTTTGAAAAGCTTTTGAAAAATATGGTTTTGAGAAACAATATATGTATAGTTTTCATAATAACAACATAATTTAATCAAAACACAATAATTTAAAAAAACATTATTTCAAAAATTTAGAAAATTTTGAAAAAAACTTGTGTTTTTGATGAAATTAGTTGTAATATCTAGTTTCTAATCACTAAATAATCAATGCTCGATCAAAAATTCAACCTAGAACTAATTAAAACTAGTTCTATGTTCATAAATTGATAAAAAGAAGTTTTAGAAAAATACCTTGAATGATTTCGGATTTGAGTGAGATTAGATGAAGTTTGCACGTTTTTTATGATTCTAACAGGTTTAGAGGATGATATTTGAAGTGAATTCCGATTAAAAACGTTGATTTGAGGCAAGAATGAAGATTTGAGAGAGTAAAGGGAAGAAAATGATGTGAAGAAATAAGAGAGGGTTTGAGCAAATTTTGGGTTCTGCCCGTGTTAAAACCAGAACCCTAGGGGGTATCGATTCCCCTGTGGGGGGAATCGGTTCCCCTTCAAAGGGGGAATCGATTCCCTCAAGGGGGGATCGATTCCCTCTGCACCAAAATGCTAAAATCCGATTTTAAACATCCAAAATGCTAAATTAATTTCCTCTAGTGGTATTGGCAACTCATATATTAAAAATTAATCATGTTCAAACAATTCAATTAATCTTTAAACGATATTTGAACATAAAATTAATTTTTCATCAAGAATCATAAACTCCCCCTAACTAATAGCAATGAATGCAATCAAAAAATTACTATTATAAGCATTTTTCATTTATTATTAAAAGTGCTAAAATTATTTTAAACACTCAGTGAAGATAGATTGGTCAAACCTAATTCTCTCCTAAGTGTCCAACATCGTTCCTTGTCTAAAGGTTTTGTAAAGATATCTGCTAATTGGTGCAAAGTATCAACAAATTCTAGAACTACATCTTCCTTAGTGACATGGTCTCTAATGAAGTGATGTCTTATTTCAATGTGCTTAGTTCTAGAGTGTTGGATGGGATTTTTAGTGAGACAAATAGCACTAGTATTGTCACACTTGATAGGAATGGTACCTACTTCAATTCCATAATCAAAAAGTTGTTGTTTCATCCATAAAACTTATGCACAACAACTACCAGCTGAAATGTATTCGGCTTCAGTGGTAGATAATGCAACATAATTTTGTTTCTTTGAAAACCAAGAAATTAGCATATTTCCAAGGAATTGGCAAGTACCGGAGGTGCTTTTCCTATCTAATTTGCATCCTCCATAACCCACATCAGAAAAAGCATGCAAGCTAAAGCTAGAGTCTCTAGGATACCAAAGTCCTAAACTATGAGTGTCTTTAAGGTATCTAAAGATTCTCTTAACAACTAGTAAATGTGATTCCTTAGGACATGATTGAAATCTAGCACATAAGAAAACACTAAACATAACATCCGATCTACTTGCAGTTAGATAAAGTAGAGATCCAATCATTGACCTATATAATTTAACATCTATACATTTACCTCCTTCATCTAAGTCAAGCATAATTTAACAACTAGTAAATGTTGAAGAGCTCATTGGAGTGTCATGAGGTTTCCCATTTTCCAGTCCAAACTTCTTGAGCATATCTTTGACGTACTTAGTTTGATTGATGAAGATGCCATCTTTTCTTTGCTTGATTTGGAGTCCCAAGAAAAATGAGAGCTCCCCCATCATGCTCATCTCAAACTCACTTTGCATTAGCTTAGAAAATTCTTGGCAAAGAACATCATTAGTAGAACCAAATATTATATCATCAACATAAATTTGAACTACTAATAAATCTTTACCTTTATGCTTCAAAAACAATGTAGTGTTAACCTTCCCTTTTGAAAAACCTTTTTCAATTAAAAAATTTGACAATCTTTCATACCAAGCTCTAGGAGCTTGCTTTAAACCATAAAGAGCTTTTGTCAATTTTAAAACATGATCCGGAAAATTTGAATCTTCAAAACCTGGAGGTTGTTCCACATATACTTCTTCTTTTATAAAACCATTTAAAAATGCACTTTTAACATCCATTTGATATAATTTAAATTCATTGAAACATGCAAATGCTAATAACATTCTAATTGCTTCCATCCTAGCTACGGGAGCGTATGGTTCATCATAGTCTATGCCCTCTTCTTGAGTATACCCTTGAGCAACAAGTCTAGCCTTGTTTCTCACTATATTACCACTCTCATCAAGCTTATTTCTAAATACCCATCTAGTACCTATAGTAGATTTATTACTAGGCCTTTCAACTAATGTCCATACTTTACTTCTCTCAAATTGATTTAACTCTTCTTGCATAGCCATAATCCAATGTTCATCATTTAATGTTTTTTTAATATTCTTAGGCTCTATGCATGAGATAAATGCAACATAATTACAAATATTTCTAAGAGAAGATCGAGTTGTTACCTCTTTTGATGGATCACCTATAATTTCACCATCCTTGACATAGTTGTACTCTCTTGGATAAGATACTTCCATTTCTTCAATGGTTGGATTCTCAAGAGGATCATGAGTTTCCTCATTTTTCGTTTCTTCCTTTGATGATGGTTCTCCAACGTCATGTCTAACGTCATTTGTATTTATAACACCTACATCATCATTCACACAAGAATCCTTCCTCGGAAGGGGATTATCATCGAAAACAACATGTATAGACTCTTCTACAACTAAATTTCTTTTATTAAATACACGATAGGCTTTAGAATTTAAGGAATAACCCAGAAAAATTCCTTCATCACTTTTAGCATCAAATTTGCCAAGGTTTTCTTTACCGTTGTTTAAAACAAAACATTTACATCCAAAAGGATGAAAATAACTAATGTTAGGCTTTTTATTTTTGAAAATTTCATATGGAATTTTCTTTAAAATTGGCCTAATCATTACTCGATTTACAACATAACAAGCGGTATTTGTGGCTTTCGCCCAAAAATATTTTGGCAAATTATTTTCACAAAGCATGGTTCTAGCCATTTCTTCTAAAGTTCGATTTTTCCTCTCACAACTCCATTTTGTTGAGGGGTTTTAGGTGCTGAAAAATTATGGCTAATACCGTTAGAGTTACAAAATTCAGTAAATCCAAGATTTTCAAATTCAGTTCCATGATCACTCCTAACACTAGTTATAGAGTAACCTTTTTCATTTTGGATTACTTTTGAAAATGTGATGAATTGTTCTAATGCTTCATCTTTAGTATTTAAAATTAGAACCCAATTATATCTAGAATAGTCATCTACCAAGACAAATGCATATTGTTTTCCACCCAAGCTAGTAGTTCTAGTTGGCCCAAAAAGATCTAAATGGATCAATTGTAAAACTCTACTAGTTGATACATCATTAATGGATTTAAAAGAAACTCGCTTTTGTTTTCCTTTAGCACAAGCATCACAGATTTTATCATTATCAAATTTAAGCATAGGCAACCCTCTTACTAGGTCTCCTTGAATTAACCGTTGCAAAACACTCATACTAGCATGTCCTAGTCTCCTATGCCATAACCAACTATCATGTTCATCCTTAGCAACTAGGCATAAATTAGTCACTTCAAAAGAATCTAAATGCACCATGTATATGTTTCCTATTCTATGACCAACAAGCATAATCCGATTAGATGCAATGTCAATGACTTTACAACCATTAATTTCAAATAAGACATTGAATCCTTTATCGCATAATTGACTAATACTCAATAGATTATGCTTTAATCCATTCACATATAAAACATTTTTAATTTGTATGGAAGAGGTATTACCTATTGTACCAATACCTTCAATGTGACCTTTTGAATTGTCTCCAAAAGTCAAATCTCCTCCATTTTTGGCGTTAAGCTCAATGAATCAGCTTTTGTCTCCGGTCATGTGTCTTGAGCATCCACTATCAAGGTACCATGAATTTGAATTTGTTTCTCGTGCCTTGTAGCAATGCTCCTTTCCATAGAAACATAGATTAATTTTTTATTTTTGGTACCCAAATTCTTTTGGGTCCATATTCATTAGTTTCCAAAATCCTAGTCCCCTTAGGTATCCATTTGTGTAGGATATTTTTATCTTTAGTAGTAATGAGTTCTTTAGGAACCCACATACTTCTAACGATTTTTCCATTAGAGGTTCTTTGAGGACCTCTATGATTATAGTTTCTAAAACTTTTTCTAACAAAGTTGGATTTTGAATTTCCACCTTTTTCAAAATGTTTTGTTCCAACTTTATCAAAAGAAGTTTTAAGATCATCAATTTTCTTTTGATGATCATCATTGATCTTTGAAAGTAAATTTTGCAAATCTAAATTTTTCTTTTCAAACTCTTCTAGTTTGATTTGCAAATCTTTGATTTTACTTTCAAGATCATTGTTGGTTTTGGATATGAGTTTGTTTTCATTTTTCAATTTTGAAACATCATTTTTATATTTTAAAAATAATTTCTCATAATCCGAAGCCAACCCATTATATTCCTCTAATAACTCATCATAGGATAAATCATCAAAATCGGATGAGTTAGAGGTTACCTTAGAATCTTCCCCAAATGCCATCAAGCACAAGTTAGCTATTTCTTGTTCCTCTTCATCGGAACTTTCTTCATCGCTCCATGTAGTCACATGAGCCTTGTGCTTATTCTTTGATTGACCATTTTTCTTCAATTGTGGGCAATTATATTTGACATGCCCTGCTTTTTGCATTCGTAGCAAATGATTGGGTCCTTCTCTTTCGGTTCATTTTTTAGGCCTTCATTTCGTTTGAATTTTCTTCCTCGATAAGGTCTCATCATTTTTCTGAACCGTTTGGCAAACAATGCCATTTCCTCGTCATCGTCATCATTATTCGAATCACTCTCATCTTTTGTGGATTTGAAAGCAACTCCAATGTTTTTCTTCTTCTCCTTCTCCTTTGGTGTCTCCTCAATCTTGTCGAGGTCCACCTCATCTTCGAGCATCATTTCATGAGTGAGGAGTGGCCCAATTAGCTCTTCAAGAGTTAAGAACGTTAAGTCCTTAGACTCGATGATTGCCATCTTCTTTGATTGCCACGATTTTGGGAGGGAGTAGACTAACTTCCTCACAAGCTTTTCATTTGAAATGATCTCTCCATATGATTTGAGACCATTGAAAATCGTTGAAAATCTATCCGTCATAGCTTTGATATCTTCATTTGGTTTCATCCTGAAATTTTCATAGCTATGCGTTAAAATACTAATTTTAGATTTCTTTACCTCATCGGTACCTTCATGAGTGACTTGAAGTTTGTCACATATTTCTTTGGCGGTTGTACACGATGAAACTCTTCCGTATTCATCTGGTCCAAGAGCACAAAAAATGATATGAATGGCTTTGGAGTTGAGCTGGAACATTCTTGTCTCTCATTCACTCCACAACCTTGGATGAGTGAGAGGTTTGATGTATCCTTCTTCTACAGTATTCCATGCTCCCATGTCACTTGCTTGAATGAAGTACATCATTATATTCTTCCAATAGGCATAGTTAGCTCCATTGAAGAAATGAGGCTTGTTGACGGGCATCGAGTAGAGACTGGAGTCTAAGTTTGAAGCGGAGGCCATTGATGACTTTGATTATCGATATAACTCTTCCCAAATCGACTCAAGAGGCAATTAAACCTTCAAATGAGTTAGGCTCTGATGCCAATAGTTGAGTTAATCGATTGACTGAATCGACCAAGAGGGGGGTGAATTGGCAATAAAAATTTTGGTGGAAGCTTTTGCAGAAAATTAAAAGAAATTGCACAGCGATTTAGAGTGGTTCGACTTTATCAACCAAAGTCTACGTCCACTACATTAGCTATCCACACTAATGATTTACCAACAAATTCACTAATTTTTTCTTTCTTTTGAGGCCAAAGATATAACCTTACAACTCCCTCAAGAATATACCCCAATTCTTGAGAACACTCTTTTCTCAAAGAAAAATACAAATTTGCAAACTTACAAGAAAAACCTCACAAGGCAAATATGTTTGCACAATTCTAAAACAAAGAAGGAACACTCAAGAATAAATACAATTGAGCACAATAAGTGTTCTTGAAAGCAAAATGAATATTGAATGAAAAATAGGCTTGAAATGCTCAAGCTTGAGGTTTGATGCTTTCTCTTTGATTCTCTCTTGATTCTAATTGCTTGATGTTTCTTGTTGTTGATAAATGGCTTCTAAGCTTGCTTAAATACACCTTGAGTCACTTCTAAACGTTGGGGATGATTAGTGAAGATCATATAGCCATTTTAGTGTGAAAACAATTAATAAAACAGCTTGGAGCGTGGGGGGAATCGGTTCCCTAAGTGTAAAATTCAAATATTTCAACTGTTATACAAGGGGGGAATCGGTACCCCCTAGGGGGGAATCGGTTCCCTCCGAGCATACTGGAATTCTCGGAGCCAAACCATTCAGGGGGGAATCGGTTCCCTCTGAGCAATCTGGAATTTTTGGCTTTGAAATGGTTCGAAATACTTTGTAAAATTATTTTGAAATTGTTTTAAGATTAAAACTTAATTTTACACTTTGAGTAAGGATTAAAAATGATCTTTGAAAGATTTGGAGTAATGTTTTGATATTCGAATAATTCTATCGAATATACTTAGAAAATCATTTGGAAAATCTTAAAATTCATTTAACTGAATTTGTTATATCGAAATATCAAAATCTTTTCAACAGATTGGCTGTCACATCATGACAAACAACGGATTACCATGATCGATCTAAGGGATTATAACCCCCTAAACCCAACCTAAAAGAATTAGGTTGAATCTAGAAAGCTCATTAACTAAATTTCCCAAAATCGTACCAAAACATTATTTAAAATAAATTGAAAATTTACCCTCGTATTTATAGATTGCAAACACTTAAAGTAACTTTAATAAATTAGTAATAATTAAATCATAATCCAAATGTTTATAAAATTCAAAATTCAAGTCTCAATGTCTAAAACAAAATTTATGTTTAATGTCCCAAGATAATCAAACATGACAAATAATATCCAAAATAAATATTAATTAAATGTGCAATAGAAAACCCAAGTAAAAAAATGTAATATTGAATAAAATAAAATCGGGGTAATATCGAAACTCCAAGTATTAGTTCTCCTAACTTGAGTATCTGAAAGAGAAAAACTAAGGGGGTGTAAGCTGTAAAGTTTAGTGTACCTCTAAAGTGCAAACAAAAACAAGTCATAGCTTAATCCAAATAAACCACAATTATTCATAGTCCAAATCAACAATGATATGCAAATTCTTATGCAGCCACCCATACTCCAAACACTTCATCAGTGAGTGGGTTCCCCAGAACCACTCAAACTACATTCACTCAATTCTAAAGAGTGGGGTCTACCACACAAGCAGAGGCCGCTAAATAAAAAAAAGTGACAATTACCTCGTCGAGTGAATGCACTGAACTTCCCCTATCAAAATTCGTCCTGATATGATATGCAAATGATACACATATCTGATATCTGATCAGATCTGAATAACATATATCCGAATAAAATATATTCAAATATCATATATCCAAATTATGATCTGATCCAAATGAGAATACAATTACATGATCCCAAAATCCAATCTCATAATGTAATACCCCAAAATCTTGGATAATAACCAAAATGTAAATTTTGAAAGTTTAGTGGCCAAAGTATAAAGTTGGGAAAAGTATACAGACCAAAGTGGTAATTTTCACAAGAAGAATTTGCATTTCATAAATGAATAGATCACCCCCAAGAATGATTATTTGACAGTGATCAGATTCTTGATCCAAAATTTATGTTAAAAAGCTAGAAAGTATTAAAATTTAGTGAAAATTCAGTAAATCGAATTAAATAGAAAATTTAAGAAAATTTGAAAGTTATTAAATTAAGCTTAGAAATATTTTTCCATATTTTAAAAGGATGAAAATAATGCGGATCATTAGATTTGAGAATTTATTTCCATGTCCAATTTGGACTTGGAAAAAAATTAAAAGATTGAAGTTTTTGGAAAAGAGCATGAGTAAAGTTGTAAAGGGTAAATTATTTTGTTCTTCTTTGAATCTGGGAAGATGAAAAAGGTTATGTGGCTTTGTATGGATGTAAATATAAGGTTTCATTAATGGTAAAATTGTTATTTCTCAATTAAATAAATTTTAAATTCATTTAAGCTTAAATAAATGACAATTTATGAAAATTGTATGGTTGAATTTGGAATAATATGATCGTAACTTAAATTTATATTTGAATTCTTAGATTTCCACTATTAGAGACAATTTATAATCAATGTGGTACCAATTTTGGGCATTGTGGGGGTACTTATCCTTCCCCACGCGTAACCGACCCCAAACTTTTTTTTATTCAAAAAATAAATTTCTGGTTATACGTAGACTTGTTTATCTTTTAAAACGATGTTTTTTTTTAAAAAAAAACTCTTTTAAAAGATATTTTTTTAGGTATTCGACCTACCTAACCCAAAAGGTCGATGGTGACTCCAAAACATTTCTTCACAAAAAATCGAATCTTTCACAAATAAGTCGAGACTCATTCTGAGCTCAAGGGACGGTTACGTTTCGAGCTCAAGGGACGGTTACGCCATGTAGATTACATCATTCATCACTAAACTATCTTCTCACTCCTATTTTGATACTAAAGTTTAGAAAATTTCAATTTAAATACTCAACTTTTAAATTGCTCTTATTTTAATAACTATATTTTATTTTATTGCACAAACCAAGTGACTTCAGTGGTAAAGAAATTGTTGTTATTCATTGAGGTCTCGGGTTTCGAGCACCAGTAATACCAGGGTGTGAGTGTTCAATGTCAAATGGTTGAGAGTTATCTTTGAACAAATATTGCCATGTACTTACCCCGAATTAATCAAAAAATATTTTATTTTATTAATAATTTTTATGACATGATATTTTTTATTATTATTTTATTAATATATAATTAAAAATAAATAAATTTGAAAGTTAGAACGATTGAATTAGGAGTAATTTGAAAATTAAGTAATTAAATTTAAAAAAATTAAACTTTAGTGACCAAAATAAGAGTGAGAAAATAATTGTGTGATGAGTCTTGCAATTTACTCATAAAAATGTGTTAATAACCCGTTAAGTTTTTAATAACGAGATACTAAAACGAAACAAAACGAAACGTCAGATATAATTTTAAAAAAAATTAAATATATACATATAAAAATAGACTAAAACTGATAATTTATATATTAAACGCGTAACTTACCATAAAATTTAATTTACACAAATACATCTTTTATTGATAAATATTCTATTTTTAATGACATGATTGTTATTGGCTGCATACTCATCTAGTCGCTCCTCCTTCCACCGAAGCACCCGAATCCGATACCCGAAATCTAAGTGTTTAGCGACCTAACTTCTCGTTCGCCTGAGATGGTGTTATTTCTCATTTCACTCTCGGCTCTGGCTGCCAGTTAACAGATCCCTCAAGGATTTCTCTGATTTCGACGTCGAGTGTAAAGGCATAGGGGAGCTTTACTGCAAGACCAACTCATCAAGCAGGGCCGAAAGTTGGCCTTAGTGATTCGACGATGTCGAGTGGAAGTACCCGCGCTCTTTCGCTATTATCAAAGAGGTTGTATCTACAACTAGGTACGTAAAACTAAAATTTCTATGAGTCAAGAAATCAGAACACTGAAAACTCGACACTCATGAAACACTAAACTCGTAATGATTCCCGATTACCCAATTGTCTACTGTGTTTAAAATTTGTGGGTTTTTTCTTTTCATCCAAATTTTCATTATACGTGAGAATTTTGAAGTTAATTGTGTTACTGGAACTGTTTCCTACATTTTTGTTTATCTTATTGTTGACTAGTTGAGTTTCATTTTTTTTTATTCTTCCGGGAGAATAATTTCATTTTCTAAAATGTTGATATGGAATACGGGTTTCATGTGTTTGTCAAAATGTTTCTTTTTATGAAAATAATTATGCTTCATTTTATCTATTGTTACAAATTAGATTTCATGTGGGATACTTGCTCCTATGTTGCTTGGATTTGGGTATGTTTAGCTGGATCATTTGGAATCGCAAGAATCCTTGGTTAAAATGGAATTCCAACTCAGCATCTTTTGAGATTTTGAGAAGAGTTGCTATTTGGAGAGCACAGTAGGATGAAAGTTGTAAGGGGATGCTTTTCTTTGGTTGGGGTGTTTTTCTAGATAAGTTACTTAAAGTCGGATGTCAGCGTGGTATCTGTATGTGTCTAACATAGGTATAATTATTTTTTCCCCAAAATTCCTATGTATCTAGGGGGTCTTTGGAGAAACACATCGCCATTCTAATGCCTGGATGAGTGTTAGACATGAGTATCAAACATGGGTACTTAAAGAAAAGTATTTGGAGCAACGTAGGTTTCTAGTGAATTGAAGGACTTTGAGAGCTACTTTCATTAGCTGATTGGTTGTCATGAGCTTTTCTAATTCTATAATGCTTGACTCTTTAGGTGATGCTTTTTGGCTTTCCCAAATTGTCAAACTTATTCACTTTTATGTTTTTTTTAATTTCTTAAAATATCTCGTATGGTTCTTCTAATTCAGTAGGTAAAATCTATAATTTAACTGAGAAAGTCAGGTTCTTGATTTTGGAAGTTGGAAAGCATATCAATGATGCTTCTACTATTTAGTTCTGCTGTTTTCAGGTTGTTTAATGCAATATCTTTTAGCAGAATCTATGCCGATGGCATTCAGGGGTCATTGGAGATCATACAACTCGAAAATAGACCTGAAGAAGCTTAGGCCAATGATACTCAAGAGAATTGAGAATCGAGCCAAGGATTATCCAGTGCCTGGAATGATTCCAGTGGCTGAAGAGGTTCTCAAGGCCAGAGAACTGCTTTTCCAAGGAGTCTTCACCCTTCTCAAACTATTCCCCATAGTTGCTTGCAAGTAGGACCCACTGCTCCTCATTTAATATATCTATTCAAATACACCTTAATCTGATTTTGCCTCGTTTATAAATAGTACGAAGTAAGCTTTCATTCATGCTAGACTTAACTGCTATAGCATATGCAAACAAAGACTTTTGGGTAGGCTGACCTTAGAGGTCATATATTCATATCCATTGTAGTACACGAGAGCTAAAAATGGGTACTTCTACAAAAACTAAAGATATTAGCATTAAGATAAAAGCTTTTTGGTTTTAATTATTAAGTATTTTTATAATTTATTTTACATTAGATAAGTGTTTAAAGTATTTTAACATTAAAAACAAGAAAACATCAAACCGTCCATCAGTTCAAGTGGTTGAACTGGTTGTACCGGTAACCAAAGCGCTGACTAGTTTGATTCTAGTCCTTTATTTTTTAAACATCGAGTTAAATCCCTCTAATTTTACTGCATTACTCTAACCTCTGTTTATTTTTAATTTTTAAAAAGCCATTGATTGATATAAATGTTTGCAGGTTTTGTCCAGAGGTATACATTGGTGAGAAAGGTCATTTAATCCAGACTTGCCACGGATACAGGCGCATTGGAAAGAATCGGGTTCATGAATGGGTCCATGGTGGCTTGAATGACATAGTTGTCCCTGTAGAAGCTTTTCATATGCACAACATGTTTCAGGGTGATTTCAAACACCAGCAAAGATTTGATTTCGAACGTGTTCCCGCAATCGTGGAGCTTTGCATGCAAGCAGGAGCAGATGGAACAGATGAAATCTTGAGATCTGGTTCATTAACCACCGAAGAAAAATCTTGTGGTGGAATCAGTGGAATCGAGTCTTTGTCCGATGATGATATAAGGGTGGTAGCAAATGGCACCTTGAAGGCATGGGAGAGACTTAGATCCGGTGTTAGGAAGCTGCTCACGGTCTATCCTGCAAAAGTTTGCAAACATTGTTCCGAAGTTCACATTGGGCCATCTGGCCTTCAAGCTCGTCTTTGTGGAGTATTTAGTTATGAGAGTTGGCGTGGCTCCCATTATTGGATAAAGGCCAAGGTTAATGACTTGGTCCCCCCAAAGATGGTGTGGCGGCGACGGCCTCAGGATCCAAAAGTGCTTTTGAACGAAGGTCGGGATTACTACGGGCATGCACCAGCGGTGGTTGATCTGTGTTCAAAAGCAGGTGCTATTGTTCCAAGCAAGTATTTATGTATGATGAAAGTGAATGGCTTACCTGGACCTAATACCTATTACTAGATATTTGTATAGGAAAATATCTGGAAATAGAAAAAGAATATAGAATTTGGAAAGATGGTTTTTTAAAAAGAAGAACAAAAGGTTGGTTTTGAATTTCTTTAATATTAAACTTTACTTCATTTGTTCGAATATATAGTTATTAAATGCTAAAATTGCAGTTAGATGTAACCTTGAGATATTTGAAAAAAAGTTAACTGAAACCAAATCAATAACATTTGTGCTAAAATGATGATGATAAGAGGATAAACTGTTATCCCAAGAGAGATTCCGGTAAAGTGAAAAGATGATGATAAGATGATTCAGTATTGAGAGGATTGAAGAAGAGATAAATGTGAGATCTATTAGAGAAGCTGCATCATCTTCTTTTGTTATAATATGGCTTCGGTCTTTGTGGTCGACGAGAAAAATCATACGATCGCTGGTCAAATTTTCCCGATCTTCGATCTCTTTCTTTAGGTCATTGAATGTGGCATTGTTGTTGACTTGAACGTAAAAGAGGTTTCCAGTCAGAATCTGCATCACCACCTTCATGCTTTCCTTATCAAAATGTCTCTCGTCCATGAAGGGATTTACATAAGAAAAAATGTTAGTTTTTAGCATGCTTGTGATATGAATCACTTTTCCCATTCAAATTTTTTAACAAAGAAAAGAAAAACAAACTAAATAAAGTAAATGTCAATATTATTGATTTCATTAGGTATATATACTCATTTATATTAGTATAAAATTAAATATTTTTAGATTATATAAAAAGAAAGGTTACGCCTATACCTTTCAATTTATCGTATAATATTTTATTATAATTGTTGGAGAATATTGATTTTAACATATTCCGCAGTTATTTGGAGTTTTGGAGTCTTCGTTAAATAATTTAACGGAGTTGAAGCAATAATCTTTTCAAAATATAGAAAATAATGGCAATACGATAGCCACTTTGATCCGTGAAATGTTGAATAAATATTGGGAAACGAAAATTAGCCACGCATGTCTAGAGGCGAATAAGGATGGATAATTTAAGTTATAGGTTTATAATATTATGATGCCTTGAAAGGTAGAGTTTTTTTTAATATTAATGTAGTATTCGTTAAGAATGTTTTTAGCTTATTGACAACACATATACATCTTGCAGACGTAACAACTCAAATTCAGATCCGTTTAGGGAGAACAACATTTCATTTTATTGTTTAAGTCACTCAATAGGTTCAAAAGATAGATTTTCTTTTCAAGTGATTTTTATTTGACACTATTACAACCACGAATATGCATAGTTTTAATCTTATGTAGGTGTTGTTACTTTATTGATATCATTTTGTTTTGTTTTTTTCCTTCTAGATTTCTTTTGGTTATACATGGCATAAAGTAAACAACTTATAGTAATTCTAGAGCAACCTGCAACATTATATCAACTAATTCTGGTAGGAACTTATTGAAGACCAATTCTCCTACAGGCTTATCACGGTTCATTTCGCCGATGCATGTTGATGTTCTAGTTTTTAAGAACATTGACAATCAAAATCAAAACCAAATACTAAGTTTCAATTTTGGATAACCCTAGTGTCTACTTTCCAAAGGGATAAAGGACTATCCAAAGGAGATTCCGACAAAGTAAAAATATGATGATAAGTGATTCGGTGTTAGAGAGAATTAAAGAAGAGATAAATGTGAGATCCATCTTTCGTTCCACAATCAACTAGAAAAGTTCTATCTTCTTCTTTTGTTATAGTCCGATTCTAGTTTTTGTGGTCGACTACAAAGATCATACGATCGTTGGAAAATTTTCCCGAGCTTCGATCTCTTTCTTCAGGTCACCGATTGTGGCATCATCACTGACTTGAACATAAAAGAGATTTCCAATCAGAATCTCCACCACCATCTTCATGCTTTGCTTATCTAATTGTCTTTCACCCATAAAGGAATTTACATCAGAAAAAATGAAGCAATATGTGATATAAAACCCAAACAAATTACATGTTCGTGTTAACTGGATTTTCGGTAGTTAGCTTTTAGCAAGCCTGTGATATGAATCATTTTCTCCAATTCAAGTTTCCGGTAAAATAGATGAATAATAATAATAATAATAAATCAAATAAAATCTCAATATTATTGGTTTTATCAGGTATATGCATTCATTTATATTATAAAACTTAATTTCATGATTTTGAATATAAAAGTAGATTATATATAAAAAAGAAAGAAGTGCCTATAAACTTTCATTCCGATAAAAAGAACAATAATTTTAACATATTTAACAGTTATTTAAAGCCTTCGTTAAATCATCCAAATCATATTCGGAATTAATCTTTTAAAATATAGAAAATAATTATTTAAGAAATATATGTTAGATGTATGATGATATTATTTAAGGATTATAACCAGTAAAAAAGAATAGTTCTGCTTAACAAAAAAGAATAGTTCACACTTGCACGAACCAAACAGTCATAGTAACAAAGGAATTGTTATTATTCTCTAAGGTCTCAAGTTCGAGCACTAAGAATGTAAGGGGTGTGAACCTTCGACGTCAAATGATTAAGAGCTATCTTTGAATAGATATTGTATAACCCCCTAGACCCGGTTTGGACGTTATGCTAAATCTAGGTTGTTACATATCTTATTTAGAAATCTCTTTTCTTATTTAAGACAACGTTAAAATTCATATAACAGTATAATATGAAATTAGTCATAAGAAAGGTTCATAAGATATATATATATATATATATATATATATATATATATATCAGAAAACTGTATAAATCATATATATAATAAAATACTGGTAATACAGATATATCGAGACGGTAGTAAAAACAAATGTCACCAAAGTTTAACAAAAAAGGCATATAGAGATATACAGTGGTACAAAAATAAGAGTAGTCGATCCTCCTGATGCAAAGTCTGCTATCCTACGGTCTGCTACTATTTAAAAAGGTTAAAATTTACAGAATGAGCTAAAAAAGCCCAATGTGCTCCTTACGGTGTATAAAACCCTAAAGATAAAATACTTCAATAAAAAAATAGTTCATCAAACATGTTTTAAAAATATGAACACTACCATATCCGATTAGTAGAATGTGTAGGTTCCCCAGAACCATACACCCACATGTACACCCAATAAGGCCTTATACATATAGCATAAGGACTTGCGGTAAGGACTTACCCTGAGCACAAACAGAGGAGCCTACGGTAAGGACTTACCCTTAGCACAAAGCAGAGGAGCATGCAGTATGGTCTTACAAGTCATGGACTAGGCCTGATATATTTCCTCCAATAATACCCCTAATGACAGTAATAAACATGTATGTATTCGAGTGAAAACGGTAGTTTAATCCATTAAAACACGAAAATATTCCAGACTCAGAAATCAGATATGAAAATACAGAAATCAGAGATCATATTAGAAATGTATAGTCAATTAGATATCAGATAAACGATATTCAGAAAATCAAGTATCGTGTCGTAAAAAATATTCAGTATTATTAGAAATCTAAAACAGTTCAGATGAATAGTTTAAAACAATAATGTAACACCATCACGAAACACACATGTACATGTCTGAGTAGTATAATAGGAAAGCCTACTACTGAGTTTTCCTATCACGATCAGCGGCAGTGTTAGATCCTACAAATCGAAAATTCTATATCGGAATCCTAATATGAATAATAAAACCTCTATTTAAACAATTTGCAGAAACATACGAGTAACTCTTGAGGAACGCGAATCGTGTAGATCTGACGGACGGAAGCACTGGATCTAACCAATCTTTGGTCGAGTGAAACACGAGTACCTTCATAAAAATATAATCTCGAATCAATTCCATAACCAAATATCGAATAAATAAGCAAAAATGCTAAAAAATACTAAGCATTTTCAGATTAATAGACTCGATTCGGGGCCTTCGGGTTAAAATTTAGCAAAACGGATCACGAAATCAGACTCAGAACGTCGAAAAATGTCAATATGGGGGTTTAAAATAAAATCAATGCCAGTCAACGGTTGATCGGTTTGGTTCGGGTTGGGTCGGGTTAGAAAGTAGATCAGGTCGGATAGCGGGTCAGGTCAGAATTCGGGTCGACCCAAGTTCTAGCAATCCACCAGGCGGTGGAACTTCCCCACACGTAGCGGCGGCGCCTCAATGGGTAAGAAAAATTCTGAAAAAATTCACACGTATGTTTTAAGAGGTTTGGAGCTCGGTTCAAAGCGGAGAGCGATTTTGAAATATCAAAAACTTAATCTTCCTTACCCTCTTACACGCTGGCAGAAACAGAGACAAAATGGACACCAGTGGACTCGAGACGATACAAGGAACACAATGGTGCATGAGGTGTCGAAAACGGAGCAACATTCGGTGAAAAAACGTCGATCAAAAGTTTCCTTCTATAAGAGGAAAAGTTGAAAAGAGAGTAAAAGAGGGTTGAAACTTTCCAGAAATATAAAGTTTATGATTTTTTGGGGTTTTAAACACACACTTATGAAAAATAATGTAATTATACTATAGGTCCTCTAATTTTAGTACTTTCCAAATTTGGAATCAAATTTAATCAAATTTTCACTTTGGTCTTCGAATTTAATTAAAATTTCAATTTAGTCTTCGAAAAAATTTAGGTCTTAATTTGGGGTGTGACAACTCTCCCCCTTAAAAGAAATTTCATCCTCGAATTTTACCTAATAGAAATAGATGTGGAAACTGAGCCTCCAACGACCTAACTCTATGGACTGAGCTACGAAACTCTGAACTGTTATTAAACTCTTAGTATTCTCCACCGGAATATTAAGAACCCAAGGAATAGAATGTGACACATACGAATGTGTAGAACCATTATCAAACACGGCAGAGTAGGGAACTAAATGAATAATAGTACCTGTAATCACACCAAGCTCATCGGGGTCATATCGACGTCTAGCAGCGTAAACCAACCCAGACTGTCTGGCCTCATATCTAACTGGACACCTACTCTGAGAAGCTTAACTTCTACTAGTCGATCTTGATGCTCTCTCCTAAATATGGTTCTCTACTAGAGTCTAAATTGTACTCTGGGTACGAGCGGGAGTACGAGCTGGTGTCTGAACTATAAGAATTGGCTCTGGATAATCCCTCAGGAGATGGTCACCAGAACCACATCTAAAATAGATACCCAACTTATTCTTGAATTCACCAAAATGTCGGCTCCCACAGTGCTCACATGAAGACAAAGACTACGATCCAGAAGAACCACCCTGAATAGAAGGCGTTACAGCTGATGAACTTGACACCACAGGCCTGAAACTCGAACCATCTCTCTAAAAAGACTCACTCCGATCTCCCTTGCTGGGGCATACAGAAGAGTCAACAAAACCAGAAGGCTTCCTGAATTAGTTTCGATCTCGGTCTTTATCTCTCCTGTGCTCCATACCCACTCGTTCTATATCATTAGCGGTCTTGGCTATCTCAACAAGGCATCAAAGTTTCTCTCTCGGTGGGTAGCAACTCGACTCCTAATCTCATACCTAAGTCTATTCTCGAACCTTAAACATCGATCTGATTCAGTGTCAACAAGTCCAGTAGCATAACAACTCAACCTAATAAACTCGATCTCATAATCCACAACATACATATCACCCTGCTCTAAATTCTGAAACTCCTGGGTCGCTCATGTAGGTATCTTTCTCCGATGTAGCGACTCCGAAAACGTGCTTTGAAAAGATCCCGCGTCAACTGATTGCCCGGAATACTATCGAAAATCGATTGCCACCATCTAAAACTCTCTTTCTTCAGTATAGCTAGGGCCCCATTTAACTTTTGCTCATGCCTTAGGTCCATCTCATCCATAATCCTCTTTGTATCCTCCAACTAATACTCAACGTCAGTCTGAGGTCCACCAGTAATGCCCTCGAACAGAACTCCTTCAACATTTACCAAAGACTTCGAAATCTCGACCGCTAATATTTTACCAGGGACTCTAGCAACTCTCCTGAGCATACGAAAGACATCTCTATTAATGGCATCCTTATCCTCGGTGACATGAGAGTCTCTTGCAGGTGTAACTAGATCATCTCGAGAAATAAACGAATCTACATGTGGAACAGAAAGATCTCGAGATGATATCGGATCATCTATCCTAACAGAAGGCCGAGTTGTTCTCCCTCGACCACCGCCACAACCTGGCCTACGACCTCTAGCAGCACTCATTGGATAAATCTACAATGCTCCACGGAAAGAATTTGAACCTAAGTTAAACTAGCATAAAAATCTCGAATATATTTAAAACTCGTTAAATAAGGTGACACGATTTTTTAAAACATCAAAAGATCTTGAAAATCTAGAATTTATGACTCATCCACAGTTAAAGTGTTTAAAATCGAAGTCTCTGATACCACCAAGTGTAATCTCTACACCCGACCTAGATGTTATGCCCAAATCTAAGCAGTTACATATCTTATTCATAAATTTCTTTTCATATGTAAGACATCGTTAAAAATCCATATAATAGTATAATATGAAATTAGTCATAAAAAATGTTCATACGATAAACACACACACACACATACACATATATACGTATATTAGAAAATTCTATAAAACATATAGAGAACAAAATACCGGTAATACACATATATCGAGACTGTAGCAAAAATAGGTGTCACCAAAGTATAACAAAAAAGGCATATAGAGATATACAATGGTACACAAATAGGAGTAACCAGTCCTCTTGATGCAAAGTCTGCTAGCCTACGATCTACTACTATATGAAAATGTTAAAATTTACAAAAAGAGCTAAAAAGCCCAGTGTGGTCCTTACGGTGTATAAAACCAAACATATAAAATACTTCGTAAAAAAAGTTCATTAAATGTGTTTTAAAAACATGAACACTATCCCCATCAGATCACCAGAATGTGTAGGTTTCCCAGAACCATACACCCACCTGTACACCCGGTAAGGCCTTATACATATAACATAAGGTCCTGCAGTAAGGACTTACTCTGAGCATAAAGAAGAGGAGCCTACGAATAGGACTTACCCTTAGCACAAAGCAGAGGAGTCTGCGGTAAGGTCTTACAAGTCATAGACTAGGCCTGATATACTTCCTCCATAATACCCCAATGACAGTAATAAACATTTATGTATTCGAGTGAAAATGATAGTTTAATCCATTAAAACATGAAAATATTACAAACTCAGAAATCATAAACAGAAATATAGAAATCATAGATCATATCAGAAATGTACAGTAAATCAAATATCAGATAAACAATATTCGAAAAATTAGGTATCATGCCGTAAAAATATTTAGTATTATCATAAATCTAAAACAGTTCAGATAAATAATTTAAGACAGTAATGTAACACCATCAGGAAACACACATGTACTGGTCTGAGTAGTATCATAGGAAGCCTACTACTAAGTTTGCTGATCACAATCAATGGCAGTGCTAGATCCTACAAATCGGAAAATCTATATCGGAATCCTAATATGAATAATAAAACCTCTATTTAAACAATTTACAGATACCTACGAGAAACTCTCGTGGAGCGCAGATCGTGTAGATCTGACGGACGTGAAGCACTGTATCTAACCGATCCTCAGTCGGGTGAAACACGAGTACCTTCATAAAAATATAATCTCGAATCAATTCTATGACCAAATCTTAAATAAATAAGTAAAAATGCTAAAAAAAAATACTAAACATTTTCGAATTAACGGGCTTGATTCGGGAATTTTGGGTCAGAATTTGGCAAAACAGATCATGAAATCGGACTCAGGATGTCGAAAAACGTTAAGATTGAACCAATCCTCGATTCGGGTTGGACAACGGGTCAGGTCGGACAATGGGTCAGGTCAGGTCGACCCATTTTCAAGCAACCCACCAGGCGGTGAAAGTTCCCCAAGCAGAGCGACAGCACGTGGGGTGCATGCTGGGTCTTCAGGGGTCAAAAAAATTCCTATGTACGTTTTAAGAGGTTTTGAGACATTTACCAAGCTCGGTTTATAGCAGTGAACGACGGAGAGCTCGATTTCGAAACGTCGGAAGCTTAATCTTCCTCACCCTCTCACACGCTGGCGATAACAAAAACAAAGTGGACACCGGCGGACTCGGGAAGAAGTAAGTAACACAATGGTGCGAGAGGTGTTGAAAACGGAGCAACGGTCGGTGACAAAACTTCGATGAAATGTTTTTTTCTATAAGAGGGAATGTTGAAGAGAGAGAAAGAGGGTTGAATTATGAAAAGTTTATGATTTTTTAAATCCACACTTATGAAAAATAGTATAATTACATTATATGTCCTCTAATTTTAGTTCTTTTCAAATTTGGATCCAAATTTAATTAAAATTTCACTTTGGTCATCAAATTTAATTAAAATTTCAATTTAGTCCTCGAAAAAAATTAAGAAAAAATTAGGCCCTAATTTAGGGTGTGACATATTGTCTTGTACCAACATTAGATCAATAAAAAAAATCATAACTTAAATAACATAACACTAAATGTTATCTGAATATTGCTTTTGAAATTATTTCCTTTTTGCAAACAATATATTAAATATTAATTAATTTTCAATTGGATGAATATTTAAGTGATAAGTTTATTAATATGTAAATTACATGGGTGATCGTTTAATTATTGTCTAATTTCATTTTGATTATCGATGTTTCAATTTTGTCAATCAAATCGTCCAACTATTTAAATGTTTCAATCAAATCATTAATCTTTAACTTTTAACAGAAATGGTGATGCGACAATTTAAAAAATTGACATAATTATGCATTTGATATTCAATACTTTTATATTCTATCGCATTTCTTATATATATTCTTAACATTTTCAACTTTTAACTTATTTTTTTATCGTGTGGAAATCCAAAGCTCAATCAACTTAAACTCTTATAACATTTTAGGCGCAACACATTTTACTATTAAAAATATTAAGATTCAATATTGCAACATACTTTCTTAGCGAACCGTGACATTCTTGGGCGCAACCTATTTTATTAATAAAATTATTAACATTTTAGATCGCAATCTATTTCTTAGTAAACCATAACATTATTGGGCGCAACTGCTTTTTTATATATATTCATAACATTTTCAATTTATAACTTATTTTCTTATCTTAGGAAAATCTAATGTTTTATCAACTTAAACTTTAATAACATTTAAGACACAACCTAAACTATTAATAGTATTCATAACATCTACCGTTTATAACTTTTCTTACCCTATATAACATTTTAATGCAACATGTTATGTTACTCTGACTGATAATTTCTCCAATTACAATTTATAACATTATATGTAGTGCTTTTAACCTATAAACTTTTTTACCGGTCTCGTCGTTCACTAGTCTTATTTTAGGTGCCTCACAGCAGAACCTTCTCAATATTACAAATATTTACAATTGAATTTAAACATAAACTCAAAAATTAAACTCAACGTGAATTTTACAAACTTGACTTGTCTCGAAAAAATTTTAAGTCAACTTCGAGTTATAAAATTAGACTGGTCAACTCAAATTTTTTTGACTCGATCGAACGCTCACCCCTCGTTAGAAGTGTTTGAATAAATAATCTATTGAAAATGGAGTTTAAGCTTTCTTAACAAGAATGTATTCATGAATCAATCTTCGTTATGAAATTCACATATAAACCTTTCATGATTTAAATAACAATTGCCTCAACTGGAGTTCATTAGTGTATGCACCAAGATTTACGGGAACTATGAACCACTGGGTCTCTTATAGCAGGAAAACCGATCGGAACAACAAACCCGGAGGTCCATCTTGAGCTGCCGGGAACTACTAGAGAACTGACTTGGAACCAGGAGAAACCCTAATGACTCTGGGTTATCAACCCATTTCGGAGTGCTCTTTGTGAAGGATTGTAATCTAAGAGTACTTGCATCAGCCTGAGATTTCACAATTAGCTCATAGAAGAGACCTTTCTCGGTTGAGGGTCCGATCCGGATCAAAGTGATGACATTCCCCAAAGTCTCAACCTTATTGTGGAGGATGAATAAAGAACCGCCCGCCTCCTCCCGAAGAATAAGAGACTTCTCAAAAACTCCAAAGGTAATGGCCGTTAAACGATCGTAAAGGAAACGCGTTGCAGAATATTTGTGTACATTACCAAAGTGTGCATTTAAATTCTCTGATGAACCCTCAAAGTAGCACTCGGAAATGGGGCATGAACATGGCGCAAATGAACATGCCTTTTCATGTTTCTGCTTTACGCTATAACTGAATGCTTCTTTGCACCCGTACTTCGTGTTTTGGCACGACACTTTGACGGATTCCAAAACCTTCTCAATTGCCCTGCAGCGACTGTAGCCAATCGGAGTCGAACAGGATGGACATCTATTCCTTATTTTCATGCAACAAGTAGAGCAAGCTATATGCCCATTCTCACACTGAATTGCCAATTAAACACAAAAAATTTATCAGAATGCATTTAATATATAAACAATGAAAAATAATTGCAAAAATATGGAAATTTATTTGATATTTCAGTCGAACAATATCCTTTCATCAGACAATGCCGAATCCATGCACCAAAACACCCTCAAGTTCAAGAGGCTAAAATTACTACAAAATTTACATAAGAAACCATAAAAAAAAGGTTTTGATGACATCAAAGATTCTCCCTTTAAGGGTTCGTCACAAGATCGTGTTTTTTTTTCTTTATTCTCATGACAACATGCTAAAATGGATTTGAAGTCAACATGTACATATCCAAGTATGAACAACACTGTAAAACTCACAAGCAGCTTACCTGTCTACGTATACTAAAACTTGGGTGTCTGTGTCGGATACATGTATGAGTCTAACACAGGTATTTTCAACCTTTTCCTAGTTTTCCCATGTATATGGAGAGTCCTTGGGGGGTCGTATCTCCGTACCCATATCCAAAAACATGGGTGCTTAAAGAAACAACAAAGCTTCCCATCATCTTAAGAGGTTAGAATCTCAAACGGTCCAATCTTTTCTTAGTTTTCCCATGTATATGACTTCATGTTCAATTATCGGGAACACTACTAAAAAAGCACTCTTGCGGACCCAAAATGTCTTAATTACATGGTTAAAAGAGAGACAGGAATGACCTATTCTTCCAGTATTGCTTATACCTGACTATTTGTAATAACTTGAAAATTGACCCTAGAGATGAAACTAAGATCTCAACAATAGAAAAAGGTTACCAGCCTAACTAAACCTCACTATATTGCAGTAACTCTTCATTTTTCCTTTCAGTCGTCCTGTCCGATATATATTTAACATGAGCATACGGATACGACCCTCAAAAGAACCTTCAAGTGCATAAAAATCTTCCAATGCATTGAAAAAGCAATTTAGATTTAACACAGAACAACATTTCAGTTATTTTCCCTTACGAATTCGTATAGGGAACAAGAAATATTTGAATTTCACATAATTCTCATGATCTATCAACTAACTAACCATCCTCTGTCATTGAAGCTAACGATCACTTTCTTCACCATATATATAGTTCCTTTTAGCAGTTCCGAACTTCGATTATAGTATTCATTTATAGAATTTAAGCAGATTTGCTAAATGAACAAACCTTATATTCACCAACAAAAGTATAAAAACCACAATACCAACTAATAAACTGAAGTCTAGGACAGAACAATTTCTCTCCAATCATATCCCCAAGTCAATATTCAAAGTTTTGCATGAATAACTAGTGTTGATGGATTCATTTCATATAAATTTAAAGAACATACAAGTTGAAAAGAGGCACACAAACATAAAATGTAGAGAATAAGAAATATAATTCGAAAACATCGATGAATTTTAAAAGCTTACCCTGACAAACAAAAATCTATCAGCAAAAATCAAACTTTTCGAAGCATTCAACAATAACAATAAAAAGAATCAGGTGCATATTAAAGGGAAAGCACTGAAATCAGAAACCTTTTTGACCCAAAAATTAAAACTCATCCCAAAACCCAATCCTTCAAATATAAAACAAAGAAATTAACCAAAATTTGAATGTTTTTCACCAAAGAAGAGGAAACGCATACCCCAAACCACACAAATTGTCTACAATTAAAAGACAACCTGAAAAACAGGGATACTCAAGGCCTCGTAACAGATAGAACAATCAAGAACTTCAGGGTCGGCTAACGTAATTGAAATAGATCCATCTTGAGCAGTGTGAGGGCTCATTTCTCCTTGTTCAGCTCCACTCTCCAATTGTTCTTCTCCTTCAGATTCTTCTGCTCCTTGGATGCTTCTTCTTCTCCTCCTTGAGATGCTTCCTCGCCTTCCGATTCTTCTCTTCTTCGGATTCTTCTTGACCTGAGCCTTGTATATCAAAAGCACGCTCAGCCCTCTGACGCTTAGGGACTCGGTTGCTTGGCCCTTCTCCGTCTTCTTCGATCACCTCTGATAACTTTGCCATTCTCTTATATTTCCCTTTTGCCCTATAAGTCTTATTTTACGTTTATGACTCGTTTCCTTTTTCCTTTTTTCTTTGAAAAAATATTTTTAAATAAAGAATATAAAATTGGCTTAAATTGAAAATAATCGTATATATATTGTCTTGGACCATAGTCCGTGATCGAGACTAGTGCTGAATCAATGAGACCCATCTAGACCTTCCTGGGACGCCATCAAGTAATTTGAGCTACACTAAGACGTCACCACGACAATCCTGGGCTAACATAGGTGCTTCAAGGAGCACGTGGGCCACTTTAGCTTAAGTTGACCTCATTTGAATAAATCTTTTCTTATTTATTTATTTATTTATTTATATTTAATTATATATTATTTTGAATTCAAATAAAGATGATGTGAAGATTTAGCTAGATTTCTTTTTAATCTTAGCCACTGATTGTATTCAATTTCATCTGTTGGATGTAGGGAGTTTCAACTATAAAGAGAGGCTTACTCCTACCTTATTTTTCATTTAAGTTTTGAGGAATAAAGTTAAGTATTCTCTTGATTTCTCTTCTTCTTGTTTGTGAGACATTTTTCTTTTCGAAGTTCTGTTTGCTTCCGCTATTTTGTCTAAGTGTTTTTACTTCCATTGTTCAGGATGACTTAGTCGTTTCATTCAAAAAACATCTAAGACCGCACATTTTTAATTTAAGAATCTAGGACGTTACAAGTGGTATCAACATGTTTCAAGAAGAAATATGGCCCCACAACAACAAGGAGAAGTCCCAGCGGTCGAAGTACCCTACGATCGTAATGTTGGGAAGAAGCGAGCACCATCTAAGGATGTACTTGGATCCGTGGAGAAGAAGGTAATCGAACTTGAAAATTCCATGAAGAAATTCAAAGGGACCTTATAGGAGGTAAAACCTAGACATAGATCTACAAGGACTTGTTAATGATGTGTACAACAAGTTAGTTCAGTAGATAAATGCCTCTGAAGATTTGGTGGTATTTTTTAAGGAAGAAATGAAGGCTCTTGTAAAATAGTAAGCGGCAATAATGGAGGCCAAGCTCACGGGTAAGATAAATGACTTTGATAGTGAGTGTAAAAAAATTTCTATTCTGGATTTCTGGTCTTGAACTCACTAAGGGGAAAGATCAATGAGGTGGTCGAGTCTTGGTAGGGGATATTAGTTTCGAAGTTGGAGTAACGGAGTTGGGATTCTCGGATAATTCATTTAATCCTCTAGACGGGTTACCAGGGTTGTGGTATATGATTCGGATCTGGAGCCTTCTAAAAATTTCTCTGAGGAGACCCTCCATCAAAGTCATCAGAAAAGGGGAGCACAATCCAGGAACGATGGGCAATCTCCAAACTCAATTAAATACAAATAGGGATTGGATTGGTCCAAGTGTGTGTAAAGTAAAACAACATAATTATGATGTCGGATAGTGATTATTGTAGGCACACTATGGGAAGAGTAATAGTGCTAGAAAACTGGTGTTCAACAGGGTCCCCAGAGAATGATCTCAAAAGCCACAGAAAAAGTAAAATCTAGAAGAATTCGAAGAAGATCAAAGGAGACAGGTTTTCAAAAGATCTGGAAATTAAAATCTCATCTCCAAATCAACATGCATGTTCTGAGAAAGGCTTAAAGGAAGCATAAGAGATAATCTCGCTGGGTAATGAATTAAGTATCAACTTTTGAGAAAGCAATCAAGAATTAATTTATGAATTAGCTTCACTTGAAGTGGAAGGCTGGTCAAAGCTACATTGATTCTTTCAGTCGTGACTTTGTTGGATAGAGATAATTTACTAGAACATAAGGGGTCTTGGATCGGAGGTGAAAATATTGACTGTAAGAAAAATGATGAACTCCAGAGGGCAGGGGTTTGTTTCTACAAGTAACCAAAAATGTGATGCTGAGTAAAGAATATGTAAGAAAGTTGTGGTACGATGAGAAATTTGAGTTCCAGTTAAGAGAATTTAACTCAATTCATTGAAAACTTTCTGCAGCCCAAGTCTATGTTGAACTCAATATTTTCTAATTTTTTATTTGCTATGAGTTAATATAATATTCTTCAAAAATTTATAAATAAATACAAAAATAATTAATGATGATAAAAATTGTGTTTATGTATTAATACAAGTCTAGAAGTGTTACAAAATACTCTAAAAATCATTAAAAGTGATTTTCGATAATTATAATTATAATTACTATATTTTATAATAAGTTGTGCGAATTTAAAAAAAATAACGTCTGCGATACCCGCAGTGACCGCGATAGGATCCGTTACGTCTGCGACCGCGATAAACGTAACGCGACAAAAAATGTGCCCGCGACTGCTATTTAAATCTAGAGCAACCTGCAACATTATATCAACTAATTCTGGTAGGAACTTATTGAAGACCAATTCTCTACAGGCTTATCACGGTTCATTTCGCCGATGCATGTTGATGTTCTAGTCTTTAAGAACATTGGCAATCAAAATCAAAACCAAATACTAAGTTTCAATTTTGGATAACCCTAGTGTCTACTTTCCAAAGGGATAAAGGACTATCCAAAGGAGATTATGACAAAGTAAAAATATGATGATAAGCGATTCGGTGTTAGAGAGGATTGAAGAAGAGATAAATGTGAGATCCATCTTTCGTTCCACAATCAACTAGAAAAGTTCTATCTTCTTCTTTTGTTATAGTCCGATTCTGGTTTTTGTGGTCGACTACAAAGATCATACGATCGTTGGAAAATTTTCCCGAGCTTTTATCTCTTTCTTCAGGTCACCGATTGTGGCATCATCACCGACTTGAACATAAAATAGATTTCCAATCAGAATCTCCACCACCATCTTCATGCTTTGATTATCTAATTGTCTTTCACCCATAAAGGAATTTACATAAAAAAACGAGGCAATATGTGATATAAAATCCAAACAAATTACATGTTTGTGTTAACTGGATTTTCAGTAGTTAGCTTTTAGAAAGCCTGTGATATGAATCATTTTCTCCCATTCAAGCTTCCAGCAAAATAGATGAAAAATAATAATATTAATATTAATAAATCAAATAAAATCTCAATATTATTGGTTTTATCAGGTATATGCATTCATTTATATTATAAAACTTAATTTCAATCTGATAAAAAGAACAATAATTTTAATATATTTAATAGTTATTTAAAGTCTTCGTTAAATCATCCAAATCATATTCGAAATTAATCTTTTAAAATATAGAAAATAATTATTTAAGAAATATATGTTAGATGTATGATGATATTATTTAAGGATTATAACCAGTAAAAAAGAATAGTTCTACTTAACAAAAAAGAATAGTTCACACTTGCACGAACCAAACAGTCATAGTAATAAATGAATTGTTGTTATTATCTAAGGTCTCAAGTTCGAGCACTAAGAATGTAAGAGGTGTGAACCTTCGACGTCAAATGATTAAGAGCTATACTTTGAATAGATATTGTATAACCCTCTAGACCAAGCTTGGACGTTATGCTAAATCTAGGTTGTTACGTATCTTATTTAGAAATCTCTTTTCATATTTAAGACAACGTTAAAATTCATATAACAGTATAATATGAAATTAGTCATAAGAAAGGTTCATACGATATATATATATATATATATATATATATAAGAAAAATGTATAAAAAATATATAGAATAAAATACCGGTAATACATATATATCGAGACGGTAGCAAAAACAAATGTCAGCAAAGTACAACAAAAAAGACATATAGAGATATACAGTGGTACAAAAATTGGAGTAGTCGATCCTCCTGATGCAAAGTCTGCTATCCTACGGTCTGCTACTATCTGAAAAGGTTAAAATTTACAGAATGAGCTAAAAAGCCCAGTGTGCTACTTATGGTGTATAAAACCATACATATAAAATAGTTCAGTAAAAAACAGTTCATCAAATATGTTTTAAAAATATGAACACTACCCCATCTGATCATCAGAATGTGTAGGTTCCCCAAAGCCATACACCCACATGTACACCCAGTAAGGCCTTATACATATAGCATAAGGACTTGCGGTAAGGACATACCCTGAGCACAAAGCAGAGGAGCCTGCGGTAAGGATTTACCTTTAGCACAAAGCAGATGAGCCTGCAGTAAGGTCTTACAAGTCATAGACTACGCCTGATATACTTCCTCCAATAATACCCTCATTGACAGTAATAAACATGTATGTATTCGAGTGAAAACGATAGTTTAATCCATTAAAAACGAAAATATTCCAGACTCTGAAATCATATAGATAAATATAGAAATCAAAAATTATATCAGAAATGTACAATAAATCAGATATCAGATAAACTGTATTCAGAAAATCAAGTATTGTGTCGTAAAAATATTCAGTATTATTATAAATATAAAATAGTTCAGATGAATAGTTTAAAACAATAATGTAACATCATCAGGAAATACACATGTACCAGTCTGAGTAGTCTGATAAGAAAACCTACTACTGAATCTGCCGATCGCGATCAGTGGCAGTGCTAGATTCTACAAATCGAAAAATATATATCGGAATCCTAATATGAATAATAAAACCTCTATTTAAGCAATTTACAGATACCTATGAGTAACTCTCAAGGAACGCATATCGTGTAGATCTGACGAACGAGAAGCACCGGATCTAACCGATCCTCGGTCGGGTGAAACATGAGTACCTTTATAAAAATATAATCTCGAATCAATTCCATAACCAAATCTCAAATAAATAAGAAACAATGCTAAAAATACTAAGATTTTTGAATTAACAGGCTCGATTCGGGGCTTTCGGGTCAAAATTTGGTAAAATGGATCACTGAATCATACTTAGAACGTCAAAAAATGTTAAGATTCAGGTTTTTGAAAAATGTCAAAATTCAGTAATATTGACCGGTTTGGTTTGGGTTATTAGGGTCAGACAGTGGGTCGGGCTAGACAGGCGGGTCAGATCGAGTCGTCCCAATTTCAAGCAATCCACAAGGGGATGGAACTTCCCCACACGCAGTGGCGGCGCGTGGAGCTCGTGTAGGGCCTCTAGGGGTTGGAAAAATTCCGAAAAAAATTCATACTTAAGTTTTAAGAGGTTTTGAGAAACTTATCAAGCTCGGTTCACAGCTGTGAACGACGGAGAACTTGATTTTGAAAGTCAAAGACTTAATCTTACTCACTCTCTCACACGCTGGCGACAACAGAGACAAAATGGACATTAGTGGACTCGAGACGACACAAGGAACACAATGATGCATGAGATGTCGAAAACGGAGCAACGGTCGATTACAAAACGTCGATCAAAGATTTCATTTTATAAGAGGAAATGTTGAAAAGAGAGAAAAAGAGGGTTGAAACTTTCTATAAATAAAAAGTTTTTAATTTTTTGAGGTTTTAAACCCACACTTATAAAAAATGGTGTAATTACACTATAAGTCCTCTAGTTTTAGTACTTTCCAAATCTGGATACAAATTTAATCAAACTTTCACTTTGGTATTCGAATATAATTAAAATTTCAATTTAGTCCTCGAAAAATGTTTAAGAAAATTTTAGGCCCTAATTTGGGATATGACAATTGCCCCCTTAAAAGAAATTTCGTCATCGAAATTTAACTAATAGAAATAGATATGAAAACTGAGCCTCAAATGACCTAACTCTATGGACTGGCCTACAGAACTCTAAATTGTCACTGAACTCTTAGTATTCTCTACTGGAATATTAAGAACCTCAGGAATAGAATGCAACACATACGAATGGGTAGAACCATTATCAAACATGGCATAGTGGGGAACTAAATGAATAATAATAGTACTTGCAATCACATCAGGCTCATCGCGGTCTTGTCGACGTCTAGCAGCATAAACCAACCCAGACTGTCTAGCCTCAGATCTAGCTAGACACCTACTCTTAGAAGCTCGACTTCTACTAGTCGATCCTGATACTCTCTCCTGACTATTGTTCTCTACTGGAGTTTGAACTGTACTCTAGGTACTAGCGGGAGTACGATCTGGTGTCTGAACTATAGGAGCTGGCTCTGGAAAATCCCTCAGAAGATGGTTACCAGAGCCACAACTAAAATAAATACCCAACTTCTTCCTGCATTCACCAAAATGTCGTCTCCCACAGTGCTTACATGATGACAAATGTTGTGATCTAGAAGAACCACCATGAGTAGAAGGCGTCACAGCTGACGAACTTGACACCATATTTCTGGCACTCGTACCGCCTCTCTGAAAAGACTCACTCAGATATTTCTTGTTGGGGCATGCAGAAGAGTCAACAGAATTAGAAGGCCTCCTGAATCAGTTTCGATCTCGATCTTTATCTCTCTTGCGCTCCATACATACTCATTCTATATCCTCAGCGGTCTTGGCTATATCAACCAAGACATCAAAGATTCTTTCCCGGTGGGTAGCAACTCGACTTCTAATCTCATACTTGAGTTCATTCTCGAACCTTAAACACCGATCTGATTCATTGTGAACAAGTCCAGTAGCACAGTGGCTCAACCTGATAAACTCAATCTCATAATCCACAACAGTCATATCACCCTGCTCTAAATTCTGAAAGTCTTAGGTCGCTCTTGTAGGTATCTCTCTCCGATGTAGCGAATCCGAAAACGTGCTTTGAAAAGATCCCACGTCAACTGATTCCTTAAAATACTACAGGAAATCTATTGCCACCATCTAAAACTCTCTTTCTTCAGTATAGCTAGGGCCCCCTTTAACTTTTGCTCAAGTCTCAGGTCCATCTCATCCATAATCCTCCAACCAATACTCAACGTCAGTCGGAGGTCCACCAGTAATACCCTCGAACGGAACTACTCCAACATCTACCAAAGACTTCGAAATCTTGATCGCAGACATATTACCATGGACTCTAGCAGCTCTTGTGAGCATATGAAAGACAATTCTATTAATGGAATCCTCATCCTCAGTGACGGGAGAGTCTCTTGCAAATGTAATCGGATCATCACGAGAAATAAACAGATCTACATACGGAACAAAAATATCTCAATGTGACATCGGATCGTCTATCCTAACAGAAGGTCGAGTCGCTTGCCCTCGACCATCGCCATAACCTGGCCTACGACCTCTAGCAGCACTCATCGAATAAATCTATAAGGCTCTACGAAAAGAATTTGAACATAAGTTATACTAGTATAAAAAATCTCGAATATATTTAAAACTCGTAAAATAAGGTGACATGGTTTTTGAAAACATTGAAAGATCTTGAGAATCTAGAATTTAGGACTTATCCACGGTTTGAGTGTTTAAAACCAAAGGCTCTGATACCACCAAGTGTAACCCTTAAACCCGGCTTGGACATTATGCCAAATCTAGACAGTTACATATCTTATTTAGAAATTTTTTTCATAGTCATGATATCGTTATATCAAAAAACTATATAAAACACATACATAATAAAATACTGGTGATACACATATATCGAGACGATAGCAGAAACAAGTGTCACCAAAGTATAACAAAAAAGACATATAGAGATATACAGTGGTACACAAATAGGAGTAGTCGGTCCTCCTGATGCAAAGTCTGCTAGTCTACGGTCTGCTACTATCTGAAAATGTTAAAACTTACAGAATGAACTAAAAAGCCCAGTGTGGTCCTTACGGTGTATAAAACCATACAGATAAAATACTTCGTAAAAAACAATTCAACAAACATGTTTTCAAAATATGAACACTACCCCCATCCGATCACAAGAATGTGTAGATTCCCTAGAACCATACACCCACTTGTACACCCGGTAAGGCCTTATACATATAGCATAAGGACTTGCGGTAAGGACTTACCCTGAGCACAAAGCAGAGGAGCTTGCGGCAAGGACTTACCCTTAGCACGAAGCAGAGGAGCCTGAGGTAAGGTCTTACAACTCATAGACTAGGCCTGATATACTTCCTCCAATAATACCCCAATCACAGTAACAAACATGTATGTATTCAAGTGAAAATTGTAGTTTAATCTATTAAAACACGAAAATATTTCAGACTCAGAAATTAGATACATAAATACAGAAATCAGAGATCATATCATAAATGTACAATAAATCAAATATCAAATAAACAATATTCGAAAAATTAGGTATCGTGTTGTAAAAATATTCAGTATTATCAGAAATCTAAAACAGTTCAGATGAATAGTTTAAAACAGTAATATAACACCATAAGAAAACACACATGTACTGGTCTGAGTAGTCTAATAGGAAATCCTACTACTGAGAATGTCGATCGCGATCAACGACAGTTCTAAATCCTAAGAATCAGAAATTATATATCGGAATCCTACTAGGAATAATAAAACCTCTATTTAAACAATGTAAAGATACCTACGAGTAACTCTCGAGGAATGCAGATCGTGTAGATCTCACGGACGGGAAGCACCGGTTCTAACCGATCCTCGGTCGGGTTAAACAAGAGTACCTTCATAAAAATGTAATTTTGAATAAATTCCATAATCAAATCTTAAATATATAAGGAAAAATGCTAAAAATACTAAGCATTTTTGGATTAACGGACTCAATTCGGGGATTTCGGGTCAGAATTTGACAAAACAGATCGCAAAATCGGACTCAGGATGTCAAAAAAAATCAAGATGGAGGTTTTCGGAAAAAAGTCAACTCCGGTCAACGGTTAACGATCTGTCAATGTTCAACAGTCATCGATCAACGATTGACCAATTTTGTTTTGTTCGGTACAGCGGGTCATGTCAGACAATGGGTCGTGTTGAGCAGGCGGGTCGGCCCAATTATCAAGCATCCCACCAGGCGGTGAAACTTCCCCACGCGAAGCGTCAGTGCGTGAGGTGCGTGCAAGGCCTCCAGAGCTCAAAAACATTCCTACGTACGTTTTAAGAGTTTTTGAGACACTTACCAAGCTCGGTTTACAGCAGTGGCGAAGAGCTCGATTTTGAAACATCGAAAACTTAATCTTCTTCACGCTTTCACACGCTGGCGGTAATGGAGAAAAAGTGGACACCGATGGACTTAGGATGACGTAAGGAACACAATGGTGTGAAAGGTGTCGAAAACGGAGCAACGATCGATGACAAAAAGTCGATGAAATGTTTCCTTCTATAACAGGAAATGTTGAAAAGAGAGAGAGGGGGTTGAATTTTTCCAGAAATGTAAAGTTTCTGATTTTTTTTGTTTTAAACTCACACTTATGAAAAATGGTATAATTACACTATAGGTCCTCAAGTTTTAGTTCTTTCTTAATTTGGATCCACATTTAATCAAAATTTCACTTTGGTCATCAAATTTAATTAAAATTTCAATTTAGTCCTTAGAAATTTTTTAAGAAAATTTTAGGCCCTAATTTGGGGTGTGACATATTGTCTTGTGCTTGCATCGGATTAATAAAAAAAAATCCTAACTTAAATAACATAACACTGAACGTTATGTGAATATTACTTTTGAAATTATTTCCTTTTTGCAAACAATAAATTAAATATTAAATAATTTTTAATTGGATGATATTTAAGTGATGAGTTTATTAATATGTAAATTACATGGGTGGTAGTTTAATTATTGTCTAATTTCATTTTGATTATCGATTTCGATTTTGCCAATCAGATCATCCAACTGTTTAAGTTCTTCCATCAAATCACTAGTCGTTAACTTTTAACAGAAATGGTGAAGCGAAAATTTAAAAAAATTGACATAATTATGCATTTGATCTTCAATACATATATATTCCATCGTATATATATATATATATTCATAATATTTTCAGTTTTTAACTTATTTTTATCGAGTGAAAATCCAAAACTCCATCAGCTTAAACTCTGATAACATTTTATGCGCAACCCATTTTATTATTAAAAATATTAAGATTCCATATTGCAACATGTTTTCTTAGTGAACCGTGACATTCTTGGGCGCAATCTATTTTATTAATAAAAATATTAAAATTTTAGATCGCAATCTAATTCTTAGTGAACAATACCATTATTGGTTGCAACCGTTTTTTAAATATATTCATAACATTTTCAATTTCTAATTTATTTTCTTATCTTGGGAAAATCTAATGTTTCATCAACTTAAACTTTAATAACATTTTAAGCGCAATCTAAAATATTAATAGTATTCATAACATCTACTGTTTATAACTCATTTTTTACCCTATATAACATTTTAGTGCAACCTGTTATGTTACTCTGACTGATAATTTTTTCAATTCCAATTTATAACATTATATGTAGTGCTTTTAACCTATAAACTTTTTGCCAGTGACGTCGTTCTTAGCCTTATATAGGTGCCTCATAGCAGAACCTCCCTAATATTATAAATATTTACAATTAAATTTAGACATAAACTCAAAAACTCAACTCAAATTTTACAGACTCGACTTGTCTAAAAAAAATTTCAAGTCAACTTTGAGTTATAAAATTAGATGAGTCAACTCAAAATTTTTTTGACTCATATCAAACGCACACCCCTCACGGGAAGTGTTTGAATAAATAATCTATTGAAAATGAAGTATAAGCTTTCTTACCAAGAATGTATTCATGAATCAATCTTCGTTATGAAATTCATATATAAACCTTGCACGACTTAAATAACAATTGCCACAAATGGAGTTCATTAGTGTATGCACCAAGATTTACGAGAACTATGAACCACTGGGTCTCTTATAGCAGGAAAACCGATCGAACACACACCCGAGGTCCATCTTGACTGCCGGGAACTACTAGAGAACTGACTTGGAACCAGGAGAAACCCTAATGACTCTGGGTTATCAACCCATTTCGGAGTGCTCTTTGTGAAGGATTGTAATCTAAGAGTATTGCATCAGCCTGAGATTTCACAATTAGCTCATAGAAGAGCTTCTCGGTTGAGGGTCCGATCCGGCTCAAAGTGATGACATTCCCCAAAGTCTCAACCTTATTGTGGAGGATGAATAAAGAACCGCCTCTCCCGAAGAATAAGAGACTCTCAAAAACTCAAAGGTAATGGGCGTTAAACGATCGTAAAGGAAACGCGTTGCAGAATATTTTGTGTACATTACCAAAGTGTGCACTTAAATTCTCTGATGAACCCTCAAAGTAGCACTCGGAAATGGGGCATGAACATGGCGCAAATGAACATGCCTTTTCATGTTTCTGCTTTAGGCTATAACTGAATGCTTCTTTACACCCGTACTTCGTGTTTTGGCACGACACTTTGACGGATTCCAAAACCTTCTCAATTGCCCTGCAGCGACTGTAGCCAATCGGGGTCGAACAGGATGGACATCTATTCCTTATTTTCATGCAACAAGTAGAGCAAGATATATGCCCATTCTCACACTGAATTGCCAATCAAACACAAAAATTTATCAGAATGCATTTAATATTAAACAATGAAAAAAATTGCAAAAATATGGAAATTTATTTGATATTTCAGTCAAACAATATCCTTTCATCGGACAATGCCGAATCCATCCACCAAAACACCCTCAATTCAAGAGGCTAAAATTACTACAAAATTTACATAAGAAACCATAAAAAAAAGGTTTTGATGACATCAAAGATTGTCCCTTTAAGGGTTTGTCACAAGAACCGTGTTTTTTTTCTTTATTCTCATGACAACATGCTAAAATGGATTTGAAGTCAACATGAACATATCCAAGTATGAACAACACTGTAAAACTCACAAGCAGCTTACCTGTCTACGTATACTAAAACTTGGGTGTCTGTGTCGGATACATGTATGAGTCTAACACAGGTATTTTCAACCTTTTCCTAGTTTTCCCATGTATATGGAGAGTCCTTGGAGGGTCGTATCTCCGTACCCATATCCAAAAACATGGGTGCTTAAATAAACAACAAAGCTTCCCATCATCTTAAGAGGTTAGAATCTCAAACGGTCCAATCTTTTCTTAGTTTTCCCATGTATATGACTTCATGTTCAATTATCGGGAACACTACTAAAAAAGCACTTGCGGACCCAAATGTCTTAATTACATGGTTAAAAGAGAGACAGGAATGACCTATTCTTCCAGTATTGCTTATACTGACTATTTGTAATAACTTGAAAATTGACCCTAGAGATGAAACTAAGATCTCAACAATAGAAAAAGGTTACCAGCCTAACTAAACCTCACTATATTGCAGTAACTCTTCATTTTTCCTTTAAGTCATCCTGTCCGATATATATTTAACATGAGCATGCGGATACAACCCTCAAAAGAACCTTCAAGTGCATAAAAATCTTGCAATGCATTTTGAAAAAGCAATTTAGATTTAACACAGAACAACATTTCAGTTATTTTCCCTTACGAATTCTATAGGGAACAAGAAATATTTGAATTTCACATAATTCTCATGATCTATCAACTAACTAACCATCCTCTGTCATTGAAGCTAACGATCACTTTCTTCACCATATATATAGTTCCTTTTAGCAGTTCCAAACTTCGATTCTAGTATTCATTTATAGAATTTAAGCAGATTTGCTAAATGAACAAACCTTATATTCACCAACAAAAGTATAAAAACCACAATACCAACTAATAAACTGAAGTCTAGGACAGAACAATTTCTCTCCAATCATATCCCCAAGTCAATATTCAAAGTTTTGCATGAATAACTAGTGTTGATGGATTCATTTCATATAAATTTAAAGAACATCAAGTTGAAAAGAGGCACACAAACATAAAATGAAGAGAATAAGAAATATAATTCGAAAACATCGATGAATTTTAAAAGCTTACCCTAACAAACAAAAATCTATCAGCAAAAATCAAACTTTTCGAAGCATTTCAACAATAACAATAAAAAGAATCAGGTGCATATTAAAGGGAAAGCACTGAAATCAGAAACCTTTTGACCCAAAAATTAAAACTCATCCCAAAACCCAATCCTTCAAATATAAAACAAAGAAATTAACCAAAAATTTGAATGTTTTTCACCAAAGAAGAGGAAACCCATACCCCAAACCACACAAATTGTCGACAATTAAAAGACCAACCTGAAAAACAGGGATACTCAAGGCCTCGTAACAGATAGAACAATCAAGAACTTCAGGGTCGGCTAACGTAATTGAAATAGATCCATCTTGAGCAGTGTGAGGGCTCATTTCTCCTTGTTCAGCTCCACTCTCCAATTGTTCTTCTCCTTCAGATTCTTCTGCTCCTTGGGATGCTTCTTCTTCTCCTCCTTGAGATGCTTCCTCGCCTTCCGATTCTTCCTCTTCTTCGGATTCTTCTTGACCTGAGCCTTGTATATCAAAAGCACGCTCAGCCCTCTGACGCTTAGGGACTCGGTTGCTTGGCCCTTCTCCGTCTTCTTCGATCACCTCTGATAACTTTGCCATTCTCTTATATTTCCCTTTTGCCCTATAAGTCTTATTTTACGTTTATGACTCGTTTCCTTTTCCTTTTTTCTTTGAAAAAATATTTTTAAATAAAGAATATAAAATTGGCTTAAATTGAAAATAATCGTTATATATATATATTGTCTTGGACCATTAGTCCGTGATCGAGACTAGTGCGGGCTGAATCAATGAGACCCATCTAGACCTTCCTGGGACGCCATCAAGTAATTTGAGCTACACTAAGACGTCACCACGACAACCCTGGGCTAACATAGGTGCTTCAAGGAGCACGTGGGCCACTTTAGCTTAAGTTGACCTCATTTGAATAAATCTTTTCTTATTTATTTATTTATTTATTTATTTTTATTTAATTATATATTATTTTGAATTCAAATAAAGATGATGTGAAGATTTAGCTAGATTTCTTTTTAATCTTAGCCACTGATTGTATTCAATTTCATCTGTTGGATGTAGGGAGTTTCAACTATAAAGAGAGGCTTACTCCTACCTTATTTTTCATTTAAGTTTTGAGGAATAAAGTTAAGTATTCTCTTGATTTCTCTTCTTCTTGTTTGTGAGACATTTTTCTTTTCGAAGTTCTGTTTGCTTCCGCTATTTTGTCTAAGTGTTTTTACTTCCATTGTTCAGGCTGACTTAGTCGTTTCATTCAAAAAAGCATCTAAGACCGCACAATTTTTAATTTAAGAATCTAGGGACGTTACAAGTGGTATCAGAACATGTTTCAAGAAGAAATATGGCCCCACAACAACAAGGAGAAGTCCCAGCGGTCGAAGTACCCTACGATCGTAATGTTGGGAAGAAGCGAGCACCATCTAAGGATGTACTTGGATCCGTGGAGAAGAAGGTAATCGAACTTGAAAATTCCATGAAGAAATTCAAAGGGACCTTATAGGAGGTAAAACCTAGACATAGATCTACAAGGACTTGTTAATGATGTGTACAACAAGTTAGTTCAGTAGATAAATGCCTCTGAAGATTTGGTGGTATTTTTTAAGGAAGAAATGAAGGCTCTTGTAAAATAGTAAGCGGCAATAATGGAGGCCAAGCTCACGGGGTAAGATAAATGACTTTGATAGTGAGTTTAAAAAAATTTCTATTCTAGATTTCTAGTCTTGAACTCACTAAGGGGAAAGATCAATGAGGTGGTCGAGTCTTGGTAGGGGATATTAGTTTCGAAGTTGGAGTAACGGAGTTGGGATTCTCGGATAATTCATTTAATCCTCTAGACGGGTTACTAGGGTTATGGTTTATGATTTGGATCTGGAGCCTTCTAAAAAATTCTCTGAGGAGACCCTCCATCAAAGTCATCAGAAAATGGGAGCACAGTCCAGGAACGATGGGCAATCTCCAAACTCAATTAAATGTAAATAGGGATTGGATTGGTCGAAGCTTGTGTAAAGTAAAACAACATAATTATGATGTCGGCTAGTGATTGTTGTAGGCACGCTATGGGAAGAGTAATAGTGCTAGGAAAACTGGTGTTCAACAGGGTCCCCAGAGAATGATCTCAAAAGCCACAGAAAAAGTAAAATCTAGAAGAATTCGAAGAAGACCAAAGGATACAGGCTTTCAAAAGATCTGGAAATTAAAATCTTATCTCCAAATCAACATGCATGTTCTGAGAAAGGCTTAAAGGAAGCAGGAGAGATAATCTCGCTGGGTAAAAAATTAAGTATCAACTTTTGAGGAAGCAATCAAGAATTAATTTATGAATTAGCTTCACTGGAAGTGGAAGGCTGGTCAAAGCTACATTGATTCTTTCAGTCATGAGTTAGTTGGATAGAGATAATTTACTAGAACATAAGGGGTCTTGGATCGGAGGTGAAAATATCGACTGTAAGAAAAATGATGAACTCCATAGGGCAGAGGTTTGTTTCTACAAGTAACCAAAAATGTTATGTTGGGTAAAGAATCTGTAAGAAAGTTGTGGTACGATGAGAAATTTGAGTTCCAATTAAGAGAATTTAACTCAATGCATTGAAAACTTTCTGCAGCCCTAGTCTATGTTGAACTCAATATTTTCTAATTTTTATTTGTTATGAGTTAATATAATATTCTTAAGAAATTTATAAATAAATACAAAAATAATTAATGATGATAAAAATTGTGTTTATATATTAATAAAAGTCTAGAAGTGTTACAAAATACTCTAAAAATCATTAAAAGTGATTTTCAATAATTATAATTATAATTTCTATATTTTATGATAAGTTGTGCGAATTTAAAAAAAAATAACATCCGCGATACCCGCAATGACCGTGATAGGATCCGTTACGTATGAGACCGCGATAAACGTAACGCGACAAAAAACGCGACTGCGACAGCTATTTAAATCCCTTCCTGTAACATTATATCAACTAATTCTGGTAGGAACTTATTGAAGACCAATTCTCCTACAGGCTTATCACGGTTCATTTTGCCGATGCATGTTGATGTTCTAGTCTTTAAGAACATTGGCAATCAAAATCAAAACCAAATACTAAGTTTCAATTTTGGGTAACCCTAGTGTCTACTTTCCAAAGGGATAAAGGACTATCCAAAGGTGATTCCGACAAAGTAAAAATATGATGATAAGCGATTCGGTGTTAGAGTGGATTGAAGAAGAGATAAATGTGATATCCATCTTTCGTTCCACAATCAACTAGAAAAGTTCTATCTTCTTCTTTTGTTATAGTCTGATTCTGGTTTTTGTGGTCGACTACAAAGATCATACGATCGTTGGAAAATTTTCCCGAGCTTCGATCTCTTTCTTCAGGTCACCGATTGTGGCATCATCACCGACTTGAACATAAAAGAGATTTCCAATCAGAATCTCCACCACCATCTTCATGCTTTGCTTATCTAATTGTCTTTCACCCATAAAGGAATTTACATAAAAAAATGAGGCAATATGTGATAAAAAAAATCCAAACAAATTACATGTTCGTGTTAACTGGATTTTCGGTATTTAGCCTTTAGCAAGCCTGTGATATGAATCATTTTCTCCCATTCAAGCTTCCAGCAAAATAGATGAATAATAATAATAATAATAAATCAAATAAAATCTCAATATTATTGGTTTTATCAGGTATATGTATTCATTTATATTATAAAACTTACTTTCATGATTTTGAATATAAAAGTAGATTATATATAAAAAAGAAAGAAGTGCCCATAAACTTTCAATCCGATAAAAGGAACATTGATTTTAATATATTTAACAGTTATTTAAAGTCTTCGTTAAATCATCCAAATCATATTCGGAATTAATCTTTTAAAATATAGAAAATAATTATTTAAGAAATATATGTTAGACGTATGATGATATTATTTAAGGATTATAACCAGTAAAAAAGAATAGTTCACACTTGCACGAACCAAACAGTCATAGTAATAAATGTATTGTTGTTATTCTCTAAGGTCTCAAGTTCGAGCACTAAGAATGTAAGAGGTGTGAACCTTCGACGTCAAATGATTAAGAGCTATACTTAAATAGATATTGTATAACCCCCTAGACCAGTTTAAAATCTCTTTTCATATCTTATTTAGAAATCTCTTTTCATATTTAAGACAACGTTAAAATTCATATAACAGTATAATATGAAATTAGTCATAAGAAAGGTTCATACGATATATATATATAAGAAAAATGTATAAAACATATATAGAATAAAATACCAGTAATATAGATATATCGAGACGGTAGCGAAAACAAATGTCAGCAAAGTACAACAAAAAAGACATATAGAGATATACATTGGAATAAAAATAGGAGTAACCGATCCTCCTGATGCAAAGTCTGCTATCCTACGGTCTGCTACTATCTGAAAAGGTTAAAATTTACAGAATGAGCTAAAAAGCCAGTGTGTTCCTACAGTGTATAAAACCATACAGATAAAATAGTTCAGTAAAAAATAGTTCATCAAACATGTTTTAAAAATATGAACACTACCTCATCTGATTACCATAATGTGTAGGTTCCCCAAAGCCATACACCCACATGTACACCCAGTAAGGCCTTATACATATAGCATAAGAACTTGCGGTATGCACTTACCTTGAGCACAAAGCAGAGGAGCCTACGGTAAGGATTTACCTTTAGCACAAAGCAGATGAGCCTGCAATAAGGTCTTACAAGTTATAGACTAGGCATGATATACTTCCTCCAATAATATCCCCATTGACAGTAATAAACTTGTATGTATTCGAGTGAAAACGATAGTTTAATCCATTAAAAAACAAAAATATTCCAGACTTAGAAATCAGATAGATAAATACAGAAATCAGAAATCATATCAGAAATGTACAATAAATTAGATATCAGATAAACGGTATTCAGAAAATCAGGTATCGTGTCGTAAAAATATTCAGTATTTTTAGAAATATAAAATAGTTCAGATGAATTGTTTAAAACAATAATGTAACACCATCAGGAAATACACATGTACCGGTCTGAGTAGTCTGATAGGAAAACCTACTACTGAGTCTGCCGATCGCGATTAGTGGCAGTGCTAGATTCTACAAATCGAAAAATCTATATCGGAATCCTAATATGAATAATAAAACCTCTATTTAAATAGTTTACAGATACCTATGTGTAACTCTCAAGGAACGCAGATCGTGAAGATCTGACGAAAGAGAAGCACCGAATCTAACCATCCTCGGTCGGGTGAAACACGAGTACCTTCATAAAAATATAAACTCAAATCAATTCCATAACCAAATCTCTAATAAATAAGAAAAAATGCTAAAAATTCTAAGATTTTTGGATTAATGGGCTCGATTCGGGGCTTTTGGGTCAATATTTGGCAAAACGGATCACTGAATCATACTTAGAACGTCGAAAAACGTCAAGATTGAGATTTTTTGAAAAGTCAAAATTCAATCAATAGTTGACCAGTTTGGTTCGGTTATTCGGGTCAGACAGCGGGTCGGGCCAGGCAGGCGGGTCAGGTCGAGTCGGCCCAATTTCAAGCAATCCACCAGGTGGTGGAACTTCCCCACACGCAGTGGCGATGCGTGGAGCTCGTGTAGGGCCTCTAGGGGTTGGAAAAATTTTGAAAAAATTCATAAGTACGTTTTAAGAGGTTTTAAGAAACTTATCAAGCTCAGTTCACAGCGGTAAACGACGGAGAACTTGATTTTGAAAGTCAAAGACGCTCACACGCTAGCGACAACGGAGACAAAATGGATATTAGTGGACTCGAGACGACGCAAGGAACACAATGATGCATGAGATGTCAAAAACGGAGCAACGGTCGGTTACAAAACGTCAATCAAAGATTTTCTTCTATAAGAGGAAATATTGAAAAGAGTGAAAAAGATGGTTGAAACTTTAAAAGTAGATTATATATAAAAAGAAAGAAGTGCCTATAAACTTTCAATCCGATAAAAAGAACATTGATTTTAATATATTTAACAATTATTTAAAGTCTTCGTTAAATCATCCAAATCATATTCGGGATTAATCTTTTAAAATATAGAAAATAATTATTTAAGAAATATATTTTAGATGTATGATGATAATATTTAAGGATTATAACCAGTAAAAAAGAATAGTTCTACTTAACAAAAAAGAATAGTTCACACTTGCATGAACCAAGCGATCATAGTAGTAAATGAATTGTTGTTATTTTTTAAGGTCTCAAGTTCGAGAACTAAGAATGTAAGGGGTGTGAACCTTCGACGTCAAATGATTAAGATCTATACTTGAATAGATATTGTATAAACCCTAGACCATGATTGGACGTTATGCCCAAATCTAGGTTGTTACATATCTTATTCAGAAATATCTTTTCATATTTAAGACAACATTAAAATTCATATAACAGTATAACATGAAATTAGTCATAAGAAAAGTTCATACGATATACATATATATATATATATATAAGAAAAATGTATAAAACATAAATAGAATAAAATACCGGTAATAAAATATATCGAGATGGTAGCAAAAACAAGTGTCAGCAAAGTACAACAAAAAAGGCATATAGAGATATATAGTGGTACAAAAATAGGAGTAGTCGATCCTCCTTATGCAAGGTCTGCTATCCTACGGTCTGCTACTATCTGAAAAGGTTAAAATTTACAGAATGAGCTAAAAATCCCAATGTGCTCCTTACGGTGTGTAAAACCCTAAAGATAAAATACTTTAGTAAAAAAATAGTTCATCAAACATGTTTTAAAAATATGAACACTACCCTATCCGATCAGTAGAATGTGTAGGTTCCCAGAACCATACACCCACATGTACACCCACATGTACACCCAATAAGGCCTTATACATATAGTATAAGGACTTGCGGTAAGAACTTACCCTGAGCACAAAGCAGAGGAGCCTACGGTAAGGACTTACCCTTAGCACAAAGCAGATGAGCATGCAGTATGGTCTTACAAGTCATGGACTAGGCCTGATATATTTCCTCCAATAATACCCCTAATGACAGTAATAAACATATATGTATTCTAGTGAAAACGATAGTTTAATCCATTAAAACATGAAAATATTCCAGACTCAGAAATTAGATACGAAAATACAGAAATCAGAGATCATATCAGAAATGTATAATCAATCAGATATCAGATAAACATATTCAGAAAATCAAGTATCATGTCGTAAAAATATTCAGTATAATAAGAAATCTAATACAGTTTAGATGAATAGTTTAAAACAGTAATGTAACATCATCATGAAACACACATGTACTGGTCTGAGTAGTATAATAGGAAAGCCTACTACTGAGTTTTCCTATCACGATCAGTGGCAGTGTTAGATCCTACAAATCGAAAAATCGATATCGGAATCCCAATATGAATAACAAAACCTCTATTTAAACAATTTACAGAAGCCTACGAGTAACTCTTGAGGAACACGGATCGTGTAGATCTGACGGACGGAAGCACCGGATCTAACCGATCCTCGGTTAAGTGAAACACGAGTACCTTCATAAAAATATAATCTCGAATCAATTCCATAACCAAATATCAAATAAATAAGCAAAAATGCTAAAAAACATACTAAGCATTTTTAGATTAACGGGCTCGATTCGGGGCCTTCAGGTTAAAATTTAGCAAAACGGATCACGAAATTAGACTCAAACGTCGAAAAATGTCAAGATGGAGGTTTTAAAAAAATCAATGTCAGTCAATAGTTGACCAGTTTGGTTCGGGTTGGGTCAGGTTGGAAAGTAGGTCAGTCAAGTCGGACAGCGGGTCAGGTCGGAATTCGGGTCGACCCAAGTTCTAGCAATCCACCAGGCGGTGGAACTTCCCCACACGTAGCGGCGGCGCGTAGGGCTCGTGCAGGGCCTCAAGGGGTTGGAAAAATTCTGAAAAAATTAACACGTATGTTTTAAGAGGTTTGGAGACACTTACCAAGCTCGGTTGAAAGCGGAGGCTCGATTTCGAAATATCAAACTTATCTTCCTTACCCTCTCACACGCTGGCGGAAACAGAGACAAAATGACACCAGTGGACTCGAGACGATACAAGGAACACAATGGTGCATGAGGTGTCGAAAACATAGCAACATTAAGTGAAAAAACGTCGATCAGAAGTTTCCTTCTATAAGAGGAAAAGTTGAAAAGAGAGAAAAAGAGGGTTGAAACTTTATAAAAATATATAGTTTATGATTTTTTGAGGTTTTAAACACACACTTATAAAAAATGGTGTAATTACACTATAGGTCCTCTAATTTTAGTACTTTTCAAATTTAGAATCAAATTTAATCAAAATTTTACTTTGGTCATCGAATTTAATTAAATTTTAATTTAGTCCTCGAAAAAATTTTAAGAAAAATTTTAGGTCTTAATTTGGGGTGTGACAACTCTCCCCTTAAAAGAAATTTCATCATCGAATTTTACCTAATAGAAATAGATGTGGAAACTGAGCCTCCAACGACTAACTCTATGTACTGACCTACGAAACTCTGAACTGTCATTGAACTCTTAGTATTCTCCACCAGAATATTAAGAACCCCATGAATAGAATGTGACACATACGAATGTGTAGAACCATTATCAAACACGGCAGAGTAGGGAACTAAATGAATAATAATAGTACATGTAATCACATCAAGCTCATCGCGGTCCTGTCGACGTCTAGTGGCGTAAACCAACCCAGGCTGTCTAGCCTCAGATCTAACTGGACACCTACTCTGAGAAGCTTTACTTCTGCTAGTCAATCCTGATGCTCTGTCCTAAATATAGTTCTCTACTGGAGTCTAAATTGTACTCTGGGTACGAGCGGGAGTACGAGCTGGTGTCTGAATAATAAGATTTGGCTATGGACAATCCCTCAGGATATGGTCACCATAACCACATCTAAAATAGGTACCCAACTTATTCTTGAATTCACCAAAATATCGCCTCCCACAATGCTCACATGAAGATAAAGGCTACGATCCAGAAGAATCACCCTGAATAGAAGGCGTTACAGCTGACGAACTTGACACCACAAGCCTGGCACTAGAACCGTCTCTCTAAAAAGACTCACTCTGATCTCTCTTGCTGGGGCATACAGAAGAGTCAACAAAACCAGAAGACTTCCTGAATCAGTTTTGATCTCGGTCTTTATCTCTCATGTGCTCCATACCCACTCGTTCTATATCATCAGCGGTCTTGGCTATCTCAACAAGGCATCAAAGTTTCTCTCTCAGTGGGTAGAAACTCGACTCCTAATCTCATACCTGAGTCTATTCTCGAACATTAAGCACCGATCCTATTCAGTGTCAACAAGTCCAGTAGCATAACAACTCAACCTGATAAACTCGATCTCATAATCCACAACAGACATATCACCCTGCTCTAAATTCTGAAACTCCTGGGTCGCTCATGTAGGTATCTTTCTCTGATGTAGCGACTCTGAAAACGTGCTTTGAAAAGATCCCACGTCAATTGATTCCCCGGAATACTACCGAAAATTGAGTGCCACCATCTAAAACTCTCTTTCTTCAGTATAGCTAGGGCCCCCTTTAACTTTTGCTCATGCCTCAGGTCCATCTCATCCATAATCCTCTATGTATCCTCCAACTAATACTCAACGTTAGTCGGAGGTCCACCAGTAATGCCCTCGAACAGAACTCCTTCAACATCTACCAAAGACTTCGAAATCTCGACCGTAAATATTTTATCAGGGACTCTACCAACTCTATTGAGCATACAAAAGACATCTCTATTAATGTCATCCTTATCCTCAGTGACATGAGAGTCTCTTGCAGGTGTAAATGGATCATCTCGAGAAATAAACGAATCTACATGTGGAACAGAAAGATCTCGAGATGATATCAGATCGTCTATCCTAACAGAAGGCCGAGTCTCTCTCCCTCGACCACCGCCACAACCTGGCCTACGACCTCTAGCAGAACTCATCGGATAAATCTACCAGGCTCCACGGAAAGAATTTGAACCTAAGTTAAACTAGCATAAAAAATCTCGAATATATTTAAAACTCGTAAAATAAGGTGACACGATTTTTTAAAATATCGAAAGATCTTGAAAATCTAGAATTTATGACTTATCCACAGTCCGAGTGTTTAAAATCAAAGGCTCTGATACAACCAAGTGTAACCTCTAGACCCGACCTAGATGTTATGCCCAAATCTAAGCAGTTACATATCTTATTCAGAAATTTCTTTTCATATTTAAGACATCGTTAAAAATCCATATAACAGTATAATATGAAATTAGACATAAAAATGTTCATACAATAAACACACACACACACACACACATACACACACACACACACACACACATATATATATATATAAATATATGTATATTAGAAAATTATATAAAACATATAGAGAACAAAATACCGGTAATACACATATATCGAGACGGTATAAAATATAAGTGTCACCAAAGTATAACAAAAAGGCATATAGAGATATACAATGGTACAAAAATAGGAGTAGCTGGTCCTCCTTATGCAAAGTCTGCTAGCCTACGGTCTACTACTATATGAAAATGTTAAAATTTACAAAATGATCTAAAAAGCCCAGTGTGGTCCTTACGGTGTATAAAACCAAACATATAAAATACTTCTTAAAAAAAGTTCATCAAATGTGTTTTAAAAAATGAACACTATACCCATCAAATCACCAGAATGTGTAGGTTTCCCATAATCATCACCCACCTGTACACCCGGTAAGGCCTTATACATATAACATAAGGACCTGCGGTAAGGACTTACTCTGAGCATAAAGCATAGGAGCCTACGAATAGGACTTACCCTTATCACAAAGCAGAGGAGTCTACGGTAAGGTCTTACAAGTCATAGACTAGGCCTGATATACTTCCTTATAATACCCCAATGACAGTAATAAACATTTATGTATTCGAGTGAAAATGGTAGTTTAATCCATTAAAACATGAAAATATTACAAACTCAGAAATCAGATACAGAAATACAGAAATCATAGATCATATCAAAATGTACAGTGAATCAGATATCCGATAAACAATATTCGAAAAATTAGGTATCATGCCGTAAAAATATTGAGTATTATTATAAATCTAAAACAGTTCAATAAATAATTTAAAACAATAATGTAACACTATCAGGAAACACACATGTACTGGTCTGAGTAGTATCATAGGAAGCCTACTACTGAGTATGCTGATCACAATCAATGGCAGTGCTAGATCCTACAAATCGGAAAATCTATATCGGAATCCTAATATGAATAATAAAACTCTATTTAAACAATTTACATATACCTACGAGAAACTCTCATGGAACGCAGATCATGTAGATCTGACGGACGTGAAACACTGGATCTAACCGATCCTCGGTCGGGTGAAACACGAGTACCTTCATAACAATATAATCTCGAATCATTTTCATAACCAAATCTTAAATAAATAAGTAAAAATGCTAAAAAATACTAAACATTTTCGAATTAACGGGCTTGATTCGGGGATTTTGGGTTAGAATTTGGCAAAACGATCATGAAATCGAACTCAGGATGTAAAAAACGTCAAGATGGAACCGATCGTCGGTTCGGGTTTTACAGTGGGTCAGTCTGGTCGACCCATTTTCAAGCAACCCACCAGGCGGTGAAAGTTCCCCAAGCAGAGCGACAGCGCATGGGGCGCATGTTGGGTCTTCAAGGGTCAAAAAAATTCCTATGTACGTTTTAAGAGGTTTTGAGACATTTACCAGCTCGGTTTACAGCAGTGAACGACAGAGAGCTCGATTTCGAAACGTCGGAAGCTTAATCTTCCTCACCCTCTCACACGCTGGCAGTAACAAAGACAAAGTGAACATCGGTGGACTCGGGAAGACGTAAGGAACACAATGGTGCGAGAGGTGTTGAAAACGAAGCAACGGTCTGTGACAAAACTTCGATGAAATGTTTTCTTCTATAAGAGGGAATGTTGAAAAGAGAGGGAAAGAGTTGAATTATGAAAAGTTTATGATTTTTTAAACCGCACTTATGAAAAATAGTATAATTACACTATATGTCTCCAGTTTAGTTATTTTCAAATTTAGATCCAAATTTAATCAAAATTTCACTTTGGTCATCAAATTAAATTAAAATTTCAATTTAGTCCTCGAAAAAATTTAAGAAAAAATTAGGCCCTAATTTGAGGTGTGACATATTGTCTTGTACCTACATTAGATCAATAAAAAAATCCTAACTTAAATAACATAACACTAAATGTTATCTGAATACTGCTTTTGAAATTATTTCCTCTTTGCAAACAATATATTAAATATTAATTAATTTTCAATTGGATGAATATTTAAGTGATAAGTTTATTAATATGTAAATTACATGGGTGATCGTTTAATTATTGTCTAATTTCATTTAATTATCGATGTTTCAATTTTGCCAATCAGATCATCTAACTATTTAAATGTTTCAATAAAATCATTAGTCGTTAACTTTTAACAGAAATGGTGATGCGACAATTTAAAAAATTGACATAATTATGCATTTGATATTCAATACTTTTATATTCTATCGCATTTCTTATATATTTCATAACATTTTCAACTTTTAACTTATTTTTTATCGTGTGGAAATCCAAAGCTCAATCAGCTTAATCTCTGATAACATTTTAAGCGCAACCCATTTTACTATTAAAAATATTAAGATTCAATATTGCAACATGCTTTCTTAGCGAACCGTGACATTCTTGGGTGCAACCTATTTTATTAATAAAAATATTAACGTTTTAGATCGCAATCTATTTCTTAGTAAACCATAACATTATTGGGCGCACTGTTTTTTTTTATATATTCATAACATTTTCAATTTATAACTTATTTTCTTATCTTAGAAATCTAATGTTTCATCAACTTAAACTTTAATAACATTTAAGGCACAACCTAAAATATTAATAGTATTCATAACATCTACCATTTATAACTCATTTTCTTAACCTATATAACATTTTAATACTACCTGTTATGTTACTCTGACTGATAATTTCTCCAATTAAAGTTTATAACATTATATGTAGTGCTTTTAACCTATAAACTTTTTTACCGGTCATGTCCTTCATTAGACTTATTTTAGGCGCCTCACAATAGAACCTTCTCAATATTATAAATATTTACAATTAAATTTAAACATAAACTCAAAAATTCAACTCGACTTGAATTTTACAAACTCGACTTGTCTCGAAAAAATTTCAAATCAACTTCGAGTTATAAAATTAGACTGGTAAACTCAATTTTTTAACTCGATCGAACGCTCACCCCTCGTTGGAAGTGTTTGAATAAATAATCTATTGAAAATGGAGTTTAAGCTTTCTTACCAAGAATGTATTCATGAATCAATCTTCGTTATGAAATTCATATATAAACCTTGCATGACTTAAATAACAATTGCCTCAACTGGAGTTCATTAGTGTATACACCAAGATTTACGGGAACTATGAACCACTGGGTCTCTTATAGCAGGAAAACCGATCGAAACAACACACCCGTAGGTCCATCTTGAACTGCCGGGAACTACTAGAGAACTGACTTGGAACCAGGAGAAACCCTAATGACTCTGGGTTATCAACCCATTTCGGAGTGCTCTTTGTGAAGGATTGTAATCTAAGAGTACTTGCATCAGCCTGAGATTTCACAATTAGCTCATAGAAGAGACCTTTCTCGGTTGAGGGTCCGATCCGGCTCAAAGTGATGACATTCCCCAAAGTCTCAACCTTATTGTGGAGGATGAATAAAGAACCGCCCGCCTTCTCCCGAAGAATAAGAGACTTCTCAAAAACTCCAAAGGTAATGGCCGTTAAACGATCGTAAACGAAACGCGTTGCAGAATATTTGTGTACATTACCAAAGTGTGCACTTAAATTCTCTGATGAACCCTCAAAGTAGCACTCGGAAATGGGGCATGAACATGGCGCAAATGAACATGCCTTTTCATGTTTCTGCTTTACGCTATAACTGAATGCTTCTTTGCACCCGTACTTCGTGTTTTGGCACGACACTTTGACGGATTCCAAAACCTTCTCAATTGCCCTGCAGCGACTGTAGACAATCGGAGTCGAACAGGATGGACATCTATTCCTTATTTTCATGCAACAAGTAGAGCAAGCTATATGCCCATTCTCACACTGAATTGCCAATCAAACACAAAAAATTTATCAGAATGCATTTAATATATAAACAATGAAAAATAATTGCAAAAATATGGAAATTTATTTGATATTTCAGTCGAACAATATCCTTTCATCAGACAATGCCGAATCCATGCACCAAAACACCCTCAAGTTCAAGAGGCTAAAATTACTACAAAATTTACATAAGAAACCATAAAAAAAAGGTTTTGATGACATCAAAGATTCTCCCTTTAAGGGTTCGTCACAAGATCGTGTTTTTTTTTCTTTATTCTCATGACAACATGCTAAAATGGATTTGAAGTCAACATGTACATATCCAAGTATGAACAACACTGTAAAACTCACAAGCAGCTTACCTGTCTACGTATACTAAAACTTGGGTGTCTGTGTCGGATACATGTATGAGTCTAACACAGGTATTTTCAACCTTTTCCTAGTTTTCCCATGTATATGGAGAGTCCTTGGGGGGTCGTATCTCCGTACCCATATCCAAAAACATGGGTGCTTAAATAAACAACAAAGCTTCCCATCATCTTAAGAGGTTAGAATCTCAAACGGTCCAATCTTTTCTTAGTTTTCCCATGTATATGACTTCATGTTCAATTATCGGGAACACTACTAAAAAAGCACTTGCGGACCCAAACTGTCTTAATTACATGGTTAAAAGAGAGACAGGAATGACCTATTCTTCCAGTATTGCTTATACGTGACTATTTGTAATAACTTGAAAATTGACCCTAGAGATGAAACTAAGATCTCAACAATAGAAAAAGGTTACCAGCCTAACTAAACCTCACTATATTGCAGTAACTCTTCATTTTTCCTTTAAGTCGTCCTGTCCGATATATATTTAACATGAGCATGCGGATACAACCCTCAAAAGAACCTTCAAGTGCATAAAAATCTTGCAATGCATTTTGAAAAAGCAATTTAGATTTAACACAGAACAACATTTCAGTTATTTTCCCTTACGAATTCGTATAGGGAACAAGAAATATTTGAATTTCACATAATTCTCATGATCTATCAACTAACTAACCATCCTCTGTCATTGAAGCTAACGATCACTTTCTTCACCATATATATAGTTCCTTTTAGCAGTTCCGAACTTCGATTATAGTATTCATTTATAGAATTTAAGCAGATTTGCTAAATGAACAAACCTTATATTCACCAACAAAAGTATAAAAACCACAATACCAACTAATAAACTGAAGTCTAGGACAGAACAATTTCTCTCCAATCATATCCCCAAGTCAATATTCAAAGTTTTGCATGAATAACTAGTGTTGATGGATTCATTTCATATAAATTTAAAGAACATACAAGTTGAAAAGAGGCACACAAACATAAACTGTAGAGAATAAGAAATATAATTCGAAAACATCGATGAATTTTAAAAGCTTACCCTGACAAACAAAAATCTATCAGCAAAAATCAAACTTTTCGAAGCATTTCAACAATAACAATAAAAAGAATCAGGTGCATATTAAAGGGAAAGCACTGAAATCAGAAACCTTTTTGACCCAAAAATTAAAACTCATCCCAAAACCCAATCCTTCAAATATAAAACAAAGAAATTAACCAAAAATTTGAATGTTTTTCACCAAAGAAGAGGAAACGCATACCCCAAACCACACAAATTGTCTACAATTAAAAGACCAACCTGAAAAACAGGGATACTCAAGGCCTCGTAACAGATAGAACAATCAAGAACTTCAGGGTCGGCTAACGTAATTGAAATAGATCCATCTTGAGCAGTGTGAGGGATCATTTCTCCTTGTTCAGCTCCACTCTCCTCCAATTGTTCTTCTCCTTCAGATTCTTCTGCTCCTTCGGATGCTTCTTCTCCTCCTCCTTGGGATGCTTCCTCGCCTTCCGATTCTTCGTCTTCTTCGGATTCTTCTTGACCTGAGCCTTGTATATCAAAAGCACGCTCAGCCCTCTGACGCTTAGGGACTCGGTTGCTTGGCCCTTCTCCGTCTTCTTCGATCACCTCGGATAACTTTGCCATTCTCTTATATTTCCCTTTTGCCCTATAAGTCTTATTTTACGTTTATGACTCGTTTCCTTTTTCCTTTTTTTCTTTGAAACAAATATTTTTAAATAAAGAATATAAAATTGGCTTAAATTGAAAATAATCGTTATATATATATATTGTCTTGGACCATTAGTCCGTGATCGAGACTAGTGCGGGCAGAATCAATGAGACCCACCTAGACCTTCCTGGGACGCCATCAAGCAATTTGACCTGCACTAAGACGTCACCACGACCACCTTGGGCTAACATAGGTTCTTCAAGAAGCATGTGGGCCACTTTAGCTTAAGTTGACCTCATTTGAATAAATCTTTCCTTATTTATTTATTTATTTTATTTAATTATCTATTATTTTGAATTCAAATAAAGTTGATGTGAAGATTTAGCTAGATTTGTCTTTTAATCTTAGCCACTGATTATATTCAATTTCACTGTTGGATGTAGGGAGCTTCAACTATAAAGAGAGGCTTACTCCTACCTTATTTTTCATTTAAGTTTTGAGGAATAAAGTTAAGTATTCTCTTGATTTCTCTTCTTCTTGTTTGTGAGACATTTTTCTTTTCGAAGTTCTGTTTGCTTCCGCTATTTTGTCTAAGTGTTTTTACTTCCATTGTCCAGGCTGACTTAGTCGTTTTATTCAAAAAAACATCTAAGACCGCACCGTTTTTAATTTAAGAATCTAGTGACGTTACAAGTGGTATCAGAACCTGTTTCGAGAAGAAAGATGGCCCCACAACAACAAGGAGAAGTCCCAGTGGTCGAAGTACCCTACGATCGTAATGTTGGGAAGAAGCGAGCACCATCTAAGGATGTACTTGGATCCGTGGAGAAGAAGGTCACCGAACTTGAAAATTCCATGAAGAAAGTCAAGGGGACCTTATAGGAGGTAAAACCTAGACATAGATATACAAGGACTTGTTAATGATGTGTACAACAAGTTAGTTCAGTAGATAAATGCCTCTGAAGATTTGGTGGTATTTTTGAAGGAAGAAATGAAGGCTCTTGTAAAATAGTAAGCGGCAATAATGGAGGCCAAGCTCACGGGTAAGATAAATGACTTTGATAGTGAGTGTAAAAAAATTTCTATTTTGGATTTCTGGTCTTGAACTCACTAAGGGGAAAGATCAATGAGGTGGTCGAGTCTTGGTAGGGGATATTAGTTTCGAAGTTGGAGTAACGGAGTTGGGATTCTCGGATAATTCATTTAATCCTCTAGGCGGGTTACCAGGGTTGTGGTTTATGATTCAGATCTGGAGCCTTCTAAAAATTTTCTAAGGAGACCCTCCATCAAAGTCATCAGAAAAGGAGAGCACAGTCCAGGAACGATGGGCAATCTATAAACTCAATTAAATGCAAATAGGGATTGGATTGGTCCAAGCGTGTGCAAAGTAAAACTGTTAAAAATTAAATGTTTCGGAGGCTTTTTGTGCATTAATGCACCGAAATTGTGGGAGAAGAAAACTAGCAGCATTAATTACACAATTTAGTCATTGTAATTTAGGTATTTACAAAGTAGTCCTTAAGCTTTAACTATAAATACCCTAGCTCATTTAGCTTCAAAATCATCCTAAGGTATTATAGCTTTCTTACAATACTAGAGAAATTTAGAGAGTTTCTTGAGAGATGTTTTCTCCTTTTTATCAAGAGAGAATTATCATTGTTTTCTCCTTAGTTGATCGAGAGAAGTTGTAATTCCTATTTTCTTATAGTGAAATTCTTCTACCGTTGCTCGTGGTTTTTACCCTATATTATTTAGGGGTTTTCCACGAAATTTTGTCTCTTTTATCTTCATTTTTATTTTTCCTCAAATTATCAGTTGCGGTTTTGCTCTATCCGATAGCTATCTTCCGTAACAATTGGTATCAGAGCCAGATTTGAGTGTGTAATATCTGTTTATTGTCTTTGTGGTTGCCACCAAAAGGTGAATCCTCCAATATAAGAAAGTAAGAATATATTACCCATTCTTTGAAGGTTCTAGAGAACTATTTACGATAGTAAAATAGTGAGAGCTATCCGTAATAAAAGCTATGAGAACGAAATTTGATATTGAAAAATTCAATGGGAGAAATTTGTCATTGTGGAAATTGAAGATGAAGGCCATCCTGAGGAAAGACGGTTGTCTAGCAACTATCAGTGAAAGGCCGGTGGATTTCATAGATGACAACAAAATGGATCGAAATGGAGGGGAATGCTATGGCAAACTTTCAGATGATGGAGATGCTCTATGCTGTGAAGCGTCAACCACCGTGGAAGGCAGAAAAAGATTTGCAGATATATGACTCATTGATTCAGAAGCAACATATCACATGACCTCAAGAAGAGAATGGTTCCATCAGTATGAACCTGTCTCAGGAGGATCTGTGTATAGTTGCAATGATCATGCCTTAGAGATCATTAGCGTGGGAACCATCAAATTAAAGATATATGATGGAACAATTAAAGTTATTCGAGAGTGCGACATGTGAAAGGCCTGAAGAAAAATTTATTATCCTACAGATTGTTGGATAATAATGCAAGCAAGATTGAAACACGGAAATGAATCATGAAGGTGTTTCGTGGAGCGCTTGTGGTGCTGAAAGGCGAAAAGATAGTAGCAAACTTGTACATGCTGAAGGAAGAGACTTTACTAGAAGCAGAAGCCTCTGTTGCCTCATGTGGTTCAGATTCTGCAATGCTATGGCATCAGAAACTTGGACACATGTCAGAACAAGGAATGAAAGTTCTTGTAGAGAAAAAGCTACTTCCAGGCTTAACAAAGGTAACATTCCTTTGTGTGAGCATTGCATAACAAGTAAGCAACACCGGTTAAAATTCAAAACGTCAAATTCTAGAGGCAAAAGTGTTCTAGAATTGGTTCATTCTGACGTATGGCAAGCACCAGTTACATCCCTAGGTGGAGCAAAATATTTTGTCTCATTTATTAATGACTACTCCAGGAGATGTTGGGTGTACCCTATTAAGAAGAAGTCAGATGTGTTTTCAACTTTCAAAATATTCAAAGCGCAGGTGGAACTTGATTCTGGAAATAAGATCAAGTGTTTCAGAACAGATAATGGAGGAGAATACACAAGCGAAGAATTTGATGACTTTTGCAGGTAAGAATGCATCAAAAGATAGTTCACAGTGGCGAACACTCCTCAACAAAATGGAGTGGCAGAACGGATGAACAGAACCTTGTTAGAAAGAACAAGAACAATGTTGAGGGATGCAGGCCTAGAAAAATGATTCTGGGTAGAAGCAGTCAATACCGCCTGTTATTTGGTGAATCGAGCTCCATCAACTTTAATAGAGATGAAGACACCAATGGAGATGTGGACTGGTAAACCAGCTGATTATTCAAATCTCCATGTATTTGGAAGTATTGTGTAAGTGATGTACAACTCCCAAGAAATTTCAAAGTTGGATCCAAAATCCAGGAAATACAAATTCTTGGGGTATGCTGATGGAGTAAAGGGGTATCGCTTGTGGGATCTCACTGCCCGTAAAGTGATCATCAGCAGAGATATTGTCTTTTTAGAAGATAAACTACAAAGAAAAGAAGACGATGATAGCGCTGAAAAGTCAGAGACTACTCAGATACATGTGGAAAAAGAGTTTGAACAAGAAGATTTTTTGAAGCAGAACCAACACATGATGAACAAGAACCAGAGAGTTCTGAAGCTCCAACAACTCGTCAATCAGATCGTGTGAGAAGACGTCCCAATTAGCACTCAGATTATGTTATAGAAGGTAATATTGCATACTGCCTTTTAACAGAGGATGGTGAGCCATCAACATACCAGGAGGCAATAAACAGCTCATATGCTTCACTGTGGGCGATGGCGATGCAAGAAGAAATTGAAGCCCTCATAAAAATAATACATGGGACCTTGTGCCACTACCACAAGGAATGAAGCCAATTGGTAAGAAATGGGTCTTCAAAATCAAGCGAAATGGTGACGATCAAGTTGATAGGTATCGTGCAAGACTGGTGGTCAAAGGATATGTTCAAAAAGAAGATATTGATTTCAATGAAATATTTTGTCCTGTGGTTCGACTAACAATAGTTCGAGTAGTTTTGGCAATGTGTGCTACATTGAACTTACATATAGAGCAGCTAGATGTTAAAATAGCTTTTCTTCTTGGAAATCTTGAAGAATAGATTTACATGCTCTAGCCTGAAGGTTTTGAAGAAAAAAAAAGAAGAACTTGGTTTGCAGATTGTACAAACCTCTGTACGGTCTAAAGCATGCGCCGAGGTGTTGATATAAGAGATTTGATTCCTTTATTATGTGCCTTGGATACAATAGACTTAATGTAGACCCTTGTGCTTATTTCAAGAGGTCTGGTGATAACGATTTTGTTATATTGCTGTTGTATGTGGATGACATGTTGGTTGCAGGACCAAACAAAGATCATATTGAAGAATTGAAGGCAAAAATGGCTAGGGAATTTGAAATAAAGGACTTGGGATCAGCAAACAAGATTCTAGGGATGCAAATTCACCGAGACAGAAGTAATAGGAATTTTTGGCTTTCACAAAAGAATTACTTAAAGAAGATCTTGTCATGATTCAACATGCAAGATTGTAAGCCAATTTCTACCCCTCTTCTATTAACTTCAAATTATCCTCCAGTATGAGTCCCAGCAGTGAAGAAGAGAGGATGGAGATGTCTCAAGTACCGTATGCATCGGCAGTGGGAAGTTTAATGTTCGCTATGATATGCACAAGACCAGACATTGCACAAGCAGTGGGAGTGGTTAGTCGGTACATGGTGAATCCAGGCAAAGAGCATTGGAATACAGTAAAAAGGATCCTTAGATACATCAAAGGGGCCTCAAATGTTGCATTATATTATGGAGGATCAAAATTACTTATCAATGGGTATGTCGATTCTAACTATGCAGAGGATTTGGATAAAAGCAAATCTACAACAGGATATGTGTTCAAAGTTGCTGATAGAGCTGTAAGATGGGTTTCTAAGTTGTAGTTAGTTGTGGCTACATCCATAATAGAAGCAGAATATGTAGCAGCTACACAAGCCAGTAAAGAAGCAATATGGTTAAAGATGCTATTGGAGGAGCTTGGGCACAATCAAGAGTATGTCTCTCTGTTTTGTGACAGTCAAAGCGCCTTGCATTTAGCAAGGAATCCAATATTTCATTCAAGGACAAAACACATACGAGTTCAGTACCATTTCATTCGTGAAAAGGTGGAAGAAAGAACGGTAGATATGTAGAAGATCCATACCAAAGACAACATAGCATATTTCATGACGAAGACAATCAATGCTGATAAATTTACCTGGTGTCGATCCTCCTGTGGCCTGTCAGAAACGTAAGCAACGTGATGGTACAAGGTAGAAAGAATGGTGTGAAGATATGATTGTTCCAATCAAATCTTCAAGTGGGAGATTGTTAAAAGTCAAATGTTTCGGCTGCTTTCGGTGCATTAATGCACCAAAATTGTGGGAGAAGAAAATTGCAGCATTTGTTGAATTTTGCTAAAGGGTAAATTACATAATTTAGTCATTGTAATTTAGGGTATTTACAAATTAGTCCTTAAGCTTTAACTATAAATACCCTAGCTCATTTAGCTTCAAAATCATCCCAAAGAATTTAGCTTTCTTACAATACTAGAGAGAATTTAGAGAGTTTCTTGAGAGTTGTTTTCTCCTTTTTATCAAGAGAGAATTATCATTGTTTTCTCCTTGGTAGATCGAGAAAAGTTGTAATTCCTATTTTCTTATAGTGAAATTTTTCTACTGTTGCCCGTGGTTTTTACCCTATATTATTTAGGGGTTTTCCACGTAAATTTTGTGTCTATTTTATCTTCATTTTTATTTTTCCTCAAATTATAAGTTGTGGTTTTACTCTATCTGATAGCCGTCTTCCGCAACAAAAACAACATAATTATGATGTCGGCTAGTGATTGTTGTAGGTACGCTATGGGAAGAGTAATAGTGCTAGGAAAAGTGGTGTTCAACAGGGTCCCTAGAGAATGATCTCAAAAGCCACAGAAAAAGTAAAATCTAGAAGAATTTGAATAAGACCAACGGATACAGGCTTTCAAAAGATCTAGAAATTAAAATCTCATCTCCAAATCAACATTCATGTTCTGAGAAATGCTTAAAGGAAACAGGAGAGATAATCTCGTTGGGTAATGAATTAAGTATCAACTTTTGAGGAAGCAATCAAGAATTAATTTATGAATTAGCTTCACTGGAAGTGGAAGGCTGGTCAAAGCTACATTGATTCTTTCAGTCTAGATAGTTGGATAGAGATAATTTACTAGAACATAAGGGGTCTTGGATCGGAGGTGAAAATATCGACTGTAAGCAAAATGATGAACTCCAGAGGGCAGAGGTTTGTTTCTACAAGCAACCAAAAATGTTATGTTGGGTAAAGAATCTGTAAGAAAGTTGTGGTACGATGAGAAATTTGAGTTCCAGTTAAGAGAATTTAACTCAATACATTGAAAACTTTCTGCAGCCCTAGTCTATGTTGAACTCAATATTTTCTAATTTTTTATTTGTTATGAATTAATATAATATTCTTAAGAAATTTATAAATAAATACAAAAATAATTAATGATGATAACAATTGTGTTTATGTATTAATAAAAGTCTAGAAGTGTTACAAAATACTGTAAAAATCATTAAAAGTGATTTTCAATAATTATAATTATAATACTATATTTTATGATAAGTTGTGCGAATTTAAAAAAATAACGTCCGCGATACCCACAGTGACCGCGATAGGATCCGTTACGTCTGCGACCGCGATAAACATAACGCGACAAAAAACGCGGCCGCGACCGTTATTTAAATCCCTGCCTGCAACATTATATCAACTAATTCTGGTAGGAACTTATTGAAGACCAATTCTCCACAGGCTTATCACAGTTCATTTCGCCGATGCATGTTGATGTTCTAGTCTTTAAGAACTTTGGCAATCAAAATCAAAACCAAATACTAAGTTTCAATTTTGGATAACCCTAGAGTCTACTTTCCAAAGGGATAAAGGACTATCCAAAGGAGATTCCGACAAAGTAAAAATATGATGATAAGCGATTCGGTGTTAAAGAGGATTGAAGAAGAGATAAATGTGAGATCCATCTTTCTTTCCACATCAACTAGAAAAGTTCTATCTTCTTCTTTTGTTATAGTCCGATTCTGGTTTTTGTGGTCCATACAAAGATCATACGATCGTTGGAAAATTTTCCCGAGCTTCGATCTCTTTCTTCAGGTCACCGATTGTGGCATCATCACCGACTTGAACATAAAAGTTATTTCCAATTAGAATCTCCACCACCATCTTCATGCTTTGCTTATCTAATTGTCTTTCACCCATAAAGGAATTTACATCAGAAGAAATGTGGTAATATGTGATATAAAATCCAAACAGATTACATGTTCGTGTTAACTGGATTTTCGGTAGTTAGCTTTTAGCAAGCCTGTGATATGAATCATTTTCTCCCATTCAAGCTTCCAGCAAAATAGATGAATAATAATAATAATAATAATAATAATAATAATAATAATAATAAATCAAATAAAATCTCAATATCATTGGTTTTATCATTTATATTATAAAACTTAATTTCATGATTTTGAATATAAAAGTAGATTATATATAAAAATGAAAGAAGTGCCTATAAACTTTCAATCCGATAAAAAGAACATTGATTTTAATATATTTAACAGTTATTTAAAGTCTTCGTTAAATCATCCAAATCATATTCGGAATTATTCTTTTAAAATGTAGAAAATAATTATTTAAGAAATATATGTTAGATGTATGATGATATTATTTAAGGATTATAACTAGTAAAAAAGAATAGTTCTACTTAACAAAAAAAGAATAGTTCACACTTGCACGAACCAAACAGTCATAGTAATAAATGAATTGTTGTTATCCTCTAAGGTCTCAAGTTCGAGCACTAAGAATGTAAGAGGTGTGAACCTTCGACGTCAAATGATTAAGAGCTATACTTGAATAGATATTGTATAACCCCCTAGACCAGGCTTGGACGTTATGCTAAATCTAGGTTGTTATATATCTTATTTAGAAATCTCTTTTCATATTTAAGACAACGTTAAAATTCATATAACAGTATAATATGAAATTAGTCATAAGAAAGGTTCATACAATATATATATATATATATATATATATATATAGAAAAATGTATAAAACATATATAGAATAAAATACCGGTAATATAGATATATCGAGATGGTAGTAAAAACAAATGTCAGCAAAGTACAACAAAAAAGGCATATAGAGATATACAGTGATACAAAAATAGGAGTATCGATCCTCCTGATGCAAAGTCTGCTATCCTACGGTCTGCTACTATCGGAAAAGGTTAAAATTTACAGAATAAGCTAAAAAGTCAGTGTTCTCCTTACGGTGTATAAAACCATACAGATAAAATAGTTCAGTAAAAAACAGCTCATCAAACATGTTTTAAAATATGAACACTACCTCATGTGATCACCATAATGTACCAAAGCCATACACCCACATGTACACCCAGTAAGGCCTTATACATATAGCATAAGGATTTGCGGTAATGACTTACCTTGAGAACAAAGCAGAGGAACCTGTGGTAAGGATTTACCTTTAGCACAAAGCACATGGGCATGCAATAAGATCTTACAAGTCATAGACTAGGCCTGATATACTTCCTCCAATAATACTCCCATTGACAGTAATAAACATGTATGTATTCGAGTGAAAATGATAGTTTAATCCATTAAAAAACGAAAATATTCCAGACTCAGAAATCATATAGATAAATACAGAAATCAGAAATCATATCAGAAATGTACAATAAATCAGATATCATATAAACGGTATTCAGAAAATCAGGTATCGTGTCGTAAAAATATTCAGTATTATTAGAAATATAAAATAGTTCAGATGAATAGTTTAAAACAGTAATGTAACACCATCACGAAACACACATGTACCGGTCTAAGTAGTATAATAGGAAAGCCTACTACTGAGTCTGCCGATCGCGATCAGTGGCAGTGCTAGATCCTACAAATCGGAAAATCTATATCGGAATCATAATATGAATAATAAAACCTCTATTTAAATAATTTATAGAAACCTACGAGTAACTCTCAAGGAACGCAGATCGTGTAGATCTGACGGACGGAAGCACCGGATCTAACTGATCCTCGGTCGGGTATAACACGAGTACCTTCATAAAAATATAATCTCAAATCAATTCATAACCAAATCTCAAATAAATAAGAAAAAAATGCTAAAATACTAATATTTTTGGATTAACGGTCTCGATTCGGGGCCTTCGGTTTAAAATTTAGCAAAACGGATCAGGAAATCAGACTCAGAACGTCAAAAAATGTCAAGATAGAGGTTTTAAAAAAAAGTCAATGCCAGTCAACGGTTTACCGGTTTGGTTTGGGATATTCGGGTCAAACAGCGGGTCAGGCCAGGCAGGCGGGTCAGGTCAAGTCGGCCTAATTTCAAGCAATCCACCAGGTGGTGGAACTTCCCCACACGCAATGGCGGCGCGTGGAGCTCGTGTAGGGCCTCTAGGGGATGGAAAAATTCTGAAAAAAATTCATACGTACGTTTTAAGAGGTTTTGAGAAACTTATCAAGCTCAGTTCACAGCGGTGAACGACGGAGAACTTGAGTTTGAAAGTCAAAGACTTAATCTTCCTCACCCTCTCACACGCTGGAGACAACGGAGACAAAATAGACATTAGTGGACTCGAGACGGCGCAAGGAACACAATGATGCATGAGATGTCAAAAACGGAGCAATGGTCGGTTGCAAAACGTCGATAAAGATTTCCTTCTATAAGAGGAAATGTTGAAAAGAGAGAAAAAGAGGGTTGAAACTTTCCATAAAAAAAGTTTCTGATTTTTTGGGGTTTTAAACCCACACTTATAGAAAATGGTGTAATTACACTATAAGTCCTCTAGTTTTAGTACTTTCCAAATCTGATACAAATTTAATCAAACTTTCACTTTGGTATTTGATTTTATTTAAAATTTTAATTTAGTCCTCAAAAATAATTTAAGAAAATTTTAGGCCTAATTTGGGGTGTGACAACTGTCCCCCTTAAAAGAAATTTCGTCATCGAAATTTACCTAGTAGAAATAGATGCGAAAACTGAGCCTCAAACGACTTAACTCTATGGACTGACCTACAAAACTCTGAATTGTCACTGAACTCTTAGTATTCTCTACTGGAATATTAAGAACCCCATGAATAGAATGCAACACATACGAATGGGTAAAACCATTATCAAACATGGTAGAGTAGGGAACTAAATGAATAGTAATAGTACTTGCAATCACATCAGGCTCATCGTGGTTATGTCGACGTCTAGCAGCATAAACCAACCCAGACTGTCTAGCAGCATAAACCAACCCAGACTGTCTAGCCTTAGATCTAGCTGGACACCTACTCTGAGAAGCTCGACTTCTACTAGTCGATCCCGATACTCTCTCTGACTATTGTTCTCTACTGGAGTTTGAAATGTACTCTAGGTACGAGCGGGAGTACGATCTGGTGTCTAAACTATAAGAGTTGGCTTTGGATAATCCCTCAGAAGATGGTTACCAGAGTCACAACTAAAATATATACCCAACTTCTTCCTACATTCACCAAAATGTCATCTCCTACAATGCTCACATGAAGACAAAGGTTGTGATCTAGAAGAACCACCCTGAGTAGAAGGCATCACAGCTGATGAACTTGACACAATATGTCTGGCACTCATACCGCCTCTCTGAAAAGACCCACTCCGATCTTTCTTGTTGGGGCATGTAGAAGAGTCAACAGAACCAGAAGGCCTCCTGAATCAGTTTCGATCTCGATCTTTATCTCTCTTGCGCTCCATACATACTCATTCTATATCCTCAGCGGTCTTGGCTATATCAACCAAGACATCAAAGTCTCTTTCATGGTGGGTAGCAACTCGACTTCTGATCTCATACCTGAGTTCATTCTTGAACCTTAAGCACCGATCTGATTCATTGTCAACAAGTTCAGTAGCACAGTGGCTCAACCTGATAAACTCAATCTCATAATCCACAATAGACATATCACCATGCTCTAAATTCTGAAACTCTTAGGTTGCTTTTGTAGGTATCTCTCTCCGATGTAGCGAATCCAAAAACGTGCTTTGAAAAGATCCCACATCAACTGATCCCCCAAAATACTACGGAAATCTATTGTCACCATTTAAATTTCTCTTTCTTCAGTATAGCTAGGGCCCCCTTTAACTTTTACTCAGGTCTCAGGTCCATCTCATCCATAATCCTCCAACCAATACTCAACGTCAGTCGGAGGTCCACCAGTAATACCCTCGAACGGAACTACTCCAACAGCTACCAAAGACTTCGAAATCTCGATCGCAGACATATTACCATGGACTCTAGCATCTCTCATGAGCATACGAAAGACAATTCTATTAATGGAATCCTCATCCTTAATGACGGGAGAGTCTCTTGCAAATGTAATTGGATCATCATGAGAAATAAACAGATCTACATTCAGAACAGAAAGATCTCAATGTGATATCGAATCGTCTATCCTAACAGAAGGTCGATTCGTTTGCCCTCGACCATCGCCATAACCTGGCCTACGACCTCTAGCAGCACTCATCGAATAAATCTACAAGGCTCTACGAAAAGAATTTGAACATAAGTTAAACTAGTATAAAAAATCTCAAATATATTTAAAACTCGTAAAATAAGGTAACACGGTTTTTGAAAACATTGAAAGATCTTGAAAATCTAGAATTTAGGACTTATCCACAGTTCGAGTGTATAAAACCAAAGGCTCTGATACCACCAAGTGTAACCCCCTAGACCGGCTTGGACGTTATGCCCAAATCTAGGCAGTTACATATCTTATTTAGAATTTTTTTCATAGTTAAGATAACGTTATATCAAAAAACTGTATAAAACATATATATAATAAAATACTGGTAATACACATATATCGAGACGATAGCAGAAACAAGTGTCACCAAAGTATAACAAAAAAGACATATAGAGATATACAGTGGTACACAAATAGGAGTAGTCGGTCCTCCTGATGCAAAGTCTGCTAGTCTACGGTCTGCTACTATCTGAAAATGTTAAAACTTACAGAATGAACTAAAAAGCCCAGTGTGGTCCTTAGGGTGTATAAAACCATACAGATAAAATATTTCATAAAAAGCAATTCATCAAACATGTTTTAAAAATATGAAAACTACCCCCATCTGATCACAAGAATGTGTAGGTTCCCCAGAACCATACACCCACATGTACACTCGGTAAGGGCTTATATATAGCATAAGGACCTGCGTAAGGACTTACCCTGAGCACGAAGCAGAGGAGCTTGTAGCAAGGACTTACCCTTAGCACGAAGCAGAGGAGCCAAGGTAAGGTCTTACAAGTCATAGACTAGGAAAACACACATGTAATGGTCTGAGTAGTCTAATAGGAAATCCTACAACTGAGAATGTTGATCGCGATCAACGACAGTTCTAAATCCTAAGAATCGAAATTATATATCGGAATCCTAATATGAAAATAAAACCTCTATTTAAACAATTTACAGATACCTACGAGTAACTCTCGAGGAATGCGGATCGTGTAGATCTCAGACTGGAAGCACTGGATCTAACCGATCCTCTATCGGGTTAAACAAGAGTACCTTCATAAAAATATATTTTGAATAAATTCCATAATCAAATCTTAAATATATAAGCAAAAATATTAAAAATACTAAACATTTTCAGATTAACGGACTCAATTCGGGGATTTCGGGTTAGAATTTGACAAAACGGATCGCGAAATCAGACTCTGGATATCAAAAAAATCAAGATGGAGGTTTTCGGAAAAAAGTCAACTCCATCAACGGTTAACGATCTGTCAATGTTCAACAGTCAACGATCAACGATTGACCAATTTTGTTTTGTTCGATTCGGGTTAGACAGCGGGTCAGGTCAGACAATGGGTCGTGTCGAGCACGCTGGTCGGACCAATTTCAAGCATCCCACCAGGCGGTGAAACTTCCCCATGCGAAGCGTCAGTGCGCGAGGTGCGTGCAAGGCCTCCATAGGTCAACAAAATTCCTACGTATGTTTTAAGAGTTTTTGAGACACTTACCAATCTCGGTTTACAGTAGTGAATGGCGAAGAGCTTGATTTCGAAACATCGAAAACTTAATCTTCTTCACCCTTTCACACGCTGAGGTAATGGAGAAAAAGTGGACACCATGGACTTAGGACGACGTAAGGAACACAATGGTGTGAAATGTGTCGAAAACGAGCAGCAATCGATGACAAAACGTCAATTAAATATTTCCTTTATAAAAGGAAATGTTGATAAGAGAGAGAGGGTTGAATTTTTCCAAAAATGTAAAGTTTCTGATTTTTTTTGTTTAACTCACACTTATGAAAATGGTATAATTACACTATAGGTCCTCAAGTTTGAGTTCTTTCCTAATTTGGATCCAAATTTAATCAAAATTTCATTTTGGTTATCAAATTTAATTAAAATTTCAATTTAGTCCTCAAAAATTTTTTAAGAAAATTTTAGGCCCTAATTTGGGGTATGACATATTGTCTTGTACTTGCATCGAATTAATAAAAAAATCATAACTTAAATAACATAACACTGAACGTTATCTGAATATTACTTTTGAAATTATTTCCTTTTTGCAAACAATATATTAAATATTAATTAATTTTTAATTGGATGATATTTAAGTGATGAGTTTATTAATATGTAAATTACATGGATGGTAGATTAATTATTGTCTAATTTCATTTTGATTATCGATGTTTCGAGTTTGCCAATCAGATCATCCAACTGTTTAAATGCTTCAATCAAATCACTAGTCATTAACTTTTAATAGAAATGGTGAAGCGAAAATTTTAAAAATTGACATAATTATGCATTTGATCTTCAATACTTATATATTCTATCGTATATATATATATATATATATTCATAACATTTTCAGTTTTTAACTTATTTTTATCGAGTGAAAATCCAAAACTCCATCAGCTTAAACTCTAATAACATTTTATGCGCAACCCATTTTATTATTAAAAATATTAAGATTCCATATTGCAACATGTTTTCTTAGTGAACCGTGACATTCTTGGGCGCAATCTATTTTATTAATAAAAATAGTAACATTTTATATCGCAATCTAATTCTTAGTGAACCATATCGTTATTGGTTGCAACCGTTTTTTTTAAATATATTCATAACATTTTCAATTTCTAACTTATTTTATTATCTTGGGAAAATCTAATGTTTCATCAACTTAAACTTTAATAACATTTTAAGCGCAACCTAAAATATTAATAGTATTCATAACATCTACCGTTTATAACTCATTTTTTACCCTATATAACATTTTAGCGCAACCTGTTATGTTACTCTGACTGATAATTTTTTCAATTCCAATTTATAACATTATATGTAGTGCTTTTAACCTATAAACTTTTTTGCCGGTCACGTATTCATTAGCTTATTTTAGGCGCTTCAGAGCAAAACCTCCCCAATATTATAAATATTTACAATTAAATTTAGACATAAACTCAAAACTCAACTCGAATTTTACAAACTTGACTTGTCTAGAAAAAATTTCAAGTCAACTTCGAGTTATAAAATTAGACTGGTCAACTCAATTTTTTTTGACTCAGATCGAACGCACACCCCTTGTGGGAAATGTTTGAACAAATAATCTATTGAAAATGAAGTTTAAGCTTTCTTACCAAGAATGTATTCATGAATCAATCTTCGTTATGAAAATCATATATAAACCTTGCACGACTTAAATAACAATTGTCACAACTGGAGTTCATTAGTGTATGCACCAAGATTTACGGGAACTATGAACCACTGGGTCTCTTATAGCAGGAAACCCGATCGGAACACCACACCCAGAGGTCCATCTTGAGCTGCCGGGAACTACTAGAGAACTTACTTGGAACCAGGAGAAACCCTAATGACTCTGGGTTATCAACCCATTTCGGAGTGCTCTTTGTGAAGGATTGTAATCTAAGAGTACTTGCATCAGCCTGAGATTTCACAATTAGCTCATAGAAGAAAGCTCTCTCGGTTGAGGGTCCGATCCGGCTCAAAGTGATGACATTCCCCAAAGTCTCAACCTTATTGTGGAGGATGAATAAAGAACCGTCCGTCTCCTCCCGAAGAATAAGAGACTTCTCAAAAACTCCAAAGGTAATGGACGTTAAACGATCGTAAAGGAAACGCGTTGCAGAATATTTGTGTACATTACCAAAGTGTGCACTTAAATTCTCTGATGAACCCTCAAAGTAGCACTCGGAAAGGGGGCATGAACATGGCGCAAATGAACATGCCTTTTCATGTTTCTGCTTTAGGCTATAACTGAATGCTTCTTTACACCCGTACTTCGTGTTTTGGCACGACACTTTGACGGATTCCAAAACCTTCTCAATTGCCCTACAGCGACTGTAGCCAATCGGGGTTGAACAGGATGGACATCTATTCCTTATTTTCATGCAACAAGTAGAGCAAGCTATATGCCCATTCTCACACTGAATTGCCAATCAAACAAAAAAATTTATCAGAATGCATTAATATTAAACAATGAAAAAAATTGCAAAAATATGGAAATTTATTTGATATTTCAGTCAAACAATATCCTTTCATCGGACAATGCCGAATCCATCCACCAAAACACCCTCAAGTTCAAGAGGCTAAAATTACTACAAAATTTACATAAGAAACCATAAAAAAAAGGTTTTGATGACATCAAAGATTGTCCCTTTAAGGGTTCGTCACAAGAACCATGTTTTTTTTCTTTATTTTCATAACACATGCTAAAATGGATTTGAAGTCAACATGTACATATCCAAGTATGAACAACACTGTAAAACTCACAAGCAGCTTACCTGTCTACGTATACTAAAACTTGGGTGTCTGTGTCGGATACATGTCTGAGTCTAACACAGGTATTTTCAACCTTTTCCTAGTTTTCCCATGTATATGGAGAGTCCTTGGAGGGTCGTATCTCCGTACCCATATCCAAAAACATGGGTGCTTAAAGAAAAATGAAGTTGGAACAACAAAGCTTCCCATCATCTTAAGAGGTTAGAATCTCAAACGGTCCAATCTTTTCTTAGTTTTCCCATGTATATGACTTCATGTTCAATTATCGGGAACACTACTAAAAAAGCACTCTTGCGGACCCAAAATGTCTTATTACATGGTTAAAAGAGAGACAGGAATGACCTATTCTTCCAGTATTGCTTATACCTGACTATTTGTAATAACTTGAAAATTGACCCTAGAGATGAAACTAAGATCTCAACAATAGAAAAAGGTTACCAGCCTAACTAAACCTCACTATATTGCAGTAACTCTTCATTTTTCCTTTAAGTCGTCCTGTCCTATATATTTAACATGAGCATACGGATACGACCCTCAAAAGAACCTTCAAGTGCATAAAAATCTTGCAATGCATTTTGAAATAGCAATTTAGATTTAACACAGAACAACATTTCACTTATTTTCCCTTACAAATTCGTACAGGGAACAAGAAATATTTGAATTTCACATAATTCTCATGATCTATCAACTAACTAACCATCCTCTGTCATTGAAGCTAACGATCACTTTCTTCACCATATATATAGTTCCTTTTAGCAGTTCCGAACTTCGATTCTAGTATTCATTTATAGAATTTAAGCAGATTTGCTAAATGAACAAACCTTATATTCACCAACAAAAGTATAAAAACCACAATACCAACTAATAAACTGAAGTCTAGGACAGAACAATTTCTCTCCAATCATATCCCCAAGTCAATATTCAAAGTTTTGCATGAATAACTAGTGTTGATGGATTCATTTCATATAAATTTAAAGAACATACAAGTTGAAAAGAGGCACACAAACATAAAATGAAGAGAATAAGAAATATAATTCGAAAACATCGATGAATTTTAAAAGCTTACCCTAACAAACAAAAATCTATCAGCAAAAATCAAACTTTTCGAAGCATTTCAACAATAACAATAAAAAGAATCAGGTGCATCTTAAAGGGAAAGCACTGAAATCAGAAACCTTTTTGACCAAAAATTAAAAATCATCACAAAACTCAATCCTTCAAACATAAACAAAGAAATTAACCAAAAATTTGAATGTTTTTCACCAAAGAAGAGGAAACCCATACCCAAACCACACAAATTGTCGACAATTAAAAGACCAACCTGAAAAACAGGGATACTCAAGGCCTCGTAACAGATAGAACAATCAAGAACTTCAGGGTCGGTTAACGTAATTGAAATAGATCCATCTTGAGCAGTGTGAGGGCTCATTTCTCCTTGTTCAGCTCCACTCTCCTCCAATTGTTCTTCTCCTTCAGATTCTTCTGCTCCTTGGGATGCTTCCTCGCCTTCCGATTCTTCGTCTTCTTCGTATTCTTCTTGATCTGAGCCTTGTATATCAAAAGCACGCTCAGCCCTCTGACGCTTAGGGACTCGGTTGCTTGGCCCTTCTCTGTCTTCTTCGATCACCACTGATATTCTCTTATATATCCCTTTTGCCCTATAAGTCTTTTATTTTACGTTTATGGCTCGTTTCCTTTTTCCTTTTTTCTTTGAAATAAATATTTTTAAATAAATAATATAAAATTGGCTTAAATTAGAAATAATCATATATAAATTAGATCGAGACTAGTGCGGGCTGAATCAATGAAGACCCATCTAGACCTTCATGGGACACCATGGGACGCCATCAAGCCATTTGAGCCACACTAAGACGTCACCAAGGCCACCCTGGGACAACATAGGTGCATCAAGGAGCACGTGAGTCACTTTAGCTTAAGTTGACATGATTTGAATAAGTCTTTTCTTATTTATTTATTTATTTTTATTTAATTATCTTTTATTTTGAATTTAAATAAATATTTTGAATTTAAATAAAGATGATGTGAAGATTTAGTTATATTTCTTTTTAATCTTAGCCACTGATTGTATTCATTTTCACCTGTTGGATGTAAAGAGCTTTAACTATAAATAGAAGCTTACTCATACCTTATTTTTCACTTTAGTTTTGAGGAATAAAGTTAAATATTCTCTTGATTTCTCTCCTTCTTGTTTGTGAGACATTTTTCTTTTCGAAGTTTTGTTTGCTTCTGTTATTTTGTCTAAGTGTTTTTATTTCCATCGTTCAGGCTGACTTAGTCGTTTCATTTAGAAAAGCATTTAAGGCCGCACAGTTTATAGTTTAAGAATCTAGGGACGTTACAAGTGGTATCAGAACCTGTTTCGAGAATAAAGATGGCCCCATAACAGCAAGGCAAAGTCCACAGTCGAAGTACCCTACAACCGTAATATTGGAAAGAAGCGAGCACCATCTAAGGATGTACTTGGATCCGTGGAGAAGGTCACCGAACTTGAAAATTCCATGAAGGAAGTCAAGGGGACCTTATAGGAGGTAAAACCTGGATAGAGATATACAAGGACTTGTTAATGATGTGTATAACAAGTTAGTTCAACAGATAAATGCCTATGAAGATTTGGTGGTATATTTGAAAGAAGAAATGAAGGCTCTTGTAAAATAGTAAGTGGCAATAATTGAGGTCAAGCCCACAGGTAAGATAAATGACTTTGATAGTTATTTTTTCATCTATAAGACCGCCATGAAGAATAGAGTGCTAGGCGAATCTCTAGCACCCAAACCTAGGATCGACGTCCTAAAACAAAAATAGTTCAGAGGGTCGTGGATAGCCCAGAATGTAGAGAACTTTGTTTGTGGCATAGAGCAGTATTTTCGAGGCATGAGTATCGAGGATAATATCACCAAGGTAAATGCTACTTCCACTTATTTGATTGATGTCACTCTATTATATTGGCGACACATATGTTCCAAGGAAAAAGACAAAAACATTCCCATCGAGACATAGAAGGATTTTGATCAAGAACTAAAAGCGTAGTTCTATCCGAAGAATGCGATGCTTGAGGGTTAAGGGAAACTACAACAATTGAGGTAAGATGGTTCCATTCTTGGTTATATCACGCTCTTCACTAACTCAAGTTACAAATCCTTAATATGAAAAAGGAAAAGGGATATTTTGCCTTCATTGATGGACTCCAATGGTGGGCCAAATTAGAGCTCCAACGAATAGGGGTTAATAAGCTTTCTGAAGCTTTGGCTAAAGCTGAAGCCATCGTAGAGTTTGAAGTTCATAGTACTGAGTCTTCCAAACCAAAGTCGAAACCCAAAGGTAATGGTGGGGGAGACAATGAGAGAACATCAAAGTTGGATCCGAGAAGCCTCTAGTTAAGTCAAGTGATAAGACTAAGAGGTTTTATGAACCGTGGGAGAAGAACAATGAGCTTCTCAAGTGTTCCAGCTACAGGGGAAAGTACTATGCGAAATATTGTCCATAGAATGAGAAATTAGTTGCCGTTAAAGAGACTGACGGTAAAGAAGAAGCTTGCAAGTTTGGTTCAATATGAGTTTTTTTGGAGATCAAGAAGGGGCACAAGAAGAAAGGGCTATTGTTTGTAGACGTCAATGTAGTAGGCCAGAAACTAAGTGAATTAGTTTATACAAGTACCTCAGAGAACTGTTTGTGTTTGAGCAGACTGCCAAGAGACTTGATCTTCGTGTTGAGAATACAAGGGCTTCATCAAAACCGTAAATTTTGAAGAAGTTTTGATGTTGGGGATGCGAAAGGATTCGAGCTCAGCCTTGGTGACTAAATCCCCTGGATGATTTTTACTTTTTGGTTGAGCTTAGTTTCATTGATCGAATCAATGTGTTCTTTGTTCCATTTTTCACATGCTTAGTGATTCTTGACCCAAAGCATCAGTGTGTTGTTCTGGTGAATCGAGGTTCAATAGTTGAGGCCAAAATATTGTCAACTATTCAGTTTTCAAAGATGAAGCGCAAGAAGGAGCTGACCATTTTGGCAAGTCTTATGGTTGATGAGATTGCTAAGGCTGATCAAGTCCTAGCAGAGGTGAGATAAGTGTTGGCTGAATTTTGTGATGTGATACATTCAAAACATCAAAAAGATTACCTCCAAAGAAGAAAGTGGATCACAAGATTGAACTTGTGTCTAATACAGAGCCACCAGCTCGAACCCCTTATCAAATGGATCTATCTAAGTTGGAGGAGTTACGCAGACAGTTGAAAGAACTCCTTGATGCTGGTTACATCCACCCGTTTAAAGCACCTTTGGACGCCCATTTTGTTCCAGAAGAAGCATGATAGGTCACTTCGGATGTGAATCAATTATTGAGCTTTGAATAAAGTCACAATGGAGAATAAATATTTGATTTTGTTGATTGCAAACTTGTTCGACCGACTTGGTGGTACAAGGTGGTTCACCAAGTTGGATATTAGATATGGGTATTATCAGGTCAAAATTATGAAAAAAATGAATTAAAGACAACCTATATGACACGTTATGATTCATACAAATTTATGGTGATGCCTTTCGGCCTCACGAATGCTCCTCCTACCTTTTGTGCTCTTATGAACAAGTTATTAAATTCTTTCTTGGATAGTTTGTTGTTTTTTATCTTGACAACATTGTGGTTTATAATAAATCACTTGAGGAGCATATGGAACACTTGAGGAAGATGTTCAAAGTGTTGCAAGAGAATGAGCTCTCTTTAAAAGAAGAGAAGTGCTCATTCACCCATAAACATGTCTCATTTCTTGGTCACATCGTGGGAGTTAGCAAGATCTAGATAGATGGGGACAAGGTCAGCAATTAAGGAATGGAAGTCACCGACCAAAGTGATAGATTTGAGGTCATTCATGGGGCTTGCCAATTACTATCGATGTTCTATAAAAGGATACTCCAAAATTATCACATCTTGATTGAATTACTAAAAAGGGACAATATGTAGGATTGGGATTCGAAGTTCCAAGAGTCCTTTGAAGCGATTAAGCAAATCATAGTGGGTGAGCCAGTATTGATGTTTCCAAATTATACCAAACAATTTGAGATCTACATTGATGCATCAAATGTTTCCATTGGAGGATTTTTTTTGATGCATGAGGGACATCTGATTGCTTATGAAAGTCAAAAGTTGAATGACACCGAAAAGAGGTATTCGGCGCATGAGAAGAAAATGACTGCAGTGGTAAACTATTTACGTACATGACGAAATTATGTTTTAGGTTCAAGTTTTGTTGTGTTTATAGATAATGTTGTTTTCTAACCCAGAAAAACTTTCTCCCAAGCAAACTCGTTGGTAACAATTCCTTGCAAAGTTTGATTTTTCCTTGGAGTACAAGTTATATTTCTCTTCATTTTATTATTTTCTTCATTTATTCTTTCCTTCTCATTTTCCTCTCTTCCTCCTCTCCAAGTTCCATAAGTTAAAGGTAAGTCCCTTGAGTCATTTCCTATTTCTTTTAAGCTTCAATTTCGTTCTTAATCCCTCCAACAACATCGTTTTAGTGATTTAAAGCTTTGGGTTCTTTGGTTGCAAGAGAATGAGTTTTACACCCAAGACTTGGTAGAGGGTCTTTGCTAACTAAAAAAAATATTCATTTCGGGTTTCTTTAACCAAGGTAGTGTATTTCTAATCCTTTGTGGTGTCATGATTTCCATAAAACATAATGCTTGTTGAAGATTTGAGCAATTGGGTATATTAGGATTTGTCTTTGATTCTTGTCACGATGATGTTTTTGTTAAAAAGCTGGTGTTTTTATAGTGCTAGATGACCCTAAATAACCTCCTTAAGCTTTATTAAATATTTGGGGATCTTAAGAGAGTTTTTAAAGTGATTTGAAGAGCTTTCTCGCAAGAACAGTGCATTATGCAGCAGAGGTTTCCCTGAGTGGTTTGAAACCCCTTGTCCATAATGCAAATTTGCATTATGGTTTCGAAACCTTGCCCAAAATGTTCAAAAAGGCCTACAACGTTGCCCGGGAGGCTCTAGACCCATAGATGACCATAAATGGAATCGAACATGTGTAAAACACTAGAAAAAGTGCAAAAAGAAGGGGTTTAAAGGTGGGTTACAATGGATGCAACCATACTAAGCAAAATATGTCAAAATATCTTCAGTCGAGCACGTATACGGATAGTTGAGAACAAGGATTGTTGCAAGGAAATATACTGACCAGTGGTACAATGAGCAAGTCAGATTCAAAATTAGCGAAAAGCGTGGACTTCGAGAATGTCAGTGAACCTAAGAGGTGTAAGTCGTCCTTTTAATTCGAGGGGTATTGAAGAGAAGTTCAATGAGGGATATCAGAGTGTCACTACCCAGTGTTGAACCAGAGACAAGTATCAGACTAGCAGATGGTTCAACCAGTGAACATCAAACTCAATAATCGTCGTAGAATCATGAAACACATAGAGATTTCCTTAAAGGCTGAGAATGACTAAAGCGCCTAAATAACGAACGACCATAACAAAGTAGCTTACTAACTAACAACGAATATAGAATGCTAAACACCAACACAATGTTCTATATGAGAAAACGAGTGAGATAATAATTAGTAAGAGGATGACCTCACTTTAGTGTGTCTAGCTATGCTAGAGTGTAGTCAAACTACCTTAGTTGCCCTAGTAGGGCATTGTTAGTGCGCTACGCACTTCAGGAGCAAGCTAGGGTGCATGGCTCGAACATTCGCGAAGAGTGGGTTAACAAAGTCAATGTTGTGTGGCTTTTGGGCCTTAAATATGCATGTATAGTTGTATCAGTCCAATACCTCAATTATTAGAAAAGTCTGACTTGATGTTGTGTAATACGCTGAAATTTGGGTTAAGAGTTTTTGCATTGATTAATATTTAAAAAATTATATAAACGTACATATATAATTAAAAAATTGTATATTGTATGGTGAAGAGCATTAAAAACATAAAACTTGTAAAGGGTGTATCACCACCCTTCGTATTCAATTATCAATTGAATATATATATATATAAGGGTGTTGGGAATGATGATTTTAACATGGCAGCAACACTTTCAGTTTCCTTCATTTGTTAAAGGCAGTAAACAGGGGAGTTTAAGGACGATTCAGTTGGAGATTTTAAAGACTTTTAAGGCATATTTTGTTAGGAATTAATTAGGGTAGTATTATATAAATTAGGAGAGGTTATTGGCTAAAGAAAAAGGTGAGAGAATGATGAGATAACCTGCTATGTTGGTTACTTTTCACATTTCAAAACAAAGAGATAAGATTGGAATCATAGGGAGAGTGCCACTGCTAGGTAATTGGTGCATCTAACCCGCTGTCATCAACTTCATTTTTGTTACGGTGAATTTTACGACACTGGTTTTTTGTAAGAACCCTCTAAGCTTAAGTTATATTTTTATGTTTTGTAAGATGATATTTTAAGTGATCGGTTGAAGGGGAGATTGTAACAACTACTGAAATTTTGTTTATCACCGTCTCCCTCGTCGGTGTTTGGCTCACTTGGTTGTCCATTAAAAGAAATAGAGAGCCATGGCCGAGAGTTGAAACTAGTTTGTGGAACGCTTTAGAGAAAATAATAATAATTAAAATATATATTTACGATAAAAAAATAGAAATTATGGTTTTTGAATATTACGTATGTTGGTGGTAAAATATGTGAGAGAATGCCATTTGAGTTAGTTTCATATATGATGAACAATTATGCAGAATATATATATATATATATATATATATGTTAATGGATATTTACGTTTGGTGGGAAAATAATAAAATTAAAATGAAAGGAAATCAAGTAATTTGTGTTACTGCCATTTGAATTATAAATTCAAATTGTTTTATTTTGGGCTAATACGCATGGTATAGAATGAATATGTAGGTGATGCATCCAAACGTAGGACGATTAAATAATATCTGTCAGTTAAGATTTATTAGATTTATTAAATAACGAATTATTATGATACAGGAAGTGAATCCGAATCACCTCAACGTCATGTTGGACTCAGTACCTCGTCGGAAGGTAACGAGAGTGTTGCTCATTAATTAAGCGGATTTCATAGTTTCTAGGTGTGTGTCTTTCCCCGTAGACGCGCAAATATTATAATTTTACATTTGTAGAATATTAGTATGTACGTGTGTGTTTCCCTTAATTTACAGTTAGATTAATTATTCATATATTCACGAATCCGTTTTGTTTAATACGAGTAAATTTTCCTATGTCAGCGTTTCATACTTTTTTTTTATAAATAGTTGTTATGTTTAGCGATTGTGTGAAATTGTTATATGTCTGTAGAAGCATGTGGTGTTGATTGTTGTTTTGTGAAATTCTAAAATGTTAAGGCATGTTATTTCTTGTGATGGATATATTAACTTATACATGTTGTAAATTGAAATGCATAATTATATATAATTATCGGAGTTTAGAGGTTGGGGAATTCGAGTTTTAAATATTGGAGTCGCTGTTAATAGAGTATCGGGGGTTATATTTTTATTATCAGAATCGTTGTTATCGGAGTTGCTGTTGATGGAGTCTTTGTTATTGGAGTATCTGGGGTTAGGGAATTGTATTTTATTACCAGAGTCGCTGTTATTGGAGTCACTATTAATGGAGTCGCTGTTATTAGAGACGTTATCGGAGATGCTGGTATTGATATATTTAAATTACACAAGTGTTACGATATGGTGCTTTGGTAATGGTTATTAAATGCAGAATTGCTCATGTATGATGTTCATTATATATTTCTTATATGTTGTCATGATTAAAAGTGTGTTTTTCCTGCAAATTTTTATTACTTGTTTGAATTAGTTTCAAACCACACTGGGCTTCGGTTAACCCCATTTCTTTTTTTCCCTTTCAGACGATTCGACACATTAGGATCGGATCGGTATTTGGGATTGAGTTTCAGTTACCTGTATTTTACTCATATGATTCTATCAATAATTGTCAGACTGTGGCATTTGATTTTATTTTTAATTACTTTGAAACTACGTTTGAAATTATCAAACTTTATAATATTCAAGGATTTAGACATATTTTATCTTACGTTAAAATGTTTATTTTATGTTACTTTGAATTATTTAATTTTAATCATATAAAATTTCTAAGTCACTCCGTGGAGTGCGGTGACATTCGATTTTTGGTCAAAACATCTAGGCCAAGTAACAGGTGATACATGTTGTGTGATACCAAGCCAACGCTTCAGTTTAGTGGGAATATTCGATGTTGTATGATACCGGGATTCATTCTTGATGGTCTTCCTAAGTCTATGTGATACTAGGAGATCATCCAGTAGATTAGAGGGACTTTACTGGCGTTGTGTGATACTGGTACCCCCTCTTAGTAGGTTAGTATCTAATGTTGTGTGATACTATATACTAGCATAGCACAATCAGTATTGCATTAGGACATGCATAGGGTGTTAGAGTCACATTTAGATCATGCTTAGAAGTATATTCATTCGGGGTTAGAGACCCTTTTAGTGGCGTGCTCATGGCGAGGCCCTTGTCCGAGGACTAAGGGAAGCGTGAAACCCATATTTTAGTGACAATCAGTTAAGCCTTAAGTAGGTAGCACTTGATCAATATCATTTGTGTGCCTATTGCTTAGTACATAATCTTTAGCACGTTTATGTTTTTGAAACTCTTAAATTTGTTCTAGATTAGCGATTATACTATTGGGATTTTTAAGCTCAGCCTTCAGATGTTTTCCGTTGGCAGATTAGTAGCGGGAGCAGTTCGTGGAGCATCGTCGGAGCAAGACTTCTAGTATTTCCTTCAAAGTATTGTATTGTAGTTTAGAGGGCATGTATATTCACAAGACCTTACTTATGTATTTAGATTTATAAGAAATAGTTTGTATTATTTTTATTTTAAATTTTGAGTTTCGGAGCTCCAATTTTATAAATGTTTTTATAAGGTTATTTATGATTTAATTTTGATATCATCTAGAGTGATTGAAAAGAAAATGAATAGTTTTTGAAAATCAATGGTTGTCTCGGTAGCCTAATGTGACACTTTATACCAATTGAATTTAGGATGTTACAAAGAAACTCTAAAAACCTTGAGGAATCTGAAGGCTTAAAAGAATGACAACATAGACGCAAAGTTTGGAAGAGATTTGAAAGAAATACAACAATAATAAATTTTTGTTGCTGGAGTTCCCTCTTATAATAATAATAATAATAATAATAATAATGGAAAATAGATTTATTAATAAAATGGTTTAATTAGAATAATTTTCAAAGTTGAAGCTCAATTAGGTCTGTTATGAGCCAAGTCAAGTTTAACGTATTGACTCGAAGACTTTAAAAATAAGCTTTATTCAATTTGAAAACTCACGATCTTAAAAATGTTAAGTTCGACTCAAAATTGAAATAAAAAAATTAAATTTCGAATCAACTCAAAAATTCGTAAGCTTAAAAGTTTCAAGCTTCACTTAAAATAAAAAAAAAATTAAAGGTTGATCTCAATCTTGAACCTAAATCTTAAATATATGAAAGTATTATATTGCATTTCTTAAAAAATAACATATAAATGTTAATATTATTAATAATTTAATTTAAAAATATAAAATTCAAATATATTATTTTTTTAGAATAGCTCGTGAGCTTTTCAAGTCGAGTATCAAGTTATCGCTTTGGCTTGTTAAGAATTCGAATCTAGTTCGAGCTCGAGTCAAATCCAGTTCGAGCTCGAGTCAAATCCATTCGATCGAAGCTTTAATCAAATTTTAACCGAGTCGATCTCAAATAACTCGTGATTTATCTCGTATAATCAATATTCCTAAAGCTCAATTATGTTTATAAAGAGGTATAGTTGATTTTCTTTTTAAAAATTACAAAGGCTTTTTTTGTACCACTAAACTAAAAATAAAAATCATATTCTATAAAAATTTGGCATTTTTCTCGAAAAATCACCGGTGACCGGTATATTTATCGATCTAACACCGGTCAGATTATATTTCCCGATCTAACACCCGTAGCAGTAAAGCGTGCTCCCTGCCCTGCGCTATATGCTGATTTGGCGCCACGTGGGGTATAGCGCACCCCCTGTACCGCGCTATATGCTGACATGGCTTACACGTGGGTATAGCACACCCCCTGATCCACGCTATACGCCACGTAGGGGTATAGCGTTGCCCTGCTCAGCGCTATACTTAGGTATGAATTATATTTAGCGCGGACCCTGGTCCGCGCTATACCTTTTATCTGAATAATTACATATAGCGCGGTGCGGGTACCGCGCCTTATATGGTTATAAATACCTTTCCCTCCTGATTAAGTTTCTCACATCTCCTCACATCTCTCATCTCAACTTATAACTTAATACAACAATTATTTTTTTACATCAAAATAGTTTTGTGGTACATGTAATAATATAAAATTATATTATTTAAATTATTTACATTGATGTGTAAAAAATTTATTTTGTTATATTTTCGTTCATATATAATTTATTTAATCAGGTTTGTTTCAGTTTTTTTTAAAGATATAATATTGCCGCACTTTTAAACTCAAAGAATGGCGCGACTTTCCGCTATTGTTTATCATGTTGGAAGTAGTAGAAGAATGTCGTCGTTGCAGTACAGATTTCCAACATCATTGTTGCCATTAACTTATACAACGTTCGAACTTTTGAACAATGATGATGTTCAAATGATAGTTGAAGCTCAAAGTAATTATTCAGACACCGCTATTGAGATGTATGCATATTTTGTTCAAGTGCGTGCTGTTCGGGGTCAATCATTAAGCTCCCACTATGGGCTGGCTGAACAAGTTGACAGCCCGACTACACTAATGCATAATGATTTTAATGCCATAATGGGGAGACATTCATCCGCAACTCCTTACAATATGTACCGAGGTGGGTCCACGAACAATCCATATGACAACGCGTCCAGTTTAAGGGGAAGGCATTCATATGTAAATTTCTTTGACCATATGGAGATGTCATCGACGCAACCATCTGTGCAGTTTCCATTTGACACGATGGCTTCAAGCTCCAGGGGGAGGCATTCGACTGCGAGCTTTTTCGATCTCAATGTCGATATGCCTTCCAGTTCAAGGGGAAGGCGTTCAAGTAGTAGGTTCTTCGACCTAAATGTGGAGAGCACGGAACCGTCATCTCCACCAGAAGAAACGCTTCGTGAGCCTGGTGCGGATGGTGCTGAGACTGGACTATTCATTACCCAGAATCACCGCAATTCAACTCCGATGATGATGAAGTTCCAGGAAATATGGCACAAACTGACCCTCCTGCACACATGTATGAAGCTTATTATGGTGCAATGTACAGGCCAGAATTTGCGGATATGCCTCATCTCGGTGACTATGGATATTACTCATCAATAAATAATGTGAGTTATATTTAGATATGGAGTTTTCAAGCAAAGAAAAGCGATGATGGCTATAAAAAATTACAATATCCGTAATTCTGTTCAGTCCAGAGTCAATCGATCGACGACTGAAAAATATGTATGCTATTGTGCCCGACGCGAAAACGGATGCAATTGGATAGTTCACGTATCAAAAATGAAGAGGAAAAACAACATATGAGAACTAACAAATATACAACGGTCCTCACACATGTTGTACTGGAGGGGTCAACCAAGATCATCCCAACTTGGACTCTGAAATGATATGCCAAGCCATCATGCCCATGGTAAAAACAAGCTCTCATATAGCCGTTGCAGTGTTGATTTCAGCTATACAATCACAGTATGGGTACACTGTCTCCTATAAAAAGCTTGGTTGGCAAAACAAAATACCATTATCAAACTTCATGGCGAATGGGATGCATCTTACAACGAACTTCCAGGTTGGTTTAGGCTGGTGCGGACGTTGAATCCTGGGACAATTGTGGACTTCGAAACCTCCTATGCATACCATAATGAGCGAGTTCTTCGCGATCGAAGCCAATTCTACCGGGTTTTTTGGAGATACCCACAGTGCGTTAATGCTGCCAAATACTGCAAGCCTGTGGTCTAGATCGACGAGACTTTCTTGTATGGAAAATACAAGCAAGTTTTATTATTGGCAGTTGTCCAATATGGCAATCGCAACATTCTTCCAGTTGCTTTTGCTCTTGTCGAAGGAGAAGATACAGATTCTTGGGCTTTTTTCCTCCGAAATTTACGTGCACATGTTATCACGAGGGAAAACATATGTGTCATTTCAGATCGCGAAGCTGGGATCAAAGCAACAATGGAGTCTTTGGGTCCAATGTGGCAACCACCCTTTGTCCAACATAGGTATTGTCTCCGACAGATTGCTGCTAACTATCATGGAAGGTACAAGAAGAATGATAAGCGTCAATTAATTGTGTGCATGGATAAGTGAAACTGATGTAGTTTGTTTTCTTTCAATCGTTTTAATTTTGCAAAGAAAACAAGTTAATAAGTTATACATTTTTTGATCAGGTTACGAACTACTTCCTCGAACTTTTGAATCAATGCTTCAAGATTTGTGGGCGAAGAACGAGGAAGGATACAATTACATCAGCTTGGACGAACGTATATGATGGTAGATATCAATATGGACACATGACGACCAACTTGACTGAGGCAATCAATTTAACCTTAAAGGTACACGTCACTTACCTGTAGCGCTTTGGTAAAAACTACATATTTTCGTTTGGGGGCGCTTTTTGCGAAGCTTGGGGGACAAGCTCAAACCTGGATGCAAGACGGTCATGTCTATCACCCTAGATTAGTTGCAGATCTACAGAAAAAAATTACTGCATCAAATGGAATGTTTGTAACAAGCTTCTCTAGAAGGCATGAAATGTTTCATGTCACAGAGTTGCCGCGACCTCTTCAAGGGATTGAAGCTGTGTCATTAAGAGTAAATCTAAGGGACAAATGTGCGACTGCGGGTTTTTTCAAGCTCTGAAGCATCCATGCTCTCATGTGATAGCAGCTTGCTCGCATACACGTCAAGTCTATAACCATTTTTGGATCCCATATACCTACTATCTGAAGTTTTTAAGGTATACGAATTTGAGTTTCCCCCCATAGGTAATGACAAAGACCCTGATGAGGTTCAAGATTGGCTTCTAATTGTACCAAATTCGATTTTATTGAGGGAGCGTGGTCGTCCAAAATCCAATCGAATTCATTGTGATATGGATATTCGAGAAAGATCTAGACAAGACAGAAGATGTGGGCATTGTAGAAACCTAGGACACACTAGAAAAATATATCCACTTCTGTTGTCATCAATTAACAATTGATGAGGAAATGATGTATTTGTTTATCAAATAATAATTCTTGTACTTTAATTTGCATTTACTTCAAGTTAATGTCATTCGATAATCGCTGATGAAGATTAAAAAAACGAACACAATAATTACATTTTATCAAACTAATAACAATTTGGTATTTGAATATAATTTTAAATACAACAAACTTACAATAAGAATTAAATGGTAAATGATAACCAAATTACAATAACTGATATTAAATGGTAATAAACAAAATTAACTGAAATACATTAAAAAAAGTCCAACAAATTTAACAAAATAAAGTAAGTATTAAATGAGAAATAATAAAAAATTACAATTTAACAAAATAAAGTAAATACAAATATAATAAAGAAAATCTATCGATGTCTGCAACGCGAATGTGTTCCGCAGGCGGTAGCTGTCGGTCTCGAGGAGGATTTCTTCGTATCACTGGTTCTGACTCCTCGTTGTCATCATCATCACCATCGTCGTCGTCGTCGTCGTCCTGAGTAGGTACATTAGGTTGATGAGGAGCTGAAGACGATGAAGCACCTCCATAGAATAAGGACCCTGGAGGTGTATGACTGACTATCCCACCGGCCTGCGAAAACTGGGAAAACTCATAAAACCCAGACATCGCTGAGTGTGAAAACTGTACAGGAGATGTATGTGCTGCGACCATGGGTGATGAGGCTGAACCCGCCAGATATCCAGTATATGAACCCCAAGTTAGATATACAAACATAACCATAATAGCTTCCAGAGGGGTCATATGTGACGGCGGCGAACGGGGGTCATAAAACCAGTGAAGGCGGCGATCTGGTAATGGAAAGGCGACGGCATCATATATGGCTGCGACATCATAAATAGCTACGGTGGCTACTGTGAAGGTCCTGCTGGTGCAACTGAGGATGAACCGGAAGAACCTACTCTCCGTTCACGAGTCGGGGACGATGGTGCTGTGTTGGTGAACGTCTCTGTCGATGTCGCGAAAAGGTCTGCCCTCGTGAATCCTCGGAAGCAGAAACGGTTCCCGTTACTGTTGAACCACTCATAATAACCTTCAGCAATACTCAAGAGGTCAAGTAAAATGAGCTCTCTACGGGGAAGGCGCCGATTTTGATCCTCCACAACACGACCCACTCATGTTGCCTCACCAGCCAATCTGTGTCTGTCTTGCCGCGTCTATCTAAGCTATGCAACTCGTCCATATTGCGAGGTGCTTCCGGAATTGGTTGAAAATAACAAATTACCGGAGCACGCGATCAGTAGAGTGCCACTCGACGGTCGCATAACAGATCAGAGGGACCATCGCATCCAAACATCTGATGGGCCCCTCAACTCAGGTGGGATCACCGCCCTCACATCATCAGTACAATATGGCACCCATTCAAACTAAAACAAATATTATATAATTTTTTATCAAAATAATAATCTAATTATATAACTATAATCTAAAATCGATTTTTAAACATTAAAATTCATACCTGTGTGCCAGACTTCTGATCGATTAGCACCCTAATTTTTTCTAAATAATCAGGTAGCTCCTGATGATTTTTCCTATCAGTAGACCACCTATTCAAGGAAAAAAATTATTATACGCTGTATAAAATTATTAATATACAAAATCAGTTTTATAATTACCTCAGAAGTAGTGGAAATACGAATGGGTTCTTCACAACGGGACATAAAAAGGGCAAACGATACCATGCCCAAGACTACAGCAGCAGGAGACATCCGCCGATAGCATTACGCCTGTAGTCAGTGGCTCCACACATCTCCCTGTACAGCAAAGCCAAAACTGCCGAGCCCCAACTGAATGATCCGGCCAGACGAAAGTCGCTAAGATGTCGCAACCACATGCAGTGAACTAGGTTGTGCGATTTGTCCGGCATCAGTAACCCTCCTATCAACTGCAGTATGCATGCCCGTGCATACATCTTACCTTCATCCTCAGAGGCGTCTACGCTCAACTCCCGAAAATTGGCATCTAACCAATTTAACGGTATCCTACCTCCGATAAAACTTTCCGGGACACGTCCTAGATTTTCCCGGCACAAAGTAGTCCAGGAACCCTGCGAGATCTATGATATCACATCTCCATCCACCGGAAGCCCTAGGTGCATAGCAACATCCTCAAGTGTAATCGTGCACTCTCCGTACGGAAGATGGAATGTGTGGGTCTCCGGCCTCCATCGCTCTACTAAGGCAGAAATAAGGTCTGGTTCTATCTTACAGTGACCCTGATATCTACCTATGTAACCAAATCCAACATCTACTAAATACGACAAGACACGGCTAGGTATCACTAACTTAAGATTCCTAATAAAAAGATCTAATACACGGTCATTCTCCTAAAATTAAATAATTACACAAATTAATTCTTAATCTAATAATCATGCATTAAATAAATCAACATTATTACAAATAATTTAAATTAAATTAAAACGTTAAAATGTTACCGTATCAGCAAAGTGTCGAGATATATAATTTCATCTAAGCGAAATAGACCGCCTTCCATTATATATCTGCAAAAAAATTATATTAGTAAAATATTAAATAAAGTAAAATGCTTAAATAAATTAAATACATAATATTTATAATATTAAAAATATTATAAAATATAACTTAAATAGAGAGAGATTTGAGAGAATTTGAGAGAATATGGTGTGATGAAAGTAATAGAGGATGATGGTGTTTATAGGGAGGATTGGGGGGTAATTAAAGGTATAGCGCGCGCCCTGTACCGTGTTATACCTCACGTGTCAGATAAACAGATATAACGCAGATCAGGGGCCGCACTATACCCATGTGTAAGCCATGTCAACCTATAGCACGGTACAGGAGACGCGCTATACCCACGTGACGCCAAATCAACATATAGCGCGGGACAGAGAACACGCTTTACTGCTACGGGTGTTAGATCGGGAAATATAATCTGACCGGTGTTAGATCGGGAAATATAATCTGACCGGTGTTAAATCGTAAATATACCAGTCACCGGTGATTTTTCGGGAAAAACGTCCTAAAAATTTAGCATTTATGCATTACATTTATTTCATTGTACAATTAGTTATTGCAAAACCATTGAAGTTGAGACGCCGACTTTAAATTGTCACCGTATCCATGAATTAATCCTCAGAAGCCATGGCTTCCAAGGTCTCAGGCAGAAGGCATACTTCAACATCAATACTCCCTTCTTCTGCTCCACAAAACACAGTTAACATGTCATTTAATTTGTTCCCTAACCTGCTTCTTATCGCAACTGGCCTTCCCCATCCGAAATCGTTGCCATAAATGTCGAACTGAGGCGAACTGTTGGTCTCTATAAAATTTCTTACAATCGACGCCATTGTTAGCAGCTTCGGACTTTTTATCCAAGACTCGAACTCCCTTCTAAACTCTTGTTCAGTTTGTGGAGAAACCAGTTTGTTCATTTCCCTTGCAATGTCTCCAACTATTTGCTCTTGCACTTCCTTTGCTTTCATAGTTATTAGTCCACTCTTTATTGAATTCCCAAAATGCTGTTGGGGTAGATTGCTCAACCTCAACCTCGCGCCGATCCACATGCAGTAAGTCATCTCTTCGTCGGGGTTTAATTTTTTGTTGCGGACAATCGATCGCCAAAGATGAGATAAAAGCGATTGAAGAGACGAGATGTTATCGGTTCCGACCTCGGAGTTGGCTTTCGCTTTGAGTTGTGCGATGTTTTGTGAAACGGAAAACTCTTTCTCTCCAAGGAGGCTGAACAAATAACTGATCTTCGTCATGGAATTGCTTGACCAATGACCCAGGAACCCGAATGGGGTAATCGATGCTGTCGAAAAACAAGAGTCGAAAAACTGGGGGTTTCGATAAGTGAGTCGAACCTCTTGAGATTTCTGACCACGAATTGATGAAATGCCAAAAAGATGTTCCGTCAACAACGGAATGGTTCATGGTGCAACGGAGGAAGACACCATCGGCAAGCTCCGTAACCTGCACCCCGAGCAATGGCTCGGATATTCCGGCATAGTTCGTCAGCCCGTTAAGTGGGAAAAACGAACGAATAATGGAAGGGACATAAACAAGTTCGAGAATGTCCGAAACGGTCACTCCATCAGCTTTGGCGTGGACGAACAAGGCTCCAGCATTGTTGCAATCGATAAAAACGAAACATTATAGTTGCCAAGTTCAGCGGTGGCTAGTCGATCCTCTGATTATCTGCTTTATGAGTTGATGCTTGGATTAATGAACTGGAAATGCATCGAACACCTTCCATTTGTTCTCGACAGTGATGAGTAACGAGCTGTCTGTGTGGGCTTTATCCACTTAACTTTTCCACAAGTGGTCCTCAATTTGTCACCGATGACTAATAAATGAATGCCGACAATAATAGTAATAGTATATTATTGATCATTCCTTGTTTCAAATAACTGAAGGTAAATTATAAATTATATTCATTCAACTTTTATTTCGCTTTTATTTTTATTATAAAAATTTAAATTTTTAATTTAAATATTCAAGTTTTAATTTAATAATATATTAATCATTTAATGTTTAAATCATAAAAAAATGATATGACAGTTATATTCATTGGTGTAGATTATATTTTGTCATTGTAATTCATGTGATTTACGATATTTTTTATTTATTTTTTCTTCCTCTAAAGATGAAAATTTTAGAGTTTCATCCGTATATCATGTTGATATTATAATTAATTATTCTTTGTCTTCTTCTTCGATCACTCAAGATATCGACAAACTCGTCTCATTGTCTCTATCTTCTTCGATCATCTCGAATCACTCTGATCTATAATATCCACCTTTTGATCAAACATGAAATCAAAATATACAACTCGTTTTCTCTTTCTCCACCTCCCAATCATTGGAATGATGAAATTTGGAAGAAGATGTTTTGAATTCATTGATATAAAACTAAGGTGGCGTTTAGTTGGATAGAATCTCTTGGAATTGGGGGGAATTTGGATCTAATTCCACCACTTTATCATGTTTGGTTCAAGTTTTCCAAGAGAATTAGAATCCCTCATGGCTTCAACTTTCCATCAAATGAGGGAATGGATGGAATTCAATTCCGTTGTTGGAGGGAATTGAAATTTGATCATACTACCCTCATCAATCTTTTGGTAACTTATTCATATATTGAATAAAAATATTTTATTATTATTTCGGGTTGGTCGGGTTTCTAATTCATATATTCGGGTTGGGTCGAGTGAAACTTTATTTTGGTCGGGTCGGGTCGATTTTTTTAAGTGTGATATTCGGGTCGGGTCGAGTTCGGGTTTAGGGTGAAAAATACCCGACCCGAAAATATATATAATTTTACCTTATATATTTAGGAATAATTACAATAATAACCCTCTATATATATTTTTTCAATTAAGTCACTGTTTTTATTGAATAAAAATATTTTTTTTATTATTTCGGGTCGGGTTGGGTTGGATTTCTAATTCATATATTCGGGTCGGGACGGGATAAACTTTATTTTGTTCGGGTCAGGTTGGGTTTTTTAAGTGTGATATTCGGGCGAGTCAGGTCGGGTTTTTTTAAGTGTGATATTCGGGTCGGGCCGGGTTCGGGTTTAGGGTGAAAAAACCGGACCGACCCAAAAAATATATATAATTTTACCTTATATATTTAGGAATAATTATAATAATACCCCTCTATATATAATTTTTTTTCAATTAAGTCAATGTTTTATTGAATAAAAATAATTTTTTTATTATTTTGTGTTGTGTCGGGTCGGGTTTCTAATTCATATTGTCGTAACCGATTTTCGCCTAGGTACAAAATTTTACTTTTACTACCTGCGGGGAAAATTTAAAATGAATAAATAAATGATTTTGATTTAAAAAAATGTTTTGGGGGTTGTCATTGACCTTTATGGGTTAGGTAGGTCAAATACCTAAAAACAATCTTTTAAAATAGTTTTTAAGAAAACATAATTTAAAAGATAAACTGATTTGAATATAACCAAAAATTTTTAATAACCAGGATTCGTGGTCGGTTACGTTTAGGGAAGATTAGCACCCCCACAACGCCCAAAATTAGTACTTATTAATTATAAATTGTCTCTATTATCAGAAATTTAAAAATTCAAAGATATATTTAATTTATAATATTGTTATTTCGAATTTATAATTTTATGAAAATCTATTAATTGTTATATGTAAATAAGATATTTATTTATTTAGAAATATCATAAAATGACTTCTAGGTGCTTTAAGACAGCTCTTTCATTTGATATTAAAAAATAAATAAATATTAATAAAATATTTCTTAAAAATTAATATATATTTTATAGGTAAAAATATCAGAAAACGGACTTCTAGGTGCTTTAAGACAGCCATTTTCTTTAATATTATTAAAATAGGATAAAAATAATTTATATAAAGGATTTTAATAAAAAGTAAAATAAATAAATAAATATTATTTATATATATATATATATTTATAATAATAATAATATTTTAAATATATTAATAATAAACATATAAAATTTAAACAATAACTAAAATAAATGAAAGTAAAAATAATAAAAACTAATAATTTAAAGTTAATGACTAAATTAGAATATATTAAAATTAAATATCTAATTCGTAATTAATTTATTTAAAATTTCAGTGTCTAATCATGCTATTTTACCCATTTATTAATTTAGTGGCTAAATTAATATTATATAACATTCGCATATTAAATTAAAACAAATTAAAACATGTTGTTCAGGTCTAAAATATTATTTAACAAAATTATAATGGTTATTTCGGCCATTTTACCTAAAATTATATATAAGTAAATTAATGACTAAATTATAAGATAAACAAATTAAGAGGCCAAATTAAAAAGATTATAAAGTTGATTCCAATGACTATAATGTAAAATTATAAAACTAATGGACTGCGGACGGGGTTTAACCTTTAATAAATTACAAACTGACCCCTCCCCAAAACGACGTCGTTCGGGGATGGGTATTTAAGCCCCAAACCATACGGCCTTAAGGCCATTTTTTTCATTTCCCTCTTTCACTTTCTCTCTCTAACTGAGAGAGAATAACAAATTCTCTCGCTTCTTTCTAGCTTCCCTCACCGGAGGAAAGCCGTCATTGGCCGCACCTTGCGCCGCCGCCAACCTCTACCGCCGGCCACCGTACGTGCTGGCCGAAAATCATCAAATACTCCCACGTAATAGATCCGAGTGATCTAAAACTGAATCTAACCCTCGTTTACCATAAAAAGCTTCCTATTTAGATAGATCTACAAAAAATACCTTCGGTATTTTGGTTTTTTGACGAGATTTGGAGGCTCCGGTGACTGATTCTTCAGTAAGGTTTATTTCTATTTTTTTTGGTTTTGTTGTTGTTTGGTTCATTGTTGTTTGGTTCCCCGTCCTTGTCCAGCTTTTTCTTCTTTTTGCAGGTGTAGTCATATAGCCTCGAGGAGGCTTTCGTCGGACCGGTCAATAGGGGAAGCTTTTGTGAGTCACCAAACTATGTGTGACTCACCATATAGCAGAGACGTGGACGGTCCGCGTAGAGCTTTTGGAGAATTTAATTGGGCAGCAAAGATGGAACGTTGGCATGGAGACAGCAGAGGCGGCGGCTGGGACGTGGCCCTAGGGTATCATACCCTAGGGTTTGTATCTGGAAGGCTGTGGGTCGTTGGATCAAGCCAGATCCAACGGCTGAGAAGAGGAGCGGCGGCTGGAGCTGAGATTAAACCCTAAATGGATTTTAGGGTTTATGTTAGGTTTGGGCTCGTATGTTTTGTTTGTAACTGGCCGGTCCAGTTTTGATTGGGCCTGTTTGTAAATAATAATTTAATAATAATATAAATAATAATAATAATAATAATAATAATAATAATAAAATAATAATAATAATAAAATAAATAATAGAAAAACCATATGGAAAAAAACTAGTGTCTTCAGCTGCCTCTCTTTGCTCATTCTTGTGTTAACGAGAATAGGGCAAAGACGAAAAGACAATAAGGTTTTTTTTCATTTGACTTCACTTGATTAGGATTGAAATGTTGAAAAGTTCTTCTTCTTTAAGATTAGTTCTTCTTATTATGAACTTTTCCACTAGGGATGAAAATTTATCTCATTCTGTGATGTAATCTAGCAAAAAGTTGAACAAATTCTTATTCTTCTTCAGATGAGTTATTCTCATTATGAACTCCTTCTGGAAATGCTGATACTGATCTATCTCTTTATGTGATAGAATCAAACAAACGTTAAACAAGTTCTTCTCATTATGAACTTCTTCTTCCTCTTCAGATAAATTCTTCTCATTACGAACTTTCTCTGGAAAAGTTGATCATTGAGTAATGAATTCAAACAAAAGGTTAAACAAGTTCTTCTCATTATGAACTTCTTCTTCCTTCTTCAGATGAGTTCTTCTCATTACGAGCTTTCTCTGGAAAAGTTGATCCATTGAGTAATGAATTCAAACAAAAGGTTAAACAAGTTCTTCTCATTATAAACTTCTTATTCCTTCTTCAGATGAGTTCTTCTCATTACGAACTTTCTCTGGAAAAGTTGATCCATTGAGTAATGAATTCAAACAAAAGGTTAAACAAGGTTTTCTCATTATGAACTTCTTCTTCCTTCTTCAGATGAGTTCTTCTCATTATGAACTTTCTCTGGAAAAGTTGATGTTGATCTATCTCCTTCTGTGATAGAGTCATGCAAAAGGTTGAACAAGCTCTTCTCATTATGAACTTCTTCTTCCTCTTCAGATAAATTCTTCTCATTACGAATTTCTCTGGAAAAGTTGATCCATTGAGTAATGAATTCAAACAAAAGGTTAAACAAGGTTTTCTCATTATGAACTTCTTCTTCCTTCTTCAGATGAGTTCTTCTCATTATGAACTCTACCTTCAAATATTGATCCATTGAGTGATGGATTCAAATCTTGCTAAAATCTTTAAAATTCCTGTCAAATATTTAACAAAGGTAAAATGAATGAAAATGCTCCTATTTTGCAAATGTCTAAATATGATCCATGAATGTTAAGTTCATCTCAAAGTGGTGAACTCGGTCTTTCTTCAATTGTGTAGAAATCTCATAAATCTTTCTTCTTTGAAAAGAGAATTTATCATCTTTGAGAGTGTACATGTAGATATGCCTGAATTTTTGCATGATGTCAAAAAACCACTTAGAGAACAAAACTCAATGGTATAGGCTCTTGAAAAGTCCGCACTCATGTAACATGTTGATTCTGATAACTACTCATCTGATTATGAAGTGATTTTTCAGGATAAGGAGAGTAAACTGTTATACTTGATGAAAATGGGATACTCAGATGCTGAGTCTTCAATAATGGTAGAGATGTGGTCAGGATTTATCAATTGCAGAGTTGACAGATTTTATATGTGCTGCTCAAATGGCTAAGATTGCTGATGCACTTCTTCCGGTAGAAGATAGGAGCCATTATGCAATGATCCTAATTACAAGAAAAGGTGAAACTTGGGTTATGATTCTCTTAGAAAAAGAAGAAGCAGAGGTATCTTGAAAAGAAGCTTTTTAATGAAGACGATCATGCAGTTCATCTTCCTAATTCAATGATTGGTTTTGGAGTTCCTACCGAACTAGATCAGATAACTCAAAGAACACTTCCAGAAGATGCTATTGGGTCTCCTTATTTCTACTATGATAACGTGGCGCTTGCTCCATTTGGTGTTTGGACCAAAATATCACAATACTTATACGATGTAGAGCCAGAATTTGTAAATTCGAAGCATTTTTGTACTGATGCACGTAAAAGGTGCTATATTCATAATCTGCCAATTGAGAACATATTTCCTCTTGTTCCGCTTCCAAATGACTCTGTGATGGACGTAACTTGTTTGCTTTTCAACAGTGATTGCAAATGTTGACAAGACTTACTTTAGATTTCATGCACTTAAAAGAATTAACATGAAGTAATAGCCAGAAATATTTTGTTTGTTTTTAAGATTATGTTAATCTATTTACAGGATGTTTATGTGAAAAATAAATTGAATTTCGAACAAAAGAAATTGAATTTCAAAAAAGATAATCTTGGAATAAATAATATTAAAATGTATTCAAAGTTGTGGCAAACATAGGAATGATAAAATTCAAATGACTCAACAAATCATTAGCATAAGTATTTCTAAACTAATCAACTTGAGGCATTTAGAGCACTGAGGTAAGCTTATGTCTGGAAGATTTCAAACGTTGCTAGAATGTTTGTAGATGTAAAGTTCCTCACAAAATATCAAGCTCTTAAGAGGGTTTGATTGCCAGATGACTAATATCAACATGTATTTGAGCAGCTGTAACACCTTAACTCATATCCGACCCGAATACAAGTCTGAGGTGTCACATTGACTTTTCAAAACCTTAACTCTTATAGAAAATCCAGGGAATTTTTAAAACTTTCATTAAAACGAAATACTTTAGTTTACATAAGACCATAAAATACAAAATCGATCAAAGTATTCATAATTAACACTTATTACATGCCAACATTCTATACATAACCAAGTACATACTTTTTCAATTACTTCTGATCTGATCTCTTAGTAGTATTGTTGTCTGTGCTACTTCTATTTCCACTTTTCCTGATTCTTGGTACCTACGTGTAAATCACTTACACGCTAAGTCATAGACTTAGTGAGTCAATAAATGAATATGCAACAATAAACTTATGAATGTTAATACTTACCATTGGATCATGACATTTTAATATGCATGTATCTATCGCACGATAACATATAATGCACATACGAAACTTACCTTCTTGTATCACTTTCACTGTAAATCTGCATTTCAATTGTATAACCCATGTATATTATTGAGAATAGAGGTATGTGAGTACATTGAGGTTGTGCACTAATGCTGTCACCACAGCTCGTATCAATTCCCTCATGGGGCACCGAACCTTAGTTCAGTATTCGTCCCGTAGGACTATTATCTATGTCCCGTAGGACCCCTACATCCCGAAGGACTATATCCCGAAGGACTATTATACCCTTGACTCTTGGCATGCCAATTACACCTATAGTTCTCATATCATATACTATGGCATTATTGTTATATTTCATACGTTCATGTACTCATATCATTTCTCTTGTGATCATGTATCTCATATCACTTCATATCATGTTCTCATATCACATGTCATATCACATATCATATCACATGAACATATATATATCTTATGCATGCATCACAATAATTATCATGTATGCATGTTCACCACTACTATATTATAAAAAATCAACTTAGGGATTAGACTTATCACAAGTCTTATTCCATTATAATATACATATAGTATGCACTCACCTTAGCTTTGCTTTGATTCGATTCTAATCCTTTGATCGTTCCAATAAGCTTACTTTTAGTATCTACATAATCATACATGGATTTATATCAGTATTATAACTAATATACTCTAATGGTTCACTCTTTAGACTAAGAGAAAAGTCAATTTCATCTTTTAATGAAGGTATGCATCGATGCACTACTGATGCATCTGTGCATAAAAGGTATTCGATGTATTATTATTGCTGGGATGCATCGATGCACTCCTTATGCATCGATGCACCAATTGCATTCGATGTTTCATTATTAATGTGATGCATCGATGCACTACTTATGCATCGATGCATGAATTGCATTCGATGTTTTTATTTTAAAAGAGTGCATCGATGCACTACCAATGCATCGATACACCTTCAAACAATTTATGGGTTTTAACCTTGATACATCGATGCACTATGAATGTGCATCGATGCACTCTGCCCAGAATCCTCTTTTTGAACCCGAAAATTCATTCATTTTGGATTAAATCCTTCATGTTTAATCCTCTTTTTCATTCTTAACTCTAGTACATATCCTTAAACCAATTTATACTCATTTATTTCATCTTAAACCTTCAAATCCTATCCTTCATATGTAATTCAAGAATTACATTAATAAATCAACATGTTTGAATTCCGCTTTTAACACTTTGTATATCTTAACTAGATTGATGACAAGTCAAATATAACTTTCAATTCTAGTTATGAACTCTATTCCAAGATTTCATTTAAGAACTTCAAATCTTAAATCTCTCCTAACTCAATCATCCTTTGATGTTAAGATAACTTAAGCTTTCCTTAAGCTTAGTTATCATCTAATAATCAAAACCCAATATTAAATTTAACAAGAAACTCAATAATCAGAAATCTTACCTTTGTTTTGGTTCACACGCACAAGGAAGAAAGAAGAAGAAGAAGAGAACTCTGGAAGCCTTTGTGTTCTCTCCTTTTCAACCCACTTGTACTCATATATATCCTTATCCCTTCTTTAATTAATTTTCCTTGCAAATGACTCTTTGGCCCTTCCATTCCTTCTTCCTTTCAATTAAATTCTACACAATCATTTACATATAAATCTTTATACTATTCATTCATTCTATTTTAATCACCAAAATCTGAAACATTCCAATTTAGTCACTAACCCGGTATTGAGGATGTTACAGCAGCCCTTTCAGGTTTTCAACTCAAATCCTTCCTTTGGTTGCAGACGCCCTTTGCGGGTTTTCATCTTGACCATCCTTTTCTATATATATATTTTTTCATCATTTTTCATTTTTTTTTCTTTTTTTCATTTCATTTTTTTCGTCAAGTATAATATTTCTTGACAGAATATGAGTTTATTGGATTTCTCAAAACTTTTCAATCCATTTCTGCCAAGATCAACGCTCCTCCGAAAAGGCCTTTTTTACAATATGTGGCCCTTCCCAATTAGGCATCAATTTCCCACGTAAATCTTTATGTATAGCAAGATCTTTTTCAGTACTAGATCATCCTCTTGGAATTCTCTTGGATGTACTTTCTTGTCATGAGACTTCATCATCCGTTTCTGATACATCTGTCAATGGCAAATAACTTTCAATCTATTCTCATCAATAAGGTTCAACTGATCAAATCGAGCTTGGATCCATTCAGATTCATCCAATTTTACCTCTTTCAAAATTCGAAGTGATGGGATCTCAACTTCGATTGGTAAGACTGCTTCCATCCCATAGACTAAAGAAAAAGGTGTTGCCCAGTAGATGTTCGCACAGTAGTTCGGTATGCATATAAAGCAAAAGGTAACTTCTCGTGCCAATCTTTGTAAGTTTTAGTAGTCTTTGTAATGATCCCCTTGATGTTCTTATTCGCTGCTTCAACTGCCCCATTCATCTTTGGGCGTTATGCCACTGAATTTGCATGCTTGATCTTAATTGTGCACAAAGTTCGGTCATCATTTTATTGTTCAGGTTCAGAGCATTGTCTGTGATGATTCTCTCTGGTAGCCCATACCGGTAAATTATTTCTTTCTTTATAAATTTGTAAATGTAGACCTCTTAATATTGGCATATGAAGAAGCTTCAACCCACTTGGTAAAATAGTCAATTGCCACTAGGATGAAACAATGTCCATTTGATGCTTTTGGTGTGATTGCCCCAATGACATCTATTCCCCACATAGAAAATGGCCAAGGTACAGTCATTACATGTAAAGGTGATGAGGTACATGAATCTTATCTACATATACCTAGCATTTATGACATATTCTTGCAAAATCAATGCAATCTGTGTGCATGGTAGCCCAATAATATCCATATCTCATTATTTTTCTAGCCATGGAAAGACCATTTGCATGTGTTCCACATATCCCACTATGGACTTCCTCAATGATGCTTCTGGCTTCGCTAGTATTTAAACATCTCAATAGCATTTATCATTGCTTCTTCTGTATAAAGTTCGCTATCAAGAAAGTATCTAACAGTCATTCTTCTCAAGGTTCTTTTATCAATTTCAGATGCATTTTGTGGATAGCTTTGATACTTGATATATTGCAAGATATCATGATACCATGGCTTGCCATCTACTTCTTCTTCCACACTATAACAATATGCAGGAATTTCATATACTTGCATTTGTGGATGGCTTACGTTGGATGCTCCATCAAAATAAAGCTTCCAGGATTCATCATTCGTTCTGACTTCTTCATTCATGGATATGCACAACAAATCTTCATCTGGAAAATAAAACTCAGAGACTGATAATCATCGGATACACGACTGGCCAGAAAATCAGCTATGCCACTTCTTTTATTGCTTTTTGGTTGACATATACAATATCAAACTCGGATAATAACATCTGCCATCTTAGCCATTTTGCCTGTCAAATCTGGTGATTCCATCAAGAACTTTAAAGGATCAAATCTAGATATAAGCCAAGTGGTATGATATAACATGTATTGTCTGAGCCTTCGAGTAGCCCACACCAATGTGCAACATAATTTTTGTTTTGGTGGGTATCGAATTTCACAATCAGTAAATTTCTTACTCAGATAATAAATGGCTTTCTCTTTTCTTCCATATTCATCATGCTGTCCTAGTACACATCCCATCAATTTTCAAAGACTGTCAAATAAAGAATTAATGGTCTATCAGGCACTGGTGATACTAAAATGGGGGAATTGGATAAATATTTCTTAATAATATCCAGAGTTTCTTGAATTTCATCATTCCAGACTTCGGATTGTTCTTTCGGAGTAATTTGAACACTGGATCACATTTGTCAGTTAATTGAGAAATGAACTGATATATATAATTTAATCTTCCCAAAAAGCCTCGAACTTCTTTCTTTGTATTTGATGGTGGAGATCTTGAATTGCTTTTACGTTATCTGGATCAATATCGATTCCTTTTTGGCTGACTACAAATCCCAAAAGTTTTCTTGATGTCACCCCAAAAGTGCATTTAGCGGGGTTGAGCTTTAATTGATATTTTCTCAATCTTTGGAAAAGCTTTCTTAAATTTTAAATATGTTCTTCTTCAGTTCGGGATTTGGCAATCATGTCATCCACATATACTTCAATTTCTTTGTGCATCATGTCATGAAACAGAGTAACCATTGCTCTCTGATACGTTGCCCCTGCATTTTTCAATCCAAATGGCATTACTTTATAACAGAAGTGCCCCACATGGTTACAAATGTTGTTTTTTTTCATGTCTTCAGGGTTTATTTTTATTGATTATACCCTGAAAAGCCATCCATGAATAAAAATCATGCATGTCATGCATTATTGTCCACCAATATGTCTATGTGAGGTAATGGAAAACTATCTTTCGGACTAGCTTTGTTGAGATCTCTATAATCCACACACATTTGAACTTTTCCATTCTCCTTTGGTACAGGAACTATGTTGGCTACCCATTCTGGATATTTGGCTGCCTGTAGGAAACCTGCATTGATTTGCTTCATCACTTCTTCTTTAATTTGCAATAACATTTCTGGCCTCATTCTTCTGAGGTTTTGTTGAACATGTTTATATGCTGGACTGATTGAAAGTTTATGGACCACTATATCTGTACTCAAACCAGTCATATCTTGATAAGACCAGGGAAGATATCTTTGAACTCTTGGAGGAGATCTATCAATTTTCGTTTTATCTGGGTTGACAAAGTAGTACTAATTTTCACTTCTTTCATTTCTTCATCAGTTCCCAGATTTACAGTCTCAATTTCTTCTTTGTGAGGTAAAATTTGTTGTCTTCTTTTTCTACCAGTCTTAACAATTCAGTAGGAACATCACATTCTATTTCATCCTCACACTCATTGACTTCCTCCAAACATATGGGTCGCTCTAAATTTATCTGTGATTAAATTTAAGAATAAACATGCTATTAACATTGTGACACCTCCAAATTTAAGTTGGACATATTTACGAAAGGATATAGTAAATTTATGAAATAAATGAAAAATAACGAATGTAAAAATGTAAAGAATGAAAAGAATGATTGCCATTTGAGAATTTTAAGAAAAATTTCTTATATTTGATATTAAGTGAACTTAACATAATTTCCCTTACAAGATAACAAAATGTTTTCATATTCCTGGCTAAAGCATAAAAGATTAGTTCTGAGTATTACTATGTGTTAATACTAAAAACTACAGGGAGATCTTCAGCAGTTCCAATTGTTGAGTGTTTCTCCAGGAAGACAAAGGCGAATCCTAGCCAAGTATTTGCCAGTCTTGTTATCATTCATGATCATGTTGATAAATAATCCTCCTATAGCTTCTTCAACTATGTTTTGATCTTTTGTCAACTTTTCTTCTTTAAGAGTATCAACAAACCGTTGTTCTACATTAACCGTTCCTCCTGATTTGAACGTGGTCTTCAACTGAGGGAAAAACATGTGTTCCCAAGGGATTTCTTCTCTTTTCAACCTTGCCTTTCTATCTTCGCATCTTCTTTTCATCTCTTTGTTCTTTTGCTGAAAATTGGGCTTAAATCCAAGCCCAAAACGATCTTTCTTCATCTTCATACTTACAGGAACTGAACTCCCTTGAAGATTCTTTCTCAATCCTTTCCCAGTTTTAGCTCCAATGCCTAGAGTCTGTCGTACCATCATTTTGGTGCAATCAGATAATCGGGATGTGGAATTTTGTTTCCCTCAGCAATAAAGGTTGCATTAAAAAATTTTAAAGCTCAGAAAGAGCATTCAAGAGCATCATCATTGGTTTCAATATACGGAACATCACTTGTTATAGACGCAATGATTTCTTCCCTACTCTTACACAGATCAATTGACCATCAACAACGAATTTCATTTTTTGATGCAACGACGAAGGAACAGCTCCTGCAGAATGGATCCACGGCCTTCCCAATAAATAATTATATGTAGGGTGGATATCCATTATCACAAAATCAATATTGTATACAACTAGTCCGATAAGCAGTGGTATTTCCATTTTTCCAAGCACCTCTTTCTGAGTGCCATGAAAGCTCGCACTAGATTATGATAATTCTTCATGTGCGATTTATTTACTGGCATTCTTTGAAGTGTAACCAGAGGCATTAAGTTAAGAGCAGATCCATTGTCAATCAATACTCCTGGTAAAACAAGACCATAACAATGTGTGGTAATGTTAAGAGCTTTCACTGATCCCATTATGCCTTCAGGTATTTCATCATCCGTGAACGTTATGTAATTGTCAGCAGCTATATGCCCCACAATCTGTCAAGCTTGTTGAGGGATATATCTTCAGGGATAAAAGTTTGATTAAGCATTTTCATCAAGGCATTTCTGTGTGCTTCTGAATTTATCAACATATCAAGAATTGAAATATGCGCTTGCTGTTTATGTAGCTGTTCAACCACACTATATTTGCTATGTTTCAGAAATTTCAAAAATTCTTGCGCTTGTTTCTCTATTACTGGCTCATTGATTGTAGGTGGGGATTCATCGTCAAATACCTTTTGGGGTATTACTGTAGCTTTTCCTTTTGCCTTTGTCTGTTCTGATGCATTCGATGACTCGGGAGAATAACATCTCCCACTTCTTGTAAAGAATCCGACTTCACTTACTGCTTCAGATGCCGAATCCATACTCTGTACTTTCTTTTTGCTTTTTCTAGAGAAACAGATCCTCCTACCATTGAAACATTGGTAGTATAATTCCAAGGTACCCTGCGGGTATCCTTATATGGAAATGGTAATGGAGTTGTAATAACCATCTTCGACTTTGTTGGGGTAGGATTCACTGTAGATGATTTCACAGTGATGATCACGGGATCACTTGTTATCTGTTTAGGCATAGAATCTTCTGATGCGCAAACGTCATCTTTTTTTTCCCCGGTTCTTCTTTAAAGAACTCTATCTCTTTTCATTCATCAGTTTTTGCACCTAACCCCTGAATTCAGGACATAATTGAATTCTATGTCATTTTTCTTGATGATATTCGCAATAATTCTCGTATACATCATGTTTTGGTTGTTGAATCATACCATATAAGGAAAGTTGTTGAAATATCCAACCAAAGGGGGATTTATTTTCAGAAACATCAATTTTAGCTTTATTTCTGCTTTCTTCCTGAATCACGTTCACGTTTTTGTCTCCATGATTTGGCAGTGGATGATTTGATGTAACTGGTGAATTGAATTCTAGTTTTCCAGTATTAATTAAATTTTGGACCACCTTTTTGAATGCCAAACAATTTTCAATAGAGTGACCCGTAATTCGTCATGATAAACACAATGTGCTTTCACATCATACCATGGAGGAAATGGTGGTTGTATGGGGATCAAAGGATAGGGCCTTATGACGTATGCCTTTAACAGCGAATCATAGATCTCAGCATATGGTACTGGTAATGGTGTAAAAGAAGGTCTTTCATTTTTCCTGCGAGATCCTCTGGATTCCGTTCGATTAGTGTTTGTTTCCTTCTTCTTAACCCTTGGCTGGGTTATCGTAACACTTTTCAAGGTATCCTTGTTGTAAGCATTCACATTGTTAACTTCATTCTCTTTTTTCCAGTACATGGGTCTTTTGGAACTAGACCCCTCACTTGATTCCATTTTACCACTTTTCATGACATTTTAATGAGTTCTCCAGATATGACCAGATCTACAAAATTTCTGGTTGTATTTCCCATTAAATGACTTAAATATGGAGCCTTTAAAGTGTGGACGAACATCACTGTGGCTTCTTTTTCTGATAAAGGTGGTTGGACTTGGGCCGCTGTGTCACGCCATCTCTGAGTGTACTGTCTGAATGTTTCATTGTTCTTTTTCTCCAGATTTTGGAGAGTCCATCTATCCGGGACCATATATGTCACGTGAAGGTACTGTTCTAGGAATGCCTTTGCCAGGTCTTTCCATGATCTAATGTTGGCTTTGGTCAGTTGAGTATACCACTTTAAGGCTGGTCCTGTCAAACTGTCTTGAAAACAATGAATTAACAATTTCTCGTCTTTCACATGACCTGCCATTCTGCAGCAAAACATGGTAATATGGGACGAAGGGCATGTAGTACTGTCATATCTATCAAATTCAGGAAATTTGAACTTGATGGGGAGGATTAAGTTCGGGAAACCCATAAAACGATTCAGTTACTTCCACAGATTTTATTCTTTCTTCTAAGCTCTTGATCTGTTTGGTCAATTCTTCATTGGCTTTTTTTTTCTCATTCAGCTCATTCAAATCTGGAATCAAATGCTCAGTATTAAATTCCCCTATCTTCACATCTGGTATAAGCGGATTTTTGCTTGAAGAAACAAGATCCACTTGTTGACTATCATTTGGTTTAGTCTCTTGAAGTGCCGATGTACGAGCATGGATTTGCACAGGTGTGATACCAGAATGATAAACCGGTTCTGGTGTGAAACCTAAAGGATACATAGGTTATTGATCTAAAGGTACAGGATTTTCATGCATTTTTCCAGTGGTAGCTTGCTTCCTGAACATTTCTTCTATTTTCTGCATCATAATGTCTTGTGCATTTGTAATGCTGGATTCAATCTTTTCTAACTTCATTTTCATTTCTGCTTGTTCTTTATTATGTTGTTCTTCAAGACGTTGTATTTTGTCCTCCATAATTTTTTTAGTAGTTTGTCTAGTACCGTAGTGATGTTGAATTTCTCGTTTGGCCAGAATAACTGCGATTGAAAACCCTTTTGATATTATTTTATTTTTATTTTATTTAATGAATGTTTATTTTAAATGTAAAGTAAAAACTATAACGAAAATAATACAATGAATAATGAATGTGTGCAAAATGAATGTATGCAAAAAGGTATTGATCCCAAAAAGTTAACTGTCATATAACAACTTCCATCGGTATATAAAATTTCTTTATAATAGTTTATAACTACAAATACGACATAACTTTCCTATTAAGCTTTATTATTTCTTTCATCAGCCATGACATCTTCTTTCCGAACTTAGAAGCTGGATCAACGTGATGATCAATAATCTTTGCTTCAGTATCTAACTCCCCAATATATCTGGCAACTTCACTTATTTTTACCATGGCCTCGAATACCATACTACTTCTTTCTTCATTTCTTTCTTCATGGAAATCAGTAGATTTTTGCCATTGTTCGTTAGTTCCCTCGAGAGTCTGCTCTAGTTCAGTGATTCTGACTTGACAACTGTGTAGTGTTTTTTCAAGATCTCGGATTGGTCTTCGTAGTGAAGCGTTCTCCTCATAACTCTCTTTAAGATCACTAGGTCCTAGACGAACCTTCTCTTGGAATAATGATTCTTCAAGTTGCAAGATGTAATTATTAAACTCTGAGTTTTTGTTTATAGACTGATCCAGATCCTCTTCAAGTATTGTTCGTTCTTATTGTGTCCTTTGATTAAGCTTCTGGATTTGCACATTCTTGTTTCTACATCGTTGCATCCAAGTGCTGGCCACTTCTTGCTCTACTTCAAGTCTGGTGTTGAAATTCTTCCTTTCCAGCTCCTATTTTTCTTTTTCAACATCGAACTCTTCAATCCTTTGGCCCCTGACTTCAAGTTCGGTAATCAGATTATTCATTTCAGATTCAAATCCCTTGAACATGATGTTTTTCTCAACTTAAACCCCTCAAGCATACTGTTCTTCATCTCTTCTAATTCTTTGGCTCGATCCCTTTCTCTATGCATTTCATTCATGATCTCGCGGCTTTCAGCTTTGTGCTTTATAATTCGTTCCCCTGTCAACCTCAAAATCTTTCATTTTCTACTTTCCTTTCTCAAGGCTTTTGAGCAAACGACTATTCTTTTCTTTCAAATCTTCAACTCGGCATTTCTCAATGTTCAATTCTTTGGTCATCTGTGCTGACGCTCTCCGGGATTTGTGTAGCTCATGGTAATTCTTTTTTAATGTTCTAAACTCACCATCAACTTTTTCTTTGTTTTCCCTCTGCATTGCACATTGCGCTGAATGAAAGTCAACGTCAACGCCCAACATAGCTTTATCTCGTCTCATTTGCTCTAATTCTTTCGACCAACCTTCTCTTTCTACTTCAAATTCAGCTCTTAAGATTTCAATCTCTGATGGAACTGACCTAATGCGATCTTCCATAGAGATATCCTCATTTTGATATGGTAGAGGCATATTTTCATTTTTCCTAACAGACCTCCATTCCTCATAATCAGGAGTTAGCATTACCTTCGCTGCTTTGGCTCGAATACAGAAAGTTGTTTTCCAAGCTGTAACGACATCCATGATGCTTCTTTTGTAATTTTTACTATGAAAAGCGAACTCAGACGAATGTAATCCAGCAGTAACAGGAACAAATTGACGACCCTCATACTGCCTTATAACCAGAAGTGGTGCATATCCGATTCCTCCCCACAAACCAAGTAGCATCACCCAGTTGTAGTCACCACATTTGTAAAAGAACTCCCTTTGAATTTGCCACAGGGCACGCCAAACGATATCATCGCTTTGTAGATTTCGAAGGGCATTGATCCACATATCTTTCGTGACTTCTTTCGCCATTCTTGCTCCAGAAACTCTTTTAACAGTGAGTAATCAGTACTAAAGCGACGATATGAAACCTTTTCGGTCCTCCAAAAATGGCTACGGATCCATACATATAACAATGATGCACATCCTGAAAATCGTCCACCTCCTAGCATTCTGCAAGCGCTTAACGATCGAAAAGTCTCCGCTAGAATTGCAGAAGCAGGATTGATCTTTTTTGGCAACTGCTCAAACAAATCTACTACTGCAGCCTCAATGTATCCCAATGTTTTCGGGAAGACGACCATACCATAGATACCCAGAGCAAAAAGATCAAATCGTACTTTATCATCTGGATGACTCTGAATAATTTCTTTGATGTTGGTCCAAGCAATGCCTTTTCCTTCGCCCGTTTGTTTCGTGCGGGTTACCACCCATTCCTCTCGTACTCCTGTAATCTTTTCTAATTTAACTCGGAAAGGTTGAGTTTTAATTGGCCTTGAATAAATTCGATTTTCCAAAGCCCCTTCTATATGTAGCAAAGTTTTGTACTCTTCAATAGTAAGAACCAAGTCCTCCTTATTGAAAGTGAAGCAATTATATCCTGGATTCCAGAATTGAATTAGGGCTCAAAGTAAGTCATCATCAACTTCGACATAGAGCAAATAGGGGATGTCTCCGTAAGACTGGTAGAATTGTAGCTTTCTATTTGAATCCCAACTCTCCCAAATGCCTCGCAAATCTTGCATATCATTTCTTTTTAGCGAAACCGGAGAATAACTTGCCAACTCAGGTACATAATCATCCTGCAGACTATCTCTCCCTTGTCTCTGTAAGTCTTCAGCCCACTGTCTTACTTCTGAGTTTGGAACTATTTGATTTGAACACTTTTTATCCATAGATGAAGGTTTTCCAATGAGACGATTAACTTGAAGATCAATACCTTTTATCCTTTATGATGCTATGCAAATAGCAAAAATAAAAGAACACACAAAAAGAAATGAATTAGTTCACATAATAAAGGAAAAAATTAATTTAATAATAATGTTTATCTAAATATCTCTATTTAAACATGCTTTCTACATACTTTAAATAATTCACATGCAATTTATTCAGTAAGAAAATAAATAAATAAATTAAAAGGAAAAAGTTAGAATTCATTTCTCCTGTGTGTACACCTATTTTGGACAAAATTTCGGCATGGCTTCAGATCGGAAGAGTTTCTAGGGTTTATTATATGTAGAGTTTCAGATCTAAGAATAAAGGTATCCGAATTGTCCTTGTTAGTGCCCCCTTGGGCAGCTAACCCTCAATCCTAGTCCATCACAAACTAAAGTGGATCGAGTTCAATTCGAGGGGATACACTTCTCTATGCCTGACACGGAGAATAAATTCTCACGAAGACGTAGAATATATGTACCCCGAAAGCTACTTGTTAAGTCTAACACGGAGAATAAATTCTCACGAAGATGTCACTTTCACTCCCACTTAAAAGGGACAAGCTTGATTATAAAGCTTATGTTTATGCAATGCAAGTGTTGTGTGTGAGGAGAAATGTTCAAACCTCTGACAGACAATAATGAAATTTAATACTTGAAAAATAAAATAAAACATTAATAAAATAATATATATAAATATTATGAAAATAATAAGTATATATAAAAATTTTGAAAAGAAAGAATTATAAATTAAATATATGAATTTTTAATTTCTAATTAATAGAGACAATTTGTAATTGATTTTAAAGTTTGACCAGTCCCCAGTGGAGTCGCCAAGCTGTCGTAACCGGTTTTCGACCGGGTACAAAATTTTACTTTTACTACTTGGCGGGGAAAATTTAAAATGAATAAATAAATGATTTTGATTTAAAAAAATGTTTTGGGAGTCGCCATTGACCTTTTTGGTTAGGTAGGTCAAATACCTAAAAACAATCTTTTAAAATAGTTTTTAAGAAAACATAATTTAAAAGATAAATTGATCTGCGTATAACCAAAAAATTTTAATAAATAGGATTCATGGTCGGTTACGTTTAGGGAAGGATTAGCACCCCACAACGCCCAAAATTAGTACTTATTAATTATAAATTGTCTCTATTATCAGAAATTTAAAAATTCAAAGATATATTTAATTTATAATATTGTTATTTCGAATTTATAATTTTATGAAAATCTATTAATTTTTATATGTAAATAAGATGTTTATTTATTTAGAAATATCAGAAAATGACTTCTAGGTGCTTTAAGACAACTATTTCCTTTGATATTAAAAAAATATTAATAAAATATTTCTTAAAAATTAATATATATTTTATAGGATAAAAATATCAAAAAACGGACTTCTAGGTGCTTTAAGACAACCTTTTTCTTTAATATTATTAAATAGGATAAAAATAATTTATATAAAGGATTTTAATAAAAAGTAAAATAAAATAAATAAATATTATTTATTATATATATATTTATAATAATAATAATATTTTAAATATATTAATAATAAACATATAAAATTTAAACAATAACTAAAATAAATGAAAGTAAAAATAATAAAAACTAATAATTTAAAGTTAATGACTAAATTAGAATATATTAAAATTAAATATCTAATTCACAATTAATTTATTTAAAATTTCAGTGTCTAATCATGCTATTTTACCCATTTATTAATTTAGTGACTAAATTAATATTATATAACATTCACATATTAAATTAAAACAAATTAAAACATGTTGTTCAGGACTAAAATATTATTTAACAAAATTATAATGGTTATTTCGATCATTTTACCTAAAATTATATATAAGTAAATTAATGACTAAATTATAAGATAAACAAATTAAGAGGCCAAATTAAAAAGATTATAAAGTTGATTCCAATGACTGTAATGTAAAATTACAAAACTAATGGAATGCGGATGGGGTTTAACCTTTAATAAATTATAAATAGACCCCTCCCCAAAACGGCATCGTTCGGGGAGGGGTATTTAAGCCCCAAACCATACGGCCTTAAGGCCATTTTTTTCATTTCCCTTTTTCACTTTCCCTCTCTAACTGAAAGAGAATAACAAATTCTCTCGCTTCTCTCTAGCTTCCCTCACCGGTATTTTGGTTTTTTGACGAGATTTGGAGGCTCCGGTGACTGACTCTTCGGTAAGGTTTATTTCTATTTTTTTGGTTTTGTTGTTGTTTGGTTCGTTCTTGTTTGGTTCCCCGTCCTTGTCCAGCTTTTTCTTATTTTTGCAGGTGTAGTCATATAGCCTCGAGGAGGCTTTCGTTGGACCGGTCAATAGGGGAAGCTTTGGTGAGTCACCAAACTATGTGGTGACTCACCATATAGCAGAGACGTGGACGTCAGACGTAGAGCTTCTGGAGACTTCGGTTGGGCAGCAACATATGGAACGTTGGCGTGGAGACAGTAGAGGCGGCGTCTGGGACGTGGCCCTAGGGTATCATACCCTAGGGTTTGTATCTGGAAGGCTGTGGGCCGTTGGATCAAGCCAGATCTAACGGCTGAGAAGAGGAGCGGCGGCTGGAGCTGAGATCAAACCCTAAATGGTTTTAAGGTTTCTATTAGGTTTGGGCCAGTCTGTTTTGTTTGTAACTGGGCGGTCCAGTTTTGATTGGGCCTGTTTGTAAATAATATTTTATTAATAATACTATAAAATAATATTAATAATAATAAATAATAATAATAATAATAAAATAAATAATAGAAAACCATATGGAAAAAAAACTAGTGTCTTCTATTTTTTGGTATATTTTTTAGTAACTAATTAACATACTACGATTGGAATGTATCGAAATATTGCTCTATCTTTTGGTAACTTATTAACATATTTTGATTGCGATGATTTTAACTTATGATGTTTATTAGCATGATTTTTATAATTTATTGAAATGAATAATCAATCAATAAAATGAAAATTTAATATTTTTTAATTTTTTTATAATATATTATTACATGTAAGTTGTAAAACAAACTAAAATAATGCAAAAAAACAAGAATGGCAATTCTGTCATTTTACATTATTGAAATCAAATTCATCTGAAATGTCTGCGAACCAAACAGAATATGGAATTGGATTCCAATTCCATTTCCTGCCAACCAAACGGAATATGGAATTCGATTCCATTTCATGACATATTCCAATTCCTTCACAGATTCCAATTCCCTCATAAACATTCCAGCGAACCAAACGCCACCTAAGAACGTAATAGCCTCACTTAAACTTTATCAAGCTTGTACGAAGCAAATTACTTAAGTGGTTAAAGGAATGGTTGTTATTCCTAGAGTTCTAAGGTCCTAGCTAAAGAGACTATAATTAAAAGAATAGTTGTTATTCATAGAGTTCTAAGGTCCGAGCTACAGAGATCGTAGGATATTTAAATATTCATTATAAATAATTGAATTTTTAAAATATATACTACAAATTATAAACATCCTAAATTTATAAAAACAAATTTTAAAGCCTCGCTTAAATTTAAAATTAAGAGCATATTAGCACCACCGTTGAAATCAAAATTTTAAATCGCTTTCCCTTTCTACGCAACGGTTTATCAAGCCTCACTTAATTTTATATAACTTTATTAATAATAAAAGAATGGGTTAAGAGCAGATTAGCTGTCCATCTTTGGTTAGGATCCCAAGCAAAACACTTGGCTAAGAAATCTTTGCCGTCAGTAGACGTGTTTTCAGGCAATTATGGGGTTTCTCCTCTCAAAAGCTTCTTCATTAGATCCTTGAGGTTGGAATACTTCCATGGAATCATACCAGCAATCATCTCCACTACCATGCAACCTACAGACCATACATCCAATGCACCACTCATCTCCCCCTTGATCGATTCAGGCCACATATACTCCTTGTACCTCTAAAACAAAGCCCTGATATATCTTCTTCTTCTTCCCATTGTTTAGCTAACCCGAAATCCACAATCTTCAAAGTAATGCCATTGTTGTGAGATGGAAAACCAGTATGTTTGCTGGTTTAAGACCCGAATGAACGTATCCTCTCTCGTGAATCTCTGCAACCCCTTCAACTATCATTCTTGTGTAGCCCTTTGCTTCGCATTGTATTTTTGTCGCCCTTCATGTTCATCAAATCAAAGAGAGTGCCCCACGATGCATATTCAAGGAATAAGGTATAACGCATTGTTTGATGGGGTTCGACACTTGTGAAGCCACCGAAACATCCAACAACGTTGGGGCAGCCGACGAAAGTTTTGAGTATTTACTGTCCTTTCTGAAGAGAAGAACGCATTGCGTATGAAGCAGATTTCACCGCATACAGCTGACAAGTAGTTGTTTTCACCAAATGATCCCTTTCCAAGAACCCTAATCCTCACTCCTTCCAACACCTCCAATACTATTCTTTTACTGAGAACGAACAATCTAATCATAGATGGTGGTGTGTTGGAGTAAACGGGTTTATATTATAATGAATTAAGAGGTTTTTAGTTCATCTAGGAAAAGGATTTCAAATAATTTACTTTAAACCGCCATTCTTCTTTAATTAAATAAACATAAATTCATTGGACTAGTGTTATGGTTCATCCATCAACAAAATTCCAAGTTTTATGTAAATTTATCGCGTTTAATTTTATATGGGATATAGATTTATATTTTTTCATTAGACTGTCATCCTTCTAAATATAATTAAGAGGATATTATAATTCATCTATGAAAATAATTCAAAGTTTTATGTAAAATTAAATCGTTCAATTTTACATTGAATATGGTCCTATGGATTTATATAATCGTGTTATATCATTATTATTCTCTGAAAATTATTTGATATATAAGTTGGGTAAACTTTAGTTTAAACAAACTTATTTAATTTAAGATTTAGAATTTTGATTTGGTTTAGGATTTTAAGTTTTAGGATTTAAAATTCAAAATTAAGGTTAGTTTAATAATATATATTTAAGAAATTTAGATTTTAGAGTTATATAATTTTCTTTAATCAAGTTATATATCAAATAATAATTCAAAAACAATAATTGAATGACATTAAAAAGTCATTTAATTGCATATAAAATATGATTTAATGAAGATCGTGGAAGGTATTGGAAAGCACATGCACGACCTCCCAAGCGTTATATTAATCATTAATTTTATGTTTTTATGTATTTCATCAAACCAGTTATATTATTTTTTGAAATATTTCAAATTTTCAAACAATATTATCTCACTGAACTTAATATCAAAATAATAAATATTTTTATAAACATTATGAAACCCCAAAAGATATATTTTTCCTAAATTAAAAATCTTTTTTATATTTTGGTATACTCTTAATTCAATCCAACTCTAATTCTATACCAAATCCATATTCACATTTCAGATTTTGATTCCCAACTGAAGCAAATTTGGTATATGCTTATTTATTACCAAATAATTGGCATTAGGCTTTTGAAATTTTAAATATAGACTTATTTGGAAGAGAAGAAGACAAAACACGCTGAAGAAGAAAGGGAGAGGGGGAGTTAAAAATATATTTAAAAAACATTTATTTAAATTAGTTTTTCATTTAAATAAAAATACCACATCAGCTAAGTAGAAGAGATGTGGCATCCTTGTTGGCTTGGAAAGTTTTTACCTCCTCTTATGGTTTGGACTAAAACCATGACAGATATACACATTGGCTATTAAAATAAGATAAAACTTCGAAACACCAAAATAGAAAGGATGTATATTTAGAGGTTAAAATGTACATTAAGCAATTGTAAAAACCTACTTTTCTCTTGTTGGTATACCTATCATCTCTTTTTCTTTTTCTTTTTTTTTTGTTGATTAACGATGGAATTAACTTTGATGTTGGTTGCATATTGTTAGTATTCTTTATTATTTTTTATTTTCTTCTATCGCATTTTAATTTATTTTTTATTTTCAATAAATATATTTTATGACACATTTTCATTTGTCTTTATAATATTTTTATGTCTTTTGACACGTTTTTTTTTAAAGAGAATGATTTTTTTCACGACTAAGGCCACATAAGTATATTATTAGGGCCTTGGGTTTCAAAGGTTTAAGGAAATCGCATTAAACTCAACTTTTTTAAAACTTCAAACCCTTTTCATATATTTAGAAATTTTCACCCATCCTCAAAATCTGTTGATACTTTTAGTAGATTCCTTCGTTAAACTTTTCAATAATTTTTTTGGAAAATTTTAATTAGATTCCCATATATTTTTAATATTTCTCATTAAACTTTTTAGGTTTTTAAAACTTTTAATAATGTCCCAAATTATTTTTTCAGATATTTGCCATGCCGCTGTATATATGTAAATATAGGTGTGCCTTTTATTTCTCAGAATATGCCAATGGAAGCAATATAATAACCAATGCATATGCGTCATTTTCACTGTTTCGATCACATATTAGGCATTATTTTATATAAGAAAATAAATTTATAAAATTTTACATAAATTTAAAAAAATTTAAAATATAAAAATCCATTATCAGTAAAAATTATTAAAAACACAAATATAAAAAAATCTAAAATTTCAAACAAAAGCCATCCCCACGGGTAGTTCTGCGGTGCGGCGCCTAAAAAACAGCTAATATACGGCGTGACCGGTTAAACAAGTGACCGGTTAAAATTTAGACCGGTTATGTTATATTATTTAACCGGAAATATTATAAAATACAATAACATACTAGGTAGCGCTTATATAATATAATAGGTAGCGCTTATATTTACCTATTTTATAAGTAAACCGTATATTTATACCGATAGCATTGCAAATTTACCTATTACATTATAATATGTTGAAAGTGTCCATACTTTTTTATAAAAAGGATCGATACTTTTTTTAAAGTTATGTAATTTATGTTTCAATTTTTTTTAATATTGTTTCATGTTTTCCACCTACAATATTAATTTAATAATTTCATTTGCACAAAAAATTATTTGATTGTTTTGATATTTTATAAAATATTATTTAGAATTTAAATTTAACAATATTAACCAAAGATAATAATAAATATGTAATATATATGTTTATTGTTTTTAATTTAATAATAATATATATCGTAACGTAAAAAATAAATCATTAGACGCCTATAATTACTAAATTAATATCTTAAAACTCACTCAAAAGATAACCTTAAATTAATATTTTCCACAGTGAAAAAAGTATTGACACTTTTATAAAAAGGATAGATACTTTACAATATAAGCACTACATATTACATTATATAAACGCTATCTATTACATTATATAAGCGCTACCTATTACATCATATTTTTACCTATTATATTGAAAGTGTCCATACTTTTTATAAAAAGGATCGATACTTCTTTTAAAGTTATGTAATTTATGTTTCAATTTTTTTTAATAGTGTTTCATGTTTTCCACCTACAATATTAATTTAATAATTTCATTTGCACAAAAAAATATTTGATTGTTTGGATATTTTATAAAATAATATTTAGAATTTTTAATTTAATAATAATATATATCGTAACGTAAAAAATAAATCATTAGATGCCTATAATTACTAAATTAATATCTTAAAACTCACTCAAAAGATAACCTTAAATTAATATTTTCCACAGTGAAAAAAGTATAGACACTTTTATAAAAAGGATAGATACTTTACAATATAACCACTACCTATTACATTATATAAATGATACCTATTACATTATATAAGCGCTACCTATTACATCATATTTTTACCTATTATATTGAAAGTGTCCATACTTTTTATAAAAAGAATCGATACTTCTTTTAAAGTTATGTGATTTATGTTTCAATTTTTTTTAATAGTGTTTCATGTTTTCTACCTACAATATTAATTTAATAATTTCATTTACACAAAAAATTATTTGATTGTTTTGATATTTGATAAAATAATATTTAGAATTTTTAATTTAATAATAATATATATCGTAACGTAAAAAAGAAATCATTAGACGCCTATAATTACTAAATTAATATCTTAAAACTCACTCAAAAGATAACCTTAAATTAATGTTTTCCACAGTGAAAAAAGTATAGACACTTTTATAAAAAGGATAGATACTTTACAATATAACCACTACCTATTACATTATATAAACGATACATATTACATTATATAAGCGCTACCTATTACATCATATTTTTACCTATTATATTGAAAGTGTTCATACTTTTATAAAAAGGATCGATACTTTGTTTAAAGTTATGTAATTTATGTTTCAATTTTTTTTAATAGTGTTTCATGTTTTCCACCTACAATATTAATTTAATAATTTCATTTACACAAAAAATTATTTGATTGTTTTGATATTTTATAAAATAATATTTAGAATTTAAATTTAACAACATTAACCAAAGATAATAATAAATATGTAATATATATGTTTATTGTTTTTAATTTAATAATAATATATACCGTAACGTAAAAAATAAATCATTAAACGCCTATAATTACTAAATTAATATCTTAAAACTCACTCAAAAGATGTATATACCTAAATATGTAGTTATTGTACATACCTAAATATGTAGTTATTGTATATACCTAAATTTAATGATAATATATACTTGTAGTTATTGTACATACCTAAATATGTACTGCGAATTTAATGTTGTACCCACCCTTTAACTACCACTACCAATGCCACATCCTATTGAAAGCAGCACGATTGAAACATGTTCAAAATAAACCTTTGCTTACATCTCCATCAACTCCTGGAGCACTGAACTTGCATAACAAAATTTTTGCCATGGATAATACTGATGTAGACAATGTTAAGCCAACCGAGGAATGCCATGAAGTACATAATGTTGATGAATCTGACAGATTGGTTGGTCAGCTCTTCTGTTCACGTGATCAAGCTTGGTACTTTTACAAGGGATTCGTACGGGAACATGGGTTTAGTGCACGTAAGGGAACAACACGGCTTGACGTGGAAGGGAATGTGAAGATACAAGAATTTTGTTGTTCCAAAGAAGGGTTTCGAGTATCAAAAGTCAATACTGTTGATCGTCAACGTGCTCATATGCAGTCACAAGAACATGATGTAAGGCTAGAGTCGTAGTTACAGCAACAAATACAAACGATCAGTGGGTTATAAGTAAGTCTGATCAGAAACATAATCATGCATTGTGCACACCTGCTATGACACCATTTATGCGTTCTAATAGAGCTGTAAGTAAGGCTGATATCGATGAGGCAACAACATTGAAAGAGGTCGGTGTTGGCACGTCACAAGTAATGAACTATTTAACGCAGCAAGCAGGGGGCTATCATAATGTTGGATTTACACATAAAGACCTCTACAATGCACTTCAAAGAGGTAAAGCAAAGGAAATCGTCGATGGGGATGTGAATGCGCTTATTGCCTACTTTGATTATAAGAAACATGATGATCCCGGGTTTTTTATGACATACTCGGTAGACGAATCGGGGGCATTGTATAATCTTATTTGGTCGGATTCTACATCGAGATCGGATTACACATGCTTCGGTGATGTAATTGCGTTCGACACAACGTACAAAGATAATTTGTATGGTCGACCAATTATGCCTATTGTTGGTGTCAATCATCAGCATAACACAATTGTGTTTGCCACTGCCATAATCGCTGACGAGACGTCTCAATCTTTCGAGTGGGTGCTACATAATTTTTTAGAAGCCATGATGAATAAATCACCTATTTCCGTTGTAACCGATGGGGATAGGGCAATGTAGAGGGCTATCAAATCTGTTATCCCTTATGCTAAGCACAGATTATGTTCTTGGCATCTTTCTCGCAATGCACAAGCTAACATTGGTGACCCAAAGTTTACAGCGGCATTCTCAAAATGCATGGCTTCCTGGTGGACAACCAAGGAATTTGATATTCAATGGCGTTCGGTTGTTTTAGAATTCAACGTCCAAAAGCATCCATGGGTGATTGAGAAGGGAAATACACGACACTTATGGGCACAAGCATATCTAACCGGTCATTTCTTTGCCAATATTCGCTCAACACAAAGTTGCGAGTCTATGAATGCTTCACTAGCTATTGCACTGAAACACAAGAAGACATATTTAGATGTTGTTCGTGCAATTGAAGATGGAATTAGTAGAATGCGTATGAACGAGTTGAAAGCGGATTACTTAAGTTCCCATACGAAGCCCTTCCAGATCACAAAACTGGTCGACCTTGAAAGCCATGCCGCTGCGATTTTACCCGCGAATCTTTTCGTGTGTTCCAAGATGAACTTATACGGGAGACATTGTACCGGATTGAGGCAGAGATTAAGTCCTTATCAGATGAATGTCAACATTATATTTTGTCAAAGTACGCAGAAAAAAATAGGAAATTTGAAATTAGTTTTGATTCTCGTACGAAAACTCTAATTTGCTCCTGCAAAAAATTCGAGACCGTTGGACTTCCGTGTCGCCATCAACTTCACAGTTTGAAGCAATTGGACTGCACATATTTGCCCGGGACTTTGATTCAAAGTAGGTGGACTAATGATGCGAAGGCTTCTACACCCAGCTATGTTGATTTGAATGTGTCTCCAAAAGTGATGCAAATGGCAAGGTTCGCTACTCTACGTTCAACGTCAAGTAGGTTATGCTACATTGCATCAAAGACAGACGAGTCTTTCAAAACCGCAAGAGATGAGATGAAAAAACTAATAGAAGAATTAGAAAACTCGTTTGGTTTGAATCATTCAGTCAACCAGAGCATTGTAGTAAACAATGTTCGTGACCCTCAACGAAAACAACGCAAGCGAAAAGAAGTGCCGAAGAACAAGGTCGAGAAGAAAATTAGGCGATGTGGGTACTGCAACGGTGAGGGACATAACAAACTAACATGTCTTCAAGTCAAGCTCAGTTTGAGTACAAGCACACAGCCTACATCAACTGATTTTTTCGAAGACGGAATGGAATGACAACGATCTCCATATATCGTAAGTATCAACATGACTCCTATTGTATGTACATATAAATATTTTGAATGAAGGAAGAAAAACCGCGTTACTTAAAATTACCGACACTTTTTTAAATGGTATCAACACATTTTTCTTCCAATCTGGACATAAAGTACCGACACAATATTAGAAAGTGTCGATATAGGTTGTAGACCTATTCGCTCATAAAACCGGTATATTTATGCCGGTTATATTACAAAATTATCTATTACATTATAAATCTGGGTTCCGATGTGTAAATGTCGACACTTTTTTAAATGGTATCGACACATTTTTCTTCCAATCTGGACATAAAGTACCGACACAATATTAGAAAGTGTCGATATAGGTTGTAGACCTATTCGCTCATAAAACCGGTATATTTATACCGGTTATATTACAAAATTATCTATTACATTATAATTATGGGTTCCGATGTGTAAATGTCGACACTTTTTGACAATGTATCGACACATTTTTCTTCCAATCTGGACATAAAGTACCGACACAATATTAGAAAGTGTCGATATAGGTTGTAGACCTATTCGCTCATAAAACCGGTATATTTATACCGGTTATATTACAAAATTATCTATTACATTATAATTATGGGTTCCGATGTGTAAATGTCGACACTTTTTGACAATGTATCGACACATTTTTCTTCCAATCTAGACATAAAGTACCGACACAATATTAAAAAGTGTCGATATAGGTTGTAGACCTATTCGCTCATAAAACCGGTATATTTATACCGATAGCATTGCAAATTTACCTATTTTATTATAATATGTTGAAAGTGTCCATACTTTTTATAAAAAGGATCGATACTTTTTTTAAAGATATGTAATTTATGTTTCAATTTTTTTAATAGTGTTTCATGTTTTCCACCTACAATATTAATTTAATAATTTCATTTGCACAAAAAATTATTTGATTGTTTTGATATTTTATAAAATAATATTTAGAATTTTTAATTTAATAATAATATATATCGTAACGTAAAAAATAAATCATTAGACGCATATAATTACTAAATTAATATCTTAAAACTCACTCAAAATATAACCTTAAATTAATGTTTTCCACAGTGAAAAAAGTATAGACACTTTTATAAAAAGGATAGATACTTTACAATATAACCACTACCTATTACATTATATAAACGATACCTATTACATTATATAAGCGCTACCTATTACATCATATTTTTACCTATTATATTGAAAGTGTCCATACTTTTTATAAAAAGGATCGATACTTCTTTTAAAGTTATGTAATTTATGTTTCAATTTTTTTAATAGTGTTTCATGTTTTCCACCTACAATATTAATTTAATAATTTCATTTACACAAAAAATTATTTGATTGTTTTGATATTTTATAAAATAATATTTAGAATTTAAATTTAACAATATTAACCAAAGATAATAATAAATATGTAATATATATGTTTATTGTTTTTAATTTAATAATATGTAAGTTATGTAATAGGTAGCGCTTATATTTACCTATTTTATAAGTAAACCAGTATATTTATACCGGTTATATTACAAAATTATCTATTACATTTTTCAATCGACACTTTTTTAAATCGACACTTTGTTGTGGATATCATCGAAAACAATGCTATAGTCATGTGTTTCGATACATTTGCAAGCAGATGTAAAATACATTAGTATTGATATTTCAACAATCCTCAAATGTATATGTACACATAGAAGCAAATATGGAATAATTAATGAAAATATACACACAATATAATCACACCAAAATATAAATACACAAGAATGTTGAAATAATGTACCGACAAACAAAATTAATCCGATGAAAAAGGGTTATTTCTAACGAAGTCCGGAACATTAGAGGCCTTCAACAAATTTTCCAAATACTCTCGTATGTTTCCGCCTTTTTCTGAGGACATACATAAATAATTTCAATTATCAAACTAATGAGGTGCAATTTTACTAACAATAAACTAAATTCGCATAAGCATGAATAAATTTGTGTCATACCTAGAGTATTGTCGTTCGAATGAGAAGCAGCGTCAAAGGTATGTGGACATATGTAATTGTATTTCTATATAAACACATAAGTTGTTAAAATAATCAATGTTTGAACACATGTTCAACTGGAAAAACATATTGCATAAATGCAACTTACGGGATTATAAATCATTTTTTTCCGCTGAATCATCGACCAAAAGTGTATTTAGCTCGTTAAAATCTGGACACGCGTTCCAAACATCATTGAGATCTTTACAGTAGGTAACAGAATCGTATGTTTTGCATTTTTTTTATCTTGTTCACAAACAGTCGAACATAAATATGTAGGAATCATAGACAACGAAAAGTCAGCAAACTGTAATGACATTCATCTTACCCACACGAATAGAAAATGCTCGGAAAATACAGGTAGTTTCTCAAGTACACGGTCGACGTTATGCCTGAGATTGTAATCAAGTTTGAAGGTTAACATTCAAATGTATATTAATGATTTTGACTACAGTAATTCAATTGCTTCAAACATGTTCTAACCTCATCTTTGAAGACCAAAGGGCAACAACAAAATTGTCGACACAAAATTGCATAAATTCAAATAATCCTCTTCTGAGGACAACATCTACAACATAAAAGAAAATGAGATTAAAGTTCTACGCTTATATGTTAAAATAATGGATACAAAAGAATAGAATTAAAACCTGCAGGCAGTCTTGGGATGTAGGCAAGGACACCATTGAGATCAAAAATTAAAAGTTTTCTTGAAGGCGGCGTTGCAGACACGATATACTTGTTTGGATCATCATCTTCATCATCATCATCATCATCGTCATCATCTTCATCGTCAGCTTCATCGTCATCATCATCGTCATCTTCATCGTCAGCTTCATCTTCATTGACCGCTTGGTTGTCCACATCTGTTAAAAGAAAATAAAATAAAGTTCAGAACGTGTAAATGTTAAGAAACATAGATAATGAATTACCTAACTCGTTTGATGTCGTTGACGTAATTCGTTACGCAACATGGAGACTTCATGTTGCAATGATGAAATATCGGATCGCATTCCACTCACAAGGGAATCAATATGCTCCCGAAAATTGACCATGTATTCCATCACGGTCTTAATTGTGACATCCTCTGCAACTGGAGCTTCTTCCATCATTGCGTCTCCACTTGGTTGCTCTTCTTCATGGCCAACGGGGTCCATTTCCTCCCTCTCTTGATCTAATCCGACCTCCTTGACACGCTTCCAACCGAGTTTTTCAACAAAATCATATCCCGCTTTTTTAATAAATACCATGTCAATCTTGCGGGTTAATCAAACAGGGGCGTCATGCGAAAAATCAACTTCCTTCTTCTTCAACAGATGGGTGATGACACATCCATATGGTAGTGTAGTTGAAATTGTTGCTCCCTTTATGACCATATATACAATTGTATTAAATATGAGTTTTGCAATGTTTGGAGCCGTTTTGGATTTATACTTTGCTATCCACCAATAATCGCTGTCTCGAATCGTTGAATGTTTTCCCCCACTAGGCCGGATATACCATGTGAGCATTTTGTGAAACACTCTCGACTCTACATCGAGGTGAATTGGGCTATTTCTAGCAACCCGTTTAATTGTAGACCAATCTACACCATTTTCATCTGAATCCCCTGTATTCGCTACACCTAAACCCTCCACAATAGTTTCTGGAGATATATATATATATCCTTCCCCATGACATGTGTATTAATTCCTATTATATTAGTCTTATTAGGCTCGTGCTGTAAGGAAGCATTGTTGTAGAAGACTCTAACTAGGTTGGGATAATATCTTGGTTCTACACCAAGGAATTCAAGCCAACCCCAAGATGTAAATGTGGATTTAAAACTAAATGCATATTTATCATCAAACAAGAAACCCAGGTCAATGACACGTTCGGACGAATCTTCCTTACTTTAAAACTCGTCTGCCATCTTTGTTTCTCCATATCGGATCTAAAGTTCAGAGTTTCGAAGGACCTGATTTCCTCAGAAGAATCGTTTGTTACAGAAGGAGGTTGTGGTTGAGAAGAACTGGGTTGAGAAGAGCTTTGAGAAAGACCTCGCTTTTGACGCTGAAGTTTTGGAGCCATTTTGGTTGGATGCTATTACAATGGAACACAAACACATTCAGGAAAAAAACTTCAATATAGAAATCAATCAAACCCATAAAATATCGATATATTTACCTGAATATCTGATCGTCACTTATGATAACGCTAGAAGAAAGAGGAAGAGTTATCTTCTGCCTACTTGCCTTTATATTTAGGGTTTCTCGATTAAGAGTACTATATATAGTGAACGGTGGAAAAAACTTGATATTTAAATTAGTATCGACACAAACTAAAAAGTGTCGACACATTATTTAGACATATTCTCTCATAAAACCGGTATACTTGTACCGGTTAGATTGAAAAATTACATATTACATTATACTTTTGGGTTCGATGTTTTTGGGATCGACACTTTTTATATATGGATCGACACTTTATGGTTACATCCTGTTTTCATTCATTATGGACCAAAAATATCGACACAAACTAAAAAAGTGTCGACACATTATTTAGACATATTCTCTCATAAAACCGGTATACTTGTACCGGTTAGATTGAAAAATTACATATTACATTATACTTTTGGTTTTCGATGTTTTTGGGATCAACACTTTTTATATATGGATCGACACTTTATGGTTGCACCCTGTTTTCCATTCATTCTGGACAAAAAATATCGACACAAACTAAAAAAGTGTCGACACATTATTTAGACATATTCTCTCATAAAACTGGTATACTTGTACCGGTTAGATTGAAAAATTACATATTACATTATACTTTTGGGTTCGATGTTTTTGGGATCGACACTTTTTATATATGGATCGACACTTTATGGTTGCACCCTGTTTTCCATTCATTCTGGACCAAAAATATCGACACAAACTAAAAAAAGTGTCGACACATTATTTAGACATATTCTCTCATAAAACTGGTATACTTGTACCGGTTAGATTGAAAAATTACATATTACATTATACTTTTGGTTTTCGATATTTTTGGGATCGACACATTTTATATATGGATCGACACTTTATGGTTGCACCCTGTTTTCCATTCATTCTAGACCAAAAATATCGACACAAACTAAAAAAGTGTCGACACATTATTTAGACATATTCTCTCATAAAACCGGTATACTTGTACCGGTTAGATTGAAAAATTACATATTACATTATACTTTTGGGTTTCGATATTTTTGGGATCGACACTTTTTATATATGGATCGACACTTTATGGTTGCACACTGTTTTCCATTCATTCTGGAACAAAAATATCGACACAAACTAAAAATGTGTCGACACATTATTTAGACACATTCTCTCATAAAACCGGTATACTTGTACCGGTTAGATTGAAAAATTACATATTACATTATACTTTTGGGTTTCGATGTTTTTGGTATCAACACTTTTTATATATGGTTCGACACTTTATGGTTGCACCCTGTTGGCCATATTGTAAATTTGCCTTTTACTTCAAAGTATCAACATGACCCTTAATGTGTATAAGAAACATGTACAACAACATACTGCTAACTTTTCTCATCTCATTCATAATTATATTCACATACAAAAATATAAATCGTATACAAAATTATAAATCTTATACAAAATTAACCCTACATTTACATCATTGCATCCTTTTGTTATTCTTATGTAATATGGCAGCTTTTGTTATCTCCTGTCTTCGTTCATTTTGATTGTGGCTTACGAGATCGTTTAATATTCGCGATCGATCCCAGTCTCCAACAACCTATATTCAAATTGTCAGAACGTTAAGTATTGTCAACTACAGCATTCAATCTACGACTTTTAACAATTTTACCACAAACGAATTTTTCTATCCACTTACAAAATCACCAGTTGCCCCTGTAGAACCGATTGATTCCATCCACATCATCACATACATGCCGCAATTATGTCTGTTACAAAATTTGAAAACCACACATGTCAATTATGATGAATACTGCATAAATTAAGCTTTCTATTTGTGATAACATCTCATACCCATTCAATTGCTTATTCTTCTTATGCTCCACAAATTTGAAATTTTTCAAGGGATACTTTCCTAGAGATCCACAGGATTCAACCCAAATGCGTTTCTTATTATAAGAATCTAATATTTTAATCTGCATTAAAATAGAAGAAGTTATGCACCAAAAAAATTATGCATTATAATTTACATAATGTCCTTTCATACATACATACATACCAATCTCTTAGCATCCTTCACTCTCTGTTTAGCTGCTTCAATTGTAAACATACTATCATATATTGTTGCAACACAATCTACCATATCCAACACCAACAGATACCAATGTGAATTATGGTAGTTTATTGTGATCATGATCTGCAACAAATTTCACACCTAATTTGACAAAATTCAACATTCTATATCCGAAAACATCATTTGCAATTGGTATGGTGTCTTACCTTCTCACAGTCGGTGAATTTCACATAGTTATTCAGTATGGGACCCCAGAAGCTAGCAATACCCTCAACACTTTCTTTGATGTTGGCATCCAACGCCTGCTGCTGTAATTACGCAACAAACATTATTAATTTACCGTCTATAACACTACTTATCTCCATTTATTAATTTAACTCACCGCTAAGTGGTATGGAAGGTAGCCAATCCTCCGGAGTGACTTCTGAGAATCGTAGCATACTGTCCAGGCGAGCAAATCAATAACCTAACAAAATTAATTACACAATCAGAACATATTCAATAAGTTTTAACATTTTCTACTTTCTACTTACCACACCGCCAACCCATTCCGTAGGCTTCAACGTTGCAACGTCGTATACACTAGCGAATTGATTTCCCATTGATATTACAGAATATCTGTATGAATCATTAGGATTAATATGTTGTCATGAAATATTTAAATATAACTCACAAAGCAATATATTTCACTTACTCCGATTCTAACTCGCTATTCCATAAATAATCACAAATTGCAGCTTCGATGACATCAATTCCGCTTGGAATATTCGCTTTTTCAACCTACAATTTTGCATACAAATTTTTGTCACAACAACATAATAAAAATCAAATTAAGTTTTCTTTTATTCAACTTACCTTCTGCTTCTTCTTCTGGGGTGCAGGACATTCCGAATCCAAATCTGCTGCTATAACACTCTCCGGTGTATAAATGACATCGACTTCCTTCCTCCTCATTTCTTCCATCTCTTCTTCCTCCTCCCTCTTTTCTTCTTCATATTTTTCAGTTCATCGTATTTTTTTTCTACATAGCTCTTCATCTCTTTTATTTCACCCTTCAATTGATCTCATTCATCCAAGTATTTATCAACCACCCCCTTCACCCCCGTAAGTTCACTCCTCAATTCCACAACCTCCTTTACCACTCCCTCAAATTTTTCACCCGTCACCATCTTAATATCACCCCTTAACACCCCAACTTCTTTCACCACTTCACCCCTCAACACCTCTACTTCTTTCACCACTCCATCTATTTTTCCTTCCACTACCCCCTTATGCCTCTCAAGTGTATCTTCGACTCTCTCAAGTTTCTCTTCGACTCTTGATTGTCTTTGCATGATTTCAAATTGGATTTTTTTTGATATCAGCCAATTCAGACATCAAAATATCGAAGTTACTATGTTTTCCCTCACCGTCGTCCCACTCACCGTCATCCCCCAATACAACAATCCCTCCTTTCTTCTCCTCTGCCTCCTCTACATCCTTGCCAATAACCTTCAAAATTAAATTACAATATTAAGACATTGATTATATTCTTAATATTATTTAATTACATTTATTACCCTTTCTTGCTTCTTCGCTCTATCCAACTTCAACTTCACCATCACTCTAACCACCTCTTTTTTCCCTCATGCACGGATGCGTGCCACTCCGGTTCTTTCATAAGCCGGCACTGCCTCACAGCCCGACCAAAAATCGAACAGTGCAACCTGCATTTATAATAAAATTTATATTTTTATATAAAAACACAAAAAAGTTCTTCAACTCATTTACCTCTAAGATTGCTATGCACCCTTTGAGGTATATATGGCTGCCCTTTTTAAAGGTGATTATTGATTCAATCAATCTCGAATGGATATATTCAGCCCAATTGAATTCACCCTTCAAGCCTTCATCACAAATGAGCTTCATATGTTCTTTGTTCGTTGACGTATTACCCGTTGGACAAAGAAAGATACCGACAAGGTATAATAGAACTCTGGCCTTCAGCTCATCCCCAACGTAAGATCCACTTTTTATTTCCTCTTCAATTTCAGCATATGTCACCTTATGCTTCAAACTATATTTGGAGGCAAGTGCTTTCCAGTCCTTACTCTTACAGACTTCTACAACACTTTTGCCTTCATTTTCTACCCTCAATACGGTTGCAGCACATGGGATCCCGAGAGGAAATGAAAAAACACCATATTTAGCAATACATTGTCTGACATCAAATTACGCCATCAATGATCGACACAATTCCCTCCGAATAGGTCGATCCCTTACTCCTACTAACGATCCAAAACCTATTTCTCCCAGCACATTCAACTGACCCTTCTCCTTAAGGTGTTTAATTAATAAATTCACCCTTTTAATGCTGCATCTTGTCGACACTTCCTACATTTTTTAACAATATATAATGTTATAGTTCTTATATATTTTGTATCAACGTATTTACAAGTTTAATGAATACCTTATTTTCATGTGCTTTCCTCCGTTCTTTGTATTCTTTACTATCATTCCTTGACTGTGTGATGTAAGGTTCCTTTTCAGCATCACTCATTGAATTCCATTTGGACCTCACATCTTTTGTCACCTAATATAAAACATAAACGTTTCTTAATCAATACATTACACTAAATACTACTCAATGTCAATTTCATTTTACATACCGAACCGCTCTGTGTGCCATCTTCCTTCATCCTTTTGCATTCGGCCATACTGTCAACATTTAAAATTTGTAATCAATTTAAAGTTTATCGATACTTTAATCCAATTATCATTTCAACAATAATAACAAAAAGACATTGATACTTACTAGAAGTACATATATCCACCCTTGGGTTGCTTTCGAGTCTCGGCCTCAATTTCAAAGTCATCTGCAATTTTCCAACCCATTGACTCCATTTTTCCTTCATATATCAGTTTACGCAAATCAAATTATTTTGTTACATACACTTTATTCAATATACAAATATAGATAACTACTCTTGTGGTAAAACGGTTTTCTTCAAAAGAATTTGAATGGCCACACCAAAATGTGTCGGCACATTTATACAACCTATAATATCATTTTCTACCTATAATATTTAATAAAAGTATCGACATTTACATTTTTTCTTGAATATCACTTTCTACCTGCAATCGTTCCCAAATGCTTCTTTACTCCAAAACCCCAAACAACACGTAAAAACCCTATCGCGATTACTGTAATAATAAAAAATTAGGGTTTCGACAACATACTTTTCGATTCGACTGCAACAACAAACAAACAAACTTCGCTTTAGAAACGCCTTCTGAAATGCAGCAACAATTATGCTTCGATTTCACAAACTCGTCCGTTCTATCTATTTTCAGAGGATATTTAGCTTATATTTTCATCGGATATGTTATTTATATTTAATCGATACAAATACAAAAGTGTCGATACTTTTATGTCAGGTGTCGATACTTTCGAAAGGATAATTACCTATTTCTTTGAAAGTGTCGATAATTTATTACACGTACTTACGAAAGTATCGACACTTTCAATATATCCGGTATCATTTTACCGGTTTTATCATTTTGATACCGGTTTTATCATATTTTTACCTGTTATATCGTTGTGGATCGATATTTTTTTTTAAAGTATCGACACATTATAGGCGCTAAAACTGCTTCTCTTTTAAATTCACAAAGTGTCGATCCTTATATAAAGTATCGACACTTTCAATATATCCGGTAACATTTTACCGGTTTTATCATTTTGTTACCGGTTTTATCATATTTTTACCTGGTATATCGTTTTGGATCGATACATTTTTTAAAAGTATCGACACTTTATAGGATTTAAAACTGCTTCTCTTTTAAATTCACGAAGTGTCGATCCTTATATTAAAGTACCGACACTTTAAATGTATCCAGTAGCGCTTTACCGGTTTTATCATTTCTATACCGGTTTTGTCATAGTTTTACCTGTTATATCGTTTTGGATCGACACATTTTTAATTTGGATCGACACGAACCGGTAGCACAATTTTTTAATATTTCTTCATGACTTAGACCTACTTTTATAAGTATGGACACTTTTATAAAAATGATATATACTTTTTTTTAAAGTTATGTAATTTATGTTTCAATTTTTTTTAATAGTGTTTCATGTTTTCCACCTACAATATTAATTTAATAATTTCATTTACACAAAAAATTATTTGATTATTTGATATTTTATAAAATATTATTTAGAATTTAAATTTAACAATATTAACCAAAGATAATAATAAATATATTTTCACAGTGAAATAAGCATGGACACTTTTATAAAAAGGATAGATACTTTACAATATAACAGGTAAAAATATGACAAAACCAGATTCATTATGACAAAACCGGTAATATTTACTTGATATGTTAAAAGTATGGACACTTTTATAAAAATGATAGATACTTACCGATAACCAAAGTTTACCGGTTACCAAATTTTTTAATAGTTTTTCAAATTTTCTACCTAAAACATTATTAGTTGTCAACATAATAGGTACCGCTAAACCGAATTTATTAAATACATTTTAATGTATCCGGTAATGTCGTATATTAGCCGTATATTAACCCACCTTTCCTGAGACAATCCCCATCCCCACCCACCCCTCTTTTCATCCTTATCTCTACTTTTCTTTCTTCAATATTTTTCCACAAAATTATGTGATGGGTGGTTTCTACTTTTCTTACTTTTATATTTTTCCACATAAATCTGTGGTGGGTGGTTTGTGACAATTTTATATTAAAAAATCTGAAATAAATAACTATTTAAATGAATAGGACCCTCCAAAAATTATTTGGAAGAATAACCTCCCAATCGTCCACATCGGACGACCTTACAGTTAACAAACTGCGTGTTAAATCCTCACACTGTCCAACACGCGAGATACATCCGACGTGGGAGCACTTTCCGGTTAAGGCAATAAAATAATTGTATAAAATGACCTCGCACATTGTGAAGCGCGAGGTAACCTTTATGATCCAAAATATCTCGAGATTTACAAGGACCTCGCGACCCTGCAAAGCTTGAGGTTATTTCGAATTCCATATAACAACCTAATTTAAAACGTAGAAATTAAATGAATATAATAAATAAATATAATGTTGAACTATATTTTGATATAGCAATTAAGGCAAAATGTTTTTGGACTTGAATTAAATTTATTCAAAGTTTTCAAAAATAATTCAAAGCCCATTTAACTTGGCAATGAGCACAAATTGTTTTTCTAGAAAGAATTACCGATACCAAAGGTAAGGGAAGTATCGATACTCACTAGGTAGTCTCAATACTACCAACATTGCTCAAATTCTAGACTGCAAAAATGGTGTCGCTATTACTTTACATATTAGTATCGATACCGTCAGGCCCAACAGCTAGTTTCATTTAAAAATATAAAGGAAGTACCGGTACTCCCCATAAGAGTACTGATACCCTCTGTTATGGGCAGTTTTGTTTTGCAGAGAAACATCCCCAACTGCTCTAAAAGACTCTCAACGGCTAGAAACAGCCAAAACTTCATTCCATTGTATAAATATAAGTTCAAGACACTTATCCAAGCATTCAAACACAAGAGAAGAGTTTTTCATTCCTATTTTACTTTCTCTTGTAAATATTTTGTTCTTGTGAGCTTTATTTTGTAAACACCCTACCTTTAAGAGGTTTTATTGTTCTTTTACCTTTGTAAAAGGGGATTGGTTCTAGTTTAGCCAAGTGAAAAACAAGGGAGTGTAAAGGTTATCTCTTGATCTTGTAAAAAGAAAGAACAAATTAGTGAATTTGTTAGAAAATCCTTAGTGAGGAGCTAAGGTAGTGGAGGTAGACTTAGTTGAGAAGTCGAACCACTATAAATATCTGTGCAAAACTTTGTATCTTTTATTTCTCCTTACTCCCTAAACAATTTTTGCCAATTCGTCCCTCTTGCACATTTTTCGGTTGTTCAAATTGAGCCTCTTCGAATCTTAACAATTGATATCTTTTTAATTAAATATTTTATTAAGGGGGAGTTTTTTCAAAACAATTTTTAAAATGTTTTTGCTATATCAAAAAGGGGGAGATTGTTGAACTATATTTTGATATAACAATTAAAGCAAAATGTTTTTGGGCTTGAATTGAATTAATTCAAAGTTTTCAAAAATAATTCAAAGTCCATTTAACTTGGACTTGAGCACAAAATGTTTTTCTGGACAATAAGTACTGATACTGTTCTTACAGTATCAATACCTCATGAACAGTACCGATACTGTTCATATGGTACCGATATCAAAGGTAAGGGAAGTATCGATACTAACTAGGTAGTATTGATATTATTAGCATTGCTCAAATTCCAGAATGCAAAAATGGTACCGATACCCAAAGGGGTACTGATACTACTTTACATAGTAGTATCGATACCATAAGCTTAGTATCGATACCATCAGGCCCAACTACTATTTTCATTTAAAAAAAAGGAAGTACCGATACTCCCTAAAGGAGTACTGATACCATCTGTTTTAGGCAGTTTTGTTTTGTAGTAAACATCCTCAACGGCTCTAAAAGACTCTCCTTAATAATATTGAATATGTTTTACTCGTTTCAATCAATGGTATTCTATCAATGGTATTCTAGGAGATACATTCCATCCATTGAGTGGGTTGATACAAGGCGACCCCATAAGCCCTTATTTATTCCTTATTTGCACAGAAGGTTTAACAACTCTCCTTAATAATTGTTTCTCACGGAAGTCTAATTGACATATGTGTCTCTCGGAGTGCGCCACTCCTCAACTATCTTCTGTTTGCAGACGACTGTTTAATTTTTTGGAGGCTTCTACTGTGGAAGCTTTAAACATTAAAAATCTCTTGCAGATCAATGCGCAGAGTTTCGAGCATCTTGTACACTTTGTCAAATCATGGGTGTTTTTTGGATCGAACGAAAACACCTTTATCAAGGAAGTTTTAAGAGAATTTTAGAGGTGAATATTTCTGATTGCCCGAAAAATCTTTGGGACTTCCTGTTGTTGTTGGGTGAAATAAGCGTCATGCTTTCGTAGCTTTGGTGGATAAATTCAAAGGTAAGATAAATAGTTGGAGCTCTCGGCATCTCTCTATGGGTGGTAAAGAGGTCTTTATTAAGTCTGTCCTCCAAGCTTTGCCCTTCTTTGCCATGTCCTATTTCCTTCTCCCTAAGACTCTCTAAAATAAGTTCGAATATATCATGGCTCACTTTTGGTGGTCCCATAATAATACTAAAAGAGGGGTTCATTGGTTTACATGGTATAATTTAAGCGTTTTGAAGGATAAAGGTGGGATGGGCTTTAGAGATATGGGAAAATTTAACATTTACTTTGTTTGCTAAGCAAGGCTGGAGGCTCCTTCATAATTCAGATTCCCTTGTGATGTGCATTTTTCGAGCCAAATATTACCCGTCTTCCACCTTCTTAATAGCTTGTTTGGGCTCCAATCCCTCTCTGATTTGGCGAAGTGTGTGGAGCTCTAAGAGCCATCTTGAAGCTGGTATTTGTTGGAGAATAGGAACGGGAGATTTGGTATCTATTTGGAATGTTTACTAGCTCCCTAGAAATGACAAGATGAAGATTTCTACGGAATCAGTTGAGGGATTAAATGTTGTAACTGATCTGATAAATCAAAGTGAAAGATCTTGGAATTTGGGTCTTCTAGAATCTAATTTCTCGAGGGAGGAGACTGACAGGATTTAGATGATTTGTATACCTTCCTTGATCATCAGGGATTCTCAGGCCAGGAGTGGGGGACGAATGGGGCTATACACCGTTTGTAGCGGATATAAGATGCTATCTGAGGGTCATTTGGTAGATTCGAACGTCAACGCACATTAAACAAGTTGTGGAAGATTGACTGTCTGACTAAGGTGCGTATTATTCTATGGAAAATTTTCAATTATTTTGTGCCTACTTTCCAGAATCTTTTTTCTAAGAGAATAGCCCAAAACCCTTTTTGCCCGATGTGTCCTCATCATACTGAATTTGTTATTCATGTGGATCGCGATTGCCCTTTCGCTCGAAACGTGTGGCATTATCTTGGTTTCACTTGACCTACTAACGTGTTAGCCTTAAACTATATGGAGTGGTTCAAATGTGTAACAATTAATTTGGAAAAACAAATATTAAAACAGCCGTAATCACAATATGGGCTCTTTGATTCTCAAGGAACAAACTAGTTTATGAGGGTAAATATCGAAGTAATGCATAAGTGTTTACTTTTGTGAAGGTTTACCTGAATGAGCTTAAGTTCTTGACAAGCTCTCTTTGCCACCTGGATCCAAACTCATCGTCTTTGTGGAGCCCCCTTTGGATCCTGTAGACATCAATTTTTTTCATTTAAATTTATTATTATTATTAAAATTATTATTATTAGTATTATAATTATAATTATAGTTATATATTATTTATTAAATATTACAAAGCCCAATTACAATAACCCAGGCCCAACCAGAATCGACCCATATCCCAAATGGAAACCCTAAATTGATTTAGGGTTTCATCTAGGGTTTTCAAACCCTAGCCCCCAGCTGTTTCCAAGATCCCAGAAGGCCAGCCGCCGTCAGTATCATCAGCCGTTGGATCTGGCAAGATCCAACGGCCCAAAAGGGTTCCAGATTGAAAACCCTAAGGTTTTCAAACCCTAGCTGCCGCCTTCAGGTGTTCCAACCCGCTGTAGCCACGACACCACCGCCTCTTCGAAGACTCCAGAAACACCACGCCGGCCGTCCACGTCGCAGCTATGGGTGAGTCACCACATAGTTTGGTGACTCACCAGAACTCATCTCTGGAACCGGTCCAACGAGAGCCTCGGTGGTGGCTATAAAAGCCACCACTGAACCTGTGAAAAAAAAAGAAAAGCAAGGACAGACAGCAGAGAACAAAAAAAAACAGAATAGAAAAGAAATAAAGAAAAAAAAAACAGAGAGGAAAGAACCGAACAGAGACGAACCCACAACCAACATAAAACCAAAACAGAAAACAAAGAAAGAAGGAAGAAACTTACCCTTGGAGCCTTGACCACCATCGGAAGCACTAAACATCGCCGGAGAACAGAAAATACCGAAGGTATTTTCGTAGATTTACTCGATTAGGAGTCTTTTAGGGAAAACAAAGACCGGAATCGGTCTTAGGGCGTTTAGATCTACGCTTTGGGGGTGTTTTTGGTGAATTCCGACCACCGTTATGGTGGCCGGCGGCGGTGGCCGGCGGCGGAATACGGTGGCCTATGGCTGCCGGTTTCCCTCCGGCGAGGGAAACTAGAGAGAAACCAGAGAGAACTCTGGTTCTCTCGTTTTGAGAGAGAATGGAAATAGGCAAATGAGAAGCTTGGCCCTTCGGACCAGGCATTTAGGGTTTTTAAAACCCTCCCCGAACGACGTCGTTCTGGGGAGGGTATCTGTGTAATTTAAGAAAGGGTAAACCCTTTTCGCAACCCTTATAGTTCTGTAACTTTGCAATTTAGTCACTGAAATTAACTTTTAATCATTTTAATTTAGTGTTTAAATTTTATTTTATTATATTTTAACCATTAACTGTATTTATATATATTTAGGAAAAATATCAAATTTAGTCCCTCATAGTTTATTAATTATTATTTAAATCACGTATTAATTAATTAGGTTAAATTACACTATTAATCATTATCTTTCATAATATTTCGAATTATTACCTTTATTTTTAATACTTTATATTTAGTTTTATAATTTTTGAATTTCTTTTATTTTGATCATTATTTAATTACAATATTATTTTGTTATTACTTTTATATTTTAATTATTGCTTTAATTATTATTATTATCTTAGTCATATAAATATATATATATTTTTTTATAATAATGTTTATTTATTTTCGATATCAAAGAAAAGAGCAGTCTTAATATAACTGGATGTCCTATTCTGGTATTTTAAATAATTAAATATTATAAAAATTATATTTTAGTTTTATTTAAAATATTAAAATTTTAATATATTTTTATTTATTAATATCAAAGAAGAGAGCTGTCTTAATATACCTAGAAGTCATTTTCTGATATTTTTGAATAAATAAATATCTTACTATATTAAAATAAAATTTTTTTTATTTATTTTTTAATATTGAAGAAAAGAGCTGTCTTAAGGCACCTAGAAGTTCTTTTCTGATATTTTTAAATAAATAAATATTTTTTTATATAATTTTGAAATAATAGAATTATAAATTAAATATATTTTTGAATTTTTAAAATTTTAATAATAGAGACAATTTATAATTAAAAAGTACCAATTTTGGGCGTTGTAGGGGTGCTAATCCTTCCCTAAACGTAACCGACCACGAATCCATTTTATTATTAAAAAGAACGAATTTTTGGTTATAAATGCAGATCAGTTCATTTTTTTTTAATTGGTGTTTTCTTAAAACTCTTTTAAAAAAAATAATTTTTAGGTATTCGACCTACCTGATCCAAAAGGCCGATGGCGACTCCCAAATTATTTTCAAAATTATTTATTCACATAAATTTTCCCACCAAATTTAAAATTTTTGTGCCCGGACGAAAACCGGTTACGACAGCTTGGCGACTCCGCTGGGGACCAAGTCATGCTTTGAAATCAATTATAAATTGTCTTTATTAATTAAAAATTAAAAATTCATACATTTAATTTTTAATTCTTTCTTTTCAAAATTTTTATATATACTTATTATTTTCATAATATTTATATGTTGTTTAATGCTTTATATTCAAATATTAAATTTTATTATTTATTTGTTAGAGGTTTGAACATTTCTCCTCACACACAACACTTGCATTGCATAACATAAAGCTCTATAATTGCGTTTGTCCCTTTTAAGTGAGAGTGAAAGCGACGTCTTCGTGAGAATTTATTCTCTGTGTCAGACCTAGCAAGTAACTTTCGGGGTTCATATGCTCTATGTCTTCGTGAGAATTTATTCTCCGTGTCAGGTATAGAGAAATGTGTCCTCTCGAATTGAACTCGATCCATTTAAGTCTGTAATGGATTAGGATTGAGGGTTGATAGCCCAAAGGGGCATCAACAAGGACAATTCGAGTACCTTTACTCCTAGAACTGAAACCATGCATGTAATAAACCTTAGAACTTCTCCTGATCTAAACCTCTGTCCTTAGGTGTACACAAAGGAGAAATAAGCTTTAGCTTTTAATTTTTTAATTTATTATTTTTTCTGAATAAATGCCTGCGAACTAAAAATCATGCGGTTAGGTTAAATTTTCCAAACAAAGCATTGAACTAGAAAGCATGAGGTTAAGATTTATACCTTGATAGATAGATTTTTTTCATTAGTTGGTACTAACTATTTTATTTTTTCTCATTTCTTTTGTTTGCATTGCATGATCATAGCATAACCAAAAGGTGTTTACTTGAAAGACTGTTCATCATATTGGAAAGAAATCGTAAATGGACAAAAAGTTTTATGATCAAACAAAATATGATGCGGCCAAAGAAAGACATTCTGAGGAAACTCCGAGGATAGAAGCAAGCTATGCACCCAAAGATCGTATGACCATTAAAGAGCAAGAGGAGATACGAGAAATAAGAGAGCAGATGTCCAAGATGATGGATAGAATATCTGTGTTGGCCAAAGGAAAAGAGATTCCAGCACAGAAAGAGAGAGAGCTCAATGAACCTAACTCTGCAGTTTCAGATACGCAAGGGATTTCGATTCCTAACCAACTTGAGAAATTACAGACAGTCATCATTCGTATTCACAAATCGTATGGAGATACCAAAGAAATGGTGACAACCGTACAAGCTCCCAGAGAAGAGAAGAAATCATGTAATCAGAAATCATCAAAGTTTGGTCTGCTCCCGATGTCTAAAACTCAGGTTCAATCCAAGACAAAAGGTGGCTCTCATCTTGATACTATCCCCATATCATATAAAGAGTTGTATGAGAAGCTATTTGAAGCACAAGAAGTGGATCCATATTATATAAAACCGTTCCAACCTCCGTATCCAAATTGGTATGACATCAACGTTCATTGTGAATATCATGCCGGAGCTCAAGGACATACCATCGAGAATTGTCTTGCCTTCAAACGCCGAGTCCAAAGTCTTTTGGATCATGGAACCTTACAATTTATGATAAATGATCGACCTAGTTTGGTAACCAAGGGTCCTGATAGATTAATACCAAAAGTCTTCAAAGGTAAGAATATCAGTAGGGGCGCCCAGAGAGAAGAAGATTTGCTGAGGTTTGAAGCTCAAATACGTCATTTGAAGATTGAAAACGATAAATTGAGCACCAAAATGGAAACCATACATGAAGATTTCCAGAAGGTCAGTCAAGCTTTTCAAAATGCTGGTATAGGAAACACCCCAGAAGAGTGGATAGCAGGGGTCACCAAACTGAAAAAGAGTTGCAACATACATGAAGATCTTGTCCAAAAACTTTTTGAACACAAATGTTTTCTCACAAAGGAAAATGATCAACTCCGAGAATTAACATAGGAGATGAAAGAACACCAGAATGTCATGGAAGAAGCTGCAGTCCAGACAAGCAATATGGCCCATAAGCTGATAAACTAACTTGGTTTTAGGGAAGAAAATGGGAAAGTTATTCCCTATATGTAAAGTTTTGTTGAAGTTAGGACTAAAAGTAATCCCCTACATGTAAAAGTTTTGTTGATGTACTGAAGCTTTTGTGTTCAATGAAATCTGTTCTAAGATGATCACTCTTAAGTAACACCTTTTCATACATGCATTTACATTTTGTATCTGTGCATTTTCATTTTGTATTTTTATATCTTTGAATTGCACATTTTGCATTCTTATTTTTCCATTTATGCATTTTTCACATTTTTATTTAAGTACTGTCATGTACTTTAATTATAAAAACATATAAATAATTCATGAAAGGTTTCTGTAACAGTAAAAACCAAGATCATTCATTTATTTTACTGTACCATCATCATGAAAACAATGGAGCAATCTTATGAGGGACTACAAGACCATTGGCCAGAACCATTGACAGGGTTACCTCGGGATACAAGGAAAGAAGTTTCAGATTCAGTACCAGATGGATCAGATCAAATTATCCAGGGAATGGAATCTGATAAAGAAGATACAACTGCTATAGAGAAATCGTGCTATCAGATTGAAGAGTCGAGAAAGATAATATACCCTGGGGCATCCCACTCAAACTCAAAGAATAGCCTCATTAATTATTCACAATATGAGGAGAAAGTCAAGAGAACAGAGAAAGCAATCAGAAACATGAAAGATGTTAGTGCCTACCACAAAGAATTAGAAGCAAGAGAGCTCAGCTTGATTCCAGATTTGATTATTCCCCATGAATTCAAAATGCCTGATTTTGAGAAATATGATGGCACCAGTTGTCCCTTAATCCATTTGAGAATGTTTTGCAGAAAAATGGAAGGATATTTGAGTTCTAATGATTTATTAATTCACTCTTTCCATGATAGTCTTGTTGGCCCAACAATAGTATGGTACAATCAGTTGACCCAAGAACAGATCAAGAGATGGGTAGATCTAGCTGATGCATTTTTGAGACAATATCGATATGTTAAAGGCTTAGTTCCAACACGTATGGATCTTCGAAGAATAAAGAAGAAAACCAATGAAAGATTTCAAGAATATGCCCTAAGATGGAGAAGAGTGGCAGCACAAGTTCAACCTTCCATGTTAGAAGAAGAAATATCACGTATGTTTCGTGATTCTCTTCCAGCGCCTTTCTTCGAGTTAATGCAGGCAAATCCGACAAACGAATTCGAGAATCTTGTGACAAGTGGAGATTTAATTGAGAATGTAATCAGTGAAGAAAACTTAAAAGTCACATCCAAGAGCCCGACTGATCAGAAAACAAAAGCTGATGATATGAATGTATGTCACATCCAGAATCCCCGCAACTGCAAAAGAAAAAGAGCAAGTAACTGTTTGGATCGACCAAAGAAAGACATACGATCAAGAAAAACTTTGGAAGTGTTCCAAACTTCCATTTCAGACTTGTATCCTCATTTGGTTAAAGGTCAATACATCACACCAAGACCAACTAAAATGACATCAAACCCTTCTGCTCATAGCTATGATCAAGATAGTATTTGTAATTTCCACTTGGGGGTAAAAGGGCATTCTACAGGCGATTGTAGGCCATTGTTAAAAGAAATTGAGATGCTTGTTGACAAAGGGGTTTTGACACAAGAAATGATCAAGAAATGGGGGGCAAATGAAGAAAAGAATCATGATCCTATTACATACCATTATAGGAGTAATAAGGCATAATAAAATAAACAAGTGGAAGTGTTATCTACCACTGTAGTACTTTTCTACTTTCAGCATCTTGTTTGAACTTGTTTTTTACTTCCTCCACCTTTTGTGCAATAAATAAAATATGTATTGCTTTTATGGTTATGAGCAAGGAATCAAATTTTAATCTTGAAATTATTGAGTATCAAGTAGATTAGATATTCTTTTAATTTTTCAAGAGTTATAGATCTATTGGCAAGTGGTAAAATTATATCTTCAATATCCCATCCAATGCCAATTACTCAAACCAAATCCTGACACTACAAAGATTCTGAAGAAATATCTCCACCTGTTTTTACACCTACTCCAGATGTTTACCTTTTCGGATATAGTTGATTGATGATACTACATTCCACCATATACGACTTCAAAAGTCACACATTTGTCCTTCCAAAACCATCATAAACCAAAAGACCTCAAAAGAACCAAACTTTCAATTATCCATGAATCTTACTGCAAGAAGAGACGAGATGAGGCATCATGGACCAACTCATTGATGATAATTTCAATTGATTAGGGCATACTCAAAGAAGAAGGGGAAAGTGATTGATTGAAATACATATATCATGCATTAATTACATTTTTTCATATAAATAAAGTTAATCTTGAATATTCATCCCCAGTGGATACCTCTTTTTACAAAGGTTTCTGTGTATGAGATGATGAACGGCATTGTTTCATTTATCCCTTAATATATATATATATATCCTTTGTTGTCCCCATTTGAGCCTGAATAATTTTTCTTCTAATTCAACCCTAACCAAGGATCACCTTCTACATTGGGAGGCAAGGTAAAGGATATTGGCTCACAAGAATAAAGATTGTCAATACAGTTTTATTACGAAGACAAGTTTCCATGAAGTCATGAAAGTTTTGAACTACAAAGTATGTCAAATACAGAGTGCTTGAAGATCAATCCAATCAAGAATAATGGAAAACCTCCAAAATGCAAAAGGAAAAGGAGGTGCTCAAAGCAATTGAAGTATTATACTCATCCAACAAAGAAAAAAAAAAGAAAAAAAAAGGGAAAATTGAATCAAGATGGGTGATTTATTGAGCCTCAAGTTACAAGGTTGATCAAGTACAAACAAGAAGAATAAGAAATGCTGAAGATATGAGAAATTGGAAATGAATCCAAAATTTGACAGTTTAGAGGGATCCAAATGATGGAAAAATCCCCAACAAAGCAGATCCAAGTTAAGCAAGGCAAGATTGATGGCATTAGAATGAATTGATCCTTGGTTTGATTACCCTTAAACACTTATTTTGGGCCTTTTTATCCCTTTCTTTCGTAACCATAAGCCATGGCCTACGTTACGTACCTGAAAAGTCCATTTTAATCATACATGGATTTCTAATTAAAAGAGAATATCATCAGAATTCATTCTGCTTCTTCAAGATTGATTTTTATTTGCAAAAATTGGTTTTTAAAATCTTTAATGCATGATATGAAAACTGATAAAAGGAGGGTTCAAGATATAAATTTTTAAATAACATCTTAGAACCAAAGGAGGATTCGAGTTGAAAACCTGAAAAGGCGGCTCGAATATTGAATGATGCAACAAACGACATAAAAGATGATCTTAAGCTCTTAAATGAAGCACCACACATCTCAAAAACGTTCCTGAGATTCTGGAAACAAGAAGCATCTCTACAAGATGAGCATACCAATCATTTCTTCAAGTTAGTGAAAGCCCGAAGCGACATACTGAACCAACTTGAAAGAACCTACTTTACCAAAATCAACCTACACCTCAAATCAGTCAATAATTTTGACACTTGCCATAGGACTATGATTTTTGAATGATTTAAAAGTGTAGTTGATTTATTTGATATTTATTAAACTCATTGTTTATGATCTGATTCTATTGTGAACCTAAGAAGGGCAATACTTTGTAAAAGTCTTTCATTCTTCAATAAACAAAGGAGGAAAAAACATTTTCAAACAGGACAGTCTCAAATGAGAAAGGTCCTTGAAGCAATTGTTGTTTATTCTACCTCTGTAGTAGAAAAAGAATGAACGAGGCCAGAATAATGAAGCACTTCACATTTCTGAAGGCAAGTGGTCCAAGAAGCCAGAAAGTATGGATAATTGAACTTGTGACACTCCCCTATGACATTATTATCAACTCATCAAGAAAGATTATCTCATGCTGAGGGCGATAAGCATCACCAGACAGATTATTTTCCCAAACCATCAATTCATGTTCTCTAGAAGATTACATCATAAAGCCAGGAATAAGTCACTACATGCACTCTGGTTATACTATGATGCTGGCTCAAGTCTTGATACATTATTGCTACTTCTTCTATACTGATCATTTTCTTTGTCATGATGATATCCATTATGTCCTTCAGAAGATTGCTAAATTTGAATTTGAGGACTTAGGGCACAAAACAAGACATTGGAACAGAATCTATCCTTATAGGCCTTTTATATAAGTAAGGTTGTTACATTGGATGTCACCAACAACAAGGTCGAATTCGACAAATCTACTCATCAATTGCTCCAACCGATACCATTCAGTTCTTGCACATATGTTTTCAAAAATATGCCAAGACAGTAGAAGACAGCCTCTGCATTATTGATCCCAGAAGAAAAAAAGAGACAGGACATTGATATCACCAGAGAACATGTCTCTAGCAGCTCCTTATGTATGGTTTTTAAGGAAACCTAGAAGCATTTCTACCTCATCAGGTTCAAGTGGAACAATTTTATTTCTTCCAACCCATACCAGATTCCATTTTCAGCACTCATTAAGAACATACTTCTGGACACTCGAAGGTAGCTCATCGTCATAAAGCTTCAAGAGCCTTACAGATCCTTTCTGTCAATTTGGCACTTCCTGTACATGTTTAAAACAGTTCAACTTTGTTCTTGGATCCCATGAAGGCCATCATTTCTTTGTCAATGGAAAAGCATCAGCACATGGAGGAAGCAGAATAAGAGAAAATCTGTTCTCAATTGGCAGAATTATGAATATAGCCCTTTTCAGTGTAGTAGCATGAAAATGCTTCGAATCTACAAATTCTGGCTCTACATCGAATAAGTACTGTGATATTCCAGTCCAAACATTAACTGGAGCAAGTGCCATGTGCTCATAGTAGAAATAAGAAGACTCAATAGCATCTTCTGGAAGTGTTCTTTGAATTATCTGATATGGTTTGGTATGAAACCACAGAATCAATCATTGAATTTGGAAGATGGATGTGCTCATAGCATCTTCTGGAAGTGTTCTTTGAATTATCTGATATGGTTTGGTATGAACTCTAAAGTCAATCATTGGATTTGAAAGATGAATTTTGCTCATAGTAGAAATAAGGAGACCCAATAGCATCTTCTGGAAGTGTTCTTTGAGTTATCTGATATGATTCAGTAGGAAGCCCAGAACCGATTATTGGAATTGAAAGATAAACTGCATGATCATCTTCATTAAGAAGCTTCTTTTCAAGCTTCCTCTGCTTCTTCCTTTTCCACAAATCATAGCACAAGTTTTGCCTTTGCTTGTAATTGGGATCATTGCATAATGGCTTCCTATCTTCTACCATAAGAAGTGCGTCAGTAACCTTAGCCATTTGATCAACACATATAAAATCTGTCAATTCTGCAATTGATGAATCTGAACCACATCTCTCCATGGTTATTGAAGCTTCAGCCTCTGAGAATCCCATTTTTGTCAAGTATAACAGTTTACTCTCCTCATCAAAATCAGAATTCATGATTTCCTCGATATCAGAAGAACTATCAATATATATGAAATCATCCTGAAAGATCGCTTCATAATCAGATGAGTTGTTATCAGAATCAACATGTTGCATGGGTGCGGATTTTTGATGAGATTATACCACTGTATATGTAGTCTTGTTATTGCATCAGATTACTGTTTGCATAAATTGGTTTCTCTCCCAAAGAAAAATATATTTCAGAGATGACCTTCATTGAAAGATGATAAGCCACTGTGTCAACCTGGAATGAATGATTGAGTACTTCTTAAGTTTGTGACAACATGAAGAGAATTCCTCCAGTTACTTGACAACACTGCTGTTTATTGACACCCTAATGAGAGCATTCAAGATAAACAGATTTGGGGCACGAATAAATCCACAAGTACCTACAACAGTGCATTGTCAAAATTAGACCTCAAGAGGATCATGATATTCCAGTCAAACAAACATTAAGAGTAAATCAGAATCAGGATATTGGGGCATCTCGAAAGCCCATTTCAGATAGAAATGTTTCATGTGGGATATCTTGAGGGCTCATTTCCACCAGAAATAGAATATTGGGGCATTTTGAAGGATCACAGCAATATGAATATTTGGGCATTCTTGGAGGCTCATCTCAACAAGAAGTAATGTTAAGCACACTTTTAACATCTGTATCAGCAAATATTGGGGCATTTTAAAGCTCACTTCAGACAGATCCATGTGGGATATTTTGAAGACTCAGATTAACAAGAAGCAAATATTGGGGCATGCTGAAGACCCACAATATCCGGTGTAAAGATCATTGACTTGAACAAATATTTCCAATGAGACAGAAAGATATGAAGAATGAAAATGGTGAAACATTGACAGTCGAGCTGACTATACATAATTGCTTCGTTCATCAGTGTGTTCTTTGATAAACTACATTACGGTTGCATGAATAAAGATTATCCCCAGGCAGACCACTCGATCCAGAGTTCAGTTCCTTAAGATCTCAGCATTGAATTTGGCCTTCTGTGTGTCGGTGATAATTTCATATTTCTTTGAGATTCCTAGCAAATAGTTTCAACCATACTATTGAGATTATAAAACTGTTTTTCACATCAGTTTTTGCTTCCTTGATGACATTGAAAAGGGAAACTCGACTCTCACTGTTATTCCCGTTGTTATTTGGGATCATCATTGCTAGCCAAGATGAACTGAGTTTTCATCTATTTTGGTTTTATCATTTGTATTTCATCCCCAGCTGCAAAAATTCCATGGATAGTTTTCTGTACATTGATCCTACAGTTAATGTGTTTCTACTCCCTACAAAGAACATTATAGAAGAAAATGTGATCAGTATCACATTTGTCTTTACCCGAGATGATATCAAGATCAGTTAGTGTATCCTATTCAATTCGACACCAGCATATCTTGCGGATTTGACTAATATTTTTGTCATACCAACATTACACTTGAATCCCCACTGAGTTTTGTTCTCAAGTGGTCTTGTGACGTTATTCAAAAGCTTTGAACATTAGGCAAAGAGCTTACATGATTGAAAAATATTGGCAGAAGCCACAGTAAAGGATGAATGTGTTGTCAAATGTTTTATGAACATCTGATCAGAAACCACAATAAAGGATGAATGCACTGTCAAATGTGTTACAAACCTGCTATTCTGATGCTGAACCAATGTTATGATCATATGGTTTCCATTTATTGATCCAAGATGAAGTTTGTCTTCTTCAACCCCAAGATTAGAAGTGAGATATAATGAAGATTTCTGTCCAATGAAAGTTGAAATTTTAAACAAGAAACTAATGGGGTCAACTAAGGTTGAACTACAGGTTGTTGTTAAGCATCTCGACATGATATTAGTCCAAGTTGCCTTATTCGAGATCTGATTATATGTGGAGACATGAAAGGAATTGGAATAAATCCTCCTTGTGATATGTTTCAAGAGTCAAATCAGATCAGACTCTACTCTCCTAATTAATCCCTGCTGAGTCAGGCATATCTACATCTACACTCTTCAAAGATGATAGATTCTCTTTTTAAAGATGACAGATTCTCTTTTCAAAGATGAAAACTTTATGGTATTTCTACACAAGTCCAAACAAATAAAGTTGGTTTTATCCAAAACAAAATGAGGCATCAAGGTCATAGTTTTGACTACGACAAGAGTTCCACAAGTGAAACATTTCTTCTAAGACTTTCATGAAGCAAAGAAGACAGCAAAGATATAAGTTGATCAGATGATTCTGCATGAATGCAAGCTTGATAACATAAGTTGCTACACTGATATCCAGAGGTAACCCTGGCAATAAATGATGAAGTGAAGGAAGACCAAGTTCACCACTTTGAAGTCAAATGAAGATTGCATCAACATTCATGCATTCATAAGAATATCATTTACACAATAGACAATGCATTACATTGATACATCTGAGTGCATTCAAACATGAAGTTTTACAGATCTTCGGAAGAACAAGAAGATTCATGGTAAGAAATACCTTACAAGAAGAAGGTATTCAAAACCGCAAATACAAGAATCATACAAACATCTGAAGAAGTGATAGATGCAATCCACAAGAATGAAAATTATCTTGAGATTAGGGCATGTTACCCAATCAATATGTTATTTTGAAACATAATGAGAAAACGATTTTCATAGTTTCTCATTTTATCTTTTCTAAAATGAAATTGTTGAAAAGTAAGAAAACGATTTTCTTAGTTTTTTTCTTAGTAAACTATTTCTCACATCTGTAAGTCCTTCAGTGCATGATGTTTCCAAAAAGCCTTCGGGAGCTTTTTGATGTTTTCAAAGCCTTCGGGTCATCTGTAAGTCCTCCAGTGCATGATGTTTCCAAAAAAGCCTTCGGGAGCTTTTTGATGTTTTCAAAGCCTTCGGGTCATCTGTAAGTCCTCCAGTGCATGATGTTTCCAAAAAGCCTTCGGGAGCTTTTTGATGTTTTCAAAGCCTTCGGGTCATCTGTAAGTCCTCCAGTGCATGATGTTTCCAAAAAATCCTTCGGGAGCTTTTTGATGTTTTCAAAGCCTTCGGGTCATCTGTAAGTCCTTCAGTGCATGATGTTTCCAAAAAGCCTTCGGGAGCTTTTTGATGTTTCAAAGCCTTCGGGTCATCTGTAAGTCCTTCAGTGCATGATGTTTCCAAAAAGCCTTCGGGAGCTTTTTGATGTTTCAAAGCCTTCGGGTCATCTGTAAGTCCTTCAGTGCATGATGTTTCCAAAACGCCTTCGGGAGCTTTTTGATGTTTCAAAGCCTTCAGGTCATCTGTAAGTCCTTCAGTGCATGATATTTCCAAAACGCCTTCGGGAGCTTTTTGATGTTTTCAAAGCCTTCGGGTCATCTGTAAGTCCTTCAGTGCATGATGTTTCCAAAAAGCTTTCTGGAGCTTTTTGATGTTTTCAAAGCCTTCGGGTCATCTGTAAGTCCTTCAGTGCATGATGTTTCCAAAAAGCCTTCGGGAGCTTTTTGATGTTTTCAAAGCCTTCGGGTCATCTGTAAGTCCTTCAGTGCATGATGTTTCCAAAAAGCTTTCTGGAGCTTTTTGATATTTTCAAAGCCTTCGGGTCATCTGTAAGTCCTTCAGTGCATGATGTTTCCAAAAAGCCTTCAGGAACTTTTTGATGTTTTCAAAAACCTTCGGGTCATCTGTAAGCCCTTCAGTGCCTGATGTTTTCAACATTTCCATCCTGCTCAAAAGAAGCCAAATGAAAAAATTATTGTCTTTTTCGTCTTTGCTCTATTCTTGTTAACACAAGGATGAGCAAAGAGGGGCAGCTGTAGACATCAATTTTTTTCATTTAAATTTATTATTATTATTAAAATTATTATTATTAGTATTATAATTATAATTATAGTTATATATTATTTATTAAATATTACAAAGCCCAATTACAATAACCCAGGCCCAACCAGAATCGACCCATATCCCAAATGGAAACCCTAAACTGATTTAGGGTTTCATCTAGGGTTTTCAAACCCTAGCCCCCAGCTGTTTCCAAGATCCCAGAAGGCCAGCCGCCGTCAGTATCATCAGCCGTTGGATCTGGCAAGATCCAACGGCCCAAAAGGGTTCCAGATTGAAAACCCTAAGGTTTTCAAACCCTAGCTGCCGCCTTTAGGTGTTCCAACCCGCTGTAGCCACGACACCACCGCCTCTTCGAAGACTCCAGAAACACCACGCCGGCCGTCCACGTCGCAGCTATGGGGTGAGTCACCACATAGTTTGGTGACTCACCAGAACTCATCTCTGGAACCGGTCCAACGAGAGCCTCGGTGGTGGCTATAAAAGCCACCACTGAACCTGTGAAAAAAAAAAAAAGCAAGGACAGACAGCAGAGAACAAAAAAAAACAGAATAGAAAAGAAAAAAGAAAAAAAAAACAGAGAGGAAAGAACCGAACAGAGACGAACCCACAACCAACATAAAACCAAAACAGAAAACAAAGAAAGAAGGAAGAAACTTACCCTTGGAGCCTTGACCACCATCGGAAGCACTAAACATCGCCGGAGAACAGAAAATACCGAAGGTATTTTCGTAGATTTACTCCGATTAGGAGTCTTTTAGGGAAAACAAAGACCGGAATCGGTCTTAGGGCATTTAGATCTACGCTTTGGGGGTGTTTTTGGTGAATTCCGACCACCGTTACGGTGGCCGGCGGCGGTGGCTGGCGGCGGAATACGGTGGCCTATGGCTGCCGGTTTCCCTCCGGCGAGGGAAACTAGAGAGAAACCAGAGAGAACTCTGGTTCTCTCGTTTTGAGAGAGAATGGAAATAGGCAAATGAGAAGCTTGGCCCTTCGGGCCAGGCATTTAGGGTTTTTAAAACCCTCCCCGAACGACGTCGTTCTGGGGAGGGTATCTGTGTAATTTAAGAAAGGGTAAACCCTTTCCGCAACCCTTATAGTTCTGTAACTTTGCAATTTAGTCACTGAAATTAACTTTTAATCATTTTAATTTAGTGTTTAAATTTTATTTTATTATATTTTAACCATTAACTGTATTTATATATATTTAGGAAAATATCAAATTTAGTCCCTCATAGTTTATTAATTATTATTTTAATCACGTATTAATTAATTAGGTTAAATTACACTATTAATCATTATCTTTCATAATATTTCGAATTATTACCTTTATTTTTAATACTTTATATTTAGTTTTATAATTTTTGAATTTCTTTTATTTTGATCATTATTTAATTACAATATTATTTTGTTATTACTTTTATATTTTAATTATTGCTTTAATTATTATTATTATCTTAGTCATATAAATATATATATATTTTTTTATAATAATGTTTATTTATTTTCGATATCAAAGAAAAGAGCAGTCTTAATATAACTGGATGTCTATTCTGGTATTTTAAATAATTAAATATTATAAAAATTATAATTTAGTTTTATTTAAAATATTAAAATTTTAATATATTTTTATTTATTAATATCAAAGAAGAGAGCTGTCTTAATATACCTAGAAGTCATTTTCTGATATTTTTGAATAAATAAATATCTTACTATATTAAAATAAAATTTTTTTTATTATTTTTTAATATTGAAGAAAAGAGCTGTCTTAAGGCACCTAGAAGTTCTTTTCTGATATTTTTAAATAAATAAATATTTTTTTATATAATTTTGAAATAATAGAATTATAAATTAAATATATTTTTGAATTTTTAAAATTTTAATAATAGAGACAATTTATAATTAAAAAGTACCAATTTTGGGCGTTGTAGGGGTGCTAATCCTTCCCTAAACGTAACCGACCACGAATCCTTTTTATTATTAAAAAGAACGAATTTTTGGTTATAAATGCAGATCAGTTCATTTTTTTTAATTGGTGTTTTCTTAAAACTCTTTTAAAAAAAATAATTTTTAGGTATTCGACCTACCTGATCCAAAAGGCCGATGGCGACTCCCAAATTATTTTCAAAATTATTTATTCACATAAATTTTCCCACCAAATTTAAAATTTTTGTGCCCGGACGAAAACCAGTTACGACAGATCCCTTAATGAAAATTAACGTGGTTGCATCTTACCTGAAAAATTCACAGATAGCTAGTTTTGGGTGTGTTATAAGAGATCATGATGGACAAATTTTGGGTTCTTATTATAGAATCTCTTACAATGTTGAATCGACCTTTTCTACTGAGGCAATCACTTTCTTGCTTGGTCTTATAGTTGCACATGAATTGGGTTTCCATTTTCTGTTGGAAAATAGTGATGCTCGGACTATAGTGAAGAGATACAGATCGGCTGAAATGTACCTATATGAAATCAGATCCTATGTAGAGGATATAAAAACGAAAAGAACTCAGATTAGTGAGTGCCACTTCCGTCTCACCCTGAGATCTGCAAACAAAGTGGCCCATGCTCTCGCATCAGAAGGTTTGAAGAAGATGACTGACTTATATTTTGTGGAAGATGCTCTCCATTCCGTTCTTGCTCTCGTCGAAGCTGATCGACGTCACCTTGACCCACTTTGATGTTGGTTATGCTTGTTTTCTGATGGGTCCCTCTTGCTGATTTCTTTTGGAACTCATCTCTTTTTCTTCTTGCTCGATTCTTTAGTGGTTTCACTTGCTTGTGGGAGCAAAAGAGTTTTGTCGTCTCCTCTTGGGGTTTTATTTTTCTAGTTTGCTTTTCCGTTCTTGTTCTTGTTCTTGTTTTTCTATTTGCTTCGATGTTTTCATTTTTTCTTTTTTCTTTCTGTTGTGTGGATAAGTGGCTGCTAGCTTTCATACTTTCCTTTTTGTATTGACAATTGTTTTCTATTTGTTTTTATAAGTACCCCAAACGGCATATTTATGTAAAAAAAAACTACTACCTTTTCTTCCGCGGGTCCGGATGGCCTCTGTGCAATTTTCTATCAGAAATTTTGGCATATTGTTGGCCGAGAGGTTTTAGATTTATGTTCATCTATTTTGAGAGGGCAGAATCATCTCTATGGGATTAACAAGACTCATATTATCCTTATTCCAAAGGTTAATAATCCGAATGACATAGATTATTTCAGTCCAATAAGCCTTTGCAATGTCATCTACAAAATGTTTAAACGGTTCTTACAATAGATTCCAAAGAGTTCTTCATAATTGTATTGACGAGGCTCAGAGCGCTTTTGCTCCAAGCCGGTTAATATCAGACAATATCCTTCGTGTTTATGAGGTATGCACTCCCTTAAGAATAGGATATATGGTCGGAAGGGTTCCTTCGCCTTGAAACTTGACATGAGCAAGGCCTATGATCGTGTTAAATGGCACTGCATTAGAGCTATTCTGCTTCGTATGGGCTTATCTTGTATTTGGGTTAACTGGATCATGAATTGTATTGAATCTGTTTCATACTCAGTGTCAATCAATGGTATTATAGGTGATACATTCCATCCATCGCGTGGGTTGAGAAAAGGTGACTCTATAAGCCCATATTTATTCCTTATTTGCACGAAAGGTTTAACAACTCTCCTTAATAATACTGTTTCTTAGGGCATTCTAACTGACATCCGTGTCTCTCAGAGTGCGCCCCTTCTCACCCATCTTCTATTTGCAGACGACTGCTTAACTTTTGGGGATACTTAAAAATATTTTGTAGATCTACGAGTAGAGTTCCAAGTAGCTTGTAAATTTTGAAAAATCATGGGTGTTTTTTGGATCGAACATGAACACCTCTATAAAGGAAGATGTAAGACAAATTTTAGAGGTGAATATTTCTGATTGCCAAGAAAAATATATGGGTCTTCCTTTTGTTGTTGGGTGAATTCTAAGATCCCCTTGCCTTTTCGCATCGAGTCTGATAGTACTAATCAAGGAAGTCTGTTTTGCTCTCATTTCTTACCCCTTCGTAGATGGACCACTAGCGGGTAAGTGTCGTGTTTTCACAACTTTGGTGGATAAATTCGAAGATAAGATAAATAGTTGGAGGTGTCGGCATCTCTCTATGGGTGGTAAAGAGGTCTTTATTAAGTCTGTCCTCCAAGCTTTTCCTCTCTTTGTCATGTCCTATTTCCTGCTCCCTAAGACTCTCTACAATAAGTTCGAATCTATCATGGCTCGCTTCTGGTGGTCCCATAATAATACTAAAAGAGAGGTTCATTGGTGTACATGGTCTAGTTTAAGCGCTTTAAAGGATGAAGGTGGGATGGGCTTTAGAGATATGGGAAAATTTTAACATTTCTTTGTTAGCTAAGCAAGACTGGAGGCTCATTCATAATTCGTATTCCCTTGTGACACGTGTTTTTCAAGACAAATATTACCCATCTTCAACCTTCTCTAAAGCTCATTTGAGCTCCAATACTTATCTGATTTGGCGAAGTGGAGCTCTAGGGGCCTTATTGATGATGGCATTTGTTGGAGAATAGGCAGGATAGATTTGGTGTCTATTTGGAACAATTACTGGCTCCCAGGAAATGAAAAGATGAAGATTTATACAGAAGCAGTTGAGGGACTAAATGTTGTAGCTGATCTGATAAATCAAAGTGAAAGATCCTGGAATTTGAGTTTTTTAGAATCCAATTTCTCGAGGGAGGAGGTTGACAGGATTAAGATAATTTGTATACCTTACTCGATCATCAGGGATTCACAGTCCAGGAGTGGGGAACGAACGGGGCTATACACTGTTCGTAGCGAACATAAGATGCTCTCTGATGGTCATTTGGTGGATTCGAACGTCAAAGCCACTTTAAACAAGCTGTGGAAGATTGAATACCCGTATATGGTGCATACTGTTCTATGGAAATTTTTCAATAATTTTGTGCCTATTTTCCAGAATCTTTTTACTAAGAGAATAGCCCAAACCCTTTTTGCCCGAGGTGTCGTCGTCATACAGAATTTGTTATTCATGTGGCTCGCGATTGCACTTTCACTCGAAAAGTGTGGCATTATCTTGGTTTCACTTGCCCTACTAATGTGTTAGCCTTAAACTATATGGAGTGGTTTGAATGGGTAACAATTAATTTGGGGAAAAAACAAAAATTAAAACAGTGGCAATCACAATATGGGCTCTTTAGTTCTCAAGGGAATAAACTCGTATATGAGGGTAAATATCAAAGTCATGCAGAAGTGGTTCCCTAAATGAGCTTAAGTCCTTGACAAGCTCTCTCAGCCACACAGATTTGAACTCGTCGTCTTTGTGGAGCCCCCTTTGGATCCCTTAGTGAAAGTTAACGTGAATGCAACTTACCTAAAAAATTCACAGATAGCCGTGGGTGTGTTATAAGAGATCATGATGGACAAACTTTGGGTTCTTGTTACGGAATCTCTTACAATGTTGAATCTTCCTTTTGTGCTGAGGCAATCACTTTCTTGCATGGTCTTATTTTTGCACAGGAATAGGGTTTCCATCGTCTGGTGGTCGAAGGTGATGTTCGGACTATCGTGGAGAGATGCAGATCGGCTGAAATGGACCTATCTAAAATCAGATCCTATATAAAGGATATAAAAGAGAAAATAGCTCAGATTAGTGAGTGCCACTTCCGTTTCACACTAAGATTTGCAAACAAATTGGCCCATGCTCTCGCATCAGAAGGTTTGAAGAAGATGACTGACTTGTTTTTTGTGGAAGATGCTCCCCATTCTGTCCTTGCTCTCATCGAAGCTGATCGGCGTCACCTTGACCCACCTTGATGTTGGTTCTGCTTGTTTTCTGAGGGGTCCCCATTGCTAATTTCTTTTGGAACTCGTCTCTTTTTCTTCTTGCTCGGTTCTTTAGTGGTTTCACTTGCTTGTGGGAGCAAAAGAGTTTCGTCATCTCCTCTTGGGGTTTTGTTTTTCCTGTTTGATTTTTCGTTCTTGTTCCTGTTTTTCTCTTTGCTTCGATGTTGTTGTTTTTTTTTATTTGCTTTCTATTGTGTGGATAAGTGGCTGCTAGCTTTCCTACTTTCCTTTTTGTACTACCAGTTATTTTCTATTTATTTTTAGGGTAAACTATAGTAATGGTCACTGAACATTTCTGAAGCTTGCATTTAGGTCCCATAACTTTTAAAACTTGCAATACAGTCTTCCAACATTTATTCCGTTTGCAATATGGTCCCTCAACTTAAACTACTGTTAAAAAATTAGGGTAACGGTCATTGAACTTTTTGGGCACTTGAATTTAGGTCTCCCAACTTTTAAAACTTGTAAAATAGTCTTCCATTTCATTCTAAACCCCAATTTCTAAAGTAATTCAATTTCATTCTAAACCCTAAATTCTAAAATAATTCAATTAAATTTTAAACCCCAAATTCTAAAATACTTCAATTTAAGGTTTAGAATGTAATTGAATTATTTTGGAATTTAGGGTTTAGAATGAAATTAAGGTGTTTTGAAATTTTGAACATGAATTTACTATTTGACAATATTTATTTCAATATAAATTTGAGGTTTGTTTAACTATTTATATCAATTTTGAATAACAATATGCATTGATTAAACTTCCCGAATAGCAAAATGGAAGCACTCTATTCGGTATTTCAACTTCCCATAAACTCTGCTCATTTCTTCAACTTTTGACTATATGAAATTCGGAACACTCATTTGGAGCATTATGATTTAAGTACCACTATGTTCTTGCATGCTATTTTTTTTATCAGATTTGAGTACCTAACCCTTCAGTGCTTTACAGTGCGATCATTTATGATTCACCTGAATTTGCTCATACAGTGATCATTTATGATTTAGTAGAATCAATGGTTTAGAAGGAAAATGAATTACTTTGGAAATTGGGGTTTATAATGAAATTAAGGATGTTTTACAAGTTTTAAAAGTTGAGAGACCTAAATTCAAGTGTCTAAAAAGTTTAATGACCGATTATATAATTTACCTTAATTTTCTAACCGTGGTTTAAGTTGGGGGACCATATTGCAAACGGAATAAATATTAGGGGACTGTATTGCAAGTTTTAAAAGTTAGGAGACCTAAATGAAAGCTTCAGAAATGTTCAGTGACCATTACTATACTTTACCCTTATTTTTAATAAAGTACCCCAAACGGCATATTTATGTCAAAAGGAAAAAAAACTACTACCTTTGAATCGGGTTCTTTGAGGCTTCCATCTGGCCAGCCCGTTCCAATCTAGGAGTTCGTCTTATGGGATTTGTTCAAGGCTCGGGTCTCTTCGCTCCTATAGAAGGTATGCCCAAGTCAAAAACAAGGATAAAGCAATGGATTATGGTAAAATCCTATCTTTGCTTGATTAAGTCTTTAATGATTCATCACTAATATGGCACATAATTCCACAGGTTTATCAGCTATTAATAGAATAAAACATTATTATATATCCCAATAAACATCAATTTATTGCCTGTCCAGCTCAATTGGTAGAGCACAAGAATTTTAACATTGGGGTCGTGAAATCGAGTCCCACAGTGTACAATTTATAATTCAGAAGTCTTGCTCTTAACATGGTGTTGGGGGCAGCCTACTATCCTACCTCCCCTTACCTCATTACATATATTTTTTTTATCATTAAGTTGCTGTCATTATTGAATTTTCAACAAACTTGGAAGCTAAGAATGGTGTTTATTTTCAACACGTGTTGTCAAACACATAGTAATCCCAGAAAGTTAATTTGACCACTGAGAAAGCAGCAACGAAATTAGCTTCATCTCCAAGAAATTATCCGGTTTAAGAACCCCCAGAACACAGCATGGAAATTATTCAATCAACCAAGCAGAGAGACAACTTCATTGAAGAACAAGATGAGCAAGGGAAAGGAGAAGCATTTGAGTGGATCATTTTTAAGATTTCTACTGTCTTTAATAAGCTGCCAGTTTACCTCAGCAAAAACTACACAGCTAAGTGGGCCTGAGACTGCCATTGTTACTGCAACTAAACATTTTAGTCATAAAGTGGAGTTTGAGTAGTTTTCTCTCTACCATCTCTCAAAGTGTTGTTTATCTCATTTTGCAGTTAACAGACGTTTTGTTGTAAAATATGTAAACTACACAAGTATTAATGTTTTATAGATGGTTTCTTAAAGATTTATATTAATAATCTTTTTTTCCTTTATAAGATGAGAGGCAACATTTGGGTTGTCTAGGAAAGAGGAGCAGAATAGTTTGATAAATGGGTTGCATTATATGAGATCAAGTTTCGAGGAATGAAAGACAGGTACAATTTCGTTGATTTCGCATTGCATCTACTTGAATTGGGGTGGGGTGGGGTGGGTAGTGATTCGATGTGGATGTAAAAGTCATCCTTTTGTGAGTAGTGGATAGTTGATAGGCTTGAGACCTTACCCGTCCCACATCTGTAAGCCCACTAACTATTAATCATATAAATTTTGGATCATTATGAATTGAAGTATAATTTCAGAAACTATTATATAAATCTTAAGATTTTATAGGATATGACTTGTAATTTACTAAATACTAAAGTATAAAATTTTTTTTTGAACTGAAGACGATCATTTCCCCTATCTCAAATTCTCAATCTCTAGAATCAGTTTCTCTTTATCTAACCAATGTCCACATTGTAACTCCATTCGCCGTCATCAATGTCAATCATTTATGTTTCAGGACTTTAATTATGTCTTTTATTATGATGTTTTATGTATTAAGACCTTGATTTATTTTAAAATCTATCTTAATCATTGATTTATTTTATTATGCTTTGTTAATGGATGTTTTTATTTTAACTAATTGGATTGTAGGTATAGGGGTAGATTTGAAAATATAGCCATATAAGCGGGTGTGAATTTAGAAATTTTACCCTTTATGTGGTGGGTAGATAATGAATATAAAAATATTAAGTGATAGCGACGAGAGAAGAGATATTTGCACCCGCTCCGTCCCTTTCTCATCCCGAATTCCAGGTTTGAATCAATCCGTTCCTCGATGATTCAAAGTATCCTATAAAGGGTAAACTGCACCCAATTTCACTCTTCTTTCGGGCTGCATTACTTTTTAGTTACTTAATGTATTACATTTTGATTACTAAATTGTAATTCTTGTTATTTTGATAACGTAATACATCAAAAGATAATTAAGTTTTAATTTAAACCTTAAAGTTTGGATAAAATTTCAAATATATCCCTAAATTGTAGTCCTTAGTTTGATCACTGAATTATAATTCTTGTTAGTTTGTTGCGACCATCATTCATAGCTTCATTGTACGTAATGGGTTCTTACAATTTTCGAAGAAGCTGCTCCCTTGGTCTCCTGCTAGTAGTCCAAAGTCGAGTCCTTTTCTCTCTTATGAAAATATCCCTCTGGGTCTCTCTTAGTTCCTTCGGGGACCGGGGATAGCAACACTGGTTTCATCGATGAGAACCAACGATTCTTCGACTTCTAAGAACGATTATTCCTAATTTATAACCCTTGTTTAAATCTCTGGGCTTTACTAATCTACTCATTGCTCAACAAATCCAAACATTTTCTATTGAAAACAGAAAAATGCTGGATTCCTATTCGTCTGTGATTCCAGGTGCATTCCTGGATAATAAAATGGGAGATTTTGCAGAAACTTCATTTATTATTTATATAGTACAATAATTGTGCCCGTCACGGTGGCTTCTTACTGACAATGGCACAGCCGATCACTCTACAAACAACCAAGAGAACTGATTTAGGTAGATTATGTAACTGTATATAATATATAATAATCAGAAAGTGGAAAAGAAACAAATAAAGAGTGAATGGAGCGTATGGTATTCAACTAAGGAGAAGATTTCTATGGTGAAGTAGATGCAGAAGCAGGGGGGATACCAGGGAAAGGTGGTATATGGATTGGTGGAAGAGGAAAAGGGAAGGCTGGTGGAGGTGGAGATGGAGGTGGTGGTGACGGTGGAGTTAGTCCTGGAATTGGTGGAAGATGGAACCATGGTGCTGGTGGTGCAGGTGGTGCTGGAGGAGGCTGGAAGGGGTTTGGAATTAATGGAGCTGGAGGTGCTGGAGGAGGCTGGAAGGGGTTCGGAATTAATGGAGCTGGCGGTGCCGGAGGACGCTGGAAGGGGTTTGGAATTAATGGAGCTGGTGCTGGAGGAGGCTGGAAGGGGTTTGGAATAAGTGGAGCTGGCGGAGGCTGGAAGGGGATTGGAATTAGTGGTGCTGGTGGAGGTTGGAAAGGATTTGGAATCAACGGAGCCGGTGGCGGCAGAATTGGAGGAAGCAGTGGTGGAGGCTGAAAGGGGTTTGGAAACAGTGGCGGAGGAAAAAAAGGGTTTGGAGGGAAGAAAAAGAAAGATTCAAGATGATGATGCTGGACTCCATTTTTACACATGATGGGTTGTTTCAATGGCTTGAAGCTGAAAACCCCAGCTGAAAAAACATGAGTTCCATGCTTTCTCGACACCAGATGGAGTGCAGACGAAGTTGGCATCGAGGCCACCGCATCGCAACCCGGCTCACCGCTTCTAACCAATTTCACGGAACATCGATTGATCATCTTCACCCTTTTGCTAACCGAGAAAGGAAGCTGAACTTTGAATTCACCATACTCGTTTGTTTTCACTTCCTCCACAAAACTCGGCCTTGAACTCGTCGTCCCATCTTTGCATTCCACAGCAACAGAAGCACCTGCACGTAAAACTACATCAATCAAGACCAGAAAATGAAAATGGAAGCTTAGACATGTTCAGAAATGGAATTATACCTGAAATGAAATGGCTGCTACTCATGGAAACATCCTCATGGAAACATGTAGTTTCACAGTAAACAGTTCCAACAACAACATCAGATTTCTTCTGATGATGATGGCCATGGCTACCCTCTGACAAATCAATAGCTATACAACTCGACAATATTATTAAAAGGAAGAACCAACCCATTTTTCAAGAATCTTTACTTCCCAGGTACTTCGTCAATAACAATTATTTTCAAGGATACGCTGTTTATAAATAAGTTTATTTCCCACGATCAAACAGGTCCAAATCAAAGCTAATTTTCAGATTTTAAAGCTCCCAGAAATGACATTTTCTAGTTTTGTTATTGGGATATTATTACAAATGTAAAGATTTGGATGTCGGATAGGGTAAAGCAGAATAGTTTATTTCGACAGGGGTCCCTGCTGGTTCACGAGAACGTTTAAGACGACCGCAAAAGAATTTCACGTGCCCTCGGTCTCAGAAATCAGTGCCATGACAAAAATGCCTGTCAACTTGAAAATGGAAGTCTAAGAGATTGAATTTCACATCTGATTTCATTTCCTTTTCTCGCAAAATTGTGCTTTGTTTTGAGTACATGTGAGCTGTGGGACATAATTGAACTTACAGTCGAGTAATGGCAAAATAATAATTTAAGGTCTTGTGTAAATCATTGCAGATGAAAACAAAATGTATTTCTCCTTCACGGGCATCGGAAACAAAAAACACATTATATTGTTGTCGTTTTCTTACAAGACAAGCTGTAGAAGTATCTTATAAATATTATAATTGTGTGTGAATGCATATATAATCTCATGCTTTTCGTTTGCTAAGGGTGTTTTGCAGCACCGTCGATAAGCAAATAACTCTAGTTGATTTTAACATTAGAATTTCAACTCTGACGTTCCGTTGTTCATTTCTCTTATTTTCCTCTGAAAATTCTATTTTACGTTACTCGTAGTCTCGTATCAAATTTTAAGGTAAAAGAAGTTTGTCTTCCTTTCGTTCCCCTGTCGATATTATGAATCAAGTTATTGGCCATAAACCCAATATGGATAAAAGCGTTCACAACCTAGTGGCCTGTGTTGAAAACCGTGGTTGATCGGTAGTTGTGGACGCCGGCGATCAGTGAGGGTAGCTCACCGCTGAAAGGATTAGCGGCGCCTGAAACCTACAAAGATGAAGTTGAATGAAAAAGTTTAAAAAATATATATAGGATTAAAATTAAAAGAAAAAGTTTTAAAAATATATATAGGATTAAAATTAAAAGAGTTGATGGGCATTTTATTAATATTGATCCAATTACTTTCCTCAAATAAAACTATAAAAGCATTATATAGTCCAATGAATGGGCTTAACTGCCTTTAACACTACAACCGTCCAACCGAATGAGGTTAGGCTAACAAAATCGATTGTCAAACCGCTATAACTAACTAACATTCATCTCGTTTTCTTTTAATATTATAATATAAATATAAGGTAATATATGTTCATAGTCTTCTTAATTTATTGGCAATACACAATCTATAGGTGTCACTACTTGAATTCAGGATCTCTAGGATATAAACATTCCTTTTTTACCATTCAAGTCACTTGATGGATTCTAACAACGCACATACACCCTAAAGATACCATTGTTTTTTAAACAAGTTGTATGAAACAATTGTTGGGGAAGAATCCGAACAACCGAAAACGAACAGAAGCACAACCGGTGTTCTTTCTCTTCCTATAACTCCTTTCAATAATTATTGTAACAACTATATCACATAATATGTTCTCTAGCAACATTAATCAACCAATGCAACTACAACACAAATAAATAGATACAATGAAATTTTTACGTGGAAAACCCCTCTAAGTCAAGGGTAAAAACCACAAGACTTCATAGTTCGATCCAAAAGCTCCGCTATCATCAAATGTTCAACAGCAATATCACAATATTCATCTTACAACAAGCATTCAACTCCAACAAGGCTAATAACACATAATCTTTATTAAAAGAGAAAAAATTGGAGAACATCACTGAAAACGCGACTGCTATAAATTGACAGTTCCTATTGCTACAACACTCGAATGAAAGATAAGATCGTACAAACTCAACACCAAGTTGTCTAGCTTCAGTAAAAAAAAAGCTCAATCGAACTACAAATGGACCTCCGATCGAAGAGTTGATCACTATTACACCAAGCTTTAAAAATCAGGTTTTCTCTTAAACGTATGAAGCTTCTCACTAATTTTTCAAATCTGATTTTTGTTGTCCACGCCCTTTTTTTTTAAAAAAAAAGCAAAAGCATAATAGCTTTTCACTAAAGTCCAAGAAAATAATAAATGTGGCAAAACCTTTTTACTAAACAAAAAGAACAAATCAAGCAACTCATTTTGATTGGGTTCAAGGTGAAGGGTTCCCCACATCAATATGCTTTGATCTATCATGAAAAGTTGAGTTCTTAACAAGATGAATAAAACTCTGGCTATCACAATATAGGACATACCTCTCCCGAGAAAAACCAAGTTTATGCATAAAATTCTTCAACCAAATCATCTCATTACATGTTCGGTCGCTGAATAAACTTTGATTCGGTGGTGCACAATACAACACATTTTTACAATCTAGATTGACATGCCACATCTCCCTCTACATAAGTGATCAAGTAACATGACAGGTAGTTTTTATGTCGGAAACAAAGCTGCGGAAGAATAAGGTAGAGTCTATCAGACTCTCTACCAAGATGATAGGCTGTCTTTCAGTGGATAGATCAGACAACTGCGTAGGGTTACTGCTGCTATGGAAAGATGGAATTAATATCTCGCTTAAAAGTTTCTCCAACCAACACATCAATGTCAAGGTTACCTGGGAAGAGTACACTTTTCGATTTACAAGGTTCTATGGTCGGAGCACTTGGACAGATAAGCGTATGAATTGGGAAACAATTACAAATCTTACCTCTACTTCTTCACTCCTATGGTGTATGGGAAGAGACTTCAACGTGATTTTCATGCGTCAGAGAAGGAGGGAAGGCGAATATGGGTTAATGTGTACATAGAGGACTTCATGAGCTGTCTTCGGGATGTGGATCTTTGGAACATTTTTCCTAGAGAATGATGGTTCACTTGGTCGAGTGGAACCAAGGCCCGAACCTTTATTAAGGAGCTCATAGATAGGTTTGTGGCTTCCAATCTGTGGAGGCTATTGTTTCCCAACTGTTCTGTAACACCCCAATTTAGGGGCTAAATTTAAGAAAATTATAAAGTGGTGGATTTAATTTGGTATTTTGAAAGAAACAGTGGGTTAAATTGCAAAATTTTAAAGTTGGCAGACCGTTTTATGAAGTGCAGGAAGTTCAGTGGCTAAACTCTTGGTTTAGCCATTTTTAATTATGAGATGATATATACCCCCAATCTCCCGTATGTTTCTGGAAATTTTTCCAGTTTCCCCTCTCCCGTCAACCCTTCTTACAACTCCGATCTACTCGCCGTCCGACCTCCGATCGACGAGCCGAAACCACCATCGTGTTCATTGTCAACCGAGGAACAAAACCCCTCAAACCTTTCGTCGTGAATCATCGTCGTTCGTCATGAATTTCAGTCGGAAGTATCGTCGGTAATAACTCAGTTTTAGTTGGTTTTTCATCGATTCACGACGATCGGGTCATCCGTTTACGACACCTCCCGCACCATCGTGTTCGTTGCATCGTTCCGAGTTCACCGGTGTCATCCTTGGTCTCCGTTGACGGCGGCGCGTGAGGAGGTGAAGCGGTCAAAGTTTCCAATTTGTTGAAATCGAGCTCTCCGCCATTCAAAATTGTGAACCGAGCTTTGTAAGTATCTTGAAATCGCTCAAAATAATTTTTAAGAATTTTTTCGTGATTTTTAGGCAGCCGGAAGGGGTCCCACGCGCCCCCACGCGCCACCACTGCGCGTGGGGATGGTCCAAATGATCGGTTTGACCGGTTTGGGTGCATAGTTGACCAGTTTGACCGGTCATAACCCGACCCGACCCGACTCATTGACCCGACCCGACCTGTTGACCCGACCTGTTGACCCGTTGACCGTTGACCCATTGACCGTTGACCGACGTTGACCACTGTTGACCAAAACTTTGATCGGCTTTGACCGGTCATTAAACGACCTTTGACTTCGACTGAGTATACCTATCCTGACATTTTTCGACGTTCCAAATTCGATTCCGCTGTCCGTTTTTTGAAATTCGAACCCGAAGGCCTCGAAATTTCTGGTCAAACCCGTTGACTTTGATTTTGACCAAAAATTCCAAATTTTTGAAAAGTCATATTTTATGCTTTCGACGTCCTGAATCCGAATCCGAAGTCCGTTTCACCAAATTCAAACCCGGTAAGCTGTCTTTCACTGATTTATCATCCGATTCTTTCCGTTTATCGCAAATTACCTCCGTTTCTGATATAATTTATGTTGATATGTATCTGAGGAATTATTGGAAGTTGAATTGAAGATCAAAGGCGTTCGAATGGAATTTTTATGGTCGATCAATATTGCACGAAAATCGAGGTAATACTTTACTACCTCTTTATGCTTTATGAAACATGTTTATATTGATAAATGCATGAACAAGATAATGTTGGTCACTTTGGTGGAGTTGAATAATTTATACACTCGATATGATGTGGTAGAAATTCTGTAAATAATTACGGATAGAATGACTAATATAAGAGATTGAGGAATTGTTAGATTAAATTACAAGTTTGTGATTAGTGATAAAGAAATCAGCCATGTATATGCAACTTATAATTTATTTCATCAAAGGTTAAATGTTAAAGGTACTTGGATGAGAAATTATGAGAATACTCCGGTAGGGTAAAATTTCGTAAATACCTTATGTTATAAAAAGACAAGATTTGAATATGGAATTTAGATAAGAGAATTTTACAGACATATTGATCTGATAAAAATATTTATGTGCATAAGAAATGTTAGTTTTATTTGGAAATTATGGATAACCGGTTTTAATCCTATGAGAGTTTGTGAAGGATACTAGAAGTTTGTTAAGAGAACCGTTTCAAGATCAGAGAGTGTTCAAGAAAGAAATTAATCATGGGATCTCTAAATTATATTATTTTTCGTTAAGAGCTAATATCGAAATTATCTGGTTAAGAAATTACGGAAATGCCCTTAAGAGGTAGAATAGTCTGAGTTGACTCTGAATGAGAAAATACTTAGGGGATTCGTACTTAACTCGATTAAGTACAGATTTAATTGTTAAGATCCTGACTTAGTGCAGGAAAATTCCTGATATTCCATTTGTAAAATCTGAGAAGGCACTTGACCCGAAAATATCCGAGTTATGAGTAAATACATGAAGAACAATTTGTTGGGGTTGTTCTGTTTTCAAAATTGTTCGAAAGGACTTAAATAAATGATAAGATTGAATTTAATAGTAAGATCAGACGGAAGGAAATGATTAAAGTACACTGAATCTGTACAATGACCAAGAATACCATCAAGCTCAAGAATGATTGGATATCCTCGAGGTCTGAAATGAATGGAATAAAACTGAACACCAAAATTACCAAAATACCCTTATGGCCTATATTAAGTAAATGTCTTGGATTAATTAAGGAATCCAAATAAGCATAGGTGTTGGACTACCTTTAAAAGTTATGGAACAAAACTTAAGTGAGTAGATCAACCCTAAAGCTATGTCAGTACCAGAACGGCATAAATATTACTTGAATGCGTGTTTGTCTTCTCAAGTTTGGCTCGATGATAATTTTGGAAGTATTCAGCTCAGCTCAACTCTAGATCGCGTTAAGCACTAAGAATTGGATATTTGTTCGACAAATCAACCACGAAGACTGAACTGAACAGAAGTACAATATGTATCCGAAATTTAGAGACATCCAAATTAATCTGGAAAACTCTGAAGTAATTGGAATGGATTTGACTACTAAGTGAAATAAGTAACCTCAATAACTAAGATTTTAATAAGTGATTTGGATGAGTCTGGAAACGTTAATGAACATACACGATGTACTGTTCTTCTGGATCATGAACTACAAATCAAACACGTCAGTATTTCATGATATAGTGGAAGCGTAAAAATGAAATAAAGACATTGGAAGATCTATTCAGTGATGATTCCGAAGATGATCTATGGATCAGAATTTTTGGTATTAAAGTGTAAATACCCTAGAAGAACACGAAATGACCAGTCGATAAGTATTAGTTCTGGAACTATTCATCTAAGAGTTGTTCGATAATGCGATCAATCGACATAGATTGTTAAGGTTCTGAATCTTCGTTGTTAAGTTGTTCGATTATCCACTCAATTGATATGGATGTAAAAGATCCTGAATACCTTTCTGATTACGTACAACTTCTGAAAACTGTCCGAATAAGATATGATCTTGATAATTCACATTCTGATAACTGATGATTTTAATAGTTATTGAAATATTCCTATAGTGATCCTAAATACCGACATTCTATCGATAAACTAAATATACGTGTTTCTCTGCCTTATAAGATTATCTAGTCCCTCTAAATAATATCCATAAACTCTGGTGTGTTCCCTACTCACATGAATATTTTATCTGATTTTCGATTTGAATTCTGATCTGATACTTGACATGAATTCTGATATTATATCTGACATGGATTCTGATCTGATACTTGACTTGGATTCTGATCTGTTACTTGACCTGATTTCTGATATGATACTTGACCTGATTTATGTTTTGATTTTTGATATATCCGTTTACGGATGGAAAATGTTTTAATTGGGGGGTATTGTTGAAGGAAAAAGTTTCGCAGGTTCCTCGGCTTTGTGCTCAGGGCCTTATATGATGTGTTGGGTTGGGTGTATGGTTCTGGGGAACCTACACATTATGATGTGTTGGGATGGGGGTATATATATATATATATATATATATATATATATATATATATATGTTTTAAAAAGATCTGAAAAGTTACATGCTTTTTGGGAACACACTAGAAAACCTATTATGATATCCTGAACTCAGTCATCCAAAATATTTCTCTGAACTGAAAGCACATTGTCCTTTACCACCTGAAATATCAGTAGGATTCTGCTCAGCATAAAAATCTGTAAATGTTCGGAAACAATAAGGAAATATATATTTATCTGTATCTGCACGTTCATCAGCATCATCTGGTAGTTCTGTATTACTGAGCTTTCCAAAGCTCACTCTATTACTCACCTCTTCAGGTTAAAAGAATTGTACCAGTGCATCTATCTACTTCAGTAAGGGAGTTCGTCCGGCGTTGTTGCAGAGTATGGTACATGTGATTAGGGGGCATGTAATTGTATTTTGTTTTATATACGAGTTTGGAAATCTGTTTTATTTTTAAATAGTGAAAACTGATTTTATAAGTTACATGTTTCAATAAAAGTTTTAAATTTTTTGCTATAATTACAGTGGGTCGCTCTGGTGGCCCAAATGTGACTTCCCCGGATCGGATCAGGCTACCCACATCGGTCTGGGGGGTTACATTTAGTGGTATTAGAGCTTTGGTTTGAGTCAAAATTTTCAAGATAGACCGGTCGGTCGAATGTCAAAATATGTCTGATCAGTACATGCCCCTAGACTACAATCGTACCTCTCTGAGCCGAAACTCCAGGGCTGAGTCCCTATCTGTAGCTAGTAAACCGAAGTTTCTATCCGTTAAGACTATACTTGTACAAAAAGGAACATCAGTAACATTTGTCTAAACGCTGTAAAGTACCTTACGAGCTATGTTAGAGTTATTTATCTGAAAAATTCTGACTCTACTCCGGAAATGAAATTGGGATATGCATGAGCATATTCTCGTAACTAAGGCTGAATTGATTTCCACAAGGATAAAGTTGTTTTGATTATTTACTTGTAATGAGAGAGATTTCTGATAAGAAGGTATACTCAACTGGTTAAGGATTAGTGGAGGATTCATATTTCTATAAAAGCTACATGAAAGATATATATATATATATATATATATATATAAAGAACTGATGGAAGTTTCATTTATGCAATTATGTGATATGAATGAATTTCGAGGACGAAATTCTTTTAAGGAGGGGAGAATTGTAACACCCCAATTTAGGGGCTAAATTTAAGAAAATTATAAAGTGGTGGATTTAATTTGGTATTTTGAAAGAAACAGTGGGTTAAATTGCAAAATTTTAAAGTTAGCAGACCGTTTTATGAAGTGCAGGAAGTTCACTGGCTAAACTCTTGGTTTAGCCATTTTTAATTATGAGATGATATATACCCCCAATCTCCCGTATGTTTCTGGAAATTTTTCCAGTTTTCCCTCTCCCGTCAACCCTCCTTACAACTCCGATCTACTCGCCGTCCGACCTCCGATCGACGAGCCGAAACCACCATCGTGTTCATTGTTAACCGAGGAACAAAACCCCTTAAACATTTCGTCGTGAATCATCGTCGTTCGTCGTGAATTTCAGTCGGAAGTATCGTCGGTAATAACTCAGTTTTAATTGGTTTTTCATCGATTCACGACGATCGGGTTATCCGTTTACGACACTTCCCGCACCATCGTGTTCGTTGCATCGTTCCTAGTTCGCCGGTATCATCCTTGGTCTCCGTCGATGGCGGCGCGTGAGGAGGTGAAGCGGTCAAAGTTTCCAATTTGTTGAAATCGAGCTCTCCGCCGTTCAAAATTGTGAACCGAGCTTTGTAAGTATCTTGAAATCGCTCAAAATAATTTTTAAGAAATTTTCCGTGATTTTTAGGCAGCCGGAAGGGGTCCCACGTGCCGCCACTACGCGTGGGGATGGTCCAAATGACCGGTTTGACCGGTTTTGGTGCATAGTTGACCGGTTTGACCGGTCATAACCCGATCTAACCCGACCCGTTTACCGACCGACCTGTTGACCCAACCCGTTGACCGTTGACCGGCGTTGACCACTGTTGACCAAAACTTTGACCGGGCATTAAACGACCTTTGACTTCGACCGAGTATACCTATCCTGACATTTTTCGACGTTCCAAATCCGATTCCGCTGTCCGTTTTTCGAAATTCGAACCCGAAGGCCTCGAAATTGCCAGTCAAACCCGTTGACTTTGATTTTGACCAAAAATTCCAAATTTCCAAAAAGTCATATTTTATGCTTTCGACGTCCTGAATCCGAATCCGAAGTGCGTTTCACAAAATTCGAACCCGGTAAGCTGTCTTTCACTAATTTATCATCCGATTTGATCTGTTTATCGCAAATAAGCTCCGTTTCTGATATAATTTATGTTGATATGTATCTGAGGAATTATTGGAAGTTGAATTGAAGATCAAAGGCGTTCGAATGGAATTTTTATGGTCGATCAGTTTGCAGGAAGCAAGGTATGTGTTCTTTCTTTTTCTTCTTCTTCATTTTAGTCCTTTTTCCTTTGATTTTTGGATTAGGCATAATGCAACAAAATAACCCTAACGTTTGACAGTAGTGTCAAATTTACCCGTATTGTTTTTTTGAAACATTCGGGTACCAAACGTTTATTTTTGGGTCAAAAACAACCCATGCTGAATGAAAACCGTCAGTCAACTGACGATCAATGCCAGATGCTGACGTAGTTAGCACGCATGGAAAAGAAAGTTGACGTGACCGTCCAGGTCATCCAGATCAATGTGGTTATGCCACATCATTTTTTAAAAATTATTATTTATATTTTTTATATTATTAAATCAAACCAATCAGAGAATGACACGTGTCACTCTCTGATGGGTGCAAAGTTAAAATGGTGAAATGCATGAAGGGGATTCGAACCTAGGTCTCTTATGTGTATTGCTTCGCATTTTGCCACCTGCTCAAGTAACTTATGAAACAAATAGCGTTTAACATTCATTCTTTATTTCGAGAAGTTGAGGGCCTGCAAACAGCACAAATGACCATCCGATTCATCCTCATCTTCTTCGATGCCATTGCCACCTTTCTTCCATCAAACACTTTTCAGATTCGACTTATTGAAATCACTTCTTTCATATGCTTCCCATAATAAATCCATCCCTTCATCACCTTCATCCGACGCCGTCACCTTGTGTCTCTCCTCGAAAATCTTGCATGCCAATGTCCTCTTCCACTCCTTTTCTTTCCTCGTTGACCTCAAATAACTCAACCCCGATGTTTCGTTGTTAATGCTTTGGGAATTCACCATTGTTTTGACTTCAAGCTCCACGCCATTTTTAGTTCCCACTGTAGCCTCTGGATCACTTACTTTACTCCCCATTGCCTCGGATTCCTCATCTTTTTCTCCCTCTTTAGGCGATAAGTTTTCAAACCCATCTTTTTCTTTCAAAAAATCTCCAAAGATCTTCACTACAGCATTTACCTGAACAGTTTTCGGACGTGAAATCTCCACTGATTCTTCATCGGAAGTGCCACTCGTCAATGTTTCAGGGTTATGAACTGAAGCGTCGTCGTCAAGTTCATCAACAACTAGTAAGCAATCAACAATGGCTTCCGTCTCCAAAACTTCATCTGGGTTTTCTCTAATTTCTTCAATGGTTGAAGCTTCAAACATGATCTTATACGCTTCAAGCTCTTCCAAGCATGGTAAGCCATCACTTTCATCGTCGACTACTTGGGAACTTAATACCGTAAATAATGCAAGAACTAAAAGGGAAGTGGTGGCAAAGAGCGACGAAAGGAAAGAGAAAATCTTGAAGCGATAAGGAGAGAAGAAGATGAAGTAAGACAAATAAAGTGGATTAGAAAGAATGTAGGAGCAAAAGAGCATGAAGTTAGAAAGCAAAAGGCTTGAAAACTGGGTTTTCTTCTTGGTAACAGCCAAAGAAAACTCAGTCATTTTTTATGACGAAAACTAGCGAGCAAAAACACAGAAAATTCTAGGTTTTGTTTCGTTTGATCTTGTCAAGCAAATGGCAGTAAAAAAAATGCCCGAAGTGCATGAACACTGGGAGTAAGAGCGGCGTGAATGGAGGAAAGAGATGGAGATTTGGGTAATAATCGGGATAAAAGGGAAATTAAGGCCGAGGAAAAAATCGGGGTAAAAGAGTTTAGGAAAAAACTGGCTAATAGCAACACGAGTTTTGTTTTTTTAAATGAAATTCGGACGAAATAATGAATGTTAAATACAATCTGTTTCATAAGTTACTTGAGCAAATAGCCTAGCCTGGTGGTAAAACATGAAATAATTCACTCGAGAGACATAGGTTTGAATCCTCTTTCTTGCATTTTACCATTTTAACTTTGCACCAATCAGAGAGTGACACATGTCACTCTCTGATTGGTTTGATTTAATAATATAAAAATATAAATAATTTTTTTTAAAAATGACGTGGTTCTACGTCAGCGATCTGAATGACCTGGACGTCCACATCAACTTTCTCCTCCGCGGGTGCTCGCTACGTCAGCATCCGGCATTGACAGTCAGTTAGCTGACAGTTTTCATCCAGTGTGGGTTATTTTTGACCCAAAAATAAGCGTCCGTACCCAAATGTTCCAAAAAAAATAATACGGGTAAATTTGACACTATTGTCAAACGTTAGGGTTATTTTGTTACATTATGCCTTCGGATTATGTTATGAAATAGAAAATTTTGCCATAAGTTGTACGAGTTGAACTAGAAAAAGTGTCTTATATAGTTAGATTTGTATTCGATTCTACTTTCTAATAGTACAAACGAAATAATTTTTGAATGCCTAGATTAATACAAAATAATATTTATTTGAAGGTAGTGCAAACTGTCAGAATATGAAATTAAGGTAAATTATGCATTTTATGATATTCTTATGTTATATACTGTTTTAATTGGTTGAAATGAGTCAACTCTATTATCTTATCATGATAATTATGACATTTATCATATGATGAAATTATGATAATTTCATGGAAATGTTGTTTAGAGGATGAATTCATGATTGATTCAAAATAGAAACTATGTTGGGGAAAGTTCAATCAATTCAGCCAAAGGGAAATATCTGAAGAACAATTATGGAAAAAATTATACAATATCTATAAATGAAGTAGGAGTGATTCTACATGCTTAGAATATGATTTGGACCAAATTGGAAAATTGTGAAAGTATAGGGACATAATATTATAAATTGAGAAATATTGAGATTTATGTGCACTTTTTTAATAATTGATGTATTATGTTGAAATTAAAAGCTGGAGTGTTAAATTTGATGTTTAGATGGTGATTTGGATTAAATTGAAATTTTGTAAAATTATAAGGACCTATTTGAAATTTAGGGAAAAGTTAGGGATTGAAGTGAAATTATTTAATAGATGATGTAATATGCTGGAATTTAAAAGTTAGAATGTTGAATTTGATGTTAGAATGTAAAATTAGACTAATTTGGAAAGTTGTTAAAGTTTGAGGATCAAATTGTAAAATATGGAAAAGGAAGGGACTTAAGTGAAAATTGTGTAATTATGGTTGTATTATGTTTTAAATAAAATTATGGAAATTTTGGTTATATTAATTAAAGTTTGAATTGAAGTTAAATTTGTAAAATTGTTAAGATTGATAACTAAATTATAAATTGCATAAGTTGTGGGTTTGAAATGGAAATAGGTATAAGTTAATGAGTAGAAATTGAACATGTTGCTAGAATATTGAATTTGTTTTATGATGCTTAAATATAGCATTTAATGCCAAAAAGGACTATATTGAATAAAATAGAAAAGTTTAGATGAAATTCTAAAAGAATTTACCCTTGGTTAAAATTATGGTATTATGGAATTAGAATAGAATTTGGAAGAATGTATAAACTAAAGGGCTAAATTATAAAAATGGAGAAATTATATATTAAAGTAGAAATTGAGTATGAGATGATGTGTGACGTTTAAATAAATATTGAGGGACTTGAATGGTTACATTGGAATTTGGATCAGTATGGAAATTGTATAAGATAAAGATCCAACCAAATCAATTCGTAAGTTTTAGGAAAGTCGGTGGTGAATTGATAATTATGTAAAGTTAAAGCATTAAATTGAATATGATGTGAAAATAATTAATATGGATTCAAATTGAATATTAAGGAAATATTTTGGGATATTTTTGAAACATTGGGATTATGATTAAAAGAAAAGTTTATTTGGCGGCTAAATATTGGTTAATTTGATATAATTAAAGTTAGTTTTTGATTTAATAGAGAATCTAATATCAAATATACATTAATGGTATTTTTAGAATATTTATACGAATAAGAATGTATTATATTAGATAAAGTATGAATACCTGATTAAAATAGTATATGAAACTGATAACTAATGATTTATTATAAAAAGATATAAAATTTGAATAAAAGCTTTGTGTATAAGACTTGAGAGTTAGTGATTCACGAGGTAGGGTAATTACTGAATATTGTACAGATCACTCTATGAGATCGTGTACCTTTGTGGTTCATGAGGTGGAGTGACTATATGATACATGTTTATATGGCACCTACGGTGCAATTCTACGAGGCACTTTCGAGTGAAATTCTATGAGGCACTTTCGAGTGCAATTCTACAAGGAACTTTCGAGTGTGATTCTATTAGGCACTTTCGAGTGCAATTCTACGAGGCACTTTAGAGTGCAATTATATGAGACACTTTCGAGTGTAAATCTACAAGGCATTTTCGAGTGCAATTATACAAGGCACTTTTGAGTGCAAATATATCTACGAGGTACCTTTAAGTGTATACAAGTGTACACTCTATGAGACTCAAGTAGCATACATTCTCATGATTATGTATTGGGCTATAAAATGAAATTAAAGATAAAATAACAGTATAAGAAAAAGGAACAATACAAAAAAGAGAAACGATATAAGAAATGGAATAGTATATGAAGTAATAAACAATATTGGTTTGATTATTATGTTTTTTCAATAAAAGATTTACATAAAGTTTGATTTAACACTGAAAGGTTATAAACAAAAACTTGTATTATAAATTAATTCGTACATGAAATGAGTTGGTCAAATCTTAATTAAATGGACTTATATTATATTGTTATGCGATGTTTTATAATAATGTATAAGTTACATACTATCATTATATGATTTAATAGATATAAGTTAAATAGGTTGACTACGAAAGTAGATTTTATGATTAACAGTGGTTTCTTTATATATGTTAAAATGGAACAAATAAGATATAATATATAAAATATGTAATGTCCGTATAGTACCTTATCAAGAAGAAAGTGACAACTGTCATAGTAGGATAAATTTTATATTAATTAGTATATCTCATAATTATATAATGGATATTTAATCCAAATTGTGGATAGATAAGGTTAAAAGATAATTACTTATCTTAAGGAAGTTGATGTGGAGGAAGTGAAATTAGGGTACAAGTTGTTGTCAGTGGGTAGTCGTCTGATGGTACTTGATAATTATAAAGGTTGTGTTTTGAATAAATTTGATTATAGACGATATAAACATTTTACATATAGAGAAAAAGAAGATTATAAGAGTTGAGCTAAAATGTGAAATAATATAGTATGAGAAAATATAATAAGAAAGGTGAAAATATGATAAATTGCTAAGTGGTTTTGTATGAATAGAGTTGTTAGCACCATTTTATTATTTCAACCGACCCAACCAACGGGTATCGAGCCCAACTACCCAAAACCTAACCCAAAACTCGACTCGGAGGCACAAACCTGACCCGGATCTAAACAACCCTAGCAGTCGCCCACTAACCAAATCCCGCCATTCTCTGCCCCCAATACCAGCAAAATTACCCCAGCACGCCACCACTCCAGCACTCCACTATCCGCAGAAGACACAAAGCAAGAAACAAAAATATGATCATTTGTTTTTTTCCTTTGTAATGGGTATAAAATCCAAACGAAAATCTGTAAAAATGATTGGTAAAAAAACACTATAACTTTTTTCGAAGTAGTTATATCAAAAGTCCAAAGTTATTACTTTTGCTTGTTTTCCAGTTTCGAATAGCTTTGTTTTTGATTTTGATTTTTATTTGACTGCTTTCGGGTTTGATTCTCAGTAAAAAGGATTTTTTTTCTTTAGATTTCGAAATAAAACCATCCCTTTTCTTAGTTTCATTTCAAAAAAATCAATATGTTTCGAAATAAAAAATAAAATAGAGGCCTTTTTGGAATAATAATCACAACAAACCCATTTTCGTAGAAAAAAACGAAAAAATTAAAAAGAAATAGTAGATCGGAGTTACATTGGGTCGTTCGAGGCGTCGTCGAAATCCGGAAAACCAAAATGTTTAGGGTGATTTTCGAAGGTTTTAAAGGTGTTTTTCGGTGTTTTAGCACCTAAAAAGGGCCTAGACTAATAAATCCACGTTTTTTTTTATTTTTTAGGGGGTTTTAGGTTTTTCGGCGGCCAGCGACGGTCGGAGCAGTTCGGGATGATATGCAGGGACGACTGAAGGAAAAGGGGAGAGTTCTCTCTCTATTTTTTTTTCTGATATTGGTTCAAATGAAAAAAAAGAAAAAAGTGTTATTTATAGGGAAAGTTTGGGGGAATCACGCTAAGGTCCCATTCTTTTAGTATTTTTTACAAAGTGGTCACTTGTAGGGACCAAAACAGCTATTTTCCCTTTTCCTCACGTACTTTATAATTTTTTGTATATTCACTGTTTAGTCCTCTAACTTTAGTGTGTTTTTACATTTTGATCTCCTGTAGGGACCAAAACTATTATTTTCCCTTTTATTTGTATGCTTTGTAATTTTTGGATTATTCATTGCTTAATACCCTAATTTAAACGTGTCTTTATATTTAGGTCATTGATTGATTTTATTTTATTAAGTGTAACATAGTGTATTGATTTTGGCCATTTCCCTTTCTTATTTTACCTTTTGGTGTTTTCTTTGTTTCATACGATTTGACCATGCATAATCTGATTTTATTTCTTTCTTTTCAATTTGTTTTCCTTTTAAGAATGCTTAATTCATGATTTGTCTCATCCATGGTTTCCTTATGTTTCCTTTAAATTACAACTCTAATTTAGCCCAACTTTATGTCCATTGATTGTTAATTACATTTTATCATTTGTTTACTTTTATGTGCATTTGTTTGTTTAAATGTATTTATTCCTTTTCTTTTCCTTTCTTTTTTTTCCATAAAAAGTTCATTTTCTTGTCATTGTAATTATTTCTCACATTTTGATTTTAGTTTCCTTCTAATTACGTGATTTAAACTTTAGGTTTTCATGTTTTGTTTCTTTTCATTATTAACTTTATTTCCTTATTTATAATTCTTTTACCTTTTGACATTCACATTAATTCGTTTGTTCGTTTATTTGTTTAGTCCATAGGGCCCATTCTTTTTTTAGGTTTAGCCCCTAAACTTTTTAACTTTTAAAGTTAGTCCTTCAACTTTTTAATTAGATATTTATTTGACATGATTAATTACAATTAATATTAGAGCCTCCATCTTAGGCCTATTTTCATATTTAATCTTTAAGTTAGGAGAATTCTTAATTTGGTCCTCGCTTTTGCTCGATATTCCAATTTAATTATTCGAATTGCAATATTGATTAAAATTAATTTATATTAATATTAAAGCCCCTATTTTAGTTAGATTTCAATAGTCTCTTTAATTTAGGGAATAATTCGAGGTGGCCCTCGCTTAAATGCTCAGGGGACCATCTCGATTATTTGATTCGATAATTGATTAAAATCACCCATTTTAGGCTTGAGCTTCTAGGTTCCTTAATTTTCATAATTCGATACTTAGGCTAGAAAAAAAAACCTTTAATTTACCTTAGCTTAATTAAGATTAATAAAAAATTTATTTGATTGCATTTTATTTTCAAACATAAGGCAATGTTCACTTATTAGAGAATTAATGGTACATCTCCCGTAAGTATGCTCAGGGGGTGACTACTGATGATTCCTGAAATAGGTCGATATCTTTTTCAAAACCATATCATGTTTTCTAAAATTAAGGTAATGTCCGATTATTAGGCACAATAGCTGATCTCCCACATTTATGGTTGGGAGCAAATTGTATTGGTCTCAATAAACGGATACTCTTTTCAACTTTTTGCATCCATAATGATTTTCAAATTAAATTAAGATCAAACTCAAAATTTTCAATTTTAAATGTAGGGTAATCAACTAGATACCAATTTTTGGGCACTTGTGGGGGTGCTTATTCTTCCCCAAGCGTAACTGACTCTTAAACCCAATTTATGGATTTTTCGCAGACCTTTAAATTCGATATTTTGATAAAAATAAAATGTTTTATTAAAATCACCCATTTTTTATGGTGTCCCAATCACACCTTAAATGATTGGTGGAGACTCCTCACATTTCGAAAAATTCATTTCAAATAGAAAACCCTCGAGTCGGTATCAGTCTTTTCCCCGCCCGGGCAAAAAACGGTGTTGATAGCTTGGCGACTCCACTGGGGATGTTTCGTTTTTAAAACAACTTGAGAGCCGAGCCACGAGTTGGTTACCCTACATTTTGGATTTTGAGAAATTATGAGTTCGATCTTGTTTTAATTTACAGTTTGGTATGATATTTCAAATCAATCAAAAAAAGATTTTCTCTTTGGTTAATGTTTACAATTCTGTGAATTTATTTAAGACTATTGCATATCATAGCTCTAAACCCGAGCTCCAACCCGGTTTACCTAAGTAGGGAAAAACATCACACCCCACGAGGAGCATTGGGCTTCCTTGTGTAGGTTTGATAAAGTATATCTGGAAAGCATCCTAAGTCACCTACCTAGATATAAGATTCGAGGTACGCTTTTAGTGGTGTGATCCTCTAAGCCGAATCAGATTCGTAAGTCTGTAATGGGCCAGAATCGGAATCAACCTTAGCAGGTTGTAAAGATGGCTTGAGAACCTTTGCTAGAACCCAACCTCATGTAGAGAATTTAGTAAGCCTACCCCATTAGGGCCATGTGGATAACCTCGGAGAACTCAGACGCATGCGGTTAGGACTATTAATTTTCTTTATATGTTTTATTTTTCAGTCTCAACTTTCAGTCGAATTTAATTGTTGTCGCTAAGATTACATTTTTTACTAATCATTTTAACTAACTGGATTCTTTTTGTCTCGTTTCTACTGACATTGATTTCCTTTTGCTGGTCTTATTGGAGTTTTTGCATGAACATGACATATCATTCAAAGGTATTGATCCCTGAAATAACTGATCGTTTAGAAGGTTCTTAAAAAACAATGCCACAATAATGTCTTTCATTGGAATCGGTAGAATTTCAAAGATGCTCTATGTAGATCGAGTAGCGTCAAGAGAGAGCCTACCTACTAAGGAGACAAGCCAGACAACTACCTACTGAGATAACAAGGTGGACTCAAGAAGATTCGACGCTGAAGCCAACAGTTGAAGATCACGAACTAGCTCAAAAGATTTCTAAAAGTAGGAGATGAAGTAGAAGTTTTGAATATGATGCAATACCCAGATGCTCACATGAGCTAAACAACTCACAGATGGACTAAATCTTCACTTCCTTAGTGTACCGAGACATTGTCAGTTTTTCAAGAATTGTTCAATGAACAATTATTTTGGGATCAATATCTTTTGCATGCATTCATTTTGCATGACACTTGCATTCCGTAATACATTTCCAAATCATGCATTAAAACATTCATTTATTAAAATAATAATACAATTTCTTATCATAGTGATTCGAGTTCACACTAGTAGCAATAATGCTTATCATCTAAGCGACACAAGAAAAATGCCTAAATAAATAGAGGATAAGCTAGCCAGAATTGAGAGAGAGTAGAAAAAGATGCAAGAAGAAATGAGGAGCAAGTTGGCACAACTTGAAGCTAGTATCGCAAACTCTCAGCTCGATCTGTTGAACAAGGCGGAGGAAATGTTTAAGAGACATTGGACCGTTGGAAAGACTCTTGTGGAAGATCCCAAACATCCTCCGGGTTTTACACATGTTCACATTCCTGAGCACGCCTCTGTGCATCAAGGAATCCGATCACCAGTTTGCTTCATTATCGAGAACTCACAATATCAGGTTGGAGCTTTATTCCCCGATGATTGCCCTGCTGTTTCTGGACTGAAGCCAGGTGAATGTTGTACTGATAATGAGGTCTCAGACCTAAATGAATTAGCTGAAAAGGAAAAGATCATCTAAAGAATTAAAGATATAGAGGAGGTGGTAAAATCTAAGGAGACGATCAAGTCATTCTACGAGTGTGACGCCAAAGAGCTAAGTTTAGTTCCCGATATGGTTCTCCCACAAAGGTTCAAGATTCTAGATTTTGAAAAGTACAATGGGACCACATGTCCTTCATCCCACATCACCATGTGATGTCATCTAATGGTTGGCTATGTGGAGAATGAGAAGTTTCTAATCCACTATTTTCAAGATAGTTTATCTAGACTTGCTTCCAAATGGTATAACTAGCTAAAACGTACTCAAATCAATTCTTGGAAAGACTTAGCTCAATCCTTTTTGAGTCAGTACAAGAACATGATGGATCTGGCCCCTAATCGAATCATATTGCAAAGCAAAAAATGAGGCACAACGAGAGTTTTCGACAATATTCATAACGAATGAGGGATGTTGCTTCTCAAGTGCAGCCACCAGTGACCGAAAAGAGTTTGCTACTATGTTCATAAATACATTAAAACCTCCCTATATTGATCACATGATAGGAACTTCCACCAAGAACTTCTCTGGCATTGTCGTGTATGGGGAAATGATCGAAACAACTATCAAGAATGGAAAGATAAGAGGCTCTGACAGTATTGACGTCAAGAAAGGAGCCGAGGTCAATAGAGTGAGGTCTTATTCAGCTAATAATGAGACCAAACCTTATAGAATGACCCGAGAGAAGACCTGTATCGGTGAAATTCTGGTGACATATGAATAATTGCTCCCATTACTAGTTGAGAAAAATCTCGTGACTCCAGTCCAGTCTAAACCGAAAGAACCCTAATTTCCTTAGGGGCATGATGCTAATGCAGTATGTAGCTACCACATGGGAAGCTCTGGGAATACTACTGAGAATTGTGGGGCATTGAATTGCAAGGTTCAACATTTAATCGATTCAGGGGCATGGACATTTGATGAATGATGGGGCATTCCGATGCAAACTGAGAAAAATCATTGATGCAACTAGAAACTTTTGATGCACTTACATATTATCTTGTTTGATTTTCTTTTCTTTCTCTTTTCGTTAAAAGGTTTGTAAGTCACTTGACGATCGAACATTTTAAATAAAATGATACATTCTGATGTTATGAGCGATGAGTAATTTTCAGACTCGAAATTCTTTAAATACCCACTGGATTAAAAGCTCTTTTAAGAATTAGAGTTATAGATCTTGGACAAAATGACAAGATTGAAACCCAATAAAACAAGGACCCTTGACCTTACCCCAGATGATACATTCGAACACCATACCCTTTTCTTGTAGGGACCAATATAGCCTTCTCCTCTCATGAGGAAATGATCAAGAGGCTTGGCATTCAGGTATGAATAGGAGCGTACAACATGGGGCATCTCTTGTGTATGACATTTCAAAACTACCTAGATTACGCTTCTGTTGAATATGTTCAATGATGATCATAATCTTCGTAAATGCAATAGTGGAGTAGACGGATTTAGTTTAGGTCAGTTTTTGGAACTAAACTCTAAATATGGGATTTCATGACCATCAAAGACACCTAGACTATAACAGGTTATTCTCGATGAGCTTAAGAAATTCTAAATCTCAATACTCAAAAGGTTAATAATTATTATTATTACTATAGATTATACAATAAAGTTGAGTTATTCCACTAAAGCAATTGGTTATAGAGGAAACTCAAAAGCCCTGACTTTATGAATAGATTGGATTTGAACCATGACATTACTCGGATACTCGGCAGTTTGGTGTTTGCTCCACTGCGATTGTCAAGTCGAAGATTTTATGATGAGACGAACCCTTCAGTTAGCCCAAGGAATGTGATTATAATATATATATATATATAATAATGTTGAATTCAACTAGCCAAACAATGGCAACTTAAATTAAGTTGATCTAATAATGAGTTCTGATGAAAATGGACTAAGGGAGTTGAGGAACAGCTGTTATAGTTGACTTCACACAAGTACTCAAGAAATTTACATTTAAATTAATGTCCCCGCACTGCCTCTGCTAAAGGAAGTCTATGAAGCTTGAACAAATGAAAGATTTCAGAGAACTGAAATAGAAGTGTTCCAGAAGTCTAGTAATTGATTGTGCTAATTGCATCATTTTGTCCGTATCTGATTAAAATGCCAAGCCAAAAAATAGGGGCATGTCGTAAGGTTCACAAGGACCAAGAAAGAAATGATATCTTGATGACTGAAACCTTAGAAGCTTTAAGGAGCTAACCTGAAATCAACCCATCAATTTTGACACTTATCAAAGAGGTATAACTTTGAAAGATTTAAAGAGATGTTGATTCTTTGATATTTAGTGAACTCATGTTATGTGATTTGCTTTAATTGTGAGCCTAAAAGAATGACATATTTCTTAAACAAACTTTCCATATTCTGAAAATAAAAAGAAAGAAAGCATTTTCAAACAGGACAATATCTCTGAGAGTTTATATTGGAATTTGACAAAGGTCCCTCAGACCTAGAAGCTCATAATCGGAAATTGAGGCAAAGAATTGGAATGTTAGAGAGCCAAAAAAGCATATTTTTACAAAAGATGCAATGGTAAACCGTGGCGTGGGAAGAGAATGAAGATGAACAAATCAAGAAGAGAACCAAGATTGCTTGAGCACATCTTCACTGTTATTAATCAAGAAAAAACATGCATTACACATACATTAATTTGCATCTTTGCACCAAACATCCATCATCTTATGCAATAAAAACTATAATTTTCCCTCTCACGAGGGTACCATTAAAATTTCTCTCGAAATCCTATCTTTTTCAATGACATTTTCTCTTCTCATAAGGACATTCAGGATAGTTGCATTCAGATACATTTTTTTTACAGATCTTTCAGGAAAAAATGAGATTAAAAGATAACAAGACATCCTCAGCAAGAGGTAGCAATCATCTTCATATTCAACATTTCCAAACAAATTTTGTCTCGCTTGAGACGGTATCATTTAATACACAAAATTTATCTCACTTGAGATTATTTTTCTTTAAAACCAGATTTATCTCGCTTGAGACTGTGTTTACTCGAAAGAAGACATTTCATTTCACTCAAGATTATTTTTAAAACAAGATTTATCTCACTTGAGATAGTTTCACTCGAAACAGAAGATTTTATCTCACTTGAGATAGTTTCACTCGAAAGAAAACATTTATCTCGCTTGAGATAGTTTCATTTAAAACAGAAGACTTTATCTCGCTTGAGATAGTTTCACTCGAAACAAAATATTTTTATCTTGCTTGAGATAGTTTCACTCAAAACAGAAGAATTTATCTCGCTTGAGATTATTTCACTCGAAACAAAAGATTTTATCTCGCTTGAGATAGTTTCACTAGAAATAGAAGATTTTATCTCGCTAGAGATAGTTTCACTCGAAACGGAAGATTTTATCTCGCTTGAGATAATTTCATTCGTAACAGAAGACTTTATCTCGCTTGAGATAGTTTCACTCGAAACAGAAGATCTTTATCTCACTTGAGATAGCTTCACTCGAAACAGAAGATTTTATCTCTCTTGAGACAGTTTCACTCGAAACAGAAGATTTTATCTCACTTGAGATAGTTTCACTCGAAACAGAAGATTTTATCTCGTTTGAGATAGTTTCACTCAAAACAGAAGATTTATCTCACTTGATATTGTTTTTCTTAAAACAAACTACGCCTCACTTGAGGGATTAACATTTCCTTTGCTAGATTCACAATATTTCGAGTCAGCAACACCCCACTAGAGGGGTTAACATTTCCTTTTCTCGATTCATAACACTTTGAATCAGCTTAAGTATTTCAAGCCATCTTTAAGTCTTTCAAGTATGATGTTTAAATCCTTCGGGTCATCTACAAGTCTTTCGAGCAAGATGATAAGTCCTTCAGGCCATCCATAAGACCTTGTGGTAGGATGTTTTCACATTTCCTTTGCTCAATTCACAACACTTCAAATCAGTGATGCCTCACTTGAGGGATCAATACTTCCAATGAAAAGACCATGATGAAAAGAACTCGTAGCTTGAAGAACTAGGGATGGAGAATCAACTAAGAGAACGAAGCAAATATGGCATCATTTGCAACAATGACATCATTTCCCAGTGAAGAATTTGCAACTTGACAAGAAGAGACCAAGATGAAAAATGGTGCTTTATTATCTTTGCTTCATTCTCGTTTCACAATAATGAGCAAAGAGGGGCAGCTGTAAGCACTATTTTTCTATTTCAACTGACCCAACCAATAGGCCTCAAGCCCAACTACCCAAAACCTAACCCAAAACCCGACCCGGAGGCCTAAACTTGACCCGGATTTAAACACCCTAGCAGTCGCCCACTCCCCCAACCAAATGCCACCATTCTCTGCCCCCAATACCAGAAAAGTTGCCCCAGCACGCCACCACTCTAGCACTTCACTACCTGCAAAAGAAACAAAGCAAGAAACAAAAATATGATAATTTTTTTCCTTTGTAATGGGTATAAAACCCGAACGAAAATCTGTAAAAATGGTCGGTCAAAAAATCACTGTAACTTTTTTTCGAAGCAATAATATCAAAAGTCCAAAGTTATTACTTTTTCTTGTTTTCCAGTTTCGAATAGCTTTGTTTTTCTTTTTCTTTTTTTGTTTTATTTGATTGCTTTTGGGTTTGATTCTCAGTAAAAAGGATTTTTTTTCTTTAGATTTCGAAATAAAACCATCCTCTTTTCTTAGTTTCATTTTAAAAAAATCAATATGTTTCGAAATAAAAAAATAAAATAGAGGCCTTTTTGGAATATTAATCACAACAAACCCATTTGTGTATAAAACGAAAACGAAAAAATTAAAAAGAAATAGTAGATCAGAGTTACCTTGGGTCTTCGAAGGCGTCGTCGGAATCCGAGAAACTGAAAGGTTTAAGGGGATTTTTAAGGTTTTAAAGGTGTTTTTTTAGTTTTTTAGCCCTTAAAAAAAGCCTAGACTAGAAGTTCTACATTTTTTGAATTTTTTGGGGGCTTTGGGTTTTTCGATCGCCTTGGGCTGTGGCCGAAGCGGTTCAGGGTGGCCGATGAGGGGCCTACCAAGGGAAAGGGGGAGAGCTCTCTCTCCGTTTTGTTTTGTTTTGGATCAAATGAAAAAAGTGTTATTTATAGGAAAAGTTTGGGGGGAAATCACGCTAAGGTTCCCCCACTTAGCGCGTGTTTTTAAAAAGCGGTCACCTGTAGAGACCAAAACTGTGATTTTCATTTTTCCTCGCGTGCTTTATAATTTTTGGTATATTCACTATTTAGTCCCTATAACTTTAATGTGTTTTTACATTTTGATCGCCTGTAGGGACCAAAATTGTTATTTTCCCTTTTATTTGCACAATTTGTAATTTTTGGATTATTCATTGTTTAATCCCCTAATTTAAACGCGTCTTTATATTTAGGTCACTGATTGATTTTATTTTATTAACTGCAACATAGTGTATTCATTTTAGCTATTTCCCTTTCTTATTTTACTTTTTGGTGTTTTCCTTGTTTCACACGATTTGACCATGCATAATTTGATTTTATTTCTTTCTTCTCAATTTGTTTTCCTTTAAGACATGCTGCTTAATTCATGATTTGTCTCATCCATATTTTCCTTATATTTCCTTTAAATTACAACTCTAATTTAGCCCAACTTTATGTCCATTAATTGTTAATTACATTTTTATCATTTGTTTACTTTTATGTGCATTTGTTTGTTTAAATGTATTTATTCATTTTTTTTCCTTAAAAAGTTCATTTTCTTGTCATTGTAATTATTTCTCACATTTTGATTTTAGTTTCCTTCTAATTGCGTGATTTAAACTTTACGTTTTCATGTTTTTTTTTCTTTTCTTTATTAACTTTATTTCCTTATTTATATTTCTTTTACCTTTTCACGTTCATATTAATTTGTTTGTTCGTTTATTTGTTTAGTCCATAGGGTCCATTCTTTTTTTAGGTTAGCCCTAAACTTTATAACTTTTAAAGTTATCCCTTGAACTTTTTAATTAGATATTTATTTGACATGATTAATTAGGATTAATATTAGAGCCTCCATCTTAGGCCTAATTTTATATTTAATCTATAAGTTAGGAGAATTATTAATTTGGTCCTCGCTTTTGCTTGAAGTTCCAATTTAATTATTCGAATTGCAATATTGATTAAAATTAATTTAGATTAATATTAAAGTCTATATTTTAGTTGGATTTCAATCTAGTCTCTTTAATTTAGGGAATAATTCGAAGTGGCCCTCTCTTAAATGCTCGAGGGACCATCTAGATTATTTGATTCGAAAATTGATTAAAATCAAATAGAACTAATATTAGAACCCCCATTTTAGGCTTGAACTTCTAGGTTCCTTAATTTTCATAATTCGACACTTAGGTTAGAAAAAAAACCATTAATTTACCTTAGCTTAATTAAGATTAATAATTTGATTGCATTTTATTTTCAAACTTAAGGCATTGTTCACTTATTAGAGAATTAATGGTACATCTCCCGCAAGTATGCTCAGGGGGTGACTACTGATGATTCCTGAAATAGGTCGACATCCTTTTCAAAACCACATCATGTTTTCTGAAATTAAGGCAATGTCCGATTATTAGGCACAATAGCTGATCTCCCGCATTTATGCTTGGGAGCGAATGCTATCGGTCTCAATAAACGGATGCCCTTTTTCAACTTTTTACATCCGTAATGATTTTCAAATTAAATTAAGATCAAACTCAAAATTTCCAATTTTAAATGTAGTAATCAACTAGGTACCAATTTTTGGGCACTTGTGGGGGTGTTAATCTTTCCCCACGTGTAACTGACTCCTGAACTCGATTTTTAGATATTTCGTATATCTTAAAACTCGGTATTTTGATAAAAATAAAATGTTTTATTAAAATTACCCGGTTTGTATGGTGTCCCAGTCGCACCTTAAATGATTGGTGGCAACTCCTCCCATTTCGAAAAATTCATTTCAAAGAGAAAACCCCCGAGTCGGTATCGATCTTTTCCCCGCCCGGGCGAAAAACGGTGTCGACAACAGTAATAAGTTACGATATAAAAGATTAATCGATTGAATTTTAAATTAGGGAGTTTTAATTATTATAGAAAATAGTATTGAACTACATAGTTGATGCTCAAAATCAGATATAAAATAGAAAGTAAAACATCTCATTATGAGTTTACGTTGATTAAGTAACTTTTATACAATTCAAATTTGGAATTTTAAAAAGAAACAAAATTTAACCGGTTTTCAAACACTAAATATTATACAGAAACATGTGACATCCTTAACTTGTATTTAGGTACGAATGTAGGTTCATGGTGTTACAAATGGAAACGAACTCAAAGGTTTTGGTTGACTTGAACTCTTTCGAAATCTAGGCTAGGAGGTAGTTCCTCATTGCTACCATACGATCAATGTGCTTTCGAGTTGAACGAAGTCGACCTTGAAAGCACTAATACTTGGTTCTCTTCTCAACCTAAATACCTCAGTTTGATGCTTAACCAAAAAGTAGTTCCTCAATACGACCATGCATCAGTGCACTCTCGAGTTAAATAGAATCGAACTCGAAAGCCATGGTCTTCTTCTCAACTTAATGATTTTGTCTTGATGTTTTACTAAAGGATAATTCCTTATTGTTATAGTGCGGCCAATGTACTCTTCACACTGAGTGGAATCAAACTTGAGAGCTCTTGTTTAACAAATAGTTCTCCTTGCCTTGAGCTATGTCGTAAATAGTTTGGGCCTTCTTCTAGACTTGAAGACCTTTTTTTGAGTTTGATCAGGATATAATTCCTCGTTGCTACTGCACGGTTACTGTGCCCTCGAGCTCAATGAAATCGAACTCGAAAGCTTTTTCTTGAAAAATTGTTCTTATCACCTTAAGCTATGTCAAATTTTGATTGGGAAGTGGTTCATTGTTTCCAAATCATAGTCAACTTCTTATTGGCTTAAAGACCTAGGTTTAAAATTTAATCAGAAGGTAGTTCCTTACTGATGTCATGCGGTTGATGAGCCCTCGTGCTGAATAAAATCAAACTCAAAAGCTTTTATTGACTGATAGCCCTTCTTGTATTGAGCTATGTTATGAAAGATTCCTCTAAGTGAAGGATGGCTCTCATTCGTAGTCTAAGCCAAACAGAATAATTTTCCTTCATGGTTTAAGCCGATCTTGGTTCTTTGGATGACTCTCATTCACAGGAAAGCCAAGTAAAAAACCAGAAAGTAGTTCTTTGTTGCTACCTTACAGTCAATACGTTTTTGAGTCGAGTGGAATCAAACTCGAAAACTTTGGTTGATAGCTAGCTCCTCTCGACTTAAGCTATGTTGTAGATGATTTCTCCAAGTGAAGGATGACTCCCCTTTACAAGACTAAGCAGAACAAGATGACTCCTTTCACAGTTTAACCCAGTCTTGATTCTTTGGATGACTCCCATTCACGAGAAATCTAGCTAAGATATTCTTCAAGTGGTTCCCCTTCACGAGTTTAAACCAGGTGAGATGCTCAGTGAATGATTCAAGTATAATGTCCTTCATCGTAAAGTTGAAATTGACTCGAACAATCTGTAAAATTGTGTATGTATATGTGTATATATGTATGTGATGTCATGAATGTAATGTCTTAAAGTATGTATAAAATGCAAATGTATCATTTTTTGCATTCTCATTTTTGAAGAGTAGTCTTGATCTTTTTTTTTATCAATCTTGATATCTTCTCATGGTGTTTTGGACATGATCTTGTCCCCGCCACTGACGATTTTATGGGAAATATCAGATCTTCGCACATTTTCTCAATAAATTCAATAATCTTGTACTCTTACAACACTCTTTTTAGCCTTGGCTTAGCCGAGGGTAAGGCTCTCCTGCCTTTTGATTGACGACTAACAGCTGGTTGAATCATCATCGTAGTTGATACATAATATTCACTGAAAAGTCTCCCTTCATGGCTCGAAGGCTCGAATGAAGTCTTCTATAACCAAGGACACCTCATCTAATGTGTCTTTAAATAACATTTTGCTCTCTTTATTTCGTACTCATTTGGACCACTATTACCATTAGGGCTAACGTCCTCAATTACAACAGTAAACTCATGCTTCATGAGGGATCCGATAGTGCACAGGCTTCTCCTCATCATGGGCAAAACTCTTTCCAACCAACTCATTGTTGTAGTTCTCTTGCACCTTACTGAACGACCACATTCAGGCTTGACTTTGATTAGGAAATACATCGGGAAGCACAAGTGACAAAGAAGAAGAAGATTCTGGAGATGCCCCACTTTATCTCACGTTATTCGAATAAATATTCGAGAAAATATATGTTTGAGAAATGTTTTTTCTTGAAAAGTTTAGTCTAAAATGATGTGAGAGCAATCGAAGCAAAATATCATTTCATTGAATATCAAATAAATGAATCACACAAGTTGATTTCTAAAATTATAGACCTTTGACAAGTGTCAAGATTAATGGGTTAATTTGGAAAGGTGGTGCAATTTGGCTCTGTCTTATGTATTTGGTTTCACCATCAGGGATTCATGGTTTCGAAATACCCCACATTTCTGGCATCACCTTCAAATATGATGTGAACAAAATAGCGCAAAGGATACACTTTATTACTAGACTCCTTAGAAAGCATTTCTGTTTCAGTTCTCAGAAATATTCCATTTGTTTAAGTTTCATAGACTCCTTCAGCAGGGAAGTGTAGAATATCGATCTAAAAACAAAAACCCTAAGTGTTTTTATGTAGTCGATTATAACAGATGTTTCCTTATTCTCTTAGACCACATTTCATTCGAACTCATTCTCAATTCACATTCACTTTAGGCCTTAATGTTTTTCTTTAAATTATATTTTTCCAACTTTAATGTACTCGCTTTATATTTTTTTGGGAGATTCATCTCGACACATAAATACTAGTGTCATGATCTAAATATAATAGTATTCATACAGTTAGGGCAAATGTCATGGCCCATTACATTAGCAAAATACCTTTAATTAAAGGATTCAAGTGTCAAAAAGTCTTCGGCACGACAAACTCAAATGAAGCTCACTTCATAAAGCTCAGACATTACCTCCATAGTTGCTTCAGACATTACCTCTGAAGATTAACATCTTACTACTTTAAGAGGAGTTCCCCAAGCAATGTTAAAATTAATTTCCATTAGCACCACATTATTCCTTGAGTCTTTGACTTCAAGACTTTCTAAGATTGTCAAGAAAAGTCTGTTATATTCTGAGTGTAAGTGAAAGTCAGAAAACTTTATCGTTATAGCTAAATTTTCAAGCAACTAGTCTAAGCTAAATTAATCTATTCCACCATTCCATTTATGAAAACTTTATATCTTCATGGAACATCTTCAATATATATGCACACTAATCAACTTTGCATTGTCATGACTCAAAGATACCCTATTTTGTCCGATTCCCTACTTACCTTAGTATCTGAAGGCTTCATTGTGTAGGGGAAAATGTTTATTTGTGTTTTTTATTTTTTGGGGGGTCAATGATGAATGAACCTTGTCTTTCTGGGAATTTGATCTCTTCATATGTCAAAATGCTATAACCTCGATATGCATTTCAATATATTTGATATTCACTAAATTTCAAAAAATGCTTCATTGCTCAAAGAAATGTAATTTTAAAAAAGTTCAAGCCTATAGAAGATAAATTCAAACAAGACATTGTTTCCTAGGTAACATAACTCTATGGTAATTGCGGTGATCTCCTTTTGTATCGTCTCAGGATGTCCTATTCATTGGTTGTGGTATTAACTCTATAGGAGTTCATCCCCTTGAGAATTTTCATACAGTCTTCTAACTATCTTATTTTATCCCTCATCTTCCGAAACTTGTCATTCGCGTCAAATTCTGGAATACGATAGTCTTTCAGATTTGTTGATATTCTCCTGCAAAAAATTAATTTAATCCTTTTTCAGTTGGGTAGAAAGTTCTTTAGTTTAATTCAAAATTCAAAATTTTTGCAGGAAAGCTTAAGTCGAAATGGCTCAGACACTTGACAGTAGTCGGTATTTTTCTACATGGGGCTGTTGAAGTCAAAAACGGTTCCAGTGCTCGATTTAAAGTAAATGGACAAAGGCTCAAACCTTTTTATGAAAATTCACCGATTGAGTTGATCGAAAAAATTTACTTGGTTGAATCGAGAGCTTAAAGAAATGTCATCGAGCTTAAATGAAGTTAAACAAAGTGCTTATGGGAGGCAAACCATTTTTTAGTTTTATTTCATTAATTTCCTTGCAATTTAAATTTTGTTCTTAGTTTTATTTATTGTTTAGTGCATATTAATCTTTTGTTTTAATTTTCAGGACCTCGGTGCATTTTATCAGAGTTAAAACGGACTCAATAGCAAAAAATTTCAGCCGGGACCAGCCAAATTTATGCCAAAATCAAGTAGAGCCGCGTGAAATCTGTCTCCAAACTCAAACGATCTATTTCATTAAAGTCGTCGCACGTTAGCATTCCCAAAATAGGCGTGAAGCGTGTTAGCAAAGTCACCCCACTTTGACTCCCACTTTTTATCGTACACCTCTTGATCGGCCAATTAGATTTGGTGTTTTAATTTTTGAAACAACCCCATCTTATCCCCACGTGAGCTTTAAAAAATTCCCTTTTCTTTATTTTAACATACTCGTCGCCATCTCATTCTTTACTTTTGCTTTTCTTTATTTTTCTTCTTTTTGGCCGACTCCTCCATTTATACCCTTTCTATTTTTCTAACGTGCACTGCCACATTCCCGGAGATCAACCCGCCACTGTCAGTTTAAAAAAAATGGTTCGCACATGACGCCAAGGTAATGAAGGGCATTCTATTCCACCTACTGTCCTCAGTGGACGCCGTGTTTTGCCACTCCAACGGTATTCATGGACGTCTCGAGTGACTCCGAACCCACTCCACCTCCTCCTTGTCGTAGTGGTTGATGGAAGTAAACCCGAGCACCTATAAATGAAGAGCCTGAGTTATTCAATGCGCCACCACTATCTCCACCGTCCGTGCACCGTTACTCAAACTGCGTCAACATTGTCAAACCAAACCTTTACTGATCGTCCCCTCCAAGGTCGCCTACACCATAATTTCACTCCATGCTGACAGTGGCCTCTTCCTCTTCTTCTCGACCATGATACGCAACGCGTTCGGTCGTACCTTCATTTTCCATGCATTCTGTTGAAACCAATAACGGTCTTGAGTTTCTCATCGCATCATCGGCGTTTCCTTCTGATCTCCAGTCTGTTTTCGCTCTCCTTTGTTTTTTCCTTCTACTGATATGGATTGGAGAAAGCTTTTCGATTGTCAAACAAATCAAGAACTTTACTTTTTTTCCCCAAATCAGAACAACAAAACCCTTATTGTTCAACCTCCTCCTGAGGTCTTCGAGGCTAGAATGACAGAGTGGAAGACTTCTCTGGTAGGGCAGTTCCTTGGTGCAGCCCCAAATTTTATCACTCTACAACAAACCATCAAAAAGCTTTGGAATCATCAATCACAAGGGGCTCAAGCACAGGTAAGTCTCGCTGGAAATAACCTGTACATTTTCTCATTTAGCTCTATATCAGCTAGAGACTGGGTCCTAGATAATGGCCCTTGGCATGTTCTTCATAAACCTTTAATTCTTAGGAAATAGGAACCCAATCTCCAAAGACTAAATTTTGATTTATCAAGACTGCCACTTTGGGTTCACCTTTATAATAATCCTCTTGAATTGTTTTCAAAGGAAGGCCTTAGCTATATAGACAGTTCCCTAGGAGTACCTCTTTCAATGGATTCAATCACTGCTTCCAAATCTAGGTTAGAATATGCTAAGGTTTGAACTTCCTGAAACTGTTGAAGTAATGCTAGCCAATGGTCCTACAACTACTATATTTGTTAATATTCCTTGGTTTCCTAATAGATGTAGGAGATGCAACACGTTTGGTTACTCTGATAAAGGATGTTTAGTCAAAACATCCTCTGCCCCTACTATTACTAAAATCTGGAGGATAAAAAATAATCACAATGAAAACTCTGATCTTAAATCTCAAGAAAAATCATCTCTGCAAATTCTTTTGTCTGATCCTTCCCTTCAAAATTCACTGCCAGATGTTATCCCTTCAAAAGATCAGACTGCTTCAAATGGAAAGGAACAAGTTAATGAACCTGGAAATAACAATCCTATACAAAAGGTTCAACTTTCTAAAAGTGACTCTCTTATTCCTATAGATTTGTTAATTGAGGATAATAAAGAACAGTCATCTGAACCTTCATTTTCTGAAGTCCTAGTTAATGGTGAACAACCTCCTGAAACTGCTTCCATAACAAATAATTCTATAATTAATCCTAAAAGAGGTAGAAGTAGACCCCTTAAGAACACAATAAAATATGCTATAAGAGGTTCAGCAAATAGATTTGAAATCCTCTTCACAGTGGATGAATCTTCTCCTTCTTCTGAGATTCAACCCAGGAAAGCAAGAACTGCTGCTGCTGGGGTTGCTAAACTAATCAAAGAGATCAAGTCTAAAAAGAAAGACCATATTAATGAGATCAAAAGTACCCCTAGAAAAAATATATAGGGCTCTTCCTCCTCTATTTCTCAATGATCATTTCTTTCTGGAACATAAGAGGATTCAATAATCCTCAAAAACACATTAAGGTCTTGAATAGAGCTAAACTCTATAATGTTGATGTTCTATGTCTGTTAGAAACTCGGGTCAAACCTGAAAATTCTGATAAAATCTTTCATAATATTTTAGGGAGCTGGAATATCATCAATAACTATGATTCTGCTGTCAATGGCAGAATCTGGCTTCTCTGGAAAATAGGCATTGGTCTCACTCATTGCTACTCTACTGATTAAAGTATCACTGTTAAATACCTTAATAATAACACTTCTTTCATTATCACTGCCATTTATGGTAGTAATAGTGGTTCTCAAAGAAGATCTCTTTGGCAATATCTCAAAATTCTTGATTCCATGTATAGTTCTCAACCTTGGATTCTGTGAGGTGATTTCAACACCTACCTCCATCACAAAGAAAGCTCTGACTCTCACCTTCTTGGTCCCTACTCTACAACTGATATGCTTGACTTTCAAGAAATAGTTCAAGACCTTTCTCTACAAGATCACCCATTTTTTGGCCCCACTTTTTCTTGGAGCAACAAACAACAAGAAATTTATCTTGCTAGAAAACTGGATAGGGTGTTAATCAATCCTCCTTGGGATTCCTCTTTTCAAGGATCTTTTGTTGAATTTCTTTCTCTAGGTCCCTCTGATCACAGTATGGCCATGGTCTGGACTTCAAAAGAAACTCAAACCAATATACCAAAGCCATTCAAATTCTTTAATTTCTAGACCAAACACCCTAATTTTCTTGACGATGTTCAATCCTCTTGGCAACTTCCTACTCAAGGCAACCCGTTGCAGAAACTTTTCCTTAAGCTTAAACGTTTAAAACCTTGCTTGAAGAAGCTTAAGAGAACTGAGCTGGAGCATATTCAAATTTCTATTTTAAATGGGAAGAATTCTATTGAAAAAGAATTAACTATTCAAAAGGAGCTTTTTGTTCTTGAAGAAAATGAGTTCATGTTCCTTAAGAAAAAAACAAAGGTGAGGTGGATTAAAGATGGTGACAAATGAACTAAACTTTTTCACACTACTATTGCCTCTAAATTCAAAAGACACCATTAGGGTTCTTATTAACAATGAGGGTAAAAGACTTGAGTCCTATGATGATATGGCTAATGAGGTCATTGATTTCTTCAAGAATCAATTAGGAACTTCTGATCCTAATGTTCTTCCTAATGATTCTTCTTCTTGAAAAATATGCTTCATTTTTCTCTTCCTACTGAGACTACTTATGAGCTTACCAAAACAGTTTCTGCTGAAGAGATAAAAGAAGCTCTGTTTAGCTAAGGCAATGAAAAAGCCTCAGCCCTGATGGTTTCACTCCCATGTTCTTCAAAAACTATTGGTATGTGGTAGGGGAGGATATTATCAATGATGTTCTATACTTCTTTCAAGAGGCTAAAATTCCCCCTGCTTTCAACTCCACCATTATAGCCTTGATTCCTAAAATTCAAAACCCTAGTAAAGTCAAAGATTACAGACCCATCTCTTGTTGCTCAGTGGTATACAAAATTATTACTAAAATCCTTGTTAAAAGACTTTCTTTGTTGTTGCCTGATCTCATTACCCTCAACCAAACTGCTTTTATGAAAGGAAGATCTATAATGGATAATACTCTTCTTGCTCAAGAATTGGTGAAAGGCAATGGAAGGAAAAACATTTCTCCAAAGGCTGCTATAAAAATTGATCTTCTAAAAGCCTTTGATTCTCTCAATTGGGATTTCATTTCCTCTACTCTCTTTGCCATTGGTCTGCCACCCACTTTCATAGGATGGATTGAAGCTTGTTACAAAAAAGCTAGATATTCCATATCCTTTAATGGAACTTTAATATGATTTTTTCAAAGGTCATAGAGGTATTAGGCAAGGAGACCCTCTATCTCCTATTCTTTTTATGATGGCTATGAACATTCTCTCTAAAATCCTCAATCTTGCTGCTGCCAGAGGTATCTTTGGATACCATCCAAAATGCAAAAAACTAGGTATCACTCATCTCTCTTTTGCTGATGATCTTTTGATTTTTTGCAAAGGTAATCTTGAGTCTATTGTTGGTGTTACCACTGTTCTAAACCACTTTTATACCTTGTCTGGTCTTAATCTTAATATCAATAAGACTGAATTTTATGCTACTGGTATTTTTGTCGGAACCCTAGATTCTATCAAATCTGCCACTGGTTTTAAACAAGGATTTCTTCCTGTTAGATATCTTGGTGTTCATCTGGTTACTAGAAAACTTACTGAAACTGATTGTATGCCTCTCATTGATAACTTCACAATTGGTCTGGAAAACTTTTAAGCTATGCAGGACGCCTTGAGCTTATTAAAATTGTCCTCTATAGTGTTGTTAATTTTTGGTGTCAACAGTTCCTTATTCCCCAGAAGGTTATCAATCGACTTGAACAGCTATGTGCTCGTTTCCTTTGGAAAGGATCTGATAAAGCTGCAAAGGGTACCAGAATTAGCTGGAACAAATTATGCTGCCCCAAATCTGAAGGAGGTCTGGGCTTGAAAGATCTTAGCTCATGGAATAAGGCTTGCATGGTCCAACTCATTCGAAAAATCCTTACAAGTAATGGTTCCCTGTGGGTTGCTTGGATTCACTGTTATGTTATTAAAAACAGTGGATTAAGTGACATCAATGGAAGTTCTTCTTTAAGATGGAGCTTTAGAAGACTTCTTAAACTTAGAACAGAGGCCCTCCCAATCATTTATGATGGAATCACTAAAACCTCTGCCATTTGGGATGAACTAAGGGAGCATAGAGATAAAGTTCCATGGCAGAAAATGCTCTGGTTTCCTCTCCATATTCCCAAACAAAGCATTATTTCTTGGATGATTATTCTTGATCGTCTTCCTACTCGTGATAGACTTTTCAGAATGGGAATCACTACTGATCAGATATGTATCCTTTGCAATGTTGAACCCGAATCCAGAAATCATTTGTTTTTTTAATGTGCCTTTGCTTCTACTATCTGGAACTCTATCATGTTTCTTACCAACTTACGAGATACTCACAGGACTTGGGATGCAAGAATTGAATGTGCTGCTCACAAATGGAAAGGAAAATCTTTACTTTCCATCATCCTAAGAATCGCTTGGAACACTTTTAGCTACTTGATTTGGGAGGAAAGAAACATGAGGATTTTTAAAGGTGGATCAAGAACAACAGACCAAATTCTTAAGTTTGTCAAGGAATTTGTTCGTATTCAGCTTAGTGATAAAGATATTAATAGAATGGATCATATAAACTCTAATCTTTGAAGTAATTAGGGTCTCGACTAATGATTTTTTTTCTTTTTTTTGTTGTAAAAAGGGGTAAATTTCTACTTCTTGGGGTGCCTGTTATTTGTTGAACTTTATTCTTGGATAATAAAATCTTACTTATCTAAAAAAAAAAATAACGGTCCTGAGGTAAATTTTGAACATTCGAGCGTTACTATTGTATCACTCTTATTTTGGCTTTACAGAAGACTTCTCGGTAGATTATTTCGCAAAACAACCTGACACGAAACCATTACATCAATATCATTCCTGGCAGCATTCATCCCATAACATGCATCGAGTTCAAACGTCTTTCCATCACCTCCAGGCAGCCTACCATCGGCATCAGAAAATCCTAAGCGAAATTGGTGTGGTTGATCATATGCAGTCCCATCTGAGGAGTGCCTAAAATGTTTTCTCCACTTCGAAAATGAACAGCTGGTTCGTTTCGAGGACATTCGACATCATCCATTCAGAGTCTGTAAGTTTATCCCAAATTGAACCCTCGAAAATCTTTACATTCAAGATGTTGTTATTGCGTACTTTGCTGTAATTTGTTGGACTTTCTTTTCACAAATTAAAAACGACATCTTTTAAGAAATGGTTTTTGAGTTTTATTCAACTTTCTCGTTTACACAGTCGTGATTTATCACTGTCGAGTCTCCTGGTGTTGTTTCATTTCGTTTGTGTGGAAATCAATTTGTCATGTCTATTTCTGATTTTAATTTTGCAATGGGATTCGGGGGGATGTCACGAATCTAGATTATTTAACGGCTTTGACTGATATGCCCAATGACTTTGATGCTAATTCAGCCTATTTCTTTCTCACCAGTTTCGTCAACCAGCACTTTGATCCTCGCTCAACGAAGGCTATCAACATTCACGACCCGACGCTGCACTACATTCACAAGTTCCTCGCCTACAATTATTTCGGTAGGAATGATTCTTCTGGCATTCTAAGTAAGACTGAGTTATTTTTTCCTTTGGTGTATATTCACTTGAAGAAAGGTAAACCTTGGTTTTTGGTTCGCACGACAATTTAATATCGTCATTCGATCTAATTTCCCTCTAATACTTGGTCCATACATAACTCATTTAGTCACTTGTATAGATAATTTTAATGTTGTGGATTATACTTACGCATTCTATGGATGGACTAGATGAGTGTTGTTTGGATTCCATGGGCTTGCTTGCCAGTACCCCTTCACGCCATACCTTGCTCCGACAGGAGTGATGACACTGAGAACCAAACCGGTTTTCACTCACCGGAATGTACTACCACGCACTCCACCACCACCGCATCCAAATTTGCAAAACCAAGTGCCTAATTTTACCGAGCGCTTCCATTCCTTTGAGGTGAATATTACAGAAATCCTCTCATATCTCTGCCCTAGCAGTTGTCATGGTCGCGGTTGCCCGTAAACATGGTGGTACTCTTTACCCTTCTTTTTTGTGCTGTAATTTTTCTTCCGTATTAGGGCAATAAGATTAAGTGAGGGGTAAAGATTGAATCAAATTCCATCTACTTGTCTTTTTATTTGTTTGATTGCATGTTTGATTGAATGGGTTGGAAGCTTGTTTGAATTTTTTTCCTTTCCGTCGATTATCTTTAGCATGTTGTGATTGTTTAAACTCATATAAATATTTTGAATTTAAACATTCTTGATAGTTGAATTGCATAAGCATGAATTTAATTAGAGGGTCGTGTGACATACCTTGATTTTGTTTGTTGAAATTTCACCTAGCTTGATTCATTGACTCACTTTGTGAGATTTTGAGCCTTAAGCATGTTTTTCTTCACTATTATGCTCTTTTTCTTGTTTGAGTGTGTCAAATTGGATATTGAAAGTCTACAACTTGTGGCATGATGTATTTTGAGACTACATATGAAATTCAGTGTTTTGATGTGATTTAGGCATTAAGTTTCACCCCATTTTTACCTAAGAAAAAACCTACCCTTTTTTTTTTCTCCATTAGTGAACCATTTTGAGCCTACATCCACTTCTTTGATTTCACCTCTATCTTAACTCGGGCCTTTTTATTTTTCACCCTCTTTTTCACCCTTGAAAAGACAAAGATTTGAAGTTCTGAGTGACCTTGTCCCATGAAAAAAACAAAAGAAAAGTTAAAAAAATAATAAAAAAAAACAGTGTGTTTGAGTTTGATTTTGCTTTTGATGTACATATTTTGATTGTTTCATTTGCTCATGGACTTGGTTGAATTATTGAAAAATTCTTTGTCTTGGTTTAAAACCTGCATTTTAGGATTTTCCCTACCTCTACCTAAGCCCCATTACACACTTTCTAAAGACCTAATGATCTTGCATCTTATTTCTTCTAAGTAGTGGAGAATTAATTATGTCACAAGCTTATTGAAATTCTTATTTGATTCCTACTTTGAGCAAAATTTTGCACCCAAAACACATTTGAGTTATTTGAATGAATCCTTGTGAGGAATTAAGTTAGGCTGAATTTTTTATTAATGAATGATAGGAAGTTGAAAGGTTGTTTGATTCATTATTACTTATGTTTATTCACTTGATTGGTGTTTGATTCATATAGTTATTGTGAGCTTGATTTTCATAATTTACTTAAGTATGAAATGGATTGGAGGAAGGTAAATTAAGTTCTTAACTAGTTTGATTCAAGTATACTTGAGAACAAGTATAGACAAGTGAGGGGGAATTTGATGAGTGCTTGCAATTGACACATTTTGCTTGCTAATTCTCTTGCTTTATGAATTTTTCACTACTGATTTGAATACATTTCGTTTATTTTTTGTGCAGTGACTTGCTTACTGGAATTGGTAGTAAAAGGGAGCATTCTGTAACTTTTTATTTATTTTTTGTTCGCGGATGGAGATATGGCATGACACTGGGCACGACACGGAGCTGACGTGGTAGTATCTGGAAGACACTAGAAGATTCTGGAAGCAAGTTCAGTTAGCACGATTATGGGGAGAAATTTTATGAATTTCAATTTCTTTGAATTGAATTTAAAATATTTGAATTGTTATTGTCACTTAATATTATTTAGGATTTTCAATTTGAATTCTCTTTATTTTTAGGAAATTAGAAGCCTATAAACACCCTAGTATGGGTAAGACCTAGGAAAGCTATCAATTACTTTGTTTTAAATTTTATTTTTTAATTGAAGTTTCTTTTTCTCTTCTTACTTTCATTATCTTCCAATTATTTTCTTGTTGCAAACTATGCTAAGTATGATCAATCATATTATGCTTAGCTGATTTCTTTTAAGCTGAGAGCTAGTACAATCGATTCCATACGTGAAAATTGAACATCGCTTAAATCCCTCTGGGATCATTCTCAATTTTCTAGATAAAGAGTTTGGCAATCAACCTTACTTACAATATTTAAACACTTTCAAATAAAAAAGTCAAAGTTGGTTTGAATGTTGTTTAAATATACCATTGGGAGGAAGGATCGACCTGTGGCAATTCGACTTCCTATGAACACGCTTAGCGACGGTCCACTAAGAGAAAACGAGATCGGAATCGATTCTCAACGAGACAATATCTAAGTCGGCCTTTTCAGTTTTTAATATGACTGTTTTAACGGCAATAAATGTGATTAATCCACTCAAGAATCATCTTTCGAAGATAGAATTGGGAAGATCGGTAACATGAGAGGAGGGCAAATTACAATGGGTTGGGCCTTGTAGACTGTAACAGACATGAATCCCGTAGCAAATATCAATTTCAATGATCGGTGGAGTTGAGACAAGCTAGCTCGAGGTGATTTTCCTTATTTGTGATTTCTAAACTTTATTTCATTTCTCTTTTGATTTACTGCTTACTCAATTTTTAGACTTATTTTTACTTTAGCCTTTTTTACTTTCTTCATCTCATCTAAATCATGCCTACCTCCTCTTATTTTTATTTGTTTAATTACTACTTTTGAATATGAACTTGAAATCTATTTGCGTATAAATTTTGTATTTTCCTGTGGATCGAACCTCTTTCTATACTACACTTATTCATTTTGAAGAGGATTTATTTATTATTTTTGACGAGTAAAATGACGCTTGTCAAAGAGTCTCCCGAGTACCTTTGAAAGTTTTTTGGGTGCGATTACCAACTTTGATGGTGGAGCAATGCCACTAATTCTTCAGATCCTTCTGCCCCAGGAATTTTTACAAAGTTTCATCTTGTCAGCCTGGTAGCAATCTGATCAGCCAAGCTACTTTGGTTCTTCGTGAATGTCCTTGTGGTTCTATCTTATTATGTTTTTCATATCCTTTTGGTAAAATTTTCTTCGATCTCCTATAATATAACTTCCATTTGAATCGAGTATTATGCATTCAAGATGGGTCCAGTGCTTTTTCCACTTTTATGGATAAAAATGATGCATGTTAGCAAGCTTCTTAAATTAAAGTGCAAGAATGCAAAAATGCATGATGAATGCATGAAGATTTCGAGGAATTGATCTAGAAAGTTCCTCTCATAATAGAATAACCTTCATTGAGACAAAAGTGTTATTACAATGAGGCCAAAATCATTTATAGGTATGCTTGCTAGATTTCTTGAACTCTGTACAACTTCTAGTAGGTTTTTATTTCATCATAATCCCTTGGTCACGTTCTGAGTGCCTTGTTTTATTGCCCCAACGTCTTTCGTCAAACCTTGCGGGTAATGAGTGGTTTTGTGAGCTTGCCCCAAGAACCACGGATGATTGCCTCTCTTTTCTTCACTTTCATTGGGTTTGTCACTTACTGAAGTCCTCCATTGTAAGGGACTATACGAAGCTTGCTCGTTCCTCGCTTTGCGATTTTTCAAGACTCCATGTTCAGTTCTTGTTTCTTTATCCTCACCGCCTTTTGACTTGATCTACTCCTACAATATTCTTTAGGTTTGAAACTGCAACATTTCTTTTTGTATTTCGAAACTGTGTCAGGGTTATATAACGATGTTAACACCTCCTCTCGTGTTTACGTTTGCCCCACATGTTTCACAACTTTTGGGCATCATTTTGCTCGATTAATGTGAAGCCAGCTAATATAGTTGTCTCGTAGTCTTGTTTTCTTTTGGCTCTTCTTATATCGTATTCCTGCCCATGCATTCTTTATTCTCTTGCATTACAAACCCATTATCTATTAATGAAGATTATTCAGAATTTAATAAGCACTTCCCGAATCAACACCTTTTATGAAATGATACAAATGATAAATAAAAAGAAAAGGAAAAAAGAAAATAAATTAGTATAGTGATTTGATAATTATAGAAAAAAAAAACACACAATAGTTCTTACCCCGCATGATATCTATCTCGTATGCATTCTGACAAAAATAAAATCTTAACCGCATATATTTATAGTTCACATGCTTTTGAACAATAAAATAAAAATGCAGGAAATAAAACAATAATATCCTAGGATTTGCATAAGGTTTAGGTGTAGCTCTAATTCCCTCAATGACATGGTTTGAGTTCTAAAAAGGTACTCGATTTCTCTTTGTCGGTGCCCCCTTGAGCGTACTGGATCCTCGATCCTAAATACATCACAGGGTTGTGTGGATAGAGTTAAACTCGAGGGGACACACTTTCCTATGTCTAACATAAGGAATAAATTCCTACGAATACATAAGGCATATGAATCCTAGAGGCTAATAGCTAGGCCTTACATAGAGAATAAATTCTCACGAAGGCTTCGCTTTCACCCCCACTTAAACAAGTTCAGAGCTCGAGTTTAAAGCTTTGGAAAACTTTTGAAAAATTTGAAAACACTAAAAGAAAATATCAATACAACTATTTATTTGAAAAAAAAATAATCAAAAGTAAATAAAATGGATCAAAAATAAATTAAAATTTAAACTTACAATTTTTGTTTAAGAAGACAACCGATAATCGATTTTGGCCTGACTCTCTTGTGTCCCGATGGAGTCGTCAAGCTGTTGCAACGGCCCTTCGGGTGGCCCCTGGTTCACACTTTGACTTGGAATCGTATGATAGAGTCTCAACTGATCATTTTCGAGTTAGATAGATCAGACACCTAGTTACCATTTTATCGAATCTATGTTTTAGCAGAGAACGTGTCAGATTCAAGAGTTGTTTATGATCAGGGAAGTATTAGCACCCCCGAATTGCCCTTTCGGTACCAATCGATTACTGTGTTGTCTTAATTTCAAAAATTTAAATTTAAATAGAAATTTAAGTTTTTGATCCAACCCCAAATCACTCCTTTGATACCAATCAATAATTGAGTTGTCTTAATTACGAAAATTAAAATTTAAATAGAAATTTAAGTTTTCGATCCAAATAATTTACCTTTGACGATCGTTTGGGAATTAAATAAGTCCCTTAAAAAATAAAATTAATGTTAGGAAAAAAACAAGAAATACAAAAGTAAATAATAATAATAATAATTTAACGTACTGTAAAATAAAAAAGGGGTTAGTTCACCAATTTAAAGAAAATAAAAAAAAGAAATGAAAAGGATTAAATTGTAATAAAATTGAAATTGAGAGGTAATATTACAAATGGTGACTATAATGAATTGTGCATTAAAAGAATGGGGTATGCGCGCATAATTTGAAATTTTAGTTTTTGCACACATGTCCCTCATATATAAATGCTCTAAAACCCTTTTTCCAAGCTCTTTGTGCCATTTCCTCAAAAAGCTCTCCCCCGTTCTCTCTCAAACTCTCTTTCCCCTCTTCCTATGGCATTCGACCGCTAACCCCACCGGACCACGACTCCTCCGTCACTCTGACCAGCACCTACTGTGGTCGGAAAGCCTAAGACTACCCCCTTTCGAAAGCTCCCTTCACCCCGATACCAAATCCGGCACCAATCATCGGAAAGAGACTCCAATCGGCGTAGATCTACAACGAAAACTCTCCATTTCTTTACCTTTCTAGACAGTGTCCCTTCGATTACAAGGTATCCGTTTTCTTTTTTATTACGGTACTCATTTCTTCCATGGCAATGAACAACTTCCAGGCTAAGTTCTCTCTCCCTTCGTTACCTACTGCTTGTTTCTGTTTTGTCGATCTTTGTTACCTTTTTTGGGTTTGGCTTTATCTTGGTTTGATATGTTTCCATTTCATTGTTTTGGCATGATTTGATATTGATTTGGTGTTGTTTTCTTGCTAAAAGTGACTCGAATCTTCTGGGATTGTTCTCTGCTTCAGCTTTTATGATGTTCTTTGTTAGCGCATGGTATTCATGATCCGTTTCTTGATCGTTCGGTGACCGTTGATGCTTTTGGGACCTTCTTGGCCGTTGGATTGGTTGTAGATTCAATGACTACGGTGGTTGTAGCGTTGGATGATAAGTGTTAGGGTTTTAAAACCCTAGTCATTGCCCCATCCAAACTGTTGATTAACTTCTCAATCTAGCGGTTATTATTGAGCGGCGCTGAGGGTTAAAAATGAAACCCCTAGCGTGCCATGGACCTTCTGTTGGATTTAGTGGAGCAGTCTACTGGGTCAGGCAAGCTTGCTTCCTTGGTCCTTTGTTGAATTCGGACATTGGCTTGGTTGGACTGAGACTTATTGGACTCTTTTGGACCTGAAATAAAAACAGAAAAATAAAATAAATTAATAATAATAATAACAACAATAATAATAAATATTATATAATCATATGTAATAATAATAAATAATAATAATATATATTATATATAATTTTTTTAAAACTAAACATTTATTTTATAATATATTATATATAAATATTTTCAAAACTATATGTATTTTGAAAAAATAATATAATATAATATGTTTTCAAAAATTATATATATTATACACGTTTTCAAAAACTATTTATATTATATATATTTATTTTCAACAACTATTATATATATATACACACACATTACATATTATAATCCTATATAGTATAAATATAAAAGCCCAACAACTCCGGATGAAAATTTCTTTTCAACGTTTTATCACCTCACGTTCTATTTCTATTATGTTTTTAAGTGAAACTAGGTTAAAACAAAATAAAGTGATGATGTTCGTAGTAAGTTAAGCTATGCATGGATGCTTCAACGTGGATAGTGGTCCTCTTTGTACTGGTCTTACGATGTTTTGGAAGCATAATATTAAAGTTGATCTTTTGTCTTATTCCTTGATCAATATTGATACAATGGTGCATGTTGGTAATGAACGTTTTCGTTTTACTGGATTATATGATCATTCTAATGCAAAGCTTAAAACTGAAACTTGGAAAACTATTGACAATCTTGGTCATGGATTTCAATTTCCTTGGTTGATAGGTGAGGATTTCAATGAAATCTTGATCGAATCTGAGAAGTATAGGGGAGGCGTAAGCATAGAGTGCATCTTGATGAATTTCGTGATGTATTGGATCGAAATGGATTAGCAAATTGTCGTCCCTCCAAGGATTGGTTTACATGGTTCTATGGCAACCATGATAAACTAGTCATTGTTGAGCGCTTAGACCGATTTATGGCTTCTAAAGAGTGGCTTTTACTCGCTCCTAATTTTTGGTTCTTTCAGAATATGTTGATTGCTTGGACCATTGTTACCTTGTAATGGAGACTGAAAGGCAAAAACAAGATAACTTGGACCTATACGAAGATTGTTGGTCAAAGGAAGAAGCTTGTGTCTCTCGTGTAACCTCTGCATGGACCTATACGAATGGAACAACCTTGAATAAAATTGTAGCTGTGTGTTTCTCGCTGGTAAGTGATTTAAATAGTTATTAATTTATTGTTAATTACTCTTTATTCGTCGGTTTATGTTGCTAAGTTGGGTGTTTTTCTCTTGTTTTTTGTGCAGGACATTAAATTTCAGAAACTATACTAAAACTGACAAAATTATGTAATTTTTTTCTGGAAGTCAAGGCTGGACTAGTGGACATAACTTGGGGCATGACTCTGCTGATGTCTAGTCTAGTCAACATCTTCTAGAAGGTCTAGTCAACGTTTTTCGTGAAGACATAAGACTCGACCATATTTTCAAATTCGAATTTAGAAATTATATTTATTTTTAGGATTTAATTCAAATATTTTTTTGGGAATTATCTTTTGTAATTTCTTAGAATTATCTTCAGCATTTTTAGGGTCTTTAGGAAGTTATAAATACCCATCTTGGGTAAACTTTAAATATAACCCAGATATCTCATATTATCTGAATTTATTTGTTCTTTCTTTCTTCTTTATAAAGTTTTTTCTTTTTCTTTTTCAATCTTTTAATTTTCAAGTTTTTCTATTTATTTTCTTTTAAAATGCTAAGTATAATTTCTATCATACTTAGCTAAGTTTTTCATAGCCAAAGACTAAAGCGATGACTCAATTTGTGAGAATTGAAAATCACTCAATATCCTTCAGGTTACATTCTCAATTTTCGGTAATCAAGGATCCGTAATTGACCATCCTTTTATAATAAAAAACATTTTCTTTTCAAAAAGTGCATGTTGGATTGATTGTGTTTTCGATTAATAGTTGGGAGGAAGGATCAACTTGTAGTGCATTCGACTTCTTGTGAACCTGATGAGTGCTTTAAATTGACACTTTTTGCTTGCTAATTCTCTTGCTTTATGAATTTTTCACTGCTGATTTAGATGCATTTCGTTACTGGAATTGGCAGTAAAGGGGTGCATTCTACAACTTTTTTTATTTTCTGATCACGGTTGGAGACATTGGTACGACGCTGGACACGAAGCAAATCTAATGTGACAGTTTCTAGAAGGTCCAAGTCAACGCGAGAAATGTTCTGGAGACAACTCAGTCAGCACGATCTGTGGAGGCTTTTTAGGAAATTTTAATTTTAATTTTAAAACTTAAGGAATTATTTTTTAATTTATTTTAATTTCCATGTAACTTAGGAATTTAGAAACCTATAAATACCCTCTCTTGGGTAAGGCTTAGACATCTTGGTTTTTCATCTTTAGTTTTGCTTTGTTACTTTGTTTTAATAAAAAAAATTCTATTTCTTTTATTTTCGATATTTTTACTTTACGCTTTTCAATTGTTTTTATCAAAATATGCTAAGTATGATCAATCATATCATGCTTAGCTAATTTCCTTTAAGCCGAGAGCTAGTAATGAATCAATTCCATGTGTGAGAATTAAACAATACTTAATTTCCTTCGGGATACATTCTAATTTTTTATGGTTTATTAGTTTCGCAATCGGCCTTACTTGCAAATTTTAAACACTTTTAAATCAAAAAGAGCTCATTGGTTTGAACGTTTGTTAAATATATAGTTGGGAAATATATAGTTGGGAGGAAGGATCGACATGTGGCAATTCGACTTCCGTTGAACACACTTAGCGATGATCCGCTAAGGGAAAATGAGATCGGATTCGATTCTCGGTAAGACAATGTAATCCGAGTTGGGCCTTTACAATTTTTAATCTGATTGTTTTAATGGCAATAGTTGTGGTTAATCCACTCAAGAATTATCTTTCAAAGATAGGCTTAAGAAGATTGGTTACATGAGAGAAGGGCAAGTTACAATAGGTTGGGCCTTGTATATTGTAACCGACCTGAATCACAGAGCAAAAATCCATTTCAATGATCGATGGAATTGAAACAAAGCTAGATCGAGGAGATTTTTCTCATTACCATTTTCAACTTTATTTTCATATTCTTCTGATTTACTACTTTTTCTTAACTTTATTTAATTTACTTTTGTCTTGTTTTATTTATTTCATCTCAATCTCGCCTACCCCTTTTACGTTTACTTTTTTTACAATTTCCTGATTTGAAATCAACATATGTTTGTGTCAGAAATTCCAATTTCCCTATGGATCGACCCTCTTTACTATACTACTTGTTTATTTTATTTTTTGACGAATAAAACAACGCTTGTCACACACTTAGCGGCGGTTCGCTAAGGAAAATTGATATCAGATTCGATTCTAAGCGATACACTATAATCTAAGTTGGGTTTTTCCAAAGTTTTTAAATTGAGTTGGTGCTAATAACAATTGTCACGATTAGTCCACATAAGGACTAACAATCAAAGATTGTTTTGGATTGTCGGTTCAATTGAGAGAAAAATAAGTTATATGGGTTGGACCTTATAGACTGTAACCGGCATGAATATAAAGCTAAGATCTATTTCGATGATTGATGGGATTGGAGGCAAAGCGAAAGTCTAAGGTTGATTTTTAAAATTAGATTTTTCACTTAAAATTAACTTTTTACATTCTTTTATTCTTCAATCAAAACCCCCCATTGTTACTACAATTTTCGCCTAGCCCATAAGCAAGACAAATTTATCAGCAATTTTAATATTCTCTGCGGATCAACCCTTTCTCTCTATACTATTCTTTATTTTATTTTTATTGAGATTAAGACATTTATTTGACATCAAAATAACGCGTTGTCACTAACTCCAAGATTGGCAATCTGATTGTGTTTCGAACTCTAAGGCAAGTATTGTTGATCTTCACAAGGTTGTCAATGATGGTCTATCTGCTCAAGTAGGGAATATTGACATGGATAATATTATGTTGCTAAGACTGAATTGCAACAACTCCTTGACAAGGAGAAGTGTTGGTCCCAACGATCACATGTAAATTAGTTGACTTATGGTGACCCGAACACTAGTTTCTTTCATGCACGATCTAGTCAACAAAGGAAAAAGAATAAGATAAAGGGTCTGTTTAATAAAGTGGGTCTATGGACTGAAAAATTTGAAGACCTAAAGGAAACGGCAGTTGACTTCTTTGATGAGTTGTTTGCTTCTTCACATCCAGTGACTAATGATCGAATCCTTGAGGCAATTAACATGGCGATCACACTTTTCCATAAATACTGAGTTGTGTAAGCCCTTTATGTCAGAGGAAGTGATCACACTTATTTTATTGAGATTAACCTTAGAAAGGCCCCAGACCCATAGTATGATGGTCTCCCCACTAGCTTTTTTTAATTTCTCGGGAAGCTTGTCAGGGATGATGCGGTCAATCTTTGTTTACAACTGCTTCGTGGGCAACTAAACATGTCTTTGGTCAATAAAACCGTTATTGTCTTGATCCCTAAGGTTTAAGATCCAAAATACATTAAGCAAATACTCCCCATAGCCCTTGTAATATGGTGTATAAAATGGTGTCCGAGGTAGTGGTTAATCGATTAAAGTCATTCATGACCCTGTGCATTAATATCAAGCTGCATTCATACCAAGTAACCAAATTTCAGATAATATTTTAGTTGCACATGAGTTGTTGCACTACATGAATTGTTCTAAGAATATGATTAATAAGGGCGTAGCTCTTAAACTTGATAATTAAACGGCATACAACCGTATTGAATGGGATTTCCTCCGAGGTATTATGCTGAGGCTTGGGTTCCATGATGAGTTTGTGGAACTAATTCTGCAATGTGTCACAAATCTGATGTTCTCTGCTCGCGTTAATGGCTCCCTTACTTGAGAATTTATCCCTAGTTCGGGCCTACCTCAAGGTAATCCTCTATTACCTTTCTTGTTCCTATTCGTGACCCAGGGTTTATCTTTCTTGTTTCATAAGGCACATGTTGATGGAGCAATAAAAGATATGTTCTAGTCAGTCAGGATCATGTGTCTCTCATTTGTTATTTGCTGACGATAACTTAATTTTCTTGAAAAATTCTACGTTAGAAGCTAATAATATTAAGGAGATTCTAAATGTTTATGCTAATTTATCTGGTCAACGTGTAAATCTAGACACATCGATTATCTATTTTAGTTCGAACAGCATTGCTGCTCATAGACAACAAATAACAAATATCTTTAGCATTCAAGCTGTTGATTCTTTGGGTCATTATATCGGCCTCTCTCTTCATATTGGTAAAAAGAACCACAAACCTTTTGTTACCTAAAGGACAAGGTGATTGTTAGGGTTACTGGATGGACAAAATGCCTTTCATCCTATGGAGGAAGGGAAGTTTTCCTTAAATCTATTGCTAAGTAATTGCCTCAATATGCTATGTCATTTTATCTTTTACCTGAGCACTTAATAAAATGACTAATGTTATCCGTAGGTACTGGTGGACAGGGAAGATCTCAGACCGTGGCCAGCCTCTTGTAGTCTGATCGACCATTTGCACACTCAAGTGTCGATGAGGACTTAGGCTATGAGACCTTCACTCGTTCAGACCTTCACTCGTTCAATATTGCTATGATTGATAAACAAGTATGACAACTAGCTAAGCACCGTATCTGTTTTCTCTCCCGTGTACTCAGGGTGAAATACTTTCCAAATGGAGACTTGCTTAATGCTCTAATTAGCAATAAGAGTTCTTATGCCTGGAAAGGCATTTATAAAGCTGTTAAAGCTTTTTTGGGGCATTGTACTAGCGCACAGGCACAACAGTATAAACATGGTCCAAGACAAATGGGAAGGTTCTAAACTATTTACTTTAACTAGAAGCTATTATTCAATTCCCATGCACAAGCATTCCCATGGCTCAGTTTACATACATACATGGAATTGCCCGCCTAGCTCAGTTGGTAGAGTGCAAGGCTCTTAACCTTGTGGTCGTGGGATTGAGTCCTACGGTGAGCAATTCATAATTCTGACTGCCGGAGGTCTTCCACGAAAGCTGCTCTCAACCTGGCATTGGGGGCAGCCTACCACCCTACCTCCCCTTACCCCATTACATATGGGAATAGGGTCAGCTAATTTTTTTTTAGTTTACATACATACGAGTTCTCCTGCATGGAATACAAATAAAGTACTTGTAGTCTTTAACGATGATGATGTTGAGAACATCCTATCCACATCTATAGCACCCAACAACAAGGACACACTAATACGGGGCAATCACTATTCAAGTTGTTATTCGGTTCAATCTGGATACCGGTAGTTGCAACGACCACACCATTCCACAGAGCCTGCTTCTAGGGTCTAGAAAATGATAGCTAAGCTGCATATTTTACCTAAAATAATAATCTTAGCATGACGAGTAGCACATGGAGGGCTCACTACAGCAAAACAGGTTTGTAGCACATGGAGGGCTCATTACAGCAAAACAGGTATGTAGTAGCGCTTTTAGCGGCGTTTTTGAAGTAAATGCCACTATTTTTTGTATATATCACAATGTATAAGAAATGGGAAGAACTCTATTACATTTCATTTTAATGTTTATAAACTTTGATTTCTTTTTTTTGTTTAGTATATTTAGTTAATTTGTGTCATAATTCAATTTTATTTTTTTTGTTATTTTACAATTATAGAATCACTACAGCAAAATAGGTGTTTAGAAGAATTTTTCTAACCCTATAAAGGCATTTATAAGTGCCGCTAAAACATTCCCAACGCTTGCAAAAACGCCGCAAGAAGTGCCTCTATAACGAGCGCCGTAATAGGTCGAGACATTTAGCGGCGTTTGTCTTTGAAAACGTCGCTATTGACTGTGTATTTAAAAATGCTGCTATTGACTGTGTATTTAGCGGCGTTTATCTTTACAAACGCCGCTATTGACTGTGTATTTAGCGACATTTGTAATTAAAAAACGCCGCAAATAAGCCCATTATTAGTGGCATTTTCATCTAAAAATGCCGCAAATGACACTGTTAGGAGTAGCAGCATGAGTTGCATAAAACACCATTAAAGACATTCTTTACACCCACAGTAATAATCAATTATACAAATCAAAGCATATATTACAGATATTAAATAAAAACAAGTCACTTGAAACTAGAAAGGTGGAAAACATTAATATAACAAAAATACATACATATGTGTTACATATACTAGAAACAAAAAAGCAAACTAGTTGCATGTTTATTTTCACGCTTCCCACTTATAACTCTAATATACAATGGCAATCTTTCCCAACTTCTCGCTATGTACACCCAATAATCAAATTGCACTTTGCAAGCACATCAGGAATTTCTTTACCATCCTAAGAATCAATTTTGTAAGATCCATTTTCCAAGTGCAGATTTCCAGCTGTACTTAGTGAATCCTGCTTGAGGCTCAACTACATACCTTAAGATCCACATTTGAGCGTGAACGCAAGATAGAACTAAGATAAGGATCTGAATGGATATTGCGCCATTTTCTAGTACCATGCTTAAGAACTCCTGCCTTGAGTGCAACTTCTTCTTCTGCTGTCCACCTGCCGATGCATAATAAGACAAAAATATAAGCAACCAAAATAATGAAATTTATTAGGCCGACATTCTACTTATATTTTTACCAAGTAAAAGAAACTTCCATCATATTAACAGGGTACCTACCTCTTCACTTTGAAATCGACCCAATGTATTACGGAATAGAAACCTTCTTGGGCCTGCAATCAATACCTCACATCAGTTTGCATTAAAGTAAAAGTTATTTTTCGTCCATGTACAGTAACAGTGATTTTTCTAGGTATCATCCAATAACATGTTCATTATGTTAAGTTAAGCGCGCTCAACTGAATTTAAAATTATAATATGGCTTCAAATTATTTACCTGGATGTAACTAGAACCAAATAAGGCACCATTTCCCATTTGAAACTGAGACTTGAAGTCATTACCCTTTACAAGGAAAAAAAGTAAAAAAAAAAAGACACATATATCATGGCAGCAAGCCCAAGGATGAGAGACAAAGATTGAAGTTAGTTCAAAGGAATTGATTTGTGTTTCATAACACAATCAAATACATAGAATGGGAAATTATCACCTGTGCGCCTCTAAATGCCTTATATGTTTGTTGAACCATTTTTTCCCTCAGAACCCCCTACCACATCACCCAATAAAACAATTTTTATTCTTCAGAAAACACAACTTAAGCTGACACATCAGGCTAAAGCTACTGATAGAGAAATTACCTGTTACACAAGAAATTTCCAAAATGAGAGGAAAGAACACAGTCAAAGAACTCCACTAGGAAAGCCTAAACCACCACAAAGCAAGAAAGTCAATAACTATGGGAAAATAAAGAGAGGATAACGTTACAAATATGTATTATATTCTATACGACAATAAATTAATGGCATGCATAAAAGGAATATGCATACTGAGGAGAACTCAAAAGCAAATGGAAATATCCTTAACAACTAGGAAACGCAATCAACCCACTGCAAAACAACCAACACAATCTGATCTCAAATTAATCAGTGAACTAAAATTATACTGATTAATTAACAATCAGAAAATAATATGATATTTATTATTTACATGTTTCATGAGAAATTGAAGCGTCCAAAGATTTTTAGTGAAAATACAAACGTGCCCTTCTAGTTTGGAAAAGTCCTTTAAACAAAAAAACATGGAATTAAAAAATCCATTTTGCATCTAATTTACAGCATATTTCATTAATCTTTTAACGGTTCTGTCATGTTATTTCTTGTTAAAGGAAAATAAAATGTGTTTAAAACTAAAAGAATGAATCTTCTACCAAATAATTATAATAATTTTCCCTTATAAAATCACAATTCTATTAGCTGTGAAAATTATCTACAATGAAAACAACTTCAGTGAGAAAATAACCAAAAATATCTCAGCATGTGTACCTGCAAGAATATGGGGGAATAATTGTTCTTTGCATGAGATGAATTAGAAGCTTGAGGTGTGAATGATCCTGAAGATTGGCGCACAAGAGAAGATGAAATACTTCCAGTAGAAGATTGTCTAGTTAAATAAAATGAAGTTTCAGACACACTTGGCAATCCGATGCGATCTGTGAAATGGTGACTATAGGTTATATAAGTGTAAGGTTGTAGGAATGAGCTGTCAATCCTTCAAGTTAAGAGATTCTGTAATTATTCTCTATTTTTCAATCCCTTATTTCAAGGGATTACATCTCCTAGGATTAGTATCTTTCCTAACTTAGAGTTTCCTAGTTTATAGGCATAATTTGTATACAAATATGTAATATGTTCTACTGAATGTATGCATGAATAAAATAACAAAGACTTACTCTGTTTTCTACATGGTAACAGGTTAGAGCGATCAATCCGATTTTCGTTTCTCTTTAAATCAATTCTTGTTCAACTCTATTTTTTTCATGGCTAATCTAGATCCCTCAGCATCCAAAATCACTTCCCAGACCAACCCCTCTCAATTTGATTTTCAGAGCAGTAGAGGAAAATTCACCTCTAGTGTGAACATTGTAAGAAACCAAGCCATATGATAGATCAATGTTGGAAGCTGAACGCAAAACCAGTCGATTGGCAGCCCACATGGTCCAGGTTTCAAAAGGAGGCCCATATTTACTCTCAATATGATTCCTCAAGTAGTTTTAGCAAGAAACATATAGATTAGCTACAGCAGATTTTGAGCAGTATGACAACCAAGCCTACTAATGTGACTTATACTACTACTGAGGGAAATAATCCATATGATTCTTCGGTATAATGGATACTAGACTTGGGTGCATCAGATCATATGACATGAAATATTGATCTCTTGGAGGAATATAGTGAAAGCAGCTTACCAGCTTCTATCAAAATAGCAGATGGCTCTCTCACTACAGTCAAATGGAGTGGTTCTGTTACATTATACAAAACTCTACTACTTCATAATGTCCTCTATGTTCATAGACTTGCATGCAATCTGTTGTCAGTCAGCTTAATTAAAGATTCTGGTTGTAATGTTGTTTTTGGTACTAGTAATTGCATTTTTCAGGCACATGGCTCGAAGAGGGTGATTGGCAGTGCTAGGCTAGGCAAAGGATTGTACACCCTTGGAGGTGAAGCATCTCATAATCATGCCTTATCTAGCGCTCTTAGGAAACCAATTTTATCTTCTGATCTCAATACCAATAAAATTATGTTATGGTACTTAGATTAGGTCATCCTAATTTTTTCTATCTTTCCAAAATGTTACCAAACTTATTTATAAATAAAGATCCATCTTTGTTTTCGTGTGAAATTTGTCAAATAGCCAAACACACCAGAAAACTATATATTGCAGCCAAATTTGAACCAAAAACACCTTTTTTCATCATCCATAGTGACATTTGGGGCCCTTCTCCTGTTAAAAGTATTTATGGGTATAAGTGGTTTGTGTCTTTTATAGATGATTACTCTAGGACAACATGGGTATTCTTAATGAGAGAAAAGTCTGAGTTTGAGTCTCTCTTTAAAAGTTTTTATCAAAAATTTGAAACCCAATTTGACACAAAAATCAAAATTCTAAGGAGTGACAATGGGAGTGAGTATTTAAATAAAACCCTTGGGTATTTCTTTAAGGAAAAAGAAATTGTTCACCTTACTTCTTGTGTCAACACACCTCAATAAAACGGGGTAGCAGGAAGGAAAAATATACATCTTCTAAAGGTTACTAGGTCTCTTATGTTTGCTGATAATGCTCCTAAGTATCTTTGGGGAGCTCTTCTTACAGCCACTTACCTCATCAATAGAATGCCAAGTAAGACCTTAGGTTTCAAAATTCATTCTAAGGTTCTGTTTAAGCTTTTTCCTCATTTTAAACATTTAAACTCAAATCTTTCTCCTTGGGTGTTTGGGTGTACAACCTTTGTTCATATCCACAACAGAGGGAAATTAGATCCTAGGTCCATAAAGTGTGTGTTCTTGGGCTATTCTTTGAGTCATAAGGGTTACAAGTATTACTCACCTTCCACAAAAAAAACCTATGTCTCCTTCGATGTTACATTTTTTGAAAACCAAACTTATTTTTCATGAATAAAAATTCAGGGGGAGAGTTACAAGGAATTTCAGCCTGTTTAAACCAATATTTCTTTACAACCTATCCTTTGTTTACCTATTATTGTCTCTCCACACCCGGCTAGTACTGTCCCAGTTCCTAGTGAGGCTAATGGGAATAACCTAAATAACTCTAATGAATTACCTTCCTCCTTATCTCAGCACTCTAGTCCTTCCAAAACACCTTCCACCACTACAAAAAATGCACCTAACAATGACCCTGAAACCATAACTCCCCAACCGAAGCAACTCAGTGTTTACTCAAGAAGGAAAGTTGTTGCTGAAGAAATCAGTCATCCTAGCATTTTCCAAGAACCATATTCGGATCCTATTGCAGCTGAAATAGAAGGTAATGATGGTTCCCAAGAGGCTATTATCATTGATCTTGATGACTTTCCTATTGCTATTAGGAAGGGGGTAAGAAAATGTACTGCTCATCCCATAAATAAGTATGTTGCATATGGGAAATTACAGTCTAATTTCAGGGCCTTCACTGCTAGCATTAACAGTGTGAAAATACCAAGAAATATGGCATAAGCATTTCACTCTCCTGAGTGGAAAAAGGTTTTGGAAGAGGAGATAAAAGCGTTGCAAAAGAATAAGACATGGAGTTTGGCAGATTTTCCAAAAGGGAAGAGAGTTGTTGGATGCAGGTGGATATTCACAGTCAAATATCATTTGGATGGGAGTGTGGAAAGATACAAGGCAAGGCTGGTTGCTAAAGGTTTTTCTCAGTCCTATGGTATCGAATACCAGGAGACTTTTGCACCGGTTGCAAAATTGAATACCATCAGAATATTATTATCAGTAGTTGTTAACATGGTCTGGAAATTGCATCAGCTGAACATAAAGAATGCTTTTCTAAATGGGAACCTTGAAGAAGAGGTATACATGGAGGTCCCCTCGATTAGAAGGAAATGTTACTAAGAAAACTATGTGCAAGCTCAATAAATCCTTATATGGCTTAAAATAGCCTCCTAAGGTTTGGCTTGATCGATTTGATAAGGCTATGACACAGAATGGTTTCAAACAAAGCCAAGCGAATCACACATTATTTAAAAAAATTACACTGAGTGGTAAGATAACCCTCCTAATTGTCTATATAGATGATATGATTATAACTGGCAATGATATAGAAGAAATAGGAAAGCTAAAGATGAATCTTGCAAAAGAGTTTGAAACCAAGGATTTAGGGAGTATGAGGTATTTCCTGGGTATGGAAGTTGCAAGGTTCGAGGAAAGGCTGGTCATAAACCAGCGTAAGTATATTTTGGATCTTCTTGCAGAAACTGGGATGCTCGACTGCAAACTAGTTGAAACTCTAATGGAGACAGGCTTGAAATTTTGCAGGGAAAGGACTGGAAATCCAGTAAAACAGGAAACCTACCAAAGGTTAGTTGGGAAGTTGATATATCTTTCACTGACCAGGCATGATATTGCATACTCAGTGAGCATTGTCAGCCAACATATGAGTGGTCCTCGAGAAGAATATTTGGAAGTTGTTAACAGAATTCTAAGGTTATTGAAGTTTACCCCAGGAGTTGGACTTATATTTAGAAAAAATCAAGACATAATAGTGAATGTTTATACGGATGCAAGTTGGGGAGGTGAATTAACTGATAGAAGGTCAGTTAGTGGCTATTGTACCTACGTTTGGGGTAATTTGGTGACTTGGAGAAGTAAGAAACAAGCCGTTATCTCTCAAAGTAGTGCTGAGTCAGAGTTTAGAGCAATAGCTCTCGGAATATGTGAAGAAATGTGGATTAAAAGTCTCCTCACAGAACTGGACTTAGATGACAAGAAGAATTTTGAGCTTTTTAGCGACAATCAATCAGCTATGAGTATAGCAAAAAACCCAGTGCAACATGATAGAACGAAACACATTGAGATAGATAGACATTTTATTTACGAGAAGGTTAACAATGGAGTTGTAAAACTACAGTACATTCGAAGAATAAACAGCTGGCATATATCTTCACCAAAGCCCTTCCACGAGTGACTTTTGATGAGTTGTCATTCAAACTGGGTATATACAACATATATAGACTAGTTTGAGGGGGAGTGTAGGTTATGTAAGTGTAAGGTTGTAGGAATGAGCTGTCAATCCCTCAAGTTAAGAGATTCTTGAATTATTCTCTATTTTTCAATCCTTTATTTCAAGGGATTACATCTCCTAGGATTAGTATCTTTCCTAACTTAGAGTTTCCTAGTTTAGAGGCATAATTTGTATATAAATATGTAATATGTTCTACTGAATGTATACATGAATAAAATAACAGAGACTTACTCTGCTTTCTATAGTGACCAAATGCTAGCCAATCTTTTTCAACAAGTGCATGTATTAAGATTAAAGCCTAACCGTGAGTTACATACATACATGAACTCCATCCAAAAAGGATATGAGAGAGAATAAAAACATCATGCATTGTCAAGAATAAGAAATATCTTTAAGGGAACTAGCTTGAGTATAGACTGGTCTCCATACAACAGTACCATTCATTCTTTTCTTTTTGTCCATCATGCCTAGGTTATCTTTTGTCCCACCTATCCTCAAATTAAGGCTCAATTTTTCATAAAAATAGTTTCCCTATAATGAATTGATATAACTTTAATGAACCTTGCAACCATGAAAATTTCATCTTTCCACCTCTACAATATTTATGGTCTAACCAATTTTAACAGAGTTTAGGCATAAAGGAAAGCATACATCCAGATGCCTTTTTTCTGTAGCATAAGAAAACTCAGATAGGAAAATGCATAAGAAACCACTAAATTCAGAGAGAGAAAAAGAATTTCTATAACATGAGTCCAATTTTTTTTACTTTTCCAAACTTAATGGGCCTTATACCTATTCAACCTAGCTACCAATCATAGACTTCCTTGGTGAACCAAAAGTTCAATATATCTTTCAAATGCAATAAAGTACTTCAAAATCCTTCATAGACAAAACAAAAAATATCAACCTAAAATAATTGAGACGGAAAAAAAAAGTAAATCACGTTGTTGATATAAAGAAATCTAAAAGAGAATGTGAGTCAAAGTTTAATGGCTACCAAGCTTACCATTTTTTGCGAACATAACATCTAGGTTTCAAGCATTGTTTGAGTCTTATCGAAGCTATGGCCTATACCATAAAGTTTACTTGATTATCACTTTAAACACACAAATAAATCATCGTTTCACCCTCAAAAGACACCTCTGTAAATGGAGCCACATCAACCAAAGCAAGCATACCAGTGACATGGAAGACTCAAGGGTAGAATACAATGTAAATGTTTGCAATAAGGTCTTATTACTTAAGATGATTGCACTACCTTACATAAAGATTTAAAAAGAATCTTAAAACAAAGCTTAAAGGGGAATAAACATGAAATTGTGATGCTCTTAAGCCTTAACACATTCATAGGGATAAAAACCTGAAATTAGTTAACCAGCTTGGTTTGAAATAAGTATTTGTGAACTTCAACAAGCGGTCAACTCAACATAGATAATAATTACTGAATTAACACATTATTTATTAAAAAAAATAAAGGTTTTCAACGATTGAATGCTTCATTTTCATTTATTTCATTTGTGTCTGGCTTGAATCCTTTAACTTTACCATGCAAAGATACTAAAACATAAAAAATGGTGTGAATTGAAATAATAGTGTACATATAAACTGCTTAGCAGACATGAAAATACAATAAATAAAGGAAGCATGTAACGTTTCAAACTAAACCTTGAGAATGAGAAACCCAATTCTGAATTTTCATCTTACTTCAAAAAGAAACCTGACATGGACAATTTTAAAGCTAAAGTTCTCTCCTTTTAATTGTTTTTACCTTGTAGGGAGGGTTTTTCTTGTTTACAGAGTTTAATTATTTTTTCCCTTCTCAGTTTCTCAGTAAACAAACAGGGGGTTAAGTAAAAGAATCTTACCTGAAAAGAGACTTGCAAGCTAACATTCGATTTTTTTCCTAGCTCTGCTCCTCCTTATCCTTTGAACTTCAAGTTTTCGAGGGTTTTCGAGGATTATTGCTGCAAGATTTTAAAAATTAGCTTAGGTTAAAGATCAAAACGGTCACGGAAGTGAGGGTAAACAGAATAACAAATGCTGTAAATATTGGGTTTCAATTTTAAGAGAGAGATGCTTCTATTAGGGGTTTATGTTTAACTTATGGCGGGACATCAAAAATAGGTGAAATGGGAAAAATTAAAAAGGTTAAAAGGGGTTGGGATTTAAAAATTGTAAACACGAGTCTATAGCGGCATTTGTATAAAAACGCCACTAAAGTATGAGTCTTTAGCGGCGTTTGTATAAAACCCACTAAAGTACGAGTTTATAACGGCGTTTGTAAATACAAACGCCACTAAATCATGAGTCTATAGTGGCGTTTGTATAAAAACGCTACTAAAGGTAAGAGTATTTAGCGACGTTTGTATAAAAACGCCACTAAAGTATGAGTCTTTAGTGGTGTTTTTTACAAACTAAAAGTACTAGTTTTTAGCGGCATTTGTATAAAAACACCACTAAAGTACGATTCTATAGCGGTGTTTGTATAAAAACGCTACTAAAGTACAGTCTTTAGCGATGCTTTTATAGAAACGCCACTAAAGTACAGTCTTTAGCGGTGTTTTTATAGAAAGCTAAAGTACAAGTCTTTAGCGGCATTTGTTCTAAAAACGCCGCTATAAACCCATTTTGCTATAGTGAATATTAAATATGTTTAGTATAAAGCACGTTTTTTGTGGCGTTTTGAGTTGAAAATGCCACTAAAGATAAGGTAATTCATGACGTTTTGCAAGAAAATGCTGCTATATATCACGCCAATTACCTGCCTTTGTAAACGCCATTATATACCTAGACCTTTTACGGCATTTGTTTCCAAAACGCCGGTATATACCTAGATCTTTTGTGGCTTTTCTTTCCAAAACGCCACTATATACCTATACTTTTTGTGGCATTTTTTCCACAAACACCGCTAATTATTGCGACGTAAGTTTTAACGTCACTTATTGTGGTTCTTTTGCTGGTGTCGTGATGGTTATTAGCAGCGCTTTAAAACGCTGCTAAAGAATTAAAAAAACGCCGCTAAAAATCTATTTTGATGTAGTGGCTCCCTATGGGTTTTCGTCAACGAGTAGTTGGACCAGGATATGGATTGTGCCCTATGTGCCAAACTGAGGAAAAAACTGTAGTTCATGTTTTGCGAGATTGTAGTTATGCTCAAGAAACTTTTACCATTGTAGGTATGAATGCTTCCTTTCTGTCTAGTCAATTAAGATCTCCTTTAAACTGACTTGAATCTGTGATAAGTACACTTGATTCCAAATGGCTTGTAGGCTTCTTTGTTTTGCTTTGGGACATATGGAATGGTAGAAAAGTCAAGGTACACGATGACATGTATCAACCCTCTAGAACTAGTGCTTAATGTGAAGTTACTACAACAAGACTTTCTTCATGCTCAGGCTCACATATCTGGACGTTTAATGACCAATGACTCCACTGAACAGGTACATTTGCACGCAAATAAAGAGAGGTGGAGTACCCCTGCTCAAGTTATCATCAAGGTTAACATTGATGGTGCCTTTGATCCCCATTCTCGATTGGCTACGGTTGGCGTAGTTGCTCGTGATTCATCAGTGTTGGTACTAGGAGGCCTCGCGTCATCTTCTCTAGGATGTGTTGAAGCTAGGTTGGCTGAAATACATGCATTTACAGTAGGTCTCCATCTCGCTCGGAACAACTCATGGCAACATGTATTGTTTGAAACTGACTCCGTGTTGGTGATTAACAAGGTGCATTGAGCAGAAGCAGATCTCTCGACTCTAGGTTTTCACTTACAAGAGGTTTGTGAGATATTACATACCAATGAGGGATTTGTTGTTCAATTTATTCCCCGCTCTTAGAATAAGGTTATTTATAAGTTATCTTTGTGGGCACTTCACTTAGGAATTATTTTTTTACTTGATTTGTCCCGAGATAATTTATTTTGATTTAACAAATGATAATCTTCCAACATAATACAGTCTTTAGGGCACTCTTTTCCCCTTATAGTTTTAAAAGGAGTTTCTAATAATGTCCTAATTTTTAAAAAAAATGTGAAGAAAGGTCTCGTGAAAAAAATGTAAAAAAAGGAAACATATCTGAAAAGTCAATGAAATTGTCGATTATTCTCTTATGTAATCTCTTCTACTCAATCCCTTATTCCCTTTTTCTACAAATTTTCACAGCTGAACTATGACAAGAGTATGAGTTTTGTTTTTAGAAATAAATGCATTAATTTATAAAATAAAAAATAGTATTCATTTAAAAAAAACGAAAAGCATTATTAAGAAAAGTAATGGTAAATAGTTTTCCTAATTATGTTTAATATATTATTTAGATTTTTAAATTATACTTTTTTTTAATTATATAATTAGTATTCGACTTTTATTGTTTAGCGTAATTAGGAATATAGTTTTTTAGATGTAATTAGGTGTTTAATTTTACGTTTTATATAATTAAGTAAGTAGCACTTTTTAAAATCATATGTTTACATAATTAAAATTTTAACGTTTAACTTTTGACTTTGTATGCAAGCATTTTTGTGTCTTTTCTATAACCTATTTAGTTGTCAACCGACGGTAATTATTATTTTTTTATTTTTTTTTATATTATGTCTTTGTTTTTTTTTTATTTTATCAAATTTAAATAAGAATTTATGTCCTTGTGACACACTTTTCTCTGTTCTTATGACACGTTTTTTCTCTGCTATTATGGCACATTCCTTATATTTTCGGTAAGTTTTTCGTATACTTTTACGGTTGTGTTTGTGCTTCCACAAAGTTCCTCACGATATTTGTTTCTTGATTGGTTTGTTGGTGGTCACATATTGTCAGATCACGTCTTTTGTAAATGATTGTTTGTCGGTGTAATCAAAAAAGTGTAGCGAAGCAGTCTACCAAATTGTTTGGTTCGCTCACTACTACTTTATCATATATTAAAACGTCTCGTTAGACAGAGACAATGAGTTTTATGAATGTTACTAGATTGTTTTGATGTTTGAAAGTTTTCATTCTCTTTGTATCTTTAGGTTTAATATTTTAATTTAATGTGTGAGCTTTTGGTTACTACCGTCTTCAATTTTTTCTTTAAATGCTTTGTAATTTTGATTCCTTCATTTTATTAATGAAATTCAATTGTCATTCTTAAAAAAACTTTGGAATTTGTAATATATATCATCCATTTAATTAATACTAAAATTATAAGTATAAATTAATCATAACTGAACCTATGTAACTCAAAAAAATTTAATGTCCGATAGTACAAAAACAACCCAATTATACTATTAAAAAAATTAAGTACGTAATTGCACTATTAAAAAAATTACATGCCTAATTGCATTGTTAAAAAAATTAAATATCTTATTGCACATTAATTAGGTACTAAAAATTATATAAAAATTAAATCTTATTGCATGTAAATTAGGTACTAAAAATTATATTTACAGAAGGACAAAGAAAAAGGAAAATCAATATCTTGTGTCTACAAGAGTTCTGGTTGCCGACGAAACGCATTTTCATGGATATTTTTGTAGACGATTACTTTCGGGTCATTTTTAATTTCCAAACTTGAGTAGATCCGACCCGATTCCCAGGTTCATGGAACCTTTGTTTTGAAAACCGGACGTTTAACCGAAACCGTTATTTAGTCTAGTTCAATCTAAATCGGTTGACCGCTATTAGTGAATCGGTCAGAACCGCTGAACCGTTCTAACCGAACCGGCTGAAAACCGGAAAAAATCGGAAAAAACCGGATTTTGTTTTTTTTTAAAAAAAATAAACCAAACAACGTCGTTTGTTAAATGAGCCAAGTCGAACTCGAGTACTTTAAAAGTAAGCTCAACTTAACTCAAACTCACAAGCTAAAAATTATCAAGTTCAACTTAAACTCGAAATATAATATTGAAACTTGAACTCAAAAAGGCTTAAACTCAAAAAAAAAAGAAGTTAGAAGCTCGATTGAAGCCTAAAATTCATGCTTGATTGAAGTGAAAGAATAGTTCACTCAATACTCACCAAAAGGCTCTATGATTTTGAATGCCAAATTATCTCTATTATTTATAGAAGTTAGTTGTGATTCGCTTCTATGTTTCTTAGCAATGTGAGATTGTTTTGTTCTCATATTTTTACTCTTTAAACTTTGAGGATACTCTTCTATGTTTCTTAGCCATGTGTGATTGTTTTTAAAAAAAATTAAACCAAACAATATCATTTTGTTATGATTTTTTTAACCCCAAATTTATTTTTTAATTATAGTTATATAATTATATTTATTATTTAATATGTTTTACCTTAAATATTATGTTGTAGTTAATTTTAATCATTTTGTTTCACTTTATTTTATAGTTTTTAACTTATATATGTTATGACTTACTTTGAGTATGATTTGTGATATAAAAAATTATTTTTTATTAAATATTTTTAGTATTTTTATTTAATTTTTTAAATAATTATGACGTCGTTCGGTTATTTTGACCAATCGAATTAATTCGATCGATTGAATCAATAAACCGATAACATGACCGGTTCGATAACCGGTCCGGTTATGAAAATCATGCCCGGAACACCACCGTTTTTACTTGTTATTCCATAAAAGAAACTGTCTTTGCCTTTTTTTGTCTTGTAATAAAATCTCAGTTTACTAATTATTTTCTTCTTTTTAATCGAAGGAATCCAATTCCAATTTCATTCTCAAAATTGTGTGTTCTTCAAATTTTCTCCAATTCGTTTTCTCTTTTATTTTGAAATCAATCAACGTTTTGTTGAATTGGTGAATTGATTAGAAGGAGAAAAAAAAGTCAGATTTTTTCTTTCTAAAGTCCTCTTTCCTTTCCACCATTTTCACGTTAATCGAATTCATTTTGTATCATCATCATTTGCTTTATTAATTGAAAAGCACTTGACTTTTCGTCTGGGATTTTCTTACTCTTTTTTTTCTCCTTTCTTCCATTTCCCACCTACCAAACAAGGGTAAGTAACGCCATGAAGCTCGATTGAAAAAGAACCCTTTAATTTTTCATTTTGGCTATAGTAGCTTCTTCTCATTTTTTTTCTTTTGCATCTATATTTTTGTGTAAATAGATGGATATTGATGCAATTATGGGTGAAACAATGACCCGTTCTGTGAATATTCCAACAAAGAGTGCAATTTATGTGTGGGGATATAATTATAGCGGTCAGACTGGTAGGGGAGGGAAAGAGCAACACCTCAGGATCCCTAAACAGCTATCGCCCGAGCTTTTTGGGTGTCCGGCGGGGGCAAATTCCCGCTGGTTGGATATCGCCTGCGGCCGTGAGCATACTGCGGCGGTGGCCTCAGATGGGTCATTATTCACGTGGGGTTTGTTTGTTTTATTCGAAATGAATTTGATTTGTTGTTTTCCATTTTGAAATCGATGTGCTTTCTTGTTATTTGTCCTGCCACTTGAATTTTGTCCTTGATGGCTTGAAAATGTTGAGAATATTGAGAATGTTGTGTTTGGTTATGTTGATGTGATTCTATTGGTTTTGGGACATTTTCTCAGCTTTTTTTTCCTCTCTTTAATTACTCTTTAAGTTATTGTATTGTCATTCAAGTTCGAAGATTGTGGTGCTTTTGGTATTTGTATGTTCCTTTGCTTTTATTGTATTGATCTTGCTTTTGATTTTTGTTGCCGATGGCTGGAATTATTCTTGTCCAATGACATACTCTTCTGTTGTTTGGTTTCCTTCGAGCCGATTTGTTGTATGTATTGCTTGAATTATATTGGTAATAACTAATTTGCTTCTGGACTGTCTCCTTGTTAATGAGAATTTATCTTTAGTGTGAATGATTGTATATAATATTCTGTCATTGGTATAGATCTATGTATCATAAGCTTGTGTGTATGATACAGATACCTATTCAGCATAGGTATGTTCAATCTATTTTATGCATCTAGAGACTTTTTGAAGGGTCATAACCTGATACGCATGCTCGAATATGGACACTGTACTTCAAGGAAAATGAAGAGTTGGAGAAATATAGGTGTAGAATGTTTTGATAGTAAATCTATGAAGGTTTTGTGCCACTGACTATTGGAAACATAAATGAACTAGTCTTTTCCAAAGATGTAGATGTTCTTGTTGTTTTTGTTTGTTCATATCAGGAAAAGAAGAAGAGAAGAAGAATTATATTTTTGATGCATCTTGCTAGGTGCTAATGAGTTTGGACAGCTAGGAGATGGCACTGAGAAGGGTAGGAAACACCCAAAGAAAGTAAAACAATTGCAGACGGAGTTTGTGAAATCTGTTTCTTGTGGGGCACATTGCACCGCAGCTATTGCAGAACCTCGTGAAAATGATGGGAACATCTCAATACGTAGACTCTGGATTTGGGGACAAAATCAGGTAATGGAATTTATGGTTATAGAATCATTGTTTCCATTTTTAGAGTTTTTATTGATATTGATCTCCAATAACATCTCCACATCTGATTACAGGGATCAAATTTACCTCATTTATTTTGGGGTGCATTTGCTCCTAACACGGTATGGTCTTGAACTCCTGATTTCTTCAACTCAACTGTTATTGTTTTTTTATTGCTTTTTTAATTCTTTTATTTTTCATGGTCCTATACATGATGTTTGATACTTGTATATATTTAAAGTTGTTTCCCATCAAGGGGAGGTTACTGTCATCTCCTTCATAAACAAATGAGCTGAAGATTGCTTTGCTTCAATCAGTCACGACCTAACATGTACGAGAATTTTGCAGTATCATTTGCTTCTAATTTTATTGGGCTTCTATTAGCTATATTGAATGCTATCTAGCTCATGACCTAGCAGAGAAATAAGTAACATTTCCAGTCGATTTTCAGGCTGGTAGGTTGTTCCTTCAATCAATCGACTAATTAACCACACATGGAGAAAATCTATTTTGTTGAAACATGAACAAGGGGAAAGAAAGAGAGAACTTAACTTTATTACTAAGTTATCTTCAATCAAATTCTGTAATACGGAGTTTCCATTTCATTTTTAATTTCTGTTTGAGACAAATATATTTTGGTTTGTAGCTTTCTCATTTAACTTGCTGCTTAAATGGCCTGATCTTTCATGATCCTCACTATTGTGTTCTCCGTTGAATTTGTGAAAACTTTCCACTTTTTTTTTTACTGGTAATATACTTCATAAACTTTGGTCATGATTTATATCCAAGGATCAGGTTCTGTGCTATTGTTTGTCGAATGCTCTATTATATAAGATTAATATGAATTTGGTTTATCACAGCTCATCCGTCAAGTGTCTTGTGGAGCAGCGCATGTAGTTGCTTTATCAGAGGAAGGCCTACTACAAGCTTGGGGTAAGGCGTACTATTTCAGACTAGAGTTCACAAGTATATTAAAGGTTTATTGGTAGTTAATGTGCGCATACACTGCATTCTTTAAAAAACCTAGATTTAGGAAAGGAAACTTAAGTACTCATGCCAGTTTCGTGCCGTCTGTTAATTGATATTTATCACTGTTCTGATAAACCAGGCTATAATGAGTACGGGCAGCTAGGCAGAGACGTCACTTCCGAAGGATTACAGGGGGCTCGTGTAGTAAATTCTTATGCAAAATTCCTTGATGAGGCTCCTGAGCTTGTGAAGATTACCCAAGTGTCGTGTGGAGAGTACCACAATGCAGCTGTTTCTCAAAAAGGCGAGGTGTAAGTTATCCTAAGGACTTACTAGATCTAGATGGAGATAAGATTTGTGTTAAAAGAATAGAAGAGCCTTTTAGGTTATAGAATTACCATTATCAAAGCACTGTGAGACATAATTCTGTAGTTTATATATTTCCCAGTTTAACAGTCATTGCATCTTAGCGGACTGACTATTTCTTGCTGAATTTTTTTAGCATTTACCAAGAAAAAAATAGAGAGAGAAAAAAGGTGATGGGGAAGTCAGTTATGTTCTTTAAACAATTTAATTACTTGGTATAAAGGCTTGGATGTAGTTTCTTATGTGAAACTCACATTAGCCAAGAGGAGACGGATGCAATGAAAATGAGATGACTGTGATATGCAAGTCTCTTTTAATTTACTTTGGTTACATCATGCACTGCAGGGTTGTACTTTAGAGAACGTAAAAGAACTTCAATGACTTCACACGTTCATTGTATGAGCTCGTTTTCATGCATCTTTAATTATGGTAGTCTGTATAATTTGGAGATTGCTGATACTTGAGTCTCATTTTAGTTAGGCTTGTATTGAAGCTTGGTATCTCCGCCAGTTCCATACTTTTGTCTATGGTGTTTTAGAAATTAAAATTCATGCATGCACCCATGTGCTACATCAAAATAGATGTTATTCATCTCGTTTTAAAAGAATCTGAGGTTATTATATTTACCTTATCAACAGATTTTATTATTGATGATTATCTGCTTCTTCTACTTCAGCTATACTTGGGGTCTAGGAAGCATGGGTCAACTCGGACACAGTTCCCTCCAATCTGCTGATAAAGAACTATTGCCGAGGAGAGTAGTTGCCCTTGACGGTATATGCATAAAGGATGTTGCTTGTGGTGGGGTACATACTTGTGCATTGACTTCAAAGGGAGCGCTTTATGCCTGGGGTGGTGGTCAAGTAGGACAGCTAGGCCTCGGCCCTCAAACGGGTTTTTTTTCATGCAACCTTAACGATTCATTCTTTTGTAATATCCCTGCTTTGGTTGTCCCGACCGGTGTCCAGCTCATTGCTTGTGGACATTCTCACACACTTATTCGTCTGAGAGATGGAAGAATTAATGGATGGGGTTATAATAGTTACGGTCAGGCAGCGAATCATAAATCTATTTATGCATGGTATCCATCACCGGTTGATTGGTATGAACAGCCTGATTGTTTTGCCTGTTTTGCACTATTTTATGGTGTATGCTTTGATGACAATACTATATCATAGGTTTGTTGGTGAAGTGCGTAAACTAGCTGCTGGTGGCGGTCATTCTGCTGTATTGACTGATGCATGTTCCTTGAAAGAACTTTGTGAGTTTAGGCTCGCAGAAAGTGTGACCCTATCGAATGCAGCACTGATCGAGGATGTTGCTTCTCGAACTGGAGCAGATTCTTTAGCACGTCTCTGTGAGAGACTCAGGTACAGTTTCTGTATTCCGGCTTCATTCTTGGAATCGATTGTTATTATTATTTTGGATAAATTACTTAGTTAGTCACCCAATTACTAGGCACTTTTATTATGGTTAGGTTTATACCAAATTAAATACTTAAATTATATTGTTTTTCTCAAATAAGTCTCTATACTATTTTTTAACTTATCTAGGTGTCTAACGTTACAGTCGTTATTACTTTAGGTGCCTTAATTCTAACGGACTTTAGAAAAAATTTGTTAAGTGATATGTGTCACAATCTTTTAATTTTAAAATTTTATTTTTTAAAATAATTTTAAAATATTTTATTTTTGAAAAAGCCCTAATTTTTTTAAATATTAAAAAAATCAAACTCTTAAAACCTTTTATTCTAGTTTCATTTACTCTTAACGTCAATAATCTTCGACCTTTCATCTGTCGACAATTGGTCACATATACGTCGTCGATCATCCACTAATCAGTTACAACTGTACTATCATTTCAAAACCTAAAATTCTCAATTTTTTAAATTTCAATATCTAATCCCTAAAAATTCAAATACTTCATTGATTATAGTAATTAGCCGTTTAACAGACTGTGGAAACTGATGATTTAATCGGTAATTTAATTAGCCGTTTTGCCTTTACCCATTCGACCATGGCAAAACTATGGAAGCAGGGGAGGGAAAGGTTGGAGCGGGACGCGGCGGGTTGGAGAAGAAATTGAAAATATATATTTTTAAATTTTTTTTAATAATATTTTTATTTTTAAGAAAACTAAAAATTTAAAATTTTTAGATTGTAACACGTATTACGAGGTTTTATTACGGCTTTTATAATCAAGGCACTGGATGAGTAAAAAATGATTTAGACATCTATTTATGAAAAACAATATAATTTAAACACCTAGATAACAATCAATACTCGAAATGAGGAAAAAAGAAATATAAAAGATAGGGAAAACGGTTGATGAACGGGGGTTTCCAATTTTTTGGTGATTAGGTTGTTGTATTCAAGATCCGATCGGTGAGGAAGTTCTTCTTGACGGGGAGAATGATATAGTTCTGAACTGGCATCATCGGACGGTGAACGATGGTGTTTGAAGAATTTTAACCCATGGAAATTAAAATGTTTTCCTCATATCAAAGACAAACGAAGATGATTTTGGGAAATAAAACCCCATATTCATGTTTGGGAGGACGATTCAAGCTTACGAGTAAAGTTGGCCTTGAACAGTGATCAGAGATGGCAGTCGACATGGTGGTCACCGGAATCGACTGTCGGTCAATGAAGTTTTCTCGTTGATCTTGCAGAGCATTGTTGGAGAGGGCTTAAAGAAGAAATGAAATGAAATTGGCATGGGGGAGATGAAGTTGATGTTGAAAACATTTTGATATTTCGATATAACAAATTAAGTTAAATGAATTTTAAGATTTTCCAAATGATTTTCTAAGTATATTCGATAGAATTATTCGAATATCAAAACATTACTCCAAATCTTTCAAAGATCATTTTTTAATCCTTACTCAAAGTGTAAAATTAAGTTTTAATCTTAAAACAATTTCAAAATAATTTTACAAAGTATTTCGAACCATTTCAAAGCCAAAAATTCCAGATTGCTCAGAGGGAACCGATTCCCCCCCAAGGGGGTACCGATTCCCCCTGAATGGTTTGGCTCCGAGAATTCCAGTATGCTCGGAGGGAACCGATTCCCCCCCAGGGGGTACCGATTCCCCCTTGTATAACGGTCGAAATATTTGAATTTTACACTTAGGGAACTGATTCCCCATAGGGGGTATCGATTCCCCCCACGCTCCAAACTGTTTTATTAATTGTTTTCACACTAAAACGGCTATATTATTTTCTCTAATCATCCCCAACGTTCAGAAGTGATTCAAGGTGTATTTAAGCAAGCTTAGAAGCCATTGATCAATAACAAGAAACATCAAGCAATTAGAATCAAGAGAGAATCAAAGAGAAAGCATCAAACCTCAAGTTTGAGCATTTCAAGCCTATTTTTCATTCAATATTCATTTTGCTTTCAAAGAACACTTATTGTGCTCAATTGTATTTATTCTTGAGTGTTATTTCTTTGCTCTAGAATTGTGCAAACATATTTTCCTTGTGAGTTTTTTCTTGTAAGTTTACAAATTTGTATTTCTCTTTGAGAAAAGAGTGTTCTCAAGAATTGGGGTATATTCTTGAGGGAGTTGTAAGGTTATCTCTTTGGCCTCAAAAGAAAGAACAAATTAGTGAATTTGTTGGAAAATCCTTAGTGTGGATAGCTAGGGTAGTAGATGTAGACTTTGGTTGATAAAGTCGAACCACTCTAAATCGCTGTGCTATTTCTTTCAATTTTATGCAAAAGCTTCCACAAAAATTTTTATTGCCAATTCACCCCCTCTTGGCCGATTCAGTCAATCGATTAACTCAACAATTGGTATCAGAGCCTAACTCATTTGAAGGTTTAATCGCCTCTTGAGTCGATTCGGGAAGAGTTATATCGATAATCAAAGTCATCAATGGCCTCCGCTTTAAACTTCGACTCCGGTCTCGATTCGATGCCCGTCAACAAGCTTCCTTTCTTCAATGGAGCTAACTATGCCTATTGGAAGAATAGAATGATGTACTTCATTCAAGCAAGTGACATGGGAGCATGGAATACTGTAGAAGAAGGATACATGAAACCTCTCACTCATCCAAGGTTGTGGAGTGAAGGAGAGACAAGAATGTTCCAGCTCAACTCCAAAGCCATCCATATCATTTTTTGTGCTCTTGGACCAGATGAATACGGAAGAGTTTCATCGTGTACAACCACCAAAGAAATATGAGACAAACTTCAAGTCACTCATGAAGGTATCGATGAGGTAAAGAAATCTAAAATTAGTATTCTAACGCATAGCTATGAAAATTTTAGGATGAAAGCAAATGAAGATATCAAAGCTATGATGGATAGATTTTCAACGATTGTCAATGGTCTCAAATCATATGGAGAGATCATTTCAAATGAAAAGCTTGTAAGGAAGTTAGTCTACTCCCTCCCAAAATTGTGGCAATCAAAGAAGACGACAATCATCGAGTCTAAGGACTTAACGTCCTTAACTCTTGAAGAGCTAAATGGGTCACTCCTCACTCATGAAATGATGCTCGAAGATGAGGTGGACCTCGACAAGATTGACGAGACACCAAAGGAGAAGGAGAAGAAGAAAAATATTGGAGTTGCTCTCAAATCCACAAAAGATGAGAGTGATTCGAATGACGATGTCGATGACAAGGAAATGGAATTGTTTGCCAAACGGTTCAGAAAAATGATGAGACCTTATCGAGGAAGAAAATTCAAATAAAATGAAGGCCTAAAAAATGAACCGAAAGAGAAGACCCAATCATTTGCTACGAATGCAAAAAGTCAGGGCATGTCAAATATGATTGCCCATAATTGAAGAAAAAGGGTCAATCAAAGAATAAGCACATGGCTCATGTGGCTACATGGAGCGATGAAGAAAGTTCCGATGAAGAGGAACAAGAAGTAGCTAACTTGTGCTTGATGGCATTTGGGAAAGATTCTAAGGTAACCTCTAACTCATCCGATTTTGATGATTTATCCTATGATGAGTTATTAGAGGAATATAATGGGTTGGCTTCGGATTATGAGAAATTATTTTTAAAATATAAAAATGATGTTTCAAAATTGAAAAATGAAAACAAACTCATATCCAAAACCAACAACGATCTTGAAAGTAAAATCAAAGATTTGCAAATCAAACTAGAAGAGTTTGAAAAGAAAAATTTAGATTTGCAAAATTTACTTTCAAAGATCAATGATGATCATCAAAAGAAAATTGATGATCTTAAAACTTCTTTTGATAAAGTTGGAACAAAACATTTTGAAAAAGGTGGAAATTCAAAATCCAACTTTGTTAGAAAAAGTTTTAGAAACTACAATCATAGAGGTCCCCAAAGAACCTCTAATGGAAAAATCGTTAGAAGTATATGGGTTCCTAAAGAACTCATTACTACTAAAGATAAAAATATCCTACACAAATGGATACCTAAGGGGACTAGGATTTTGGAAACTAATGAATATGGACCCAAAAGAATTTGGGTACCAAAAATCAAAAAATTAATCTATGTTTGTAGGGAAAGGAGCATTGCTACAAGGCACGGGAAACAAATTCAAATTCATGGTACCTTGATAGTGGATGCTCAAGAAACATGACCGGAGACAAAAGCTGGTTCATTGAGCTTAACACCAAAAATGGAGGAGAAGTGACTTTTGGAGACAATTCAAAAGGTCACATTGAAGGTATTGGTACAATAGGTAATACCTCTTCCATACAAATTAAAAATGTTTTATATGTGAATGGATTAAAGCATAATCTATTGAGTATTAGTCGATTATGCGATAAAGGATTCAATGTCTTATTTGAAATTAATGGTTGTAAAGTCATTGACATTGCATCTAATCAGATTATGCTTGTTGGTCATAGAATAGGAAACATATACATGGTGCATTTAGATTCTTTTGATATGACTAATTTATGCCTAGTTGCTAAGGATGAACATGATAGTTGGTTATGGCATAGGAGACTAGGACATGCTAGTATGAGTGTTTTGCAATGGTTAATTTAAGGAGACCTAGTAAGAGGGTTGCCTAAGCTTAAATTTGATAATGATAAAATCTGTGATGCTTGTGCTAAAGGAAAACAAAAGTGAGTTTCTTTTAAATCCATTAATGATGTATCAACTAGTAGAGTTTTACAATTGATCCATTTAGATCTTTTTGGGCCAACTAGAACTACTAGCTTGGGTGGAAAACAATATGCATTTGTCTTGGTAGATGACTATTCTAGATATACTTGAGTTCTATTTTTAAGTACTAAAGATGAAGCATTAGAACAATTCATCACGTTTTCAAAAGTAATCCAAAATGAAAAAGGTTACTCTATAACTAGTGTTAGGAGTGATCATGGAACTGAATTTGAAAATCTTGGATTTACTGAATTTTGTAACTTTAACGGTATTAGCCATAATTTTTCAGCACCTATAACCCCTCAACAAAATGGAGTTGTTGAGAGGAAAAATCGAACTTTAGAAGAAATGGCTAGAACCATGCTTTGTGAAAATAATTTGCCAAAATATTTTGGGCGGAAGCCATAAATACCGCTTGTTATGTTGTAAATCGAGTAATGATTAGGCCAATTTTAAAGAAAACTCCATATGAAATTTTCAAAAATAAAAGGCCTAACATTAGTTATTTTCATCCTTTTGGATGTAAATGTTTTGTTTTAAACAACGATAAAGAAAACCTTGGCAAATTTGATGCTAAAAGTGATGAAGGAATTTTTCTGGGTTATTCCTTAAATTCTAAAGCCTATCGTGTATTTAATAAAAGAACTTTAGTTTTAGAAGAGTCTATACATGTTGTTTTCGATGATAATCCCCTTCCGAGGAAGGATTCTTGTGTGAATGATGATGTAGGTGTTATAAATACAAATGACGTTAGACATAACGTTGGAGAACCATCATCAAAGGAAGAAACGAAAAATGAGGAAACTCATGATCCTCTTGAGAATCCAACCATTGAAGAAAGGGAAGTATCTTATCCAAGAGAGTACAACTAAGTCAAGGATGGTGAAATTATAGGTGATCCATCCAAAGGGGTAACAACTCGATCTTCTCTTAGAAATATTTGTAATTATGTTGCATTTATCTCATGCATAGAGTCTAAGAATATTAAAGAAGCATTAAATGATGAACATTGGATTATGGTTATGCAAGAATAGTTAAATCAATTTGAGTGAAGTAAAGTATGGACATTAGTTGAAAGGCCTAGTAATAAATCTACTGTAGGTACTAGATGGGTATTTAGGAATAAGCTTGATGAGAGTGGTAATATAGTGAGAAACAAGGCTAGACTTGTTGCTCAAGGGTATACTCAAGAAGAGGGCATAGACTATGATGAAACATACGCTCCTGTAGCTAGGATGGAAGTAATTAGAATGTTATTAGCATTTGCATATTTCAATGAATTTAAATTATATCAAATGGATGTTAAAAGTGCATTTTTAAATGGTTTTATAAAAGAAGAAGTGTATGTGGAACAACCTCCAGGTTTTGAAGATTCAAATTTTCCGGATCATGTTTTAAAATTGACAAAAGCTCTTTATGGTTTAAAGCAAGCTCTTAGAGCTTGGTATGAAAGATTGTCAAATTTTTTAATTGAAAAAGGTTTTTCAAAAGGGAAGGTTGACACTACATTGTTTTTGAAGCATAAAGGTAAAGATTTATTAGTAGTTCAAATTTATGTTGATGATATAATATTTGGTTCTACTAATGATGTTCTTTGCCAAGAATTTTCTAAGCTAATGCAAAGTGAGTTTGAGATGAGCATGATGGGGGAGCTCTCATTTTTCTTGGGACTCCAAATCAAGCAAAGAAAAGATGGCATCTTCATCAATCGAGCTAAGTACGTCAAAGATATGCTCAAGAAGTTTGGACTGGAAAATGGGAAACCTCATGACACTCCAATGAGCTCTTCAACAAAGCTTGACTTAGATGAAGGAGGTAAATGTGTAGATGTTAAATTATATAGGTCAATGATTGGATCTCTACTTTATCTAACTACAAGTAGACCGGACATTATGTTTAGTGTTTGCTTATGTGCTAGATTTCAATCATGTCCTAAGGAATCACATTTACTAGCTGTTAAGAGAATCTTTAGATACCTTAAGGACACTCCTAGTTTAGGACTTTGGTATCCTAGAGACTCTAGCTTTAGCTTGCATGCTTTTTCTGATGCGGATTATGGAGGATGCAAATTAGATAGGAAAAGCACCTCCGGTACTTACCAATTCCTTGGAAATATGCTAATTTCTTGGTTTTGAAAGAAACAAAATTGTGTTGCATTATCTACCATTGAAGCCGAATACATTTCAGCTGGTAGTTGCTGTGCACAAGTTTTATGGATGAAACAACAACTTTTTGATTATGGAATTGAAGTAGGTACCATTCCTATCAAGTGTGACAATACTAGTGCTATTTGTCTCACTAAAAATCCCATCCAACACTCTAGAACTAAGCACATTGAAATAAGACATCACTTTATTAGAGACCATGTCACTAAGGAAGAAGTAGTTCTAGAATTTGTTGATACTTTGCACCAATTAGCAGATATCTTTACAAAACCTTTAGACAAGGAACGATTTTGGACACTTAGGAGAGAATTAGGTTTGACCAACCTATCTTCACTGAGTGTTTAAAATAATTTTAGCACTTTTAATAATAAATGAAAAATGCTTATAATAGTAATTTTTGATTGCATTCATTGCTATTAGTTAGGGGGAGTTTATGATTCTTGATGAAAAATTAATTTTATGTTCAAATATCGTTTAAAGATTAATTGAATTGTTTGAACATGATTAATTTTCAATATATGAGTTGCCAATACCACTAGAGTAAATTAATTTAGCATTTTGGGTGTTTAAAATCGGATTTTAGCATTTTGGTGCAGAGGGAATCGATCCCCCCTTGAGGGAACCGATTCCCCCTTTGAAGGGGAACCGATTCCCCCCACAGGGGAATCGATACCCCCTGGGGTTCTGGTTAAACACGGGCAGAACCCTTATTTTTGTTCAAAAACCTTTTCTCTCTTCCGCCGTTCCCTTTAAACACCCTCCCTATCTTCATTCTTGCCTCAAATCATCGATTTTAATCGGAATTCACTTCAAATATCATCTCCTAAACTTACAATCATCATTAAAATCCTGTAAACAACATCAAAATCCACTCAATCTCATCCTTTGAGGTAAAATTTTCTAAACTCCCTATTTTATTAATTTTGAACATAGGACTTGTTTTAATTAGTTCTAGGATGAACTTTAGATCGGGCATTGATTGTTTAGTGATTAGAAACTAGATATTACAACCAATTTCATCTAAAACACAAGAATTTTCCAAATTTTTTAAATTTTTGAAATTTTAAAAAATGTTAATTTTCAAATTATTGTGTTATGATTAAATTATGTTGTTGTTATGAAAACTATACATATATTGTTTCTCAAAACCATATTTTTCAAAAGTTTTTCAAAAACTTTACCCATTAGGATTGATTTAGAGAATCTTGAAATATTGAGGACTCAATTGAGTTTTGGATTGATTGAATTGCATACATGGGTTTTCTAAATTGCAGGTTATCAATTCTATTATGATTTCCTAAACCATGTCCAATCCTAAACGTGCTAGGTCATCATCTAGTCGCTCACACCGTCAACCAAATCCACCTCCAAATCCTCCTCATATTCCAATTTCTAATCCTAATCCCATTGATCCTAACTTGACTATTTAAAATTCGTGTTTCAATCATCCTGGTCCTAGAAATCATCGTTTTTGGTATTATCAATATTTTGACTCTTACAAAATCCGGGAAGAACGTATTCCTTCTCGTCAAGCTATGTTAGCTATCAATTTTAAATATCTTCCTCTTTTACAAGAGTGGAAATTTGATAAACTCTTTGACCTTGAACCCATCGTTTACCATCAACTTATTCGTATTTTCTATTCTAATGCCGTTTGTGTTAAAAACCAAACCGAAACCATAGGAATTCGTTCCTACCTCCTAGGACAATTCTTATATATTGACTCAGCTTACATAGCCAATACATTCGGACTAGATAATGATGGTATTTCAAATGAAAAACTGGTTTTAGGATCTCGTTATAAAAGAAGGGATAGTGCAAGTGTCTTAGACCTTCATGAACGTTTTCTTCATCTAATGATTTCTTGGTGGTTTCGACCATCCGGAGGTCGTTATTCTACTCTTAGAGCCTTAGATCTTTGGTGGTTACATTGTTTCGAAAACAATATTAAAATTAACCTACCTCAGATTATTTTTGTTGAAATTGTTGAAACCGTAAATCTTGTTACTAATAAGAAACTGTTCATCTCTTGTTTACGGTTGCATTTTGAGTAATTTGTTTTCCAAAGCTGGGCTTAGAGTCGGTCTAGATGCCATTTTTCCCCTTAAGAAACAAATTAACCTTCTTTCCTTAACGAGAGCGGGATGGATTAAGGATAAGGAAACCGGTGAATGGGTTCGATCTTCTGCAAATACTCCGGGAGTTAGTTCTTCACAAGCTCCACCCGAAGCTGACGAAGATCTCGAGCTTGAGCAATTAATGCGAGACATCGATGAAGCCGAAGATGAGCTTGAGCAGCCCGAGGAGCAGCCCGGAGAGCAAGCACAACAAACGCATCAAATGCCTCCATATTTCCAATCCTTTATGGAGACATTCGATTTTCGATACGCTACCATGGATTCAAGCTTTTCTTCTATAGAGTCCCACTTATCCACAATGAGAGCTCAACAATTAGAAATTCTTCGGGAGATGCGCGCAAACAATGAAGCAACCAACGCGCGTATTAATGACCTCACTCACGAAATGGCCGCTATGCGAGCTCGCTTTCCTCCTCCTGATCCTGATATGTGATTCTATGTTTTGCTTTGAACTCAAAACTTATTGTTTTAGCATTTTGAATATTTTGGAATGTTTGAATTTGTGGATTGATTGACTTTGAATTTGTTTGGATTTATGAATGGTTAGAAATTATCTATTTGGTGTGATTAAATTTATTCATTATTGCATCATTTACTTCATGATTAGATATATGACCAATTTTGCCATTTCACATTAATTATGAATATTGATTATGAAACTGATGGCTAACGTTTCTCTTGCTTGTGATCTTAGCAGCTTATATTATATATAATCAATTGGCTAAATGATTTCAAAACCTTGTTTAAATTCTTTAAAATGTCTTTTTGATTTAACAAAAAGGGGGAGAAGTTAAATGTGTTTTAAATGATAAATGGGAGAAGTGTTAGTGTTAAAGTAAAGGTGAGTAATTTCAAAACTTGATTTCAAAATCTTAAAATTACTAAAATGTTTTTTTATATCAAAAAGGGGGGATTGTTGAAAACATTTTGATATTTCGATATAACAAATTAAGTTAAATGAATTTTAAGATTTTCCAAATGATTTTCTAAGTATATTCGATAGAATTATTCGAATATCAAAACATTACTCCAAATCTTTCAAAGATTCATTTTTAATCCTTACTCAAAGTGTAAAATTAAGTTTTAATCTTAAAACAATTTTAAAATAATTTTACAAAGTATTTCGAACCATTTCAAAGTCAAAAATTCCAGATTGCTCAGAGGGAACCAATTCCCCCCAAGGGGGTACCGATTCCCCCTGAATGGTTTGGCTCCGAGAATTCCAGTATGCTCGGAGGGAACCGATTCCCCCCCAGGGGGTACCGATTCCCCCCTTGTATAACGGTCGAAATATTTGAATTTTACACTTAGGGAACCAATTCCCCATGGGGGTACCAATTCCCCCCACGCTCCAAACTGTTTTATTAATTATTTTCACACTAAAACGGCTATATTATTTTCTCTAATCATCCCCAACGTTCATAAGTGATTCAAGGTGTATTTAAGCAAGCTTAGAAGCCATTGATCAATAACAAGAAACATCAAGCAATTAGAATAAAGAGAGAATCAAAGAGAAAGCATCAAACCTCAAGTTTGAGCATTTCAAGCCTATTTTTTATTCAATATTCATTTTGCTTTCAAATAACACTTATTGTGCTCAATTGTATTTATTCTTGAGTGTTCTTTCTTTACTCTAGAATTGTGCAAATATATTTGCCTTGTGAGGTTTTTCTTGTAAGTTTGCAAATTTGTATTTCTCTTTGAGAAAAGAGTGTTCTCAAAAATTGGGGTATATTCTTGAGGGAGTTGTAAGGTTATCTCTTTGGCCTCAAAAGAAAGAACAAATTAGTGAATTTGTTGGAAAATCCTTAGTGTGGATAGTTAAGGTAATGGACGTAGACTTTGGTTGATAAAGTCGAACCACTCTAAATCGCTGTGCAATTTCTTTCAATTTTCTGCAAAAGCTTCCACAAAAAATTTTATTGCCAATTCACCCCCCTCTTGGCCGATTCAGTCAATCGATTAACTCAACAGTTGATGACACATATACATATTTCAAAACTACGTAGTTTTGGGATTTCTAGAGGGGAGGCAGGCAAATCTCAACTTTAGTCCTCCATTTTAGGTAAGAATGTGATCTTATCCCCATATTTTAATATATTTTTATATATATAGCTCAATAGTTTAGACTAATTCGATTTAGTCCAAAATTTTGATAAATTAAGTATTCATTCAATCCTAAGTCCTTGATTTTTAGCGAATAAGACCCTCATTTATTAATTAGTTCTAACAAGTTATCTTTATGGCAAGGGAAAATTAATTGGATTCAAGTTCGATGGAGATCAGATAAGGTTTAAATAGTCGATTAATATAGCTCGAAAATTCAAGGTAATACTCTACTACCTTTTATATGCTTTACATAACTCATTGATTATTAGTGAATGCATGAATGATAATGATTGGTTAAGTGATTATCGATGATTACTCGAGAACCACTATTGCATGTCGTAAAAGGTAGTACATTTAATAAGATTTAGATAACCAGTTTAAAGAACTAGAAGGTCGATAATAAATAAATCTAAGTTCAGTGATTGAACATATAAAATTAATTAATCTTAGGATATGTAAATCCAAATTGTTTTCGTTAAAAGTTTTATTGTCGAGGAGGCTCGTATAAAAAATCATTATGAAAATACCCTAAAAAGTAAAATTACGATAATACCCCTGTGCCGTTAAAAGTCCAGGATTGTTCCTGAAAATGGAAAATAACCATGAAAAGACACTCTTGATCCAAATTAAACTACTCAAGCACTTGTTAAGTACTTGTCTTGTCTATAAAAATCTAGATAACTGATATTAACATCTGAGGTGACAAAAGACTTAGAGATTTGGAATACATAATACGTTGATCTCATAGTTTATGAAGGATCATTTGTAGACTAAATTGCTAAAAGTGTGACATGTCACTAAAGTATTTTAAATAAATGGATTATTTTTTAGTTTTGAAATGACCAAGATGCCCTTGAACCTCCAAAATGTCCAAAATACCCCCAAGTCCTATAATGATCTAAATACCCTCATGACTTGGATTAAGCAAATGCCTTTGGATAATTTTTGAAGATACTAGTGAAACTTTAAATGCTATAATGCCCTTTAGGTTTATAGAGTACGACATAAGTAGGTCGATCATCCCTAATATTATTACAATATGAGAAGTAAATAAATACCGCTTAAATACATGTTCGTCTCCTCATGATTCGTCCAGAGATGGTTTCTAAAGGTGATCAGTTCGATTCTGCTGTAATACTAGTTTTAAGAAATGATTATTCGTGAAGTTTCTTTACCTACATAACTAATAAGTGTCGCCTTTGCTGGAATTGTACAGTGCAATTGGAATTGAAAACCTGTTAAGATGCATGAAATTTAGAATTCGATAAATCACTGCATACCTTTACTAAACTAATTTATCAAACTTCTCAGGAATCGAATGACTAAAATGCCCTTATAAGATTGATTGATGGATTCACTTTAGGAATGTTTGAATCCTAAATAAATTTTGATGTAATATTCCTGAATACCTTGCTGATATATATACTATGATCTTAATAAATCACTTCCCGAATGACTAATGAATCAGTTAGCTATCAAACCCTATTTTTTATAGGGATCTTGATTATGAAATCTTATCAATTTACAAAGTTTCATGATTCCTATTTGATAAATACCATGCACCTCCAGAAAATAATTGGATCCTCTAGTATGTTCCTTATGTACTACATGACTGTTTTATCTGTTTTGAAATGTATTTTCACTGAAATTATGATTTACTGATTTATTGGCTTATGAACTATGACTACATGGTATGTTTTCTATGATTATCTGTTTTCATTGGAAAATATAACCGTTCCTGATTTATGGATCATGGGATCTACTGGTTACTACTTGAACTATTTTATTTTGACATCATCTGGGTAGGCTGGAGTATGGAGGTTCAGCTCTAATCAAGCTGGTAAATCCTTACAGACCTAAGGTGACCATTGGGTAGGCTTCGAGGCCCCGCTAAACTTTCTTGGGTAGGCTCTCAGGCCCCAAGGCACTCGGTTGGGTAAATCATGGGACTGCATATGGTGTACGGGTATAGGGCAATTATGTGGTTTATTTCATTGTCACTCTTAGGAGATTTTACTGGATCACAATCCTAATATTACAATTTACTATTAAATATGATTTCTACTAGATATTGTATGGGTAGGATTCTGGAGTATGGAAGTTCAGCTCTGATCAAGCTGGTAAATGCTTACGGACCTAAGGAGACCCTTCGGTAGGCCCATTGTAACACCCCCAACCCGTATCTGACCCGGATACGAATCCGAGGTGTCACATTGACTTTTCAAATCATTTACTTTTACAAGATACTAAAAATTCAATTTCACATTTAAAATAAAATCCAAATAATTTGTATTAAAAAAACATATAGTTTTACAAAACCTATCAGAGCATATCTGATTCAAATCTTTAAATTTCATGCCAACTATTTTAATTAAACAAAATAACATATTGTATACATTGTTTCTGATCTGATCTTCTCGTAGGGATATGTTGTCTTGTCGGATCTTAACTTTGCTCTTCCTGTTTCTCTAAAGCATCGTGTGAAACACTCACACGCTAAGTTAAGGACTTAGTGAGGCATAAAATGCATAAATGACATATTGAAACATGTAATCATATACTTTCATAACATACATATAATCAATATGAATATCTTAATTCGAAACACTATTAATCAATCTTATATAAAATAAGCTATACAAAGTATTTAATTCACCATTTCTATATGAATAGTAGCGGTACCCAAGGTACAATACCGATACTTCCTTAATGTGGTATCAATACTATAATTTAGTATTGATACCCTTTTTACATACTATAATTTGGCTCTAAAAATGGTACCAATACTTAAACATTGGTATCGATACCCCTAGTATCGATATTACTCCTTCAGTATCGATACTTCTTAAAGATTTCATCCGCTTTTACCTTATGGTATCAATATTGTTCATCCAATATTGATACCCAAACCAAGATCTCATATCTTTGCCTTGAAGTATCGGTATTGTTCTTCCAGTACCGATACCCCTTGCCTAGAATTTTCTCATTTTACCCGAAAATTTTCCAAAACTTTGCTAGTTTCCACACTTTACTCTCTTTTCAAGCCTTTAAACTCAATTAAACTTATCCAAATAAACTTATATCCCTTTAACACATCTAAATATCCAATATCTCATTAGAACACTTGAAACTAAAAATCTTACCAAAAATTCAACTTTGTTATTAATCCTATTTAACCTCTTTAGTCTCTTATTCTAACTGATGACAAGTCAAATATGACTTCTAAATTCATTTACAAACTCTCTCAATAATTCACTTAAAAACCCTTATATTCAATCTCTTATAACTTGCAAATCTTTTAGTTTTTACTTCTCTTTAAACTTCCTTAAGCTTTATTAACACTTCAAGAATCAAAACCAACTTAAAAATGAAAGGAAACATTAACTTGAGATCCTCTTACCATACCAATGTAGTCACGGGAAGAGAAGAAGAAGAAGAGAGGTAAACCAAAATCTCTAGATTTTTATTTTCCCTAACTTTCCTTTTCCCACGTGGATATATATAACACCAAACAATGATTTTTTAATTATTTTCTTGTCTAAAGACCATTATTCCCTTTCAGTTTTCAAACTTTAATATTCAATCCTATAAAAAGATATTCCAATTAAGTCCCTAAACTTTTAAATTTTTAAAATTTAAGCACAAAGTTTCCAAAACTTATATTTTAGTCACTAGCCCAGTTTTTGGGATGTTACAATTCTCTCCCCCTTAAGAAAATTCGACCTTAAATTTTCACTGCACAAAGAGATGGGGAAATTGTCTACGCACATCTTATTCGCATTCCCATGTTGCTTCCACTACCTTATGATTCTTCCACAAAATTTGACCAACGAAATATTACATTCTTTAACTATTTAACTTCATATGTCAAAATTTTACGTCGATTCTTCCTCATAGATCAAATCAGATTAAATCTATATTTCTTCCGATGCTATGATGCGACAAAAGATCTATTCAATGTCTCTTAAGTATCGAAAATGAAAATATTGTTAACCTTTTCCATTCTGACTATAATAGTCCATGATATACCACTAGTCCACCTCTTTTTAAGATCTTATAAAGTTAAATGAATTTAGGACTGAGCTATTCTATACAGTGAATATTCTTAGAAAACAAAACATTGAGAAATACTTTATCACATACTTAGAAGATCTATTTTCTTCCTCTTCAAATATGTGCAGAACTTTTGTTAATTATCAACTATATTAAAATTATCTTAATTAATCTTCACTTTTCTTCATCTTCTTAGATCCAAATGTGTCAGTACAAATTCTCACTATTTCAATTCAAACCAACTTAATAATGTCCAACATTTCTTTTACTTAAAACTCCATGATAACTCTTTATGTGGCAATGATAACACTCACTCGGTTTTATATCTTTAGTTTTCCCTTTTTCTTACCTATTTTATGCTTAACCCATAAAAACTTTTCATCTTTCTCTCAAGATCCTTAAATTAATCCAGTAACAAAGGCTTTCATTAATTTTTCAATTCAAAACACTATTTATCTAAGAAAAGGCAATTACGTATTCATAAATCTTAAAAATAGAAATGTCTTTCACCTTTGGAACATTAGTCATTACTCTAACCTTTCGTGGTTGCAATTAATAAACTTATCTTCAATTTCTAAGGAACTCCATCCATTCCTATCTTTTCACTTCTTCGATTTTACACTTACTTTTAATCATTAGAAATCCATATAAATATAATATTACACATCATACAGATAATAATGTTCTATCAATACGGTAACCTCAATCATTTCCAACTCAAAATCATGAGTCATTTGATTTATTTCATCATTCTCTAATTGTTTTGCAATCTCAACTAAGCATTTAGTCTTATACCATCTTCATCTGAATTACAATACACATATTTTTTTATAATCTCAAAAGTAACATGTTTATCTTTAACACCTTAATCAGAGAAAAATATAATCCTTATCTCTTTGACTACATTTACATTGCCAAGAAACACATCCTTAAACAAATCTATGTCACACTTAGTTAACTTATTCTGGTATTTTTCTTCCGATCTTTTAAATTGTATTCCACTCACCCTTACATAACCTTTTTAAAACCTGAATAATCTGCTTAAACTAACTATCTGTCTATGCATAGATATAAATACTACAACAAATTTGAATTCCTGAGACCTTGTTCAAGATTTCCACAACTTTGAGGTAACCTTAACTCTTAATCAGATATAATTGAGACATATACTTCACAAAATCAAACAATAACCTTAACTCTTAATCAGATATAATTGAGAAATATACTTCACAAAATCAAACAATCTTTTCATATAAGCTCACGTACCTATCCAAGGAATATTCACCTCTTTAAAATAAAGGGTGCTAACTTAATCCATTTCTTCATAAAAGTCCAAATTTAGTCTCCAAAGAAATTCTGATATAAAATTCATAACAACTCTTTATTGTTTCCACTTAGAATCGAAAATTTTCTTACTTCTATACCAAACTTATAATCTATACTTCATCATAACTATTGTCATACTTGATCCTTTAAACTCCATCATTTAATTTTCTTAGCTATATATTCCTTCATAAATTACAATCTCCTTGCAACATAGATCATATATTTTTCTTCATGCTCTAATACTCTTTTCATATCACTTATCTTTAATTACTAATCTTTATCACATCTTCATAATCTTGATAGGCAACACTACTTGCACAAAACTTTACTCTTTATCATTTCCTAACAGAACTTATAATTCAACTCACAAAGTTCATCTTTAACCTGAATTCTTATCAATTACCATTATTAGCTCCTTATTTATCTTCCAACACCATACCCTACTAATTAAGTCTGTTTGGTTCTCATCAAATTTGATCTTCTGATAGAGGGTACAGCTAATTCAGACCTAGTCTGAAGTTAAAAACCAGAATCTATGTCTGTCTTTGATGGTGCTGAACTCTATGAAGCACTCGTTCTCTTAATCATTCTGAGCTCTCTCTCTAGAGCTTTAGCTCGATTAACCACTTCTTGAAAAGGGAACAGTTTTAAAACCAGTAACACTATTTTAATTTAGGGCACAACCCTCAATAATCAATCACATGAATCCTTTATAGTTGGAATTAACTTAGTGATAATTTACTCAACTTATCAAACCCACACTCTTAATCATACACGATACAATTCCCTTGTTTCAAACTCATAAACTCTAGCTTCATTTATCTTATAAACTTGTCACCGATGTACTTATTCTTGAACTCTTCTAAAAATAATGACCACATCACTTGATCTTTTAACATTCTCATGCTGACATTTGTCCACAATTCTCTAGCTTTCCCGCGTAGTAACGATACTACTACATCTAACTTTTCCACTTTAGAGCAGTGAAAACCTCCTAACATTATCTTCATTATAATTTAACCAAATGCCCGTAAACACAGGACCTTCCTCAATTTCACTCTTGAACTCAGGTGTTCCTAACCCTTTTAACTCTTTCGCTACATTCATTCTAGGAGTTGAAGGAGCAGGAGGTTGAAACGTGTCATAATAGCGTTCAACATCCTGAAAACACCCACTGATCTTATACAGACACTACCTGAGGTATTCGCTCTTCACCCTGCCTGGCCAGGGCAGGTGAATTGCTACTACCTTTAGGTCTAGCGCCTCCTGCTTCACTTCGGAAGCTCTCATGGTCAGACATTTAATATAACCTAATAATTCAACTCTATTAACAAGACAACACACTCCTTATACTATCAGATCAGAAAATTTTTTCCACTTTGTGTTGGCATGTATACTTTTTAAAACACCATTTTCACTTTAATTTATGCCTAGAATCGGCTAAACTATAGCTCTGATACCATTAAATTTAACACCCCCAACCCGTATCTGATCTGGATACGAATTTGATGTGTCACATTGACTTTTCAAATCCTTTACTTTTACAAGATACTGAAAATTCAATTTCACATTTAAAATAAAATCCAAATAATTTGTATTAAATAAAAACATATAGTTTTACAAAACCTATCAGAGCATATCTGATTCAAATCTTTAAATTTCATTCCAACTACTTTAATTAAACAAAATAACATAATATATACATTGTTTCTGATCTGATCTTCTCATAGGGATATCTTGTCTTGTCTGATCTTAACTATTCTCTTCCTGTTTCTTTAAACCTGCATATGAAATATTTACACTCTAAGTCAAGGACTTAGTGAGGTATAAAATGCATAAATGACATATTGAAACATGTAATCATATACTTTCATAATATACATATAATCGATATGAATATCTTAATTCGAATCACTATTAATCAATCTTATATAACATAAGCTATACAAAGTATTTAATTCACCATTTTCATATGAATAGTATCGGTACCCAAGGTACACTATCGATACTTCCTTAATGTGGTATCGATACTATACTTCATTATCGATACCCTTTATACATACTATAATTTGGCTCTACAAATGGTATCGATACTTAAACATTGGTATTGATACCCCTAGTATTGATACTACTCCTTCGGTATCAATACTTCTTAAAGATTTCATCCGCTTTTACCTTATGGTATCGATATTATTCATCCAGTATCGATACCCAAACCAAGATCTCACCTATTTTTGCCTTGAAGTATCGGTATTGTTCTTCCAGTACCAATACCCCTTTCCTAGAACTTACTCATTTTACCCGAAATTTTCCAAAACTTTGCTAACTTCCACACTTTACTCTCTTTTCAACCCTTTAAACTCAATTACACTTATTCAAATCAACTTATATCCCTTTAACACATCTAAACATCCAATATCTCATTAGAACACTTGAAACTAAAAATCTTACCAAATATTCAACTTTGTTATTAATCCTCTTTAACCTCTTTAATCTCTTATTCTAACTCTCTCTCAACAATTCATTTAAAAACCCCTTATATTCAAACTCTCATAACTTGCAAATCTTTCAGTTTTTTCTTCTCTTTAAACTTCCTTAAGCTTTCTTAACACTTCAAGAATCAAAACCAACTTAAAAATGAAAAGAAACATTAACTTGATATCATCTTACCTTACCAATGTAGTCACGGGAAGAGAAGAAGAAGAGAGATGAACCAAATTCTCCAGATTTTTCTTTTCCCCAATTTTCATTTTCCCACGTGGATATATATAACACCAAACAATGACTTTTTAATTATTTCCTTGTCTAATGACTATTATTCCCTTTCAACTTTCAAACTTTGCTATTCAATCCTACACAAAGATATTCCAATTAAGTCCCTAAACTTTTAAATTTTTCAAAATTGAGCACAAAGTTTCAAAAACTTACATTTTAGTCACTAGTCCAGTTTTTAGGATGTTACACGCATAGGCCCCAAGGCACTCCCTTAGGGTGGCTCTTTTGTTGTGTGCTTAGGGTAAGCCCTTATGGATGTAATTCTGAGGAAACTGCATAAAGGTGTTCGGTTGGAGGGTTTTACTATGATTTTAAAAATATGTTTTAAATTGTTATTGTTTTAAAAAGATTTGTACCCTTTTCACTGGTTTTGGTTAGAACACACTAGACATCCTATTATGATATCATGAACTTGGTCCTCTTAATATTTCCTATGAACTGAAATCTTCATGTCCTTTACTAAGAGAAATATCAGTGAAACCTCAGCTCATTCCGAAAACCTGTAGACATCTGAATCAACAAGGAAAAATTTATTCTTTACCATTTATGTACATGTCCTTCAGCATCACTTGGTAGTTATATATTATTGAGCTTCCTACAGTTCACTCTTTTACTCTTTATTTCAGGTTAAAAGAATTAATCCAGTGCAGTTATCAATTTCGGTATTGGGAGTTCCATTCGGCTTTACTTGTAGAGTACAGTACAAGTGTAATTAGGGGGCATGCATGTCACATTTAATTTTTATACAGAGTAGAACATGTATGAATTTAATTTTGTCTATAATATATGAATGTTTTTCTGAACTTGTATTTTAATTATAAATTGTTTATGATTTTACACATTTAACAAAAAATTAAAATTTTCTTGGATTTTATTGTGGGTCGCTCTGGTGGCCCTAATGTGATACCCCGGATCGGGTCAGGTCACTCGCATAGGTCCAGGGATATTACAAAACCCTTGTTAACCTTTAAAACTCCACCTTTAGTAGAGTATTTATACCCTTTTGTGTCAAAAGTACTTAGCGAGATCAGGATATGCTTCAAATCTAGAACGTGACGAACATCACTCAGGGTTCTGACAATTCGATCATGCATCTTGACTTTGACACTGCCATTTCCTGCAATCTTACAAGATGCATTATTACCCATCAATACAATACCTACTGACACGGCTTCATAGGTTACAAACCAATCGCGGTTAGAACACATGTGATAGGAAAACCCAGAATCAAGGATCCACTCCTCAATCGCCTTTTCATTGTCATAAAAAGCCACTAGGAGTTCGCAATCACCATCTTCTGCAACCTCTGCAATACCAGATTTCTCTGCAGACTGTTCTTCAGCCTCTTTTTTTCTTATTCTACAATTTGTAACACTCTGTTTTAATATGATCTTTCTTTTTACAAAAGTGACAAGTTTTACCCCGATTGGAAGATTTTGATATGCCCCTTCCTTTAGTACCAGAAGAACGCTCGCCTTTTCTTCCACGATCAGAGCTAGTCAGTCTATGTACCACAAGATCATCTATTTAGGGCTTAGAACTAGATATAAGATAATTGTTGAGTTAATCGATTGACGAAATCGACCAAGAGGAGGGTGAATTGGTAATTAAAATTTTGTGGAAGCTTTTGCAGAAAATTGAAAGTAATTGCACAGCGATTTAGAGTGGTTCGACTTTATCAACCAAAGTCTACGTCCACTACCTTAGCTATCCACACTAAGGATTTTCCACAAATTCACTAATTTGTCTTTCTTTTGAGGACAAAGAGTAACCTTACAAACCCTCAAGAATTATACCCCAAATTCTTGAGAACGCTCTCTCCCAAAGAGAACAATACAAATTTGTAAACTTACAAGGAAATATTCACAAGGTAGATTGTTTGCACAATTCTAGAACAAGAAAAGAACACTCAAAAATAATTACAAATGAGCACAAATGGTGTTCTTGAAAGCAAAATGAATATTGAAAGGAAAATTGGCTTGATTTGCACAAAACTTGGTATTTGATGCTTTCTCTCTTGTTTCTCTATGATATCCTATTGATCAAAGGCTTCAGAACTTGTTTAAATACACCTTGAATCACTTCTGAACATTGGGGATGATTAGTGGAGATAATAGAGCCGTTTAAGTGTGAAATCATTTAATAAAACAACTTGGAGCGTGGGGGGAATCGGTTCCCTAAGTGTAAAATTCAAATATTTCGACTGTTGAACAGTAGGGAGGAATCGATACCCCTGGGGGGGATCGGTTCCCTCTGAGCATACTGGAATTCTCGGAGCCAAACCATTCAGGGGGAATCGGTACCCCCTTGGGGGGGAATCGGTTCCTTCTGGACAAACTTTAATTTTTGGCTTTGAAACGCTTCAAAATACTTTGTAAAATTGTTTTAAAATTATTTTAATATTAAAACTTAATTTTACACTTTAGTAAGGATTTAAAATAAACTTTGAAATACTTTGAGTAATATTTTTTATATTCGATTAATATATCGAATGTGCTTAGAAAAATCTTTTTCAAAATTAAAATTCTTTTAATTTAATTTGTTATATCGAAACATCAAAATGTTTTCAACAATATCCCCCTTTTTGATATAACAAAAAATTTAAGATTTTCTAATTTCAAAATGAATTTTGATTTTGAAAAATACTACTCCCCCTTACTTTAACACTACTCCTCTTCAAAAACGCTTTTAAACATTTCTCCCCCTTTTTGTTAAATAAAAAAGACTTATAAAAGTTTTTTTAAACAAGGTTTTGAAATCATTTAGCTAATTGATTATATATATATATAAATACGCTGCTAAGAACACAATCAAGAGAAACGTTAACCATTAGTTCCTTAATCAATATTCATAAACATGTAATGGATAATTGGTCATATATGTCTAAAGATGCAAAATAATCATGAAATCCAAATCAAATGTATTAAACATATGTTCGAACAACCAAAAATAAACAATCCAAAAGCATTCAAAATGTTTTAACAATAAGTTCAATCCAAACAAGCAAAGCTAATATCATAGTTCAAGCATCCGTAGAAGGATCGGGAGGTGGGAAATGAGCTCGCATAGCTGCCATTTCATGAGTGAGTTCATTAATACGAGCGTTGGTTGCTTCATTGTTTACACGTATCTCCCGGAGAATTTCCAATTGTTGAGCTTCCATAGTCGAGAAGTGAGATTCTATGGAAGTGAAGCGAGAATCCAAGGATGCATAACGGAAATCAAATGTCTCCATAAATGATTGAAAATATGGAGGCACATGATCTTCTTGTTGAGCTTGTTCCTCGTGTTGTTTCGGCTTATCGTCGGCTTCGTCAATATCTTGCATTAATTGTTCAAGCTCGGGATCGTCGTCATCTTCTGGTGGAGCTTGAGAAGAGCTAGCTCCCGGAGTATTTTCAGAAGATCGAACCTATTCACCGGTGTCCTTATTCTTTATCCATCCCGCTCTCGTTAAGGAAAGAAGATTAATTTGTTTCTTGAGAGGAAAGACGACATCTAGACCTACCCTAAGTCTAGCTTTAGAAAATAGATTACTCAGAATGCAACCGTAAGCTAGACATGAACAGAGTTTCTTATTTGGAACTTGGTTTACGATTTCAACAATTTCAGCAAAAATAATCTTAGGAAGATTTATTTTAAGATTGTTTTGGAAGCAATGTAACCACTAAATATCTAAAGCACGAAGAGTAGAGTAACGACCTCCGGATGGTCGAAACCACCAAGAAATCATTAGATGAAGAAAACAACCATGAAGATCTAAGACACTCGCACTATCCCTTCTTTTATAACGAGAACCTAAAAAATGTTTTTCATTTGATATACCATTATTATCTAATCCTAATTCATTAGCTATGTTAGCCGAGTCAAGATGGATGAATTGTCCTAGGAGATAGGAACAAACTGCTATGGTTTTGGTTTGAGCTCGATTTTTAACACACACGGTATTAGAATAGAATATGCGAACAAGTTGATGGTAAACTATAGGTTCAAGGTCACAAAGTTTATCAAAATTCCACTCTTGTAAAAGAGGAAGATATCTAAAATTGATATCTATCATAGCTTGACGAGAAGGGATACGTTCTTCTCTAATTTTGTAAGAGTCAAAATATTGATAATACCAAAAACGATGATTTCTAGGACCAGGATGATTGAAACACGAGTTTTGGATAGTCATATTAGGATCAACAGGATTAGGAATAGGAATTTCAGGAATAGGTGGAGGATTTGGAGGTGGGTTGGATTGACGGTTTGAGCGACTAGATGATGACCTAGCACATTTAGGATTGGACATGGTTTAGGAAATTGGAATAGAATGGATAACCTGTAATTTAGAAAACACATGTATGCAATTCAATCAATCCCAAAACTCAATTGAGTCCTCAATATTTCAAGGTTCTTTAAACCAATCTTAATGGGAAAAGTTTTTGAAAACTATTGAAAAATAAGGTTTTGAAAATCAATATATGTATAGTTTTCATAACAACAACATAATTCAATCAAAACACAATAATTTGAAAAACATTTTTTTTATTTCGAAAATTTCAAATAATTTTGAAAAATTCTTGTGTTTTTGATGAAATTAGTTGTAAAATTAAGTTTCTAATCACTAAACAATCAATGCCCGATCACTATTTCCATCTAGAAATAATTAAAACTAGTCATATATTCAAAATCAATGAAATAGAGATTTTAGAAAAATTTACCTTGAAATATGAGATTTAGTGGATTTTGATGTTGTTTGCACGATTTTAATGATGCTAGTAGGTTTAGGAGATTATATTTGAAGAGAATTCCAATTAAAAACGTTGATTTGAGGCAAAATGGAGATAGGGAGAGAGTAGAGAGGAGGAACGAAGGCAAAGGAAGAAAAAGAGAGGGTTTGAGAAAAATACAAGGGTTCTGCCCGATAAAACCAGAACCCTAGGGGGTATCGATTCCCCTAGGGGGGAATCGGTTCCCCTTCAAAGGGGGAATCGGTTCCCCTTCAAGGGGGTATCGATTCCCTCTGCCCTATAATTAAAAAATATGTATTTTAAAACACTCAAAATGCTAAATTAATCTTCTCTAGTGGTATTGACAACTCATATATAAAAAATTAATTATATTCAATCAATCAAATTAATCCTTAAGTTATATTTGAACATAAAGTTAATTTTTTTTATCAAGAATCATAAACTCCCCCTAACTAATAGCAATGAATGTAATCAGAAGTTACTATTATAAGCATTTTTCATTTATTCTTTAAAAGTGCTAAAATTATTTTAAACACTAAGTGAAGATAGGTTGGTTAAACCTAATTCTCTCCTAAGTGTCCAAAAACGTTCCTTGTCTAAAGGTTGTGTAAAGATATCCGCTAATTGATGCAAAGTGTTAACAAATTCTAGAACTACATCTTCCTTAGTGACATGGTCTCTAATGAAGTGATGTCTTATTTCAATGTGCTTAGTTCTAGAGTGTTGGATGGGATTTTTAGTGAGACAAATAGCACTAGTATTGTCACACTTGATAGGAATGGTACCTACTTCAATTCCATAATAAAAAATTTGTTGTTTCATCCATAAAACTTGTGCACAACAACTACCAGCTGAAATGTATTCGGCTTCTGTGGTAGATAATGCAACACAATTTTGTTTCTTTGAAAACCAAGAAATCAGCATATTTCCAAGGAATTGGCAAGTACCAGAGGTGTTTTCCTATCTAATTTGCATCCTCCATAATCCGCATCAGAAAAAGTATGCAAGCTAAAGCTAGAGTCTCTAGGATACCAAAGTCCTAAACTAGGAGTATCCTTAAGGTATCTAAAGATTCTCTTGACAGCTAGTAAATGTGATTCCTTAGGGCATGATTGAAATCTAGCACATAAGCAAACACTAAACATAATGTCCGGTCTACTTGTAGTTAGATAAAGCAAAGAACCAGTCATTGAACTATATAATTTAACGTCCACACATTTACCTTCTTCATCCAAGTCAAGCTTTGTAGAAGAGCTCATTGGAGTGTCATGAGGTTTCCCATTTTCCAGTCCAAACTTCTTGAGCATATCTTTGACATACTTAGCTTGATTGATGAAGATGCCATCTTTTGTTTGCTTGATTTGGAGTCCCAAGAAAAATTAGAGCTCCCCCATCATGCTCATTTCGAATTCACTTTGCATTAGCTTAGAAAATTCTTGGCAAAGAACATCATTAGTAGAACCAAATATTATATCATCAACATAAATTTGAACTACTAATAAATCTTTACCTTTATTCTTTAAAAACAATGTAGTGTCAACCTTTCCTTTTGAAAAACCTTTTTCAATTAAAAAATTTGACAATCTTTCATACCAAGCTCTAGGAGCTTGTTTTAAACCATAAAGTGCTTTTGTTAATTTAAGAACATGATCCAGAAATTTTGAATCTTCAAAACCTGGAGGTTGTTCCACATATACTTCTTCTTTTATAAAACTATTTAAAAATGCACTTTTAACATCCATTTGATATAGTTTAAATTCATGAAAACATGCAAATGCTAATAACATTCTAATTGTTTCCATCCTAGCTACGGGAGCATATGTTTCATCATAGTCTATGCCCTATTCTTGAGTATACCCTTGAGTAACAAGTCTAGACTTGTTTCTCACTATATTACCACTCTCATCAAGCTTATTCCTAAATACCCATCTAGTACCTACAGTAGATTTATTACTAGGCCTTTCAACTAATGTCCATACTTTACTTCTCTCAAATTGATTTAATTCTTCTTGCATAGCCATAATCCAATGTTCATCATTTAATGTTTCTTTAATATTCTTAGGCTCTATGCATGAAATAAATGCAACATAATTACAAATATTTCTAAGAGAAGATCGAGTTGTTACCCCTTTGGATGGATCACCTATAATCTCATCATCCTTGACATAGTTGTACTCTCTTGGATAAGATACTTCCCTTTCTTCAATGGTTGGATTCTCAAGAGGATCATGAGTTTCCTCATTTTTCGTTTCTTCCTTTGATGATGATTCTCCAACGTCATGTCTAACGTCATTTGTATTAATAATACCTACATCATCATTCAAACAAGAATCCTTCCTCGGAAGGAGATTATCATCGAAAAAAACATGTATAGACTCTTCTACAACCAAAGTTCTTTTATTAAATACTCGATAAGCTTTAGAATTTAAGGAATAACCCAGAAAAATTCCTTCATCACTTTTAGCATCAAATTTGCCAAGGTTTTCTTTACCGTTGTTTAAAACAAAACATTTACATCCAAAAGGATAAAAATAGCTAATGTTAGGCTTTTTATTTTTGAAAATTTCATATGGAGTTTTCTTTAAAATTGGCCTAATCATTACTCAATTTACAACATAACAAGTGGTATTTGTGGCTTCCACCCAAAAATATTTTGGCAAATTATTTTCACAAAGCATGGTTCTAGCCATTTCTTCTAAAGTTCGATTTTTCCTCTCAACAACTCCATTTTGTTGAGGGGTTCTAGGTGCTGAAAAATTATGGCTAATACCATTAGAATTACAAAACTCATTAAATCTAAGATTTTCAAATTCAGTGCCATGATCACTTCTAACACTAGTGATAGAGTAACCTTTTTTGTTTTGGATTACTTTTGAAAATGTGATGAAATTTTCTAATTCTCCATCTTTAGTACTTAAGAATAGAACCCAAGTATATCTAGAGTAGTCATCTACCAATACAAATGCATATTGTTTTCCACCCAAGCTAGTAGTCCTAGTTGGCCCAAAAAGATCTATATGGATCAATTGTAATACTCTACTAGTTGACACATCATTAATGGATTTAAAAGAAACTCGCTTTTGTTTTCCTTTAGTACAAGCATCACAGATTTTATCATTATCAAATTTAAGTTTAGGCAGCCCTCGAACCAATTCTCCTTGAACTAACCGTTGCAAAACATTCATGCTAGTATGTCCTAGTCTCTATGCCATAACCAACTATCATGCTCATCCTTTGCAACTAGGCATAAATTAGTCATTTCTATAGAGTCTAAATGCACCATGTATATGTTTCCTATTCTATGACCAACAAGCATAATTCTATTAGGGTGCGTTTGGTTCACGGAATGTAAGATTACCAGTGGGAATAAAAGATTACCAGGGAATAGGATTACTGAGAATGTTGTATTTTGTGTTTGGTTGGTTTAGCAGGAATGTAAGATTACCGTGTTTGGTCAAAGGAATAAAAGATTATTGGAATGTATATTTGACCAAATTGTCCTTATATATATTGTATAATATTACAAATTGTAAAATATTTATATATTTTCTTTAAAAAATTAAATTCATAATATTTATATAATTTTTTTACAAAATTAAAAATATAAAAAATGTTTAATGAAAGGGTAAAAAAAATTTAACCTCTAAACTTCATATAAAATTTTAATTATAGATTTTTTTTTGTAAATCTAAAATAATTTAAGGATAAATTTGTAATTTAACCTTCGTAGAATTTTTATTATTCAATGACAGAAGAAGGATATTTTTGAAAAAAATAAAAATTTAAGGGCATTTTAGTCCAAAACGCCGGTAATGTTACAATACCTAAGGGAAGGGAGGTAATGACATTCCCGGTAATATACCCAAAAAAATCTACTATTGGTAATAAAACATTACCGGGAATGAGATTCCCAGCCAACCAAACATGGGAATGTGGGATTCCCATCCCATGGGAATCCCACATTCCTTGAACCAAACACCCCCTTAGATGCAATGTCAATGACTTTACAACTATTAGTTTCAAATATGACATTGAATCCCTTATCACATAATTGACTAATACTCAATAGATTATGCTTTAATCCATTCACATAACATATTTTTAATTTGTATGGAAGAGGTATTACTTATTGTACATACCTTCAATGTGACCTTTTGAATTATCACCAAAAGTCACTTCTCCTCCATTTTTAGCATTAAGCTCTATGAACCGGTTTTATCTCCAGTCATGTGTCTCGAGCATCCACTATCAAGGTACCATGAATTTGGATTTGTTTCCCGTGCCTTGTAGCAATGCTCTTTTTCCTACAAACATAGATTAATTTCTAATTTTTGGTACCCAAATTCTTTTAGGTCCATATTCATTAGTTTCCAAAATCCTAGTCTCCTTTGGTATCCATTTATGAAGGACATCCTTATCTTTAGTAGTAATGAGTTCTTTAGGAACCCACATACTTCTAATGATTTTTTCATTAGAGGTTCTTCGGGGACCTCTATGATTGTAGTTTTTAAAACTTTTTCTAACAAAGTTGGATTTTGAATTTTCTCCTTTTTCAAAACGTTTTATTCCAACTTTATCAAAAGAATCTTTAAGATCATCAATTTTCTTTTGATGATCCTCATTGACCTTTGAAAGTAAATTTTGCAAATTCGAATTTTTCTTTTCAAACTCTTCTAGTTTGATTTGCAAATCTTTGATTTTACTTTCAAAATCGTTGTTGGTTTTGGATATGAGTTTATTTTCATTTTTCAATTTTGAAATATCATTTTTATGTTTTAAAAATAATTTCTCATAATCCAAAGCCAGCCCATTATATTCCTCTAATAGCTCATCATAAGATAAATCATCAAAATCAGATGAGTTAGAGGTTACTTTAGAATCTTTCCCGAATGCCATCAAGAACAAGTTTGCTACTTCTTGTTCCTCTTCATCGAAATCTTCTTCATCGAAATCTTCTTCATCACTCCATGTAGCCACATGAGCCTTGTGCTTATTCTTTGATTGACCATTTCTCTTTAATTGTGGGCAATCATATTTGACATGCTCCGGTTTTTTGCATTCATAGAAAATGATCGGGTCCTTCTCTTTTGGTTCATTTTTGAGGCCTTCATTTCGTTTGAATTTTCTTCCTTGGTAAGGTCTCATCATTTTTCTGAACCGTTTGGCAAACAATGCCATTTCCTCATCATCTTCATCTTCATTCGAATCACTCTCATCTTTTGTGGATTTGAGAGCAACTCCAATATTTTTCTTCTTCTCCTTCTCTTTTGGTGTCTCGTCAATCTTATCAAGGTCTACCTCATCTTCAAGCATCATTTCATGAGTGAGGAGGGAACCGATTAGTTCTTCAAGAGTTAATGACGTTAGGTCCTTAGACTCGATGATTGTCGTCTTCTTTGATTGCCATGATTTTGGAAGGGAGTAAACTAACTTCCTCACAAGCTTTTCATTTGAAATGATCTCTCCACATGATTTAAGACCATTGACAATCGTTGAGAATCTATCCATCATAGCTTTGATATCTTCATTTGGTTTCATCCTGAAATTTTCATAGCTATGTGTTAGAATACTAATTTTAGATTTTATTACCTCATCGGTACCTTCATGAGTGACTTGAAGTTGTCCCATATTTCTTTGGCGGTTGTACAAGATGAAACTCTTCGTATTCATCTGGTCCAAGAGTACAAAATATGATATGGATGGCTTTGGAGTTGAGCTGGAACATTTTTGTCTCTCTTTCACTCCACAATCTTGGATGAGTGAGAGGTTTGATGTATCCTTCTTCCACGACATTCCATGATCCCATGTCACTTGCTTGAATGAAGTACATCATCCTATTTTTCCAATAGGCATAGTTAGCCCCCATTGAAGAAAGGAGGCTTGTTAACGGGCATCGAATCGAGACCGGAGTTGAAGTTTGAAGTAGAGGCCATTGATGACTTTGATTATCGATGTAACTCTTCCCGAATTGACTCAAGAGGTGATTAAACCTTCAAATGAGTTAGGCTCTGATGCCAATTATTGATTAATCGATTGACGAAATCGGCCAAGATGGGGGTGAATTGGTAATTAAAATTTTGTGGAAGCTTTTGCAGAAAATTGAAAGTAATTGCACAGCGATTTAGAGTGGTTCGACTTTATCAACCAAAGTCTACGTCCACTACCTTAGCTATCCACACTAAGAATTTTCCACAAATTCACTAATTTGTCTTTCTTTTGAGGACAAAGAGTAACCTTACAAACCCTCAAGAATTATACCCCAAATTCTTGAGAACACTCTCTCCCAAAGAGAACAATACAAATTTGCAAACTTATAAGGTAGATTGTTTGTACAATTCTAGAACAAGAAAAGAACACTAAAAAATAACTACAAATGAGCACAAATGGTGTTCTTGAAAGCAAAATGAATATTGAATGGAAAATTGGCTTGATTTGCACAAACTTGGTATTTGATGCTTTCTCTCTTGTTTCTCTATGATATCCTATTGATCAAAGGCTTTAGAACTTGTTTAAATACACCTTGAATCACTTCTGAACATTAGGGATGATTAGTGGAGATAATAGAGCCGTTTAAGTGTGAAATCATTTAATAAAACAACTTGGAGCGTGGGGGGAATCGATACCCCTCATGGGGAATCGGTTCCCTAAGTGTAAAATTCAAATATTTTGACCGTTGAACAGTAGGGGGGATCGGTTTCCTCGAGCATACTGGAATTCTCGGAGCCAAACCATTCAGGGGGAATCGGTATCCCTTGGGGGGAATCGGTTCTCTCTGGACAAACTGTCATTTTTGGCTTTGAAACGGTTCGAAATACTTTGTAAAATTGTTTTAAAATTATTTTACTATTAAAACTTAATTTTACACTTTAGTAAGGATTTAAAATAAACTTTGAAATAGTTTGAGTAATATTTTTGATATTCGATTAATATATCGAATGTGCTTAGAAAAATCTTTTTCAAAATTAAAATTCTTTTAATTTAATGTGTTATATCGAAACATCAAAATGTTTTCAACAATATTTCATCTTATTGAAAGAGTGCAGGCCATTGTACACCTCTTCAAGAATGAGAGTTTCGCGACTGTGCAATATTATATCTCTGAAAAGTGAGTAGGAAGAAGACATCAAATATATGAAGATCAGTCATAAGTCTTCTTGATCATACTTCACTTCTAAAGTCTCTAGATCAAAGACAGTTTCCTTGAATGCGGTAAGGTGTTGTTCAAGATAATAACTTTCCGCCGACTTAAGTGAATAAAGATGATGCTTTAGGTGCAACTTGTTGGCCAATGATTTCTGCATGCAAAGTTGCTCCAATTTCGCCCACAAAAATGCAGTTGTTTTTTCTTTCAACGCATCTTGCAAATTTTGATTTGATAAGTGTAAATGAAATTGAGAAAGAGCTTTACGATCCTTATGTTTTTCCTTATTCGTCCATTGTGTTTTCGGCTTCTCATCAAATATTTTTATTGCATAGTCGAGATTTAACTATGCAAGAACATCATGAATCTTTACCTTCCATAGCGAGAACCTGGTGTTTCAATCCAACAATGAAATATCATACTTCATTGTTGTCATAATCTGGAACCCAAAGATCTTATACCAGCTTGTTAAAATATCGGAACGATGATTATCAGTAAACAAATAAACACGATCGAAAAAAACAAAGAACATCAGGTTTTACATGGAAAATCCAAAAGGAAAAATCGCAGGCAGAGGAGAAGAATTTAACTAATATGAAGGAAGAAAATACAAGAGGATTTTGGTGAAAGAAAAGAATTTGATTTTTAACCCTAACCCTTGGTATCTTTTTATAGGGATAGATAATTGATTACAAAGGAAAACTAAATAAAGTAGAAATCTACTTTAATAAAGTTTTCTATTTTTAATCAAATTGAATTTCTTACTTTCCTACTATTTATATATTAATTAATTTGTCTCACTTCAAATTTGAGTTAAACTCTAATATTTTTATTTTTCAAAATATTATAATTAATACAGTGAAGACAAAGGTGTATGTGAAGATACCGTTTTCTTTTTACCATTTTTTTATTTAGCTACAGTAAAAATGGTATGTCTACAATCCCATTTCACTGTTTATAAAAAAATTTAGCTACAGTGAAATCGATAAGTGTTTAATCCCACTTCATTATTACTTTTTTTATATTAGCTACAATATATAAGGCTTGCCTACAATCCAACTTCACTATTGACTTTATCTATTTTTTTAATTTTACTATAGTGAAATTGGTTTACCTACAATCTCACTTTACTGTTCAAATATTCCATAGAGCAGGACATGCATACACGGGTAAACTGACGTGAGGCAGGAGCATGAGGGTTTCATAATAGAGGGTGATAGAGTGATAATGATATAGACGGTAAGGGTATTATTTTTTCAATAGAAAATTAAACTAAATTTTATAAGGGTAGATAAGATTAAAGGTTAAATGGTTATAAAAAGAGAGTTTAGGGGTAAGAAACGAGGAAAAAAATGTTTCTAAGGGAGATAATTTTTTTGTTAAATAGATGAGGTTGAATAAGTGTGTGAAAGAAATTTTGAGAAAAAATTAGAGTAAAGAGAAGTAGAAGTAGAAGTAGAAGTAGAAGTAGAAGTAGAAGTAGAAGTAGAAGTAGAAGTAGAAGTAGAAGTAGAAGTAGAAGTAGAAGAACAATAAGAAAAGAGAGGAAAATCTGATAATAATATAGTAAGTTAAATTTGATATTTTAATTTTTATTGAAGTAATATTATTTTTTTCATATTTGTTTTAAATTTTTAGATTTTATGTCATAGTTAGTTTTATTTATTATTGATGATTGATATAATTTTAATTATACACATGTAATGTGAGTAGTTTTGGATCAAACAAGAAAGATGAGGGAAATTTTAGAGTTTGGTGGAATTGTTTTAGAGTAAACAAGTAAATTTATTTAGTTTGTAGTATGTATCCATTATTATTTTAAGTTGTTTCGAATCCTGAATTTAAATTGTATGTCTTATTTTTGTTTGGAATTGCATTGATTTTCAAGTAGTATGTTTTAAATTTAACGTTATTTATTAGTTGAAATTATGATTATTATGTTAGTAGTATATTTATTTATTCATTTAATTTGATTTATGTATTTTGATTCAAAAATATATATTTTTGAACATGTAGGGAAAATGTGCAACAAGTTTATGACTGTTACCCATTACAATGGACAAACTATGAAAACTCAGATCATGGTTGTATTAGAATCTGAAAATCCTATTAACATTATGTTTGAAAGAGACATCACACTTTAACAACTGAAAGAACGGATAAAATAAAAATTAGAGTAGAGATTGATAGTTTGTAATTGGAAAACATGTCATAATCATGTCAGATATTATGCAATATCTTATCGAGATGATAGTGATGTTGGAAGTATGATTGCAGTACATGAATCAATAGATACTCGAACTATTAAGTTATATGATGATGTACATGGGATATATGATGTTTCTTATTCATCCAAAAACATATTTGGAAATTCATCTCAAATGTGTTTTAACATTGGGGGTTAAAGACCATACACATCGGTCTAGAAATAATTTTATCATATTGAAAACTGAGACATCGAGTGCATTTCATCCATATGGTTGGCCTTCGACACACGCAGTTGTTGATCTTAATATTGAAGTTGATGTTGAAAACTTTCGATGTCGATAGGGAGAAATGCTTGTTGATTCTAGTGATGATGAAGTGGGAGATCCCAATTTGACTGGTGATTACCTTGATGGTGGCCCTATTTTTGGTGGTGGTGAATTTGTTTCAGCTGGTGAAGCTATTACATTCTATCAACCTCTCGCTCACATGAACTTAATTGATTACGATGAGATCAGAGAACCTGAATTCTCAGATATACCACAATTAACTTTGAGTTACTCTCCTGAAATTTCGTTTGGAATTCAATTTAATGAAAAACAAAAGTTGCATTGGCAATTAAAGAGTATTGCATAAAAAACCATGCGGATTTCGTTGTTGCATAATTGAGTCAAAGAACTTTGTTTGCAAAATATTAAATGTGGAGAAATGTGTAATGGGAAGATTCAAGCAATCAATGGTGCATTATCCACATGGAAAATGAAAAGTATGCGATTTTGGTTGCCATCATTCAATTAATGCAGTAATCAATCTGAGATTCAATGTGGCATGATAAAATCCTGCCATTTTCAACCATAGAACAATAACATTGTGTGGGGAGTTATTCCCCTTCCTCGATGTCGAAATAATTCTACAATATCTTACAATGAATGCAATAATTTAACAACCTCAAAGCTACATAAAACTACATAACTTATTTCTTAAATAAATAAATTATTAAAAAATTATATCAATCCATTATGCAATATGTAACACCCCCAACCCGTATCCTACCCAGATCCGAGTCTGAGGTGTCAATAAACTTTCAAAACCTTTACTTGTGTGAAATAATGGAAATTTCTCATTAAAAGAAAACTTCATATTATTTTAAATTAAAAGTTTACAAACTTATCAAAGCATATACAATTCAAATCGTTTATCTTACATGCCAACTACATTTCAAATAATAAATATATAAAATATTGTTCTGATCTGATATCCAAAAGGGAGAAGCTGACCTGTCTTGCTCCTCTAAGCTCTCTTCTTGCTTCCCTGAACCTACGTGTGAAACATTCACACGCTAAGTCGATGACTTAGTGAGGCATTGAAAAACATATAAGGTAACTTTAACTCCTAACAATGCATGAACATATAATTATATCATATCATACAAAATTCATATGTCCTTTCATGTAACAAATGCATACATATATATACTAATATTATCATCATTCACATTCTTTTTATTATCAATATTATTTCCATTCATTTCTTTACTCATGTAATCTTATCCTTAATCTTTATGAACATCATATCATACATTTCACAAATCAAAACATAGCATCTCATCCAATTTATTTAAGTTAATCCTTTTGTTTGCCCATGGTACACTGGTGAGAACTACAGATATGTGAGTCTATAGAGGTTGTGCACATATGTTGTAACCACAGCTCATAGCAAATATATGCTTACATTCATGAGTTCATGCATTCTAACATAGGAAATAGACTCGTCGCAAGTCTAATTTCCCTTAACCCTCGTATACTAACTAATATGCACTCACCTGACCTCACTAGTCAATACTGATCTCTTACTTTTTCCTTGCTCAATATTATCTAATTGATTTATCTAATACTCGCATCCGATCAATATCTGCATAATAAAACATAATATACATATCAGCATTCCAAATCTCATGATTTAATCCTTAATTTCTTAGACTAAAAGAAAGGCGTAATTCTATTTTCTATTTGGAGTAGTATCGGTACCCCTTGTAGGGTATCGATACTTCCCTAGTTGTGGTATCGGTACCATGTCTGGGTATCGATACCCATATTGCATTATGTAATTCTCGTTTCAAAGATTGTATCGATACTGTCCTTATGGTATCGGTACCCCTTGGTATCGATATTGTTCTTCAGGTATCGATACATCATGAATGCCTTTCTTATTTTACTCTTGAAGTATCGGTACCTGATGAAGCAGTACCGATACTCATTGCCCATATTTTCCTTTTTAAGCCCGAAAATCTTACCAAACTCACTTAAATCCTCTACCATAACCTCATTTTAGCCTTTTAAGCTTAACTTCACTTATTCTAATCAACTTAGATCACTTTAATTCATCCTAACATCCAATATCCCATATACACTCTTGAATTCAATAATTAAGCCAATAATTCAACATGTTCCAAATTCACTTTTATTGCTTCTAACTTCTATATTAGATCATTGACAAGTCAAATTCAACTTCAAAATCTATTAACTCCTATTTCAATAATTCACTTAAAAACTCCTTTTATTTAATCTCTCATAACTTGTTCATCTTTGAGTTTTAAACCATTTAAAATTTCCCTTAAGCTTTCTTATCACTCTAAGAATCAAAACAAATCTTAAAATTAAAGAAATAATCGAGTTGAATCCAACTCACCTTACCATTAAAGCCACGAGAGGAAGAAGATAACAAGCCTTCAGAATTTTCTTTCCCTTCCTCCCCTTTTTCACGTGGTTCATTCTCTTATAAAGGGAAAATAAAAATATTACCTTGTCAAATGACCATTTTACCCCTTACTTCATTTAATAATTACTAACAATCCTTCACAAAATATTTCCAAATAAGTCCCTGAACTTTTTAATCTTTTGAAATCATATATCAAAGTTTTAAAACTTCCATTTGGATCACTAGCCCTGATTTTGGGATATTACACATAAGACTAGTTAAATATTCATTCTGTAATCTCAATAGAGGAGGTTGATCTGTCATCTTTCAAATAACTCTACATAACAAATATCAATATTTTCAAAAAAAAAAATATTAGTAATAACAAATATATTCATAATAAAAAAAATAAGTAATAATAAGAAGAACTATTTTAATTAAATCTTATCTTCTCTATTATATTATATTTTTTATTTTTAATTGTATAATAATAAAAATTTAAGTAAGTTGATATATATAAATAATAAAAAATATTCGTAATAAATAAATGAAAATGCTTCACTAACTAGTTTTACAACTTGTTCTAAATTTTTTATCAAGATTTTTTTAATTATTTTCTTTTTTTAAATCTTTTCAAAATTACTTGCATTAAATTATACTGAAATCAAAATTACCTGAAGATTAAATTTTAAAATTATATATATAACTAGAAAATAACAAACTATAACTAACATGTAATTATTTTTCTACAAAAACTTAATTAAAAATCATATTAAATCGAAGTAATTTATTTGAAAGATTAAAATACTAAACCTGTTTCCAATTTGCTCAAACAAATTTCATCAAATTTGCTCTAAATATTCTTCAATTTTCTTTCTTTTTACTCAAATTATTCCTAAATTAAATGCATAATATTAAAAATATATCAACATTCATCAATACTAAATAAAATTAACTACAATATATAATTTAAAATATCACTTAATTAAAAAAATACACATTTACTCACTATATTTTCTTCAATTCTTCTTCCTCCTCCTCTCTCTTCTTTTGTTTCTTATATAATTGAATAGTGTTTATTTTGTGCTATATTTTATGATTAAATACTCATCGTTTGTTTATTATTATTATTATTGATTTGGGTGCTTTTACATGATTTCTGTGCAGAGTAATGACTTCTGAAAAATATGCTTAAAATGCATGAAAAATGCACTTTTTGTTCTGGAATCAAGGCTGAAACAGTGGGCATAAAATGATGACGTGGCAGTTCGTCAGCATCTTCCAGAAGGTCTAATCAGTAACGTCCAATCAGCAATTCTAAAAGATGGATGGACGGCTGGAGCATTTCAAGCATTTTAAATTCAAGTTTAGGAATTATTTTTTTAAGATTTAAGTTTAAACAATTATCTTTTATTTTTCAATACATTTCTAGGACTTTAGGAAGCTATAAATACTCACATTGAGTAAAACTTCAAACACATCTCGAATTAGCTTGTTCTTCTCTTTCTTTAAGTTTTATAAAATTTATTTCTTTTTCTTTTTCTTTCGTTTCTTTACTTTTACTTAAAAACTTTTATTTTTAAAATGCTAAGCATAACTTTTGTCATGCTAATTTTCGTTTACTCCAAGGGCTAAAGCAATGACTTAATTCCAACGTGAGAATGGAAAAAAAATACTTGAATAACTTCATAAATCCCTCTCAATTTCTTGCACTTATTTTCAAAAATCAAAACGGTTTCTAAACCAAAGATGGACTTTGCTCAGGACGTTGTTGCGATTAAACATGTGGGAGGAATGATCGACTTATTGAAAACACATTTTACTTCTTGGGAATACACTTAGCAAAATTGTTTGCTAAGAGAGAATTTAGATCGGAATTTGTTATTATTGAAAAAAATATAATCCGAGTAAGTCTTTTACGAACTTAACTGGTTCTTAGTCTACAACAATTGATGTTGATTAGATTGAATTCTAAAACTAGAATCAAAGGTTGCACTTGGGTATTCAATATATGAAACATAGTTACAAAGATTGATCCTTGTAGACAAGTAACCGACGTGAATCTCGAAGTAAAAACCACTTTCGATTATTTTTCTTTATTTATTACTTAAAAAAAATTATTTTAACACAAAACGACATGTATCAATAATCTTTTATAAAATTTTCCCACCTTCAACATCCCTATTTAAAACAAATATTACTAAACCCCTACCACATATTTATCTACCAATGCACGCATACATATCAACTAAAGTTTCCCCTCCTACCCAGTTGCATGGCTCCTACACTGCCTCGCCCTTGCCCTGCATTGAACTAGGCCCTGCCATGCCTCACGTCTGCTCATCTGCTTGGAATATTAGAATAGTGAAGTAGGATTGTGTGTGTATCATTTTTTTACTGTAGTGAAAAAAATGAATAGGGAATATACACCCACCAACTTTACTATAGCTAAAATTAAAAATTTTAAAAATTTATATAAACAGTGAAAGCGGTAGCTAAAAAAAATGAATAGTGAAGTGGAATTGTACACCCACCAACTTTATTTAAACTAAAATTAAAAAATTGATATGAACAGTGAAAACGATATGTATATTCAGCTTCTTTGTGTTTACTGTAGTTTTTATCATATATTAAAAAATAGAAAGACTGTAAAATTTTAAAAATTAAAAATTTAACTTACAATATATGGGTATTTTTTTCAAAATTTATCATATGTTTAATTTAGTTTTTACTTCACATATATTCAAAATTTAAAATAATAAAAAGAAAATGAAAATCGAGTAAACGAGATTATAAACAAATCGATAAACGAACTTGCTTGTAAACATAAACAAATTGAACAAACATCAATTTATATTCATTTATTTATTAAATGAACATAAGAAATTATTTATACTCATTAATTTAATTTAATAAACAAAAATAAGCAAACAATATATATATATATAATTTATCAAACAAGTTATTCATTTACACGTATATTAATAATAATGTAACCTTTATGCAGTCTTTTTTTTAAAGGAATTTATGCAGTCATTTTCACAATGTGTGGATGCTGTTTACCTGAGTTAAAACACATATAAATAAACAAAAGTGGGATATTTTATTGACATCTTCCAATGAAGAGGAAATTGAAGGTCTGAATTTGATGAATGTGCCACTGTCAGACTTGTACATTTCTTCTTCAACCTAAAATTATGGGTCAGGATTATAAAATGTCCAAAAACTTCTTGTATTTCTAACCCAACTAATCCAAGCTACCACATTCATACGGTTGAAATCGATTAAGTTTTTCTTCTTTCTCGCAAAATACTGTTTCTTTATACAACAGCTGTTGAATCCTTATTAATGTTTTAGCTGCGGCCACCATGAGAATCATTTGCGTTCTCTTTCATGCTTCTCTGTTTCAAAGAAAAACTCCTCTCAACTATATCAACGTTCACAACTACCGGGGGGCTTATGCCGTCACTTTTCACTAGCATAAATCAAAGCCGCCACCGACAACTTCAACGCAGACTCGATTGTTGGTAGAGAATATTACGGGACTGCTTACAAAGGGACTACTAATGATGGAACCATAGTTGTTGTCAAGCGCTGGCAAAGCGAAAGTGGATCATATCTAGTGAGAGAAATGCCAAATGAGGTACGTTTTCTTTGTCAGTTGCGCCACCCGCACCTTGCTTCTCTCATCGGTATTTGCGAAGAGGGAGATGAGACTATCCCGGTCTATGAGTACATGAGCAGAGGGGCATTATCCGATCATCTCTACGGTGAGGATCAATGACCGCTTCTTTGGAAACAAAGGCTACATATATGTGTTGGTGAAGCTCGAGGATTGCATTACCTTCACACTGATGCAAAATATGCTCTATTTCATGCCCAGATCACCAGCCGAAACCTTCTTCTGAATGAAGAAATAGACGATTTCGGGCTATCGAAATTGTGTTCCTTTTGCATGTCAAAAGCTTTAAAGGTTCGGAAAGAGTAGAGAATGATGAGTACTTCTGGGTACATGGCTCCGGAGTATGCCATGCATGGGGAACTTACAGAAAAATCTGATGTTTTTCATTTGGGGTGGTTTTGTTCGAACTTCTTTTTGGCAGACCACACTATGGCAGCTCACTACCAGATGGAAACAATATCTGCTTGCTATGGCCACGGAATCTCTAATTGAAGGAACCATTTATCAGGCAAAACTTTCGAGATAATGTTCTGAAAGAAATTAATTCACGAGTTAATACATTCCCAAGATTAATTGCTCAAATAAGGTGAAATTCACAGTGTTGGCCGTAAGTCGCCATGCACTCCGGGCGACCTTGTAGGTCGCCATGCACTCCGGGCGACCTACCCTTGCTCAAACAGATAGAATGAACATGTTGCATGGCACATGCACGTCCCAACACATAGGTCGCCATGTCCTCCGGGCGACCTTGTAGGTCGCCATGCACTCCGGGCGATCTGCCCTCGCTCGGCTTCCCTCGCATAGCTCGTTCGGTTGCCCTCGGATGCCCTCACATAATTCGTTCGAATGGCCTCGGATGCTCTCGGATGGCCTCGGATGCTCTGGGATGGCCTCGGTCGGATGGCCTCGGTCGGATGACCTCAGATGCCCAGCATGTTGGGACGTGCATGGCACATGCAATCTCTTGTAGCTCGTCGGGAAGACATGGCGACCTAGTAGGTCGGCCAACACTGTCGATTTCATCTTATTTAAGCATTTAATCTTGGGAGTGTTTTATCTCGTGAATTAATTTTTTCCATAACATTATCTTGAAAGTTTTGCCCATTTATCATGCCATTGATCCATAACTGAAGGGAAGGATAGCTCCTGAATGTTTGAACAAGTATTTAGAGATCGCTTTCAGTTGTGTCCATCATAAGGGAAACGAAAGGCCAGCGATGGGTGAGGTAGAGGTCACACGAGAGCTTGCCTTGGAGCAGCAAAACAGAGGTGATGCTGAAAAGGAGGCCATCAATCCTTGTGGTCAATATATGTATGATGAGGCCCCCATCTCAATTGACGCTCAAAAGCTTATGTCGATCCCAAGCACTCTTTCATTGTCGCATGGTTCATGGAGGGACGAGGACAGTAATTCTTCTGTTTAATCGTTTAGTTATCCGAGGTTATATTTTATTGATCAGATTTAGATCATATTGTGACTGTATTAGCTACTGATTTATGACAAGAAAAGAGCGCCTTAAGTAATCATGTTTTAATCAATTTCATAAAGTTTTTGTCGATACAAAGAGATGGCATGGTAACTTGATAACAAGAGAAGGGTTTATAGGATGCTGTTTTCGAAGAATAATGGTATAAATAAACTCTGGATTCTTATCAAGTCGAAGCTTACGGTTCTGCATTTTGCCACTCCATCAAACTAATAAGGTTCAAGTCATCCATTGGAGGCTTAAAGTTTAATGAAACCACACGTCATAAAGGGTCCACACATGTCAACGATCAGAACTAGATTGTCGTTTACTTTGAAATCTCAATACTTTACGCACTGCAGAAAATTATCAGGAAAGTTAATTTCATAAAATCCTTTGTCTCAATCATGGCACTTGAAGGATTCCAGAAAGTTGAAAGGTAATGCTCCATCCCGAGTTTGAAATAGTCGTTAAGATTTTGGCTTGAAAATTTGTTCGTTTCTTGGTTATGAGGAGAATATCGTGACATACAGGTTGACAAGAATGTCTTTCTTTTTTTCCCTCTTGCAGGGTAGATGTTTGATAATTTGTTTGAATGGGATTACTATTCATTTCGAGCTGCATCGTAATAATCAAATAAAGCACGTTGGCTTCTATTAATCTTAGACAAGTTAGGCCGCTGCATTCAGAACAGAAAATATTAGAATCCCGAAGAGCAGCTCACAGTCCTCTCACTACAGAGAGGACGAGGACACCGATGCTGTCAAAAGGACCACTCCAGGTATGGTTAGCTCTCAACTGTGATGAAAGATTAAATGCTTTCGATTCTTAATTCAAATGTCATACGAATCCGATAAATTGCATGAGTATGAGCTTCACACATGATGTTTAGCTGTATCAACCTAGCATCCATGACAAATAAGCAACTTATCCGATAGTTAATGCAACACCAACAGGCATAAATCAAGATAAGTCTTAACAATATTAGCAAGAAAACTAGATCTTAATGGAGAATCCTGCAATGAAAGAACCCTGCATCATCCTGCGCCAGTTCGCTTTCAAAGCATCAGTGTGTATATAACAGCATTCCTGAACATTCAAACACAATTTTCAGTCTAATAAACAATAGATCAATTTATTCATTCTGCTTAAAATATTTTGAATTATATAATTGAAGATCAAAAAGCCACAACGATAGAAGTTTGCTGCAGATGAAATACAAAATTGTTTCTCTCTGGTGCTCTTAATCCAGTTGTCTGGTTTCTTTGACAAAGAACCAACTGTTAAAAGTTTTGTATTTAATGATTAGCTATTTATAGATCTCTAGCACAATGCCAATAATGTGACTAACTTATAAATAGCACAATGCCAATAATGTGACTAATAAAAGCAACCTTAGTAGTACTAACTACTATTTGATTTTGAGTTGGACTGAAAAAATATTTTTCGTAAGGCAACCTGTAGAAAAATATTTGCAAGTCTGGAATAAAACTGGAGCAGTGAACTTAGAAAAGGTCTTGCATATGACATTGATAGCAAACATGCAAATTAAATCAACTGTAACAGTTAAACAAATTAACAACAATAGTAAAGAATCACTAACCGTAGTTTTTATCTTAGTTCAAAAATGCAATTGAAGGCACATGTTGGACTTTGTAGAAATCTTCCCCATCTTCCTCAGCACTAGTTTTGAATGCTCTTGACATCCACCTAATCTCTAGTTCTCGGAGGGTAGTGACGAATCTCATCCCATCTGGAACCATCTTCAACTTGTAGCAATCAGAAATACCCAAGCGGTTAAGAGTAGGCATAGATCCTTCTTCAATAGTCCACTCCTGAAAATTGGGCAACCCTCGAAGAAGTAAAGTTTTTAGTTGAGGGAAACTGTTCTTAGAGCAAGTCATTTTCTTTCCAATGAATACTTCCCATCCACTCAGGTACTTTAAGCGAGGCAGCTTCCCGAGCACTTCCATTGGGTCTTCAACAAGTCTGGATCCCCATAAAGTTAACTTGGTGAGAGATGAAGGGAATTCATTGTCTCGGGGTAAGTTCTCTATTCTTCCTTCTACATGCAGCTTGCAAAGGCGAGGACAGCCTAATAGTAGTTTCCGTAAATCAACTACCTTATCCGGAAAAGAAAGGAGGTCGGTTTTTAAAGAAAGGGATGTCAGGTATGGTAATGTCTTATTTGGATGTTCAAATATTTGAACAAATGATTCAAAGTGTCTAGGGTCATTCAGAACAAGTTTTCGGAGGTTGGTTAATTGGAGAAGATCCTTAACATCACATTTATTAGCAGGAAAATTTACAAGAGTCTGCAAATTGGTCAGATTGGCCAACTCTAATTTATCCGTGATATTCCCACACCACTTAGGAAGATATAGATGTCTCAACTGCTCCATCTTCCATAAAATATTAGGCACTTGTACTGTCGATTCCCACGACACTTTGTCAATTGTCTGCAAGTTCAGAGTCTGCAAGCCAACCAGATTGACCAAAGATTTTGGTAACTCTCTTATACGTGTTTTCTTCAGACTTAAAAATCTCAATTGAACTAGTGTCATGACGTCTTCTGGTAACTTCTCCTCAAGTCCTTTAATTCCTTCAAGATCCAACACTTTAAGCAATTTGAATTTACCAAACACAGATTTCAAAAGGCGCCTGTTACCTATTCTATGTTTTTTTGGACTGAAAAAGGACAAGGACCTAAGGTTGGGGTTTTTCTGGTATTCTGGTAAAGCAGGATCATTGTCATTCTGATCCAAATGGATCGCACATCTATGAATTCTGCTTGCAGAATTTGGTCTAGAATTCGTGAAAGATGGAAAAACACCAATAATATGCATAAAGTTTTCCTGTTTGGCCTTCAACAAGCATAAATCACGCATAAGGTCGTGTAGGCGACAAGTTTTTATTGTTCCTGTCGAACCCTTCACTCCCACCTGAACCATAGACCTATTTATTAAGTCATGTAAGTAGCTTTTTGCAACTTCCTCCATGGTTTCGTTCCTTTCATCGACTTCCACTTCATCTTGTGAGGATACAAATCCTTCTGCAACCCATTGTCGAACTAATTTCTTGGTTGGAATTTCAAAATCTTCTGGGAACTGGCTCAAATGTAAGAAGCATGGTTTCAGTTGGTAAGGTAATTCATGATAACTTAAAGCCAATACCTCAGATAGTCTAGCTTGTCGTCCCCGCTCTTTTGATCTTGCCAAGTGTGACTTGATATTTCTATGCACCATATCCCACTCATTCGGTGTTTCTTTCGTTGCCAAAAGTCCTCCAAGCACAATAATGGCCAGTGGTAGACCTGCACAGCTTCCCATCATTTCCCTCCCTAAATTCTCCATATCTTTGTCAACTACAAAGCCTGGAAAACAGAAATCAAAACAAATATTAATAATTCTATGTTTCCCAGGTGCTTTATAAATTATTAGTTTGGGCTTTGACTATTTGTTTAGGGTGGAATCTTCATTAGGATGGATATCCTAAAATCCAAGCCTTCTTACTCCCGTTCATCAGAAGAGGAAAGAAAATATTATCTATTCTACTTATCATCATGCTTCATGAAGAAGTAACAATTAGGGAAGTTTCTTGTGCGCGCTCTGTTCATAAATTATACAGCTAAAGGGAGTATGTACTTACACATCCAGAATGTGTGTGGCTGAATTATAATACTGCTAAAGGGAGTATGTACTTGCATATTTGGGGATGTATCAAGGCATAAGTTTTTATGCTTAAAATTCCTCAAGGATTCCATCAGTTGCCTTCATCTTCGATCACTAAGCTCTTCTAGGTGTTTGCTTTTATCTTGTTGATTTTGATACTAAATCGTCATTGATTTGCTTTAAATATTTGTGAAGTTACCCATGCATGATGGTAATCCTGCCAAATGCTTGACTTGGAATATAAATCATAACATGGCTATTAGCTTAGTATTAACCTAGTTGATGCACTATGCTTCAATTATGATCTGTTTGAGCTAAACAGTTCAATTAAGCCACTCCCATTGAACCATGCTAAATTTTTGTTAAGCTACCCATAAAGGCTAGTCAAAAGCCTTGCTATTTGCAATAGTTAGGTAAGAAGTTGTGAAAACCCAATTTTTCCCTTTATCCAAATTCAGTTATCCTATACTACCGCACCATTCCATTTTACAAACATTGGCTTAGATTAGATAAGAGAAAGGTATATGCTAAGCTGATGTTAGTTGGACTATGTTTTTGCAAAAATACTCATGTCCAGCTACTTTGTCTACCACACATTCGAGCATGAATACGAGGATATAGTTCTCTAGATGTATAAAAGAACTTTAAACTACCTGGTTTGTTTTTCCCTGGAAATGCTTTCTGTTGGAATAGCTCCCAACTCTGTTCTTCATTTAAACACTCCGGTTCATGAAGGAATCCAATCAGTTCATCATCCAAACCTACTTTCTTATTGCGGGTTGTAAGCAATATCTTGCTGCCAACAGTTGTTTCAACAGGAAAAGCAGGGCGCAAAGACTCCCATGCCTCACTGGTCCAAATGTCATCAATTACAATCAAGCATTTCTTCTCTTGCTGAACTTTGTAGAGCTTCTTAGCTAACTCTTCATGGCTCATTCTCAAAATCTCTTCCTTCTCCTCCTTGGATGGGGTGATCAGCTTCAGCAGAATTCCTTCCCAAACTTCTCGTTCTCTGCATTGTTGAGAAATATAAGCCCAAGCGAAAGCTTCAAAGTGTCTCCTGATATCTGCATGATGGTATAAGGTCTTTGCTAGGGTGGTCTTTCCCAGACCTCCCATGCCACAGATAGACACGACTCGGCAACGTTCTTCGTGAATTAACTTCACCATCAGCTCCTTTATGTTTTCTTCAAACCCAACAATACGTTCTTCAACAACATGGGAATATGACCATCGGAGCTTCCTTTGCCGCTCCGATGCGAATCCATCCCCTTCTTTTCTTGGTGATATCCCATATGTCTGTAATCTTCTTGTCAAGTCAGAGATTCTGGATGTGATCTTCTCAATCGCCGAGGCAAGTTTATGAATTTCCAAGCCGTGGAGGACCGAGTTTCGGATTCTTCCTCCTTTATTGGATGCAAATTTGACAACGAAATTGTCGATCACATCCTCAACATCGTAAGCAGTCTCTCTTATATCCGAAACCCAAATTTTAACTCTTTCATCCTCGTCTTGTCTTTTGTCTGCATCTTTGAGGAAGCCCTGCATCCACTTTAGCTCGGCTTGCATCTTCCTGACTTCATTGTTAACTCCCAACAACAGATAGGCCTCTTGAACTATTAAGCCATCGAGCCTTTCCAAAAGGTAAGAAACTACGGCTTCAGCCATGTTATTTCTCTTTCTGGTTTTGCACCTAAAACAGTTCCAAGGACAAACAATTCAGTGCAGAGGAATTGGAGTTGAATCAAAACGTTGACTGCTAAAGTGAATCAAGTTATGTTCTTTGGAAATCAATTTTGCAAAAGAATGATAATCAAATGTGAAAAGTAAGAAAGCAAGGAACTTAGGAAACCAATAATTGAGATCCAATAAAGCAAGTCAAGGGTCGTCGCTTCGCTTTTCTCAGTAAAAATGCAAGTGGACAAGATAGAGCAAGTAAAAAAAAAAGAACAGTTTTGAGTCAGAAAAGTCTATTGCTGTTTATTAAAAATGGTAGTTGGGAGCTGCTTTTATTTGACTTGTATTCATTCCATCTCTCTGTCTGAAAACAACATTGCAGCGAGTACACTAAATTCGGAGAAGAACCTGTGATTTTCTTTCTGTTAAACATTCGGAATAAACCTTTGAAAATTATCAGCTTTCCCTTGGATGATACCCTTAAACAAACTTCTCTGTTCATAAGAGCCTCCAAGCAGGGCCGTCTCGTATATTTTCAGAACCCAAAAGAAAACTTAAAAAACCCTTTTAAAATGAAAATATATTTCATTATTTTAAATAATTAATTTAATGTTACATTTTATCAAAAATATATTCTTTTTGTTATTTTATTAAAATATACTTTAAATACAATTAAAAGAGAATATATATATATATATATATATATATATAATTTGAACCCGGACATGATATAAAGTTTGATCTTGAATAATAAATAAAAAAATTGTATATTTATTTTATCGTTAGATTGAAATTAGGGAAGAGTAAAAATTAAATAATATTTGATAAATTAAAGAATGAGACATGAAAAAAATAAAAAATAAAAACGTGATTAAATTTAATTCAAAATTGAATGAATCAATAATAGAGACGGAAGAAGAGGGTTAAAAACAACAAAAAAATATGAAATTAAAAAAAATTAAGAACTCAAATAATAAATATAAAAAATGGAGATCTTAATTATAAATATAAAAAATTAGGGACCTTATTATAAATATAAAAAGTTGGGGCTCTAAACGGTTGCTCAGGGTGCTCCCCTAAGAGTCGACACTACTAGGGGTGAGCAAAACTCGACTAAACTCAAAAAATCAATTTTTTCAACTCGAATCGACTTCAAGTTACAATTTCATAAACTCGACTTGACTCGAAAAATTTCAAATTCAAATCGAATTGTAAAATGCAACTCGAATAACTAGAAATTTTTTGTAATTAGTGGATTTATTTTCAAGATTAAGTTGAGTCATTGGATTTTATAGGATATATTTATATTACATATGAATAAAATATGTAAAAATATATTTGTATTGTATATATGTTTATAGAAATTCACTTAAATTGGAATCAAATAATATTATAAATATTCATAATTAATTTTATAAACTCGACTCGACTCAAAATTTTCAAGTCAACTCTGAGTTGTAAAACATGACTCGTCAATTCGAATAACTCAAAAAAATTTGACTCGACGTGACTCGATTCGATCGAACGCTCACTCTCTTGAATCGTACCTCAAGAAGCCTTTTTCCTCCAAACATGTCTTCAGGATGACTACAAAACTACATGCAGACTCGCATGATATTATAAAACAAAATTCAAGATATGGTTATCATATCTAGGGGTGTGTAAAGAATCCGTTCTGACCAATTCGATCCGATGATCTGTTGATTCGGTTCAAAAATTCGGATATCCGATCCGTTCTTTAACTTTCGGATAATTCAAATCGAATATCCGAGAAAAAATCGGATAATCGAATCATATACGGATCATCGAAATTTTAGTTTCGGACAATCCAAAAAATTGAGCCTTTAAATAATTTATTTAGGCCCAATAATACCAGCACCCCCTCCCCACCCCTACCCCAGCGCCTCTGTTCCTGCTCCCGCCAGCATATGTTTTTTTTTTTTTTACTTTTAAAGTATTTAGACTTTAAATTATATTTTTAAGCCTATAAAAGGGATATTAATTATTTAGTTTAAATTTATTTAAATGTATTTTGATAAATATATATTGGAGGTATAAAATATATTATATAAAGTTATAAAATATTAGATTTAAATTTAATTTTTTATCAAATTAAAGTTTATATTCAGATCTTAGATATCCGTTTTTTTTGGATCGGATAAGGATTGTAATTTTAGTGATCCGAAATTTTAGGATATGATAATATTCGTCTCCGAAAATGCACACCCCTAATATCAGTGTATCCCATTAATCTACATATAACTATCATTACCCTATATTTGACACCACTAGAAGCCACTATAAGTATCACAACTACTATTGATAAAAGGGTTGGAATCATACGCGACCTAAACCAATATTCATATTTTTTTTATTTTGACTCTTCCTCTCTCGTAAATAAACACCGGCCAACAATCGTTATTTCACTGATGATAATTCTCTACTAAATCATAAGAAGTGAATCGTCAATTGTCGATGAAACAAATTTATTCTATCAATATTTCTTTTCCTCAAGTTTTCAGTTAAACAAACAAAATTCAAGCCAATGGTTTTTTTGTTAATGTGTTCTTCCATCTTTCTCTGAAGTTTTGAAGCAGATCAAATCCAAAATCAGACAAACAAAATCCAAATACTCTTTAAGAGATCCGTTCCAGATGAACTATGTTATTAAAATTCACTAGCCGAAATCAAAGTTGCTACCAAAAACTTCCATAAAAACATAATTGTAGCTGAAGGTGATACGGGATTATATATGGTGGGAAGATCAGTGGTGTATTCTATTCTATGATTTATATATGGAATTCATTTAAATTATTAGTCTCTTGAGATTGGTTCACATTATTTAAAGGGGTCTAACCAAACAATCATATTCCCTTGCTATTTATATTAATTTATAATTTTAATCTCTACACACGAACTAACTTTATCTTAGTGGTTAAAGAAATCGTTGTTGTTAGGTGATTGTGTGTTCATTGTCAAATGGATGAGAGTATTTAAAATAAATATACTTTGCAATCACCTTAAGGGAAATCTAAAGGGGTGGAAGACATACAAACTACTATATATATATATATATATATATATATATATATATATATATAACAAGATTGATCGGGGATTTAGGAGTTTTGAAATATACTGGTCGTATTTATGATTCCGATAAGGAATGCACTGTCAATGATAAGTGAAAACTGGAATGTTAATGGATTTGGAACATCCTCTCTTGTTTTATTGCTTCTTGTTTCGTCAAATATTCCTACAAAGTGATCATTTGTACAAACGTTGGGGTAATTTTGTTATTATACCATATATATATATATATAGATAATGTTAGATATGTCTCATAAATATACCGGTAAAGAGGACAAAGATGGAGCGGAGCGGAGCGAACATCATCTGTCCTTACAAAGAAAGTCTCATAGTGGGGTTACGATTATGTGGGTTGGGTGCGGGGGTTGCCCCCGTAGTACGGTACATGGTTATTTTTGTAAATATGTACCAGAGTTTATTTATTATAAAGGAGATGTAACCAAAACCTATGAGATATTGAATGAAAAATCTAGCGTCGCCCAAGGCACCGAGGACGTAAGTACATTGTTGAACCTCGTTAAAATTCTTGTGTTCTTTTCATTTTCTTTACTCAATTATTCAACAATTGGTATCAGATGTCAGGAGCCAAATTCGAAGTTGCGAAATTCGATGGTTAAGGTAACTTCGGATTATGACAAACAAGGGTGAAGGATCTGTTGGCGCAGCAAGGGATCCTGAAGGCTTTACGACCTACAAAGCCGACGTCGATGGAGGAGGAAGAATTGGGCAGTGAGTGGCAGGAACCATACGATTATGTTTGGTGGACGAGGTTATGTATCACGTCATGCATCTATTGTCTCCAGATGAAATTTGAAAGAGGTTGGAAAGTCAGTTTATGTCCAAATCCTTAACGACTAAATTGTATCTAAAGCATCGGCTGTATGGGCTGGAGATGCATGATGATTATGATTTGGCGCAACACGTGAATGTATTTAATCAAATCATTTCTAATTTGGCTCGACTTGATGTGAAAATTGAGGATGAAGACAAAACGATGATTCTGTTGTGTTTGTTGCCTCCCTCTTACGAACACATGGTGATTACTCTTACATATGGGAAAGAGACTATCAAAGTTGAGGAGATTACTGTAGCCTTGTTGGCTCACAACCATCGGAAGCGGAATACGGGGGAAAGCTCTCAAGCTGATAGCTTATATGTCAAGGGTAATCGAGACCGTGGACAGAAGCCAGAGAAGACATGGTCTGGGAAGCGGAATTTCAGATCCAAATCTAGGTATAAGAAGACAATTCACTATTACAAGTGCAAGGAGGCGAGACATATGAAGCGAGACTGTCCGAAGTTGAAAAAGCAGACTGATGAGAAGTGTGATGACTTATCCAAGTCTGTGAATGTAGTCGATGATGATAATTCTGATTGCAGTGAGGGTGATATACTCTCTATTTCAACGACTAAATTGACGAATGCTTGGATTCTTTATTCTGGATGTTCTTATCACATCAAGCCAAATAAGGAATGGTTTTCGACATACAAGTCGGTTAATTCTGGTTCTGTTTATTTGGGTGATGATCGATGTTACAATATTGTTGGAATTGGTGATGTCAGAATTAAGATATATGATGGTTCTTTTCGGACGTTGTGTGGTGTTCGGCATATCCCAGATTTGAAGAAGAATTTGTTTTCTTTGGGTACTTTGCACAAGAATGGTTTTATCCCTAAGGCTGATGAATATAGGAAAACCATTCGGATTGCTAAAAGAGCTTTCACTGTGATGAAAAGAAAGATGATTGCAGAGAATATTTACAGATTGTTAGGGAGTACCGTTGTAGGTGGAGTTCATTCTGTTGAGTCTTGTGATGATACTACCAAACTGTGGCATATGCGTCTTGCTCATCTTAGTGAACGTGGTATGGCTGAATTACATAAAATAAATCTGTTGCATGGTGTTAAAAGTTGCAAGCTTGATTTTTGCAAGTATTGTGTTCTTGGTAAACAGACTAAAGTTCGTTTCAAGACTGGGAAGTAGACAACTGAAGGGATTCTTGATTATGTGCATTCTGATGTATGGGGGCCTTCCGCGACATCGTCTTTGGGTGGATTAGGTATTATGTTACTTTTATTGACGATTTTTCATGGAAAGTTTGGGTGTATTTTTTGAAACAGAAGTCTGACGTTTTTTAGAAGTTCAAGCTGTGGAAAGCTGAGGTAGAAAACCAAACTGGACGAAAAATCAAGTGTTTGCGGTCTGAAAATGGTGCAGAGTACACAGATTCACAGTTTCTAAACTTCTGTAAGGAGCATGGGATTAAGATACATTTTACAGTGCGCAAGACACTATAACAGAATGATGTTGCGGAACGGATAAACAGGTCGTTGAATGAAAGAGTCAGATGTTTATGGTTAAATGCGGGGCTTCCCAAACACTTCTGGGCTGAGGCTGTTAACATGGCGTGTTATCTTATCAATAGATCGCCAAGGGCATCATTGGCTAGGAAAGTTGTAGAAGAGGTATGGACTGGTCATGATGTTGCTTTTGATTACTTATGGATTTTTGGTTGTCCTGCTTATGTGCATGTACCTGCTGATGAGAGATCCAAACTTGATGCAAAATCAAATAAGTGCATTTTTCTGGGTTACAAGACAGGTGTATAAGGATTCAAGTTCTGGGATCCAGTTGCGAAGAAAATTGTGATCATTAGAGATGTTGTTTTTGATGAACAGTCCATGTTACAGCAGAAGAAAGACATGACAGTGGTAGATTTCGAGTAGTTTCCAGTTGAGAAAACATAAACTTCTCAACTGACTTCTAGTGGTTCTGCTACGATTGATTTGCAGGATTATAGTCTCGCCAGAGACAGGGTGAGACGGATGAATATAAAGCCTCCGAACAGATTGGGTTTTGAAGACTTGGTCTCTTTTGCACTTATTGTTAGCAGTGATGATCCAGTTACTTTTCATGGTGTGTTACTAGTCCAGAAAACGAAAAGTGGATGGTTGCCATGGTTGAGGAGATGGAGTCTTTGAATCACAATCGTACATGGGAGTTAGTTCGCCTTCCTGAGGGTAAGAAGCCTATTGGTTGCAAATGGGTGTATAAGAAGAAACCAGCAATAACAAAAAAAGAGGGGGAGAAGTTCAAGGCTCGTTTGGTAGCAAAGGGTTTTTCACAACAGAAAGGAGTTGATTATGATGAATTTTTTTCTCATGTGGTCAGGCACACTTCAATCCGAGCAGTACTTGCATTGGTGGCTAGTTGGGATTTGTATTTAGAGCAGATGGATGTTAAAACTGCTTTTATGCATGGTGATTTAGGGGAGCAGATCTACATGCAGCAGCTTGAAGGTTTCACTCAACCTGGAAACGAGCATTTAGTTTGCAGATTGAAGAAATCTTTGTATGGGTTGAAACAGTCTCTGCGACAATGGTAGAAACGGTTTGACTCCTATATGATCAAGATTAACTACAAGCGATGTGAGTATGATTGTTGTGTCTATCTTAAGAGCCTTGATGATGGTTATTTTATTTTTCTGTTACTGTATATTGATGATATGTTAATTGCTGCGAAGAACATGGATGATGTTATTGGTTTGAAAACTTTATTGAGTCAGAAATTTGATATGAAAGATTTAGGTGTTGCAAAGAAAATTCTTGAAATGAAAATTTATAGGGATAGAGACTCAAGGAAACTGTGGATATCTCAATGGGGTTATGTTGAGAAAATGCTAGAAAGGTTTGCGATGAGCAGCATAAAACCAGTGAGCACTCCATTGGTGAATCACTTTAAGCTTTTAATCAGAACAGTGCCCTAAGACAGATAAGGAAACTGAAGTTATGGCAAAGGTTTTATATTCTAATGTTATTGGCTGCTTGATGTATGCAATGGTATGTACCCATCCTGATTTAGCTCATGTTGTTAGTTAAGTTTGTAAGTACATGTCTAAATCTGGTAAGCAACATTGGGAAGCAGTCAAGTGGATCTTTAGGTACTTAAAGGGTATTGTGGGATATGGAATTGTTTTTGGTAGTCAACGGGATAATCCTTTGGTTGTAGGATATGTGCAATCAGACTACGCGTGTGATTTGGATAATAGAAGATCTACGACAGGGTATGTCTTTACTCTTGGTGGAGAGCCTATTTATTGGAAATCTATTGTTCAATATGTTGTGGCATTATCTACAACTGAAGTTGAATACATGGCAACGGTTGAAGCTGCAAAATAAGCTTTATGGTTTACTGGTTTAGTGAAGGAGTTGGGTGTTCAGCAAGGTGGAGTTCAGTTGCTTTGTGACAATCAAAGTACTATTCACTTGGCTAAAAATCAGGTATATCGTGCTAGAACTAAGCATATTGATGTAAGGTTTCACAAGATTAGAGAGTTGGTTACATATGGAGAGATTTTGTTTAAGAAGGTACATACTGATGAGAATGTTGTTGATATGTTCACCAAGCCAGTTACGATAGACAAGTTCATGCATTGCTTGGACTTGTTGAGTGTTTCGAGTTGTTAAAGAAGTAAGGTAACCCAACCCACATTGAATGTTTCCTAAGGGGTAGGATATTCGCCAAGGTGGAGATTTGTTAGGTATGGCTCATAAATATACCGATAAAGAGGACAGAGGATGGAGCGGAGTGAGCGGAGCGTAGAGAATATCATATGTCCTTACAAAGAAAGTCTCGTAGTGGGGGTTACGATTATGTGTGTTGAGGGAGGGTGCGGGGATGCAACCCTGTAGTACGATATAGGGTTATTTTTGTAAATATGTACCAGGGTTTATTTATTATAAAAGAGATGTAACCAAAATCTATAAGATATTGAATGAAAAATCTAGCACCGCCCAGGGCACCGAGGATGTAAGCACAATGTTGAACCTCGTTAAAATTCTTGTGTTCTTTTTGTTTTCTTTACCTGATATTCAACAGATAATTTGAATTTTTTTTCTTGAATTTATGCACAATGGACCATGTCAAACTTTGGATTTTACTTTGGTTCCAATTATAAACACAGGCCTGAGCGCTAAGAAAACGTACAACGTGGAGTCGAGAACGACAAGGTAAGGGTCGATAACATCATAGGTTTAGGGAAGCTTTAAGCACTGCTTCTTGCCCCTAATTATAGAGGCACAACTGTTGTAGGCCATATGTCCTAACTACTTTTTAGTGCTTTTTCTGTTCGAATGCATATTGCCTACTTCATTTTCACAACTAGAGGACTTTCTGGGTGGTGCAACCTTGGAACCTCGACAATACAGAAGCATCCAACAAGAAACAATGCCTCTGAACTTGATAGTGTGGGGTAGTTCTACAGTCGTTGGCAAATGTGAATACCCTCCCGATTGATTTGGAATAGACAAACGAACATAGAGAAAATAGCTGCAAAAGTGGGTGGTTGAGAAAAAAAAATAACCCTAATAAAATATTAGTTAATTAAAAAATTAACAAAATGTCATGTCACCACATAGTTAGAGAAGAAAACGATAAAGGATTAAAACAATTCAAATGCTTAAAATTAAGTGAGTAAATTGAACACTTTAAAACTTTTTTTTTTAAAAAAAGAACTACTTATATGGTTTCATTACACATACAAAATCAACTCATAACTATAGTCCTTATTAAAAAAAACCTCATTAACCTAGATGGAGGAAAAAATGTGACACATGATCTAGTACCACGTTCATACACCAGACCAATTAATACCCTATAACCCAACAACCATACTTGCAAACCATCTTTACACCAACACAATATTCGAGCCCTAAGCCTACTGCAGAATCAAACTATTCAACACATAAAAGCTGCAGCAGAATAAGACTTTGCAAATAGACTTTAAAGGATTAAATATTTAGAACTGGGATCATAACACCAATGACCTGCAAAGCAAAGCCAATGTAGAAAGAAACAATATCTCTTCCATCATCACATATTTGCCCGAGCTGCATGCTGGACGAATTGAAATTTTGCACTCACCCAGAAACAAATAGGACACACACAATGCAGACTGGGAGCGATACTGATATACAACCTCAGACCAAAACTACATCGCATATCATCCGTAATCACTTCGGCAGCTACCCCTCAAATAATCGAACCTTTGGCTAAAATATTTTTGAAAATCGAACCAACTCACTCACAACAATCCCTTCTTTGAATCGCCGTTTGCTGGCCTCCATGTTATAAGCTTCTCAAATACAACCTAGAGTATTCTTGTTTCCACCAGTCAATAAAATCGCATCCTCAAATAGCTTCTCCTCATCCATCAAACAATTATTGAATATGATTTTGTTCCTATTCAACCAAATAGATCAGAAGAATCCGAAAAACTCATAATTCAAATCGGTTTTATCTCCACTTTACCTAATAATTATTTATCTTAACTGTTCATTTTGAATCTTATTTCCTAACATATTTTACGTGATTTATAATATTGATTTAATTTAAATACATATTTGTGACAGTAATTAGCATTTTTATTATAAATGTCAGCAACATAATAATTGTTTGTATGTACATCTTATGGAATATTTATATAAAGATAAATATCTCGTTTACTCGGTATGAGAAAACTACAGAGCATTTTTTCCCTTTACACTCGGATGAAGTATCTAGTATCCAATATTTGAGTGTTAGTTAAACTCTCATCTCCCATTATCATTCATAAACTCATGGAACACACTCAGATTTGATTCTATCAGCTCACCTCGACTAATACTCCTTCCCACACTGCTAATTGTGCTCCTTGATTCTGACACTTTCCCACCAAAAACACAGAACAACTCTTTGTTATCGTTATTCGTGGTCGTAACTCTGCTAGCTCTTTTGCACATCAAAGGGCTGGTTTGGCTCGATGACGCAATCACTTCATCGCCTCACATGTCAATGTTTGTGTCCCTCTCAGTTGCCTCTTGCACTTGCAATGCAAATTCTATACACCAAACCACATCGTTCAAAGTAGGTCGCTCTATTCCCACGTCTCGAACACAACTCTCGGGAGAGCGCCCCAAATTTTTGTAGGCACAGGTGAAATATCACCCATCAAGCAGGGGTCCATGATGTTTTCAAGGTTTCCTGTAGCTTGGAAAATTTTGCCCCCTCGAGCCAGGTTGACTTGGTCTTTTGGTAGCCCTGGAATCATGGACGGTCGAGCGCATAATACTTCGAATAGAACCACACCGATAGAGTAAACATCATATTTCTCGATCAATTGTTGTCTTCTGTAATATTCAGGATAGACGTACCTGACACTTCCCTTTACTACAGTGGTGACTTGGCTTTGAAACATGGAAACAACTTCGATGTCGTTCACAAAGGCCGAAGAGTTAAACGATGGCGAAAAGATGACATTCAGCTCCTCGGTTTCCAAACATGGAATCATAAACTCTTTGAACAACGAGGCTTGTTGATCATATTCACCAGAAAGAGTTAAAGAGGCACTGAAATTGCTGAGGAGAAGGTGATGATTGGCGGTAACAGATAGGAAAGAAGCAATTCCATCAAAGCCAAAGTATTGAGTTGAGTAGAAATATAAACGAAAGAATTTAGGGCCAGGTGATACTTGAAAGCTATAAGTGAATTCATCATGAAAAACTCTAGCATTCATATAAGGAACTTGAGAAACAGAGTGATCTTGCCTGGAGGTTATAGACGCCATTAAAGCACTATCAGAATTAGAAGCAACGAATTTGGAGCGGTCATCGATCACCCATTTTTACATCCATCTTCTGATACCGTACTCGGCGAAGACGATTATGCACCATAGTTGAGGATAATAAAATATGTTGGGGTATATGGTAGTGGGTAGTTGCCAGCTGAAGTGAGAGAGAAGAGGAGATGAAGGTAGAAAATAAAAGGGAGCATGGAACTAAAGTGCAAATATCCCAAATTTGTTAAGGATTAGAAAAGGAGAAATTTTTATGCTTGGAATGGTTAAACCGAGAGCAATTAAGAGTTGATGAAAATGGTTCAGCTGAGCTGAACCAAGTCAAATCAAGTAAACTAGACATTTGTGATGCACATATTTTGATGATAAGGTGATTAGGATCGGACTGTCCTTGGTTTTCACTGGTATTGCTTGGGGATGGGATGTGACATTTACCCTTTGAAAAGTACTCATATATCTCATTCTGTTATGAACCTTGAGAAATAGAGAAATTGAGATCGAAGAAATAAAAGGATTTAGAAGAGAAGAAGGGAGATTATAGAAAATGAATTATTCATTCATTCATCATATAAGTTTTTTTCTCCTCCAGTATATGGTTTTATTTTCAATAAAATGAACTATGGCCACTATATTTTTGACAATTGAACAATGTAGTTGCTAACTCTAACAGTTTCCTTTGCAGATGATAGCTAAGATGTTTTCTCCTGTTGGCTGCTGACTGGATCCACTTCTGAGCCCATGTCTTTTGTCAATCTAGGCTTCAATTCCCCTATACGTGTATCCATTTCCAGGTGCTTGTCTTCTGCCTTAGTCTTAGGAATTGAAATCCCTAGTTCCTCTATTCTTATTTTCACAATCCCTAATCCCTCTTTCATTTTCCCCAATTCTATCACCTCGATTCTGAACTCCTCGTCTTGTTCTTCTCTTTCGTTCGTGACAATACCCCCTTCATGAGTATATCCTTATCCAGAAGCAGAATAGTCTTATAGGATAAAATTTCAGCCCTCAGCACATACGGCTTCAACATGCTAGACTAGGTCGAGAAATCTAGTACTGTCCCGTAGGGCAAGATTCTTTGTGTAGGTGTGTGGGTGTTTGTATCCAGTCCAGGCTTAATAAACTTAAAAATTTTCTAAGCAAACTTTCTTAATTTGTCATGACATTAATAAAATATTTACTCTCAACTTACTTTAGTTTCTTTACTTCTGCTACGAGGGGAGTCATCCCATCACTTTACCATCCCACACTCTAAATGAAAAGAAGCATACCTTCCACCCCTGAGCTAGTCAGGTAGAGTCATCCCGTGACTACTTTTATTCACTCATATGCCATGGCATAACGGAGTGTCCCTCTACAGGTATACCGAGGCATTTATTTATAACTTTATCATTATTTTTCAATCTTTTTTTAACAGGAGTATTCATCATTCAAAGTTTTATGCCACGGCATTTAAGAATTCTCTTATAAAAAATTCCTAAGTTTCTCAAGCATAGAAAACATACAATCGTGTTTTCAAGGATTTCAAAGAAGCAAGTCCTAGAGTTGTTTCTATCATCCTCAACCAGTCATGTACATTATATCATAGCCATCAAGAATTCATCTTCATTGGGCATCCTTAACTAATTCCAGAAAACTATTCAAACATTTACTAATGTCATGGCATATTTATTTTACTGATACTATTATGTAATGATACGAGAACCCTACTTTCCCCAAACTTGAGAGAAGTATTGTCCCCAATTCCTACTAAAACGAAAAAAATGAAACTACATGCTATGAATGCAATTCAATGCAAGGTACCTTAACTCTAGGCAGGTGGTGGTGTAGTGGTTGCGCGACGAGTGCGCTTTCTCAGTTTGGCGGGGTTGGAATGTTCAGAGTCAGAGGCGGGTGCAGCCGGAGGAGTACTGGGATCTTCTGGGACAGTGGAGATAGGGGGCTCCTCACACTTAGATTCCTTCTTCAGTCAACGTCGGATCCTACGCAAGGGAGCTTGTCGTGGCATCTCGGATTGGGACTCATCAGTTGACTCGGTGGGCTGCAGTACTTCAGGGTGTGCTTCTTCCATAGGTGCAGCAAGTTGCGGTATATGAGGATGTTCGATCGCCAGAGGTTCAACGAATTGTGGTGGGGTCAACTGGATGAGGGTCAACTGGTTTTTTCGCTTCACCGGGCTGGTGACTTTCTTTACTGGATGAGTGTTAAGTAGCAGCTGGAGCAGGGTGGGGTGCTTCTGCAGATTTCGAGGTATCCTCATTCGTTGGCACAAGTATGTCAGGGAAGACATGAATGGTAAAGTTTGTGTGCGGAAGAAACTCCATCAAGGCGCTGGTGAGAAATTCATCTCGACATTTGGCATAGGCAAAATATGTCACCAGTTTGTTGGGCAGCTGCCCGACATGCTCTTGGGTGCGCTGAACTGCCTGCTCCAAGGCATCTGAAGTTGCCCTGGCATACGAAGATGGTGAAATACGAGATGTGGACGCCTCTTTTTCTTTCCCCTTGGCTGTCTTCAGTCCCAACAACATAGGGATTTTTGTTTTGGTAATGCCAGCAATACCAGGTAAAATCTCATCAAATAATTCTTCAGGAACCTTCTTTTTACGGCATAAGGGTGATGAGATTCGGAAATACCAAGGCACTTGTAGGTCGCTTTAGGCACAATTGAGCATGTGCAACGATAATTTTCCCTACATCGTTGGTTCGCCCGAATATGATTGAGTGCAGCAAAAGCATCCTCTGGCAGGACACGGTAGTGTTGTGGGAAGTGGGCAAGAGCTTGTGCTTCATAAAATGATTCCACAACTTCACCTGCGGGAGCAACCTCTCCTGGTCTACGATCCTTCTACTTATTTGATTCCGTTCCACTGAGTGTCGGGAAGACAAAGATCTTCCAGGATGCCTTGGTAAGTTTTGTTTTCAGCTTCTTGTGTGAAACTAGTATGGTGGTCTTCAGCAACCTGCAGTTTAAAGTAGCGATTAATGGCAGTAGGAGTAAAACGAATAGAATGTCGCGAACCATCACGGCATGCTGATTTGGCTTGGTGATATTGGAATAAAACTCCTTTACTAAGGTTGCGTTGACGACGGTGGGATATTTGGCAAATTTTTGCCATTTATGTTTGGTGACAACGTCTATCACCTTATTCCCTAAACCGACATCCTCCTCTTCGAAAAAGACAAACCTCAACTCAAAAAAGACACGATAGTTTTTTATGGTTTAGAACCGTTCACGGGCATCATCATCCACAAATCGTGGTGGCGAGGGTGGTGGGGGAGGACGTGATCGTACCATGATGAGAACACAAAAAGTAATAAGAAGAAAGCTTGGCTTGGTCGGCTATGGAGGTTTGGTTAAAGTGAAAGAGAGAAGAAGAAGATGAAAGAAAGTTAAAGTAAAAAGATAAAGTAAAAGTGAAAAGAAAATACAAACAAAATGAAGATTTTTGTGGGGAAATGTTAAATAAAAAGGTGGGGCCTGGGCGGGAAAGAAACAAAATGAATCCCCAACTCAAAAGTCAAAAAGGTAAAAATTTCCCTCCTTTTACTATTCAAGTTTGCCACCCAAAATTTCACAATCTTCCTCCACACACCTCACGTGCTAGCCATGTGGGATATTCCTTGCAACAAAAATAAAATAATTAATTAAAACAAGAGAATTAAAATAATGGCAAGACAAGAATAAATTATGTACAGAGGTAAAATTAAAATGTCACGACATCCTTAAGATGTCGGAGCAGTGTCGACGTCGTGCAAGAGAAGCGTTGACTTGTCACGCGCAGGTGGGATTCCTTGGTAACCCTTCAGGCGCTGGTAATTGACTTTAAAAATGGACCCATCATCCATGTTCTTGATATCAACAGTGACATACGGGTAAATATGGTGAAATTCGAACGGTCCCGACTAACGTGACTTCAGTTTGCCAGGGAAGAGTTTGAGCCTTGAATTGAACAACAACACTTTCTGGCCTACATGAAAATGCCATGGCAAAAGCATTTTGTCATGCCACTTTTTGGTTTTTTCCTTGTAAAGCTTGGCATTCTCATATGCATGCGCTCGAAACTCCTCCATTTCATTTAGATCAAGCAATTGTTTCTCCCCAACGAGTTGCTCTTCGAAGTTTAGCTTCTTTATTGCCCAATATGCCTTGTGTTCTAGTTCAACTGGTAGGTGGCAGGCTTTTCCGTATACCATCTTGAAGGGAGACATTCCCAGAGGTATTTTGAATGTCGTCCTATAGGCCCAGAGTGCTTCATCGAGTTTGGGAGACCAATCTTTCCTTCGAGGGTTCACCACATTCTCAAGGATTTGCTTGACTTCTCGATTGGACATTTCAGCTTGCCCATTTGTCTGCGGGTGATATGTCATGGCAATCTTGTGTCGCACTCCATATTTCTGTAATGCCTTGGCAATTAGCTTGTTGTCAAAGTGAGTGCCTTCATCGCTGATGATGGCTCTTGGGACTCCAAATCGAGTGAATATGTTCTTATGAAGAAACTTGAGCACCGTCTTAAAATCGTTCCTTGGCATAGCGATTGCTTCGACCCACTTTGAAACGTAGTCCACTGCAAGCAAGATGTATAAATCTCCAAAAGAAGATAGGAATGGTCCCATGAAATCAATGCCCCAAACATCGAAGAGCTCTATCTCCAGAATATTTTACAGCGGCATTTCATATCGTCTGGAAATGTTTCCAGTGCGCCGGCATCTGTCACACGCTTTGCAAAATGCATGGGCATCCTTAAATAGTGATGGCCAATAGAAACCTGATTGGAGGACCTTTGCAGCAGTCCTCGCACCTCCAAAATGCCCTCCACAGGTTGTTGTGTGGCAATGGTGTAAAATATCACGTTGCTCTTCTTCGGGGATGCACCGTCGAATCATTTGATCGGCACATTGCTTGAACAAGTACGACTCGTCCCAAAAATATAACTTGCCATCATGCAGAAACCTCTTTTTGCCCTGGCTATTAAGTTCATAAGGAAAAACACCATTAACAAGAAAATTAACAAGGTCAGCGTACCACGGAATTGCCGTGACATATAAAATTTTCTCGTCAAGGAATTCTTCTTTAATATAAAAAATGTCATGGCATTCTGAAATGTTCTCTAGCCTAGATAAATGGTCTGCAACCTGGTTTTCAGTACATTTCCTATCAATAACCTCTAATTCGAACTCTTGCAGCAGCAATATCCACCTAATAAGTCTAAGCTTGGCATCTTTCTTGTTCACTAAGTATTTTATAGCAGAATGGTCAGTGTGAACAATGACTTTGGTGCCTATCAAGTATGGCCTAAACTTGTCAAATGCAAATACCACGGTAAGTAATTCTTTCTCAGTGGTGGTGTAATTCAATTGTGCATCATTTAAGGTACGACTAGCATAATAAATAACATGAAAAATTTTACCTCTACGTTACCCCAGCACAGCTCCCACGGAAAAATCACTTGCATCGTACATTAATTCGAATGGTGCCGTCCAATCTGAGGGGACTACGATCGGTGCAGAGATAAGTTTCTTCTTCAGCTCATTGAATGCGCCATGGCATTTCTGATCGTACACGAACGGTTGATTCTGTTGCATCAAGGTGCACAAGGGCTTGGATATTGTGGAGAAATCCTTGATGAATCTTCGATAAAATCTAGCATGACTAAGGAAACTCTGAATGCCCTTGACAGAATTTGGTGGGGGAAGCTTCTCGATCATCTCGATCTTGGCCTTGTCTACTTCAATGCCCTTTTCAGAAATTTTGTGGCCTAGAACAATGCCCTCAGTCACCATGAAGTGGCATTTTTCCTAGTTCAGCACAAGATTCAGCCTCCTCGCATCGCTTCAGTACCTTTGCCAAATTGCTCAGGCATTTTTGAAAGTCATCTCCGGAAACAGAAAAATTGTCCATAAAAATTTCTAGAAAATCCTCAACCATGTCTAAGAATATGGCTTGCATGCAGCGCTGAAAAGTTGTTGGGGCATTACAGAGTCCAAAAGGCATTCTTCGAAAAGCATACGTGTCATAAGGACACGTGAATATTGTCTTCTCCTGGTCACCTGGTGCGATGGCAATTTGATTATACCCTGAGTATCCGTCCAAGAAACAATAAAATGCCTAGCTAGCAAGTCGATCCAACATCTGATCGATAAACGGCAAAGGGAAATGATCCTTCTTGGTGGCCTTGTTGAGCTTGCGGTAGTCCATTCAGATTCGCCACCCGGTGACTGTGCGTGAAGGTAATAATTCATTGTCTTCACTTATCACCACGGTCGTGCTCCTTTCTTTGGCATGCATTGAACGGGACTCACCTACGAACTATCCGAGATGGGGTATATTACTCCAGCATCAAGCTATTTGAAAATCTCTTTCATCACAACTTGCTTCATGATTGGGTTCAATCTTCACTGTGGCTCTATGGATTTGCCATGGTATTCTTCCAGCAGGTTCTTGTGCATGCAGATAGTTGGACTTGTTCCCTTCAGATCTGTCATCGTCCATCCCAACGTTTTCTTATGCTATGACAAAACACTTAACAAACTTGATTCTTGGTTAGGAGTAAGAGCATAGGAAATAATCACAGGCAAAGTTTCATTACTACCCAGATAAGCATATTTAAGATGATGTGGCAAATTCTTAAGTTCTAGGGTAGGTGTATGCTGTAATGAGGACTTGGGAGGAACAAACTCTTCGAAATTCAAGGGTTCGAAATGCGTACCTGGGCTAGCTTTGAGGAAGTTACCCTGTTATTCTTGGTCAAAAAATCCTTAGGCTCTCCGAGAAGCCTCTTATCAGTATCCAGCTAAATGAAATTGTATTGGCAAAATTTATTTGTTTCCTTTGCAATTGATGTATCTATTTCAAAAATGCTATGGCATTCTTCAGAATCATCCATGTACTTGAGAGATCGAAAGACATTCACAGTGACATGTTGATTGGCCACTCGAATGGTTAGTTTGCCCCTCTCGTAGTCGATGAGACTACGACCGTAGCTAGAAAGGGTCTTCCCAAGATGATGGGTGCTATGGCATCAACCTCACAATCCAGAATCAAGAAATCGACAGGAAAAACAAATTTGTCTACCCTCACGATGACATCTTCAATTCGCCCTTCAGGACGCACATGTGACCGATCGGCTAATTGTAATATGATAGATATGGGTCTCGCATTTCCTATCCCAAGCTTCACGAAGATTGACTTAGGCATCAAGTTCACACTTGAGCCAAGGTCACATAGTGCATTCCCAACAAACTTGTCTTCTATCGAACATGTGATGATAAAACTTCCCGGATCATGTCTCTTTGGTGGCAGCTTACTTAAGGAGGAGCAAAATTCTTTTGTCATGGAAATTGTCTCATACTGCTCCACTTTTCTCTTCTTGGTAACAATTTCTTTGAGGAACTTAGCATATGTCAGCATTTGTTCCATGGCCTCCAAAAAAAGAACATTGATTTGAAGTTGACTCAGAATGTCAACGAATTTTCTGAATTAAATATCCTCGTTATGCTTCTTTAGTCTTTGCAGAAAAGGAGGTGGGGGTCTAGCTTCCTGTACTGACGGGGTGCGAACAGAAGTTGTCTTGGCATTTTTATTTGCCCCCTCAGTTTCTTTATTTGTTGAACCCTCAGTCTTGTTCTCTTCCACTAGTGCTTCTCCTTGCAGTTCTTGATCAGCTTGCATGGTTACAGGGGGTTAATCATCCTTCGGTCTTCCCCCAAACTCGTCTTCAACATTAATTTATGTACCACTTCGGAGAGTTAGCACACTACAGTTCTCCTTGCCATAAGGTTTGGCGACTTCAGTGTCACTCGGCAAATGTCTTGGTCTGCATTCTTGTAATGTCGCGACAATTTGATCAACTTGACTCTCCAGCGCCCTTAATGATGAACTATGGCTTTGAAACAGGGCTCCTTGATTTTTTATGGAGGTCGCATGATCTTGCAGCATTGTCTTTGTTATTTCAATGAACTCTTTCATTGTGGCTTCCAACGAACTGGTATTTGATAAAGATGTCCCTCCCTTGTTAGAATTATGCCATGACATATTCGATTAAAATCCCTGGGAGTCATTGAAATTCTGCTGTCGAGTTGGTTGATGAGCATTGTTGTTTCCTTGATTTCCCCATGAAAAGTTTGGATGTTGACGCCATCCAGGATTATATGTATTGGAATAAGGGTTGTTGTTGCCTCGATTGAAGTTGCCTACAAAGTTGATGGATTCTTGATTGGTTGGGCAGTCACTCTTATTGTGATTGTCGTAGCATAATAAACATGCTGAATGAGCTGCCTTCACTCTCTCACCTCACTTGGCCTTTGCAAATTCTTCAACATGTTAGTGATAGCAGCAAGTTGGGCGGACACATTATCTTTAGAATCTAGCTCGAAAGCTCCATGTGACTTGCGCCCAGCTCCAAGCCGTGTGGATGGAAACTGATAATCATTAGTGGCAATCTTATCCAGAATGTCAAATGCCTTTGCTGGTGATTTGTCAAGCAGCGTCCCATTTGTCGAGGCATCTAGCATCATCCTCGTGGGTGCGTTTACTCCATTGTAGAACATCACCACTTGTGTCCAATCTTGAAAACCATGATTTGAGAACTTGTGAAGCAATGCCTTGTATCGATCCCAGTATTCATACATCGACTCGTCATCAGCTTGACGAAAGGAGGCAATGTCGTTCCTCAGTTGGGTGTTCATGTTTGGAGGATTATACCGAAGTAAAAAAATTTTGCACAGATCAATCTAAGACTATTGAACCCGCTGGAATGCCACTCAACCACGCCCTTGCTCGGTCACGCAGAGAATATGGAAATAGCTTTAATTTCAGAACATCTTCGTGTACTCATTGTTGGCGAAAGAAATCACACACCTCCAAGAAGTTACGAATGTGCTGCCTGGCATCTTCGTTTGGCATGCCCCCAAACTGCCCTATGGAGTTCAGCATATTAAACATGACAGGTTTGAGCTCAAAATGGGCTACCTGAATCTCTGGTGCCACAATTCTAGGATTTAAATCGTCTAAAATCGGGTTTAAATGATCACGAATAGCACGAGGTATGGGTGCATTCCCAGCAAATGGATTTGCCTCGGTATTCTGATCCTCTTCATAACCAATTCCTGGATTTCCAATTTGGTGCATATTTGCACGTTGAGCACGTCTTCTTCTTCTCAAGAGCCTCTCGATCTCCGGTTCAATTGGTTCTAACGGCTCGTCAGGGTTACTTCTGGTCATATACCACGAAATCCTGAAGAACATAAGGAAATTAAAAGGTAAAACTATATAAAAGAAATATAAACAAGTAAAATAAAAATGCTATGACAAAACAATTTAACTTCTAATTGCCAACTCCCTCGTAATGGTGCCAAAAACTTGTCCGCTCTTGTGGGTACTATAAAATGAGTGCGGATATATGTGCAAGTATACACAATCGAACAAGTAATACAGTGATAAGTTGAGTATCGTCTCCACATGGAATTGGGGAAATCAAATAGGTTTGTCAAGGCACTTTACTTTGTCACCTAAGTAAAGTTAGTGATGGTATGTACAAATGAGAATGTTGTTGCAAAATGAGATAGATGTTGTGAAAATGGAATGGTGGTAGTGTGGTTGCAATTGAATATGTCGTGGCAAGTTGGATGAAATGTCGTGGCAAATTCAATTGTGATAAGTGCAAACAAATAGAAATGTCAAGGCAATATAAAATGCAATTACTGGATTTAATATATATATATATATGACTTTAGCTTTCTCACGACAAGCTGATATGATAATGAGTGATAGGAGTCACTGGGAAAATCTAAGTCTATTTCTCCGAATGATATTTCTTCAATGCCTAGCCTGCCTGACAGAGTCTACTAAGGTGCCCTATGCTGTCTCTAGTAAGGGACTCGATTGATTAAAGATGCCCTGGCATAACCAATTGGCGTAAACCCATGCAGTGATCCTATTGGTCCAGATAACAGGATATGTTTCGACAATAACTTTTTGTGGAAGCATTAACATCTAACCTATCATTTTTGCACAACTCCTTTTAGTTGAATGAAATCCTAACCTTATCTCTAAGGTAGATTAGGCCTAGTTACTACCTAGAACCCCTTTCTTATGTAGTTCTTCCCTAGTTTCTCTCGAACAATATGGATAATTTACCAAGGCATTCTCTCGAACCCTCAAGACCTCCTAAGGAAAGGCTACTCTCATAGCTCCTACAAACTTAAGGCATTAAGTTTTATAAACAAAACATATTAAAGCATAGCAAAGCAATCATTCATTGAAATAAAAACTTAAACTTCCAAGTGAACTCCCACCAAATAGGATTAGTTCATGGTGGGGTTCGAAATAAACAAGCACAAAGCAAGTATCATTCGTTCCTTATAACCCAATAATAAAATATGAAAGCAAATAACTAAGGGATGAGAGAAAGCCTTCGGCGTGCACTGCCCAATGCTTCCCTCGGCGACCAAGCACTGCTCCTAGCGAACTGGCTCCTCTCAAATACTCAGGACGCCACTCCCTCAGGCTTGTCAATGAGAAATGCCAGGGCAAGTAGGATTGACGAAAAAAGATGAGACCTTCTCTCTTTAACTTTTTAAGCTCAAATCTGGGTGGAACCAAAGTCTTCAACAATGTGGCTTTATCCTCTATTTATAGGGGAAAACTAATCCTAGGACTTGGTGTTGACTTTCCTAGGAAACCCCAAAACCATGGTTAAGTTGCTTAGGAGTCTGGATAAACAAGCTATGATACAGCTTGGGTAACTGGCTGAGTAACCGGCATAATCCCGTTGCAGACGCCCAAGGACAGACATGATCTGCAGGGTCAGGCGGCGTCAGTAGCAGAATCGACGGTTATAGTGATGGTCCCTCTAGGCAGATCTTCGAGGTAGATTTCTCGGGCAGAGCTCTCGGAGAGTCGGATACAACTGGCTTCAAAAATATCTTCTCGCACTTTAAATGCTTTTGAAATGCCTGTTGAACTTGGCATTTTCATTCTGCTCAGCAATCTCCTTATGTCATGGCATTTCTTTTCCTCTTTTCATTGCTTTCAAAACCTGCACATCATCAGACAAGCACCTTTCCCATAAGGCAGCACCGCTTTAAAAATAAAATGCCACGGCATATTGAATTCCACAACATGCAACTAAATGCTTCTAAATGCATCTACATGGTTCTAAATGAGCTAATAGACACTCAATAACTTAAATGAAAAGGTCCCAAAATGTGACCTTTTACAGAGTTATCAACATGTATCCGTTTCCAGGTGCTTGTCTTCTGCCTAAGTCTTAGGAATTGAAATCTCTAGTTCTTCTATTCCTCTTTTCACAATCCCTAATCCCTCTTTTATTTTCCCCAATTTTATCGCCTCGATTCTAAACTCCTCGTCTTGTTCTTTTCTTTCGTTCGTGACAATACCTCATTCATGAGTAGATCCTTGTCCCCAAGGATCGAAAATAGGAAATTAAGCATGCATAACGGTATAATTTTCCCAGGTATCGTGTTCAAAACTCAATTTTGTCCATCTTACGAGTAATTGAGTAACAACACGGTTATCTCTTTTAACAATTCTTTTGTTCAAAATCTTCTTAGGAAACACTTTCATTTGTCCATTATCGATTACTTGAGGAGGTTCAGAAGAAGCCACTACCTTCTCGCCAATTTTTCGCTTCAGGAGGCTTACATGGAAAATAGGGTGGATTTGAGCAGTATTTGGTAATGCCAGTTTGTACCCAGCCTCTCCAATTTTTTGCATAATCTTGTATGGACCATAAAAACGAGCTCCTAACTTCAATTTTTTTCTGAGTTCTTGGGAAGTATGTCGATAAGGTCGCAATTTTAGGTACACCTCATCTCCCACATTAAATTTCCTCTCATTGCGATCCTGTCGGCTTGCTATTTCATATAATTTTGCACTTGTTGTAGTTAATCTCTAACAATTTGTTTAAGTTGATCCTTGTCTTGTAATAATGTCTGAACACTGTGTACATTAGAATCATAATACCATAACATCATAGGGGTTTGTATCCGTAAAGGGTCTCGAAAGGGGTGATCTTTAGTGATGTGTGGTAATTTGTGTTGTACCATAATTCAACATGGGGCAACCACCTTGCCCACTGTGTAGGTTTTAGAAAACATAAACCCTGTAAGTACTATTCAAGACACTAGTTCACTCACTCAATTTGACCATCTATCTCAAGACAGTAGGTTGTGCTAAAGAGTATGTTGGTTCCTAATTGTTTCATCAGTTCTTTCTAAAAAAATAAGTGAAAGTCTTGTCGTGATCTGAAATGGCCATCTTAGGTTGACCATGAAGTTTATATACATGATCTAAATATAATTTAGCTACATCTATCACAGTATAGGGATGAGAAAGTGCTAAAAATGAGCATATTTAGTCAGTTTATCCACTATCACCAAAATGCAATTCTTACGCATAGAAACAGGTAAACCTATAATAAATCCTTAGTTATTACCTCCCATGCTTGTTGAGGAATTGGAATAGGTTGTAGCAAACCTAGTTTAGCAATATGCTCCACTTTAGTACGTTGGCATACTTCACACTATTTGACATAAGTAGAGACCATAACTTTAAGTTTAGGCCAATAAAAATAAGATTTCACACGCTGATAAGTAGCTTGAATGCCTGAATGCCCTCCATGTGGAGAGTCATATAGTATTAGTAGAATCTTTAAACGTAGATCACCCGTCTCTCCCACATAAACTCTATCTTTGTAGCACAAAATACCCTTTGAATGCCTTCAATTTAGATCAATGTCAGTGTTAACAGTTACTGATCTAATATATTCTTTAGCTCTGACATCTCATTCATAGCTTTGCAAAATGTCTTTAACCCAAGCTGGAATGATAATTATGGCACTCATCTACTTGTATTCTCCCAAATTCACAAAATGTCTTGACAAAGCATCTGCCACAACATTAGTACACTATTTTCTGTATTGGATTGTGTAATCTAAACCCAATAGTTTGGTCATTCATTTCTTTTGAATTGTTGTTGTGAGCTTTTGTTCTAACAAATACTTTAAAGGTTCATGGTCTATTTTAATGATAAATAGGCCACACTCTAGATAATTTCACCATTTTGATACTGCCAAGAGAATGGCAAGATATTCCTTCTCGTAGATAGAAAGATCTATGTGTTTAGGACTTAGAGCTTTGCTAAGATAAGCCAAGGGACGGCCTCCTTGAGACAAAACAACCCTTATACTTCTAAGCTCGCGGCTGTTTCCAAATAAAATTCTTTGGTGAAATCAGGAAGAGTAAAAAATGAAGCCTTACACATTACTTCCTTCAATTTAGTAAAAATTGCCAATGCTTCAGGAGTCAACTTAAAACCCTCATTTCTTAACATAATTGTTAATGGATGGCTAATCTCACCATAACCCTTAATGAACCGTCTATAATATCATGTCAACTCTAAGAAACCTCTGAGAAACTTTAAATTTTGAGGAAGTGGCCAATTTTTCATGGCAGTAATTTTTTATGGATCAGTTGAGACACCCTGAGCATTAATAATGTGGCCTAAATATTCTATTTGTGGCTATCCAAAGTAACATTTACTTCTCTTGGTATAAAGCTGATTTTGTGTCAATATTTCCAAAACTAGCCTTATGTGTGTTGTATGAGCAGTTAGAGTAGTGTTTTACACTAATATATCATCAAAAAACAATAGAACAAACTTTGCAAATAGGGAGTGAACGACTCATTCATAAGAGATTGGAATGTAGTATGGGCATTTGTAAAATCAAAGGGCATTACCTTAAACTCAAAATGTCTGTGGTGAGTGTGAAATGTAGTTTTGTAGATGTCTTCAGGTTGAATTCGGATTTTCCAATAGCCATACCTTATGTCCAATTTAGAAAAGTAAGTTACGCCATGTAATTCATCTAATAAGTCTTCCACCACAAGTATTGGGAATATATTCTTCACTGTCTTACTATTTAACTGCCTACAATCCACGCAAAATGCCAAGAACCATAATTTTTTAACCAGGAAACAAGGTGAGGCAAAGGGGCTTTTGCTTGCTTAAATGATATAAGCGGATAACATTTCAGAAATTCGTCTTTCAACCTCTGTTTTTTGATATTGTGAAAACCTATAAGGCCTCAAATTGATCAGGGCTGCACCAGGCTTAAGGCTGATTGTATGATCATGAATTCGTTTGGGAGGCATCCCTATAGGTTCTTCATAAACTCTTGCAAATTCTACTAATAGTGGTTGTAACTCCATAGGTACATGTTGCTCACAATACTCCATAATAAATAAATATCTCCCAAAAAATATGGATCCTTAGCAGTGATCTTTTGCATTTTGTCACTAGATATTGTTTTCAGAAGTAAGGGTGTTTGATGACCCTGAATAGATAATTTTTGTCCATTCTTCTCTAAGGTGATAGTCATGGCATTAAAATCCATAAGAATATGGTTGTATTTACACATCCAATCGACCCTAAGGACCATATTATTGCCTCCTAGATTTAGTACCCAAAAATCATGAGAAAAAAAACTGATGGCCTTGCATAATCCAACACAATTGATTACTTTTCGCTGAACTATAAAGTTTCTCTGCGTTAGCTACTGTAATAGCTAGTGGTTGAGTTGTAACTAACTCAATGCCTGCTATAGCCTATTTAGGAGTGATAAATTTATATGTTCTACCACTGTCCATAAGGATATTGAGAGGTTTGCCCCTGATTAATCCTTGTATTTTAATTGTTGTATAACCAATGCTACCTGTGAGAGCATTGACTGAAATTTTCAGATTTTCATCTTTATCATTCAATCCCCTAAAACTTCTTCTAGTATTATTGGTTCTTCAGTGTTATCAGTTTCTTTGATTGCATTCAATTGTCGCAATTTGCATTGATGGCCTAGTTGAAATTTTCACCACAATTGTAACATAAATTGTTCAATCTGTGATAATTTAGCAAACCTTTTTTTTTGTTTTGAGGGGTTGGAATTACTTTCTGGCTCGGTTGAATTGGAGCAGGTTTGACAAAGTTGGTTTGGGTGGGATTCTAAAGTTATGTCTCTGTCTTTTGCTTTCAAACTCAATTGAGATTTCATATAATTTAGCCTTCTTGCAAACTTTAGTTACTCATTTAGGATTGAGAGCTTTAACCCTGTGTTTCAACTATTCCCTAGCCCACTTATGAAAATGGACACGAAAAATTTCGCCCCTAATATTGGATTATGCATCAAAATGAAAGGTTTCAACTCTTCAAACCTCACTTGATACTCTTCCATAGTTCCTTTTTGTGTTAACTTACTAAATTCTTCTATGACGTCTGAATATTGCATATCATTAAATCGATGACACAAATCTGCTTCAAACTCGTGCCAATGTACTCAATTTTTTGCATAATATAACCATCAAACCATGATTCATCATTTCCTTCTAATTACATCACAACTATCTCAACTCTTTGTTCCTCATAAATCCCAAAGAGATGAAACAAATTATGACATTTTTGTACCCAACCCTTTGGATTAGTTTCATCAAAAAAAAATTAATTCTACTTTAGGCCTAGGAAACATAAATTTAGCATTTCTCACTACCCTTCTTTAAACTATTTTGGCCCAACTACTATCCTCTGTTTGATACCTGGTTCGTATATATTGTAAGAGAATGTGGACTTATCATTTATCACTGTCACCATCACTGATTTCTTTCCATCAACTTTTGTTGGAGTGGGTATAGTAATGTGCTCCTTTTTTGAGCTGGCCATATCTTTCTCATCATTCCTCCCCATTAAGACTCATAGGACTTGTTCTATATAAGCTTGATTGGTTGTCATTTTTTATTCCAGGTTGTTTAGAAGCTTGTTTTTCTCATCCCACCACTTTGGAGGCTCTGTTTCATCAATGGCTTGTTCCACTTTCTTTGACAAATCTTCAATATTTGTTGAATGACAGTAAGTTCAGTTGACTCTTTCAGGGATTGAGTCTTTTTTTCCCAGTTTGATGCAATGCCAAGAAATTAGGATCTAATGCCAATTTGTTATGACCCTTGAGAAATAGAGAAGTTGAGATCGAAGAAATCAAAGGATTTAGAAGAGAAGAAGGGAGATTAAAGAAAATGAATTCTTCATTTATTCATCAGATAAGTTTTTTTCTCGTTCAGTACATGATTTTATTTTCAATACAATGTACTATGGCCACTATATTTTTTACACCTGGACAATGTAGTAACTAACTTTAACAGCTTCCTTTGCAGATGACAGCTAAGGTGTTTTCTCCTGTGGGATGTTGACTGGATTCACTTTTGAGCCCATGTCCTTTTTCCATCTAGGCTTTAATTTCTTCATACGTGTATTTATTTCCAATTGTTTTTCTTCTGCCTTAGTCTTAGAAATTGACATCCCTAGTTACCCGATTTCTCTTTTTACAATCCCTAATCACTCTTTCATTTCCCCCCAATTCTCTCACCTCGATTTTGAACACCTCGTCTGGTTCTTCTCTTTCATTCGTGACACATTCAACCATGGGGAACCCATGCGGCAATTTTATGTCAAAGATCCGAAAAGAACAGTGTAGGCAAGTTAAATGAGTGAATTAGCATTAATCAAGTAGCTTCTAATATGGGTAGAGGTGTGCAAAAAACTTATTTGATTGATCTGATACGTTAATCTCTTGACCCTATCTAAAAATTTAGATATTTGATACATTCTTTAATTTTTTTGGATAATTCGAAACGTATATTCGAGAAAAAATAGGATAATCAGATCGAATATAGATCGATAAAATTTCAGTTAAATTATCTGAAAATTCGGGAAAAAATAAGCCATTTGATGATTTTATTCAGGCCCAGTAATAGCCCCATCCCCAGCAGGTCACTACTCCACACACACCCAGTGCCACAGCCTCAACTCCTTAACACCAACACCTCTGTTTCAACCTATTTTTTTCAATTTTTAAGTTATTTAAACTTTAAATTATTTATTTTTTATGTCTATAAAATAAATATTAAATATTTAGTTTAAAATTATTTAAATATATTTTGATAAATATATTATTTAAAGTTATAAAATATTATAATTAAATTTTTATTTTTTTTTATCAAATTAAAGTTTATATTCATATCATATATTCTATTATCCGATCCTAAACTTCCGATTTATTAATTTTTTATGTCTATAAAAGAAATATTAAATATTTAGTTTAAAATTATTTAAATATATTTTGATAAATATATTATTTAAAGTTATAAAATATTAGAATTTAATTTAATTTTTTTATTGAATTAAGGTTTATATTCATATCATATATTTTATTATCCGATCCTAAATTTCTGATATATGGTTTTTTAGATTGAATACGGATCGCAATTTTAGTTATCTAAAATTTTCAGATATCCAAAAGTTCAGATCTGATAATATTTGTATAAGAAAATGAACACCCCTAGCTTCTATGGTAAAGGAAAGGTTGTTATTATATGAGGATCGGGAATCGAGCATCGTATATGTCAAGTAGTAAGTGTTCAGTGTCGAAAGGTTGAAAGTTATCTTTGAACAAATATTATTCGAATTAATAAAAAAATAGTAAATTAAACATGTTGGAAAAAAAGGGAAATATGGATTGTAAAAAATTATTTAGGAAAATAGAATGAATGATACAATACTAATAAAAATCATAGATCGTTGAGGATGATTTTGATAAAATTGTTACAATTTTATTCTTATGTTTTATAATTTTTAGAAGAAATGAAGTACAAGGATTACACTGATAATTTTTAAAAATTCTCATTAAGGGAAATTATGAGTTGAAGGAAATTAATAACAATATTGTTTATACTATAATTATATTATAAAATTTTGAAATTCCAATAAATTATAATTACATGAACCTAAAATAAAAGTTTTCAAAAAATTTAAAAATAAATTATGTTTAACTTAGTATATAATATAATGATTGTTACATTTTAACTTGTCATTAATATTTTAGAGTTGGTTTTAGTTTCAGTCAAGTTTGATTTTATTGTAATTTTATTTTATCTCAAAAAAATAAACTAAATAAAAATTTAAATTATAAAGACTAAAATGAAAATTGTATATTTTATATAATAAAATTATATGTATTAAATATTTATATATAATAATAGATTTTTATAAAAAATAATTAAATTTTAAATTCTAATGAGTTAAAAAAAAGATCGAAAACAAGTATTTAAAATTATTGTTAAATTCAATATTTGTTCAAAAATAATTTTCAACCATTTCATATGAAAGGCTAACACATTTAACATTCCTGATGTTCGAACTTAAGACCTCAATTGATTTGATATGAAAATTTAAAATGTCTAATTATTATTTTAATATTCTAAGATATTTGACTCTTAATTATTTAATATTAAATGTACACACCCGTAGTATTTTTTATGTTGCAACGATACCTCAAAAAATAAAAGCAATTTCTTTACTATCGAAGTCGTTAATTTCATAATATATATATATATATATATATAATTAAATTAGATACAAATTGTTTAAATTATAGTTTTAAATTATTCAAAAATTTGATAAAATTAAGCACTTAAAGTCTAAACATCATATAACTTAATAAATAACTCGTTAAACCTCTAGTCTGATTTGCATAGAGTCCCAAAAATATAAATTTTAAATAAAACTTTTTATCAAATTAAATTTTAATTCAGATATTCAAATATTTAATGTAAAAATTTAAATATCTAAAAGATCAAATATTGATGTTTTCTAATCAAACACAAATTAAAATTATAATAATTAAAATTTTTAATATCTAAAATATCGAATCAAATAATATTTAATATAAAAATATAAAAAAATTATTCATTTCTCAAAATAAGATTAAAATTTAATTTTAAAATTTATATATATATATAATCGGTCCAAGTGCAATAATTGTAGTGTCCCCGTCGAACTATCATAAGTTTAGGCATGTAAATGAACTGAACGTTCAGCAAACCGTTCATGAACCGTACGGTGAGAAGATCGTTTATGTTCATTTATTTATTAAATGAACGAACATGAACAAGATTTTGCGTTCGTTTAATTAAATGAACGAACACGAACAAAGGGTTCATTTGTTCATTTACGTTTGTGAACGTTCGATTATATGTTCGTTCATTTATGTTCGAACAAATGACAAGTTGAGTATGTTACGAATATTATTGAAGTTGTTTAGATTTCAAAAAGATTGTTTTGTTGAATAAATTAACTTTAAAAATTTATTATTTCATATAGTTTATTTATGATTTATGTGTGTGTTTTTCGTATTTGAACAAATTAACTCTAAAGTAGCATGTTATATTAATGAATTTTAAGTTGTTATTCTTGTTGCTTATTTTTTTTTACATTCATTTGTTGCGTTCGAATAAGTTTAGTTTTTGTGTTTGTGTTATTCGTTTATGTTCGTTCGTTTGTGTCGTTTGCGTTCGTTTATCATTTAAATGAATAACATAAATGAACATAAATAAGCTATATTTCTTATTATAAACTCGCTAAATGAAAACATAATCATGGCAAAAATATACAATGATTATACTATGTAGATACAATGTTCTCTAAGAAGGTTTTTTCTAATTAAAAATTAGCATTTAATTTATTAATTCACTAATTTAAATTAAAAATTAAAATTTATATGGAGACAATCCTACTAACATAATTTATTTTATGCAAAATTATTAAAATCACTAATATTACTTAATAAATTTAATATCATGTTATTATAATTTAAATCACTAATCTTATTTTAAAAATCTAAATTTCATGTCAATAAACTAATAACCTTACTTAAAAAAATCTATCCTACCACTGCCTTACTTAAAGAATCCCATATCAACTAATCATTGATTCTCTTATTTGTTCTTCAATATAAGAGTACTTTTGTGGAGTTAACAAATTTACATAGAAAATAAAAGCTTGATAATTAAGGTTCAGACGAAACTGGTGATTTTAACGTCGTCTTTGCCGATTAGTATAGACAGACAGCGCTTAATGAATTAACAGTAAAGACCACCCTTTTATTTTCTACATAGCACAGTTTACAACTTCAGCACTTCACTTCACACGCTCAAATTACATGAACATAAGCTTGATAGTATAAAACTCTCATCAAAGCTACTTATTTCATAAAGCCGAAGTGTTTTTAGCCAGAAATGTCGATGGCTTTCACATCAGCCTTTTAACCTCCATCTTGGGAACAGTAACGGTAAGCACACCGTTTTCCATGGCGGCCTTGATCTGATCCATCTTGGCATTCTCAGGCAGCCTGAACCTCCTCATAAACTTCCCACTGCTCCGTTCCACCCTGTGCCACGTGTCATTCTTGTTTTCTTTCTCCACCTTCCTCTCGCCGCTTATCTGCAACACCCTGTCGTCCTCCACCTCCACTTTCACCTCTTCTTTCTTGAGCCCCGGAACATCAGCCTTGAACACGTGGGCTTCCGGCGTTTCTTTCCAGTCGATCCTTGTGTTGGCGAAGGCCGACGTTTCTGGAGTTGGTGCAGTCAACGAAGAGGAGGTGAAGTCCTTGAAAGGGTCCCAAACGCACTGCTGCGTCGGTTGCCGAAGAAGCTTGGAATCAGAGACATTATTTTCAGAAGTGAAAAAAACCCTGTCTGAATGTTTTGGAAGCCTTTCTTGATCTGTTTGACGAATCAAGTAACCTTAGGTGGGGTTATTTATAGTAGTAGTGGACGGTTCTAGCATTCACAAGATGTTTCTACTTCTAGTTTGCAATTTTTGTTCAGAGTTTTGTATTAATCGGGAACTGAAATGCCGCTTCTATTCTAGGAGGTTCGTGAATGTTCATATTCTATATATGGGCTCTACACATAGACAAGTCGGAGACTTAAAAGCCCAATATGAAATGGATTGAACTTATTATTTTGTTGGTGTGCGATTGAATTTTATCTTGGAATAAAATTGATAAATTTGTATTTATTTAATTTATTATATATATTCAATGAAAAATTCTTGAAGGATCTTTTGTCTATTTGAAAAAAAAAATAGAATTTTGTCTCTCAAACTTTGTGGAGAATGATTAAAAGATCAACAAAGTCAAAAGATATTCGTATAAGAGAATTCTACGGTACAACCACTCATTACAAAGCTAATATAAGACACGACCTAAAATATTATAAAATATTATAATATTTTAGGTTAAGCACAACTTGTTAACTTTTTTTCTTTTACTTTTTTTCGGTTGAAAACATATTTTAGGTTGTAATCGAAAATGTTAAAAATATGGTCTATTAGATTGCGCACAATCTAAAATATTATGTTGTTTATAATATTTTAGCTCGCGCTTTATGATATTTTTGCTCTCACCTTTCCTTAGCCTTATATTAAGATGTCGCACCCTAAAACACCACATTCATATATTTAAATCAGTTACCTGAAAAACTAACAAAGTATGAAATTAAAGAATTATACACAAACCAACAGGGATTGGTTTAAGTAATTAGCATCTTAATATCACTCAAGCAATGTCTTGAGTTCGAGTCCTTTTGTATGCAGAAAATCCATATTGGGAGACTCACCCATCAAAACTAGATATGTGACACGGATTGACCCGGATTAGTCAAGGCAAAGCCTTAAAACCGAAAGGGCAAAAAAAAAAAAGAATTATACACAAAGATCAAACCCAGATCCTGATGCAAGTAGGACTCATGAGAGTTTCTAAATGTATCGGCATATGGATTCAATAGTCTTATTCCCTCTATCATTCGATACGTTCTCAATTTCGTCAATCCTTTAATGTTTCTTGATATTTATATTGTAGTCGCGGATGCAATGGTAATTAATGAAGAATATATTATCCTCATCTTGAAATCTAAATCTTTTATATTAATTATTTATTTCATTAAAGGTGTTTATCCTAAAATTTTATTTATATCAACCCATAAATACAACAACAACAACAACAAAACCCAATTCCCATATGTATGGGGTAAGGGGGAGGTAGGGTAGTAGGCTGCCCCCAACGCCAGGTTGAGAGTAGCTTCCGTGAAAGACCTCCGACAGTCAGAAAATTAAAAGTATAGATAAAATGCAATGCATGTATAAATAAATACATAGCTAAACAGTATTCATATGCAGTCATTAAAATCATATGTGCGTTTGTAATGGGAATTAATCCCTGTAAAATAATCCCTACGAAAGAATCTCTGCATATAGACAGAAACATAAGACCCAGCTAAATTTAAAAGAGGAAACATGAAGAGAATGATAAACAAACGTCAACGATATCAAGCCCAGTTCCAATCCTTCATAAATACCAATAACAGAAACGTATAAAAAGTAGAAGTCATGGAAATTACTACAAAGGCATTAAAAGAAGACAGAGATGATACACCCTATAGATGTGACCCACACTACTCGACTACCCTAGTTTTTAGCCTCCATATTTTTCTATGAGAGGTCATGTCTTCGGTAAGGGCTAACTCCATCAAATCAGATCTCAAGCAGTCTTCCCACTTCCTCCTTGGTCGTCCTTTCCTTCTGGCACCGTCGACTGTAATCGACTCTACCCTTCTGACCGCATCCGACGGTAGTCGCCTAAGGACATGCCCAAACCACCGTAGTCTTCCCTCCCTCAATTTTTTGGAAACAGACACCACCCCCAAGGACATCCTAATAGCAGAGTTTGTCGTCATATCCCACAGAGTCCTACCACATGTCCATCGAAGCATTCTCATTTCTGCGGCCTCTATCCTCCTTACGTGATCCTTCTTGGTTGCCCAACATTCTGATCCATACAACAGCGCTTGTCTTATTGCCATTCTATAAAATTTTCCCTTAAGTTTTAGAGGCACCTTCTTGTCACACAAAACTCCAGTAGCGGCCCTCCACTTTAGCCATCCCGCCTTTATACGGTGTGTAACGTCGTATATTACTGTGTTTGGTTGCTCCAGAAAAAGTCTTCCATTAAAATCTGCTGTCTCCACTAGTTTAGCCATTTTGTCTGCTACCATATTAGCTCTATGTTCCACCTGTACTATGGATATTGTCCATGTTCTCTTCAATAATTCACGTATGTGCTGTAAAATGGTCGGTGATGTCCTTCCTTGTTCCTTTCGAGTCAGCAGGCGATGTGCTTCCCCACTATCCATCTCTAGGATTATTTTCCTTGCACCTATGTTCCATGCGTGTGATAATCCTTCTACGATATCCCAACTGAAAAATTTTGTATTATTTGTATCCATTCTAAGGAAATACTTTTTGATCCGTCGTTAGGTATAAGATAATTTATATCATGTACTATATATCGTATTTACTTTTTTTTTGGACATGAAAAGTTATGAGATGTAATATATGTGTCGTCAATTGACAATTGTCCATTGTCAAGATAAGTTCAGTCTTAAGTTTAGGTATTATTCATATTTTTTAAATTATCAGTTTTGATCTATTTTAATACATAAACTTTTGATTTTTATTGTAACCACATGTCATTACAAAATAAATGGTGTAATTGAAGTGATTGTTTTTGACTTTCGACAAGTTAGAGGTTCACATCAGTTACGTGTTTATTTTGTAACGGCTATATTAAAACCACTTAAATAACTATATGATCATATTGCCAAACGGATTATAATGTTTTGTATTGTCCCGCATAGGGTTTTAAATCGTGGTCGCGGTCGTATTTTCGATCATTTCGAGTTTACCGTGATTGTGGCCGTCGCGGGCGTTATTGGGCGCTATTGCGGGTGTAGCGGGTAACTTGGACGGCGGCAAAACTACTATATCACGGACGAAATCGCGGTCTCGGAACGTTTTTGGAAACCCTGGTCCCGCAGGCTTCACACTTTTAGTATTGTCTTAATTTTAACTTCATAACCTGGTCAAATAAAAAAATGGTCACAACTCAACATGCACAAACAAAAGTGAGCAACTTGATGGCACAAGCTGTGTTCCAGTATGACTACACACAGAAGAGAAAACAAACGAATATGAAAGTAGACAAAAAGAAAAGCCGACAGGTCAATTGCAATTACTCAGTTATTTGGCAGCAAATGCTAAAAGTAGATCATTGAATCCACTTGGTACATACCTTTTTGGATTTTTCCTCAGCACTTTGTACACCTTTATTATAAGCACCTAATCAACTGGTTTTCCAATGGGATTGGATAAGCTAAGGCTGAGAGAATTTGGAACAAGGAGAAACACATGGGATATCACCTTGAAAGGAGTACTTGTCTATATCTGACAATTCTTGTGATGACGATGATGATTCCATCAAACGCAAGCCACAGTCCAATGGGTTCAGCTGGCTTATTCTATTGCAACGGATCAGCCGTGGAATGCTTGGGTGGGGACGACATTGGATTTGAGTTGTTGATGGAGTCGGAAACAAGACGAATCGTGCAGCAGAGAGGTGGAAGAACTACGACTAACACGCTTAATCTTGCCGACGCAGCTTGTAATCGTGATAAGATTGGCGCCTACTTATGCACTCCATCGGTAAATAAAGGTGTTAAAAGATCAGAGAATTGTGGAAATGTGGAGGGAAAATGTACAATCGTCTCTGCCACAAACAACCGAAATGAGTGGTTGATTTGCCACTATTCAGCTATCTACTTTGCACTAATTTCTTCGGTATAAAATCTTCTGTTCAAGTTGGGGGTTCTGGTGTCGGCGCCTAAAATAATGCTAATTAACGGCGTGATCAGTAGAAAGGGTTATAGGTTAAAGGTGCAACCTACAATATTTTAACTCGAAATCAGAATGATTATGAGCCGGAGTAACATAACATATTTTAAACAGCGTGATAGATTTAAATAAATTAAATTCTAGAATTATGTTGCAATCTGAAATATTATCATTTTAAAAAATAAAAGCGATTGTGCCTAAAATATTACGAAAGTTTTAGCCAATGGAGCCTTGGCGTTCCCCACGACAATCAAATAGGTTAAGAGAACAAAGTATTACGATTATAAAAAATAGAAACGGTCGCACCTAGAATATCACGGTTCTAAAGGAAATAAGTTGCCACTTGTAATGTCAACTTGTGTATTAATATAATAGATTGCGCCCAGAGTGTCGTGACCCCTAAAGAAAGTACATTGCAATATGGAATTTATCATTTTAAAAAATAAAAACGATTGCGCCTATAGTATAATGAAAGTTTTAGTCGATGGAGCCTTGGCGTTCCCCACGGCAATCAAATAGGTTAAGAGCACAAAGTATTAGGATTAGGCAAAATAGAAATTGTTGCACCCAGAATATCACGGTTCTAATGGAAATAGGTTGCAACTTGTAATGTCAACTTGTGTATTAATAGAATAGATTGCGCCCAAAGTCTCATGACCCCCAAAGAAAGCACGTTGCAATCTGGAATATTATCATTTTAAAAAATAAAAGCGATTGCACCTAAAATATTATGAAAGTTTTAGCCGATGGAGCCTTGTCGTTCCCCACGACAATCAAATAGGTTAAGATCACAAAGTATTATGATTAGGTAAACTATAAATGGTTGGGAATATTATTTTCATATTTTAGATAGAGAAATTTAACATATATCAGTGTAATTTTTAGATTTGGTCGAACAGTGGAAAATTTAGTGATTAAAATACAATTATCAAAAATTTCATGGCCAAAGTAGAAAGTCAAAACCAAATTGGTTTATCTTTGATTATGGAATATTTTAATGAAAGATATTGTAATGACATATTGTAATTATCAAGTTTCATTAATGGTATTTTTTGAATTTTCTATTAAGGGTGTGTTTGTTTTCCGTAATTGGAATTACGGAATTGGTTTTCCCCGAATTACCGTGTTTGTTTCACGTAATTCGTTTTCCGAAAAATGTTTTCCCGTGTTTGTTTCACGTAATTCGTTTTCCGTAAAATGTTTTCCATGTTTGTTTCACGTAATTGGTTTTCCAGAATGTAATTCATTTTCCTAGTAATAGAATTTCCTTTGTGTTTTATGTAAAATGACTTACGGATTATTTTCCGTAAGTCATTTTCCGAACTTTTCACTTCAAAGAATAAATACTCAAAATAATTTTATTTTATGAATTTAATATTAATAAAATATTTTAATATCATTTTCATCAAAATATTAGTTATTTATTAATATTTATAATAATATAATATTATATATTTTTAATATTATATAAAATAATCAATTATATTATAATAATATAAGATATTATATTTTTATTTTAATAATATATAATAAAAAATTATATATTTAATAATGAATAATATTATTTATATATTTAAATAATATTTTAATAAATATATTTAAAATATACTAATTAATATTTTTAAAATATAATATAACACTATTACTTTAATAAATAATTTATAATATTTTATAATATTTTATTTCACTAAAATATACAAAAATTATTATTTTTAATAATAAAAAAGTTTTATGATAAATAATATTATTTATTGTATTTAATATTTGTAATAAATAATTTTTATAAAACTCTTCATCTAGTGGAAAAAGGTTTAAATAACATCATAAAACGTTTTCCAGATGTTTTTCATAAAAATGTAATTCATTTTACGGAAAACATTTTCCGGAAAATGTTTTCCAGAAATATAATTCATTTTCCATAATTCAAATTCCAGTAATTCATTTTCCAGTAATTCAAATTACAGTAATTCATTTTCCGGAAAACCAATTACAGCCAAACAAACAGACCCTAAATAAATTTAAAATTCATTTATATTAGATTAAATCAAGTGTTTTAATCCACAAATTACTAGAAAATTCAAGCAAATTTTCATCCATCTTCCTCAAGTTTTTCGTGAGCTCCATAGCCACTATGGTGAGATTTTTAATTTGATTTTCAAAGCTACACTTGATTTTTGGATTAAGCTATTAGATAGAGAATTAATCTACTTAAAATTTTCTATCATTTGGTATACATATTACATGGTGAACATGCTTATTTCATGAGATTTGGAAATTATGGTTTATTTAAGGTTTAGGGATTTTGAAATATTGATGAAAGATTTTGATGTTTTTGATGTTGGAGATTAATTCTAAGCCTTGTGTGATGGTTAAATATATGTGTAAAGCCTTGTATTAAATTCGACCTAATTAGGGTTTTTAGGAATGTTTGGATTTTGATATAATTTGATGTTGTGATTATTAGAATGGCATGAATTTCATGTAAGGAAGTTGAATTCATGCTTGAAATTGAATGGAAATCAAGCCCTAGGTACAAAGTAAGCTCCGGCCATAAGGGGAAATTAGGGGAAAAATACTAAAATATTCCTATGGTATAGAATTGATATTAGAAGTGTTCTATGTGATTTGGAGATCAATTTGGATCAATTTGGATCAATTTGGAACCTTGAGTTAGTAAAAGGACCAATATACAAGTTTTGAGAATTGTGAGATGTTATCATAATAATGTGATATTTGGGGTGTTTAGTGTTAATATTTAGCATTGAAATGTTGGAATTTTAAGTTAGAAAGTTTATTGGAATCAAATTGCAAATTTAGTAATATGTTAGGGTGGAATTCGAAAAGTCCAAGAAATATAGGGACTTGATTTCAAGTTTTAAATGTGAAAATATCATTTGGGTAAAATAGTATGTTGTTTGAAATTTTATTTATGTGCTCATTTTTGAGTTTAAATATTTAGTTGAGATCAAATTGCAAGCTTATCAAGTTGGGTGATTGAATTTGAAAAGTCTAAGAAAGTTTAGGATGAAATTACAAGTTTTTTAATGTTAAATTATTGATCTGAGAATTTTATTAAGGTGCTGGAAATTTTCGAAATTAAAGTGCAATAGTCATAATAGTGAAGGATCATTATGAATTTAATGGAAAAGTTAAGGTGAATTCTAGAAAGAATTCATAATTAGTGTCTTGATTGTGTAATTGGCAAAAGTTGAAGGGTTGATAATGGAAATATTTTTTATGGAATTTAAGGAAATGTTTTGAGAAGTTTGAAATTACGATGGAAGTATGATTTAGTTTTATCTCAATTTAAGTATTAATTTTATTTCTATCGATTTTTATATTTACGCTTAGATTATGTTAGTTCGATACTAACATATAGTTTGAACATTCTATGTTATTATATGACGTCATGAGACCATGATAAATCTAGTGATCCAAGTAGCTCGAGAGGGAAGGAAAAAGTGTGGGATTCAGAAGATTATCATTGAGAAGGTTCGTTAGCGAGGCAAAGGTGAGTGCGTTTAATTTGTATTTATGTTATCAAACAAACATTGGCTTGTGATGAGCCAATGACAGAGTTACTACAGTAAGAAGTGACTCATAATGTTATGTGAATTGTGATTCAAGTCTATATGTTCATTTGGTAAGCTAATAAAATTATGGAATAAGTTAAGGTTGTTAATTAAGGAAAGCTGCCTAGAAATTATGATTTAAACATTAAGTTTAGAAATTCATCATAAATTAAAAAGAAATTATTAGAGGATGATATTTATTCCATTGGATTCGTATATCAGTCTAGTTTCGTTTAAAATAAATGGGTACTGATTTCGAGGTGTATATAAAAATATATGAATTTTTAATCGATGATATGTTAGAAAACAGGGCAACAGATTCTGCTCAAAACAGTTTCGGTGAGTCAGCTTTGAAAATTCGTTATAAAATGTACCAGTTGAACTAGGAGAAGTGCCTTATATGGTTAGATTCATATTTGAGTCTAGTTTCCAATGATATAAGAGGAATAATTTTTAAGTATGTAGAATAATATATAATAATACTTCTTTGAATGTAGTGCAATATGCTATAGTGAAATTTCGATAGACATTGTTGTCGAAATAATCGAAAGCAAAGGATTAAACCTAAAGTTTAGTGAGGCCTATATTTTTATTTATAAGTAAAATGCAAAAGTGAGTGCAGTTTATTTATTTAATTATTATTATGATTGATGACAACTTGAAATAAGTCAACCTCATTTTATTTTCAAGTATGATTTATAAATTTTAATTATGGAATATTTTCATAATATTTTTCTTCAAGTTTTATGAATGATTTAGGGTATGAATTGTCCAATTAAAATTTTTATGATGATGTATTTTAAACGTTTATGATTATCAGACGTTGATTAATAAATGATTCTATTGAGATAAATAAGCCTATTGTATGTTGCTTTAAGAGTCGTATATACATTTGACATGTCATTAAGTTGAGTACTGTTGAACTATATTTTTATATAACAATTAAGACAAAAAAAATTTAGACTTGAATTGAATTTATTTAAAGTTTTTCAAAGTTTTCAAAAATAATTCAAAGTCCATTTATAAGTGGAGTTGAGCACAAAACATTTTTTTGGACAAGTAGTACCAAAACTATTTTTACAGTATCGATACCTCATGAACAATACCGATATTGTTCATACGGTACTGATACCAAAGGTAAGGGAAGTATCGATATTCACTAGGTAGTATTGATACTACCAATATTGCTCAAATTCCAGAATGCAAAAATGATACCGATACCCAAATGGGTACCGATACTACTCTACATAGTAGTATCGATACCATGAACATAGTATCGGTACCATCAGGCCCCAACGGCTAGTAACAACTAGTTGATTTAATTATAACAAAGGTAGTACTAATACTCCCTGTAGGAGTACCATACCCTCTGTTCTGGGTAGCTTTATTTTGCATGAAATTTGACCCCCAATGGCTCCAAATCACTCTCAATGGCTAGAAACGTTCACTACAACATTCCAACATATAAATACAAGTTGAGGATACTTGAAGAAGGGTTAGAAACACCTATCCAAGCAATCAAACACAAGAGAAGTGTTTTTCATTCTTAATTTCATTTCTCTTGTAAATATTGTGTTTGTGTGAGCTAAATTCTTGTAAACACCCTACCTTTGAGAGGTTTATTTGTTTACTTCTTTTTACCTTTTGTAAAGGGATTTTAGTTCTATCTTAGCCAATTCAAAAGATAGGGAGTTGTAAAGGTTCTCTCTTTATCCTTGAAAAAGAAAGAACAAATTAGTGAATTTGTTAGAAAATCCTTAGTGAGGATCTAAGGTTGTGAATGTAGACTTGGTTGATAAGTCACACCACTTTAAATCCTTGTGCCAAAATTTTCTATCTTTTGCTCTCCTGACTCCCTAATTAAATTATTGTCAATTAGCCTCTTTTGCACATTTTCGGTTGTTCAATTGAGCCTCTTCAAATCCTAACAAGTACTTTCCAGTTCAGTTATGATACATTCGTGTTCATTATGATCCGCACCGTTGGTGCTCATGTTATTATTGCACTTGGAGTGCATTATATGTTTCAGCTATGATTGGCACCGTGATGTGCCTAGTACGCACCTTATGTTCTACTCACGTACCTTGTATTCTCTTACATATACATTGGGCTATACAAATAAATATGAAAGTTATGACAGGATTATGAAAGAAAAAAAATATGAAAATGAAAATGAAATGAAAGTTTTGAAATATGTACGAATGAAAGGAATATGAATTGTTTATGATATTTGATGTTGATTTACATTATTTTTGATAAAATCATGAGAGGGTGATTTTTCAGGTTTTCAAGGGGAAATCAACTTGAATAGTTCAGTTTGAAAGTTTTATGGTTTTATTTAAATTATAGTTTTTTGTTATAATGCTTTACGAAATTTATATTTTATCACTTTAGTTATGTTGTTGCCTCATTAAGTTTTACTTAGCGCATGATTATTTTCATGCGTAGGTTCGAATATTAAAAAAAAAGAGGACTTGAAGTAAGGAGCTTCCTGAGCATCTTTTGGAAGTCAAACCTACCTACATAATCAGTAAAATATCCTATCTTTGACTTATTAGTGGCATGTGCATTACACCTGATGGTATGCTTTATTGAATTTATTTTAAAAGGGTCTAAAATAGTAAACTATAATTATTTTTAGTTTTTTCTAATTTTAGTTATAACCATATTTATGAATAAATAGTATAAGTGTTATGTTTTAAATATTTTTAAAACAACTAGTATTTTGGCAGCTTTATATACTTATGAAACAACACGGAGCTGCCCAATTGCTACATAAAATCATCTTTGTTTTGAAATGACAAATTATTATTTTATGAAAATGCATGCTAAATAAAACATTTAAATTGTAAAAAGGGATAATTTAAAACGAAACAAAATTTTAAGCATTTATTATCAAGGAATGTTTGAAAGGTTAATGTAACTTATATAACTCGTACTTCAAGACGTATACGAGTTATGGGTGTTAAAGTTTTAGCTGATGAAGCCTTGGCATTCCCCACGACAATCAAATAGGTTAAGAGCACAAAGTGTTACGATTAGGCAAAATAGAAACGGTTGCGCCCAGAATATCACGGTCATTTTTCCACCATTTCCCACTACCCCAATTAAATACCATTTTTTATTATTTAAAAACCTCACCATTATCCCATGTGATTTCATATCATTTTTTAATATCCCCACCATGTACTCATCTCTTCCCTCCATGCCAAATACGACCCATGTGCAGCAGCACTAACTATCTCCACTACAAACACTATCTCAACCAAGAAGACAAGCATAAGTGGATCTACAAGGCAAGCAATGAAGTAACTATTTTAGTCATAAGATATGAAAAAATAAACAGTGCAATATTTCGGGTATAAATAACCGAACAAGAATTTGTAATAGGGGGTTGGAATTTTTCGGAAAAGTAGTAAAGCAATAAAACACACCTATTCGAAAGGTATATTATGTATTTATTTTTTAGTATTATTTGTTTATATTCGAAGTAAAACTGAACATGAATAAAGGATAAAAAATAGAAACTTTGCACATAAAATAGAGAGAAAACCGAGAGTTTAAAATAGAAGGAAACTTACCATAGTCGGGAAAGTCTTCACGGTCACCGGAGTGCATGAGAAATCGAAAGATCGAGAGACTTTGAGGCTCGTTTTAGAGGTGTTTGGGTCATTTTTAGTTGAAAATTACTAGATAGGAGTTTAGATCTAAGCGAGAGGTTGGTTTTTGGTAATTTTAGGAATTCCGGCCACCGTGCGTGGTGGTCGGAGTGATAGCTGGACGGGATTCGGCGGTGACTCGTGGTGGCCGGTCGAGCCATGTTGGGAGAGTTTCTTCCTAACTCTCTCTCTTTTTATTTGAAGTCTTGATGAAAATGAAAAAAAACTAAATGAATTGTATTTATAGATAAAGTTTAGGGGTTAATTACATTATAAATCCCCTAGATTTGTGCGTGTTTTACATCTTAGTCCCTTAAGGGTTTGTTTCTGTAATTTTCGTTTTTAGGCTGATTATTAGTTTTTAGGAATATTTTATTTGTAGCCCTTTTTATTTTGATATATTTATATTTTGAGCACCAAAATATGTTTTCAATTCTTTTAATTCGACCATAGAGTTTTAATTAATTTAAATTTAGCCGTATGTTTTATTTATTTGCAACTTTAGCCTTTAATATTGAAATTGTTTATTCACTTCTTTATTTGATTTTATTTTAACCTTGGCATGAAATTTGATGTGATTTACTATTTTGTAAAATTTTGCATGTTGCTTGCATTTTAGTTTATTTTAGTCCTAATTAATTTCGCATGATATCCTCATGAGCATTACTTGACTTGAATTGAAATAAATTGACTAAGGGTAATATTCGAACATTTTAATATTGTCGTAAAGTGACCGTCTTAACGTATAAGAAAGTTACTTTCGATAATTTTAAAATAAAAGTCTATTCCATAAGTGACACCAATTAAAACAGATTCATTTTTAAAATTTGGTGAATGAGGAAAAAATCGTATTCTTTTAATTAAATTCATCGAGAAAAGACAGTTAGATCGAATCTATGGTCTCATCTCGAGATATTTAATTAATTGAATACACTTATTCTCATTAAATATTTGTAAATAAATAATTAATCAATTGTTTGATATTTTTTTACTTTTGCATGTGTTTTTAAAGGGTTTTCAAAATAATAATGTTCGATCATAAATAATTAAATATTATTATTTTATCTCTAAAAATTATTTTAGGTGTTATTATTTTGAAATTTAGAATGAAATTTTAATATTTTTTTATTTCGATTGGAGTAAGAATCGATTGCTTCAAGGTATGATAGATCATTTCTTCTCAATAGGAAATAATTAAATATTTTTATCTTTCATCTAAAATTTCAAAAAAATGTTATTTTAGGGGATCGTAAATCAAATTAATTTTGAACTTGTACATTTTATTGCAAAGACAATTAATTAATCGACTAGGTACCGATTTAGGGCGTTGTGGGGGTGTTAATCTTTCCCCAAGCGTAACCGACTCCCGAACTCATTTTCTGGTAACGCGAACTTAAATTTGTTGTTTTAATTAAAATTAATTTTTATTTAAAATAACAAAATGTTTTTGGGTGCCCAATCACACCCTAATCAAATATTGGTGGTGACTCATCGAACCGTATTTTTATCGTAAAGGAATTTCCAAATTTTCGAAACGAGAGGTTTTTAAATAATCACATTCACTTTTAATTTAAAGTTGTAATCTTAAGAGAATACTTAAAAATGACGTGGTTTTCAAAATCTCACCTCGGGGAAAAAAATCGTTTCGACAGCTTGGCGACTCCGCTGGGGACATAATTTTTAGAGAGTCAGGCCGATAATTGATTAATTAATTGTCTTTGCAAGTAAAAGAATACAAGTTCGTTTTAATTTGGTCTTTGATCCCTTGTTTTGTTTTAAATAAGTTTTGTTTGCATTTTGACTCTTAATTTGCTTAACCACTAAATAGTTGTACTGATATGTTTGCTAATACTGTCAGATTAAATAATTGTTCAGGGTCTTGAGTTTTTATGTTTAGTGTTGTTTGCTTTGTTTCGCTTTTCCTCACACACTACACAACTGCATTTGCATAACATGAGCTAAAACCCCGCTCTGTCCTATTTAAGTAAGAGTAAGTAACTACTCCATCGTGTGGTTTTCACCTCCGTGCGGGATAGTGAAATGCTCATTGGGCTCACACCTTATGATCCTCGTGAGGTTTTCACCTCCTTAATGACATAAGGAAGTGTGTCCCCTCAAATTGAACTCGATCCGAAAGCCTGTGATGGGCCAGGATTGAGGGTTCGGTAGCCCAAGGGGGCACCGACAAAGGACAATTCGATGACCCCTTACTTTAGAACCGAACCCAACATGTAGTAAACTTAGAACCCAGATACAACCTTACCTATACTATATGGTCTGATGAGGAGAGTACACAAGAAAAAGCTTATTTGGGCATTCTTTAGTGACATTTTAAATTATATGTGAACTAGAAATCATGCGGTTAGGTTTAATTTCTTAGATAAGCATGCGAACTAGACAACATGAGGTTAGGATGTTCTATAAACAAAGTATATGGGTAGAAATCATGACTGGGTAAGATCTACTAAAGCATGATTGGGTAGCTAACATGTGGGGTAGGTTTTATTGATAAATTGAATTATGTTTAGTCAATTCATTTATGATTATTGACCGATTTTCTTTCTTTTTGTTTACTTTATCCTCATCTTGCATTGCACTATTCATTTCATTGGTGTTGATTCATGACTGATGTCCATATAGAAGACTAGTATTATGGAACGAATGATTCAAAAAGTAGAGGACAATGCATACGTCTTGATATGGTCCGAGCAGTCTCAACTAACAAATGGAGACAGATTATCACCAGGGTATATATCAGAGCTGAGAGGGTATACTCACATCAACGTTTTCCAGAATGATCTGAACGAACTGAAATAGATTTGGGGAAGATGGGAAGCGTCCGATAAGCAGTTGTTCTATCAACTCCATGGTGACATTTCATATCTCATTGATATCCCGATTGATCGGAATTTGTTTAGAGCTCTGGCTTAGTTTTGGAATCCCGCATATAGTTGTTTTACATTTGTCCGAGTAGACATGATGCCTACTATAGAGGAGTATCGTGCCTTGATTCTCTGTCTGAGGTTCCAGGTAGACAAAGTATACACCAAACCCCTAAATACTCCTTCATTTAAGAAGAAACTTATTCTGATGACTGGCATGAGCGAATAATGGGTTATGAGAGGCATAAAAAGGAAAGGAGACCGCGAATGCATTACTTGGACCCTTCTGAGAGATTTGATTGACTGTCATCCTGATCGAAGAAAAAAGATTGACTTATTTGCTCTAGGTATCTATGGATTGGTCATTTTCCCGAGAGTTCTCGGACATATTGATGTATCAGTTGTTGACATGTTTGAAAGATTGGATAGACATGTGGATCCTGTTCCATCTATTCTGGTAGACACATTTCGTTCCCTGAGCTCTTGCTGAAGAGAAGGGGAAAGATGATTCATAGGTTGTGCACCATTGTTGCTAACCTGGATCCTTAGTCATTTCAAACACGTCGAGAGAGCACCTAGTCAGGTCTTCTTAGATGGTTTTTCACCTATGAAAGATTTTATTTCTCGGTAGTGGCCTGGGGGTTTTACTGAGGAAAAGTGGATAATCATTTTCAAAAGTATCCGAGACAGTGACATTTTATGGCGTACCTCATGGAATGTCTCATCAAACATATTGTATCGATGTGGAGACAGAGATTGGGTTTTATTACCTGGTATTTGGGGATCTGTAGGGTATGCCCCATTATTGGTTTCCCAATAATTTGGGTCGAGACAGTTTATTCCGGCAACAAGGGAGTTATCTAAGTCTGAGTTCGCATTCAGGGGAAAACTGTATAAGAATAAAGTTAAAGGGGTCACTGATGCTTGGAGACACACCCATCGGGTAAATCTCTTTACTTTTGAGTCAAGGCTATCTCGAGGATACGAGGAGTATAGAAGCAACCGAGTTAATGATAATATTACAATAGGCAATCAAGAGAATATTCAATCTATGGAAGAACACCTCAGGGTGATCCCATATCCGCTCGAGCAAGCCAGACTTGATTTTGAGGCAGAAAGGAAACAATGGAGAGTAACTTTGTAAAAGCTAGAAGATGAGGTGTATCAGAAAGGGCTGGAGATTGACATCCAAAAGAGTCGGGCTGATCGGATTGAAAAAGTGGAGAAGCAACTTAGATTGGATTTCAATGACCTCCATTTATCACACCAGCCAATGATAAAGGATCAGGCATCTGCTAGCTCTAGTAAGTCTTCTACTGAATGGAGGCAAGTGGCAGGACTGAAAAGAGAAGTTGGGGAAAGCAGTGAAGAACTCAAACGAAGTAGACATTAGGTCAAATTACTGTCGAGAGACATAAATGCCCTTGAACAACAATTGCAAGAGAATCAGACCCATAATGAGAAATTAAAGAATAGGGTCTTTAGCTTAGAGACTGCTTTGCAATGATATCGAAGTCGAGAAAATAGTTCACATGCTGAAGTGGAAAGATTGACGAAGCGTGCGAATGAACTCAAGGCCTTAGTTCAAGATTTGCAAAGAAGAGCAAATGAACTTCCATTGGTCCCTTAGGAAGGAGTTATGCAATGGCGTTATCGTTTGGAGCAAGCTCAGTGGAGAGTTAAGAAAAATGAGGATCTCATTGCAAGATACCTACAACAAGCTCAAGGAGTGGCTCAGCACTTGGTTGACCTGTCACAGGAAGCTGATGATGTGATTGAATAACTGGATCCAGAGGCAGAAGAAAACCAGAAGATTGTGGAATTACTGGGACATATTCAACAATTAGGAGAGATAGCTTTGTTGTATCTGTGATATGTTTAATCCTTGTAATTGAGCTTTGTTTCCTATATAAAAAGTTGTTCTAAGGAATCATCCCAGAATCAACACCTTGTATTGCATTCATTTTGCATTCATATTGCATCTACATTGCATTTCCTTTTATGAATAACATTATAATCACATTTTTCACACCTCGGTAATAAAACACCATGATTAATAAAAAGATTATGTGGCAGAATACTGGACAAATATAAGCATCCGTACAATAATCAGAAAAAGGAAATGGATGATAGAATTATCAATATAGAGAAGGTTCAAGCTGAAATGCAAGAGAATCTAAAGAAAGCACAAGATGTATGCGTGAACAGATAATGAAGGCTCAAGACGACATGATGGTAAAGTTGGTTAGTTTGCTACAGGGAAATAATGTGGTCCAAGGAGAGGCTCCAGTTATCAGTCCTGCTGCCGAGGAACCGTTATATCCCCCTGGCTTTACACCACCGCATGTCCACGCACAGTAAGCCACGATTTTCCAACCGAAAAAAATACAAGTGAACCTAACGGGCTCTTCGACAAACCCACAACCAATTGAAGATTTCCCTGATTTGGATGAGAAAGACAAAAAAGAACAGGATAAGGAGATTAAGAAATAATGGGAACAAATGAAACATGAATTCCGAGCTATGAAAGAAGATGCTAGCCTATATGTAATCGATGCCAGAGAACTAAGTCTGGTCCCTAATTTAGTGATGCAACCGAAGTTTAAAGTTTCAGACTTCGAGAAATTTGATGGCACCAGTTGTCCTTCTGCACACATTACCATGTTTTGCAGAAAAATGACAGGCTATGTGGGAAATGATCATATATTAATTCATTGTTTTCAAGAAAGTCTGGCAGGATCAGCAATTCGTTGGTACAATCAGCTAAGTCGGGCTCAAATTAAATCTTGGAAGGATTTGGCTAAGTCTTTTCTAGAGCAATATAAGCATGTAAAAGATATGAGGCCAAACCGAATTTTGTTACAGAGTATGGAAAAAAGATCTAACGAGAGCTTCAGGCAATATGCCCAAAAGTGGAGAGATGTGGCTTTGCAAGTTCATCCACCATTAGAGGAGGAAGAAACCAATATGTTTTTTTATAAATACTCTGAGGGCCCCGTTCTTTAGACATCTCATTGGAAATTCATCCAAGAATTTTGCTGACATAGTTAATGCAGGAGAAATGATCGAGATGGCGATCAAAAGCGGGAAGCTAGACAGGGGAGAATCTAGCGGAAAGCCTCCAGCGAGAAGAAAAGATAATGAGGTCAGTAATGTGAAGAAAAATGATTCTAATAACATTACAGTATCTCGACCACCGGCCACTGCATCGTCAGCATTAAATCCTGTCCAACAAGGAGTGAAAGAACCAAGATAGGAAATGGAAAGGGTTCAATTTGACCCTATCCCCATGACCTATAAAGAATTATTCCAGATCCTGTATGACAAACATGTGGTGTCACCTTACCACACTCCACCAATACAACCTCCTTACCCAAAATGGTTTGACATCAATGCTCAATGTGAGTATCATGCGGGGGCATCGGGGCATTTAATTGAAAATTGCCTGGCCTTTAAAAAGTTGGTGCAGAGATTAAGACAAAGAAATATTATCAACTTCGGTGACAGTGAGCAGCCTAATGTGGCTCAGAACCCACTGTCGAACCATGCAGGAACAGGGGTTAATGTTGTTATTGAAGGAAAAGGGAATGAAGTTATAACCAAAGTCAATGAAGTGAAGTCACCCATGCATTGGGTATGGGGGAAAATGGTCAAAGTAGGCTGGTTGACCTTTAATGCTAACAGGAATAAGCATGCTTGCCCTTATCACCGTTGCAAGGATCATGTTATTCAAAACTGTGATGAGTTCAAGGCCTTGGTTCAAAGGCTGATGGATAGTAAAGACATGGAATTTTACCATGAGGCTACGAAAGAGAAAGAGATTGAGATTTGTGCTTCCGAAGACACATCCAAGGGAGTTTACAATACTAATTACCCTTTAGTTATCACACCGAAATCTCATACTATAGAAAGGTTAATCCCAAAAGTGATGATCATGCCTCCGTCGTCCTGTCTCTACTATTAAGCTCTGAGGCACATCGAAATGCATTGCTGAAAGTTTTGAATCAGACTTTCGTACCAAAAGATGTGCCAGTGGAAAAGGTAGATTGACTGGTTGCAAATATTCAGGCGGATAATTTCATCTCTTTCTCTGATGACGAGATCCCATCCGGAATTATGGGCAATCCTAAAGCCCTGCACATTACCATCAAGCGCAAGGGACATGTGTTATCGCGAGTACTAATCGACAATGGCTCTACCCTGAATGTGATGCCATTAGTGACATTGAAGAAACTGCCGGTTGATAGTACACATATGAGAAATTGCCAAAGCATCGTTCGAGCTTTTGACGGAACAAAGAAGGAGGTGTTGGGGAAGATCGATATTCCTTTAACCATAGGCCCATCAACCTACGAGGTCGAGTTCCTTGTAATGGATATAATGCCCTCATATAACTGTTTGTTAGGAAGGCCTTGGATCCATCAAGCAGGAGTTGAGCCATCCACTTTGCATTAGAAACTCAAATTTGTAATTGAGGGGAGACTGGTATGCCTTAATGCTGAGGGAGATATCATTGCTTCCATATCTACTACCGCTCCATATGTCGAAATAGATGAAGTTGCGGTCGAGTGCTCTTTCAGAGCCTTGGAATTCTTTAATTCCACCTTTGTTGCCGAAAGAAAGAAAATTCCAAAGCCTAGGCTATCCAATTATACCAAAATGGAACTGAAAATGATTATGGGAAGAGGAGCCAAGGTTGGAAGAGGGTTGGGAAGCCACCTACAGGGAAATATTAGTCCAGTTTTTCCTGGTATTAAGCGAGATCGTTTTGATCTGGGATATCGCCCGACCTTAAAGGAAAAATTGAAAAATGTTCAAAAGAGCCAGGAAAGGAGGAAAGCCAAGTTAGCCGGTGAAGATATTAAGTGGGAGCTTATGATTTTCCCACCGTTGCGTGATACCTTTATATCTGGGGGGCCACATGTTTTAGGGAGTTCGATCATCCAAAGAGCTTATTATTGAAAATACCCTAAAAGATTTGGGCATAAATGTGATATCAGAGGAAGGAATCGAAGACGGAAGGGCTATGGGCATCTATCCCGTACCACCAGGCTTTGTGCTAAACAATTGGACTGTAGAAGAATTACCTGTAGTTTACAAAACTATTTCAGAGTAATGCACAAAAAACTTTCCATATTGTCTAAACCCCGAGACAATAGGTGATCTTCTGTAAGAGGTTAATCTATCTACTTTTTATTTTAATAAATGATGCATTCCTGTTAATTCACGAAATGGCAAACATCATCCCTTGCATTCTTTTATTTATTTATTTCTATATTATATATTATTATTTTATTCTATTTTGATATGGGATAGATTCTCCTATATTTGAATATGTATATATCCTCTCGTTCGTTATTCTTTCAGGACCTCCTGTATCAATAGTATGAGTGCTGATGACTCTGACCCGAAGATAGATTTCGAGCTGCCCATATGTCAAGGGGAAATTGAAGGTTATGATAATGATGAGGGAAGTGACTTACCTTTTGAACTACTAAAAATGGTAGAGAGAGAAGATAAACAAATTATGCCTCATGAAGAGCCCATTGAGATCTTGAATTTAGGATCAGAGGAGGATAAAAAGGAGATAAAGATTAGCACCATCATATCTGCCGAGGGACGACAAAGTCTGATTCAGCTGCTTCGAGAGTACAGAAATGTGTTCGCTTGGTCGTATGAGGACATGTCAGGGTTAGATACTGAGTTAGTGGTACATAAATTACCAATAAAGCCCGAATATAAACCGGTACAACAAAAGCTCAGAAGAATGCGACCCGAAATACTGCTTAAAATTAAAGAAGAAGTAAAGAAGCAATTCGATGCTGGATTCCTAAAAGTAGCTAAGTATCCATAATGGGTAGAAAACGTTGTTCCAGTACTAAAGAAAGATGGGAAAGTTTGTATGTGCGTCGACTACATAGATCTTAATCGGGCCAGTTCGAAAGATAATTTCCCTCTGCCACACATAGACACCCTGGTGGATAATACGGCTGGAAACTTTCTATTTTCATTTATGGATGGGTTTTCAGGATACAATCAAATAAATATGCATCCAGATAATATGGAAAAGACTACGTTTGTCACCATGTGGGGCACGTTCTGTTACAAGGTGATGCTGTTTGGGCTAAAGAATGCAGGGGCAACCTATCAAAGGGCCATGGTAACACTATTCTATGACATGATGCACAAGGAAATAGAGGTTTATGTCGATGATATGATTGTTAAAGCTAAAACGGAGGAAGAACACATCGAGAATCTGAGGAAACTCTTCCAAAGATTAAGGAGCTACCAGTTAAAAATCAATCCAAGCAAGTGTACATTCGGGGTAACATCGGGAAAACTCTTGGGGTTTGTAGTAAGCAAAAAAGGGATTGAAGTAGATCCTGCAAGGTCAAATCTATTCAGGATTTACAACCCCCACAAACACAAAAAGAAGTTCGAGGATTTTTGGGAAGATTAAACTATATTGCCCAATTTATTTCACAATTAACTGAGAAGTGCGATCCCATTTTTCGACTTCTCTGCAAAAATAGCACAGAGGTATGGAACGATGATTGCCAAGGAGCTTTTGAAGTAATAAAAGGATATTTATCGAATGCTCCAGTCTTAATGCCACCAATATCAGGCAAACCATTAATCCTCTACTTGTCAATCTTTGAAAATTCAATGGCGTGCGTATTAGGGCAGCATGACCAAACTGAGAAAAGAGAAAGAGCAATTTACTACCTCAGCAAAAAGTTTACTGATTGTGAGATAAGGTACTCACCAATAGAAAAGTTGTGTTGTGCTTTAGTTTGGACTACCCGAAGGCTCAGACAATATATGTTGTATCACTCTACTTGGCTCATATCTAAACTTGATCCTCTGAAATATCTAATGGGTGTACCTGCTTTATCTGGAAGATTGGCTCGTTGGCAAATCTTATTGTCGGAATTTGATATCCAATATGTAAGCCAAAAAGCAGTTAAATAAAGTGTTGTGGCCGATTTCATTGCAAGTAGGGTTTCTGAAGAGTATGAACCACTGAACTTCGATTTTCCAGACGAAGATTTAATGGTTATTTCAACAGAGGAGGCAGTTTCCTTTACTAATGAACAGTAGAAGATGAATTTCGATGGTGCCTCTAATGCTTTAGGGCACGAGATTAGGGCAATTCTCGTCTCACCTTGTGGAAAACACTATCCTTTCACTAGCTGATTGAATTTTGATTGCACAAATAACATGGCCGAGTATGAAGCATGTATTCTGGGTCTTAAAGCTGCCATTGAGCGTAAAGTGAAAATACACGAAGTATACGGAGATTCAGCCCAGGTAATTTATCAACTCAGAGGTGAATGGGAAACAAAGGATACGAAGTTGGTGGAATACCGTATATTGGTCATAGATCTCATTAAAGAATTCGAGAGAGTGACATTCCATTACCTTCCCAGAGAAGAGAATCAAATGGCGGATGCTCTGGCCACTTTGGCAGCAGCTTTCAAAGTCAATGAATATTCAAGCATGATGCATGTTACGATGGAAGCTTACGGGTATCCAGCCCATTGCTATAGCATAGAAGAGGAAGATGATGGAAATCCTTCGTATTACGACATCCTGCGATTCATTAAATATCAAAGCTACCCTGAGCATGCCACTGAGAATGACAAAAGAACTGTTCGAAGAATGGCGGTAGGGTATGTGCTTGATGGTGATATCTTGTATAAGAAGAATCATGATCAGGTCTTGTTGCGATGTGTGGATGCCAAAGAAGCCAGAACGATTATTGAAGAAGTGCATGAAGGAATATGTGGCACTCAGGCTAATGGACACACAATGGCTAAACAAATAATGAGATTTGGATATTATTGGTCAACCCTGGAAACTGATTGTATCAATTTCTCCAGAAAATGTCACAAATGCCAGATTTATGGAGATAAGCTCCACACCCCTCCTCATCCATTACATGTAATGACTACTCCGTGGCCATTCTGTATGTGGGGCATGAATGTCATTGGGCAAATTTTACCCAAAGCTTCTAATGGCCATCGTTTCATATTTGTGGCAATAGACTATTTCACTAAGTAGGTAGAAGCGGCCTCCTATGCAAATGTCACTCAGTCAACAGTTTGCAAGTTCCTGAACAGATAAATTATTTGTCGGTATGGGCTACCAGAAAGGATCGTCACTAACAATGCCTCGAATTTAAATAATAAGATGATGGAGTCAGTATGTAAACAATTCCAGATTAAACATCATAATTCCACCACTTATTGCCCAAAGATGAATGGAGTGGTAGAGGCAGCCAAGAAGAACATCAAGAGGCTCATACAGAAAATGACTGAGACTTATAGAGACTGGCATGAGAAGCTACCATTCGCTCTGCTTGCCTATCAAACTTCAGTGAGGACGTCCACTGGGGCAACTCCATTTTCTTTAGTCTATGGGATGGAGGCTGTGTTACCCATCGAGGTTGAGATTCTGTCACTACGAGTGCTGTCAGAGGTTAAGTTAGATGAAGCAGAATGGGTGCAAGCTAGGTATGATCAATTGAACCTGATTGAGGAAAAAAGATTAAAAGTTATCTGTCATGGGCAAATGTACCATAAACGTATGATAAGGGCACATAATAAAAAGGTTCGTCCACGAGAGTTACAAGAAAGAGACCTGGTGCTAAGAAAAATTTTGTCAATTCATAAAGACTTTCGAGGAAAATGGATGTCAAATTGAGAAGGACCTTATGTGGTAAAGAAGACCTTTTCTGGAGGAGCTTTGATCCTCACCGAGATGGATGGACCAGAGTTACCTAACCCTGTGAATGCTGATGTAGTCAAGAAGTATTTCGCCTGAAAAAAAAATGAAAAAGACAAAAAATGAAAAATGAAAGAAAAGAAAATGAGAAAAAAGAAAAGAAAAAATAAAATAAGGGTTCAAGATGAAAACTCATAAAGGGCGTCTTGAAACCAGAGAAGGTCTCAGGTTATAAACCCCGTAAAGGGCAGCTTGAGAATTGTGTAAATTCAGAATTCGTGCATGGTGGAGCTGAATTAGTTGGGTAACCAGAAGGTAAATGAGATTCAAACACTGGCTTATGGCATTCAACAGTCGGGAATTTGGCAGTATAGGGGGAACTTCATACCCTTACGCATTACCATAATCCTCAATATCCCCTTGACAGAAGCTACACTCAGGTCCTCTTACGGCGTGCCAGTTCAAAAGCATTCGTACTATGATGTCTGATGACGCCTACTGTATTTTCTTTTGATTATTCCCTTTAAAAATTTGCCATATATTCACCCAAAAACTTTTTATTTATAAATAAAAAGATGTTTTTAATCGCATTGTAAGCATCCTGATTAAAAATAAAAACATGTAGATTAGCTCGGGAAACATGAGATCATTGTGCATTATTGTACAAAACGTTTTGGAAAATACAGATATTCTGAAGCCGAAAATGGTTTTAGCATAAGGCTTATACAATGTCAGACCACAAGAAGTTAAAGCCTTGAGATACACGCGATTGCTCAACAATGAGGGATAATCAAATAGGTTTTGTCACTGATTAAATAACGAGTCATGATAAGCACATGGGTTCAAAGAGTAAAGAGAATCAAAGTCAGGCTCAACCAAAGAGTTTTTAATTAGGGTTTTCGATCGAGATGAATTGCTGTTGATTTTTTTTATGCCCAAATCAGTCTGAAGTACAAGGATGTTAACAAAAGAAAATTCTCGTTTGAAAAGAAAATACCCTTAAAATAATTGCATCATTGCACACATTTTAGGCATAAATAGGATCATAACATAAAATGCATAATAATGAGTGCTTGTAGGTTTTCTTAAAAGAAAGGACAAAGATGTAAAGACCCAACATAGAAATCACCAATTCAAATTTCCATTTTGGTCATGGCGAGACAAGCTTCCACAAAAGAAATCTCTTCTAAAAAATTATCATCCCGAGACTTTCAGGTATGGTGTTTTCGAATCCTCAAACACATACTAATAAAGGTTAATGTTTAATTTTCAGGTTTGATCCCAATTCAATGGATCAACTCCCCCAGATCTGATATTCCCTTCAGAGTAAACGGAACAGGTTTCTCTTCTACAAGATTTGATATTCCCTTCAGAGTAAGTGGAACAAATCTGCTTCGATTCAATGGATCAACTTCTCTAAGATTTGATATTCCCTTCAGAGTAAGTGGAACAAGTCTGCTTCGATTCAATGGATCAACTTCTCCAAGATTTGATATTCCCTTCAGAGTAAGTGGAACAAGTCTGCTTCGATTCAATGGATCAATTTCTCCAAGATTTGATATTTTCTTCAGAGTAAGTGGAACAAGTCTGCTTCGATTCAATGGATCAACTTCTCCAAGATTTGATATTCCCTTCAGAGTAAGTGGAACAAGTCTGTTTTAATTCAATGGATCAAATCCCCCAGATCTAATATTCCCTTCAACAAAAGCGGAACAGATCCTTCATATTCAAGATTTGATATTCCCTGAGTGACAGTGGAACAAGTCTACACTGATTTAATTTTCCTTGAAGAACAGTGGAATGAATGAACATACTCAGATCTGATATTCCCTGAGTGACAGCGGAACAGATCCCTTATCATATTTCAAACTATGAAATTGATAAGGCGAAAAATGCATTGTCTCTTCGTCTTTGCCCTATTCTTATTGACACAAGAATGGGCAAAGAGGAGCAGCCGTAGACACCTCATTTTTCCACCATTTCCCACTACCCCAATTAAATACCATTTTTATTATTTAAAAAACCCCACCATTATCCCATGTGATTTTATATCATTTTTTAATATCCCCACCATGTACTCATCTCTTCCCTCCACGCCAAATACCACCCATGTGCAGCAACACTAACTATCTCCACTACAAACACTATCTCCACCAAGAAGACAAGCATAAGTGGATCTACAAGGCAAGCAATGAAGTAATTATTTTAGTCAATTTGTAATAAGGGGTTGGAATTTTCAGAAAAAGCAGTAAAGCAATAAAACACACCTATTCGAAAGGTATATTATGTATTTATTATTTTTAGTATTATTTGTTTATATTCAAAGTAAAACTGAACATGAATAAAGGATAAAATGAGAAACTTTGGACGTAAAATAGAGAGAAAACCGAGAGTTTAAAATAGAAGGAAACTTACCATAGTTGGGAAAGTCTTCACGGTCACCGGAGTGCATGAGAAATCGAAAGATCGAGAGACTTTGAGGCTCGTTTTAGAGGTGTTTGGGTCATTTTTAGTTGAAAATTACTAGATAGGAGTTTATATCTAAGCAAGAGGTTGGTTTTTGGTAATTTTAGGAATTTCGGCCACCGTGCGTGGTGGTCAGAGCGGTAGCTGGACGGGATTCGACGATGACTCGTGGTGGCCGGTCGAGCCATATTGGGAGAGTTTCTTCCTAACTCTCTCTCTCTCTTTTTTTAAGTCTTGATGAAAATGAAAAAAAAACTAAATGAATGGTATTTATAGATAAAGTTTAGGGGTTAATTACATTATAAATCCCCTAGATTTATGCTTGTTTTACATCATAGTCCCTTAAGGGTCTGTTTCTGTAATTTTTGTTTTTAGGCTGATTATTATTCTTTAGGAATATTTTATTTGTAGCCCTTTGTATTTTGATATATTTATATTTTGAGCACCAAAATATGTTTTCAGTTCTTTTAATTCAGCCATAGAGTTTTAATTAATTTAAATTTAGCCCTATGTTTTATTTATTTGCAACTTTAGCCTTTAATATTGAAATTGTTTATTCACTTGTTTATTTGGTTTTATTTTAACCTTGGCATGAAATTTGATGTGATTTACTATTTTGTAAATTTTTTCATGTTGCTTGCATTTTAGTTTATTTTAATCCTAATTAATTTCGCATGATGTCCTCATGAGCATTACTTGACTTGAATTGAAATAAATTGACTAAGGGTAATATTCGAGCATTTTAATATTGTCGTAAAGTGACCGTCTTAACGTATAAGAAAGTTACTTTCGATAATTTTAAAATGAAAGTCTATTCCATAAGTGACACCAATTAAAACAGATTCATTTTTAAAATTTGGAGAATGAGGAAAAGATCGTATTTTTTTAATTAAATTCATAGAGAAAAGACAGTTAAATCGAATCTATGGTCTCGTCTCGAGATATTTAATTAATTGAATACACTTATTCTCATTAAATATTGGTAAATAAATAATTAATCAATTGCTTGATAGGTTTTTTTTTTTTTACTTTTGCATGTGTTTTTAAAGGGTTTTCAAAATAATAATGTTCGATCATAAATAATTATATATTATTTTATCTCTAAAAATTATTTTAGGTGTTATTATTTTGAAATTAGAATGAAATTTTAATATTTTTTATTTCGATTGGAGTAAGAATCGATTGGTTCAAGGTATGATAGATCATTTCTTCTCGATAGGAAATAATTAAATATTTTTATCTTTCATCCAAAATTTCAAAATATGTTATTTTAGGGGATCGTAAATCAAATTAATTTTGAGCTTGTACATTTTACTGCAAAGACAATTAATTAATCGACTAGGTACCGATTTAGGGCGCTGTGGGGGTGTTAATCCTTCCCCACGCGTAACCGACTCCCGAACTCATTTTCTGGTAACGCGAACTTAAATTTGTTGTTTTTAATTAAAATTAATTTTTATTTAAAATAACAAAATGTTTTTGGGTGCCCAATCACACCCTAATCAAATATTGGTGGCGACTCATCGAACCGTATTTTTATCGTAAAGGAATTTCCAAATTTTCAAAACGAGAGGTTTTTAAATAATCACATTCACTTTTAATTTAAAGTTGTAATCTTAAGAGAATAATTAAAAATAACGTGGTTTTCAAAATCTCACATCGGGGAAAAAAATCGTTTCGACAGGTTCTAAAGGAAATAGGTTGCGACTTGTACTTGTGTATTAATATAATAGAGTGCGCCCAGAGTGTCATGGCCCCCGAAGAAGACACGTTGCAATCTGAAATATTATCATTTTAAAAAATAAAAGCGATTGAGCCTAAAGTATTACGATTTGGTATATATATATACGATTGCACCCCATAATATCACGGTTCTAAAGGAAATATTTGCGACTTGTAATTTCAACTTGTGTATTAATAAATTAGATTTTAGCAATAAAGAAAATTAGAAGCAATTCAAATTTTAGAACATCGATACCTTGAATATTAGTATCGATAAGTTAAAACAATGAAGAAGTGAAAGATTACAACTGTCTCGAAAATATCGATACATATTGTACAATATTCAATACTTTTTATCTTTTAATGAAAGTAAGGAAAAAGTTTAAAATGTTACGACTACAGTGAGAAAAACGGTTGCACGAAGAAAGTGTTAAAATGCCGATCGTAATATGAAATATTGATACGTTATTTTATAATTTCGATACCTTTTTGTATAATATCGTTTGAGATAAGTTGGGAATAGAAAATATCGAAAATTTTATATGTTAATACCGATATTTATATATTATTTAAATTTAAATTGGCAAAAAAGGGTCAAAATTTTAAATATCTAAACGTTATAATAATATCGATATCAAAATTATCGAAACTTGTATGTAGTAATATCGATACAATATTTATATATTTATAAATGATTAAAAAAAGTTAAATATCATAATAATATACGTACATTTCCTTCTGTTTAATACTGTTCGACATAAGAAGAAAATCGATAATATTAATATTTTGATAGAATAATATCGATAATTTCATAAACATTTGAAACCATTTAAAATATGAAAAAAATATATAAAATAAGTACTCGTGGAATGTGTCTGGAAATTTAAACCATTTGATACGTGTGAGGAAATGTTGGTTGAATCGAAGCGTCAATTTGGATTTCATTTGTGGCGGATGGGGAAAAACGTTACACGACATTTCGTTTTTCAGTATGAACTAATGGTAATAAAAAAAATGGGAGGTCCCAATGAAATTAGTTTACTTAAAGGGTTCGTTCCACGACTATTATAAATTTGTGTTTAGGTTTAAGGTTTGTAGTAAAGTATTTATCTCTTTCAAAATAATGGACAAAATTATGTTCGATTGTAGAATCGATTCCAACAGAAATGTTAACGGAAATTGTTGTGCTTGTTTTGTCTAATTCTATCATTGATTTATGCAATATTCGGTTAAGTAGCAAGGCATTTATGAAGCTTCGAAGAAGGACAAAAACATATATCGATGAAGAATATTAGTATCACTCCATGGACTGAAGTTGAGAAACGTTTTCAAAAAAGATGTGAAACTAGTATTAATTCTGAAGCATTATATAGAACATGCATCTATGTTTATTTTAGTGGGAAGAACTCGGGATCCGGTCTGCATTGATTGAAGGAAGCAACTGATAATGGCAATATTAAAGCCTTTTATGTGTATGGCATGTTTCAATCATGTTCTGGGATTGAAGAAGAAAGAGAAGGACTTAGGGTGTTGAAAGCTTTCAGTCCCACCAATTATAAGAAAATAATTTTAGAATGTATGTATTCAGAGATTTGAAGGTTTGTGGGCTTAATTTTGTGGTTCCTCAACAATATTGAGTTTGTGGTCCAAAACTAATCAGATGCAACTGTGATAAGTATGGTCCTTGTAACTCAGTCGAACGAGGTTGGCAACAAAGGGGCAACCTCTGCACTTGTTATGGTTCTTATTTTTGGGAACATGAAGCAAAGTTAGTTTGTAAAATGTTAGATCCTTTTCAGTTGTTTTAATTTTAAAAAAGGGGTTTTTTTATATTTTTTTCCACTGCCACATCATGAGCAAGCAACAATTACTAGTAATATAAAAAAGGGTTAATTATTCTATTCATACATGAACTATACCTGATTCTCAGTTTCATATACAAAATTTAAAAATTCTCGATTAACTACATAATGTTTTCTGACATTAATGGGTATACCCATTTCCGTCACGAAAGATGAAGTGGAACCCTCTTACCTAGAACAAACTGATACGTGGCACTTAAAAAAACATGATTTTATTTTTAGGTAAATTACATCATTAATTATTCAACTATCTTCTCACTCTTATTTTAGTGACTAAAGTTTAATTTTTTTAATTTAATCACTACAGCCAACAGCGCGACCACTAAAGCTGGAAGTGCCGCCGAAGCCAGCGTGGAAGAGGATACACTGGCACCTTTTCTCTTCTATAAGTCGCCAGCTCTTGCACTCTCTGTTGATTTAGAATTTTATTTCTATCCCAATAATTATCTTTATTTGTTCTTTACAGACAATCATGATGAAAATTAAGACCCTCAGGAGTGGTAGAGTCAGAAGAGCGTTAGAAAAACGAGCTCCAAAGCTCGTTAGTGTTTCAGAAATTCTTCAGAAATGGAGATTTATGTTAAAAATTGGTTTTTTTTTCACAATCAGCTTGTCTTTTACAGTAACTTCCACTTGATTTGCTTTACAATAACAATAAAAGCAAACCAGAAGATTAAGCAAATACCCCCATCATACATTTCCAGGAAACAACCAAAGTTCCAAAGATTCAATAAGCTAAATCAAGAAAAACACTAACTCATCAAAATCGAATGAGAGAAAAAAACCCACAAATCTGAACACAACACCAAGCAAGATTGAGCAAGCTAACGAGCCAAAGGCAACCATAATAAGAGATCATGATATAAGACCTTCCATGAGAGAGCTTTTGAAAGTTCTTTTTATCTTGAAACCCCAAACAAAGAACAAAGAGAAGAGAAGGAATGATAAGAGATAGGTTATGAAAAAATCCATGACATTCGAAGAGCCATACATACAACCCATATGATGCAGAATAATTGTTAGTTCTTTGAGGAAATAGGGATCTGTGATGCTTTCAAGAGACTGCATATTTTGATTGGTTTAATTTCATAAGGAAAATGGGAACGCTATAAATCTAAAAGCCTGAAGATTTGAAGCTTTAGATTTTCATGAGTTTGTTTTATAATTTTGAAGGGTTTGATTAAATTTGTTTTGTTTATCGAAACACGGAATTAGATTGCTGAGAACCTTTCTCTTCTCAAGCTTATTAAACACTTCATTAATAAAAGTAATTTAAACTTTGAGTTATTAATATATTAATAAAATAAATTTGAGTTATTAATAAAATATTAATAAAATAAATTTGAGTTATTAATAAAATATTAATAAAATAAATTTGAGTTATTAATAAAATATTAATAAAATAAATTTGAGTTATTAATAAAATATTAATAAAATAAATTTGAGTTATTAATAGATGCCATGTAATAAAAATTAATAAAATAAATTTGAGTTATTAAAATAAGAGCAATCCTATAGTTTAATAATTAAATTTAAAAAAAATAAACTTTAATGACTAAAATAAGTGTGAGAAGATAGTTGAGTGATGAATAGTGTAATTTACCTAAAAATTAAAAAAAAAACATTTTTTAATATGCCACATGTCTTGGTTATAGGGTTCCCCGTCACGTTCTATGACAAAAGTGGGTGAACCCGTTAACTGCAGAAAACATTATGTAATTAATCGATAATTTTTAAATTTTATGTATGAAACTGAGAATCGGGTATAGTTCATGTATGAATGGAGTAATTAACCCTATAAAAAATAGAATAGTGTATTATTAAAGTTTTTAGTAATAAAGTAGTCCAAACATATAATGTTAGTAAAGTATTTAGTATTAGAGTACTCTAAACCTATAATGTTATACTTGTAAACTCGTTTTGTTAAATGTTACATAATAAATACAATTTTTAGAATATAATATAAACAGTTTAGAATTGAATAAATGTGCATCCTATATACTTTTAAACCAATTTTGTTATATTTTATATTAAAATAAATAAAAATTGTTAACATATAACGTAAATTGTTTATGCAAATAAAAAAATTGTCACTTATAATGTTAGAGTTATACACATGTGATAAGTGGTTAATTTAGTTATTATTTTACTTTTAAATTACTCTTTAATCATTGATTTTTGTGTCTTGTTTGTTCATTTTAATTCATTTTCTATACATGACGTAAGATTCTGGAAATTGTACAAAAATGACACAATTCTGTAGTTTTTTTTCATTTTCGGAATCAAAGTTGGCTGGAATTCGGATTTGAATTAAACTCAAGTTTAGAATAATATTTTCAACATTTTATTTTATCTTTGTATTTTAGTTTAAATAGGTTTTAGTATTTTAATTAAGTTTTAGGATATTATTTTTATATTTTATCTTTGTTTTAGGTATTTTAGTTTAAATAGGTTTTAGTATTTTAATTAAGAGATAGAGTATTATATTATTTTTAGGTATTTTAGTTTTAAGTGTTTTAATTAGGATTTAAGATAATTTAGCTTGTTTTTAGGAATTTGAAGGCTATAAATACCCTCTAAGGGTGTGCCTAGAAACATATCTCTCTCATTTGAGAATAAAATCTTTTTTTTCTCTCTAGCTTTCTCTCTATTTTTTGCATACTTTTCTATTATGCTAAGTATGACTTTGGTTATGCTTAGCTAATTCTCTTTCAAGCCGAATTGTAAGGTACTTAAATCGATTCGGATTTTCTCTATGTTTTCTGAGCTTACTTTTCAAATCAAAACGATTTCGACATTGGTTCGGATATTGTTATGTTAACGTTTGAAAAAGGATTTGCTTATTGAAGCATATTCAACTTCCCGAGAACACACTTAGCAAAATTGTTTGCTAAGAGGAAACTGAGATCGGAATCAGTTGTTATTGAAACGACACAATCCGAGTTAGCAGCGAAGAATTGTTCTTGTAAGCTGACGTGAATCTTGAAGTAAAAATCTGTTTCGATGATCCGAGGAATTTGAGGCGAAGCTGAAGTCTGAGGCTACTTTCACAATAAGTTTCCCATTATCTCAATCTCTTTAATTTGTTTATTTAATTCTTTTTTTTATTTTAAAAACAACTTTTAAAAATCCCCCTTTTATATTTATTACTATTAATATTTATTATTATATATTTATTTTATTTATTTTATTTTAATATATCTTTTCAACTTCATCTGGAATTCTATCTTCTTCTCAAATCAAGAAAGAGTTTTATTAAATCAGAAACACCACAGTCCCTGTGGATTGACCCTGCCTCTATATTACTTTTCCCTTTTTATTTATTAAGAAGCTAGGAATTACTTTGACAGCAAAATGACGGTTATCAAATTGGCGTCGTTGCCGGGGACTTACGGTAAGTATTGATTTATTTTTCTAGTTTTTGATTTATAACCAGAAGAAACCCAAGTAAATTAGTAGATCTAGATCAAAAGATCGAAGCATGAGCATGAAGAATCCACACACAAACGCTTCGAGAAAAGAGAAAAAGACAAGAAGAACAAGAGAAGAAATCAGAAACATAATCAAATCCAGACTCTGAAGCAGACACTTACAACATTTCGATGGCAGAAGAAGAACAAACGATCCGAGAGCTAGCCACAGCTCCTGTCACTCAGACGCCACTATGCATTAATTTTCCTAGTGGCGGGACTCCATTTCAATTAAAGATGGGACTCATTCATGTTCTTCCCACCTTCCATGGCTTTCCCACTGAAGATCTGAACAAACACTTGTTGGAATTCAACATGGTTTGCACTAGCATGAAACCACAGGGAGTTACCGATGATCAAATTAAATTGAGAGATTTCCCTTTCTCTTTAGCCGACTTGGCTAAAGATTGGTTATTTTATCTACCTCCAAATTCAGTTAATTCATGGGCTGACATGAATTGAATTTTTCTTGACAGGTTCTTTCCAGCAGCTAAAGCAAGCGAGTTACGAAGGAGCATTCTTTTCATTCAATAAAAGAGAGAAGAAACTATTTATGACTATTGGGAGCGATTTAAAAAGCTTTACGCATGTTGTCCACAACACGGATTAAGTGAGCAAAAGTTACTTCAATACTTTTATGAAAGTCTTTTGCCAATGGAAATGAAAATGGTGGATACCGCCAGTGGAGGAGCATTAGTCAACATGACCCCAACAACAGCAAGGGAATTGATTTCAACCATGACAGCCAACTCTCAACAGTTTTCAAGTGAACCCAGCCGACGGGTTCACGAGATAAGTATATTTTCCCCTGAAAATAAGTTAGATAAATTAATTGAAGTAGTTAATTCACTTGTTGCAGCAAAATCTGGAGCAACAAGAGCATGTAGGATATGCACAAAGCTAGACTATCCGACGAATTGTTGCCCGCTGATATAAGAAGGAGGATGGCGAGACCACCCAAACTTTAGCTATGCGGAAAATCAAATACCATCATTGAAGGAACTCATAGGGAAGTTAGCAATTTCACAAGAAAAGTTCGTTGCATCCTAGGAAAAATCCCAAAGCCAAACCAAAACACATCTTCAAGAGTTAGATAACCAAGTAACCTGACTAGCTCAAACTATGGGAATATTGGAATCACAAGGAAGACTAACTTCTCAAATGGAGTTAAATCCGAGAAAAAAAGTTAGTGCCATCACACTCCGAAGTGGAACAGTTATCTCACCCGAAGTTCCAGCAGAAAAAGTCACACATCAAGAAGAACAAGCAGACACGCCACCTTCAGAAATACAAGGTACATCTGACTGACATCCTTCTCTTTCTTCTCATATAATCGTGCTACCACCCTTCCCATCAAGGTTGATGAACCGTGATAAAAGAGCTGAAGAAAACGAGATCTTAGAGGTGTTCCAAAAAGTTCAAGTCAACATACCTCTTCTTGAAGTAATTCGACAAGTACCAAGGTATGCTCGATTTTTAAAAGAACTTTGCACTACAAATAGAAAACTAATGGGGCACGAAAAGGTAAATTTGGGAGAATATGTCTCTGTAAGTTTTCAACGAAAACTCCCACCAAAGATGAATGATCAAGTTATGTTCACTATACCTTGCAAAATAGGTGATTTTAAAATTAAACGTGCAATGTGTGACTTAGGAGCTTCAATCATTGTTATGCCATTATCTATTTATAAAATGATTACTAACGAGCCTTTGAAGGAAACGGGAGTAACCATACAGTTGGTTGATCGGTCTGTGATCTATACAGTGGGAATGATGGAAAATGTCTTCGTGAAGGTCGATGTATTATTTTTTCCTGCAGATTTCTATGCCATTGACATGGAACATGATAGGTCGAATACTTATTCCGAAGTACTCTTAGGCCGGCCTTTCCTAAGAATCGCACATACAAAGATCGATGTTAGAAGTGGCATACTAACAATGGAATTTGATGGCGAGATAATTGAATTTGATGTTAACAAAGCAATGAAATGCCCTAATCATATTGAAAGAATTAATTATGTTGATGTTATAGATCCTTTAATTGATGAATATATTGAATCTAATTTTTCTTATGAACTTTTTAAGGATCCTGAACTTTGCCACGAAGAGGAAGAAAGGGAGCTTGAAAATATTAATTCAATCAATTCTGATTTATATTTATATTCCTCTAAAACTAAAATTTTACCTTATGTTTTGCAGGCACCTGAGGTAAAATTGAAGCAATTACCAGAGCATTTGAAATATGTCTTTTTGGGCGAAAATGAAACTTTGCCAGTGATCATCTCAAGTAAATTATCTGAAAGAGAAGAGGAAGCTTTGGCAGCAGTATTGCACTCTAAACAAAGGCCATAGGATGGACCATTTCCGACATTAAAAGATTAAGTCCCTCGACTTGCATGCATAAGATCAAAGTCGAAGAAGTAGCAAAGCTATCACATGAAGGACAGCACCGATTAAATCCATCGATGATGGAATTAGTAAATAAAGAAATTCAGAAACTCGTTGATGCTGACATAATCTATCCAATTTCGGATAGTAATTGGGTAAGTCCGATTCATGTGGTTCCCAAGAAAACGGGAGTCACAGTGGTCGAAAATCAAGAAGGGGAGTTAGTGCAAACAAGAGTTCAAAATGGATGGCGAGTTTGTATTGATTACAGGAAGTTGAACTCTCTTACTCAAAAAGATCATTTTCCTCTTCTTTTTATAGATCAAATTATTGAAAGATTAACTGGGAAAACTCATTATTATTGCCATGATGGGTTTTCAGGTTTTTTCCAAATCCTAGTGGCGCCAGAGGATCAAGAAAAAATGACTTTTACTTGTCCCTTCGGTACATTTGCATATAGACAAATGCTCTTTGGTATTTGTAACACACCCCCATCTTCCAAAGATGTATGTTAAGTATATTTTCTGACTATTTGGAGAAGGGCATCGAAGTCTTTATAGATGACTTCACGGTTTATGGTAACTCTTTTGATGAATGTCTTGATAATTTAACTAATGTGCTTAAAAGATGCTTAGATTATAACATTGTTTTGAACTATGAAAAATTTCATTTTATGGTTGATAAAGGGTTAGTTTTAGGTCATATTGTTTCCTCAAAAGGGATTGCGGTTGATAAAGCTAAAACAGATGTTATACACTCACTTCCTTACCCCACAACTGTGAGGAAAATTCGTTCTTTTCTTGGACATGCAAGATTTTACTGCAAGTTTATTAAGGACTTTTCGAAGATAACACAACCTTTATGCAATCTACTTCAAAAGGATCAAGACTTTGACTTTATTTCAAAATGCAAGGAGTCTTTCGATTCATTAAAGGAAAAGCTTATTTCAGCTCCAATTGTTCAGCCGCCAGATTGGAATCATCCCTTTGAACTTATGTGTGACGCATCGGACACTAGCGTTAGAGCCATTCTCGGCCAAAAAATAGGGAAAGAGCCACATGTCATAGCCTACGCGTCCCAAACTTTGGACTCATCTCAGAAAAATTATTCAACAACGGAAAAAAAACTTTTTGCTATAATTTTTGCTTTAGAAAAATTTAGATCCTATTTGCTTGGTACTAAAATTATTGTTTTTTTGATCATGCAGCTATAAGGTATTTGATGAGCAAAAAGGAAACAAAACTGAGGCTTATCCGGTAGATCCTGCTTTTACAGGAATTTAACTAGGAAATCAAAGATAAAAAGGGATGCGAAAATCTGGTAGCATATCACCTGAGTCGAATTCCCCTTTCCACATCCGAACCACCACTTAGAGAAGAATTTCCAAAAGAAAAACTGATTTTGGCGCAAAGCATAACTCCATGGTTTACAGACATGGTTAATTATTTGGCCACAGGTAAGTTACCATTAGATTTGTCGAGAGCTAAAATCAATTGAATTAAGCGAGAATCCCGATACTATATTTGGGACGATCCTTATTTATGAAAGCATTGCTCGAATCAGGTAATTAGATGATGTATTGCCGAAAGTGAGGTAAACTCAATTTTACAATTTTGTCATTCTTACTCTTGCGGTGGTCATTTTGGGCCAAAACGTACAGCTCATAAAATTCTTGAATGCAGTTTCTATTGGCCTAACATCTTTCGGGATTCTTAACTATTTTGTAAAACTTGTGAAAGATGTCAACGTACTGGTAATTTAAGTCGTAGGAATGAAATGTCGCTTAATTCCATTATGATATTATATTAAGCATGTGCTAGATTTAATTAACATTAAAATATCAAATATGATGAAGCATCTTCAGCTTCTTCTTCATCCAAGACCGACACCCCCAAGCTTGCAAGGTAGGTATTATTGTTTTGAATTTTGAAGTAATCTTGTTGAGAATTAGACTTGAGTGTGATTAGGAAAAATGTTCTACGTTCAATTTTCTACATTTTGACATTAATATTACTAGGGTTTCATGTTCAAGTTCATCTTGAGTTGATGAAGGGGATTTTGATTCTTGTGTTTTATGGGTTTTGAAGAGTTAAGTGATTTTAAAGAATTGATTGTAAGAATTGATGAAGAACCTAAGAATGAAGTTAAAGAAAACAGTTTGGATTTTGAATCTGGCAGTAGGTTCAAAAATTCACCATAAATTATATAAAAATAATTTTGATGTTATTTTATATATTGTGTTCATATATCGATCTAGTTTTGTTTAAAATAAACGAGGATCAATTTCAAGGTGTATACAAAAATATATGAATTTTTAACCAATGAAATGTCAGAAAAATCGGACAGCGGATTCTGCAAAACAGATTCTGTTGATCAACTTTGAAAATTCACCATAAATTTTACATAATGAATTAGAATGAGTTCTTTATATGGATAGATTCTTATTCGAGTCTAATTTTCAAAGGAATTAACGGAATTGAATTCCAGTGTGTATATCAATACAGAATATTGATTCTTTAAAGGTAGTACGAGTTGTCTGAATATGGAAAATTGATGGTTGTTGTGTAAGTGTTGTATAATTGATGTACTATGCTGGAATTATTGGTATTAAGAATCTAAGTGGTAAAATGGTAGAGGACCATTTTGGGTAAATTGGAAAAGTTGGTTACAAGGTTAAAAGGAATTATTAAGAGTTAAGTATTTTGATAGATAATGAGTATCAAAAATATTATGGAGTTATTTGGGATATGTTTATGTTAGTACAATACTAACATATGTATTATTATGAATTTGTGAATTATACAAATTATGATTGATTTGCGATTGAAGCAAATCAAGAGGGTTTATTGTGGAACAATAGTGATGCTCATATTTTGGAAAATTATAAAGTGTCAAGGTGAGTGCAATACATGCATGAAATTATACATGGATGTTTTATACATCATCAGGAAGACTTGCGATAAGTCGACCTTGTTTTATCAGCATGATATTATACCATATTTTTATAAATTGATATGACATTGATATGTCATAGTATGAAATTATAATGCTTTGATTTTGGAAAATGTGATAATTTACCATGAATGTTATTTCGGGTATGAACTTCCCAATGTTAAATTATGATAATATACTTTGTCATGGATGGATCGAATAAAATAGACTATATGCCCAAGTAAGTCATTGAGGGACAGTGTATAGTTGGCATGCCATAGAGTATAGCAGTTGCAGGTTTATAATACACTTCGGTGTATATGGTGGGCACGACCTTATGTGTAATACACTTCGGTGTATATGGTGGGCACGACCTTATGTGTAGCACTACGGTGCAAATATTACTCGAATACCCAGGGTCCTCAGGGTTGTGTATTGGGCTATTGTCTATGGTTTTATAGATTATTGGTTAATAAATGGTAAACATGAAATTAAGCTTACGAGCTTAAGGAAATAATGGCAAGTATATTGGTAAGGAATTTTATACTCAGTTATATTATTTTGATCATGGTAAAATATTGGATATGCTGATAATATGATTTTAAGGTATTTGGTTTTTATAATGAAATTATGCATGAATTATATTTCACTGTTTATTGTTTTAATTGCCTCACTAAGTATATACTTAGCATGTGATGATTTTCACGCGTAGGTAAAAAGCCAGTAATGGAATAAAGAGTTTAAAGCGTCATCAAAGATCGAGAAGTATATTTCAATATCAGTAAGACATCCTAAGTTGTAATGTTGATTTTATTAGTGGCATGTAATTATAAATGTTTTATTTGTTTTGTTAAACAAATTTAGAAACGAAATGGAATTTTAATGAATTTATATGTATTTTCGAAAGTTACTGTAGCATGAACAGTAACCACGGTTTTAAACAAAATTTCCAGAATGATTTTGGGGTACCGATTCCCCAGTGTTCATCGCCACTGTTCACTATTACTGTTCACGGGGGTATTGTTCACTATTCATAAAAAATCTTATTAATTAAATTGGTCATAATGAAACTTTATTTTTATGATATGATATTTTTATAATATCAGTTATCATTTTAAGCAAATAAATTTTAAATCGCTTTTGAATTGGAAAATGGTTTTAGAAATTCGGGTGACATCTATAATTTGTATAGGTATAATTATACGGGTTATGGGTGTTACACTTATTGGGTCGTTAAACAATGTAACATGGACATGAATGCAATTGGTGAAGCTTGGAAATTACACATTCAAGAACTTGAGGAAATCCGAAGAAATTCCTATGATAACGCTCAGATATTTAAAGAAAAAACAAAAAAAATCACGATAGTAGAATTTCTTTTAAAACTTTTTTTGTCGGTCAAAAGATTTTATTATTTAACTCCAAATTTAAATTTTTTGCATGAAATCTTAAATCAAAATGGCTCGGACCGTTTACAGTTACTCAAGTATTTCCTCACGGTACTGTTGAAATTGAAGATAACTCAGGAGTACGATTTAAAGTTAATGGTCAAAGATTGAAGCCATATTATGAATATGCTCCGGTTGGTCTAATCGAAGAAATCAATTTAGATGAACCCACGCTTTGAAAAATCAAGTCGTCGAGCTAACGACGTTAAACAAAAGTGCTTGATGAGAGGCAACCCATTTTGTTATATTTTTGTTTTTATTTTCGTTTTATTTTTAGTGAACTTTATTTCATTCTATTTATTTTATTTTGAGTAATTTTATTTTATTTTTCTCTGAACAGATCCAAATTCTGATCGAATATTTCTTACCTTCGCCCGGGCTCGTCTCGACTTGACCATGGTCACGGTCGCCACTAGATCGGGGAGTATTCCTTTTCCTCTCTTTGATTTTAAATTTGATATACATTTTGGGACAAAACGGAAAAGTGAGGGGGTGATAAGCATGTGTCAAATTTTTCCTTAACTTGTTTAATTGTTTGAAATTGAGTTATTCTGATGTTGATATGTTGGGATCGTTGGTTGCTAGTCTTGAATTTCGCTTTATACTCTTGTTTCTTTTTTGGATTATGACCATGTTTTTGATCGAATTTAATTTGCATGATTGGTGATTGATATAGCTAGTGAATTTTTGTTGAGTATTGATATCTCATGCTTTTTTCGATAGAGATGAACTTGACTCAATGCATATAAACTTTTCTTGTGAGATTTGAGTCTAACGAGCATACATTTTCTTTCTTGCTCATTGTTTGACTTGTGTGTGCCGAAATAATTAAGATATTCTAGAACTTGTAATCACAATGCATATCGAGACTACATATTGAACGTAATGTTTTAATGTGATAGTGGCACCTAGGATAAACCCACTTTTCCCAAAAAGGCCTACCCATTTATATATCCACTAGTGAACCATGTTTGAGCCTATTTCCCTTTCTTTGTTTTACACCTCATAATTAAACCCGAAGCCTTTCTTTTTATTTTTCTTCTCTTTTCACACCCTACTGAGACTTGAGATCTTGTATCATTGTTGTTCCACGAAAACAAAAAAAAAGTTGTTCACTATTTCGAACAGCAAAAAAAGAAGAAAAAAATATCTTTTGTTAAAAAAAACCAAAAAAAGGGGGAAGGAAAAATCGATCGCTTCAATTGTCTTTCATCTATTTCTTTTTCCTTATTTGTTCTTCATTGTGCTTCATGTTAATTCGTGGATTGTTCTTAATTATTTTGATATCTTGTTTCGGTATTTTAAACCTTTCTTTTCGGTCTTTCCCTACCCTAACCTAAGCCCCATTACACCTTGTTCAAAGACCCCTTTATTATTATATTATGTTCATTTTTCGTAGTGGAGACTTGATTGGATTCCAAGCTTATGGTAATATTTTGGTTAGTTTCGGTTTGAGCGATTTCATTTACCCAAACACTTTGAGCGGATATGTGTGAATCTTTATGAGGTATTGAGTCATGTTTCATTGAAATTGGCAATTAATTGGGATATCTTGCTTACTTTAAATTTTCTTGGTTATGTCTTTGCTTGATTGTAACTTGAATTTGGAAAATGTCATGGACTTAATTCGATTGGAAGTTTGAGGAATAAATTGAAATTGAAGATAAGAACTTATGATTTTGATATTTTAATTGAGGAATGCTTGAGGACAAACATTGAATAAGTGAGGGAGATTTTGATAAGTGCTTAATTTAGTTAATATTTTACTTTTAAATTAATCCTTAATCATTGATTTTTGTGGCTTATTTGTTCATTATAATTCATTTTCTGTACATGACGTAAGATTCTGAAAATTGCACAAAAAGGACACAATTATGCTGTTTTTTCATTTTCGGAATCAAAGCTGGCTGGAATTCGGATTTGAATTAAACTCAAATTTAGAATAATATTTTAAACATTATATTTTATCTTTGTATTTTAGTTTAAATAGGTTTTAGTATTTTAATTAAGTTTTAGGATATTATTTTTATATTTTATCTTTGTTTTAGATATTTTAGTTTAAATAGGTTTTAGTATTTTAATTAGGATTTAGAATATTATATTATTTTTTAGGTATTTTAGTTTAAATAGTTTTAAGTGTTTTAATTGGGATTTAAGATGTTTTAGCTTGTTTTTAGGAATTTGAAGGTTATAAATACCCTCTAAGGGTGAGCTTAGAAACATATCTCTCTCATTTGAGAATAAAATCTTCTTTTTCTCTCTAGCTTTCTCTCTATTTTTCGCATACTTTTCTATTATGCTAAGTATGACTTTGGTTATGTGTAGCTAATTCTCTTTCAAGCCGAAGGCTAAAGTGAAGGCTCAATTCCAAACGTGAGAATTGTAGGGTACTTAAATCGCTTCAGATTTTCTCTCTATTTTCTGAGCTTACTTTTCAAATCAAAATGATTTCGACATTGGTCCGGATATTGTTATGGTTAACGTTTGAAGAAGGATTTGCTTATTGAAGCATATTCAACTTCCCGAAAACACACTTAGCAAAATTGTTTCCTAAGAGGAAACTGAGATCGGAATCAGTTATTATTGAAAAGACACAATCCGAATTAGCATTGAATAATTGTTCTTGTAAGCTGACGTGAATCTTGAAGTAAAAATCTGTTTTGATGATCCGAAGAATTTGAGGCGAAGCTGAAGTCTGAGGTTGTTTTCACAATAAGTTTCTCTTTATCTCAATCTCTCTAATTTGTTTATTTAATTATTTTTCTTTTATTTAATTCTTTTTTTTATTTTAAAAATAACTTTTAAAAATCCCCTTTTATATTTATTACTATTAATATTTATTATTATATTATTTTTCCTTTTTTATTTATTTTATTTTAATATATCTTTTCAACTTCATCTGGAATTCTATCTTTTTCTCAAATCAAGAAAGAGTTTTATTAAATCAGAAACACCACAGTCCCTGTGGATCGACCTTGTTTCTCTATACTACATTTTCCTTTTTATTTATTAAGAATCCAATAATTATTTTGATAGCAAAACGAATGTTATCAACATGTTTTAATGTTAGAGTTATAAACATGTTGATTTGTACCGTTTAATAATAAAAATGATTTGAAACAAATAATTGTAATAGTTGGAAAATAAAAGAAGGCTCAACCTAAAATTTTATACGTGTAAACATGTTTTATTAGACATTTTTTATAATAAAAAAGGTTTATTACATATATTGTTTAAAATTTTATTTCCCTCACTAAAACATAAATAAATAAACCTGATTATAGGGTAACTTCTTGTTTTTTCCCCGGACTCCATTCCATTTCATTTTGAATATTGGTTTGAATCAATAGGTTAAAGGATTTCATCGTCGTATTCGTAAAACTAAAATGGAAGGATGTTTCCAGAAATTTTCTGCGATTGTGGGAAGAAGGTTGTCATCCGTACTTCCAAAAAAGAATCAAGCAAAGGCCAGCGATTCTTTGGTTGCCCAAATTGGTTCCAGGTTTATGAATTTTCATCGAATAATGAAATGTTATTACGTCGTTAAATTTTGTATTAAGGTTACATCATCTTTGTTTGTTTTTGTTGTAATGACTTTATTAAATAGGATGCAAGAGGATGGATGTACCTTCTTTCGGTGAGTTAGTGAAGGTGTTGTAGAGAAAAATGTGAAGGACATTATTATCGAAGTTATGGGTGAAAATAACATGTTGTTACGAGAGAATCGAGAGTTTAAGGTTGCTCAAGTACTGCTGAAATGCAAAAGAGAATGTTGTGTAAATGATGGTTCAAAATTGTTAGAGGTGGAGGAGAAGTTGAGGAGACCAAGTGTGAAGCTGGTATGTACAAGTTTGTGATATTGTGTTTATTGTTATTTTTTTGGTCCATTGTTTTTCAGGATGTGTGTCCCCGCCGTGTAAGTGATACATTAGAGATGTGAAGTACTTGTTTTTTATGGATGGGTATTCAAACAATGTGTTCCGATGTAGAAAAGAATACATTCAGTTTTTAATGGTACGTCTCTGTTGTTCTAGTATCTACTTTCATATATGGATGCGTGTAAAAATGCAACAATGTGTGTGTGTATGTATCGATTGTAATAGAGAAATTATCGATACATTTTAAGCAAACATTATTCTTTAATGTTACATTTATCGGTACATTTTACCGACAACCTATTACCTAACAATATGTCGTGTAAGACAAATAGCAAATGTAAATTGGAACAAATTATTTTACATGTATGCGCTTCGCTGAGATAAGAAAACATTTCGAAATAAAAAAAAATGTAGTTTATGAAATGTGATAGCTAATCCGTGCGTTTAGATATATACACACTTTTTCTTGTTTACCGTATGCCAGTATGCAACTTCATTATAATGTATGGTGAATGGCTGAGCTTGGAGTAGTCACCATCTAAAAAAATAGCAGGGACTTATTCCTTATATAAGGTATGCTCTTTTGATGGCATGATTTCCAGCATTGATATTGGCACAAGTATGCCAAATAGTTGTGCTAGTTTCGTGCCACCAGAGGAGGATCTCTTTATATGCAGTAGTCGCGTTCATGGCACCTGATGAGGAAGGCATACATGTACAAGAAAAAGAGGGTAAGGGAAAACTGAGAAGCATTATTGTGAAGAGAACATAGATGGAAGTTGTGTATTTAGAGAGTTTAGGGTCCACAATAAATTAAGAAGAAGGCGTAACTTAAAATGTTTACCAGGGAATCTAATTTTTTTTACGTTTTCATAATATTAAGGTTTTTTCCTATAATATAATAAGCTGGAATCCTGGGTTGTTTCACGATGTCATAATATTAAAGGTTTTATCCTATAATAACTGGGAAACTTGGCTTGTCTTACGTTTTCGCAATAATAAGGGTTTATCCTATAAGACATTAACTTAACATTACAAAAAGGCGCAAACTATAATGTCTTGTGGACAGCCTGGTTCGCCATACGTTTTTCACTTTAATCATATTTTATCTTATAAGGTAATAAGTTATCAGTACAAAAAGATACAACTGATAAATTATGTTGGAAACCCTTTTGTTTTACATTTTCAAAATAGTAATGGTTTGATCCTATCAAATTTAACGTAATATTATGCAACCTATAAACTGGAAGGTTTTTTTTTCAATGATATCTCATGATAGACGGTGCCAGTCTATAATAAAGGGTGACTGTGGTTCCGGTCGATACCATCTAATAGAGGGTTCTGGTATATACTATCCAATAGAGGATTCCAGCCTGCATTAATGAACCTTGACAGGCTTTTTGGCGCATGTGTAGTGTGAGTTAAAGTAAGGCTGAACGCAGTTCACGGCGGAGTTAGAAGTTGACAGATAGATGAAGGCAAGGAATCTTGACTGTGATATTTAAGAAGTAACGTGAAAGTAAGAATTTGAGTTGATAGATGACGCATGAAATCTTATCTTAACAATGTTACAGAGATTTCACGGGAAAGTAATAATTTTCAGAGGGGATGAACCTTTATTTTTATGAAAATGGAATATTATCATTTTTTTTAAATGGAATATTATCTATTGAAAATAACCAATCTTAAATTACTGAGCTTGGGTATGTATTTCCTAAACTTGTCATTCTCTGTGCATGTAGGGGAGAGGGAGAAGAAATCGGGTGGAAGGACCCATAAATTCAAATCGTCGAACAAGTTTCGATATTAAGGGTTTTAATTCCGATATTGACTGATTTCACATCTGCAATTAAAATGTTGCAATAACTAAACTTTTTTGTTTTACCTTTTGACGATACAAATGGTAAAAGAAATAATTTACACAATTGATAAAATATTATAGGATTAAACCTGTTTTATCACATATTGATATAGAATAAACAGTTGTGACCAACAATATGATTGTTGCAAATATAATAAGTTGTGATTTCTAATGTTAACTTGTGTATTAATAGAATTGAATGTTCCCATTATCTCAGGCCTCTAAAGAAATCGGGCACAATCTGGAATATTATAATTTTAAAAAATAAAAGCGATTGCACTTAAAGTATTACTAAAGTTTTAGTCGATGGAGTCTTGATGTTCCCTACGATAATCAAATAGGTTAAGAGCACAAAGTATTATAATTAGGTAAAACAGTTACAATTATGTCCTAGTATATCACAATTCTAAATTAAATAGGTTGTAACTTGTAATATCAACTTATGTAATAACATAAAATAGGTGACAATAAAGGAAAGCAAAAGCAGTTGGAATTTATGAATATCGATACTTTGAATATTAGTATCGATAAGTTAAAACAATGAACAAGTGGAAGATTACATCTGTCTCGAAAATATTGATACGTGGTGTGCAATAATCAAATACTTTTTTTTTCTTTTTATTGAAAGTAAAGAAAAAGCTTAAATGTTATGATTACAGTGAGAAACAGGGTTGCATGGAGAGAGTGAAATAAAATGGAAGGACTTATAAAATTTTGATATTATATTTTATAATTTCGATGCCTTTGTGCATAATATTGTTTAAGATAAGTTGGGAGTCGAAAATATCGAAACTTTGATATATTAATATTGATATTTATCTATTTAAATTTAAAATAACAAAAAAGGTCAAAATTGTAAATATTTATACGTTCTAATAATATAGATACTTTTATGTGTTTTATCTTTATAATAATATCGATACCTTTATGTTAACATTGACACCTTTGTGCATAATTATTATAAAATATTCAGGGTTCCAGCCTACAATTGTATAACCTTTATATGGTATTTCTCCCATACATATTGTACGTTAAAGCTGAAGTTGGAGTAAGAATTGATAGATATATGAAGGCAGGGAATCTTTATTGTGATAACTACGAGTCAACAGGAAAGTTAGGGTAAGAAGTTGAGTTGATTCCTGATTGATGAAGCAGGGCGAAAATATTATCTTTACAATAATTTGAGTTGATTGATGGAGCAGGGAATCTTGTCTTTACAATAATTTGAGTTAATTGATGTTCTAATATTTGATTGAATTGTTTGTATGAGCGCAATTGATACTGTTCTAAATGTCGATACTTGCAGCAATGGTGTATTCTGGCAAGAAATATGTTGCAATTTTATTTCTAGAAGACATTGACATATTCTGTTTGATGAATCTAGTGCCATACAATCTTGGAGCAGGTGGAAATACAAAGATGGCGTCGTTAAGCTATAGGTTCCCTATAGGTTCGATTGAACAAGAATCAATGATGGGCTACCTGATCAATAATGCATCGGTTCGTAAAAGGATTTAGACTTACAGAAAGACTTTGGTGCGCTATGTTGAATTGTTTGTTGAATATGTTACAGTTGATATAACACGGTTGATGAAAGAGATTGTTTACGTAACATCCGCCGACTCAACGGACTATGAAGATTGAAATGACGGTTAAAGTGTCAACGGTATGTAGTTCTTCTTTGTACATTTAGTCTTCGTTTTTCTATGTGTTGACGAAAACGGGTAAAGAAAACGAAAGAACACGAGAATTTTACGAGGTTCGGCAATGTGCTTACGTCCTCGGTGCCTAGGCGGCGCTAGAATTTTATTCAATGATATTTTAGGTCTAGGTTACATCTCTTATAATAGAAAACCCTGGTACATAATTACAAAATTAACCTGGTATATTTATGAGCCATACCTAACAAATCTCCACCTTGGCGAATATCCTGCCCCTTGGAAACTTCAATGTGGGTTGGGTTACCTTGCTTCTTTAACAACTCGAAACATTCAACAAGTCCAAGCAATGCTTGAACTTGTCTGTCGTAACTGGCTTGGTAAACATATCAGCGGCATTCTCATCAGTATGTACCTTCTGAAACAAAACCTCTCCAGATGCAACCAACTCTCTGATCTTGTGGAACCTTACATCAATATGTTTAGTTCTAGCACGATACACCTGATTCTTAGCCAAGTGAATAGCACTTTGATTATCACAAAGCAACTGAACTCCACCTTGTTGAACACCCAACTCCTTCACTAAACCAGTAAGCCATAAAGCTTCTTTTGCAGCTTCAGCCGCTGCCATGTATTCAGCTTCAGTTGTAGATAGTGCCACGACAGATTGAACAGTAGACTTCCAGCAAATAGGCCCTCCACCAAGAGTAACACATACCCTGTCGTAGATCTTCTATTATCCAAGTCACCTGCATAATCTGAATCCACATATCCTACAACCAAAGGATTATCCCGCTGACTCCCAAAAACAATTCCATGTCTCACAGTACCCTTTAAGTACCGAAAGATCCACTTGACTGCATCCCAATGTTGCTTACCAGGTTTAGACATGTACTTACAAACTTGACTAACAACATGAGCTAAATCAGGACGAGTACATACCATCGCATACATCAAGCAGCCAACAGCATTAGAATACAGAACCTTTGCCATATTTTCAGCTTCCTTATCTGTCTTAGGGCACTGTTCTGATGAGAGCTTAAAGTGATTCGCCAATGGAGTGCTAACTGGTTTCGCGCTGCTCATCGCAAACCTTTCTAGCATTTTCTCAACATAACCTCGTTGAGATAGCCGCAGTTTCCTTGAGTCTCTGTCCCTGCAAATTTCCATTCCAAGAATTTTCTTTGCAGCACCTAAATCTTTCATATCAAATTCCTGACTCAATAAAGTTTTCAAACCGATAACATCATCCATGTTCTTCGCAACAATCAACATATCATCAACATACAGTAATAGAAAAATAAAAGAACCATCATCAAGGCTCTTAACATAGACACAACAATCATACTCACATCGGTTGTAGCCAATCTTGATCATATAGGAGTCAAACCGTTTATACCACTGTCTCGGAGACTGTTTTAACCCGTACAAAGATTTCTTCAATCTGCAAACTAAATGCTCGTTTCCAGGTTGAGTGAAACCTTCAGGTTGCCGTATGTAGATCCGCTCCTCTAAATCACCATGCAAAAAAGCAGTTTTAACATCCATCTGCTCTAAATGCAAATCCCAACTAGCCACCAATGCAAGTACTGCTCGGATTGAAGTGTGCCTGACCACAGGAGAAAAGATTTCATCATAATCAACTCCTTTTTTGCTGTGAAAAACCCTTCGCTACCAAACGAGCCTTGAACTTCTCCCCCTCTTTTTCTGTTACTGTTGGTTTCTTCTTATACACCCATTTGCAACCAATCGGCTTCTTACCCTCAGGAAAGGGAACTAACTCCCATGTGCGATTGTGATTCAAAGACTCCATCTCCTCAACCATGGCTGCCATCCACTTGTCGTTTTCCTGACTAGTAACGGCATCATGAAAAGTAACTGGATCATCACTGCTAACAGTAAGTGCAAAAGATACCAAGTCTTCAAAACCCAATCTATTCGGAGGCTTTATATTCGTCCGTCTCACCCTGTCTCTGGCGAGACTATAATCCTGCAAATCATCCTTAGTGGAACCACCAGAAGTCGGTTGAGAAGTTTCTGGTTTCTCAATTGGAAACTGCTCGAAATCTACCACTGTCGTGTCTTGCTTCTGCTGCAACATAGACTGTTCATCAAAAACGACATCTCTACTAATCACAACTTTCTTCGCAACTGGATCCCAGAACTTGAATCCTTTGACACCTTTCTTGTAACCCAGAAAAATGCACTCCTTCGATTTTACATCAAGTTAGGATCTCTCATCAGCAGGTACATACACATAAGCAGGACAACCAAAAATCCGTAAGTTATCAAAACTAACATCATGACCAGTCCATACCTCTTCTGCAACTTTCCCAGCCAGCGATGCCCTTGGCGATCTGTTGATAAGGTAACACGCCATGTTAACAGCCTCAGCCCAGAAGTGTTTGGGAAGCCCCGCATTCAACCGCAAACATCTGGCTCTTTCATTCAACGACCTGTTCATTCGTTCCGCAACACCATTCTGTTGTGGTGTCTTGCGCACTGTAAAATGCCTCTGAATCCCATGCTCCTTACAGAATTGTAGGAACTGTGAATCTGTGTACTCCGTACCATTGTCAGACCGCAAACACTTGATTTTTCGTCCTGTTTGGTTTTCTACCTCAGCTTTCCACAGCTTGAACTTCTCAAAAACTTCAGATTTCTGTTTCAAAAAATACACCCAAACTTTCCGTGAAAAATCATCAATAAAAGTAACATAGTACCTAGATCCACCCAAAGACGATGTCGTGGAAGGCCCCCATACATCAGAATGCACATAATCAAGAATCCCTTGAGTTGTGTGCTTCGCAGTCTTGAAACGGACTTTAGTCTGTTTACCAAGAACACAATACTTGCAAAAATCGAGCTTACAGCTTTTGACACCATACAACAAGTTTCTCTTGTGTAATTCTGCCATACCACGTTCACTAAGATGAGCAAGGCGCATATGCCACAATTTTGTCGTATCATCACAGGACTCAACAGAGTGAACTCCACCTGCAACGGTACTCCCTAACAATCTGTAGATATTCCCTGCAGTCATCTTGCCTTTCATCACAGTCAATGCTCCTTTAACAATCCGAATGGTTTCCCTATCCTCGTCAGCCTTAGGGATAAAACCATTCTTGTGCAAAGTGCCCAAGGAAATCAAATTCTTCTTCAAGTCTGGGATATGTCAAACACCACTCAACGTCCGAACGGAGCCATCGTGCATCTTAATTCTGACATCACCAATACCAACAATATTGCAACATCGATCATCACCCAAATAACCGAACCAGAATTAACCGGCCTGTATGTCGAAAACCATTCCCTATTTGGCATGATGTGATAAGAACATCCAGAATCAAGAATCCAAGCATCTGTCAATTGTGTCGTTGAAATAGAAAGCATATCACCCTCACTGCAATCAGAAGTATCATCCTCGACTACGTTCACAGACTTGGATGAGCCATCACGCTTCTCATCAGTCTGCTTTTTCAACTTTGGACAGTCTCGCTTCATATGTCCCGCCTCCTTGCACTTGTAACAGTGAATCGTCTTCTTATCCCTGGATTTGGATCTGGAATTCCGCTTCCCGGACCCTGCCTTCTCTGGCTTCCGTCCACAATCTCGATTACCCTTGACATATAAGCTATCGGCTTGAGAGCTTTCCCCTGCATTCTGCTTCCGCTGGTTGTGAGCCAACAAGGCTGCAGTAATCTCCTCAACGTTGATAGTCTCTTTCCCATATGTAAGAGTAGTCACCATGTGTTCGTAGAGGAAGGCAACGAACACAACAGAATCATCGCTCTGTCTTCATCCTCAATTTTCACATCAAGCCGAGCCAGATCAGAAACGATTTGATTGAAGACATTCACGTGTTGCGCCAAATCGTGATCGTCCTGCATCTTCAGCCCATACAGCCGCTGCTTCAGATACAGTTTTGTCGTTAAGGATTTGGACATAAACTGACTTTCCAACTTCCTCCAAATTTCGTCTGGAGACGATAGATGCATGACGTGATACATGACCTCGTCCGCCAAGCATAATCGTATGGTTCCTGCCGCTCGCTGCTGCAATTCTTCCCAATCTTCCTCATCCATCGACGCCGGCTTTGTAGATCGCAAAGCCTTCAAGATCCCTTGCTGCGCCAATAGATCCTTCACCCTCGTTTGCCATAATCCGAAGTTACCCTGACCATCGAATTTCGCGACTTCGAATTTTGCTCCTGACATCTGATACCAATTGTTGACGAAAACGGGTAAAGAAAACGAAAGAACACGAGAATTTTACGAGGTTCGGCAATGTGCTTACGTCCTCGGTGCCTAGGCGGCGCTAGAATTTTATTCAATGATATTTTAGGTCTAGGTTACATCTCTATTTATAATAGAAAACCCTGGTACATAATTACAAAATTAACCCTGTACCGTACCGAGGAGGCTACGGCCCCGCACCCCCAACCCACATAATTTGTAACCCCACAACGGGACTTTCTTTGTAAGGACAGTTGATGTTCGCTTCGCTCACTCCGCTCCATCTCCTGTCCTCTTTACTGGTATATTTATGAGCCATACCTAACACTATGAACATTGTTGTTTCCGTCTATGTACTTGTCCTAGTCTTCTCAATTATAGCAGAATGTACTGAACGGGTTGGAATCCTCCTCATGTAGAAAGACATCCTTCACAGATCCAATCCCACACCTTTTGCCTCACAATTATGGACATGCAATATCTTTGAAATGGCGATAAGCAAATCATAATAGACATGAGAAGTACTCCTACAATTTCCCGCCTTTTTCTGTGAACATATTCAAATGATCTAGTTAAGATTAGACGCCGGCGTTGAATGTATGAAGTACAAAATGTAACATGAACGCTATAATTTTACATAACGAATTGTCCATTGAAGATCCAGCAAATGAAGCCCTAGGGTTTCACAACCCTAGGTTTATATCCCAACCGTCGCCTCCAAGCTTCAAGAACATCCACGCGGCGCCACCTCTGCCTCCAGTCGCCTTGCCGACGCTTCAGTGCCACGATGACGCCAACAGAATACTCCAGAAGCTCTGCTGTAACAATATCATTCGCCCACGTCAAGCTCTATGGTGAGTCACCACCATAGCTATGGTGACTCACCGAACTCGACCCTCTATTATCCTATCCGAGGAGTACACTGTGGTGGCTATAAAAGCAACCACCGAACCTGCAAAGAAAGAGGACGGAGACAGCAACCAACAGACCAGAGAGAGCAACGAAGAGATACCGAACAGACAACAGAAAACAGAGAAAAAAATAACAACAACCCTCAGCAGCAAACAAAACAGAAAGAAAGAAAGTAGAAAGAACTTACCAAGGAAACCACGCGGTGACCGGAGACGCTACGTGCCGACGAAATATTCGAAATACCCGAAGGAATTTCTCTAGATCTGCTCCGATCAAGAGTTTTTTAGGGTAAACCAAGGCCAGATTCAGCCTTGGGAGGTTCTAGGCTTTATTTTGGGGTCTTTATGTAAAATCCGACCACTGTATATGGTGGCCGACGGCGGTGGTTACCACCGGAGCACGGTGGTCAGCATCTCTGAATTTCCCTCAGGCGAGGGAAGCTGGAGAGAAACGAGAGAGATGATGTATCTCTCTCCAGAAGAGAGAGAATAAGAAAAGAGATAATGAGAGGCTTGGAGCCTTTCTCAGCCGATTTAGGGGTATATAAATCCCTCCCCAAACGACTCCGTTTTGGGGAGGGACCCCTGCGTAATTTCTCACGTAGGTAAACCATGCCCGCTAACCTCCAGGTTTTGTAAACTTTCATTTTGGTCATTAAATTTAATTTTTATACGTTTTAATTATATCTTTGAATTTTAGTTTATTATAAATTAGTCACTTATATGTGTTTCTATATATATTAGGGTAAATACAACATTTAGTCCTTAAAATTTTTAATTATTATTATTGTAATCATGAATAGTTTATTATGGTTAATTTACACTCCTAATATCTATATTATATGATAATTCTAATTATGTCCATTAATTGTTTATATTTTATAATTTGATCATCAATTTTTATATAATTTTCATTTTAACCATAAGTTTTATTATTTTAAACTTATATATTTTAGTTTTATAATTTTAATTTCTTTTATTTTAATCATTATTTATTTTCAATATTTTATTATTACTTTTAATATATTTAAATTATTATTTCATTTATATTATTTATTATTATTTAGTTATATATATACACAATAAATAATATTTATTTATTTTATTTGTTTTCCACTAAATAAAAATCCTATTTATGAACTATATATATTTTATTATTATTTTAAGAAAATGTTTTAGTCATTTATTTATTTTTAAATATCAAAGAAAAGAGCTGTCTTAAAGCACCTAGAAGACCTTTTCTGATATTCTTAAATAAATAAATGTCCTATTTACAAAACTCTCTATATATATATATATATATATATATATATATATATATATTTAATATTCTTCCTTAAAATTATCTGATTAAAATATGACATAACAGAATTATTAATTAAATATATCTTTGAATTTTTAAAATTCTAACAAATATAGACAATTTATAATTAATAAAGTACCAATTTTGGGCGTTGTAGGGGTGTTAATCCTTCCCTAAACGTAATCGATCACGAATCCCTTTTTATTTATAAAAAGAATGATTTTTTTTGTTAAAACGCATATCAGTTTATCTTTTAATTGATGTTTTCTTAAAAACTCTTTTAAATGATATTTTTTAGGTATTCGACCTACCTGACCCAAAAGGCCGATGGCGACTCCCAAAATATTTTTTCAAAAATCATTTTTTATCCACATTATTTTTCTCGCTAAGTAAAAAATTCCTGCCCGGGCGAAAACCGGTTACGACAGCTTGGCGACTCCGCTGGGGACACATGGTCAAGCTTTTAAAATCAATTATAAATTGTCTCTAGAAATTAAAAATTCATATATTTAATTTATAATTCTTTCCTTTCAAATTTTTTATACATATACTTATTATTTTTGTAATATTTTATATATTCTTCTTTATGATTGTTTTTATTTTATTTAAAGGTGTTAAATTTCATTTTTTATTTAATTGTTTGTTATAAGTCTGAATATTTCTCCTCACACACAATACTTGCATTGCATAAGCATAATCTCTATAACTGAGATTTGTCCCTTTTAAGTGGGAGTGAAAGCGACGTCTTCGTGAGAATTTATTCTCTGTGTCAGACTTAGCAAGTAGCTTTCGGGGTTCATATGCTCTATGTCTTCGTGAGAATTTATTCTCCGTGTCAGGCATAAAGAAATGTGTCCCCTCGAATTGAACTCGGTCCGCTTAAGTCTGTGATGGACTAGGATTGAGGGTTGGTAGTCCAAGGGGGACATCAACAAGGACAGTTCGAGTACCTTTACCCTTAGAACCAAAACCCTGCATATAATACACCCTAGAAATTCTCCTGATCTAAGACAGTACTGAACCTCTGTCCGTAGGTATACACTAAGGAGAAATAAGTTCTAACTTTTTGTTTTTTTAATTTTTTTTTTGATTTTTTATTTTTTCTGAATGAATGCATGCGAACTAGAAATCATGCAGTTAGGTTAATTTTTTTCAAACAAATCATGGAACTAGAAAGCATGAGGTTAGGATTTATACCTTGATAGATAGAATCTTTTTCCTTCCATTAGTTGGTACTAACTATTCTATTTTTTTCTTATTTTTTCCATGCATGTTACATTGCTCTAATTTGTTTATATTCTTTTGTCTGCATTGCATGATCATGGCATAACCAAAAGGTGTTGACTTGAAAGATTGTTCATCATATTGGAAAGAAATCGTAAATGGACAAAAAGTTTTATGATCAAACAAAATATGATGCGGCCAAGAAAAGACATCCTAAGAAAACCCCGAAGATAGAGGCAAGCTATGCACCCAAATATCGTATGCCCATTGAAGAGCAAAAGGAGATACGAGAAATAAGAGAGCAAATGACCAAGATGATCAATAGAATATCTGTTTTGGACAAAGGAAAAGAAATTCCTGCACAGAAAGAGAGAGAGCTCAATGAACTTAACCCTGCAATGTCAGATATGCAAGGGACTTCTGATCCTAATCAATTAGAGAAGTTACAGACAATCATCATTCGTATTCACAAGTCTTCTGGAGATACCAAAGAAATGATGACAACTATAAAAGTTCCCAGAGAAGAGAAGAAATCATGTAACCTGAAATCATCGAAGTTTAGTCTGCTTCCGACGTCTAAAACTCAGGTTCAATCCAAGACAAAAGGCGGTTCTCATTTTAATGCTATCCCTATATCATATAAAGAGTTGTATGAAAAGTTACTTGAAGCACGAGAAGTAGCTCCATATTACATAAAACCATTCCAACCTCCATATCCAAATTGGTATGACATCAACGTTCATTGTGAATATCATGCCGGAGCTCAAGGACATACCATCGAGAATTGTCTTGCCTTCAAACGTCGAGTCCAAATTCTTTTGGATCATGGAACCTTACAATTTATGGTAAATGATCGACCTAGTTTGGTAACCGAAGGTCCTGCTAGATTAATACCAAAAGTCTTCAAAGTTAAGAGTATCAGTAGGGGCCCCCAGAGAGAAGAAGATTTGCTGAGGTTCAAGGCTCAAATACGTCATTTAAATATTGGAAACGATAAATTGAGCACAGAAATAGAAACCATGCAGGAAGATTTCCAGAAGCTCAGTCAAGCCTTTCAAAATGTTGGCATAGGAAACACCCCAGAAGAGTGGATAACAGGGGTCACCAAACTGAAAAAGAACTGTAATATATATGAAGGTCGAGCCAAGAAGTTTTATCATAATTCACGAGTTGCAGAAGAAAGATGCAATACAACTGTCATGGAATCGAGAAAATATCAAGTCGACAATCAAAGGTTGAATAGTGCTATGACCAACATGGAAGCATCATATCAGATTCATCAGCTTGAGATCGATACTGAATTAAAAGCCACTATGGCCAAGAACAAAACATTGAAGAAATGTTTATATGATTATGGAGATCTTGTACGAGAACTTCTTGAACGTAAAGAATCTCTCACAAGGAAAAATGAACAACATTGTTTACAACTTCAAGAGTTGACACAAAGGATGAAGGAAAAAGACAATGTCGTAAAGGAAGCTGCTGCTCAAGCAAACAATGTGGCTCATAAGCTGGTGGACTTAGCTGGCTTCACGAGAGAATTAAAGCATATGGACAATTCCACATCTAAGTATGAGTGGAAGTTAGTTTGGCTTTTAAGGGAAATAGAGAAGTTAGGAGTGAAAGCTGTCCCCTACATGTAAAAAGTTTTGTTTGATGTACCGAAACTTTTGTGTTCAATGAAATCTGTTCTAAGATGATCACTCTTGAGTAATACCTTTTCATACATGCATTTGCATTTCACATCTTTGCATTTTGATTTTGTATTCATACTTTATGTATTCTTTTACATTGCACAGTTTGTATTCTTATTTTACATTTTTACATTTTTGCATTTACATTACATTTATTATTGTTATATACATTAATTATAAAACATATAAATAATTCATGAAAGGTTTCTGTAACAGTAAAACCAAGATCATTCATTCATTTTACTATACCATCATCATGAAAACAAGGGAGCAATCTTATAAGGGACTACAAGATCAGTGGCCAAAATAATTGACAGGGTTACCTCAGGATATAAGGAAAGAAGCATCAGATTCAGTACCAGATGGATCAAATCAAATTATTCAGGGGATGACATCTGATAAAGAAGAGATAATAACTGATAAAAAGCAACCATGTTGTCAGATTGAAGAGTCGAGAATGATAACGTACTCTAGGGCATCCCACTCGAACCCAAGGAATAGCCTCGTTAATTATTCACAGTATGAGGAAAGATTCAAGAAGATGGATGAAGCAATCAGAAATATGAAAAGTGTTAATGCCTCCCACAAAGAATTAGAAGCAAGAGAGCTCAGCTTGGTTCCACACTTGGTTATTCCCCATGAATTTAAAATGCCAGATTTTGAGAAATACAACGGCGCTAGTTGTCCCCTAATCCACCTCAGAATGTTTTGCAGAAAAATGGAAGGATATTTAAGTTCTGATGATCTGTTAATTAACTCCTTCCATAATAGCCTCATTGGCTCAGCAGTAGTATGGTATAATCAGTTGACCCAATAATCAGTTGACCCAAGATCAGGTCAAGAGATGGGTTGATTTAGCTGATGCATTTTTGGAACAATATATGTATGTTAAAGGCTTAACTCTAACACGTATGAATCTTCAAGGAGTAAAGAAGAAAACCAATTAAAGGTTTCAAGAATATGCCTTGAGATGGAGAGGAGTGGCAGCACAAGTTCAACCTCCCATGTTAAAAAAAGAGATATCACGTATGTTTCGTGACTCTCTTCCCGCTCCTTTTTTCGAGTTAATGCGGGCAAATCCGACGAAGGAATTCAAGAATCTTGTGACAAGTGGAGAATTAATTGAGAATGTAATCAGCGAAGAAAACTCAAAAGTCACACCCAAGAGCCCGAAAGATCAAAAAGCGAAAGCAGATGATGTAAATGAGTGTCGCATCCAGTGTCCCCGTAATTGCAAAAGAAAAAGAGCAAGTATTTATTCAAATCGACCAAAGAAAATCATGCGATCAAGAAAACTTTGGAAGTATTCCAAACTTTTATTTCAGATTTGTATCCTTATTTGGTTAAAGGTCAATACATTACACCAAGATCAGCGAAAATGCCACCTAACCCTTCAGACCATTGCTATGATCAAAATAGCTTCTGTAATTTTCACTTGGGGGTGAAAGGGCATTCAACAGGGAGTTGTTGGACACTGTTAAAAGAAATAGAGATGCTTGTTGACAAGGGGGTCTTGACACAAGAAATGATCAAGAAATGGGGAGCAAATAAGGATGAAAATCCTGGGCCGATTACACCCCAACATTAGAGGAGTAATGATGCATAAACAAGTGGAAGTGTTATCTACCACTGTAATACCTTTTTATTTTCAGTATCTTGTTTGAACTTGTTCTTGTTCCTTTCTCCACCTTTTGTGCAATAAATAAATTTGTGTTGTTTGTATGGTTATGAGCATTGAGTCAATTTTGCAATCTTGCAGTTCTTTGAATATCAACTGGATTAAAAAGCTCTTCATGATTAGAGTTATAATCTTTGACAGAATATCAAGTTTGAAAACCAGAAAAACAAGGATCATTGACCTTACCTCAGAAGAAATACACCCAAACACTATCCTATTACAAATATGAGATAACTTTCTCCTATTGAAAGGGATTACAAAAAGGCTTGGTATTTATATAGGAGCGTACAACATGGGGCATCGTTGGTGTATTACATTACAAAACCGATTAGAATATTTTTCTATTGATGACGTTCGATGATGAACATAATTTTTACAAATAGGTAAATCTAGTTTAAGTCAGTTGCTTGGAAATTGAACTCTAACAAAGAGATTTTCTGAATTACACCAAAACACATAGACTATAACAGGTTCTTCTTAACAAGCTTAAGAAATTGGATTTGGATACCCATGCTATATTATTATACACAATAAAGCTTAAGTTGTCCCCCTAAAGCAATTGGTTAATAGCCCCGGCTTTATGGATAATATTCAGCTAGTTTATTATGCTTGAGTTGTCCCTCTAGAGCAATTGGTTAATAACCCCGGCTTTATGGATAATATTCAGTTATACTATTATATGCAATAAAACTGTCCCTCTAGAGAAATTGGTTAATCGCCCCGGCTTTATGGATAAGTTTCAATTAACCTGATAAAGGTGATTATATTATTACATACAATAAAGCTGAATTCAGCTAGCCAAAATAGAAAATGTGTTAACAAATAGACTAAGGGAGTTGCGAAACACCTGTTATAGTCAACTTCACACAAGCACTCAGAAATTTCATTTTTAGACCGATATTTTCGCACTACTTTGATTAGATGAGTCTAAATGAAAGATTCCAGAGAATTGAAATGGAAGGACTCTAGAAGGTCTAGTGATTGGCAATCTTAGTTGCGTCATTTTGTACGCATCCGGTTAAAATACCAAGCCTAAAAGTGAGACATATGACAAAGTTCACAAAGAGCGAGAGATGAGTGACATCTTAAATAGATGTAACCATAGAAAATAGGAAGGCCATCCTGAAACCAAACCAAATCTTGATACTTGTCAAAGAATTATAATTCTCAAACATTACAGAGTTGTTGATTCTTTTGATATTTTTTGAATTCATGATTATGATTTGATTTTATTGTGAACCTGTGATAGGCAACATTCTACAAAATTCTTTCATTCTTCGATAAAGAAAAGAGGAAAAACATTTTCAAACAGGACAGTCTCAAATGAATAAGGTCCTTGAAGCAAGTTGTTGCCTATTCCACCTCTATTGTAGAAAAAGTGACGCCAGAATGATGAAGCATTTCACATCTCTTGAAAGCAAGTGGGTTCAAAAAACCAGAAAGTCTGGAGAATTGAACTTATAAAGATCTCCTGTGACATTATTAGCAATCCATCAAGAAAATTATCACTTATTTCATGCTGAGGGCGATAAGCATCACCAGACAAATTATTTTCCCCAGCCATCAATCCTTGTTCTCTAGAAGATTACACCACAGAGTTCTAAGTCCCATTAAGATTGCTGAACTTGAAATGGAGAACTTATAGGCACATAATAAGACATTGGAACAGATTCTACACTTGTAGGCCTTACAAGAATCCAAAAGTTGAGATAACCAGTTTTACCATCAGCTAAACCTTTCCATGGTTCTGGAAGAGTGGGATATGGCAGTGCATATTTTGGAGCAGCAGAAGAGACAGTCACTGTAGCAGTCATTGCAAGAAAATGCACCAACAAAAATCTTCTAGTTCATCTCGATGATGTTTATTTCTTCTAGTAAGGTTGTTACATTGGATGTCATTTACAACAAGGTCGAATCCGCTAAATCTACTCATTAATTGCTCCAACTGATCATCATTCAGTTCTTACTCATCTGTTTTCAAAGATATGCCAAGACAGTAAAAGGTAACTTCTGCATCACTGATTCCAGAGAAAAGAGATAAGACATTGATACCAACGGGGAACATGTCTCTAGCAAATCCTACTCCTCGTGTATGGTTTTTAGGGAAACCTAGAAGCATTTCCACCTCATCAGGTTCAAGTGGAACAACTTTATTTCTTCCAACCCATACCAGATTCCATTTTCGGTACTCATCAAGAACATACTTCTGGACACTCAAAGGTGGCTCATCGTCATAAGCTTCAAGAGCCTTACAGATCATCTCTGTCAATTTGGCACTTCCTGTACATGTTTTTAAACAGTTCAATTTTGTTCTTGGATCCCAAGAAGGCCACCATTTTCTTTGTCAATAGAAAAACATCATGTATGGTGCGTGAAGAAAACAGAACAAGAGAAAATATGTTATCAATTAGTAGATTATGAATATAGCCTTTTTGCTGTGCAGCAGCACAAAAATACTTCGAATCTACAAATTCTGGCTCTACATCGTATAAGTACCGTGACATTTTGGTCCAAACCTCGATTGGAGCAAGTGCCACATTCTCGTAGTAGAAATAAGGAGGCCCAATAGCATTTTCTGGAAGTGTTCTTTGAGTTATCTGATCAGATTCGGTAAAAACCCCAAAACTAATCATTGGATTTAGAAGATGAAATGCACAATTGTCTTCATTAAGAAGCTTCTTTTCAAGCTTCCTCTGCTTCGTCCTTTTCCAAAAATCATAGCCCGAGTTTCACCTTTTCTTGTAATTGGGATTATTGCATAATGGCTTCCTATCTTCTACCGGAAGAAGTGTGTCAGCAGCCCTAACCATTTGAGCAGCACATATAAAATCTGTCAACTCTGCAATTGATGAATCCGGATCACATCTCTCCATGGCTATTGAAGCCTCAGCATCTGAGTATCCTATTTTCGTCAAGTATAACAGTTTATTCTCCTCATCAGAATTCATGATTTCCTCGGTATCAGAAGAACTATCAATATTTGTGAAATCATCTTGAAAGATTGCTTCATAATCAGATGAGTAGTTATCAGAATCAACATGTTGCATGGGTGTGGATTTTCAAGAGCCTGTATATATAGTCTTACTATTGCATCATATTACTGTTCACATGAATTGGTTTTTCTCTCATAGAAAAGTATATTCCAGAAATAGCCTTCACTGAAAATAAGGTTCACTGTGTCAGCCTGGAATGAATTACCAAGTGATTTATACCACTCTGTCCGACTAAGATCCCTCCATATTCAGAAGATGGCACCTCATTCAAAAGAGGCATATATCTCAGACATTTCTGTCAGAATGATTGAGTATTTCTTAAGTTTGTGACGACATGAAGAGAATTCCTCAAGTTACTTTACAACACTGCTGTTTAGTGACATCAGAATGAGAGTATTCAAGATAAATAGATTTGGGGCACGAATAAAGCCATAAGTACCCACCACAGTGCATTGCCAAAATTGAACCTTGTGAGAATCATGATATTCAAGTCAAACAGACGTTGAGAGTGAACCAAAAGCAACATATTGGGGCATTTCGAAAGCCATTTCAGATAGAAATAATCCATGTGTGGTATTTTGAAGGCCTACATCAATATGAATATTTGGGCATCTTTGAAAGCTCATATCAACAAAAAAAGCAAATGATGGGGCATGCTGAAAGCCCCTTTCAATCAGAATCAAGAATGTTGACACATTTTGAACGTTTGTATTAGCCAATGATGGGGCATGCTGAAGGCCCACATCGTCATATGTTAAAGATCATTTGACGTGAGAAAATATTTCCAATAAGATAGAAAGGAATGAAGAATGAAAATGGTGAAACAGTGACAGTGGAGCTGACTATACATTATTGTTTCGTTCATCAAACAGTTACATCAGGATCATATTGTTGAACAATATCTACTCAGCAAGAATGGTTTCAAATACTCAATCTTCTTAAATCATGTGTCACACGACAACATGTTCTTTGTTAAGCTATATCACAGTTGCATGAATAAGGATGGTCCCCAGGCAAACCATTTAATCTAGGGTTTAGTTTCTCAAAATCTCGGCTTTGAATTTTGTATTTTGTGTTCAGTGATGATTGGAAATATTCTTTAATATTCCTAACATTTAGTTTCAACCATACTGTTGAGGTTACGAAGTTGTTTTTCACATTAGTGTTTGTTTACTTGATGATATTGAACAAATAAAGAGGCTCATCTTATGTTATTCTTATTCTCGTTGTTACCGGGGTTATCATTACCAGCCAGGGTGAGCTGAGTTTTCATCTATTTGGTTTATCCTGTGTGTTTCATCCCCAGCAGCAAGAATTCCATAAATCTCATTATGTACATGGATCCTATAGATGAAGTGTTTCTACTTTCTACAATGCTCATTTCGGAAGAAAACGTGATCGATATCACACTTGCCCTTGCTCGAGATGATATCAAGATCAGTTGAAATCACAAGAAATGATGAACGTGTTGTTAAATGTTTTACAACAAGAAACTAGTGAAGCCAACTAAAGTTGAATGACAAGTTGCCTTGTTCGAGATCCAATTAGATGTGGAGACATGAAAGGAATCAGGATACATCCTTCTTATAATGTGTTGCAAGAGTCAAATCATAACAAACATTGCTCTCTTAATTAATCCCTGTTGAGTATGACATATCTACATCCACACTTTTCAAATATGATAGACTATTTCTTCAAAGATGATAGCCTATCTCTTTAAAGATAATAGATTCTCTTTTCAAAGATGAAAGCTTTATTGGATTTCTACACAAGTCCATACAAAGAAAGTCGGTTTATCCAGACAAAATGGGGCATCAAGATCATAATTCTGATTACGGCAAGAGTTCCATAAATGAAACATTTCTTCTGAGATTTTAATGCAAGCAAAGAAGATACAAAGATACAAAATTGCTTAGATGGTTCTTCAGCTTTATGGCATAGGTTGCTATACTGATATCCAAAGTTAACCCTGGTAATAAATGATGAAGTAAAAGAAGACCAAGTTCACCACTTTGAAGTCAAATGAAGATTGCACCAACATTCATGCATTCATAAGAACATCATTTACACAATAGACAATGCATTACATCGATACATCTGAGTGCATTCAAACATGAAATTTTACAGATCTTCGTATGAACAAGAAGATTCATAGATGAAAAAATACCTTACAAGAAGAAGGTAGAATTCAAAACCTCAAATGCAGGATTCACGCAAACATCTGAAGAATAGATGGACGCAATTCACAAGAATGAGCATTATCTTTATTTTGGGGCATGTTACCCAATCAACAAATTATTTCAATGAGAAAACGCTTTCCAAAGTTTCTCATTTAATCTTTTCTGAAAATGAAATTGTTGAATAATAAGAAAATGATTTCCATAGTTTCTTACTTAGTAAACTATTTCCCACATCTGAAAGCCCTTCAGTGCATGATGTTTTCAAAACCTTCAGGTCATCCGTAAGCCCTGCAGTGCAGGATGTTTTCAAAAAGCCTTCGGGAGCTTTTTGATGTTTTAAAAAAAACCTTCGGGTCATCTGTAGGGCTAAGCCCTACAGTACATGATGTTTTCAAAAAGCCTTCGGGTCATCTGTAAGCCCTTCAGTGCATGATGCTTTCAAAACCTCCGGGTCATCCGTAAGCCCTGCAGTGCAGGATGTCTTCAAAAAGCCTTCGGGAGATTTTTGATGTTTTCAAAAAAACCTTCGGGGTCATCTGTAAACCCTTCAGTGTATGATGTTTTCAAAAAACCTTCGGGTCATCTGTAAGCCCTTCAGTGCATGATGTTTTCAAAAACCTTCAGGTCATCTATAAGCCCTTCAGTGCATGATGTTTTGAAAAAGCCTTCGGGTCATTTGTAAGCCCTTCAGTGCATGATGTTTTCAAAAAGCCTTCGGGTCATCTGTAAGCCTTTCAGTGCATGATGTTTTCAAAAAACCTTCGGGTCATCTGTAAGCCCTTCAGTGCATGAGTTTTCAAAAACCTTCGGGTCATCTGTAAGCCCTTCAGTGCATGATGTTTTCAAAAACCTTCAGGTCATCTATAAGCCCTTCAGTGCATGATGTTTTCAAACATTTCCATCCTACTCAATAGAGGCCAAATGAAAAAATTATTGTCATTTTCGTCTTTACTCTATTCTTGTTAACACAAGAATGAGCAAAGAGGGGCAGCTGTAGACATTAATTTTTTCATAATTATAATTATAATTATTATTATAATATATTAATATTATTATTATTATTATTAAATAAATATATATATTACAAATTACATCAGAAGCCCAACAAAACCCTAAAACCCAACTAGGGTTTTCATCTCAGCTTCAGCAGCCGCCTTGCTTCTCAGCTGTTGGATCATCCCAACCGTCGCCTCCAAGCTTCAAGAACATCCACGCGGCGCCACCTCTGCTTCCAGCCGCCTTGCCGACGCTTCAGTGCCATGATAACGCCAACAGAATACTCTAGAAGCTCTGCTGTAACGATAACAGCCGCCCACGTCAAGCTCTATGGTGAGTCACCACCATAGCTATGGTGACTCACCGAACTCGACCCTCTATTATCCGGTCCAAGGAGTACACTGTGGTGGCTATAAAAACCACCACCGAACTTGCAAAGAAAGAGGACGGAGACAGCAACCAACAGACCAGAGAGAGCAACGAAGAGATACCGAACAGACAACAGAAAACAGAGAAAAAAATAACAACCCTCAGCAGCAAACAAAATAGAAAGAAAGAAAGGAGAAAGAACTTACCGAAACCACGCGGTGACCGGAGACGCTACGTGCCGACGAAACATTCGAAATACCCGAAGGTATTTCTCTTGATCTGCTCCGATCAAGAGTTTTTTAGGGCAAACCAAGGAAGGTTCTGGGCTTTATTTTGGGGTCTTTATGTAAAATCCGACCACCGTATATGGTGGTCGGCGGCGGTGGTTACCACCGGAGCACGGTGGTCAGCATCTCTGAATTTCCCTCAGGCGAGGGAAGCTAGAGAGAAACGAGAGAGATGATGTATCTCTCTCCAGAAGAGAGAGAATAATAAAAGAGAGAATGAGAGGCTTGGAGCCTTTCTTAGCCGATTTAGGGGTATATAAATCCCTCCCCAAACGACGTCGTTTTGGGGAGGGACCCCTGTGTAATTTCTCACGTAGGTAAACCATGCCCGCTAACCTCCAGGTTTTGTAAACTTTCATTTTGGTCATTAAATTTAATTTTTATACGTTTTAATTATATCTTTGAATTTTAGTTTATTATAAATTAGTTACTGATATGTGCTTCTATATATTAGGGTAAATACAACATTTAGTCCTTAAATTTTTAATTATTATTATAATACTGAATAGTTTATTATGGTTAATTTACACTCCTAATATCTATATTATATGATAATTCTAATTATGTTCATTAATTGTTTATATTTTATAATTTGATCATTAATTTTTATATAATTTTCATTTTAACCATAAGTTTTATTATTTTAAACTTATATATTTTAGTTTTATAATTTTAATTTCTTTTATTTTAATCATTATTTATTTGCAATATTATGTTATTATTACTTTTGATATATTTAAATTATTATTTCATTTTTATTATTTATTATTATTTAGTTATATATACACAATAAATAATATTATTTGTTTTATTTGTTTTCCACTAAATAAAAATCCTATTTATGAACTATATATTTTATTATTATTTTAAGAAAATGTTTTAGTCATTTATTTATTTTTTAAATATCGAAGAAAATAGTTGTCTTAAAGCACCTAGAAGCCCTTTTCTGATATTCTTAAATAAATAAATGTCCTATTTACAAAACTCTCTTTATATATATATATTTTTTAATATTCTTCCTTAAAATTATCCGATTAAAATACGAAATAACAGAATTATTAATTAAATATATCTTTGAATTTTTAAAATTCTAACAAATAGAGACAATTTATAATTAATAAAGTATCAATTTTGGGCGTTGTAGGGGTGCTAATCCTTCCCTAAACGTAATCGACCACGAATCCCTTTTTATTTATAAAAAGAATGAATTTTTGGTTAAAACGCAGATCAGTTTATCTTTTAATTGATGTTTTCTTAAAAACTCTTTTAAATGATATTTTTTAGGTATTCGACCTACCTGACCCAAAAGGCCGATGGCGACTCCCAAAATATTTTTAAATCAAAAATCATTTTTTATCCACATTATTTTCTCGCTAAGTAAAAAATTCGTGCCCGGGCGAAAACCGGTTACGACAGGCATATGTAATTGTGTGGCTATTGAACACTGAGGTTAAGGATGAAGTAATTTATCGATCAAGCAGTTGATGACCATCAAAATGCAGTACTTACAGGATTTAATCTCACTTTCTCTGAAGAATCATCCAGCAACAACTTATTTGCTAGTTTGAATCCATTATACTGATCCCACAAATATTGCAGATCTTTACAAAATGTGAATTTCACCAGGCGTTTACACTTGCTATGAACCTATACAGAGGTATATGACTATTGGAAAACAAACAAAGGTGACGTCTTACATGAAAAATAAATCGTTTTGGAAATTCGCCTTGTACGTACCCAAGCAATAGAAACTGAGATGGAAAGTGTTGTAGTTTATCAAGTGCACGATCAATGTTGTGTTTGGCATCACGTACAATAAATTATTTACATAAACATAGGTATGCCTAAAAAAATCAGATTGTTCACCTCAGCTTGGAATACCAAATGACAACAGCGAAATTATCCAAACAGAATTGAATAAACAGTGCAACTCCTGGTTTTATTATAACATCTTTTACATTAAAGAAAACAAAGGAATTACGTTAATTTAACGTAGCATTCTTCAAAAAAAACTTGAAGAAAGGTGGCAGACATCGCATACTTTTAGGCTTGTTGGAAAACAAAATGCAAGCACTCCATTCACGTCAAGGATGAGGAGTTTCCTTTGGGGTGGTGTTTGTGATATTAGGTATCTATTAGGATCTTCATAGGAGTGGTCCTCATCGGTAAGTTCAACCTCCCCAATCTCCTTGTCTTCTGCAATATGAAAACGAGTTGCATTAGAATTAAACGTCATAAAAGAATAAGGTTTAATCTACAATATTTAATACCTAATTGGTTATGGGGTTTCAAAGTGAATTTCGTTCGAATGTTCGATTTATCTAATCGAATCTCCTCTCTCAATGAGGATATTGTGTCTCGAAATGCTCCCATCTCCGCATTCAAATTCTGGACTTGCAAATCGAAATGCTCCCACAAAGTAACCGTGTACTCCATCAATGAGGCCAAAGTAGTGTTGCTTGTTTCATGAACGGAATCCATTTGTGCATTATTTTCTCCACCGCCGTCATTGTCCATGGCGTCTGCATTTTCGAACTTCTCTTCTGACACTATAATTGCAAGTTTTCTATCAACCTTTGCAGTCCAACCATTTTTTTCAGTAAAGCCGTGCCCGCATTTATGAGATCAGGAAATGTCAATCTTCCAGGACAAACGAATTGAATCGTTAATCGAAACATCAATTTCATGTTTCCGCAAAATATGAGTAATGACACATGCATAGGATAGTGAGGTTGTAATAAACTCTCCTTTCCTGATCAAATTAGAGAGCGTAAGGAAAATGAGTCTTGCAATATTTGGCGGGGTTTGTGATTTATACTTCTGTATCCACCAATAATCAGCATCTCGAATTTACGAAGCTTTTCCACTGAAAGGTCGAATAAACCAAGATAGAAGAAGATGAAACAATCTGGATTCCAAATCTATATAAATTGGGCTATTCCTTTCCACTCATGGAATTCTGTCTACGTCATTCTCATTTATACTCCCTTCATCCCTAAGACCTAAAGCGTTAGCTATTGAATCCGGAGATATATATATATTCTTTCCCATGACATACATATGTATTCATACAATAGTATCGATACTATGAGCACGATCTAAAGATGTGTTACTGAAGAAAACTCAAACTAGGTTGGGATAATATTTTACCTCTACACTAAAAAACTTTAGCCAACCCACTTCATAAAAGTTTATTTAAAGCCGAAGTTAAACTTAGGATTGAACATGAAGTCCATGTCCATTACACGTTCCGCACGAATTTTCCTTCTCTTGTAATGGTCTGCAAACTTCTTTTTCTCTTCATGAGTTTTAAAGTTTTGGTTGAAAGACTTGCCTTGAGAGTTTCTCTGGGAAGACGTTTGTCGAGGTCGTTTCCTGGCCACTAAAGGGACTCTGGAATATACTAATTTACAACATAATGTTGCCGACATCCACCAACACCACTGGGTTAAAAACATTACAGCATATATTTCCACCGTACCACGCGAAGATGATTACAACAATACAAATTGGAAATCCTTAAATCGTAACAAGTAAATCCTAAACGGTACCTGTAATTCTCACCAAACGAGAAGATGTTGCAATAGATGACCCACTACTTTCAATAACCTGTAAAACAAACTAGAGTAACTAAGCTATGCTGAAAACACACAATCTTTAATCACAACGAAAAGTGTTAAACCCTTCCGCATCAAATGCAAACCCTAATATGCGCAACTACTTCTTAAAGAAATTGGAAACCTTTAGTCATTTAGGGGGCTTAATAAAATATGTCAGGCTGGAGAATTCTTGGGAGAGAATATATCTGGCGGGACCAAATCGGGCGAGAAGATGAAAATTTTGCATCTCCCGCAATTGAAAAACAAAAAGGGTAAAGTATAGTAATGGTCACTGAATATTTCTGAAGCTTGCATTTAGGTCCCCCAACTTTTAAAACTTGCAATACAGTCCCCCAACATTTATTCCGTTTGCAATATGATCCCCAACTTAAACCACCGTTAGAAATTAGGGTAAATTATATAAAAGGTTATTGAACTTTTCAGACAATTGAATTTAGGTCCCCCAACTTTTAAAACTTGCAAAACAATCCTCAATTTCATTCTAAACCCCAATTTCCAAAGTAATTCAATTTCATTCTAAACCCTAAATTCCAAAATAATTCAATTAAATTCAATTATGTCAGATTTATTATTATTTAATTTCATCTTATTTCATGTGATACGTATTTTTTATATAAATATAATAGTATAATTCTTATTTGTTGAAGAAATTTTTTAATTAAAAAAAGTAGTTAGGATATAGAAGAGGTTGAAAATAATTCGAATTTTAAATTTATAAAATGTTATTTGACGTATAAATAAAAGTGTAAACTACTAGGTTGACAACTTAACTATCTAGCCCTTTTTACTTTTGTCATCGATCTTTTAAATTATCAATCATACAACATAATTATTTAACTGTTTCAACTAAGCCACTAGTCGTTACCAATTGATACAAATGATGAAGTGGCAGTTAAAAGGAATTGACATTATTATACATTCAGTCTTTATTATTTATATAATCAATTTGGTCCTAAATTAAATAGAATTTAATAAATTAATCATTTAATTAGGATCTGACATGTGTTAGTACATGATCATGACACGTGTCATTGGTGACACATGTCACCACCTAATTATTTATATGTGCTATCAATTTGGTCCTAAATTAAATAAAATTTAATAATTAATCATTTAACCAGGATCTGACATGTGTTAACACATGATCATGATATATGTTATTGGTGACACATGTCACCACCTAATTAGAAGAAAATTAAGTTACAAAGAAGTAAAATTTGGGTATTGGGCAAACTCAAACCTGAGTCACGCAAATGAAAGATACAGGGTGGAGCCACTAAGCTAACACCATCGTTTGTGTTAAGAGATATACAATAATACATATACTAATAGTATGACCAATGCCAGAAAAAAAAAAGAATATAATGGAAAATGGAAATAATGAGATTTGAACTTCGGCAAAAATTTGAAAGCAATAAATGATGGGAAAATATATATTTTTTACAATAAAAAAATTTATTTGATAAATTGTTTGATAGATTTAATATATTTTTAAATATTAGTTGATACAATATTTTAAAAGAATAAATTTAAGATTTATATATTTTTAAACTAAATTTAATAATTATATTTTTCATATTTATAATTCATGATTATATATAATCTTAAGTTGAGTATTTCTATATAATTAATAATTTTAATTTCTTATTAAAAATAAAATTTCAAAAAATATAAATGATTCATACATTAATATGAATATATTTTTTTTATTTATACATCTAAATAAATATACATTTTATAAATATATTTTTATTCGTATATTGAAATATTTTGATTAAAATATAAACATATTTTAAATACTAGTTTATACACGAAAAATAAAATATATCAAAAATATAAATGATTCATACATTTAAATATAAATTGAATCATTTATATTTTCTATACATCTATATTTAATAAGAAAATAAAATTATTGGGGGACTGTTTTGCAAGTTTTAAAAGTTGGGGACCTAAATTCAAGGTTTAAAAAGTTCAATGACCGTTTATATAATTACCCTAATTTCTAACAGTGATTTAAGTTGGGGACCATATTGCAAACGGAATAAATGTTGGGGGATTGTATTGTAAGTTTTAAAAGTTGGGGGACCTAAATGCAAGCTTCATAAATGTTCAGTGACCATTACTATACTTTACCCAAACAAAAATTTCAAATTGATTCGAAAATATCAATATCAAGGGGCTTCAGTATCCATCCTCTTATAATTAATAAAAACCTATTACACTGTTCATACAACTGGATGTGTGTGGAAATTAGAAATATAAATGGTTTATTTCATAATAAGTCAACGGTTGAAAACTACAACAGTGTCGCTACCTATATTATTATAAATGTAAACTCGATTTATCTTATAATTTTAAAATAATTTTTTTTACATAATGTAATTTATACGGTTTATCATTTCAAGAAGGCGCTGCCTTTATTATTATAAATGTAAACTTGATTTATCATATAATTTTAAAATAAAAAAGGTTGACATATTGTAATTTATATGGTTTACCATTTCAAGGCCTACCTTTATTATTATAAATTCAAACTTGATTTATCATATAATTTTAAAATAAAAAAGGTTAACATAATGTAATTTATACGGCTTACCATTTTAAGAAGGCGCTACCTTTATTATTATAAGTGTAAACTTGATTTATATTATAATTTTAAAATAAAAAGGTTGACATAATGTAATTTTATGTTTACCATTTCAAGAAGGCCTACCTTTATTATTATAAATTCAAAGTTGATTTATCATAAATTTTAAATAAAAAAGGTTGACACAATGTAATTTATACGGTTTACCATTTCAAGAAGGCTAACTTTATTATTATAAATGTAAACTTGATTTATCATATAATTTTAAAATAGAAAAGGTTGACATAATGTAATTTATACGGTTTACCATTTCAAAAAAGCGTTACCTTTATTATTATTGTAGACACCCGTTTTTGTCCGGGTCTTTTTTATTATTATTTTATATATTTATTATTATTATTATTATTATTATTATTATTTAATTTACATTTACATATTTTGCAGGCCTAGTTGAAGCCCAATTTGCAAGAACCTGAAGCCCAATCAACAACAAAACAGAACCCAACTTATAACCCTATTCAGGCCCAGTGTACAACCCGACCCAGCTTCTAACTCAAACCCCAAACCCACTAGGGTTTATTTTCCTTCTCCAACGGTAGCCGCCGCTGCCATGAGCAGATGAAAAGCTCCACCGCCATCACTATTCCGACCTGACTCCAACTGCTCTACTATCATCATCTACAGCAAAACCAATCAAAATATATATATATCATCTACAGCAAAACCAATCAAAATATATATATATCATCTACAGTTCAAATCTCACCAAATCTGAAAACCCATTAAAAAAGTCCTAAATCCCTAAATATTCGGCTTTTGGTACTAACCCGAGCCTAGGAACATCATTCCTATCAAATAGAGATGATGATTCTCAGCCAAGGACCATAAGAAACATACATGCAATGACAGAAGGGGACCATTGGGGGGGGTTCAAAGAAAAAAAAAAGGAGATAGAGGGAGTTTTCAGAACCAAAAAGAAAATATAAAGAAAACAGAGAGAAAAAGGGAGAAGAAAAAAAAGCTTACCGAGGAGGGAGGTTCGGCGAAGGCATGCAAGGAGTTCAAAGGTCACCGTGTCTTGTTGTTTCGAGAGGTAAATCGGTAGATTTAGGAGACTGGGGTAGTGTTTAGGCAAAGTGGAGTGGGGTTTGGAGTAGTGGGGGTTGAGATGTTTCTTTTGAGGGTTATTGGGCATCTCCGGCCGCCGTGCGCCACCGTCGTCGCCACCGGCGACGGCGTTATTTCTTTTCTCTTATGTGGGAGTTGAGAGAGTTCTGAAACTCTCTCTCTCCCTCTGTTTTCTGAATTAAAACCAAATGAGAGAGGGGAAGCAAAGAAAGCCCGTTTTGGGCTTATATTCCCCAACCAAAACGCCGCCGTTTCAAGGGTCTGGGCACCCGTGTTTTGCAAGCATGGGGAAACTACACTTTAGGTCCCTTCTCCTTTGTAATGCTTTATTTAAGTCATTTAATGAAATTATTACTGTTTTATTTCGAGCCTTTTAGTTTTTAATGATTGCATTTCAGTCATTAATTTGTATATTATGTTTGCTGATATTATAATTTGGTTGTGATATTTATATTTATTTTGTTTTAGTCACTGTTTCAGTTTATTGTGCATTTTCCTTTGATATTCGGATTTGGTCATGAATTTGCAAATGTTATATATTAGTCACTGTTCATGTTTTATATCATATTTGTCTATATTGATTCTGGATTTAATATTTTCAAATATTTCAATTTAATCACTGATCCCATGCATTTTATTATCTTTACTGTTATTTGAATTTGGTCACCATATTCGTATATATTCTATTTTAGTCATTGTTTGATGTTTGGTTTAATTACTTTGTGATCTTTTATGTTTCTGTTTATTTCATTTTAGTCCTTACTCTTTTATATTACTACTTTCGTGAATATTGAATCTGATCTCGTTTTGTGTAATTATTTTATTTTAATCACTGAATATAACTTTGAATTTTGAATTTTTGGCTTCAAGTTCTAATTGCTTGTATTTTAGTCATTTTCTGTTCTTTAATATTTGGTTTAATGTCTATTTCTTTTCTTTTGTTTTGGGCATCTATGTTTCCTTGTTTATTTTAGTCCTACTAATGTATGTTATGTCATTTTGTGGATATTTGACTTTGGTCCCAATGTTTGTAATAGTTTCATTTTAGCCCCTGATTTTATGTTAGGTATTTTGGTTGAGTTTCGAATTTATCTCTGACATTTATAAATATTATATTTTAGTCACTGATATTAGGTGTTGTGTACTTTCTTTGATATTCAAATTTGGCTATGATAGTTATAAATTATTTTAGTCATTGTTTTACTTTTGGTTTAATTATGATTCGCCTTCATGTTTTTGGTTATTGCAGTTTAGTCCTAGATGTTGTTTATGGTTTATTTTCATTTCTAGTGCTTGTAAATGTTTAATATTTTGATTTTGGCTCTATTTTTTTTCTTATTTACCGATTAATCCCTTCTATTTCTATTTATTTCATTTTAGTCTTTTGAATTCATGTTTGTACTACTTTGGTCCTTTGAGTTTATATGTGTTATTTGGTTTTTGTAATTTAAAGTACTTTTTGTCATTATAGTTTGGTTTGTAATATTAATTTTCTTTTATTTTAATCCCCTATGTATGTACATTTTTCATGTTATGTATTTATTTGTACCATATGTAATTAAATATGCTTAATTTTATTGTTGTAAATATTTATTTCACATATTTCTATTTCTATTTATTTCCATTTTCTTTATTTAAATATTGTCCAAATACTTTTAAGAACACGTATGCGTAGAATGAGCGTGGAAAGTATCACTTGGTCGAAGTGGTGCGATCCGATACGGCATTTTAACGACATAGTAACTTAAAATAAGTGAGTATATTTTGTTAATTTGTGCAAATGATGCAATGTGTTATTTAATAGTAATTTATTTTATTTTATGTAAATGTAAACTTCAAATTTTTTTCATTTTATTTTCGATTCATTTTTTAGTTAATCAATTTATGTTGTTGTATGCAAACGTCAATTTTATTTATATTCGATTCGCATTTTATCAAGAGGGAAATATTCTTTATGGATAAGAGATAGTCGAGTTAGCTTTCCCGATGGAGGATTGCTAATTTCGAGATTTCTTTTCGAGTTAAAGAATTTTCTCTAATTATTTAATTCGAAGCAAATTAATCAATGTTCGATAAATAGATCATATTTTAACTTTATATTCGATTTATAATTTCCCACCATTTACAACGATGTGTAAGCGACACAGTACCAATTTTGGGCGTTGTGGGGGTGTTTACCCTTCTCCGCACGTAACCGACTCCCGAATCCATTTAAATGAATCTTTGGTAACGCAGACCGAATCTTGTCTTAAGAAAAATGATTTTTCTTAAAATTGTTTTAAAAGACGTTTTTAGGTATTCAACCTACCTAACCCAAAGGTCGATGGCGACTCTTTTCAATTTTATTCAAATCAATTCAAAATCACCCAATTTTTCTAAAATAAAGTCGTAATCGTTTTTTTTTAAATAATATTTAATTGTTTCACTTAAAAATGGTTATGACAGCTTGGCGACTCTGCTGGGGACGATTTTTTTAGAGTCGAGCTGTAAGTCGCTTACACATTATCGTTGTGGTCGAATTTATGAGTTCGAGTCTTTAGTTAATCTATGATCCGTTTATTGAAGTTTTTAATTGTTTCATTTTTTATTTGTCATACTAACATTTGATTTTTTTTTCTTTCAGATCGATCCAAGTTTTTGTCGTTTTTTTCTTTTTGTTTTGAGTCAAAGGTACGTTCCTCTCACACACATCACATACATTTGCATAACATAAGCTCTAAACATGAGCTTTGATCCAAATTAGTCGGGGTTAATGCTTTACTCTCGTAAGAATTTATCCTTCGTATGAGTTTTAGCAAATAACCCATGGGATACATACCTTATACCTTCGTAGGGATTTATTCCTCGTATGGGTATAAGGTAGTGAATCCCCTCGAATTGAACTCGTTCCGTTTGAAACCTGTAATGGGTGAGGATTGAGGGTCTGGCAGCCCAAGGGGCACCGCATCAAGGACAATTCGAGTCCCTTTTTCTGTAGAGCCGAAACCATGCATATAGTGAACCATAGAGCGATCACCCTAGGTATAGTGATAATGAACCTTTGTCCGTTAGTAGGTACCCAACTTAGGTGTACACAAAGGAGGATCGTTTCTGAACCTTTCCTTTTCGTTTCATATTCTGTTGAATAAAAGCATGCGAACTAGATATCATGCGATCAGGACCAATTTCTTGAAAATAGATAATTTTGGGTAGAAAGCATGTCCGGGTAGGATTGTATCTATTAAAGCATGTTAGGGTAGATATCATGTCGGGTAGGTGTTATATTCATCTTGAATAACATTTTATCCGTATAAATTATTTTACACATACTAACTCGTTTTCTCTTTTGTTTTATACACTAACTTATTTATTTGTTTAGTCATTTTTTATCCTTCTTTGCATTGCATTGCATCGTCATGACATAATGTGAAAAGTGTTGTTCCGCAAGGGGATATTCGAGAGAGAAATTTTCACAAGAAGAGGTAAAAGTTTTCAATCAAACAGTCTCGTATACAGACATGCACTGAGGTTAAAAGAAGCTCAGAACACAAAATGAGATTTGCTCGAAGATCGTCCATAATTCGAGACGGAATGGTGATCCATTGATCCTAGAAGTAATCCAGCAGTAGATTCTTATTTACATCATGTCATCTACACATCAAGAGCGACGCAATGGCTTCAGCACGGCTAGGCATTAACAAAGTTAGTTTACTGAGCATTGAGGGGCATCTGTTCCAAATATATCCGAGACGAAGCAGTGAGCTCGAAGATTGTGCAACATTCAAGACTAAAAAGATGATCCATTGAGACAAAGAGTAATCCAGCAGTATATTCTCATCTACAATCATTTCACCACTATTTATCAAGGAGTGACACACTAACTTCAACATTACTGGGGCATAAACGGAGTTAGGTTACAGAACGCTTGAGGGGCATCGTTTCAAGGACGAAGATCCAAGACGAAGAAGCGATCTACTTCAGACTCAACCATCTAAGCGAAGACATGTCTGTGAAGTGGACTGCCTTGTAATGTGAAGGCTTTTATTTCTGGTGAAAATTATTCTATGATATTCATCGTTGGGATCAACATTTTTTGCATCTGCATTTGTATTTTTAAGCATTTTCATATGCATCATTCATAAAAACATGAGATCAATTTGTGGAGAAGTCAGTGGAAGTAATCCTGATCACGTGACCATATTGAGAATATAAACAAGAAGCTGAAATCAACACGATAGAAGCTTGTTGGATTGAGTCTTCCAGGATGGTTCGAGAAAAGAGTCATCGTTCCCTGAGGTCTACGATGTTGATCCAGTGCACAATTTCCACCTAAGAAGCTCCAGACATTCCACTGAGAACTGCAAGACACTAAAGCACAAAATCCATAATATGATTTATTCAGGGGTATCCTAATACTAAGCCAGAGAAGTCATTGCATCAACCACTTGCATCCATAGAGATTGTTTTGTTTGAACTCGTTTTTGTTCTTTCTTCAATATTTGCTTAAATATTTTTAATCTTTGATGACTGAAATGATGCTACCTTCTAAGGTTAAATAATTGAATAAATTTTAATCTTTAGTTCTTTGAATATCGAATGAATTACATATTCTTTTAATTCTTTAAGAATTATAGATTTTTGACATATGGCAAGATTAGACCTATTTTATCCTGTCTAAAACCCTAAAATAAAATCTCTCGATTTTTACCCAAATATTCCTGGTCACTACCAAATAACCAATTTTTGACATTCTATCTCTTTGAGACCTTGAAATATTCTTTTCGACCTTGAAACATTCCCTCTCTTTAAGGCCTTGAAACATTCTTTCCACCTTGAAACACTGCATTTTTTTTTGAGACACAAAAGTCATACCCATACCTTTCTTTGAGTCAATAAAGTCACAATCGTCTTCTTAGACGTAAAACCAACATTTTTCTACCAATAAAACCTACAGACATGAGTACAAGATGTTCACCTGAACATAAACCTTCCTACAAAGAAGACACAGTGTGGGCATCTCGCATCAATTTTCTGAAGACGAGGTGAGCAATTGAGACATGCTGAGCAAAAAAAGCGAAGAAAAAATAGAATTCATTCAAAATAATTCTATCATGCATTAATTACATTGTTTTCATTTAAATAAAAATTAATCCTGAAAAATATCCCTCTGGGATACCTCTTCTGCAAGGATTCTGTATGAGATGATGAACGACTTTCTTTCTTTATCCTTCACAAAGGAGAAAATATATCCCTTGTGTCCCCTTTGAGCCTGAATGATATTTTCTTTTGATTCAACCCTAACCAAGGATCACCCTCCACACTGGGGGCAATGTGAAGGAAATCTGAGTGAAGAAAATTGATCCAAATGAGATACCGAAAGGTGAACCAGACGCAGAGTGCAAAGATCAAACCAAAGAGAAAGAAGCAAAAAAAAAACAAAGAGAAAAATAAAGCAAAAAGCAAAACAAGAAAAAGCGAAGAAAAAAGAGGATAAGAAGCACATGCAATATTCCCTCGAGTCAAATGACACATCAAGTTTCAAACTATGAGATTGATCCACAATCACTTCACTGAAGATCATATAACATCAAGAGAAAGATGCATAGGAACATATCCAAATTAAGCGAGACAAGATGAATGATCAAAAGGAACTGATCCTTGGTTCGATCACCTTTAAAACACTTGTTTGGGCCTTTTATCCATTTCTTTCATAACCGTGAAACATGACCTACATTATGTGCTTAAAAGACAATTCTAATCATACATGGATTCTAAGCGGAAGAGACTATCCTCAGATTTCATCCCGCCTATCAGGATATATTTTACTCAAAGGTTTTCTAAAATCTTTAATGCATGATAGAGAAAAATAACAAAGGGGGTTCAAGACGTAAATTCTGAGTAACGTCTTGAAACCAAAGAAGGATTTGAGTTGAAAACCTTAAAAGGCGGCTCGAATATGAAGACTATTGCATAGGAGGCGATCGCACAAATCCCTTGACGATGCATCGCACGACCTGAATGAGAGCAAAAGAGCTGGGAGTCGAAGAACAGTTCCAGTAGATAAGTACAAAAGTTACTCCTTCAGATCAGTGAACATCAAATAAATGAGAATATCATACCTTTGACCAAAAATAACCACTTGAGACCTTTTTTATCCTTCCTACTTAACCATTTCTCAAAGATAACATTGATCTTGACACTTGTCAAATAGCTATAATTTATCGAAGGATTAAAAGTGTAATTAATTCTTTGATATTCAATGAACTCTTGTTTTAGGATTTGTCAATTGTGAAACCTTGAAAGGGGTAATATTTTCAAAATCTTTGATTAAACATTTTTAAAACTCTTTTGATAGATATTTCATACTTTTGAAAATACAAGAAGAAGAAAAACGTTTTTCAAACAAGATAATCTCTCTGGAGGCATATATTGGAATTCAACGAAGATCCCTCTGAAGCTCAAGATTGAAGCTGGGGCAAGAAAAGACAAGTTTTTGGGGAAATTTTGATGGGGCAAGGAAAATAAATTGTCTCAGTTTGAGGTTTGCAAGAGTACACCTGGTGGAAATAAAGACAAAATAAATCAAAGATAGAGTGAAGAATGCTCTCGTAACTATTCTCCTTCCAAATCGAGAAAGCATATATCAATGCATACATACATCAACACATATATATATATATTACATGAGTTTGCATCGTTGTATCAAACATTTATCATCATGTGCATTAAAGACATTTATCTCATCACTTGAGGACAAATTCAATAAAAAAAAATCAAATAAATTTCATCTTGACATCCATCATAACATCCAAGATAGTCAGTCAAAAATACATCATTTTGATCTCTCAGGAAATCAAAGCTCAGAAATGACCAGATATCTCTAACTTGAAGAAGCAATGATTTGACTTCTTGAAGTCAACAATCAAGACATTTCCTCAACATACAGGAACAAGAAGACTATCTATCACCTTTGAGGTTTTTTTATTGAAGTAAAATTCAGTCTCATATGAGACATTTTTCCACAAATTTTGAGATTTTTCTAAAAACAAATTTTGTCTCGCTTGAGACAATTTCTTTCAAAACAAATTTCGTCTCATTTGAGACATTTTTCCTTTAAGATACAAAATTTGAATTTGTTTCACATTAAACAAAGTTGATCTCATTTGAGATCGTATTTATTTCAAAACAAATTTCGTCTCGCTTGAGACATTTTTCCACAAATTTTGAGAATTTTAAAACAAATTGCGTCTCGCTTGAGACATTTTTCCTTTGAGATACAAATTTTGAATTTGATTCACTTAAAACAAATTAATCTCACCTTAGATTGTTGTTTCTTTCAAAACAAATTTTGTCTCGCTTGAGACCTTTTCCCTTTGAGATCCAAATTTCGAATTTGTTTCACATTAAACAAAGTTGATCTCACTTGAGATCGTTTTCTCAAAAACAAACTTTGTCTCGCTTGAGACAATTTCTCTAAAAACAAATTTTGTCTCATTTGAGACTATATCTTAAAGCAAATTTTGTCTTGCTTGAGACATCATTTCTCATAATACAAATTTCAAGGTTGTTGTACTTAAAGCAAAATTAATATCACTTGATTTTCAAAGCTGATTTGTCTCGCACGAGACAGTTTCCCCTTTAAACAAATCCTGAAATTGTTTCATTTGAAACAAAATAACACTTTTGAAAACACCTTTGAGATTGTTTCCCTAGAAACAAAATCGACAATCTTTGAATCTTTTCTCTTAAAATGAATTTTGTCTCTCTTGAGACAGTTTCTCTTGAGATAATCTTTGAGTCTGTTCCTTTTGAATAAAATCTTTGAGTTGTTTCTTTTGAAACAAATATCTTTGAGTCTATTTCTTTTGAAACAAAGTTTTGTCTCTCTTAAGACAATTTGTGAAAATCTTTGAGTCTGAAACAAAGTTTTGTCTCTCTTGAGACAATTTTGTGAAAAAAATCTTTGAGATTGTTTCTTTTGAAACAAAAATCTTTGAGTCTGTTTCTTTGGAAACAAAATTTTGTCTCTCTTAAGATAATTTCTTTTGAAACAAAAATCTTTGAGTCTGTTTCTTTGGAAACAAAATTTTGTCTCTCTTAAGATATTTTCTTTTGAAAAAAAAAATCTTTGAATCTGTTTCTCTTAAAATGAATTATGTTATCTCTCTTGAGACAGTTTCTCTTGAAGTAAATCTTTGAATATGTTCATTTTGAAAATCTTTGAGTTTGTTTCTCTTAACAAAATCATCTTTGAGTCTATTTCTTTAAAAACATATGTTGTCTCTCTTGAGACAGTTTCTAATGAAAAACTAACTTTTGAGATTGTTTCATTTGAAACAAATTTGGTCTTACTTAAGATGTAATCCATCTTTGAGTCTGTTTCTTTTGAAACAAAATTTTATCTCTTAAAGGTAATTTCTTTTGAGAAAAAAATCATTGAGTTTGTTTCCTTTGAAACAAAATTTTGTCTCTCGAGACAACTTCTTTTGAAAATACCCACCTTTGAGATCGTTTCTATTAAAACAAATTTTATCTCGCATGAGACAGTTTCCTTTCAATGTCATCTTTGAGTCATTTCCCTTGAACCAAATTTTGTCTCTTAAAACATTTTCTCTTAAAACAAGATCATCTTTGAGTTTGTTTCTCTGGAAACAAGGTTTTATCCCTTAAAACAGTTTCTTTTGAAGAAAAATCTGAGTCTGTTTCTTTGGAAACAAAATTTTGTCTCACTAAGATACAATTTTCTTAAAAACAAAGTTTTGTCTCTTATGAAAATGTCTTTAAAAAAAAATCATTGAATCTCTTTCTTTGGAAACAAAATTTTGTTTCTCTCGAGACAGTTTCTTTGAGAAAAATATTTGAGTTTGTTTATTTGGAAAACAAAATTTACCATCTTTGAATTTGTTTCCCTTGAAACAAAACAAACATCTTTGAGATTGTTTCCCTTGAAATGAATTTTGTCTCATTTGAGACAGTTTCCCATGAAACACCGATATTTGAGAACGTTTCCCTTAAAAACAAATTTTATCTCGCTTGAGACAATTCCCTTTAAACGTCATCTTTTGAGTTGTTTCATTTGAAACGAATTTTGTCTCTTTCGAGACAGTTGCTTTTGAAACACATTATCTTTGAGCTTGTTTTTCTTGAAACAAATCTTTGAGTCTGTTTCTTTTGAAACAAATCTTTGAATCGGTTTCTCTTGAAATCATAACTCCTTAGATAACCAGCCGTCCTCATCACGTAGGAACCGAGTTATCACCACTCCTAAAGATGGCCAGCCGTCCTCATCACGTAGGAACCGTGTCATCCCTCGACCAGACCTCCTCATCACGTAGGAGCTGTGTCATCCCCTGACCAGATTTCCTCATCACGTAGGAACCGAGTCACCCTTAGATGGCCAAAAACTCTTCAACACGTATGAGCAGTGTCATCCCCTGACCAGATTTCCTCATCACGTAGGAACCGAGTCACCCTTAGACGACCAGAACTCTTCATCACGTATGAGCAGTGTCGTCCCCCCCAACACGCATATCCAATTTATAGGAAAAGGAAAGAGAACCAGCCAAAAACGTGTTGTATTGTTGTCTTTGCCCTATTCTTGTTAACACAAGAATGTGCAAAGAGGGGCAGCTGTAGACACCCGTTTTTGTCTGGGTCTTTTTTATTATTATTTTATATTTTTATTATTATTATTATTATTATTATTTAATTTACATTTACATATTTTGCAGGCCTAGTTGAAACCCAATTTGCAAGAACCCGAAGCCTAATCAACAACAAAACAGAACCCAACTTATAACCCTATTCAGGCCCAGTGTACAACCCGACCCAGCTTCTAACTCAAACCCCAACCCACTAGGTTTATTTTTCCTTCTCCAACGTAGCCGCCGCTGCCATGAGCAGATGAAAGCTCCACCGCCATCACTATTCCGACCTGACTCCAACTGCTCTACTATCATCATCTATAGCAAAACCAATCAAAATATATATATATCATCTACAGCAAAACCAATCAAAATATATATATCATCTACAGTTCAAATCTCACCAAATCTGAAAACCCATTAAAAAAGTCCTAAATCCCTAAATATTCGGCTTTTGGTACTAACCCGAGCCTAGGAACATCATTCCTATCAAATAGAGATGATGATTCTCAGCCAAGGACCATAAGAAACATACATGCAATGACAGAAGGGACCATTGGGGGGTTCAAAGAAAAAAAAAAGGAGATAGAGGGAGTTTTCAGAACCAAAAGAAAATATAAGAAAACAGAGAAAAAGGGAGAAGAAAAAAAGCTTACCGAGGAGGGAGGTTCGGCGAAGGCATGCAAGGAGTTCAAAGGTCACCGTGTCTGTTGTTTCGAGAGGTAAATCGGTAGATTTAGGATACTGGGGTAGTGTTTAGGCAAAGTGGAGTGGGGTTTTGAGTAGTGGGGGTTGAGATGTTTCTTTTGAGGGTTGTTGGGCATCTCCGGCCGCCGTGCGCCGCCGTCGTCGCCGCCGTGAGCGCCACCGGCGACGGCGTTATTTCTTTTCTCTTATGTGGGAGTTGAGAGAGTTCTGAAACTCTCTCTCTCCCTCTGTTTTCTGAATTAAAACCAAATGAGAGAGGGGAAGCAAAGAAAGCCCGTTTGGGCTTATATTCCCCAACCAAAACGCCGCCGTTTCAAGGGTCTGGGCACCCGTGTTTTGCAAGCATGGGGAAACTACACTTTAGGTCCCTTCTCCTTTGTAATGCTTTATTTAAGTCATTTAATGAAATTATTACTGTTTTATTTCGAGCCTTTTAGTTTTTAATGATTGCATTTCAGTCATTAATTTGTATATTATGTTTGCTGATATTATAATTTGGTTGTGATATTTATATTTATTTTGTTTTAGTCACTGTTTCAGTTTATTGTGCATTTTCCTTTGATATTCGGATTTGGTCATGAAATTTGCAAATGTTATATTAGTCACTGTTCATGTTTTATATCATATTGTCTATATTTGATTCTGGATTTAATATTTTCAAATATTTCAATTTAATCACTGATCCCATGCATTTTATTATCTTTACTGTTATTTGAATTTGGTCACCATATTCGTATATTCTATTTTAGTCATTGTTTGATGTTTGGTTTAATTACTTTGTGATCTTTTATGTTTCTGTTTATTTCATTTTAGTCCTTACTCTTTTATATTACTACTTTCGTGAATATTTGAATCTGATCTCGTATTGTGTAATTATTTTATTTTAATCATTGAATATAACTTTGAATTTTTGAATTTTTGGCTTCAAGTTCTAATTGCTTGTATTTTAGTCATTTTCTGTTCTTTAATATATTTGGTTTAATGTCTATTTTATTTTCTTTTGTTTTGGGCATCTATGTTTCCTTGTTTATATTTTAGTCCTACTAATGTATGTTATGTCATTTTTGTGGATATTTGACTTTGGTCCCAATGTTTGTAATAGTTTCATTTTAGCCCCTGATTTTATATGTTAGGTATTTTGGTTGAGTTTCGAATTTATCTCTGACATTTATAAATATTATATTTTAGTCACTGATATTAGGTGTTGTGTACTTTCTTTGATATTCAAATTTGGCTATGATAGTTATAAATCTATTATTTTAGTCATTGTTTTACTTTTGGTTTAATTATGATTCGGCCTTCATGTTTTTGGTTATTGCAGTTTAGTCCTAGATGTTGTTTATGGTTTATTTTCATTTCTAGTGCTTGTAAATGTTTAATATTTTGATTTTGGCTCTGTTTTTTTTCTTTATTTACCAATTAATCCCTTCATATTTCTATTTATTTCATTTTAGTCCTTTGAAATTCATGTTTGTACTACTTTGGTCCTTTGAGTTTATATGTTGTTATTTTGGTTTTTGTAATTTAAAGTACTTTTTTGTCATTATAGTTTGGTTTGAATATTAATTTTCTTTTATTTAATCCCCTATGTATGTACATTTTTCATGTTATGTATTATTTGTACCATATGTATTAAATATGCTTAATTTATTTGTTGTAAATATTTATTTCACATATTTCTATTTCTATTTATTTCCATTTTTCTTTATTTAAATATTGTCCAAATACTTTTAAGAACACGTATGCGTAGAATGAGCGTGGAAAGTATCACTTGGTCGAAATGGTGCGATCCGATACGGCATTTTAACGACATAGTAACTTAAAATAAGTTGAGTATATTTTGTTAATTTGTGCAAATGATGCAATGTGCGTTATTTTAAATAGTAATTTATTTTATTTTATGTAAATGTAAACTTCAAATTTTTTTCATTTTATTTTCGATTCATTTTTTAGTTAATCAATTTATTTTGTTGTATGCAAACGTCAATTTTATTTATATTCGATTCGCATTTTATCAAGAGGGAAATATTCTTTATGGATAAGAAATAGTCGAGTTAGCTTTCCCGATGGAGGATTGCTAATTTCGAGATTTCTTTTCTAGTTAAAGAATTTTTTCTAATTATTTAATTCGAAGCAAATTAATCAATGTTCGATAAATAGATCATATTTTAACTTTATATTCGATTTATAATTTCCACCATTTAAAACGATGTGTAAGCGACACAGTACCAATTTTGGGCGTTGTGGGGGTGTTTACCCTTCCCCGCACGTAACCGACTCCCGAATCCATTTAAATGAATCTTTGGTAACGCAGACCGAATCTTGTCTTAAGAAAAATGATTTTTCTTAAAATTGTTTTAAAAGACGTTTTTAGGTATTCAACCTACCTAACCCAAAGGTCGATGGCGACTCTTTTCAATTTTATTCAAATCAATTCAAAATCACCCAATTTTTCTAAAATAAAGTCGTAATCGTTTTTTTTAAATAATATTTAATTGTTTCACTTAAAAATGGTTATGACAATTATAAATTCAAACTTTATTTATCACATAATTTTAAAATAAAAAAGAATGGCATAATGTAATTTATACGATTTACCATTACAAGAAGGCGTTACCTTTATTGTTATAAATGTAAACTTGATTTATCATATAATTTCAAAATAGAAAAGGTTGATATAATTTAATTTATACGATTTACCATTTCAAGAAGGTGCTACCTATATTATTATAAATGTAAACTTGATTTATCTTATAATAAAAACGGTTGACTTAATGTAACTTATACGATTTACAATTTCAAGAATGTGCAACCTGTATTGTTATATATATATAAACCTTTTTCATGTTACCTTCTAAAATAAAAAGGGTTTCACACATGCATATGGTATAGTTGTCAATGACACACGACGCTACTTGTATTTTTACACTTGGAAACCTGATTTATCTTACTTGTTAATGTTAAAATAGGTTGGGATCATATAATCTTAACGGTTGACAATGAACTAACTTCATAACCTAATATGCTTACATCAGATATTGTATTACTATTATCTTACTATAATACAATCGGTTTTATAATTATAATACATGAGAAGGGAAGGCAATTAAGGATAGAGCTACCTATATTGTTATTATGTAACAAGGTTTACTATAACTTCTTAAATAAAATAACCGGTGGCTGCAGCTTCATCATTTGCATCCCAAATCTGAAATAAAAAAACCCCAAACCAACAACGATTTCATGGATCAATCAGTATCATTTTCGGTCTGCTTTTGTGGATATTCGGCAGATTTGCGTACATCGTGGTCAACTGGCAATCCAGGAAGAAGGTTTTTATGGATGCAAGAACCATGGGAGCTCGTTTCGTCATTCTTGCATGTATTTTGCTTTGTATGATGAGCCCGTATTTCCACGTTCAAAAATTGTTATTTATGGGCTACTGAAAAGAATCAAGGTTAACGATAGACGAACTAAGAACGAAAGAGTTTTATTATTACTTTAATATCTTCCATTTTATTTATTATTATTACTTTAATTTCTTCCATTTTAGTTGTGTGGTTCAACAATTTTGATAATAGGTTCCCCAGTAAGGTTGTAATCGTACATTTATTTATCATAGGAGCACCAAATTCCATCTTACGTGTTGCAATCATGTTTCAAAAGTCCAGTCTTCGTTTAACGCCAGATCTTGTCAACATTACGGTTGACCGCGATTTTTTGTGAAGTGCGTTCAATGTGGATGTACATTTTTATGCAGAAATACAAAGTTTTATCAGAACTTATATTTAATGTATCGGTATTTCGAGTTAATTTTCTTCATATTCCTTTTCGAATTTAAAATGATCAAAACACACTATCAACAACATCGAGATAGACTTTATGATGCAGGGGGATCCGAGACAGATGATGCTGAGCTGTCAGATTGCACGTTGATGGCGCTGAGATACCATGAGTTGGCAGATCAGCGCAAAGGCGGGAATTGATTGTGACATGTTCCTCATTGGGGTCGTTTTGAGTATGTTTCAGTCTTTTGGCCATAACTTTGGCTACAGGTGTCAGAATCGCGCATAAAACCCCAATCCGGAAAGCTCTTTTCGACGCGCACGCTCTCCACATCGAGCTATGCTCCATGTGGCCTTTTTTTCAACCTCAAATTCTACCATTTTCCCCTCCGAATCACTAGATTTAGTTATTTTTTACTATTTATGGTAATATTTCGATTGTTAATTAGGAAGTCAATTTAAATCCGATTTAGGCCGGATTTTTGGGAGATTGCTTATTTTATTTCGAATTTCAATTTAGAGTGATTTTCGGGATTTTGCTATTTTTGGCAAAATTCGAATAAAGACGATTTTTTTGCTATAACAGTCCGGCTTGTGGACTGCTTTTTGGAGGTTTTTGATTTTATAATATTTTATTAAACCCTAGAGACTTTTTTTTCTCTGGTTTTTGGGCGAATTTTCTCTTGTGAATCGTCTGTCGGAGCTAGCCTACAGGATAATCACTATTCTGTATGGCGTCAGTTGGTGTCAGAGCTTCAACATCTTCTTGGGAAATTTCACCAGTTTCAATGGCTGGAGGTCGTGGTCGTGGTCGTCGTGAGCAGGTTCCGAATGAGGAAGCCCAACGCCGTGATCGCAGCGTTCAGGATGTGATGATTGCGGATTTGCAGAGGCAAGTCGCAGAATTAACCCAGCGCCTGGCGGCGCAGGATTTCGAGGATCGTGAGGCCTCTGATCACGATACCAATTCCACTTTCGAAAACCCATATCACAATCGCGCAGGATTCCGGGGCGCAGGATTCCGGAGCACCATGGTCGGGGAGCGTCATGGAGACCTCGGTTTTCGGGTCGATCTCCCTGAGTTTTCTGGTACGTTACAGGCCGAGGGATTCGTGGATTGGATTAATGAAGTGGAGCGTATTTTTGAATATAAGGAAGTCCCCGATCGTGTGAAAGTGAAACTGATCGCCATCAAACTCAAGGGTAGAGCATCTGCGTGGTGGGAACAGTTACGACGTTCACGAGAAAGACAGGGCAAAGCCAAGATCACTGATTGGGAGAAGATGAAAAAGAAGATGAAGGGCCACTTCCTTCCCTTCGGCTACACGCAAACCTTATTTCAGCGACTTCATGCGTTGAGGCAGGCGCGCGATCAGTCGATGATTACATGGAGGAGTTTTACCAATTGGTCGCCCGGAACGATTTATCTGAGACGGAGGAGCAGATGGTGGCGCGATATTTGGGGGGTTTACGCCAGCCCTTGTAAGATGTCCTCAGCCTTCATTCATTGTGGAGTGTTTCGGAAGCATACCAGCGTGCACTTGCTGTTGAAAAACAGCAAAACAGGAGACCAGTGATCAGGAGCGATCACAACAGTCGACCAGTTCGCCCTCAAGAGTCCCGTCCTGCTCAGCGGCCACCGCAGGGTAATTCTAACCCTACTATTAGATGTTTTCGTTGTGGTGAACAAGGGCATAGGGCGACTGATTGCAGGAAGCCTGCTAGTCAAAAGGGCAAAAATTTGTTGATTGAGGAAAACGTGGAAGACGAGACTGAGGAGATTGACGAACCCGTGTATGACGATGATGAGACTGATGATGTGCTGTATGGAGATGGTCATGAGACTCTGGTCGTTCACAAGAGTCTACTTACCCCCAAGGGCGATTCAGGGACGATTGGTTGAGAACCAATATTTTCCACGACTTGCACAGTTGCAGATAAAGTCTGCAAAATGATCATTGACAGCGGCAGTTGTGAGAATGTAGTGTCCGAGGAGGTTGTCCAGAAATTGTAGTTGAAGACGGACCGTCATCCTAAGCCATACAAGTTGTCATGGCTAAATAAAGACAGTGAGGTAACAGTTGATAGGCGATGTCTCGTGTCTTTTCAATTGGTAGAAAATATTTGATAATGCCTGGTGTGATGTTGTGTCTATGGATGCGTGTCATATATTGTTGGGTCGACCTTGGCAGTATGATCGCAGTGTCATTCATGATGGACGGAAGAATACATATTCCCTTAGCATCAAGGGAAAAAGATTGTGTTGGCACCCCGGCGGGAAGACTTACTCCTACCCCAGTAACCCATAATACTAATCTGCTTTCTATGTCCAGGTTTTTAGATGAGATTGAGCATGGCGGCGTGGTCTATGCCTTGCTACCTTGCGAGAACAATGCAGTAGACGTGGATACAGATTTACCAGTAGAGGTGCAGCGGCTGCTAGTAGAATTCTCTAACTTGATGCCAGAGGATCTTCCTCCTGGACTACCACCTATGAGGGATATTCAACATCAAATTGACCTTGTTCCTGGGTCAAGTTTGCCAAATCGACCAGCATATCGCCTCAGTCCCAAGGAGCCGAGAGTTGCAGCGACAGGTGGAAGAGTTGTTGGAGAGGGCTATATCCGAGAGAGTATGAGCCCATGTGCAGTCCCTGCTCTGTTAGTGCCAAAGAAAGATGGTTCTTGGCGTATGTGTGTTGACAGCCGAGCGATCAACAGAATTACAATGAAGTACCGGTTTCCAATTCCCCGTCTAGATGATATGTTGGATCAACTATCTGGTTCTAAGATCTTCTCAAAAATTGACCTTAAGAGCGGTTACCACCAAATCAGAATAAGGCCTGGAGATGAGTGGAAGACGGCGTTTAAAACACCACAAGGGTTGTATGAGTGGATGGTCATGCCTTTTGGGTTATCCAATGCGCCCAGTACATTCATGAGATTTATGCATCAGGTCTTGCGGCCTTTTATGGGGAAATTTGTTGTAGTTTACTTCGATGATATCCTCGTTTATAGTCCGACATGGACTTCACACTTCGATCACCTCCGTGCTATTTTTGAGATGCTGAAAACGGAATGCTTGTTTGTCAATCAAAAGAAGTGTTCTTTCTTCACTACTTCTGTGACTTTTCTTGGTTTTGTTGTGTCTACTGATGGTGTTCATGCAGATCAGTCAAAGATAGATGCAGTCTTGGAGTGGCCCATACCAAGAACCTTACATAACATCCGAAGTTTCCATGGCTTGGCGTCTTTTTACCGTCGATTCATTAGAAATTTCAGTACTCTGATCGCCCCTATCACAGAGTGCCTCAAGGGGCGTGATTTCCAGTGGTCTGTGGAGGCAGAGGCCAGTTTTCAACTGGTCAAGCAGAAGATGACCGAGGCTCCAGTTTTGGCACTTCCAGATTTTGACAAAGTGTTCGAGGTAAATTGTGATGCATCTGGCATTGGCATTGGTGGTGTTCTGAGTCAGTCAGGCAGGTCGCCACTTCTCACCACCATGAGTACTAAAGTTTCAGGATTTGAGACGTTCACAGATATGTATGCAGCTAATCCTTCCTTTGGAAGGATATTTCAGGAGGTAACTGAGGGTCACCGTCATGATTTTGTTTTGCATAATGGGTATCTGTTTCGTGGATTACAATTGTGCATTCTAGATTGTTCATTGAGGCAGCAAATTATAAGTGAACTCCATAATGAGGGACACTTTGGCCGAGATAAGACATTGGCCCTTATCTCTTCTGAATTTTATTGGCCCAAGTTGACTAGTGATGTGGCCTATTATGTGGACCGTTGTTATGTGTGCCAGCGGTCTAAGGGAGTTCTCACCAATGCGGGATTGTACACTCCCTTACCTGTTCCTGAAGCTCCTTGGTTCGATGTCAGCATGGATTTTGTACTAGGCTTACCCCGCACCCAAAGGGCCTCTGATTCTATATTTGTTGTGGTTGACAGGTTTTCCAAGAAGGCTCATTTTGTAGCTTGCAGAAAGACTATGGATGCTGACCGGATTGCCCATCTCTATTTCAAGGAGATTGTGCGTTTACATGGTGTTCCTCGATCCATCACTTCAGATCGTGATACTAAGTTCATCAGTCATTTCTGGAAGAGCCTGTGGGGGAAACTGGGAACGCAGTTGAATTTCAGTAGCGCCTACCACCCCCAGATGGATGGCCAGACTGAGGTGGTGAACCGAAGTTTGGGAAACCTTTTAAGGTGTTTGGCAGGAACGAAGCCGAAGCAGTGGGATTTGGCATTACCTCAGGCAGAATTTGCCTACAATAGATCAAAAAACAGAACCACATGTTTAAGCCCATTTGAGATTGTCTATGGTCAGAACCCATCCGGGGTGTTGGACTTAGCCCCTATTCCACGCATAGGACGTTTCAGTCCTAAAGCAGATGAGATGGCAAAGTATCTTCGGGGTATCCATGAGCAGGTGAAACAGACCATTCATGAGAGCAATACCAAGTACAAGACTCGGGTCCACAATCATCGTCGTCAGGTACTTTTTGATGTTGGTGATTTTGTTTGGGTTGTATTAACTCGTGATCGTTTTCCTGTTGGTGAGTATAATAAGCTTAAGGATCGGAAGATTGGACCTTGTGAGGTCGTGCAGAAGATCAATGATAATGCTTACAGGTTGCGACTTTCCAGTCACTTGAAGACTTCTGATGTCTTTAATGTGAAGCACCTGAGTCATTGTTTTGTGGATCCTGATGACACTACTCTGAACTCGAGGATGAGTTCTTTCCAACCCGGGGTGACTGATGCAGGGGGATCCGAGACAGATGATGCTGAGCTGTCAGATTGCACGTTGATGGCGCTGAGATACCATGAGTTGGCATATCAGCGCAAAGGCGGGAATTGATTGTGACATGTTCCTCATTGGGGTCGTTTTGAGTATGTTTCAGTCTTTTGGCCATAACTTTGGCTACAGGTGTCAGAATCGCGCATAAGACCCCAATCCGGAAAGCTCTTTTCGACGCGCACGCTCTCCACATCGAGCTATGCTCCATGTGTCATTTTTTTCAACCTCAAATTCTACCGTTTTCCCCTCCGAATCACTAGATTTAATTATTTTTTACTATTTATGGTAATATTTCGATTGTTAATTAGGAAGTCAATTTAAATCCGATTTAGGCCGGATTTTTGGGAGATTTCTTATTTTATTTCGAATTTCAATTTAGAGTGATTTTCGGGATTTTGCTATTTTTGGCAAAATTCGAATAAAGACAATTTTTTTGCTATAACAGTCCGGCTTGTGGACTGGTTTTTGGAGGTTTTTGATTTTATAATATTTTATTAAACCCTAGAGACTTTTTTTTCTCTGGTTTTTGGGCGAATTTTCTCTTGTGAATCGTCTGTCGGAGCTAGCCTACAGGATAATCACTATTCTGTCTGGCGTCACTTTACTAGATTCGATACATATCTGACAGTAAGATTTGCAGTGCCAGTTACAATTTCGGACTTTATGCCACAAGTATTGATATCTAAGAAATTATGCATACTTATTTAATGATTCAAAATAAAAATAATTGATACTCGTGAGAATAATTTCGATACTAATTTATTTCAGTGCAAGTAATTTAACAATAACTCTGATCTTTTAACGATAATATTGATACCCTCAAATTATTTAAATTGCCAATAATGGTTTCGATATTAAGAAAATTGATACTTCTGACATAAGTTTCGATATGAAATGTGGAATACTTCATAACCTGATAGGTTATGTTGGTTTCGGACTCCCTGCAAGAAAGTATCGACACCCATACATTGAAATGACAAGTCCAAATGAAAAAAATTTGATTTGTTTTCATAAGGTTCGATTAAGCAACTGTTAGTATCGATATTTTACAAAATTTTATTGATACATTGTGGACAACATTACTGTATGTCCCATTAAATGCACAAACACACCCAACATTATACGCAGAAATAAATGTTGTAATTCAACTTCAACAACCATACATTAATACCGTTACCAAATTTAGGAGCTCACCATGTGGTTTAACACGAACCACTGATTGTTGCATCCTAAAGTGAGTACTTTCAAAATTTGTTGTTCTTTTTTGGGCTGACTTTTCCATTGTTAAATGGAAGCCGTTGCATCGCACATAGTTTTAGTTAACAGAGAATATGGAGAACCAGTCTGTCGAGATAATTCTAAAAAGTTGGTAGGGTTTTATTTTTATCTCGTTATCACGCTCTAGAAATTTATAGGCTTACGCAAAGAAACGTGGTTTTAGTGCACGACGAGGAACAACACGGGTGGATAAGGATGAAAACGTGAAGTCACAAGAATTTTGTTGTTCAAAACAAGGGTTTCGAAAATCTAAAATAAATAATGTTGATCGCCAACGCGCTCATCGGGCTGTTACAAGAACCAGATGCAATGCTAGATTAGTAATGTATTCAACTGAAAATGAAGATTAATGGGTAACAGGCACGACTAATGACGAACATAATCACGAATTGTGCCCACACGTTATGTCACATTTTCTACGTTCAAATAAAGTTGTCACTAAGGTTGATTGTGAGGAGGCAACAACTTTTAAAGACGTTTGCGTGGGAACATCACAGGTCATGCATTATTTCACGCATCAGGCATAGGGTTATCACAATGTTGGCTTCACACAAAAAGACATGTACAATGCACTTGAAAGAGATAAAGCGAAGGAAACTATCAATGGAGATGTCAACACACTGATCTCCTACTTCGATTTTAAAATGCAATATGATCCTAGGTTTTTATGACCTACTCAATCGATGGATCAGGCGCATTGCACAAAATAATCTGGTTTAATTCAACATCAAGATCAAACTACACCTGCTTTGGTGACGTAATTGCTTTCGATACAACTTACAAGGATAATTTATATGGTCGACCAAAAATGGCTATTGTTGGTGTAAATCATCATCATGCCACAATAGTTTTCTCTAATGCTGTCATAGCCGATGAACCAACTCTAACTTTTGAATGGGTTCTAAGTAATTTTCTTCAGGCCATGTTAAATAAAACACATGTTTTGGTTGTCACCGATGGAGATCGGGCTATTCAAAAATGCACAAGCAAACATCGGTGACAAGAAATTTACAGCTACATTTTCCAAGTGTATGTCTTCTTGGTGGACAACTACTGAATTTGATAGAGAATAACAATCACTTGTTTCTCAATTCAATGTGGAAAAGCATCCATGGGTGATTGAGAAGGGAAATACTTGTGAGTTATGGGCACAGGCGTACCTAACAAGTCTTTTTTTTTGCCAGAATTCGATCGATGCAAAGGTGCAAGTAGATGAATTCTTCGCTCGCAAAAATGTTGGCTAATAAGAAGACATATGTAGACATTGTTCATGCAATTGATGAATGAATCAGCCAAATGAGGATGAATGACCTTATCAGAAGTTATGCATATGGTCAAGATTCTTAGGTGCTTCAGGAATATGTTACGTACTAAATTGACAAAGCACGCGATCGATCGGATGTAGCATAACATATCATAGACAAACTGCCATCCATACGAGTAATGACCTTCAAATTCAAATTCAAAAACTAGCCATTTTGTAGCCGTTGGTCAATGTGTATATGGGCAACACTCACTTAGGAACTCGTCGGCCGAATAAAATTTTAAAAAAATAAAATGAAAAGAAAAATAAATTTATTTATATTTTAGAAAATACAAAGTAAATAAATAATTACAAAATAAATTGTTTTACAAGAAAATTACAAAGAAAATTTATTTATATTTCTAAGTTCTTTACGATACCGAGGAGTGGTCAAATGATAATGGCACGGGGCTCATCGAGTACACCAGAGTCGTATGCCTTAATATTCGTCGTCTTTATCTTGCCGATAAGGTGTACTTAACACACTCTAAGATCCACCTTCGAAATATGATGATGAGCTTATGATATTTGACGCCATCATTGTCGTAACTGATTCGACTTGGCTACTATATTGTTGAATATATAGGATAAGATCCCCCTAACCTACAACTGCATGTTCTGTCGAAGATGCTTGAGTGTATTGTAATGCATCCCATGAACCTCCAACCTAAGCCGGTAGAGTCTGGTTTGAAGTATGATATGGAGGATAGAAATCGAAACTAACCTAATATGTATAATAGTAATCTTCAACTGCATATGCTAAAGCATAATAAGAAAACGATTATGATTTCTTCTTGGACTTAGATTTGGACTTGGCGCATGTGGCCTGATGATGTTCCCATTCTCCTCTCTCTTGTGGTGTCGTGAGATATGGTTTCTCATTTTCTTTATAATTTCGGAGATAGGAAGAATGGTCAAAATTTAGGTTCAATGTTTTAATGTCGTAACGCGGGGGGACCAATAGTTGACGCTGATTCCGTAGCTCGATATAGTAAGCGTGCTTCACCGGAAAATTTTTGTTATGTTTCCCTCGCGTATCAATTATATGAAGCACGTCTATTTCAATAATTTGCGTAGGAGTCGACTGATGCGAAGTAAATTGTAGCATTATTCTATCAGCGCTGTGCCACTGAACAATCGCAAAATGTAATAGCGACGTCATGGCACACCATAACTGGGACCCCTCAAAAAATCACGAGGTGCAATAACTGGTTCATCTCGTCGTCAACATAAACTATAAATATTAAATATCAAAGTTAGTATATATAAAATTAAAAAATTTCAAAAACAAAAAAATAAATGCATATTGATATCGACCGACGATGTCGATCCTCATCTGTATATCTTATGCAGTAGTACCCGCCAACTTATTTCCGACTATTTTATGACGCCATCTAAAATATTTAAAAATAAAAAATATTATAAATAAATAAAAATAATTAAATTAATCAAATTCAAAAAATGATTAAATAAATGAAGTTAAAAAATTACCTTGCAACTAGAGGAAACTCGGCCAAGGCTGGTGTAATTGGCGTTAAAAACAGGAATCGATACCAAGCCCAAGATTGTAGCAATATTAGACGGACTGCTACTTTGGCTTTTCGATCTGGCTAGACAATTGTAGCCTTGCAAAGCTCCCAGTACAAAAAGGTTAAAATCGCCGAGCCCCAACTGGTATTAAGGCACACAACGAAGTCTTCCAAAAATCGCAGATACTGAGTGTGCACCAAATTACCGAATTTATCCAGTAATAGTATCCCTCTAATCAATTGGAGAAGATATGCTCGGGACACAAAAATAACCTCGTTCTTGGTAGAGTCGATCGTCACTTGGAATTTAGACTCCAACCACGTTATATGTACCCGATATCCCACGATGATGTTGGATGGTGGCATATTTCCCAAAACTTGGTAGACCAACATTGCGGGGTCGTAACTGTTCTGCCTCACCATGGGGGCTCCATTCACAGGAATACCGAGTTGGTAAGCAACGTCATCCAAAATAATCATTGCTTCACCATTCGCGGAATGAAATGTGTGCATATCGGGCCATTAACGTTCAATTAGAGTTTCAATGAATGTCAGGTACAACTTGAAGCCGCGTACATATATTGTTGGAAATAGATCGAATTGCTGCAGATATATCAGCATCCGCTGATATGACTTTCCTTATGTCATCCCGTATTTTCGAATACTCCATTCTTCTTTCGACCGAAATTGGATCGACGAAATATTGACGTTATTCAGGCACAACATTTCTTCTTGGGTAGCTATTTTTCGCGATTTTCACATAATGTAGGATTTTTTTGCAATTTTTTTTAGATTTGTTGTTTGGTGAAAAAACCAAAACCCTAAACCCCTATTATAACCTTACCCTCAACGGCTATAAACGGCTAGTATTTTCAAAATTCAGGCCGAAATCATCACCTTGAGGTGACGAATTCCAAGTGACCGTTGCCCAAGTGCCCGTTGTATCTGCCCGTTGACCAATGGCTATAAAACGTCTAGCTTTATGAATTTGAAGGAACTCGTCACCTCGAAGTGAGGTGACAGGTTCCTCTATTTTTTAAAATTTAAATATTATAATTAAAAAAAATTAATTTTTAATAGACTTGTCACCTCGAGGTGACAAGTCATATTAATGACAATAAAATAATAACCCATATGAAGCCCACAACTCGGGACCATTTAAAAATGACGAGTTTCATGTCCATTGTAGCATTTTTTGTATTTCCGAAAATAAAAACTTGTTCGGCCTAATACTTTAATTAATTAACTTGCTTGGGGGTATTAAGACAAAAAAAAACTTAAAAAAAAAACCCCCGCTTTGGCCTCTCATACATTTACAAGACATATAGTAATTTTTGTTTGAGATAAAAATTAAAATCATATATAAATTTTATTAAATATATAAGTTTATATTTTAATTTTATTTAGTTTATATATAACTTTTATAAATTATTAATTATTATTATATATTTATTTAACATTGTATAAATAAATGATTTCATCTATTTATATATATATAAATGAATATATTCATTTTTTAAAAAATGTATATAAATAAATTAAAATTTAATAGACATAATTAAATTTATATATGATATATATAATTACTTCAAAATTAAAATATATATATATGATGAAGCAAGCTATTGAGTAACTTCAGTTGTTAAAGAAAATGTTATTTTTTTAAGTCCTAAATTCGAACAATTATGTATATGTATACATTATCAATAGTCAATGAAACTTATAAACAAATACAATTCTGTTATTACCTTATATTATTAAAAATAATATATATATATATATATTATATTTAATTACGATTAATACATATTTCTAATATTTATTTCGTTTTTCAATATAATTGAATAAAGTGTAATTGAACTACAAAGATTGTTCTATTTTAATAGTATGCGATATGTTTAATTTTTTTTATTTATTAATAATATACATATTATATATGTAACTGTTTGAACTTAAAATTCTTAGAGGAATCGTTGTTGTTCGTAGAAGTTACAGGTTCGAACACTTGAGACTATAGCAGGGTGATTGAGCCTTCATTATCAAATGGTTGAGAATATTTAGAATATATATTATTTTAACCACTTTAGATTAAAAAAACTTAAAATTCTTAAAAAGTTATATTTTTTTAGTCGCTGTTGAAATAATCAGATAAAAAACTTTAAATTAACAACTGACTGAGCGAAGCAAGAAGCCAAAAAACAGAGAAATTACAAAAGACTTCTGCACTAACAAACGTTTTTAACAAGGAAGAGGAATTAATCAGCAATCAATTCCACATGGATTAAGGAGCAGCATTACACATTCAAGGCATAATAAAAATAAATAAATGATTAAATTATGTCTTGAAAAATATTTTGGTATTTAATTTTTTTTATTAAGGGTAGATGTCTAATGTTTTCTTGATTATATTTCTAGGTATCTACTGTTATATTTTTTATTTTTTAATAATAAAAATATTATTTTTTAAAAAAATGAAGAAAAATAAAAAGTTTAATTAATTTATAAAAAAATCAATTTTTACTAAAATTATAAAAACCCTAAAAACTAAAATTTCTCATTTCAACCCATTATCAACTGTCGCCAGCCATCTCCGACTATCATCGTCATCGTCGAATAGTTGAGTTTTGACTAAAATTGCATGGTGGTTTGAATAGTAGTAACGATATGGCTTATGGATGTCGTAATCGACCAAAATCGACAAATAACAACGACAATACCTTAAAATCTGAAATGCTTCTCTACGACAAATGGTGACAGATTACAATGAAAGACCAATGGGGGTTTGATCGGGGGTCGATGTACATCGGTGTTGATAACGGTGGCGGTGGCGGTGACGGTCATGGATGACCAGTTGACGACTATATAAGAGGAAGGGAGAAATGGGAGAAGGGAGGGGGCAGTCTACTGTTGTTTGGGATTTTGGGTTTTTTTATAATAAAAATATATTTTTAATTTTTTAAATAAATTATCAAGATTACTAGAATGTGACAAGTGTCATTTAACTCAGATTTTTAACGGCGGTTAATGTCCGGACAACTAAAAATATAACGTTAAAAATATTAAACATCTATTTATAATAAAAAATTCTTTATGTACTAAAATACTTTTAGACATGGTGTGATCATTTATTTTTGCATTAAGACAACATTCAACTAAGTGCATTGAATCAAAGACGAGGCATCGGGGGGGAAAGGATCACGTGCGACAACCTTAATATACGGTTAAGGAAATACATTACCGGTTTTGTTATTATTTTTTTAACAAAATCGGTAAAAATTTATCGAAAACATTATTATTTCTACCGGTTTTATTATTATTGGGCACTTTACCGGTTTTGTTAACAAACCGATAAAGCGCTACCGGTTTTGTTATTATTGGACATTTTACCATAAATGTTAAAAAAGTTAATGTTTTAGGTAGAAATAATAATGTTTTAGGTAATTTTTTACCGGTTTTATTAAAAAATAATAGCAAACCGATAGTGCATTTCCTTAGTAGTATATTAAGGCTACCGCACTGTATAACTACCCAAGCACCGGCACAAGGTTCCAAGAATGATGAAAAGGTACTAAAAATAATCTTTAAATTTAATTTTAATTGATATGCATTAAATGAAGAAATTGATCTCGAAACTAAAATTTATGTGTATAAGCGACATGGAAAAAAATTGACGTGGACTCTTTTAATTGGTTAGAATTATTAATTGGTGATGTGGTGGAAAGGGACGTCAATGAATTTTTTTTTTCCTTTTCACCACGTTATTAATGATCTCAACCAATTAAAAGATTCTACATCAATCTTTTTTCCATGTTATTTGCACACACGATTTTTATTTTCCAAATTAGTTTCTCCATTTCATTAATACATATCAAAATTAAACTTAAATTTAAGAATTATTTTAGAATCTTCATTAATGCATTAAAAAGCTTTTACCTTTGTTTATACAAGTTTTTTCTGTTCACTGAAATTGAAAATTTGAAAACAAGAGGCTTATGGGTTATCAAACGAAAAGATTGAATCAAATTCCAACTTATCAAGTGATAAGATATCCAGATCTTATATAAGTGTGTTGGTAACCAAATTCAGGTAGGAGCTTATATCATTAAAATCGGACCCAAAGCTGCCCATATGAGATGCTGGCACCAAAGAATATTTGAATTCGAATGTCTCCGACAGGCATAAACGTTGAAGAAAGGTTTTCCATATTTTTTTAAGGCATAATGCAACAAAATAACTTTAACTTTTGATAGTGGTGTCAAATTTACCCGTATTATTATTTTTGGAACATTTGACCCCTTAACGTTTCATTTTTGGTCAAAAAACACCCTCGTTGGATGAAAATCATTAGTCAACTAACGGTCAATGCATAGAGATGACATGGCAAGCTTACCTAACATCGCACGCTGACGTGGTAATGACACATGTGCAAAGGTGATGATGCGGCAAATGCCACGTTAGCAAAAAAATTTGTTTTTTTAATAATTATATTAATTTTTAATAATTTTCAACCAATAAAAAGATGACACATGTCATCATTTCATTGGCTTAAAATAAGAAATTGTAAAATTTGCCTTCCAGTATTCCGTTCCGGCCACCCAGTTTGGCCGACTTTCGTTTGGGTATTTTATGTCCCTTGGTGAGAAGCAATACCACTCTTTTTCACCGTACAATGCCATATCAATAAACCAAATAGAAACCAAAATCAATTAATCAGTGCCTCAAATCAACCCAATTTCAATTCGGAAAAATCCATAAATCAAACAAAAACCAAAATTAATAAATCGCCCAAAAGCTAATGCATTTATCCTAAATTACAAACAAAAAATAAAACAAGTGCTCTTATATTGAAATCAATTAATAGAATCCCGAGAAAATATGAATTGAATCCCATATGTTAAACCATGTAAATCCACAAAAGAAAAGAGTAAAGGGTACCTGGAAGCTGTCATGGAACAAACTTGTAGAGATCGATCTCAACAATTATGGGGATTGTGATAGGTCGAGATGCACATTTCTTACACAAATAGTGATTCACTGACTCATCATTATTAGATCTTTCCATTGGGTCTCAAGAACTTTGACCTCTGTTGTACAAGAACACACAGATTTTGATGATAAAAATGGATTTTTTCCAAAAAAAAAAAGTTGAAGAGAAATGACTAATTAAGGATCAAAATAAGACATTTGTTTGCAAAATTGGCTTGTGTCGTAACCGCTTTTCGTCCGTGCATGAAAATTTTACTTGGTGGGAAAAATAAAACGAATAAATAAATGATTTTGATTTAAAAAATATTTTGGGAGTCGCCATTGACATTTTTGGGTTAGATAGGTCAAATACCTAAAAACAATCTTTTAAAATAGTTTTTAAGAAAACATAATTTAAAAGATAAACTGATCTGCGTATAACCAAAAATTTTTAATAAAAAGAATTCGTGGTCGGCTACGTTTAAGGAATGATTAGCACCCCTATAACGCCCAAATTTGGTACTCATTAATTATAAATTGTCTCTATTATTGGAAATTTAAAAGTTCAAAAATATATTTAATCCATAATTCTGTTAAGTTTATTAATATAATTTTAAGATAATATATTAATATATATTTTTTATTAAACAAGATATTTATTTATTTAGAAATATCATAAAAGGTCTTCTAGGTGCTTTAAGACAGCTCCTTTCTTAATATTAATAAATAAATTTTAATAGAAAATAATATACAAACATATTTATATATTAAAATATTTATATTTTTATTTAAAAATATCAGAAAATGGACATCCAGTTGCTTTAAGACTGTCATTTCTTAATATTGATAAATATATATTAAAATATGATTGAAATGATTTAAAAATAATATATTAAATTTATAAATAGGATTTTCATAAAATAAATAAATATTATTTATATATATTTATAAGACTTAGATAAATATTATTTATATATATATATTGACATAAATAATAAATAATAATAGTAATACTAATGATAAATATATATAATCATAAATATATGAAAGTAAAATATGATTAATAAAATTAAAACATAGTATTAAAATTTAAAAAGTAATAAAGCTTGTAAAATAAATGAAAATATTAATCTTAGGGACTAAATTATAATCTAATAAAATTAAATACCTAATTTATAATTAATTATTTAAAACTATATGGATTATATATGCTATTTTATCAATTTATTAATTTAGGAACTAAAATAAAATTATATAAAACATCAGTTATTAAATGTAAAATATTAAAATTCGCATAACTAATTCGAATTATTAAAAATATATGTATTAATAGTGTAGTTTGACCTAATTAATTATTAGGGATCAAAATAAAAGTAATTAAAATTACCAGGGACTAAATAAAGTATTTTTCCTAAAATATATAAATACTGGTAGGGACTAAATTATAAATTAATAAAGTTAGAAGACCGTATTAAAACATATTAAAATTGATTTCAGTGACTAAATTGAGAACATTACAAACTTAGAAGGGTTGCGGAAAGGGTTTTATACTTTATCAAATTACACACATACCCCTCCCCCAAAACGACGTCGTTCGGGGAGGGGTATTTAAGCCCAAAAACTGGCCTAAAATGGCTGGTCTCCCTCATTTCCTTGTTCTGCTTCTCTCTCTAAAGAGATAGAAGGCAGACTCTCTCTACAAATTCCCTCACCGGAGGGATTAGGCCACCGGATGGCCACCATGCTCCGGCTCCGATCCCCGCCGCCGGCCACCGTTCACGGTGGCTGGAGTTTGGAAAAATAGCCTAAATCGATCCTCTGTTTCTCCTAAACCCAAATCTAGTTTCTTTTTCTCCTAAAACTCTTTCAATAGACGTAGATCCAAACAAAAACTGAAGGTTTACCTCAGTTTTCAAAAGTTTCCGATGACGTTTGGTATCTTGGGGGTAAGTTCTTCTCTTCTCTGTTTTTATTTTCGATTGTTGATGTTTGCTGTTGGTTGTTGTGTTCTCATTTCTTCTCTGTTCTCTTTTGTTGTCCCCCCTCTCTTTTTCTTTCTTTACAGGGGATGGTGGCTTTTATAGCCACCACCGGTGATGGCTTCAGACTGGTCCCAAATGGCGACCCTAGGTGAGTCACCATAGCTATGGTGGTGACTCACCATAGAGCTCGTTGTGTGGAGGGGCAGATGGCCTTCTAAAAAGCAGCGAGACTTGAGGCGTGGCACAACAGCGTCGGTAAGGTGGCTGGAAGCATCTGGAGGCGGCAGCTAGGGTCTTCTGGAAGCAGCGGCGACTGGGACATGGCCCTAGAGTTATGATACCCTAGGGTTTCCTTGTTGGGACCATCTGGGTCGTTAGATCAAAACTAGATCCAACGGCAGCAAGTTGAGGCGGCTGGATGATGATATGTAAACCCTAACTGAATCTAGGGTTACACATTTGGGCTCTGTTGGGCTATCTGAAGTTGGGTCACTGTTGGGCCATCTGAATTGGGTCTGGAACTGTAATTGGGCCCTGATTTTTGCCTGTTTGTAATAATAATAATTTTAATAATAATAATAAATAAAATAATAATAATAATAACAAATAAATAAAAAATGGATAAAAATTAGTATCTTCAGCTGCCCCTCTTTGCTCATTATTGTGTTAACAAGAATAGGGCAAAGACGAAAAGATAATAAAAATTTTTATCCATTTGACTTCACTTGATTATGATGGCAATGTTGAATAATTTCTTCTTTGGGATTAGTCCTTCTAATTATGAACTTTTCCACTGGGGATGACAATTTATCTCCTTCTGTGATGTAATCTAGCAAAGGTTGAACAAACTCTTCTCATTGTGAACTTCTTCTTCTTCAGATGAGTTCTTCTCAATATGAACTCCTTCTGGAAATGCTAATCTTTAAAAGAGGGGTTATTAATTTGGTTTCATATGTGATGAATTAAGGCAAGGTTGAACAAATTCTTCTCATTATGAACTTCTTCTTCCTCTTCAGATGAGTTCTTCTTATTATGAACACTTCTGGAAATGTTGATGATGATATATCTCCTTCTGTGATAAAGTCATGTAAAAGGTCGAACAAGTTCTTCTCATTATGAACTCCTTCTTCTTTCTTCAGATGAGTTCTTCTCATTATGAACACTTCTGGAAATGTTGATGATGATATATCTCATTCTCTGATAAAGTCATGTAAAAGGTCGAACAAGTTCTTCTTATTATGAACTCCTTCTTCTTTCTTCAGATGAGTTCTTCTCATTATGAACACTTCTAGAAATGTTGATGATGATATATCTCCTTCTGTGATAAAGTCATGTAAAAGGTCGAACAAGTTCTTCTCATTATGAACTCCTTCTTCTTTCTTCAGATGATTTCTTCTCATTATGAACACTTCTGGAAATGTTGATGATGATATATCTCCTTCTGTGATAAAGTCATGTAAAAGGTCGAACAAGTTCTTCTCATTATGAACTCTTTCTTCCTTCTTCAGATGAGTTCTTCTCATTATGAACTTTCTCTGGAAAAGTTGGTCCATCGAGTGATGAATTTAAGAAAAAGGTTAAACAAATTCTTCTCATTATGAATTTCTTCTTTCTTCTTCAGATGAGTTCTTCTCATTATGAACTCTAACTGGCAATGCTGAAACATCAAGTGATGAATTCGAGCAAAAGGTTGAACAAATTCTTCTCATTATGAATTTCTTCTTCCTTTTTCAGATGAGTTCTTCTCATTATGAACTCTTCTAGAAATGTTGATCCATTGTTATGGATTTGAACAAAAGGTTAAACAAGTTCTTCTCATTATGAACTTCCTCTTCCTTCTTCATATGAGTTCTTCTCATTATGAACTTTTCTGGAAATGTTAATCTATTGTGATGGATTTGAATCTTTGCTAAAATCTTTGAAATTCCTGTCAAAATTTAACATGGATAAAATGAATGAAAATGCACCTATTTTTGCAAATGCCTAAATATGATGCATGAATGTTAAGTTTATCTTTATTTGATTTCAAAGTGGTGAACTCGGTCTTCCTTCACTTTGGTCAAAATGTCATTTCAAGCTGGCATTTCTGATTTGGAAGAGCAATCTTTATGTCTTCTTTGTTTCATGATAGTCTCAGAAGAAATGTTTCATTTATGGAACTCTTACCGTAATCAAAATTATGACATTGATGCCCCATTTTTATCTTTGATAACATCGGCTTTCTTTGCTTGGACTTGTGTAGAAATCCAATAAAGCTTTCATCTTTGAAAAGAGAATCTATCATCTTTGAAGAGTGTAGATGTAGATATGCCTGACTCAGCAGGGATTAATTGGGAGAGTAGAGTATGTTCTGATTTAACTCTTGAAACACATCACAATGAGGATTTATCCTAATTCCTTTCACGTCTCCACATCTAATCAGATATCAAACAAGGCAACTTGAACCATATCATGTCGAGATGCTTAACAACAATATGTTGTTCAACATTAGTTGGCTCCACTATTTTCTTGTTGTTAAAATTTCAGCTTCCTTTCCGTGGAAAGAAATCTTCATCATATCTCACTTCTAACCTTTGGGTTGAAGAAGAAAAACTTCATCTTGGATCAATAAATGGAAACCATATGATCACAACATTGGTTCAATACCATAATTACTGGTTCATAAAACGCTTGGCAGCATATTCATCCAGCTTGTGACTTCTGCACAGATGCTATTTGACAACACATTCATCATTTCATGTGACTTATGCACAGATTTCTGGTCAGGGAGGCTATTTCGTAGCGCTCAGAACTTTCGTATAACGTCACAAGATCACTTGAGAACAAAACTCAATAGGAATACAAATGAGATGCTGGTGTGACCAAAAAGTCGATCAAATTCGCGAGACATGCTAGTGATGAATTGAATAACAGATACCAATTGATCTTGATATTGTCTCAGGCAAGGGTAAGTGTGATATTGATCACGTTTTCTTCCATAACAAGTGTTGTAGGAATTAGAAACACATCAGCTATAGGGACCATATACAAAAAGAGGTTCATGGAATTCTTACTGCTGGGGATGAAACACCCATGATAAAACCAAAATAGATGAAAATTCAGTTCACCCTTGCTGGCAATGATAACACCAGTAACAATGGGAATAAGAATAACATAAGCTGAGCCTCTTTATTCAATGTCATCAAGTAAACAACAACTGATGTGAAAAACAGCTTCGTAACCTCAATAATATGGTTGAAATTAACTTCCAGAAATCTCAAAGAAATATTTTTAATCATCACCGACACACGGAATACAAAATTCAAAGCTGAGATTTTGAGGAACTAATCCTAGATCGAATGGTCTTCTTGGGGACCATCTTTATTCATGCAACCATGATGTAGCTTAACAAAGAACACGTTGTCATGTGATACATGGTTAAGAAGATTGGGTACTTGAAACCATACTTGCTGACTATATATTTGTTCAACAACATGATCATAATGTAACTGCCTGATGAACGAAGCAATTATGTATAGTCAGCTCGACTATCACTATTTCACCATTTTCATTCTTCATATATTTCTATCTCATTGGAAATTTTTGCTCAAAGCAATGATCTTTAACACATATGATGTAGGCTTTCAGCATGCCCCAACATTTGCTGATATGAATATTCAAAATGTTATTCCAATTTTTGATTAAAATGGGCTTTCAGCATGCCCCAGCATTTATTGACGTGAATATTCAAAATGCGTCAATATTCCTGATTATGATTGAAATGGGTTTTCAACATACCCCAACATTTGCTTCTTATTGATATGAGCTTTCAAAATGCCCAAATATTCATACTGACGTGGGCCCTCAGAATGCCCCACGTGAATCATTTATGTCTGAAATGGGCTTTCGATATGCCCCAACATTTGCTAATACAAACGTTCAAAATATATCAATATTCCTGATTCTGATTGAAAGGGGCTTTCAGCATGCCCCATATGGATCTGTCTGAAGTAACCTTCAAAATGCCCTAATATTGTAATTCTGGTTTACTTTCAATGTCTGTTTGACTTGAATCTCATGATCCCTACGAGGTTCAAATTTGACAATGCACTGTTATGGGTACTTGTGGCTTTATTCATACCCCAAATCTGTTTATCTTGAATACTCTCATTCTGGTGTCACTAAACAGCAGTGTTGTCAAGTAGCTGGAGGAATTCTCTTATTTTGTCACACACTTAAGAAGTGCTTAATCATTCTAACTGAAATGTCTAAGATATGTGCCTCTTCTGAATGAGGTGTCCATTTTTTTGGATCTGGAGGGATCTAGTCAGACAGAGTAGTATAAATTGCTTGGTAATTCATTCCAGGCTGACATAGTAAACCTTGTTTTCAGTGAAGGCTATTTCTGGAATATACTTTTCTATGGGAGAGAAACCAATTTATGTGAACAGTAATCTGATGCAATAGCATGACTACATATACAGTGGTACATGCTTTTGAAAAATATGCACCCATGCAACATGTTGATTCTGATAACTACTCATCTGATTATGAAGCGATCTTTCAGGATGATTTTAAAGATATTGATAGTTCTTCTGATACCGAGAAAATCCTGAATTCTGATTCTGATGAGGAGAATAAATTGTTATACTTGACGAAAATGGGGTACTCAGAGGCTGAGGCTTCAATAACCATGGAGAGATGTGGTCCAGATTCATCAATTGCAAAATTGACAGATTTTATATGTGCTGCTCAAATGGCTAAGGCTGCTGATGCACTTCTTTCAGGAGAAGATAGGAAGCAATTATGTAATGACCTCAATTATAAGAAAATGCAAGACTTGGGCTATGATTTTCTTAGAAAAAGAAGAATCAGAAGTAGCTTGAAAAGGAGCTTCTTAATGAAGACAATCAAGCAGTTCATCTTCCTAATCCTATGATTGGTTTTGGAGTTCCTACTGAACCAGATCAGATAACTCAAAGAACACTTCCAGAAGATGTTATTATGCCTACTTATTTCTACTATGATAATGTGGTATTTGCTCCAGTTGTATTTGGACCAAAATGTCACAGTACTTATATGATGTAGAGCCAGAATTTGTAGATTCGAAGCATTTTTGTGTTGCTGGAAAAGGGGCTACATTTATAATCTGCCAATTGAGAACATATTTCCTCTTATTCCACTTCCTCCACGCACCATACATGATGATTGACAAAGAAATGGTAGCCTTCATGGGATCCAATAACAAATTTGAATTGTTTGCAAACATATACAGGAAGTGCCAAATTGACAAAAAGGATATGTAAGGCTCTTGAAGCTTATGACGATGAGCCGCCTTCGAGTGACCAGAAGTATGTTCTTGATGAATGCCAAAAATGGAATCTGGTATGGGTTGGAAGGAATAAAGTTATTCCACTTGAACCTGATGAGGTGGAAATGCTTATAGGTTTCCGTCTAAACCCTACACGAGGAGGAGGATCTCTAGAGACATGTTCCTCGGTGGTATCAATGTCCTGTCTCCTTTTTATGGGATCAGTGATACAGAGATTGCCTTCTATTGTCTTGGCATATCTTTGATATGTGCGAGAACTGAATGGTGATCGGTTGGAGCAATTGATGAGTAGATTTGGCAGATTCGACCTGGTTGTCGGTGGCATCCATTGTAACAACCTTACTGGAAGAAATAAACATCATCGGGGTGAACTAGAAGATTTCTGTTGGTGTATTTTCTTGCAATGACTGCTACAGTGACTGTCTCTTCTGTAACCAATGTTACCTCATATGAAAGGCCTATAAAACTTGAGCTGATAATAAAACTGGTTATCTCAACTTTTGAAATCTTGTAACCAATATTACCTCATATGAAAGGCCTATAAGTGTAGAATCTGTTCCAATGTCTTATTTAAGTTCAACAACCTTCTGAATGATATAATGGATATAATCCTGATAAGGAAAATGATCGACATGGAAGAAGTAGCAATGATGTACCAAGACTTGAGCCAGTATCACGGTATAACCAGAGTGCAAGTGGTGACTTGTTCATTCCCATAATACACTTAATGGGACTTATAATTCTATGATTGGAGAATCTGCTAGAGACATGGATTGATGACTGGGGAAAATAATTTGTCTGGTGATGCTTATCGTCTTCAGTATGAGATAAGTGATAATCTTTCATGATGGATTGCTAATGATGTCACAGGAGAGTGTCACAAGTTCAATTCTCCAAACTTTCTGGCTTTTCAGACCACTTGATTTCAAGAATGCTTCATCATTCTGGTCTGACTTATTCTTTCTACAATAGATGTAGAATAGGCAACAATTTGCTTTAAGGACCTTCCTCATTTGAGACTGTCTTGTTTGAAAAATGTGTTTCCTCCTTTCTTTATTGAAGAATGATAGAATTTTGTAAAATGTTGCCTATCACAGGTTCACAATAAAATCAAAGCATAAGCATGAATTCAAAGAATATCAAAAGAATCAACAATTTTTAATGTTTGAGAATTATAGTTCTTTGACAAGTATCAAGATTTGGTTTGGTTTCAGGATGGCTTTCCTATTTTCTATGGTTACATCTATTTAAGATGTCACTCATCTATTTCTCTTTGTGAACTTTGTCACATGCCTCACTTTGAGGATTTGGTATTTTAACCTGATACGTACAAAATGACGCAACTAGGATTGCCAATTACTAGACCTTCTAGAGTCATTCCATTTCAATTCTCTGGAATTTTTTTATTTAGACTCATCTAATCAAAGTAGTGCGAAAATATCGGTCTAAAAATGAAATTTCTGAGTGCTTGTGTGAAGTTGACTATAACAGGTGTTTTGTAACTCCCTTAGTCCATTTGTTAACACATTTGCCATTTTGGCTAGCTGAATTCAGCTTTATTGTATATAATAATATAATCACCTTTATCAGGTTAATTGAAACTTATCCATAAAGCCGGGGTGATTAACCAATTACTCCATAGGGATAGTTTATTGCATATAATAGTATAAATAGATTAGCTGAATATTATCCATAAAGCCGGGGAGATTAACCATTTGCTCTAGTGGGACAACTCAAGCTTTATTGTATATAATAATATAACATGGGTATCCAAATCCAATTTCTTAAGCTTGTTAAGAAGAACCTGTTATAGTCTAGGTGTTTTGGTGGAATTCAGAAAATCTCTTTGTTAGAGTTCAATTCCCAAGCAACTGACTTAAACTAGATTTACCTATTTGTAAAAATTATGTTCATCATCGAACGTCATCGATAGAAAAATATTCTAATCGGTTTTGTAATGTAATACATCAACGATGCCCCATGTTGTACGCTCTTATATATATATAAATACCAAGCCTTTTTGTAATTTCTTTCAATAGGAGTAGGCTATCTCATATTTGTAATAGGATAGTGTTTGGGTGTATTTCTTCTGAGGTAAGGTCAATGGTCCTTGTTTTTCTGGTTTTCAATCCTGATATTCTGTCAAAGATTATAACTCTAATCATGAAGAGCTTTTTAATCCAGTTGATATTCAAAGAACTGCAAGATTGCAAAATTGACTCAATGCTCATAACCTTAATAAGCAACACAAATTTATTTATTGCACAAAAGGCGGAGAAAGGAACAAAAAAAAAAAGTTTAAACAGGATGCTGAAAATAGAAAAGTACTACAGTGGTAGATAACAACTTCCACTTGTTTATTTAGCTTGCATCTATCATTCCTTGAATGTTGGGTGTGTGCTTGGCTCAGGATTCTCATCCTTATTTGTTCCCCATTTATTGATCATTTCTTGTGTCAAGACTCCCTTGTCAACGAGCATCTCTATTTCTTTTAACAATGACCAGCAATTCCCTGTTGAATGCCCAGATACTCCCAAGTGAAAATTATATAAGCTATTTTGATCATAGCAATGGGCATAAGTCTTTGGTGACACTTTCACCAATCTTGGTGTAATGTATTGACCTTTAACCAAATGAGGGTACAGATCTGAGATAGACTCTTGAAACACCTTCAGAGTTTTTCTCGCTCGAGAGATTATCACTTTCTTTGATCATTCTGTGTGAATAAATGCTCTCCTGTGATCGAGGGGTTTCTGGAAGCTCATTTAAGCTACAACTGGGTATTATTAACCAGACTCCTTAAGTTGCCCCTTGCCTTACTAGTTTTCAGAAAATCTGATATAGGTATCTCAGGTGTCTTCTGGGTTATTTCTGCTCCATTCTTTCTTAGACCTATGGGCCAATCTCGAATTGCATCCATGGAAGTCTTTTCATTTTCTTGCGCCCTACATTCTTTGCAGGATTTGGTCACATTAGTCTCTGTTGAAGCAACGATTTCTGAACATTGAACCTTCACCCCTTCTTTTACCTTATATTTTTGAATTGCTTGCTCTAAAGGATCTTGGAAATTTCCCTCAAGGTTACCAGGAACCTTAGCTGAACAATTTGAAATTCCAGTCTGATTTATCCAAGGAACCTCCTTATAGGTCCAATTCTCATTTAGAGGCCACTGTGGTGGAACAAGTCGTGGAGTAGTTAATCTGGCTGAGAGCATTTTTGAATGCAGTTGTTCACTCGAACAATGGAAGGGAGAAAATTGAAAACCCTACACATTCTTTTTCTTTTTGACCACTTTATAGGGTTTGGCACCATGTTTAACTGAATAAGACCTCATTATATTAACCTTAGCTTCTTTCTCGACGTCAGTATCGTCAGAGCCGCTTATCTTGCCATTCTTGATAGCTATTTCGATCATTTCTCCAATCATGTCGATGTCAGAGAAATTATTAGTGGCAGCCCCTATCATGTGATTAATATAGGGAAATTTTAATGTACTGATGAAAAAAGTAGTGAACTCCCTTTCAGTCAATGGTGGATGCACTTGAAAAGCGATGCCACTCCATCGTTGTGAATACTGTCGAAAACTTACATTGCACTTTATATTCATGTTTTGCAACATTGTTCGATCAGGGGCCATATCAGCCATGTGCTTGTATTGACCCAAAAAGGCTTGAGCTAAGTCCCTCCAAGAACGTATTTGAGTACGTACTGATTATACCATTTGGATGTAGACCCAGATAAACTGTCTTGGAAACAGTGGATCAATAATTTTTCATTCTCTACATAGCCAGTCATACGACGACAGTACATATTGATATGATATTCAGGGCATGTGGTCTCATTATACTTCTCAAAATCTAGAATTTTAAAATTTGGTGGGAGAACTAAGTCGGGGACCAAGTTCAGTTCTTTGGCATCAAACTCATAAAATGACTCAACCGTCTCTCTAGAAGTAGTACAGAATTCATTTGGCGTTAACCCAGAAGCACTAAGATAGTCAGTGGGGAACGAAACTCCAGCCTGATATTGTTGGTTCTTAACAGTGAAGTGAACTGGTGAATGGATTTCCTGATGTACAAAGGTGTGCTCAGGAATGTGAACAGGTGTAACACCCAGAGGATTTGTGGGGTTTTCAACAAGACTCTTTCTAGCGGTCTGGTGCTTCCCAATCATTTCTTTCATATTGTTCAGTAGATCGGTATAAGAATTTGCGATATTAGCTTCAATTTGTGCCAACTTGCTCCTCAATTCTTCATGCCTCTCTTTTTGCTCTATCTCAAATTTGGCTAGCCTATCCTCAGTTTCTTTAGACATTTTTCTTGTGTCGTGCTAAGCGTTCTTGCTACAAGGAAGAACCAAGATCACTTCGGTTGAAATCCTTATTTTAATGAATGGATGTTTTAATGCATGATGTAAGTTTGAAACTATAGATGTAATTATGCAAATATACAAATGAAAAAAAATGTAAATACAAATACAAACATAAAGATACAAATGCAAATGCAAATGCAAATGTAAATATATGAATGTAACAATAAGAATGCAAACATAAAAGTATAAATGAGAATGTAATGATGAAAAATGCAAATGCATGTATGAAAAGGTGTTACTCAAGAGTGATCATCTTAGAACATATTTCATTGAACATAAAAGTTTTCGTGCATCAAACAAAACTTTTACATGTAGGGGACAACTTTTGGTCCTAACTTCAACAAAACTATACATATATGGGATAACTTTCCCTCCTAACTTCTCTAAAGCCAAGTTAGTTTATCAGCTTATGGGCCATATTGCTTGTCTGGACTGCAGCTTCTTCCAAGACATTCTCTTTTTCCTTCATATTTTGTGTCACTTCTCGGAGTTGCTTGTTTTCCCTTGTAAGAGAACCTTTGTGTTCAAGAAGTTCTTGGACAAGATATTCATATATGTTGCAGTTCTTTTTTAGTTTGGTGACCCCTGTTATCCACTTTTCTATGGTGTTTCCTATGCCAGTATTTCGAAAGGCTTGACTAATCTTTTGGAAATCTTCATGCATGGTTTCCACTTCTGTACTCAATTTCTCGTTTTGGTCCTTCAAATAACATGCTTGAGCTTCATAAAACCTCCTTTATTCTGAATGCCCTGACTGATACTCTTGCCGTAGAATGCTTTTGGTATCAATCTAACAGGATCTTTGTGTAATACTTTTGGTATTAATATAACCGGTTCTCTATGTACAGAACTTCCCTCGATCCTCGTAGTTTCTTCAGGATGTCTTTCCTTGGCCGCATCATATTTTGTTTGATCATAAAACCTTTTGTCCATTTACGATTTCTTTCCAATTTGATGAACAGTCTTTCAAGTCAACACCTTTTGATTATGCCATGATTATGTAATGCAGACAAAATAATATAAACAAATTAGAGCAATGTAACATGCATGGAAAAATAAGAAAACAAAAATGGAATAATTAGTACCAATTAATGGAAAGAAAAATTCTATTTATCAAGGTATAAATCTTATCCTCATGCTTTATAGTTCCATGCTTTGTTTAGAAAAATTAACCTAACCGCATCATTACTAGTTTGCAGGCATTTATTAAAAAAATAATGAATAAATTAAAAGTTATACCTTATTTCTCCTTTGTGTATATCTACGGACAAAGGTTCAATACTGTCTTAGATCAGGAGAATTTCTATGGTTTATTATATGCAGGGTTTCGGTTCTAGGAGTAAAGGTACTCGAATTGTCCTTGTTGGTGCCCCCTTAAGCTGTCAACCCTCAATCCTAGTCCATCACAGACTAAAGTGGATCGAGTTCAATTCGAGGGGATACACTTCTCTATGCCTGACACGGAGAATAAATTCTCACGAAGACATAGAGCATATGAACCCCGAAAGCTACTTGCTAGGTCTGACACAGAGAATAAATTCTCACGAAGACGTCGCTTTCACTCTCACTTAAAAGGGACAAGCTTGATTAAAAAGCTTATGTTATGCATGTGTTGTGTGTGAGGAGAAATGCTCAAACCTCTTATGGAATAAATAATGATATAAAATACTTGAAAATAAAATGAAATATTAATAAAATAAAAAATAATAATAAGTATATAAAAAAATTTGAAAAGAAAGAATTAAAAATTAAATATATGAATTTTTAATTTCTAATTAATAGAGACAGTTTATCATTGATTTTAAAGCTTGACCAGACCTCCCCAGCAGAGTCGCCAAGCTGTCGTAACCGCTTTTCGTCCGGGCACGAAAATTTTACTCGGCGGGAAAAATAAAATGAATAAATAAATTATTTTGATTTAAAAAATATTTTGGGAGTCGCCATTGACATTTTTGGGTTAGGTAGGTCAAATACCTAAAAACAATCTTTTAAAATAGTTTTAAGAAAACATAATTTAAAAGATAAATTGATTTGCGTATAACCAAAATTTTTTAATAAAAATGATTCGTGGCCGGTTACGTTTAAGGAATGATTATCACCCCTATAACGCCCAAAACTGGTACTCATTAATTATAAATTGTCTCTATTATTGGAAATTTAAAAGTTCAAAAATATATTTAATCCATAATTCTGTTAAGTTTATTAATATAATTTTAAGATAATATATTAATATATATATTTTATTAAACAATGTATTTATTTATTTAGAAATATCAGAAAAGGGCTTCTATGTGCTTTAAGACAGATCCTTTCTGAATATTAATAAATAAATTTTAATAGAAAATCATATAAAAACATATTTATATATTAAAATATTTTATTGTTTTTATTTAAAAATATCAGAAAATGGACATCCAGTTGCTTTAAGACTGTCATTTCTTAATATTGATAAATATATATTAAAATATGATTGAAATGATTTAAAAATAATATATTAAATTTATAAATAGGATTTTCCTAAAATAAATCAATATTATTTATATATATTTATAAGACTTAGATAAATATTATTTATATATATATATATATATATATTGACATAAATAATAAATAATAATAGTAATACTAATGATAAATATATATAATCATAAATATATGAAAGTAAAATATGATTAATAAAATTAAAACATAGTATTAAAATTTAAAAAGTAATAAAGCTTGTAAAATAAATGAAAATATTAATCTTAGGGACTAAATTATAATCTAATAAAATTAAATACCTAATTTATAATTAATTATTTAAAACTACATGGATTAGATATGTTATTTTATCAATTTATTAATTTAGGGACTAAAATAAAATTATATAAAACATCAGTTATTAAATGTAAAATATTAAAATTCGCAGACCTAATTTGAATTATTAAAAATATATGTATTAATAGTGTAGTTTGACCTAATTAATTATTAGGGATCAAAATAAAAGTAATTAAAATTACCAGGGACTAAATAAAGTATTTATCCTAAAAATATATAAATACTGGCAGGGACTAAATTATAAATTAATAAAGTTAGAAGATCATATTAAAACATATTAAAATTGATTTCAGTGACTAAATTGAGAACATTACAAACTTAGAAGGTTTACGAAAAGGGTTTTATACTTTATCAAATTACACACAGACCCCTCCCCCAAAACGACGTCGTTCGGGGAGGGGTATTTAAGCCCAAAAACCGGCCTAAAATGGCTGGTCTCCCTCATTTCCTTGTTCTGCTTCTCTCTCTAAAGAGAGAGAAGCTCTGCCTTCTCTCTACAAATTCCCTTAACGGAGGGATCAGGCCACCGGATGGCCACCATGCTCCGGCTCCAATCCCCGCCGCCGGCCACCGTTCACGGTGGCGGGAGTTTGGAAAAATAGCCTAAATCGATCCTATGTTTCCCCTAAACCCAAATCTAGTTTCTTTTTCTCCTAAAACTCTTTCAATAGACGTAGATCCAAACAAAAACCGAAGGTTTACCTCGGTTTACAAAAGTTTCCGGTGACGTTTGGTATCTCGGGGGTAAGTTCTTCTCTTCTCTGTTTTTATTTTCGATTGTTGATGTTTGCTGTTGGTTGCTGTGTTCTCGTTGCTTGTTTGTTCTTTTTTATTGTCCCCCCTCTCCTTTTCTTTCTTTGCAGGGGATGGTGGCTTTTATAGCCACCACCGGTGATGGCTTCAGACTGGTCCCAAATGGCGACCCTAGGTGAGTCACCATAGCTATGGTGGTGGCTCACCATAGAGCCCGTTGTGTGGAGGGGCAGCTGGCCTTCTGAAAAGCAGCGAGACTTGAGGCGTGGCACAGTAGTGTCGGTAAGGCGGCTGAAAGCATCTAGAGGCGGCAGCTGGGGTCTTTTGGAAGCGGCGGTGACTGGGATGTGGCCCTAGGGTTATGATACCCTAGGGTTTCCTTGTTGGGACCATCTGGGCCGTTGGATCAAAACTAGATCCAACGGTAGCAAGTTGAGGCGGCTGGATGATGATATGTAAACCCTAACTGAATTTAGGGTTACACATTTGGGCTCTGTTGGGCTATCTGAAGTTGGGTCACTGTTGGGCCATCTGAATTGGGTCTGGAACTATAATTGGGCCCCGATTTTGGCCTGTTTGTAATAATAATAATTTTAATAATAATAATAAATAAAATAAAATAATATAATAATAACAAATAATAAATAAAAAAATGGATAAAATTAGTATCTTTAGCTTGGATGTTGTGTACAAAAGCTCCTATTTTCCATTCAACAGTTGGATTTAAGAGGCTCCTTTACCTCATTCACTGCCTTGAGTTTGAGTGCAACCTGAACAAGAACCCCGTTGATGAACAAGCAAGAACAAATGAGGAAGATCACTTGATTTTCATGAAGAACCATAATTAACCTGATCCATACGCTCTTGATCCTCTGGAGTAGCCTTGGTGCCACGATTGAGAGGTGATATGACATAAAAAAAGCTCATCTTTGAGGCCCTTCACATCTCTCTCTTGTGTGAAAAACCCATAAAAGAATGAAACTTTAATCCTTCGTTTGAGGGACTTGGAATTTTGTGTTGAGAAAGGCTTGATATTTGTACTGGGAGTTGCTGATGAAAAAAAGGGATTTTGATGATGAGGTTAAGAGGAAGAGAGAAAAAAATGGTGGGTTCTTTTGTAGATTGGAGATGAGATTTTAGCAGAGTGGTAATGATAGTGCTGATAGCTGGGGAAGAAGAAGAAGTGGGAGTCATTACTGAAAATGAAAGCTTTTAATAGTTTCATTAAACAAACACCAATCGAAGAGTGACACGTGTAACAAATAATTAAACATAAATATTAATAATAAATTTCAAAAAAATTATTTTATAAAAAAATATGATGTGACAGTGTCACGTCATCAAGTATCATGACATCGACATCCACGTAAGCTTCTCCCTCCATACATATATATTTCGTCAACATCAATCGTTGACTGTTCGTTGACTAACGATTTTCATCCAATGAGATTGTTTTTTGACCTAAAATAAAACGTTAAAGGATCAAATGTTCTAAAAAGAAATACGGATAAATTTGACGTCACTGTCAAACGTTAGGATTATTTTATTTCATTATGCAATTTTTTTATTATGACCTCCATGAGCGAGCCATATTAAATTGCCTCAAAAGGGCACAAAATGGGGAGCTTTTTGCAGATGAGATGGTGACGCCAGACAGAATAGTGATTATCCTGTAGGCTAGCTCCGACAGACGATTCACAAGAGAAAATTCGCCCAAAAACCAGAGAAAAAAGTCTCTAGGGTTTAATAAAATATTATAAAATCAAAACTGTCAAAAAGCAGTCCACAAGCCGGACTGTTATAGCAAAAAAATCGTCTTTATTCGAATTTTGCCAAAAATAGCAAAATCCCGAAAATCACTCAAAATTGAAATTCGAAATAAAATAAGCAATCTCCCAAAAATCCGGCCTAAATCGGATTTAAATTGACTTCCTAATTAACAATCGAAATATTACCATAAATAGTAAAAAATAACTAAATCTAGTGATTCAGAGGGGAAAACGGTAGAATTTGAGGTTGAAAAAAAGGCCACATGGAGCATAGCTCGATGTGGAGAGCGTGCGCGTCAAAAAGAGCTTTCCGGATTGGGGTCTTATGCGCGATTCTGACACCTGTAGCCAAAGTTATGGCCAAAAGACTGAAACATACTCAAAACGACCCCAATGAGGAACATGTCACAATCAATTCCCGCCTTTGCGCTGATCTGCCAACTCATGGTATCTCAGCGCCATCAACGTGCAATCTGACAGCTCAGCATCATCTGTCTCGGATCCCCCTGCATCAGTCACCCCGGGTTGGAAAGAACTCGTCCTCGAGTTCAGAGTAGTGTCATCAGGATCCACAAAACAATGACTCAGGTGCTTCACATTGAAGACATCAGAAGTCTTCAAGTGACTGGGAAGTCGCAACCTGTAAGCATTATCATTGATCTTCTGCACGACCTCACAAGGTCCAATCTTCCGATCCTTAAGCTTATTATACTCACCAACAGGAAAACGATCACGAGTTAATACAGCCCAAACAAAATCACCAACATCAAAAAGTACCTGACGACGATGATTGTCAACCCGAGTCTTGTACTTGGTATTGCTCTCATGAATGGTCTGTTTCACCTGCTCATGGATACCCCGAAGATACTTTGCCATCTCATCTGCTTTAGGACTGAAACGTCCTATACGTGGAATAGGGGCTAAGTCCAACACCCTGGATGGGTTCTGACCATAGACAATCTCAAATGGGCTTAAACCTGTGGTTCTGTTTTTTGATCTGTTGTAGGCAAATTCTGCCTGAGGCAATGCCAAATCCCACTACTTCGGCTTCGTTCCTGCCAAACACCTTAAAAGGTTTCCCAAACTTCAGTTCACCACCTCAGTCTAGCCATCCGTCTGGGGGTGGTAGGCGCTACTGAAATTCAACTGCGTTCCCAGTTTCTCCCACAGGCTCTTCCAGAAATGACTGATGAACTTAGTATCACGATCTGAAGTGATGGATCGAGGAACACCATGTAAACGCACAATCTCCTTGAAATAGAGATGGGCAATCCGATCAGCATCCATAGTCTTTCTGCAGGCTACAAAATGAGCCATCTTGGAAAACCTGTCAACCACAACAAAGATAGAATCAGAGGCCCTTTGGGTGCGGGGTAAGCCTAGTACAAAATCCATGCTGACATCGAACCAAGGAGCTTCAGGAACAGGTAAGGGAGTGTACAATCCCGCATTGGTGAGAACTCCCTTAGACCGCTGGCACACATAACAACGGTCCACATAATGGGCCACATCACTAGTCAACTTGGGCCAATAAAATTCAGAAGAGATAAGGGCCAATGTCTTATCTCGGCCAAAGTGTCCCTCATTATGGAGTTCACTTATAATTTGCTGCCTCAATGAACAATCTGGAATGCACAATTGTAATCCACGAAACAGATACCCATTATGCAAAACAAAATCATGACGGTGACCCTCAGTTACCTCCTGAAATATCCTTCCAAAGGAAGGATCAGCTGCATACATATCTGTGAACGTCTCAAATCCTGCAACTTTAGTACTCATGGTGGTGAGAAGTAAGGTACGACGGCTCAGGGCATCTGCGACACGGTTCAAACTCCCTGCTTTGTGTCTCAGCGTAAAAGTGAATTCTTGCAAGTATGCTACCCACTTGGCATGACGTCTACTCAGCTTGTGTTGGCCATTGATGTACTTCAAGGCCTCATGATCGGTAAACAGAATAAACTCCTTCTGTACTAGGTAGTGACGCCAATGCTTCAGGGACTGAACTATGGCATAGAACTCCAGATCATAAGTGGAATAATTTTTCTTTGATCCCGATAGCTTCTCACTGAAAAAAGCAACCGGAAGACATGCCTGACTCAGAACACCACCAATGCCAACGCCAGATGCATCACAATTTACCTCGAACACTTTGTCAAAATCTGGAAGTGCCAAAACTGGAGCCTCGGTCATCTTCTGCTTGACCAGTTGAAAACTGGCCTCTGCCTCCTCAGACCACTGGAAATCACGCCCCTTGAGGCACTCTGTGATAGGGGCGATCAGAGTACTGAAATTTCTAATGAATCGACGGTAAAAAGACACCAAGCCATGGAAACTTCGGATGTCATGTAAGGTTCTTGGTCTGGGCCACTCCAAGACTGCATCTATCTTTGACTGATCTGCATGAACACCATCAGTAGACACAACAAAACCAAGAAAAGTCACAGAAGTAGTGAAGAAAGAACACTTCTTTGATTGACAAACAAGCACTCCGTTTCAGCATCTCAAAAACAGCACGGAGGTGATCGAAGTGTGAAGTCCATGTCGGACTATAAACGAGGATATCATCGAAGTAAACTACAACAAATTTCCCCATAAAAGGCCGCAAGACCTGATGCATAAATCTCATGAATGTACTGGGCGCATTGGATAACCCAAAAGGCATGACCATCCACTCATACAACCCTTGTGGCGTTTTAAACGCCGTCTTCCACTCATCTCCAGGCCTTATTCTGATTTGGTGGTAACCGCTCTTAAGGTCAATTTTGAGAAGATCTTAGAACCAGATAGCTGATCCAACATATCATCTAGACGGGGAATTGGAAACCGGTACTTCACTGTAATTCTGTTGATCGCTCGGCTGTCAACACACATACGCCAAGAACCATCTTTCTTTAGCACTAACAGAGCAGGGACTGCACATGGGCTCATACTCTCTCGGATATAGCCCCTCTCCAACAACTCTTCCACCTGTCGCTGCAACTCTTCGGCCTCCTTGGGACTGAGGCGATATGCTGGTCGATTTGGCAAACTGACCCAGGAACAAGGTCAATTTGATGCTGAATATCCCTCATAGGTGGTAGTCCAGGAGGAAGATCCTCTGGCATCAAGTTAGAGAATTCTGCTAGCAACCGCTGCACCTCTACTGGTAAATCTGTATCCACGTCTACTGCATTGTTCTCGCAAGGTAGCAAGGCATAGACCACGTCGCCATGCTCAATCTCATCTAAAAACCTGGACATAGAAAGCGATTAGTATTATGGGTTACTGGGGTAGGAGTAAGTCCTTCCCGCCGGGGTGCAAACACAATCTTTTTCCCTTGATGCTAAGGGAATATGTATTCTTCCGTCCATCATGAATGACACTGCGATCATACTGCCAAGGTCGACCCAACAATATATGACACGCATCCATAGACACAACATCACACCAGGCATTATCAAAATATTTTCTACCAATTGAAAAGACACGAGGCATCGCCTATCAACTGTTACCTCACTGTCTTTATTTAGCCATGACAACTTGTATGGCTTAGGATGACGGTCCGTCTTCAACTGCAATTTCTGGACAACCTCCTCGGACACTACATTCTCACAACTGCCGCTGTCAATGATCATTTTGCAGACTTTATCTGCAACTGTGCAAGTCGTGTGGAAAATATTGGTTCTCAACCAATCGTCCCCTGAATCGCCCTTGGGGGTAAGTAGACTCTTGCGAACGACCAGAGTCTCATGACCATCTCCATACAGCACATCATCAGTCTCATCATCGTCATACACGGGTTCGCCAATCTCCTCAGTCTCGTCTTCCACGTTTTCCTCAATCAACAAATTTTTGCCCTTTTGACTAGCAGGCTTCCTGCAATCAGTCGCCCTATGCCCTTGTTCACCACAACGAAAACATCTAATAGTAGGGTTAGAATTACCCTGCGGTGGCTGCTGAGCAGGACGGGACTCTTGAGGGCGAACTGGTCGACTGTTGTGATCGCTCCTGATCACTGGTCTCCTGTTTTGCTGTTTTTCAACAGCAAGTGCACGCTGGTATGCTTCCGAAACACTCCACAATGAATGAAGGCTGATGACATCTTGCAAGGGCTGGCGTAAACCCGCCAAATATCGCGCCACCGTCTGCTCCTCCGTCTCAGATAAATCGTTCCGGGCGACCAATTGGTAAAACTCCTCCGTGTAATCATCGACTGATCGCGCGCCCTGCCTCAACGCATGAAGTCGCTGAAATAAGGTTTGCGTATAGCCGAAGGGAAGGAAGTGGCCCTTCATCTTCTTTTTCATCTTCTCCCAATCAGTGATCTTGGCTTTGCCCTGTCTTTCTCGTGAACGTCGTAACTGTTCCCACCACGGAGATGCTCTGCCCTTGAGTTTGATGGCGATCAGTTTCACTTTCACACGATCGGGGACTTCCTTATATTCAAAAATACGCTCCACTTCATTAATCCAATCCACGAATCCCTCGGCCTGTAATGTACCAGAAAACTCAGGGAGATCGACCGAAAACCGAGGTCTCCATGACGCTCCTCCCGACCACGGTGCTCCGGAATCCTACGCCCCGGAATCCTGCGCGATTGTGATATGGGTTTTCGAAAGTGGAATTGGTATCGTGATCAGAGGCCTCACGATCCTCTAAATCCTGCGCCGCCAGGCGCTGGGTTAATTCTGCGACTTGCCTCTGCAAATCCGCAATCATCACATCCTGAACGCTGCGATCACGGCGTTGGGCTTCCTCATTCGGAACCTGCTCACGACGACCACGACCACGACCTCCAGCCATTGAAACTGGTGAAATTTCCCAAGAAGATGTTGAAGCTCTGATACCAACTGACGCCAGACAGAATAGTGATTATCCTGTAGGCTAGCTCCGACAGACGATTCACAAGAGAAAATTCGCCCAAAAACCAGAGAAAAAAATCTCTAGGGTTTAATAAAATATTATAAAATCAAAACTGTCAAAAAGCAGTCCACAAGCCGGACTGTTATAGCAAAAAAATCGTCTTTATTCGAATTTTGCCAAAAATAGAAAAATCCCGAAAATCACTCTAAATTGAAATTCGAAATAAAATAAGCAATCTCCCAAAAATCCGGCCTAAATCGGATTTAAATTGACTTCCTAATTAACAATCGAAATATTACCATAAATAGTAAAAAATAACTAAATCTAGTGATTCAGAGGGGAAAACGGTAGAATTTGAGGTTGAAAAAAAAGGCCACATGGAGCATAGCTCGATGTGGAGAGCGTGCGCGTCGAAAAGAGCTTTCCGGATTGGGGTCTTATGCGCGATTCTGACACCTGTAGCCAAAGTTATGGCCAAAAGACTGAAACATACTCAAAACGACCCCAATGAGGAACATGTCACAATCAATTCCCGCCTTTGCGCTGATCTGCCAACTCATGGTATCTCAGCGCCATCAACGTGCAATCTGACAGCTCAGCATCATCTGTCTCGGATCCCCCTGCATCAGATGGTCTTTTTTTTTTCCACGATCGTCCAATTTTCAGAGGAAGTCTTGCAGTTGAATCATGGTCGTCAACTGATGGATGATCGAGTATTTTTGCTTTAGTTTTTGAGTTGAACCCTTTATTTAGCCGTTTTAGTTTCTTGAGATTACCAGAATTCTCTGTTTCAAATTTCAACTTCAATGAATTAGAAAGGGAAAAAAACTTGGATTATCACAAAGGTAAAAACTTTTTAATGTATTAATGAAAAATATAAAAATAATTCCTAAATTTTAGTTTAATTTTGATATGCATTAATAGAATGGAAAAACTAATTTGATAAACAAAAATCTTACGTATAAATAATATGAAAAAATAATGTAGAATTTTTTAATTAGTTAGGGACGTAGTAGAAATGGTTTATGGAATAATTTTTCCATTAACACATAACAAGCCATCGCTCATCACCTAACTGTTGGTTAGATCAAAACCACCTCCAGCTGATAGCATCAACCAATACCAGAACCAAGCTGCAACTCTCGACCTTCAGTAACTTAAGTTGCTTGATGGGTTCGAGGGGTGAGAACTCTAGTTTCATTTTCCAATTTCCATGCAAATACGGTGAACGTTTTATTTTCTGTAGTATATTTAAAATTATATATAGGACAAAACAAGCCACCTAACACCATTGTAATAAAGCCAAAGTGGATGTCCTTTCATGGAAGTAACAACCTCCCAACGTTACAAAAGATGGTGGGCGTTACTTTTTCACCAACCAAAATCCTCCCCAATACTTGAAATTACCATACTCAAGTTGTAAAATATGAGGATTAGCCGGCTAGGTCTCACCTACAACAATGGGTCAAAAACGAGAAAACAAAGTATCATTGCATCAGTCCAGTTCTATATAAATCGAGGAGGCCATAAACTCTGGTACATGCACTGGAACAGTTCCGATACAACAATTACAACAATGGTGGTGAAGGTTTACGGCCCAGCTTTTGGTGCCCAAAGCATGTTCTTGCATGTCTGATCGAAAAGGAGATCGAGTTCGAGGCTGTGCCACTCGATTTGCTTAAAGGAGAGCACAAAGACCTGAATTCTCAAGTTGCAGGTCACCTTTCTTTCCTAATTTTTGTTGAAAAAGCTCCATGTACCCACTCAAAATCATCTAAATTTCTTTTGTTCTCATGTCTCCTTTGCAGCCTTTTGGAACAGTTCCCGTCACTCAAGATGGAGATTATGTTTTATATGGTAATTATACATTAGCTTCTCCCTAATGTTAACAGGAAATGATGATTTTTTTTACGATGTGGGTGCTGCAGAATCCCGTGCAATCATGAGGTACTACGCAGAGAAATACAAGTCACAAGGGACTGATCTGCTGGGGAAGACGATAGAGGAAAGGGGACAAGTGGAGAACTGGCTGGAGGTTGAGGCACACAATTTCAACCCGCGATTTCTAATTCAAGGAGAGCGAGGAGAAGCTCGGCAAGGTGCTGGATATTTACGAGGAGAGGCTGTCGAAGAGAAAATACTTGGCCGGCGATTTCTTCAGCCTCGCCGACCTTAGTCACCTGCCGTTTACTCAGTATTTGGTGGGTCCGATCGGGAAGGAATACATGATCACCTGTAGGAAGCATGTGAACGCTTGGTGGAATGATATCAGCAGCAGACCTTCATGGCAGAAGGTTCTCCACCTCTATGATGCTCCTCTCTAAGAACCGATCAAAATCATGCACAATCTCGGTTGGGGTCTTTTGAATAAAATGCTTCTGTTGTTTAACAGTTTACCTTCGGGTCTTGTTTCACCTTTGTCTGTTTTAAACAACTCTATCTTAAAGAGAGATTTTTTTTATGCTCGGTTGCATAGAAAAGAACAAGGTGGGTGGTTGATGACAATGGTTCACTCACTCCATTGGTAGAGCTGAACCAAGTCAAGGCAAGTAAACTAGACATTTGTGATACACAGATTTTGATGATAAGGTGATTAGGACCGGACTGTGCTTGCTTTGCTTTTCACTGGTATTGGTTAAGTTCAAAGTTGCAAATCAAAATCGGGGATGGGATGGGAAGGGATGGGACCTTTGCCATTTGAAAAGCAGCCATACCACTCATTCAACAATGGGAACCTACGCGGCAATTTTATGTCAAAGAATCGTGTAGGCAGCTTAAATGAGTCAATTAAACATGTTGAAAAAAATATGAATCATAAAAATTATTTAGGAAAAAAAGAATCAATAATACAATACTAATAAAAATTAGGGATAATTATCCCATTCTAACATAAATTATACCCGATTCTCAGTTTCATACAAAAAATTTAAAAATTCTCGATTAACTACATAATATTTTCTACCGTTAATGAGTATACTCATTTCCGTCACGAAATGTGATGTGAAACCTTCTGACCTACAACAAGCTGACACGTGACACTTAAAAATATATATATTTTAATTTTTTAAATAAATTATATCATTCATCATTTAACTACTTTTTCACTTTTATTTGTCACTGAAATTTAAATTTTTTTAATTTAATTATTATCCGGCCACTGCGGGTTTTACCGAATTACACTGAGTTGTGTCGCTGTTTTTCCTCATGGGTACTGCTCCAACTCAGTGCCCATCTGGAATCACTGCAAGTTTCCATGCCAAATTTGATAACAGAACTGAGTTTTAAAGCTCCAGTTTCCCATCCACTCTTAATCTTACGAAGCTTAGCTTTCACCCCCAATTCCAAGATATTATCAAAAAGTTGCTCCATGCGTCTTCTTGCTTTTGCTTTGAAATGAGAAATCCAAAAATTTGAAAATTTGCTTTCTGCGTTTCCTGGGTTTCTTTTGCTCTACCTTTCGTGGTCTATTTTAATGGAGACTCTCAAATCTTGAGTCGGGTCAAGAATTCCTAGATCGTTGATCCGAATGGGAAGCTCCGTGATTGGGTTATTTCAAACCCCGATCAAAGCCCATGTAATTGGACCGGCATTAGCTGTGAAGCTCAGAATCATACTATTATTTCGATTGATCTTTCTGGGTATGGAATCTCCGGCGGCCTTCCATTTGAGTTTTGCCGGATTTGGACTCTTTGACTTCTTTATCTCGTTGATAATTTCCTCAACGGTTCATCAACTTCTCAGGCTTCTCTCCATGTTTTCGTCTACGAGAGTTTGACTTCTCGGATAACTTATTCATCGGTGAGTTACCGGATTTCTCATTGGAGAATCTGGAAGTTCTTCGACTTTCTAACAACAATTTCTCCGGTGAGATTCCCCTCAACTTTGGACAGATGCTATCTCTCGAAGTCCTTTCACTACGGAAAAATTCCTTCATTTCTGGGTAATCTTACTGAGTTAACTAATTTCGAACTCGGGTTTAATCCTTTTAAAGCGAGTCATTTGCCGAAGAAAATAAAAAACTTGTCGAAGCTAGAAGTTTTATGGTTATCAAACTCGAATCGCGTGGGAGAAATTCTGTTTTCCATTGGTAATCTCGTTTCGTTACAGAATCTCGATTTATCATACAATTTTTTGAGCGGTAAAATCCCAGAAAGCTTTTCAATGTTAAAGAATTTGGTGCTGTGCCAGAACCAGTTAACCGGTGAATTACCGAAGTTGCCAGCTATGCTTCGACTTGACGTTTCAGATAGCAGCCTCACGTGGAAATTACCAAGAAAATCGCTTCCATGCAACTCGAATCTTTGATTTTCAATGACAACTTTCTCACTAGGGAAATTCCTCAAGTTTTATCTTCGAATCAATACCATACTCAGATTCGAGTGACCAAAAATTTAACAGTCGGACGTTGCCACTGGTGAAGTTGCTGTTGCAAGAATGAACGATACATGAAACTTTGAGATTAAAAAAATAATATTTAGTGACTAAAATAATAGTGAGAAGATAGTCGAGTGATGAATAGTATAATTTATCTAAAAAATTAAAAAACATATTTTTTAATGTGCCACATGTCATGGTTATAGGGTTCCACGTCACTTTCCGTGACGGGTGAATCCGTTAACGGTAGAAAATATTATGTAGTTAATCGAGAATTTTTAAACTTTATGTATGAAACTGAGAATCGGATATAGTTCATGTATAAATGAGGTAATTAACCCTAAAAATTATAGATCGGTGAGGATAATTTTAATAAAATAATTTTATTCTTATACTATATAATTTTTAGAAGAGATGAAAGAATTACTATGAGAGTTTTTAAAAATTGTGTCTTTGTGGGAATTATGAGTTTAAGGAAATTAATAATATTATTCTTTATACTATAATCATATTGTAAAATTTTGAAATGCCGTTAAAATTATAATTACATGAACCTAAAATAGAAATTTTCAGAAAATTTAAAATGAATTGTGTGTTTAACTTAATATATAATAAAAAGTTTTTTTTTTACTTTTTAACCTATCATTGATATTTTAGAGTTGGTGAGAGTTTTTAGGCGACTTTGATTTTACTATAATTTTATTTTACATCAGAAGAATAAAATTTTATTAAAATGAAAATTTCATACTTCTATAATAAAATTTTATGTATTAAATATTTATTTATTTTTTATTAAACTAAGATGATTATAAGATAATATTTGTTCTGAAGATTCTAAATCATTTAATAATAAATACTCAAATACCTTTTCAGACGTTGATGTTCGAACTCAAGATATCTAATTATAACAATCATCATTTTAACTATTCAAATAATTTAGTTCATGCATGTATTAAATATTTATAAAAAATAATATGTTTTTATACAAAATAATTGAATTTTAAAATCCGATGAGTTAAAAAAAACAGATAAAACAAATATAAAAAAAGTTCCCAACATGTGCCTTTAGTTCCAGTTTGGTATCAAACGTTTTTTTCGTTCCAATTTGGTGCCTAATGTTTAATTCTGTAACTCATTTTGGGTCAGGCTATGACGGATCGTTAATTTTGACCGTTAAATACCACATGGCATTTTTAATATTAAAAATAAAATTTATAATTAAAATAATAATAAATTAATTAATTCCAATTGAAAATTTTTCAAGCTCAGGCAGGGTTCCCTCTTTTCCCCTTTACTCTCTGAGTCTCTTCCCCTTTCCTCTCTTCTCTTTTAACCCTAAATCATTTTCCCTCTCTTCCCCACCACTCTACATAATCTGAAAATTTTCAAGCTCAGACAGGGTTCATATACTCTTAGGAAACGAACCTTTAACATATTGATAGCTAGTTGAAGATGAACAAGTTTTGAAAGCTTAGAAATATTGGAAGACAATTGCCCCTCAAAGGCATTACCAGTGAGATTGAGAGACACAGGCATATTGTTGTTGAAAAAAATGATTTTTTCTCTCTTCCTTTTTCTCTTCCTCTTTCTTTCACTCTCTTCCCCTTTCTCATCAACATTAGCTATATTGAAGAGATTATCGAAGATGACTTCAAGAACCATTGTTCCTCAACAAACCAGAGGTAATTTGCTGGGATTTTTTTTGTTTTCGTTTGAAAAGATTTTTATGGATTTTTCTTGAAAGTTCTTCACTTTGCTAGGTTTTTCCGTTTTTGTTTGAAATGATTTTTATGGGTTTTTTCTTGAAATGATTAACCGAAATCATTGAAGCCAAGCATAAAATCTTTTGGGAAAAAAAGCAAAGTAAATGTTTAGGAAACAGATGATGAAAAGAAGAGCAAGTAAAAGTAAGGTTGTCACCATAGCTAATGTTGATGAATAAAACAGAACAAAAACAAGAGAGAGGAAGAAGATGAAAACAAGAGGGAGGGGAGAAGAAGATGAATAAGTGTTTATTTTTTTAATTAATCTATTTTAATTAATTTCTTATTTTTAGAAATTATTTTTTAATATTAAAAAATGCCATGTGGCATTTAACGGCTAAAATTAACGGTCACGGCCAAACCTAAACTGAGTTACGGAATGAAATGTTAGGCACCAAACTAAAACGAAAAAAACATCAAACACCAAACTGGAGCTAAAGGCATACGTTGGGGACCTTTTTGATATTTAAGCCTTAAAATTATTGTTAAAGATTGCATAGCATTAATTAGTTTGTTTAAGAAAATATGTTGAAACATATTATAGAAAGTCTAAAAATTATGTATTTGATTTCTCTATCACCCATGCAGAAAATATAAAGAATTTTTAATTGACTTGGTTAAGACAAATTTGAAGACAAAAGTAGGAAGAAATTACCCATTTTTTCAGAGATACTAATAAATTAACGTGAAAGCAGGTTCATCGAAATTGTTGTTCCTTAATAAGTTTCCAAAGACACGTCGCAATCCATACTATTTTCTGTGAACAAGTGAGAAAAATGAGGGGAAAAGTAGGCTTAGTTCGTTAAATTTCCTCAGGTGTTTATAATCCGACGGATATCCGTCTGCAGGCTTAGAGTTTTGCCACCAATGAATTCATTATCATACTCTAATTAGAATGGCTTAATTGGTTTTGGTTTAGACTTTGCTCTCACTAACATCGTAGAGAGCCATTCGTCAAGTGACCAAGCAATATGTGTCAATGCACTCTTTATGTACCTCGATACCTATTGAGTATAAAATCTTTGCACTCTGGTAGTAAATTATCCTTTCCTCGTTGAATTGACGAACTTAAGTCCAGGCTGGGAAAAAGAATACCATGATATATGGAGCACAATAAAATAAATTTTCTATCATATATATATATATATATATGAGGTTAAAGAGTTGTATTAATAGTTGCTTTAAGTCTTAGCTCTTTAGTAACGACCAATAGGCCGAAAGCGATTAATGGTTATTTTTCATATCATTTTCACCTTAGCTGATAACCTTGCTTCGCCACTTATGCTAGCCGAAAGAAAGACCTATAGAAGTTGTATTAAGTTAAGGCTCTTCAAGACCTTCTTTCCTTTACTAAAGCATGGTTCAATTTCTCCTTCCTGCTGCTCTGGTTAGCAAAAAAAAGTTGGTTTTAAATCTTTCCTCTATGTTTCATTTCGTGTCGTTCCAGACACTTTTCCATTTTCTAAGCTATATCAACATATCCAACTAGAAAACTCATCTGCTTGTCAATTCTTGGTGTAATACTCACATGTAAATAACTGGTGTCGGAATGTTTTACTGATCAGACGTGCTCAATCTCAGTGTAAGAATTAGGAATTCATCTTCCAACCCGTCCCAGAATGGGTGTTATGGTAAAGAACAAGAAGAAAACTAAAGGAGAAATTTGTCCAATAGGAACAAATGTTGCCTCTATAGGTTGACATACGATCCAATCTAGTAATAAGCAAGCTGCTAAAAGCAACCAAAATATTCCTTGGTAAATCGGGTGAAAACTTGAACTACGTACATACATACTTTTAAAAAAAGGTAAAGCCAACAACCATATAAAAACAGGTGCTATTGTGGCTACACCTCCCGATTTGTCGGGTATACTATGAAGAATGGCATGGATCGGTAGGAAATATCATTAATAGGAAAATTACAACTCCGAGACACCAAACAAATTCCCTAAGATTGCTATAACTCGCACGTTATATACCATGAAAAATATGAAGGTAAACAATAATGATAAACATATTTGCCCCATTAGCGTGCATATCACGTAGCAACCAGCCCCTTCAACATCTCTCATAATGTGTTCAACACTATTGAAAGCTAGATCCACATGAGGTGTGTAATGCATAGCTAAAAAAACTCCAATCACTATCTCAATGATTAAACAAAGATCAACTAACGACCCAAACCCCCACCAATAACTAAGATTTTTTGGGGTTAGATAATCTATCAAATTCTGATTAAGTGTAGAGGATATATGTTATTTTAGAAGAGAATCGTTGGTAGCCAAAGTGGATGTTCATTCACGAAAGTAGTTGTAAGTAGTGTTTAAGTTAAACTCCAAATCTTAACTTATCTCTAAATTTATCTCCTAATTTGTAGAAAATATTACTCCTATCTTATCTAGGTCTCTAATTCATGTATATAAAAATCCCATGTATCATCTTGTGTAATATGCAATTATTCTTTAAATAAAAATAATTTTAGAATAAAAAAACTCTGTTTACTATAACCAAAAAACTGTTACCAAACCGAAAAAACTTTGTTTACCAGAGCCGGAAAACTCTATTTCTATATGGTATTAGTCATTAGCGTCGATCCCAGCTTTGCTGCCGCCGTCGTTCGTCATCCTTCCGACCAGCAGTGTGCCTTTTGTGCACTATCGTCCTTCCAATTGTGAAATCCTTTGCAGTACCGTCCTCATCGCAGCCCTGTATTCCTCGCATCGCTTTACCACTCGCATCACTGTCCTCATTGTAGTGCCACCCTCTTTGCAGTACTGCCCCTTCGCAGCGTCGTCTTCCTTACTACGTAACCACAACAGTGTCGTTTCTGTTGCAACGTTGCTCTCTTCACTGTACTACTCTTGTAGCATCACTGGTCCAGCACTGCCTTTATCACAACAATAACCCTTTCTGTTCCGCTGTTTGGTACTTGTTCCACTGCTGTTTGGTACATGTTACGCGGTTGTTGGTAACTGTCCGACCAATACTGGCTCATCGCCGTACAGCCCATTTGATACTCATCCTAGCGTCGATCTCCTCAAATCTCCGATTGTCAATTATAGCAGTGTTCCCTGCTAGTTCGTGACATATCTCAATCTCTCAAGTCCTTGGCAATCTTGGCATATCATTCTTCGTCTAACCTACCATCCGAGGTTGAAACTTCCATTATTCAGCGATCTTCGTCTGAATCAGTTTCCTCGTCCATTAATTTGCATCGTCTAAATAGTAAGAATTACATTGTCCGGTCTCAATCCGTGCGTTTGTTCATCCCAGTCGTGGGAAACAACAATGTTTCTCTAATAATATGTCGGTCCCTGATCCCTTCGACTCCCAATATGAAATTTGGCTCACTGAAAGCACCATGATTATGTCTTGGTTCCTTAACTCTATGTTGTCTGACATTAGCATGAACTTCATGCAATACACCACCTCCTCAGAAATCTAGAACGCTGCCAAGGAGATGTACTCCAACCAGGAAAACTCGTCCGCTCTGTTTGCCCTTGAATTATGAATTAACAATTTGAAGCAGGGTGATCTCACTATTACCCAATACTTCACTCAGTTGTCTTGCTTATGGCAACAAATTGATTTGTTTGAGTCTCCCGCTTGGCAAACCAGTGCAGATGCCAAACTCTACAAAGGGATACTTGAAAAATGACATATTTTTAATTCCTATTAGGACTGTCCATCATCTTGATGATGTCTGTGGCTGAATTTGGGCATCAGGCCTCTTCTATCTCTTCGCTAGGTGTTCTCTAATGTTTTCCAAGAAAAGTCACCAGTCTATGATGCTTCTTTCACCCGTTGAAAGTTCTGCCTTAAATAACATTCATTCGGTGACACCCGTGTCAAGAAAGGTCATCCCTGGTGCGATCATTGTCGAAAACTCGATCATGTTCATGATAAATGTTGAAAGCTCCATGGATATCCAGCCAACTAGACTCCATCCAAATCCTCATCGTGTTCATCTCACGATAACTCTGTTGTAACGACATTGGAGGGTGGTTCCTTTTCTCTTCAACAGCTAGACGATCTATGACAGACGTTTGGTCATTTACATATTCATCCTGCTGAGTCCAACTCTGCCTGCACTGTTAGTGAAGGTAGTTCTCATTTTACCTTCTTATACCCTTCACCAGCGTGTGTCTTTTGGATTGTTGATTCCGGAGCAAGTGATCATATGACGGGCAACTTCAGTTTATTTTCCACATTTCACAAAAATAGTATCTCATACAGTGTTGGTACTGTTGATGGCTCTCTATCACTAGTTAAGGGGAGTGGCTCAGTTCACTTTAATAACCACATTACTCTGTATAATGTTCTATTTGTTCCAAGTTACTGATTCTTGTTTAATTACTTTTATTGACATTTCTACCATTTGTACTTTCTTATGTAATGTTTAATTGCTATTGTCTTGTACCATCTTCAAACGATTCCACAAAATGGTTGAAACATAATTCCAAAGTTCCATTGGCAACTTTAAATATAATAATGGTGGGGAATACCTCCATCAGTCGTTAGGATCCTTCTTCTAGGAAAACGGAATAGTCCACCTCACTTCATGTGTCGATACTCCACAATAAAATGGGGTCACTTAATGTAAAAACTGTCATCTTCTTGAGGTAACCCGAGCACTCCTTTTTTTCTTCTAATGTTTCGAAATACCTTTGGGGTGAGGCTCTCTTAACAACAACTTTTCTAATCAATTGTTTGCCTAGTAAGATTCTTGCCTTTAAGTGTCTATGGTATATTCTTTCCACTAAATTCCCTCACTTCAAACCTTTTACCTCTTCTATTCCTCTCCGTGTCTTTAGTTGTACTGCTTTTGTCCATGACCACAATCCTCATAAATCTAAACTTGATCCTCGGGCAATTCGGTGTGTCTTTGTTGGTTATTCATCTCATCAGAAAGGTTATCGTTGTTACTCTCATTCTACAAAAAGGTTCTTCACATCTATGGATGTCACTTTTCAAGAACTTAAATCGTTCTTCTCAAAAATCGAAATCCAGGGGGAAAGTGAGTCTGAATTTTAATTTTTACCGATTATTACTAAGTTACCCATCAGTCCATCTTCTACTGAAAAAACTACCACTTCACAACCTCCTAAAACCACCACATCTGATAATGAAAATCAATGCATTAATCCCATCGACTCTCATAAAACACCTAGATCATCTACCGATATTCTCATCTACAAAAGATGACCCAAACAAGCCCTACCTTTCACATCACAACCAATGCATTGACAAGAGCCAGAACTGGGTTTAAATCCATCGATAGACAAAGGAGATAGTGACCAAAGTAAGTTAGATGTGGTAATTGATACTAGTGAGTTACCAATTGCTCAAAGAAAGGGAGTTTGACGATGTATAACTCATCCTATTACTAAATTTGTTGCTTATGGGAAACTAATGTATGGTTTTAAGACTTTTAGAGCTCAGGTTGATCATATTCACATTCTAGAGACCATAAAGGAGGCATTAAAAAGTCCTAAGTGGAAGAAGACAATTGAAGAAGAAATTTCAGCTCTAGAAAACAACAAAACATGGGTCATTGTTGATCTACCTAAATATAAGAAATCAGTCGGCTGCAAATGGGTATTTACTGTGAAATTCAAGACAAAAAGAAAAATTGAGAGATATAATGCTAGACTTGTGGCAAAAGGGTTTACTCAGACTTATGAAGTTGACTATCAGGAGACCTTTGCTCCAGTTGAAAAACTCAACACTGTTCGAGTTTTATTATCCTTGGCAGTGAACAAGGATTGGATACTTCACCAACTAGCGTAAAAAATGCATTTCTCAATCGTAATCTTGAAAAAAAGGTCTATATGTAAGTTCCACCAAGAATTCATTCTGGAAATAATCGGGTATGTAAATTACTGAAATCCTTATATACTCTAAAACAATCACCTCGAGCTTGGTTTGATAGATTGACGAAGGTAATGTTACAAGAAAACTACAAACAATGTCAATCCGATCACACTCTGTTTGTAAAAAATGCTCCTGATAAAAAGAAGTCAATCTTGATTATCTACGTTGATGATATCATTATCAAGGGAGATGACTTGGTAGAAATCGATAAGTTGAAGACATTACTAGCAAAAGAGTTTGAAACCAAAGATTTGGGAACTCTGAGATATTTCCTAGGCATGGAGGTAGCAAGATCACGAGAATGAATTGTCATAAATCAAAGAAATATATTCTAGACTTACTTTCTGAAACTGGAATGACTAATTGTAAACCCTCGTAAACTCCTATGGAAGTTAACTTGAAATTGAGTAAAGATGGAAACCCGATAAACAAAGAACATTATCATAGGCTAGTTGATAAACTCATTTATTCTAACATTGTTTTTCCTGTTAGCATTGTTAGTCAATACATTAATGATCCAAGAGAAGAACATCTGGAGGCAGTTAATCGAATCTTAAGATATCTAAAGATGACACCAGACATGGGTTGATTTTTAGAAAACATGAAGACAGAACAGTTAAAATCTTCTCAAATTCAAGTTGGGCTGGAGAATTAACAGATAAAAGGTCAACCACGAGATACTGTTCATTTGTGTGGGGGAAACATAATGATATGGAGAAGCAAAAAACAATTAGTAGTCTCCAGAAGCAGTGCATAAGAAGAATATAGGGCGATAGCACTCAAAATGTGTGAAGGAATTTGGCTACAAAGACTCTTAACTGAGCTAGAGATGTATGACAACAACAATTTTGAATTTCAGAGTGATAGAAAATCTGCGATAAGCATTGCAAAGAATCCGGTGCATCATGACATAACAAAACATGTGGAGATCGACAAACACTTTATTGCAGGAAAAGTAAATGGTGGAACTGTGAAACTAAACTACGTCCCTTCACAAAACCAGCTATCAGATGTATTGACCAAGGCACTTCTTTGACTAAATTACATCCAAGCTGGGTCTTCACAATATTTACTCCCCAGCTTGAGAGGGAGTGTAAGTAGTGTTTAAGTTAAATTTCTGAATCCTAACTTATCTTTAAAACTATCTACTAATTTGTAGAAAAGATGACTCCTATATGATATAGATCTCATATTCATGTATATAAAAATCACATGTATCCTCTTGTGTAATATGCAATTATTCTTTGAATAAAATAATTTCAGAATAAAAAACCATGTTTACCATAACCGAAAAACTCTATTTACCAGTCGGAAAACTCTATTTCTACAATAATAACCTCCCAACGTTACAAAAGATGGTGGGCTTTACTTTTTCACCAACCAAAATCCTCCTCAATACTTGAAATTACAGTTTCAACACTCAAGTTGTAAAATATGAGGATTAGTCAGCTAGGTTCCACCTACAACAGTGGGGACAAAAAGGGTAAAATAAAGTATCACTGCATCAGTCCAGTTCTATGTAAGTCGAAGAAGCCATAAATTCTGGTAACAAGCACTGGAACAGTTCCGATACAACAGCTACAACAATGGTGGTGAAGGTTTACGACCCAGCTTTTGGTTGCCCAAAGCGTGTTATCGCATGTCTGATGGAGAAGGAGATCGAGTTCGAGGTTGTGCCACTCGATTTGCTTAAAGGAGAGCACAAAGACCCCGAATTTCTCAAGTTACAGGTAACCTTTTTTTCTTACTCTTTTTTTTGTTGAAAAGCTCCATGTCTAACTCAAAATCATCTTCGTTTCTTATTATTTTTCATGTCTCCTTTACAGCCTTTTGGAACAGTTCCAGTCACTCAAGATGGAGATTATGTTTTATATGGTAATTTATACGTTAAATTCTCCCGAACATTAGCAGGAAATGATTTTTTTTACGATGTGAGTGTTGCAGAATTCCGTACAATCATGAGGTACAACGCAGAGAGACACAAGTCACGAGGGACTGATCTGCTGGGGAAGACGATAGAATAGAAGAAATGGGACAAGTGGAGAACTGGCTCGAGGTTGAGGCATACAATTTCAACCCACCGGTTTTCAGCCTGACCCTTCATGTGATGTTTTCGTCAAAGTTGAGATTCCCTCGGGACGAGAACGTGATAAAGGAGGGCGATGAGAAGCTGGGGAAAGTGCTGAATATTTCCGAGGAGAGGCTGTCGAAGATCAAGTACTTGGCCGACGATTTCTTCAGCCTCGCCGAACTTAGTCACCTGCCGTTTACTCAGTATTAGGTGGGTCCGATCGGGAAGGAATACATGATCACCTGTAGGAAGCATTTGAACGCTTGGTGGAACGATATCAGCAGCAGACCTTCATGATAGAAGGTTCTCCACCTCTATGATGCTCCACCCTAAGAACCGATCAAAATCATGTGGGGTCTTTTAAATAAAATGCTTATGTTGTTTAAGAGTTTGCTTTCGGGTATTGTTTCATCTTTGTCTGTTTTAAAGAACTCTTCACATGGTGCTAGTGCGTTTCTATCATTACAGTTGTGTTGTCTTATATTAATATTATTAATGTGGGTTTAAGGAAATTAATAATATTATCGTTTAAATTATAATTATATTATAAAATTTTAAGAGTTATTAAATTTATAATTATACTACTTAAAATAAATAATTTTCAAAATGTCTAAAAAGTCTAAAATGAAAATGTCCATTTATTATAATATAAACTATAATACCAATTCATTTAATTTGTTATCGATATTATTGAGTAAATGATAGTTACGAAAAAAAGTATGATTTGGTTGTAATCTTATTTTATACCATATAGATTAAATGAATTGGGATCAAAATAGTTTTTTTAAAATAAAATTATATGTATAAGATTCTTATAAATAATAATGTATTTTTGTAAAAAAATCAATTTTTTTGAAAAAAATGTTGATTGCATTACTCGTAAAGGATATAATGTAGAATAATATTATACATACATTCAGGACAATCATATGAAAATTTGGTCAACGAAATACATAGATAGATCACTTCAACGTCCCCAGTACCATAAATAGAGAAGGAGAACTTGAGGAGTATTCACAGTGAATGAACGAAAAACCAATCCTCTTGTAACCGTATTCTCATCCGACACATATATCCGAAAGCCAACAAGATTTCATATGTAAACAACCATGCATCAGGAAAGCAAACAACCATGCATCAGGAAAGCAAACGACCATGCATCAGGAAAGCAATCAACCAAGGACACTTATAGAATCATAAATCAAGAAGAAGACAGAGAGAAGAAACATGTACCAGGAATACGAAAGTACTAATAACCATGATATATTTTACTAAAGAAAGAACCAAGAGAAAATATAATTGAAACATAAAAAAATCAATCAACTAGCGATTAGAAAATAAAATGAAAAGCCAGAAAGACAATTAGGTTGTAAACGAACTGAACGTACATGAACGAAGGTATGTTCATGTTCGTTCATTTAATAAATAAACGAACACGAACATAAACGAACAAATTTTTTTTGTTCATGTTCGTTCATTAAGGAATATAGCTCGTTCATTTAAATGATAAACGAACATAAGCGACCGTAAACGAACAAAAACGAACACAATAAACTAACATAAACGAACAACACAAGCACAAACAAAAAAAACAAACTTATACGAACACAACAAATGAATGTAAAAAAAGTAAACAACAAGAATAACAACTTAAAATTCTTTAATATAATCTACAACTTTAGAGTTATTTGTTTGAATACGACAAAAACATACATAAACCATAAATAAGCTATATGAACATGATAAAGTCTTAAAGTTAATTTGTTCAACAAAACAATCTTCTTGAAATCCAAACAACTTCAATAATCTTCGTAACATATTCAACTTGCCCTTTGTTCGAACATAAATGAACGGACATAAACGAACATAAATGAACGAACATATAATCGAACGTTCACGAACGTAAATGAACGAACGAGCCATTTGTTCGTGTTCGTTCATTTAATTAAACAAATACAAAATCTTGTTCATGTTCGTTCATTTAATAATTAAACGAATATAAATAAATTTTTCGTCGCACGGTTCATGAACGGCTAACTGAACGTTCAGTTTATTTACAGGCATGAGGACAATAGAGTGTTCGGGAAAACCCACCGCCATTACCCCGGACGCAGGAGAAAAGTGAAGACTCCAATGAAAAGTGAAACCGCTTGTAACAGCTGCAGAGCAAAGTTTTAATGATTTTTCTCACTCGATACTATTACTATTTTAAATCCTAAAGTCAAGGATTTAAAATTATGGATACAAATTAAAATATAAAAATTAAAATAAAAAACGACATTTTTTGAGCAATTTATTAGCACATTAATAAAAAAGTTGGTGAATTAAAAATGAAACCTTGATAGAACACCCAAATAAAAAATTTTGACATTCCAAAACTTTTGCATTATACTTATAACTTAACACTAAATTTTTAAATTTTTAAATATTCATCCTTTTTACTTAAAGGGCTGGTTTTTTTAGTTTAGTCTATATACGTTCATTTTCCACGTTGTTAAAAAATAAGTTGAAATTAATTTTTTTCTCAACTACCAACGATTTTATCTACTACGGTAAAAATCACATAAATATATTAAAGCTCTACGTATAAAATATTCTATTCATCCTATGTGTATAAAATAATTTTCTTTGCTTAAAATGCCATGTAATATTTATATTTTCACATGAGATTGCTCTCTCGTTTAGCGAAATTCATGTTTTAATTTTATTGCTTAACTGGTTATTTATATTTATTAAGCGTCTTAATTACGGATAATAAATTAACTAATTAAGGCACGAAATAATAGTTTAAATATTAAAATTTATGTTTTAAAAATATAGGTATAACATTGAATATATTTGAAAGTAGGTGCGTCATTTGTGATATTGTCCCCAAATATATTTTAGGGTAAATTACACGAATCATCATTGTATTTTGCTTTATTTCTTATTTCACTCACTGTACTTTAAATCTGTTCAATTTCCTCATTGAACTTTATACATTTGTTTTGTCACTAAACTTAATAAAATTAGTTTTTGGGTCATTGAGCTGTTCATGCTATCATCTTCCCTCATCATCCCTCCTCTCTCCATAGCTAATTGAAAACTTACCCATGGTGGAGGTAAGAAGCACTATGATAGAGAGACGACGAAGGGGCATTACCACCTAGGTTTTGGTCTAAATTGAACAAGGAACTCATTGGTGAAGGTGGTGAGGTGCAACGGCACGAAATCGGCTAGTCCTTGACGACGAACGACAACACTTCACGAAGTGGGGTCGGTAGGGGTTTTATTGGAGCATGAAGACACTTCCAATGCCATAGGAGGTGACACTCACCGATGAGTTTTACTTAACCATGTCATAACACCATTTGTGGGGGAAATGGCTGAGTGGCCAAATTTGTCAATTATACTAAATTCAGTGATGAATTGATCAATTTTAAAGTACAGTAATAAAATAGGAAATAAAGCAAAGTACAGTGATAATCCGTGTAATTTACCCTATATTTTATATTTGTTTCAGGCTTTGATCGGTACGAGTTGTGACAACAGAAGGGATGGTGCCGTAAAATTTAGGCGGCACTTTTTTGAAACCCATCCGAAACCTAAAACCCAGAAATAAACATCTTCCCTCTCTCACTCGCTCACTAACTCAGTTACAGATTAGTGGAAGTCTATTGGAAATGGCAGGGGCAGTGAAAGCGCCGGGTGCCTTTGCCATAACTCCACACAAAGTTTCAGTGTGCATTTTGGTTCATACCTATGATTCTCCTTCTCAAATCTCCGTCCCTTTCCCCTTCTCCTCCGTTTCCCAGCACAGCCGCCTCGGGTTGTATTTGTTAGCTCTCACCAAGGTATTTGCACCGTTTCCCCTCATTTTCTTCGCTTTGTATCTGTATTTTGCTTTTGGAACAAATGGATGCATCGTGTTTGCGTATTGGAGTCATGTGATGACATTTTGGAGCCGAAATTAGATCAGCTCATTAACCAATTGAAGGAGATTGGTGGTTTAATGGATAATTGGTTAACTGATCATGTAACTAGTCGGTTATCATCTTTATCATCGCCTGATGATCTGTTCAATTTCTTTAATGAGTTGCGAGGTTAGCTTTTTATTTATTTGTTTTTTGATTTAATCACTCTATAATCTTCCTTTCCGCTGTCATTATTTTTTTTAAAAACACTTGGGGGACCTGATTCAGGAGTTATGGACGATGACCAGGTGCATACTTGCTTTCAACCTCTTGACTTTTGAAATATTTCTTTATTGCCTCATAAACTATAAATCATGTATTGAATTGTAATTATATGCTTTGTTGGAATAATCATTTGTTTTCTGTGCTTAAGATATACATTAAATTTTGAGGCAAGAATCATTATAGAGATAGAGCATTATTGTTGGTATCACCATATGGCTCCATGGTGGACATTGAATTGAGTATAATCTGCCGTTCTGTACCCTGATATTGATGTATGGATGCATATGTTTTTAGAAGAATTGGGAATTTAATTAACATTATACTCTCTAATGATCAAATGAAATGAAGTACATATTGATACCTGCCATTCCATATCCTGATATTGACAGTTGGATATGATGCATATTCTTAGTGAAGAATTGAAAGGTTGTGAATTTAATTAACATTCTACTGCTGCTGTTCAAGTGGAATTTAGTTACATTCCTCACTGTTGAGTTTGTATGTTATACTTAAATGTTATAAGCCCTTGTTCTGCACTTTTCTTTTAAGTATCTATAATTTTTTTCCAGTTAATTTTGATTCTCTTCAGGTGGAAACAGAAGGTTGAATGTAGTAGTGTATGATAGGCTTTTGTTTAAGCATAGATTATATTTATGGCACTAACCTTGTCATGTAATGCAGGGTGTCTGCCATCTTTTGACTAATATAGGGATCTATTGTAAAGAAGCCATTTCGAGTTCGTCTTATGAGCGTCGGTTAGACGACTCTGGCAATGACTTGGAATCTTTATCTGAGTATGAAATATGGATCTCAACCTTGTTTTCAAAAAAATAAATGAAGAAATGGAAGCAAGGAAAAGAGCCACCGATCCAGTAACTTTTCATCTTCATCTTCCAAAGGACCTTTCAACATTGGTGGAAGGTAGTTTTATTCTTGTAAGGCATGTTTGTGTGTTTGTAAGTTATTAATTACTCTGTTGTTTGAACAGGAGACCAATGGTTAGAGCTGTGATGATGATACGGTTCTATTGTAATTTTTTGAGGACATATTGCAAACAAATATCTAGATTACAAAAATTGTGCAGCAGAAATCAATGAATATAGTTGTCGATTCCATTTCACTCTAAAGTGAAATGTAAGGGATCTTTGTATGGGAAATGTTTAACAATGGGAAGCTGATAAGTAATTCAAAATGCAATATGCTGAAGTTACCTTATTTCTGGTGGTTGATGCTACTTTTTCTTCTTAATTTTTCTCGTCCTCATTAATATGCATATAATTAGGTCTCTTGTTCTGCTGTCTATACTTTTCTCTTAGGAAAAGTGTCTTGAACTGGAATTGTTGGTTTTGAAATTTGCTTTATTTATCAAAGTTGAATGATTTTGAAGTGATTTTTTGGGTGAATTTATGTAAAATCTGTACCATTTTACCGGTGTTGCTTAACTGTTCTGAAATTATGCATGCAGATGTCGAGGTTTTGCTGATCCTAAATCAGAGCACAATGACAGGCAGAGAATCATCTTCGTATGCTTCTGGTGATTTATTGAGAAATGTTGATCCCGATGGTGGGGTATTTTTGCGCACCAATTGGCAAATACAAGGTTATTTAATGGAGCAAGCTGATGCAATTGAGAAGTAAGCCACTTATTGACTTAAAGTCTTTTGCATTCAACTTTTGAAATGCCAATTAAATTGAGCTAAATTTCTTGGGTCTTCTTGTGGCGGGCATGGCAGTTCTTTCACTTTGAATGCCTTTGAACTGACTCTAAGGCAGCTTCAGAAGTTGGCCCCTGAGTTCCATCGTGTAGGTTGACATGCTTTTTCAACTTGCACATACTCTGTCTTTCATCTTGCTTTGAGTTGGTAGTATGACACATTACTTTTTGCCACTGGTTTATTGTGATGCAGGTTCACTTTTTGCGTTACTTGAATAACCTATATCATGATGAATATTTTTCTGCATTGGAGAATCTTCATCGTTATTTTGATTACAGGTGACTTGAAAACATTTTTTTTTTTGGGGTGGTGGTGGTGGTAGGGGTTAAAGGGCAAATTTGCCACTACTATAGGTGAATATTGAAATTTGGCACTTCATTTTACTTTGATTGATATTTTTCATTGTACTTCCGGGATTAAGATTAAGTTTATTTAATTGTAACTCATCATTGAATTTTGTCACTTTTTTTGTTGGATTGAATTTTTCCTTTAACTTTGATTTTTTATTGAATTTTGCCTGTCAACTTTAAGGCTTAAACCAGTTAACCTCTATTAGGACTAAGTTAATATCACTTTAGAATTGTATCTCTATTCTACTCTATTGTAATCTGCCTATATTAAGGCTTAAACCTATGTAATTGACGACGAAGAGAACTCCAAGAACAAAAATAACTTCTCTGTTCCAAAACTCTTCTTAGTTTCTACAGTAAAATTTGCCCAAATATCTATCAAAATATTGTGGTCAATTTCAATGTCCACCTATAAAAACAGTGGCAAATTTGTCTTTTAACCCCTTTTTTCCCTGTTTATATATGAGTTTGCCACATGATGAGTTAGTGGCACTTCCTAGTGTCCAGTAGTCTTTGATTTTTATTATCAATTAGAATATTGAGTTTTTGTCCAACTATTTTTGGCATCCTTATATTTTGCTAACACTATTATTGTATTTAGGATATGTTGTGCTTGGTCTCTTATTTAAAAACTGGGTTCTGTTACTTGCAATGACTCATCACTATGAAGCATCTTTGGGCTGAGATATAGTTTCTTAAATTATGTGCATAAAAAATTAGAGCTTCTTGTACAGATTAACATCTTTGGATTTCCATATGGGAATAGTATGCAGAATCCTGTTTCTTTACGAGGTCGCTCATCAGTGCTTTTGACTGAGGGATAGCTAAACTTGTAGAATGCATGTGAAAGCCATTATTGGCGTTTATAATTTGTTTTGAATAGGGTTGCATGAGCAATAACATTATCTGATGCTTTAAATTTTTTAAGAGTTCATATGGGTTATTCTCCTTAATTATTTAACCCATTTTTTCCTTCATGAATATCCACCAATATTAGTTTGTTCCACAGGTTCATATATGTCTGAAAATGTTTTTCTTTCCTGACTTATTTATTTTTTATATGTCTGAAAATGTTTTTCTTTCCTGACTTATTTATTTTTTACTATTCTTTTGGCTTCCAAATATGATCCTGGATGGAAGAAGCTACTTGCTTGAAATAAACCGTTCTGCTAAATCTGGCACAATAGTGCAGGAACCGAGGGATTTGATTTTGTTCCACCGGCTGGTTGTGATTCTGGAAGATTTGAGATTGCTCTGTTATGTTTGGGGATGATGCAGTTTCATATTGGGCACCCTAAGGAGGCCTTGGAGGTAACAGAAGAGGACTTTCTCCTTCATAATATGCTTAGCTTGCACATAGACTGGCAATTATGAAACAATAGTTATGGCAAGTAGGGCTGTCAATTGGCTGAGGTGACTAGGGCTTGTCCATCTGTCCTGCTTTTTCGGGCTGTGCATTTATCAAGTTAATGTGGTTTTTGTTGGGGGGGGGGGGGCAGTTTGTCAAAGATATTTGTTGTAAATCAACAATGCCTAGTCTAAGGTTGTCTCAATATGCTGCTTTGAGTCTCAATGCCTAGGCCAATCAGATTTGCTGATGTTATTGCTTTTGGTCAACGAACTCAGTCTAAGTATCAGATTTGCTGATGTTATTGCTTTTGGCCAATTAGATAGCAGCTAAAGTGTATTCCAGACAAGTATCATTGTACCAAGAATACATGTGAAAACCATTGTAACTTGCCCCAACCTGAAACTTAGCCCAGACTTTCTGACAAGATCAGTAGAAGCTAACTTGCTATATTTGTTTTGAAATGGTGATTTTTTGTGATGATTTCAGGTCCTTACTGAAGCTGTTCTCGTCTCCCAACAGGTTATTTCGTCCTATCAGCTTGATGGTTTTGAATGTTAACATGCCATATATTTTCAATTTCTTTTCATACTATTAGGCCTGATGGTTTTGAATTTTTGCAGCATTGCAATGATACTTGTCTGGAATACACTTTAGCTGCTATCTGCAACTTGTTGTCTGAGATTGGTTTCTCAACCGCTAGTGGAATACTTGGATCACCATTCTCTCCTATGACCAATGTAGGCACTTCTTTGTCTGTTCAGCAACAACTATTTGTTCTTTTGAAAGGATCTCTAAAGAGAGCAGAGAGTTTGAAATTGAAGCAACTAATAGCTGCCAATCATCTTGCAATGGCTAAATTTGATTTGATGGTAAGAATGCATACAATTGCTTTAGCAAAATTTCCTTTATGACTAGATTACACAAGCCCCTTTCCATCTAGGTGATTCATGTTTGTCTTTCATACTACCCTTGGTTTGAATAAAACTATTTTCTTAGAAATGAGTTCTGCTGCAGCTATGTCCTTGTCTAAATTGAAATCTGTTTTACACTTCCTTTGTGCATAACAAATTCTCTTATTAATGAATTGTTCCCAAAAGCTGAAATGTTCTGAAGTATATAATTTCTTTATCTCAAAGATTCCTGCTCAAGACAAGACTGGACTTCCTTGCATATCATCAGTCTGTCTTTACCAAATTTGTAGCTGCTATGTTTTTATTGATGGGGTTCATATAAACCTAGATCTAGTTAGGACATTTGTCCCTTTCATCAAATTTCTTACTGTAAATATACTGAAAAGAGCTAAATTTCTTACAGCAAATAGGAAATTTTCAGCCTTGATATCACCTCAACCTTCCATTTCTATATAGCTTTGGTTCTTGGCTTATCCTTGTGTCATGTTTCAAATTGAAGTAGTAAAGATATCTTTTAAGATGTGGCCAAGAACTTGCATACTTGGTTTTTGCAAGGTTAATGAAATCAGTTGTACAGAGCTTCCCCCCCCCTCCCGGGGTGTTTTGCTCTCTTAGTATTTGAATCTTTTAATTTCTATATCTTTTTTTTGTTCTAAGATATTTAACCTTCTTATTGTCACATGCAGCATTTGCAGAGACCTCTTCTGTCATTTGGTCCCAAGACTTCCATGAAGCTCAGGACATGGCCTATTATTGTTTGCAAGGTAAAGTCACGTTGTTTATGGCATGCTTGTTTCTTGTATATTTGAGGAATACTGCAATTGAATTTTATTTCATATGATATATTACCTTTGCAGGAACTAAGATCAGGTTACCACTTAATCAGTGATTTTTGTTCTGAAGGCTCTACAATGACAACAGATGGTGCTTTTAGTACTGCATGGCTTAAGAACTTGCAAAAGCCCATGGGTTCGTTAGTGATGTCTCAAGATAATGGTTCTAGGAACAATTCTAACCTTTTCTATTCTTTACACAACCAAGTTCAATTCCTGGATCGGTTCTGCAGTTAGTAGGTTCTTCGTATCTACATCGTGCTACTGCATGGGAGATGTATGGAAGGTGACCTTTACATGCACTTGTTACATATTCTTTTTTTTCTTTGTTGCATTGCGGACTTAAGATCATCCCACTTTGATTTGTCATTCTTGAACCCCTCCTAACAATTCGTGTATTTGTGTGTTTTTTTGTTTCATAATCATAATTAAGTTATTTTATATTTATTTATTTTTGGTACATAGTTATTTTATAATATTTATTAACTCGTGACAAGTTAATAGTTTGCATTATATAGATTTTGGCATGCTTGTGTAGTCTTGTTGTTTTCGTGTTGTGTTCAGTATCTTGCTTTAATTGTTTACTGTGTCATGTTTCTGTCGTTCAATCGTGCTGTGTCAAACATTGCCTGGTCGGTAATTCTTTTATTGCAGACATCTTTCCAAGTAATTGACATAAAGGGATTCCTTTTCTAAAAGTGATTGTTTCAGACACCATTTGATGAACTCAATAAACTTAATATTGAAGATTTTAGTGCTGTATTTTTTCATTCTGAAAATTTTAAGTACTGAATTCAGATTTAAAAGTTGTACGGTATGCTATTGAAAATTAAAATTGTGTTAGATTTTTCATATAAAATATGTAATATTGTCACATTTCCTATTTGTAAAAACTTCAAAAGAAACAATTAGTAATGGAAGTAAATAGAATAAGCTCAATATAATTGCATACTATTTTCTTCCTTGAATACAATTTACTTACATTATGTATCTAGAAACTACTTAGTGATTTTAACATTTAACATTTTTTATATGAAAATGTTCCATTAAGTGATTTTTTAAAATGATTTACAAATGCATTGAGAAAATTGAAAATTTTCAATGGCTTATCAAGTATACATTTAGTTTACAAGTACGAGTTAATCCGATGATGTAAGCTACTGGTCCTTTTGGTAATACTGTCAGTGTTCTTTATGCTAGCATCAATCTTTGGGTTTCTTGATGTTTCATGATTTCTTTTCACCTTTCTTTTCTTCATCGTATCTTCTTGTGGCAAGATCATTAAAACTAGGAATTCTCTTTGCATTTACTACACTCACCGCTCTTAATTCGTTCACCATTTGTTTTATTTTATTACCCCTTTTTGGTTCCTGTCTCCACTCTTTTTGCATTTTCTGAACATGTGATGTAGCCTCACTCCATCATCTGTCGGTACAATTGGCTAAAGCAGGAAGATACATATTTGAATTATGTGATTGTGTGTTTAATTTCTGGTCTAGCTCAAATAATCTTTTAATTACTTGTTACAACTGGTTGCTTGATGTTTTTGTTCTTTTTCTTGTCTATACTTTTCAGTGCTCCACTTGCTCGGGTGTGTGGACACTCATTTTTCGTCCCGTTTTTATGTTATTACTATTATTATTAATTATTATTAATATTTTTATTTTTTATTTCTCTTGCAGGCTTTACATGTCAAGCCCATCAAAACTGGAGCCCAAAATACAGTAACCCAGACTCATTTACATCTAACCCGGTTACAACCCGACCTGGACCCGGTTGCAGCTCCCACGTGAAGCACCACGCCCGAGCAACCCACTCCCTGCAGCACCATCACATGAAGGACCCGCACCAACCTGTCGACCACCAACATGCTAGTGCCCATTATCTGCAAATAGCACCTAAATTAGTCATCCCATCAAATCCACTATCCTTTTTTAAATGACATTAAAATCAATTTACCTTTCCATAATTCAAGGACCCTACCCACTAAATCTCATCATTCAGCAACCCACTTGTTTGTTATTGGACCACTTTTACTAGTAGTGGTGGCAGGTATGAGCTACTTGATTAGTGTGGAAAAAATGGTAGTGAAAAATGAATTTGTTAACACATTTTGGTGGAGAAGGTAGTAGTGGATGAAAAAATGCATTGTCTCTACGTCTTTGCCCTATTCTTGTTGACACAAGAATGGGCAAAGAGGGGCAACTGTCGACAACTCATTTTTCCATCTACTACTACGTTCTCCACCAAAATGTGTTGATAAATTTATTTTTCACTACCATTTTTTCCACACTAATCAAGTAGCCCATACTTATCACAACCACCAGCAAAAGTGGTTCAATAACAAACAAGTGGGGGATATTTTTAATGTAATTTGTAAGGGTATATAAACCCAAATCATATCTGTAATAAGGGGAGGAGGATTTCGAAAAATAGCAAAATAATAATAGCAAAGATTCTAAAAAAAAAACCGTTTTTGGTTGCCTTCCTCCCTCCTTTGACTTATGGTTGTCTCTTCATTTATAATTTCTTTTGGTTGCTGAATGATAAGATTTAGTGGGTAGGGTCCTTGAATTATTCGGTAGGTAAAAATACCTAACATTTGATTTTAGTGTCATTTAAAAAATGGATAGTGGATTTGGTGGGATGACTGATTTGGGTGCTATTTGCAGGTAATGGGCTCTAGCATGTTGGTGGCCGACAGGTTGGTGCGGGTGCTTAACGTGATGGGTGCTGCAGGGCGTGGGTTGCTCCGGCGTGGTGCTTCACGTGGGAGCTGGAAATGGCACGATTATGGGTTGCTGCAACCGGTCCGGGTCGGGTTGGATGTAAATGAGTCTGGGTTACTGTATTTTGGGCTCCAGTTTTGTTGGACTTGATATGTAAAGCCTGCAAGAGAAATAAAAATATTAATAATAATAGTAATAACATAAAAACAGGACGAAAAATGAGTGTCGACAGCTGAATGATGAGATTTAGTGGGTAAGGTCCTTGAATTATTCGGTAGGTAAAAATACCTAACATTTGATTTTAGTGTCATTTAAAAAGTGGATTTGGTGGGATGACTGATTTAGGTGTTATTTGCAGGTAATGGGCACTAGTATGTTGGTGGCCGACAGGTTGGTGCGGGTGTTGCAGGGCGTGGTGCTTCACGTGGGAGCTGGAAATGGCACAATTATGGGGAGCTGGAAATGGCACAATTATGGGTTGCTGCAACCGGGTCCGGGTTGGGTTGTAACCGGGTTGGATGTAAATGAGTCTGAATTACTGTATTTTGGGCTCCAGTTTTGTTGGGCTTGACATGTAAAGCCTGCAAGAGAAATAAAAATATTAATAATAATTAATACTAATAGTAATAACATAAAAACGAGACGAAAAACAACTGTCGACAGGGTGAATGCTTTGGTTTATGCGACTTGCTTTGCTGATGCTTCAAGGTAATAATCATGCTAAGCAATCTAGCATTTGGATATGTACTATATATTTCTGTTTTTGCAATATTACTCCGAGTCTTTCTTAACTTGAGATTTACCAAATGTTGGATATTACAGTTCATCTGATGCAGCATTAGTGCATGTGAAGCTTAATTAACATCTGGCAGTTTTTAAAGGCTACAAAGGTCAGAGAAAATGTTTGAATGCCTTACCATTGGCATTGCATTCCTGCATTTGTTTTTCCTACTCTGCGTTTTGCATTTTTTTTTAAATTTATGATTGTTTATATGTGGTTCCAATTTTACTCATTTGTGATTCGCTCCCTACATAATATTTGCAGCTTGAAATATTAGTGAAATATTTGGTTTTAGATAACATTCACTTTAGGCAGAATACAACATGGATTTGGTATCAAGATCTGTTTGTCTCATGTTCATGGTGTCAATGAGACATAATCATGACTCATGAGTGTCAAATGGTTAGAGGGAATGAAGTGAATTAATCTGTCTGATTATTCCGATTTGGTTGAAATGCCCATACTTCTATAGAAGTTCTTGATTACAACCATGTGAACATTCTTGCCAATACCTTAACATGTATGCATATCAATTGTTATCACTGCATTTATTTATTTTCTTATAAAAAAATATCACTGCATTTATTTTCTATTATTTGTATCTTTATTTAATATTTCTATACGCTTCGAGAGGCTTTTGCTGCTCTTAAAATTGCGGAAGAGAAGTTTTTATGTGTATCCAAATCACGGATATTGATACTGAAGTTACAACTGCTCCATGAGCGTGCGTTACATCGGTAAGGTTGCATAGCAAGATTTATACATGCAGCATTCTTCTCATATTTATTGCAAGTTTTCTACTGTTTTCATTTTAAAATGATACTAGAGGACATCTTAAGCTTGCCCAACAAGTGTGTGATGAGCTTGGAGTTTTGGCATCATCTGTCACTGCTGTCGACTTGGAGCTGAAGACAGAGGCAAGCCTTCGCCATTCTCGTACATTGCTTGCAGCAAAGCAATTTAGCCAGGTTTGTGCTTGATACGCATGTAACATTATTGTGTGGAGCTAAGTTGCTCTATTTTCAAAATATAGGTATGGATTATAATGCAATCTGATCATTCATTGATTAAAAGTTGCTATAAGTTTGAAAAGGAATGCAAACAGAGGCTGATTCCAGGGCATGGGCTTTCTGATGCATATTAGTCCTGGCAAAAAGATTCATTGTTATGTATATGCAAAATCATGCTACTTTTGGAAACATTTGTGTTAATAAAACTGGAGTCTGGAAAATGTTGAACGCAAGTGATTTGAGATTTTATTGAGTATTTATCAAGAGTTTGACAACTCAGGTTGTCAGCCAAGCTAGAGAATATCAAATCTATTCATTGTGAACAATAGGAATTGATTGATTTTTCTGATTTTAATGTAATTAAATTTCACAGCCATTTTAAGTCCTTAATTTCTAATACTACCCAATATGCGCCTGTTTCTGGATTTCCATTTATTATCAATTATCTGTGCAGGCAGCTGCTGTGGCGCACTCCCTCTTTTGCATGTGTTACAAATTCAACCTTCAAGTTGAAAGTGCAGCTGTTCTTCTTTTGCTTGCTGAAATTCACATGGTATGATCATGCATTTGACACAGTCATGCAATTTGAGATAGTATAGCTAGTAACCCTCTGTAGTGCTATTATAAACCAAGGAGAAAATGAAAACTAGACTTTTAAGGCATCTCTCTGTCGCAATCATTTTGGTTATTTGGTATTCCTTCCTTCCTGCATTGGTAATCCATCATTTTCTGCTCATACCGTCCCTACCTTCTACAAGCATTTATTTACCATCTTATCTTTCCCTAGAAACCAACAGATTGTTTTATACGATCCTATCTCTTCTATATGTGTCCATAATGAGTACCTCGGGGAAGAAAAAAAGGATTACTGTATCGTAGACTAAACCTCAATGTGTTGAATTGTTGATATTTGCTTTATTGGGTGTCACTAGAAATCAGGAAATGCTGTCGTAGGCCTTCCTTATGCATTAGCAAGCCTTTCGTATTGTCAGTCATTCAACTTGGATCTTCTTAGAGCATCAGCAACTCTTAGATTGGCTGAGTTATGGCTTTCACTCGGATCCAATCATACAAAGACTGCTTTATCACTGTTACATGGTGCTTTTCCAATGATTCTTGGCCATGGAGATTTGGAACTCTGTGCTCGGGCCTATATTACGGAAGCAAAATGTTCTCTCTCTGATCCTAGCTTCTCGGGTATTATTTTTATCATCCCCGTCATGGCATTTATACTTTTCCATAAGTAAAGCAAGTGTGCTGTATTTTTCTTTCCCTCCTTCCTCTTCTTCCATATCAAGTGATTGGGATGTTGGACAGGTTTATCTTTAGTTCATGACTTGTTATATTGAAAAGTATTTGGCTTGTTTACTTTTACCAATTCATGTATGAATTGACTTACCTCTCACCTTTGGCTATTTAGAACTAATTTGATTAGCGTTGAGTGTTCTAGATGTGTGGAATAATTGTTTTTTGATCATTATAGAATTTGAAATTATGAAAAGGAAATAAAATGGTTTTGATTCGACTGGTTTAGCAGTGGAAAATAATGCTGGTAAAGGCTGTGAGAATGAGGTTGTTTCTTCAACTTTTATGGAAGATACGTTACAAAGAGCTGATTAGTCGAACATGATGTAATTAGATGACCCCGATAATATGGATTATTAAACCAGTCAGTTTTCCAACTAACTTGTATGGTTTAGGCTACGTAAAGTGAAAAGTCTTGTCAAAGGCACTGTTCTACTGCTTCTGGTCAGATGGTTTTAGTCAATGGCACCTATTAATAGGTCATTCTGAATTGAGCTTCAAAAAACTTGTTAGAAGTGTTTTAGTTCATATTCTTTCAGAACAGGCTTTGTGACACTCAAAAGTAACTTTTTTTTATATATGACATGATTCTACAAAGCACTAAATGTAATTAATCTGATCTGAGTGGTTGAAAGGTCAATATTTCAACAAATACACGATTATCATTTCAAAGTACATAGTTCTTTTTTTTTTGTAGAAGATACCAACTTTTTGGATCGGATGAAATTAACCTACCGTTTTTTTTCCCCCTTTTCCTGCATTCTCTCTCACTTTGTATCCTCTTGTTGTTAAACTTGTTTGAATTGGAAATGTTATATAGTTGCTCACACTGCCCTGACTTTTTGAGTTTCCTTATCAGTTTCTGACAACCCGGAGCTTGTGCTAGATCCCTTGAGGCAAGCTGCAGATGAGCTGCAAGCTTTGGAGGTTAGTGAACTTTTCATATGGAATGTCTAGATTCTCTCTTTATCCGGCGAATTCATTTTGAAATTACATGCAAATGAAACAAGAACCTATGCATTTCATTGAATGTTAAGTTTATTCATACGATCCAAATATGGGTAGATAGAGTGGCAGCAACTCATCAAATTTGCTTACTTTTGCTCCCATAGCAAATATTGGCATTGTTATTAATGGGATGGAACTTGTTTTGGTCCTCAGTATCATGAATTAATTTCTACTTGATGGCCATTGTACATGACAATGTAACCCCCCAGACCGACGTGGTTAGCCCGATCTGATCCGGGAAGTCACAATAGGGCCACCGGAGCGACCCACTGTAAAAAATGGCGGAAAATTTAAAACTTTTTATCAGAACATGTAAACTTATAAAATCAGTTTTCACAATTTAAAAATAAAACAGATTTCCAAACTCGTATATAAATCAAAATACAATTACATGCCCCCTAATCACATGTACCATACTCTGCAACAACACCGGACAAACTCCCTTACTGAAGTTGATAGATGCACTGGTACAATTCTTTTAACCTGAAAAGGTGAGTAATAGAGTGAGTTTTAGAAAACTCAGTAATACAGAACTACCAGATGATGCTACATGACATGTAGATAAATGGAAAGCCATATAATTTCCTTATTGAATCATACGTATACCAGCTTGCAGAATAATTTGAGGTTCCCTTAGAAGTTCATCGAGTAGAAGCCATGAATCTCAGTTCATAAGAAACCTTTCAAAGTATGACATTTTCAGGAGATCGAATAGGATGTCTAGTGTGTTCCAACAGTATAATAAAATCATAATAGGTACAAATCATAGTCCAGTAAATCTCACAAATTCATAAAAGAGTTTAACTTTTGAAAATCATAGTTTAAACCCTTTTTTGGTACACCATCAGTAGTTCTCAAAATTATTTTCCATATAGCTTACTTTATGCACATAGCAAAAAGAAAGCCGACTTAAGGATAGGCTATGAAGCTTGTATCCTTAAGCCCAAGTCAATAAGTCCATATAGCTTACCCTAAGCACACAGCAAAGGAAAGTCGACCTAATGAAACATCTTAGGGCCCTCAAGAGTCACATTAGGCCCATTTAGCTTGATCAGAGCTATTCCATCGTAATTCAATTCCAAAATTCAATTGCACCGTGACATAAATTCCATAAATCCAAAAACATGGTAATCATAAAATAATAACCAATGAATTCGGTGTACCACATATTAAAACCAATAAAACAGTTCAGTAATAAGTAGTGAACACACAAGAGAATCCAAGTATTTTCAGAGGCCATTGTAGTTATCATTTTGGATAACATGAAACTTATGAAATTTGATCGAATTCTAGGAACAAGGTCCTATTGAGGAGAATCGATTACTAACCGATCTAGCCAGACATTTAAGGTTGATACATTAGAATCCCACTATATTTTCGTGAGCTTTAGGAAAACGTTCAGGAACCTTTATACATAATAATTCTAAATTCAGATTTACTGCGAGTGATTCCATTACCCAAACAATCAGGGGTATTCAGGAATATACTTTAAATTCATAGGATTTCAGCCCAATTAAACCAAATGAGATATTCGGAATCTTTTCCATCTGCGTTACTTGTTTTTTTTCAAACATGACCGAAGTGATTTTAGATGAAATATAGAATCGAAGATTCAAGTCATTTATAATCTACGACTATCGATCATATTATCAAACAACTCGAGTTACACAACTCTCAAACTGATGCATGTCAACAAGTCAATTCATTATCCTTTCAGTGTATTCACTCTTTAATACCATAATGCATATCCATAGATCATCCCCATAATCATCACTGAATAAATCTTCCAACAGTCTTTATTTCATTTCCACGTTTCAACAATATCAGAAAATACTGACGTACTTGATCCATGGCTCATAACCCATAATGACAATTCATCATGTAAGTTCAACAGTGTTTCCAAACTCATCAAATCACCTATTTAATCCTTAGTCATTGATGTTACTTAGTTCGTTTGGTAAGCAAGTCTATCTCGATTACTTTAAAGTTTTCCAGAATAATTTAGACGTTTCTGAATTTCAAATACACGTTGTACTTCATTTCATTTCAATTTATTCATATAATGAAGTCATTTTGGTATTCGTGGTTGATTTGACTAACGACTACCCACTTATTAGTACTGTATGCGCTCTAGAGTTGAGCTGAGCCAAGTACTTCCAGAATTATCATCAATCCAAATTTGAGAAGTTGAACAAACATTCAAGTGATACTTATATCATTCAGGTAATGATATAGTACTAACGTAGGTTGATCACTTAAGTTGCGTTCCATAACTTTTACTGGTAGCACAACATCCATGTTTATTTGGATTTCTTAATTAATCCAGGACATTTACTTATTCTAGGTCATAAGGGCATTTTGGTCATTTTGGTGCTTAACATTTTTCTATTCATTTCAAAGCTTGAGTATATCCATTTATTCCTGAGCTTGGTGACATTCTTGAGTCATTTCCATTCCAGGGGTAATTTGGTCATTTTATAATTCTAGAATATTTCAATCATTTCCTTCCATTCGGTCTTATTATTTAATTCCAATTTATTATCTATTCCAGTCCGTTCGAACAATTCTGATAAAAGAGCACCCTTCGATAAATTGTTCTTCAGGTATTTACTCATAACTCGGATATTTTCGGGTCAAGTGCCTTCTCGGATTTTACAAACGGAATACTATGAATTTTTCTTTACAAAGACAGAATATTAATAATTAAATTTGTACTTAATCGAGTTAAGTACAAATCCTCAAAGTACTTTCTCCTTCAAGGTCAACTCTGACTATTTTATCTCTCAAGGGCATTTTCGTAATTTCATTATCAGATAATTTCGATATTAGCTCTTAACGAAAATTATATAATATAGAGATCATATGATTAATTGCTTCCTCGAACATTCTTTGATCTTGAAATGATTCCTTAAAAGACTTCTAGTATCTAGCATAAACCTTCTTGGGGTTATAAACCAATTATCCATAATTTCTAAGTAAAACTAACATTTTTTATGCACATCAATATATTTATCGTATCAATATGTCTTTTCAGATTTATTAATCCACTTCCAGGGACATTTCTTATCATTTTCCAATATAAGGGTAATTTCGTATTTTTACCATACCGAAGTATTTTCATAATTTCCCATCCAAGTACCTTTAACATTTAACCTTTGATGATATAAAATATAATTTACAAATCCATGTCTGATTTCTTTATCACTATTCACAAACTTGTAATTTAATTCTAGCAATCTTTCAGTCTCTTATATTAGTTATTCGATCCGTATTCAGTTACAGAATTTCTACCACATTCATATCGAGTGAATAAATTATTCAACTCCACAAAAGTGATCAACATTATCTTATTTATGCATTTACCAATATCAACATGTTCCATAAAGCATAAAGAGGTAGTAAAGTATTACAACGATTTTCGTGCAATACTGATCGACCATAAAAATTTCATTCGAACGCTTTTGATCTTCAATTCAACTTCCAATAATTCCTCAGATACATATCAACATAAATTATATCATAAACGGAGCTTAATTACGATAAATGGATCGAATCGGGTGATAAATCAGTGAAAGACTACTTACTGGGTTCGAATTTGGCGAAACGGACTTCGGATTCGGATTCAGGACGTCGAAAGCATAAAATATGACTTTTCGGAAATTTGGAATATTCGGTTAAAATCAAAGTCAACGGGTTTGACCGGCAATTTCGAGGTCTTCGGGTTCGAATTTTGAAAAACGGATAGCGGAATCGGATTTGGAACGTCGAAAAATGTAAGGATATGTATACTCGGTCGAAGTCAAATGTCGTTTAATGCCCGGTCAAAGCTAGTCAAAGTTTTGGTCAACAGTGGTCAACGGTCAACGGGTCGACGGGTCGGGTCAACAGGTCGGGTCGGGTTATGACCGATCAAACCGGTCAAAACAGTTCCAAAACCGTTCAAACCGATCACTTTTTCTTTCCCCACGCGCAGTGGCGGCGCGTGGGGCGCGTGAACAGTGCTAAAATCCCGGAAAAATTTCTAAAAATTATTTTGAGCGATTTCGAGATACTTACAAAGTTCGGTTCACAATTTTGAACGGCGGAGAGCTCGATTTCAACTAGAGCAGAGGGAAGACGCTGTGTCTTCGTTCAAGAATCACGTAATGGCTATTCTCCAATCCTCTCTTGAACACCTGAACCCCGAGGAGCTTAATTAAAAGGTAAACGGGTGCTTGTCCATTTCTTTATGATGGTTAATTATGTATGGTGCTTAAATAATGTGATTGCTGAAAATTGGATGATCTTTAAGTGATTGGAAAAAAATGTTAAGGGTAAACTAGTTGGTCATTTTTGTTTCATTTTTCTAAGTGTATGGTCATTCAATCCAAAAAAGTTAACCGTTGTCACTTTTGTTTCATTTTTAATTGAGACATGGTCACTTAATATATCGACCTTTAAATATTTAATCACTGAGACTTTAACCGCTTGAACCATTAACGGGTTGATGACTTGGCACATTAATAAAAGGGTTAAATTTTATTTTAACCCTTGAATTTTAAGTAAAAGATTATGGGTCTTTTTGTAAATCAAAAGCATTTTAGGGATAAAGTTTCAATTACTCATTTTTTTCTTATCTTCAACCTGCCAATTTCTAGACATCGAAACGGATTGAACAGTTATTTACATGTTCTTCAAGCAAAATCCATCATGAATTTCAACAGTATCCAACCCTTTGGTTGCTGATGCCATGCAACATTAATCCTTACGAGTCCACTTTGGGGCGTCCAAAACCTAGCCCTTCTTTCGCCATTTCCATTTATGTTAATTATCTCGCACGCAGACGATTCTAATTCCCCGTTAACAAAGTGAAAATCTCCTGAAAGGCCTCTGAATTTAATGTTTGATAATTCTTGGATAAGTCGAGGACCATTTTGGGAGACACCCAATGTTTCAAGGCCTGTTCTGGACATGTTTGGTTTGTTGAAACTCAGGTTTGCAGTGCCAGCTTTCTCGACTGCAATGGCAAGTGCAAAAGTTGCATCACAAGCCCATAGTTCAAAACTGTTCATTTCAGCATTGTTAATATCGGGATTGTCTCTTGAATTTCCTTTTCCATCTAACATTAAACTTTTCGAGTTGTTTCGATTTTGGAACATAAGACCTCACATCCAAAACCCCTTGCAAGTATTTCATATCCAAGTCATGCCGTAGCAAAACTAAATACAGCGGAATGAGGAAAAAGAGTACCCAAAATATATTAATAACAAAATCAAATAATTACATAGTAAAGTTTAGAAAATCCAACATCACAAAATGATAAAAAAAAAGCGATAATAGTCTAAAAAGTAAATTACAACAAATTATTTTTAAGTTCTCGAATTATATTGTCGAAAACCTAGACTTTTTTTTTATGCACTGTCGGTAACTTTGAAAAACCTTTTTTATCGACAATACTTGATGAATCTAAAATAGTTAAAAACAAATATGTTAGTTAAATTATATATAAATTTTTAATATAAATGAAGTAAAAAATTAATATTACAAATAAAAACTAAATATTACCATCTTCTATGTCCTGAAGTTCTACAACATATTTTCAAGATTGATGAGATCCTTAGATTTCCGAAGCCAATCTGAGTGCAAATCAAAGCTTCAACCATCGTCGGAGTTAATGAACTTCTAAAACTATCGAAAACATGTCCACCCCTATTGAATGCACTTTCTAAAGCAACTGTCGAGATAGGAATCGAGAAAACATCTCGAGCCATTTGTGCAAGAACAGAGACTATTACATACTGACAGAGAACACCATGAGAAGAAGATAGGATCTTAGGCGTGAGCGTCGGATCACGGGGTAGTGTTTGACATAGGTTTGTTCAATTTTTTTTCCATGTCTAAGGTCGTTGGAAGGTTGGAGTATGGGTACTTCGAATGATGTTAAGACCAAAGTAGGACATGATGATTAACAAGAAACTAAAGTTCCAGAAGTCAGTAAGCTAAACGTTCTGCAGACTGAAACTAAGAACTACCAAATAACGTTTGGAAAATTTAATCTCCATATCTACATAAAATCAACCGATTTCGAAGAACCATCAACAAACATTATTAAACCGACATGAGTTTTTCATAGAACATCCAAAACAAAGAATTCTCCCTAGAATAGCTCTGGAAAATACAAATCCAATAATATAGTCCCTGAATATTGAACACGAAATCAACTAATATATGGAAAATTAATGATGACCCAGATCACAAAACTTAGTACAAATCGGAATCGCAAACAGACTATGAAATCTAAGTCGATATCAAACACTTAAAAAGGAACGAAGGAATCGAGTGAAACGTACCTTTAAATTCTAGTAACGAAATCTCTAATTGATTTGGGATTTTTACTGCTTGGTAACTAACTGAATTAGGAATTTTGATTTTAATTGGAGCCTTGGAGGATACGTGCGTGACTGGTTCACTTCAGGCCCCGGGTGAAAAAAACATACTGAAAAACCTAAGGACTAAACGACGTAGTTTTAACTTAAACTTACATTTAAAAACTACGTCTTTTGAAATTTTATTTTTCGAGCTGGCAAAATCTCAACACGGCTCGAACTCAAAAACTGAATAAAAATTTAAATTGACTTGAAATTAAAAAAAAATTATTTTTTTGAGTTGTAGACACTCATTTTAGTCCGATTTTTTTCTTTATTTTATTTTTAATTTTTCCTCTTTATATATATATATATGTTAATATAATATAGTTTTTTGAAAATATTTTTTTGAAAACATATAATATATAATTTTTAGAAAATGGATTTCGAAAATATATATATTATATAGTTTTGAAAACGGTATTCGAAAATATATATATCATATAGTTTTGAAAACATTTCGAAAATATATATTATATAGTTTTGAAAACATTTCGAATATGTATATATTATATAGTTTTGAAAACATTTTGAAAATATATATAATAAATAGTTTTTTGAAAAATATTATATATATATATATATATTATAGTTTTGAAAATTTTGAAAACATATATAATATATAGTTTTTGAAAACATTTATATATATATATATATATATATATATATATATATAATATAGTTTTTGAAAATAGTTTTGAAAATGTATATAATGTATGGTTTTGATATTTTTTATATATTATTAATATTGCTTATTTTATTATATATATATATATATATATTTATTACTTATTATTTATTATTATTCATATTTTCCTTTTTATTTATTTATTTATTATTTTCATTTTAGGTCCAAATGAAGCCTAGTAGACCCGGTTAGGTGGGTCTGACTCAGCCCAATCAAACTAGGGTTACGTATTTTGGTATTGGCGCCACAGATATGGCGCGTGAAAGCCACGTGCAAAGCGTGGAGATCGGAGGTCAACAACCAGCCGAGATCAGGACTGAACCATCCCTAAAATCCCAGCTAAACGACGTGCACGAGAAGATCGGAACGAGTAAGTCAAGTAACAACTCGTTATTTCCGGGACCACAACAGCGGTCATGGGATATAAAAGCCTCGACCGAGAGCAACAAAGGAAAAGACAAATCGATCGAAACACAACGGAACCAAACGATTGGAGAGCAATATCGCACAACCAACACAACAAAAACAACAAAAACACCCATTACAACATCCAGTAAACGAAGCACAAAAAGGCAACCAAGGCAACAAAAAAAACGAAGCAAAAATATTCGAAATAGCAAGAACAAAACACAAAGGATTCGTTTTGGGACTACTTCGAAGGGAGTACGGTCGTGGAGCGCCAAAGGTCGTTGGAAAACGCAGAGGCTCGTCGAAAAAAGGTAAAGCCGAGATTTTTGTCGCTAGATTTGCGTCGGAGGGGGCATTTTTTTGGGTATTTGGGCTTCAGTTTTTGGGTTGGGCGTTAAGAGGAACATTTTGGAGAGGTTTAGCGACGGCCGGAGCGGCGGGTCGGACGGTGGAGGGGGTCGTCGGAGGTTGCTTGGCCTTCGGTCGGATGGTTTTGGGGGAGAGGATTTAGAGAGTTTTTTTTTGAATTTTTTTGGGTTTGGTTGAAAATGATAATTTTTTTAGTTTTTGGGCTATATATAGGGGAGGGACCATTGTGTAATTAACCAATAGTTAAATTATTTCCACAGTCCCTTATATTTGAAGTGTAATTCATTTTGGCCACCTTTTGAAATTTTGTCTCTGAATTTTCAATTTATTCAATTTGATCTATGTTTACATTTCTTATATTTTACGAATTAATCCCCTAATTTTGTTTTTTCTCTTGCAGTTCACTTTTAGCATTAATTTCAGTCCATAAATTCCAATTTAATTCAATTTGATCATTTTTTATTTATTTATGTTTCAATTTTTTTAATATTTATTTTCTTAACATTTTTCTATGTTTACTTTTTTATTTCAAAATTTAACCTTTTTATTATTTTTTTCATTTTTTTATTTTTATTTTGATTAATTTTCTTTTTACTTAATATTATTTATCTTTATATATCTATTTTATTTAATATTATTATATTAATATTTTTTTATTCTTTTTCATATTTTTTTATTATTTTATTTTACAATCTAATAATATTCTTGACTTTTTTAGGGGAATTTTTAATCAATCAAAGGTAAGTAATTGAATCAGGTTTTTAAAGTTTAATTTTAATTTTCGTAATTAAGACAACCGACAAATTAAAACAGTACCGAAAGGGTGGTTCAAGGGGTTATAATACAAGAGATGAAAAACTCAGAAGTCCGGCTGTGGTCAGAAAATACTCAGAATTGACCGGGTTTACACCAAGCACATCAAAAGTCAACTTTGCAAAAATGGGTTGACAAAGGTTGCAGGAGCAAGACGAGAAAAATGTTACTGACCTGGAGTGTTCCTTCAAACACAACAAGAACAAGATGTCAAAATGATAGCCAAAATTGGAGGCCATTGTTGACGAATTCAAGAAGCAAGAAGTGAGCTTTAGATAGTTCCCTTCGATGGAGGTTTCCAATGGCGCTTTTGTTGAGAGAAGGCTCAACAGAGAGTGAAAGTCAGAGATGCATCCATTTGATACTTTTGGGAACGAGTACACAAAGCAGCCCGTCACTTGTACAGTTTAGCCTGAGAAGTCAGAGCGGTTCGACAAGGTATTCAACCGGTGACAGACAAAGGCATAAGATGAGTCAACCTGTCAGAAGCTGTTCGAGGTCTAGTAGACTCAATGGTTTTTTTGTCTCTTACGAAATAACACTTTTGTCCCAATAAGAATTATTTATAATAACAGACGTGTTTTTGGATCAATGCCTCGAACATTTCATGCATCATGCATTTAAACATATTTTGCATTTTGTTATTTTCATTTCTTTACATTCACATTAACTAACAAGAGATTTCTCATAAAAAAGGAACAAAAACTGGACACAATGAGCTCGTTCAAAGAAAGGCAATTAAAAGAGAAGCTTTGAAAGCAAATTGAAGTTACCTGAAGCGTGTCTATAAGAAAATCCAAAGCGATGAATGAGATACTAGCACGTGTTGGTAAGATTGAGAAAATTCAAGAGCAGCTCGTAAAAACCCAACAAGAGATGATCGATCAAGCAAAAAGATTTTAGAATGAATCAAGAGAACAAATGACTAAGTTAATGAACATGGTAAATGTTGTGATCTATGGAGAGAAGCCACTAGTGGATCCTATTTTGGATGGGACTATGAATGCTGGTGCTGAAACTGAAATGACAGTGGCAAGAGAACCTGTTAAGGAGCCGGATATTTTAGGTCAGCTCCAAAAATCAAATGTGGTTGTAGAAAGTTCCACTGGGCCAACAATGAAGGAAGAGCTAATGAGGGATAAAATTTCCCTTGTGAGAGATAAGCTTCACTCAAAGAAGAGGGACATAGAAGATGACCAAATATTGACCAAGAAAGCTAAGAAGTATCAATATCTCGTGATTAGAGGTTCTAACCCTTTACAATTACCTAGTCAAGACAATCAAGTTCTATCTATGAAGCCATTATCAAGTAGTCTCTCGTCATGGGGATTAGATGAGAAGAAAAAGAGAGTCTAGGGTTTTCAGTTCCCTCCCTTCCACTTTTCGCTTGAAAAATTACGTTGAAAAATGCTCACAGCTAGATTGGTTACACCGGGATATGTCTAGCCACAGTGGCCCCCAAATGAGAAGTAGACTTATAAGAAGATTCCATGGATAAACCAAGATGGTACCTAGTTTATTCAATTAAGGTTCCTAGAAACCTTGAGTGTAACATCCCAAAATAAGGACTAATGACTAAAATATAAGTTTTGGAAATTTGAAGTCTAATTTTGAAATATTGGAAAGTTCAAGAACTTAATTAGGAATATTTTTAGGATTATTTGGTAAATATATAAGGAGTAAAGGGTAAATTGGTATTTGTAAAGAAAGATTTTTATTATCTCTTTATAAAAGAGATAACCACGTGTAAATGGGAAAGAAAAGTCTGGAGAGATGGGGTTTAGTTTCTTCTTTTTCCCTTATCTTCATGTATAAGGTGAGTTGGATTCAATTTGCCTGTTTCTTCAATTTTATGGTTTCTTTTGATTCTTGAGTGATAAGAAAGAGTAAAGGAAGATTTATGGTGACTTAAAACTCCAAAACGAACAAGTTTTAAGAGATTAAGTAAAAAGAGTTTTTAAGTGAATTATCGAAACATAATGAGTTAATAGATTTTGAAGTCGAATTTGACTTGTCAAGGGTCTAATTAAGAAGTTAGAAGCAAAAGAATTGGAATTAGAACATGTTAAAAATTTGGTGTAATTCTTTATTTATATATGGAGAATAGGATTTTGAGGTTAAAGACATATTGAATGAATAGAAATTGGTTTATATATGCATACTTGAGTTAAGTGGGTGAAAGGGGTTTAAACATGAAGTATGTGAGCTGAATTGAGTGAAAGTTCGTGCTTAAAATTGATTTCTGGGCAAGAGTGTATCGGTACACATTCAATAGGTACCGATACATCAAGAGTAAAATCTGGGAAGATGTTCAAAGTGTACCGATACATTCAGGAGTGTATCGATACCCCCTTGAATAGTAAAAACTTTCAAATGTAATTTGTGTATCGATACATAGGTAGTGTATCGATACACACATTAAGGAATGTACCGATACACTTATAAAGGAAAATAGAAATAATCTTTCTTTTAGTTTAAGAAATGAAAGAGTTGAAGCGGAATACTGATATGTATAATGTATGATTGTGTAGTTATTGATTGAGAGCAACATCCGGGCAAGTTGACAAGAAATAGGCATTTAGATAAGATAAGAAAGGAGTAGGAACTAGTGAGGCAAGGTAAGTGCATATTAGATAATATATGAGGTTTAATGGAAATAAGACTTGCGACAAGTCTATTTCCTATAGTATTATACATGAATTCATGAACATGAGCATGTGTTTGTTATGAGTGTATGAGTAATACGTTATTGTATGTGTGACATGATTTATATGAATAATAGAAACATGAGTTGGACAAGTACATAGTGGTATGATCAATTATGAGAATTTGTATAATAGAATTATATGAGTTAATGAGAATTGAGAATGTAAATGATAAGTCAGAGGATGTAAATGATATGATAAGAAGCTATGACCCTATATGATATGAATAAGTGAATGTGTGACATGTGAACCATATGGAAGTGATCTATGTGTAAGTGAACTAAGTGAATATGTGAATGTATGATAATATGAGGATAATGCCCATGATATGTGTTATGAGAGCTAGGGGTATAGTTGGTATGCCAAGAGTCGAGGGTTCTACGTGGTCCTTTGTGATATATATGTAATTCTATGGAACATATATGTGGTACTTCGATACACTTATTTGGTCTATTGTATTATGTGTATGGTTCTTAAGGAGTGGTCATTCGGGACAAATATTCAGTGCCCCTAGTGGGAATTATACGAGTTGTGGTAACATCATAGTGCACAACCTCTATGTACTCACATACATGTAGTTCTCAGAAGTGTACATGGGCTAAACAAATAAATAATATAAAGAAATATTGTATGATGTTATATGCCTAGTTTGTGAAAAGTATAGTATGAAGTGCTTCAAAGATTAAGATCAAGTTATATGTTCTAAATGGATTAATGATAATGATAATGACAATAAGGTGACTAGAGTAATGATGATATGTGTACATGTTTATAATTGGGTTATATGAGTTGATATATGATGTTTGTATTATATTTTTATATGAATTGTGAAATATTCATGCATTATTAATTATAGACAGTTCAGATTAACATGTTTTATGCCTCACTAAGTCATCGACTTAGCGTGTGAGTGTTTCACACGTAGGTTATGGAAAGAAAGAAGAGAAGCGAGAGGAGCAAGACAGGTCAGACTCTCCTTTCCACAGATCAAATCAGAATTATAGTTGAGTGTAGGTATTTGGTTGTATTTAGTGTGTTGGCATGTAACAAAATTGTGAATTACTAATGCTTTGATTGATTTTATTTTATTTTGGTCCAACTTGTGTAAATTAACATCTTCTATTTTAATGAAAGTTTAAAATTTTCATGATTTTCTTTAATAGTCAAAGTTTGAAAAGTCAATGTGACACCATGGACTCAGATACGGGTGTTACATTTAATGGTATCAGAGCTAAGGTTTAGCCAATTCTAGGCTTAAACCGAAGTCAAATGAGGTTAAAAAATGTGTACATGCCAACTCAAAGTGAAAATTTCTGATCTGATAGTGTAAGGAGTATGATGTCTCGCTAATAGAATAAGATTTGTATGAGATAGTAGAAATTGATTATATAAATTGTCGAAGTGAATCGATAGCTGATAAATCTGATGGTGATAGCAATTCACCTGCCCTGGCCAGGCAGGATGAAGAACGAACACCTCAAGAAGTGTCTCATAAGATTAAAAGTTGATTTTAGAAAGTTGAAATCATGTTAGAATGGCGTTAGAAGGTCTCTATTGTTTTGAATCGGAAAATTAATAGTGAGTAATCTCGTTATTACGCGAATAAGATAGAATATGGTGGACAAATGTCACCATAAGAACGTTAAAAGATCAAATGATGTGGTTAGAATTTGTCGAAGAGTTCAAGAATAAGTGCATCAGTAATACGTTTATAAGATGAATGAAACCAGAGTTATGAATTTGAAACAAAGAGGTAGTACTGTGTATAAGCAAGAGTGTGAATATGATAAGGGTCTGCATTTTAGATGGAAAGAGTTAGCGTGGGCTAACAAGATTACGAGATGAAAATTGTATTAGAATTATAAGATTTTAAGATATTATCAGGTTAAGATAACCAAAGATGAAGTGGATCTGGATACGGTTGTATATTTGATCATATTAATGTGATGTAATGAAGGAGATAAGGATTCTTATGTTTAAGGGAAATTAAGGATTGATAGAAAAAGTGTAAGGTAATATGAAAAGATTAAGAGAGTATGAAAGAAAAGATATAACCGATGTTATAAGGATATTTTGATTTATGGAAAGTAATGGAATAAGGAAAGGAAAGGAAATGATAGAGTTTATAGAATTAGATATGACAAGGGTTATATAGAAGTATCGATTATAAGTTTGATATAAAAATAAGAAAAGTGCGTAAAGTAATATGAAAATATCATGTGTATTCTAGTACAGACAAAGATTAAGAAATGAGTAAAGGTTTGGTTTTGTGGCAAAACAATTAGAGAATAAGAAAAGAAATCAATTGAGTTATGATATTGAGAAGTAAGAATTGGAATTTATGTCTATATAATGAGTAACAATATATGGATTTATAAAGGTCAGATGTATATGATTGGTTGATTAGGGCTTGTGCCATATATTGAACATTTGTTAATGATTACATGTAATAATAAATGTGATAAAGTTGTAATATTTGAAAACAATATAAGGCTAAGCTAATCAGGTATGACGTGGATTTGGATATGGTGGTGTATTCTGATTATGTAAAGGTGGTATAGCTACGAAGATAAGGATTTGTGTATTCAAAGGAAGCTAAAGATAGTAGTAGTATATGCATATTGTAAATAGAATAAGGACTTTGTATAAGGACAAGATTTTGAGCCATTTATGTGGATTTTAAGAGTTATGAAGATGTAATAAAGATGGGTAATCAGAGATAAGTATAAGTGATATGAAAAGAGTATGAGAACACCGGTGAAAGATATGGTTTAGTTCTGTTATAAGGAAATCTTGATTATGAAAAAGATAGAGTTTAAAGGATTAAGTAAGATAAGAGTGTTATCTGTTAAATAATAGAAGAATATGAGTATTGTAATTTAGATGAAGATGATATAAGAACAAAATGTTTGTTTTTATGGTAAGGTAATTAGAGATTAATATTGAAGCAGTTTGACTCATTATTTTTAATGAAAAGATTGAGATTACTGTTACTGTTTATATAATAAGTGACAATAGATCAATGTATAAAGGAAAAAGGTAGCGAATAATTAAAGGAATGAAAGGTTAAGAAATGAAGCAATATAAGAACATGAGAAGATATGTTATTATCGATGTGTGCAGTGAAAATTCGAGGAAAAATTTTCTTAAAAGGAGGGGAGATTTGTAACATCCCAAAATAAGGACTAGTGGCTAAAATATAAATTTTGGAAATTTGAAGTCTAATTTTGAAAGATTGGAAAGTTCAAGGACTTAATTAAGAATATTTTTAGGATTATTTGGTAAATATGTAATGAGGTAAGAGTAAATTGATCTTTGTAAAGAAAGATTTTTATTATCTCTTTATAAAAGAGATAACGCCGTGTAAATGAGAAAGAAAAGTTTGGAGAGATAGGGTTTAGTTTCTTCTTCTTCCCGTGTCTTCATGTATAAGGTGAGTTGGATTTAATTGCTTGTTTTTTCAATTTTATGGTTTCTTTTGATTCTTGAGTTATAAGAAAGAGTAAAGGAAGATTTATGGTGACTTAAAACTCCAAAATGAACAAGTTTTAAGAGATTAAGTAAAAGGAGTTTTTAAGTGAATTATTGAAACATGAGGAGTTAATAGATTTTGAAGTAGAATTTAACTTGTCAAGAGTCTAATTAAGAAGTTAGAAGCAATAAAATTGGAATTAGAACATGTTGAAGATTTGGTGTAATTCTTGATTTATATATAGGGAATAGGATTTTGAGGTTAAGGACATATTGAATGAATATAAATTGGTTTATATATGCATACTTGAGTTAAGTGGATGAAAGGGGTTTAAACATGAAGTATTTGAGCTGAATTGAGTGAAAGTTCATGCTTAAAATTGATTTATGGGCAAGGATGTATCGGTACACATTCAATAGGTACCGATACATCAAGAGTAAAATCTGGGAAGAAGTTCAAAGTGTATCGATACATTCAGGAGTGTATTGATACCCCCTTGAACAGGAAAAACTTTCGAATGTAATTTTTGTATCGATACATAGGTATCGATACACACGTTAAGGAATGTACCGATACACTATAGTGTGTACCGATACACTTATAAAGGAAAATAGAAATAATCTTTCTTTTAGTTTAAAAAACGAAAGAGTTGAGTACGCCAAACAGAATAATGATATGTATAATGTATGATTGTGTAGATACCGATCGAGAGCAACGTCATGTCAAGTTGACAAGAAATAGGCATCGAGATAAGATAATAAAGTGATAGGAACTAATGAGACCAGGTGAGTGTATAGTAGATAATATATGAGGTTTAATGGAAATAAGACTTGCGACAAGTCTATTTCCTATAGTATTATGCATGAATTCATGAACATGAGTATGTGTTTGTTATGAGTGTATGAGTAATATGTTATTGTATGTGTGACATGATTTATATGAATAATAGAAACATAAGTTGGACAAGTATATAGTGGTATGATCAAATATGAGAATTTGTATAATAGAATTATATGAGTTAATGAGAATTAAGGGAAACTAATAGGATTGAACTATAGAATGAAATAGGAATAGTATATCCATTAGGAAATTTGTATACAAAGTGATGATACGAACCTATAAAATAAGTTATATGCTAAATAACTATGGATATATATGAAAAGGTTATAAGAAATATATGAAATGAGCTTAAGTAAATAGATTAAATTAGTATATAAATAAAATACTATTAAGTGAGATATGTTTATAAATATAACATAGATTATGTAATCCAAGTGAATACAAAAGAATAAGTATAAAGTAGATGATATAATATATGTTATTAATTATTATAAAAGGACTTGGAAGTTGATATAAACTATGTGAAAGTAATATAGGTGTCTATATGTAATATGTGATGAAAATAAGTGTAGTGATTACATGATTACCAGAGATAAGTCAGAGAATGTAAATGATATGATAAGAAGATATGAGCCTATGTGATATGAATAAGTGAATGTGTGACATGTGAATCATATGGAAGTGATATATGTGTAAGTGAACTAAGTGAATATGTGAATGTATGATAATATAAGGATAATGCCCATGATATGTGTTATGAAAGCTAGGGGTATAGTTGGTATGCCAAGAGTCGAGGGTTCTACGTGGTTCTTCGGGATATATATGTAATTATATGGAACATATATGTGGTACTTCAGTACACTTATTTGGTCTATTGTAATATGTATATGGTTCTTAAGGAGTAGTCTTTTGGGACATAATGATCATTCGGGACCAATATTTAGTGCTCCTAGTGGGAATTATACGAGCTGTGGTGACAACATAGTGCACAATCTCTATGTACTCACATACATGTAGTTCTCAGAAGTGTACATAGCCTAAAGAAAGAAATAATATAAAGAAATATTGTATGATATTATACGCCTGGTTTGTGAAAAGTATAATATAAAATTCTTCAAAGATTAAGATCAAGTTATATGTTCTAAATGGATTGATGATAGTGATAATGACAATAAGGTGACTAGAGTAATGATGATATGTGTATATGTTTATAATTGGGTTATATGAGTTGATATATGATGTTTTTATTATATTTTTATATGAATTGTGAAATGTTCATGCATTATTGATAATAGAGAGTTCAAATTAACATGTTTTATGCCTCACTAAGTCATTGACTTAGCATGTGAGTGTTTCACACGTAGGTTATGGAAAATGAGAAGAGAAGCGAAGAGTAGCAAGACAGGTCAGACTCCCCTTTCCACAGATCAAATCAGAATTGTAGTTGAGTGTATGTATTTAGTTGTATTTAGTGTGTTGGCATGTAACAAAATTTTGAATTACTAATGCTCTGATTGATTTTGTTTTATTTTGGTCCAACTTGTGTAAATTAACATCTTCTATTTTAATGAAAGTTTAAAATTTTCATGATTTTCTTTAAGAGTCAAAGTTTGAAAAGTCATTGTGGCACCTCGGACTCGGATCCGGGTTGGATACAGGTTAGGGGTGTTACATTGAGGATCCTTTAGAACAAGCAATTCAGGGGTGCAAGGTAGAAGAGAAAGGGATCAAGGTATAAAACTCAAAAGTCGTTGCTTCAACAAAGAATTCATGTGAAGAACATAAGGCGTAAAAGGATGAAAAAGGAAATCTAAGCAGAAGGGCTTTCATGAATGTAATCCGAGACTGGCCCGTGGGTATGAGAATGGATAGGGCATATGCAGTCAGGAAGACACCTTAAACTTCTTCAACAAAGTATTCTTGCGAAAAACATAAGACACAAGAGGATAGGAGAGGAAATCCAACCAAAAGGGCTTCCATGAATGTAGTTTGGGACTGGCCCATAGGTTTAAGAATCAGTGGGACAGACGCAGCTTTGAAGACGTCTCAAACACCTATATCAGATTTCCCGAAGGCAAGTGGGGTTTTGGGCAGCTTAGAATGTCTGATGAATATTATGCCAATCACAACTTTAATATGCGTTTGGGATCCAACCAAAACTATCACCACCAAGGAAAATCATTTTGGACCTAAATTTGGGCCCAATTTCCAACTAGGAAAGGAAAAACTGATAAATCACAATGAAGTGGGATTTTCCCAAGAAGCTGCTCAGGAGGGAGCATAAATTTGTGCGTCTGAGGGTACATCAAAAAGAGCCCCGACAAGTGAAACGTTTGAGAAGTGGGGAGCAAGTGCAGATGAATGCCCTAATCCAATTAGTGGGGCATCTTAATGAGGCTTTATTCCATTTTGCAGCATCCTGTTTGAACTTGTTTTTTGAACTTTCTCATATTTCTTTTTGTAATTTGTTTTTGAACTTTCTTATATTTCTTTTTATAAGGATGTTTAAATGAATTTATGTTGAGTATTGAATTAAATTCATAACTTGAAATTCACCTGAATATCAACTGAATTAAAAAACTCTGTAAATGATTCAGTGTTACAGATTTTTGGCAAAGTGACATGATTAAATTTGAAAAAACAAAGACCTTGACCTTACCCCAGAAGATACGCTCGAACATCATACCCTTATCTTGCGAGAATCGATATATCCTTCTCCTCTCATAAGGGAATAAACAAGAGGAATGGTATTAGGTATGCATAGGAGCGGACAACATGGGGCATCCCTTGCGTATGACATTATTATACTTTTGTTGAGGACGTTCAATGATGATAATGATCTTCATAGATGAAATAGTCAAAGGTGAATCTAGTTTAGGTTAGTCGCTTGGAAATTGAACTCTAAAGATGAGATTCATTGACTTTCAACAAACACCTAGACTATAACAGGTTCTTCTTGACAAACTTAAGAAATTGGATCCGTATACCCATATTATAATATTATATATATATACAATAAAGCTTGAGTTGTCCCTCTAGAGCAATTGGTTAAACGCCCTGACTTTATGGATAATATTCAGCTAGCCTGATAAAGGTAATTATAATATCTATACAATAAAGCTTGAGTTGTCGCTCTAAAGCAATTGGTTAAACGCCCCGGCTTTATGGAGAAGATTAAGCTAGCCTGATAAAGGTGATTATAATATTGAGTTGTCCCTCTAGTGCAATTGGTTAAATTCTAGACCAATCGGTTAAATGCCCTGACTTTATGGATTCAGCTAGCCAGACAATGACAAATTAAATTAAATTTATCTAAATAAGGAGTTTCGGTAAAGATGGACTAAGGGAGTTAAGGAACACCTGTTATAGTCAATTTCACACAAGCACTCGGGAATTTCATTTTTAGACCAATATTTATGCACTGACTTTGTTAGAGGAGTCTATGAAGCTTGAACAAATAGAATATTTCAGAGGACCGAAATAGAAGGTCTACTAATTGATTATGCTAGTTGCATCATTTTGTCCGCATGCGATTAAAATGCCAAGCCAAGGAAAAGAGACATGTTGTGATGTTCAAAAAAGAAATGACATTTTGGGTGGCCGAAACTTTAAAAAATAGGAAGCTGACCTAAAGCCAACTCCTCAATTTGGATATTTGTCAATGAGCTATAATTCTGAAAACATTAAATAGCTATTGATTCTTTTGATTTTTTGTGAACTCATGTTTATGATCTGATTCGATTATGAGCCTGAACTAAGGGGCAATGTTTTACAAAATTTTTATATTCTCATATCCTTATTTTTCCTCCTAAAATAAAAGAAAGGAAAAAATATTTTCAAATAGGACAGTCTCAAATGTGAAAAGTCCTGGAAATTGTTGAGGCTCATTTTGCCTCTATTGAAGAACTAATAAATAATGCCAAATTTCAAGCATTTCACATTCTTGAAAGCAATCAATCCAAGTGATCAGATAGAACTTCTGACACTCCTTTGTGACATTGTCAGCAACCCGAGAAGAAAATGGGGCATGATCGATTCCAAGGACCAGATCGACAGACAAAGAATGAGACTCCATCCAGGAGATAAAACCAGAACTAATTCATGTTGCATACATCTTAGACATACTTAAGAGCATCACATTTATCATTTTCCCCGCATGCATAATTTTTGCAGCTTTATAGTCAAGTTTTGACTTCAAGAAGAAAGATACTCGATTCAAAATCACCTTCAAAGATCGATGTTGGTTGCTTAACTCAACAACAATAAGCTACACCTCAATCAACTTGACATATTGAAAGATTGGCAGATCTCAGAATCAAATTCAGACGGGGTCGAGAGCCAATTCAGAATGAATCCAGTTCAGCTTAACTCAATGACGAGTGAGTATTTTTCAGTTAAAATTTTCAAGCCAGATTTTAACTCCAAGATGGATGATATCCAACTGACATACTACCTCACTTGCCTTTCTCACAAAGAGGAATCACTCGAAGAACGTCCCACATGGCTTTCCCGTGAAGGGGAGTCATTTAAAGAATTATAACTAGCTTAGACCCGTGAAGGGGAGCCGTTTTTCACTTAAAGGAACTATTCGCAGCATAGCTCAAGGCGAGAAGGGCTATCTGCCAGCAAAAAACCTTCAAGTTTGATTACATTCAGCTCAAGGGCATATCAAATTTACAACATAGATCAAGGAGAGAAGGACTATCTGTCAACAAAAACCTACGAGTTCGATTACATTAAGCTCAAGGGCATATCAAATTTACAGCATAGCTCAGGGCGAGAAGGACTATTTGTCAACAAAAACCTTCGAGTTCAATTCCATTCAGCTCAAAGGCGTATTAAATTTACAACATTGCTCAAAGTGAGAAGGGCTATCTGTCAACAAAAACTGTCGAGTTCAATTCCATTCAGCTCGATGACATATCAACCGCATGGTAGCAGCGAGGAACTACTTCTCGGTTGAAGTTTAAACCGAGGTCTTTAAGTCAAGAGGAAGATCTGGGGCAATCTTTCAGCTTAGTACAACATAACTCAAGGCGAGAAGAGTTATTTGTCAACAAAAACTTTCGAGTTTGATTTCATTCAGCTTGAGGGCCTATCAACCACATGGTAGTATCGAGAAACTACTTTCCAGTCGAATTTTAAACCGAGAAAAAAACCAAAGTTGACTACGTTTTGGCAACAATAAGCCACAGTCCGATTCAAATTCTGAACTACGACTTCAATTTCATATCATTTCAAGACGGACTCGACCTTGCGACGGAGGAGTCATCCGCAACTCAATTTAACAGGAGTTATTTCTAATTGCAATATCAGAGTCAATTTTCAACTCCACAAGGGAGGATATTAGACTCAGAGACCCCTTCATATGAACGAAAATTTGTGTCCCTTTATCTTTGTCCTATTTTTCGTTATACGAAAAAGGATAAATAGGGGCAGCTGTAGACACTCATTTTTGTCCGATTTTTTTTCTTTTCTTTTCTTTTTATTTTTCCTCTTTATATATATATATTAATATAGTATAGTTTTTGAAAATATTTTTTGAAAATATATAATATATAATTTTTAGAAAACGAATTTCGAAAATATATATATTATATAGTTTTGAAAACATTTCGAATATATATATATATATATATATTATAGTTTTGAAAACGTTTTAAATATATATATATATTATAGTTTTGAAAACATTTTTAAAAAATATATATAATATATAGTTTTTGAAAACATTTTGAAAAAATATATATAATATATAGTTTTTAAAAATATTTTGAATATATATATATATTATAGTTTTGGAAAATTTTAAAACATATATAATATATAGTTTTTGAAAACGTTTTTGAATATATATATATATAGTTTTTGAAAACATTTTGAAAAAATATATATAATATATAGTTTTTGAAAATAGTTTTGAAAATGTATATAATGTATGGTTTTGAATTTATTATTATTATTATTATTATTGTTTATTTTATTATATTAATATATATATATATATATATATATATATTACTTATTATTATTATTCATTTTTCCTTTTTATTTTTTTATTATTTTCATTTTATGTCCAAACGAAGCCCAGCAGACCCGGTTAGGTAGGTTTGACCCAGCCCAATCAAACTAGGGTTACGTATTTTGGCATTGGTGCCACACATATCGCGCTTGGAGATTGGAGGTTAACAACCGGCCGAGATTGGGACTGAACCATCCATAAAATCCCGACCGAACGGCATGTACGAGAAGATCAGAACGAGTAAGTTAAGTAACAACACGTTATTTTCTAGACCACAACAGCCAACCATGAGGTTATAAAAAGCCCCGGCCGAGAGCAACAAAGGAAAAGACAAATCGATCGAAACACAACGGAACCAAACGACCGGAGAGCAATCACACAGCCAACACGACAAAAACACCCATTACAACATCCAGTAAACGAAGCACAAAAAGGCAATCAAGGTAACAAAAAAAAACGAAGCAAAAATATTCGTAATAGCAAGAACAAAACAGAAAGGATTCGGTTTTGGGACTAATCAAAAGGGAGTCCGGTCGTGGAGCGTCAAAGGTCGCTGAAAATCGTAGAGGCTCGTCGGAAAAAAGTAAACCCGAGACTTTCGTCGCTAGATCTATGTTGGAGGGGGTATTTTTTGGGTATTTGAGCTTCGGTTTTTGGGTTGGGGTGTTGAGAGGAACATTTTGGGGAGGTTTAGCGGTGGCTGAAGCGACGGGTCGTCGGAGGTTGCCTGACCTTCGGCCAGATGGTTTTTAGGGGAGAGGATTTATAGAGTTTTTTTTTTGTTTTTTTTTTGGTTTAGTTGAAAATGATATTTTTTTTAGTTTTTGGGTTATTTATAGGTGAGGGATCACTGTGTAATTAACCAATAGTTAAATTATTTCTGCAATCCCTCATATTTTGAAGTGAAATTTGTTTTGGTCACCTATTGCAATTTTGGCTCTGAATTTTCAATTTATTCAATTTGATCCCTGTTTATATTTCTTATATTTTGCGAATTAACCCCCTAATTTTGTTTTTTCTCTTGCAGTACACTTTTAGCATTAATTTCAGTCTATAAATTCTAATTTAATTTAATTTGATCCTTTTTTATTTATTTATGTTTCAATTTTTTTAATATTTATTTTCTAAACCTTTTCTATGTTTATTTTTTTATTTCAAAATTTAGCCTTTTTTCATTATTTTATTATTTTTTTCTTTTTACTTAATTTTATTTATCTTTATTTATCTATTTCATTTATTTATTATTATGATTATATTAATATTTTTCTTTATTTTTTTCATATTTTTTTATTTTTTATTTTACAATCTAATAATATTCTTGACTTTTTTAGGAGAATTTTTAATCAATCTAAGGTAAGTAATTTGAATTGGATTTTTAAATTTAAATTTAAATTTTAATTTTAATTTTCGCAATTAAGACAACCGACAAATTAAAACGGTACCGAAAGGACGTTTCAAGAATACTATTTCTTCCTTGATCGTAATCAACTTCTGAACCTGACATATTTATGGTAAAACACATTTTAGGTAAGATGATGTCCGATCAACCTAAAATTTATTTTTAAATAATCGGTGACGACTCTAATATTTTTATTCAAATCGAAACCTAATTTCGGACTTAACCGAAAGACCCCTTCGACACGAGTCGAGTCAAATTTTACCTACCCGTACCTCACACCCGATGTTTCTTTCTTGCTGTTCATTTTCCAGAACCGTTAGCAGCTAAATGACCCCGCCCGGGGGTACATTTTGTTGATATTTAAAACATCATGGCTGACAGTTAGTTAGATATATGTGAATCCGAAAATTTAATTTTTAATTTTTTTGAAATTTTATTTGTATCTATTATAAGTAGAGCTTTCTATTATTAATATATATATATATATATATATATATATATATATATTTAAAAAATATTTTTAAATCTATTATTTCTTATTAATAACATTTCATTGATAAAAAATTAATCAAATGATAATATAAATAATTTTTTTTAAGTTTAGTAAGTAAAAATGTATAAATATAAAAAGTAATAGTTTATTAAATTTTATAAGTTTTCCCCTGAAACCATAAGCTTTGGCTTGGAATCAGCCTTCTCTTGCAATTCCAAAGCACGCTCCAGCGTCGCCTCCACTTCACCCATCTCAGGCCGTGAGTCTCCGACTACACGAGTACATGAACCGGCGATGTCCACGAACAGCTTGAAGCACTCTGGCGGAATCCTCCCCTTCAAAAATGGATCAATCATATCATAAATGGTTCTTTCTTTAATCGACCGGCATGGCAGATCAACTGGAGTCATCTTCATCTCCCCATCATGCTCCACAAATGGCATTCTACCACACAACTCTTCAAACAAAACAACCCCAAATGAGTACACATCACATTTTTCCTCCAGTTGCGCTGTTTCCAGATACTCGGGATCCAAATACCCTAAATTACTCTGCACTAATGGATCTATTCTTCCGAAGCTTTCGGCTTAGAATTGCGACGGGGACGCAGTTTGGAAGTCCGGAATTCGGCAAGCTTGCAAACCCAGTTGAACCCAAAAGAATGTTTCCGCTCTTAACGTTACCGTGAACTATTGCTCGCTTTGCTCCGTTGTGAAGGTAATGTAATCCAAGAGCTGCTTCGATGCATATCTCCAGCCTCTGCTTCCATGGATAAATTTTCGACAATCCGGGTATGATTGAATCATGAATGGGTAATTGAAACAGAGAATAAATATGAAGGAAAGAAAAAGGGTACTCACCATAGTACACATAGAAAGTTGAATTTGGTGATCTAGTAAACGGGTTCCCAGTAGCATCAGAACAAAAATCCCTACCCATTACCAATGTCAATCATCTTTGGTCATTTAAAAAATTAATTGACATGGAAATTCATTAAATACACATCCACAGAAACCTTGTGAACATGCGTTGTTGTTGATCAGTAAATAAACAGAAAACAAAGAGATTGTGCACTGATGAACAGCGCGAGCAACTGCAGGAAACACTAAGTAAAAATCAACATAATTTAGAAGATCAACAAACCAAGCTTTTTTTCCTTGTAATTGTAGTTCCCAAAAGACAAAACTGCTCTAACAAAGCAAATCCATTTCAGCAACCCAAACAAAAACAAAACCCAGGAAGTTCTGTCATTCTAAGCTTCCAGAGTTCAAAAAAGAATCAAAAACCATCAAAGGCAGTGTGAATACAGGAAAAATAGACAGAGAAAGAGAGTTTGAAATTGTGAAGATTCTGTTGATGTGTTACCAGTGGTTTAGAAGTTCAAATCCTCAGCTTGATTCAACCACGACGATGACATAAGCAAATATCCAGTCCACTTGCAAATAAACCATGATAAACATGAGGATGATCACATAAGCAAGACAAAGGAAAATGAAATAAGGTGAACAGCAATCAACTTGGGGGCCTAGAAGCTGGATTGCTTTGAATAATGAGAAAAAGGCCAAACCAAGAACTAAACCGATCCCATAAATGATAAGCTGAGTTACAAGCCAAGTTGAGAGGAGGGGAGAAAGGAAGTGAAAGCTGCCTTGATAAAGGATGAAAGCTTGACGGGTCAACCGTGAAAGCTGTGGAAAACGCTGTAGGTGACAGAACCGGTGGCGAAGAGAGAGAGGATGGAGACGGTGAGGATGTAAAGGAGATTAGAGATGAGGGTTTTGATGGGGTAGATTTGATAGTAAGTTAAGGTGGAAAAGACTGGGTTGAGAAATAGGGATAGAAATAGGCATAGACGAGGTTGATGTTTGACGACGGCTTTGCCATAGCTGGAGGGGGAGGAAATGGGGTGTGCGGTGTAGGGGAATTAAGAAGAAAAGCCTATAAAAAAATGGTAAATTACAAACTTGTCCCTAAATTGTTTTAGATTTACAAAAAAAGTTTATAATTAAATTTTATCTAAAGTTCAAGAGTTAAAACAAAAATTAAACCATTTTATTCGAATGTCATATCATCAAATCATTAAACTTTTAACGACTGTTTAAGGTAATTGACTACATCTTAATTAAAATGAAACGAAAATGATCACATCTTAAAATGAAACGAAAATGATCATATCTTAATTAAAACAAAACGAAAGTGGCTATTGTCGAAACGATTTTTTTCTTAAGTTGAGATTTTAAAAACCATACAAATTTTAATTTATCTATTTCAATTTATTTTTAATTTTAAAACAAATGCGATTTAAAAAACCTCTCGTTTCAAAAAATTTGAGATTCCTTAAAAATAAAAACATATGGTTCGAAGAGTCGCCACCAATATTTGATTAGGGTGTGATTAAGCACCCAAAAACGTTGTCATTTTAAATAAAAATTAATTTTAATTAAAACAACAAATTGAGGTATGCGTTACCAAAAATGAATTCAGGAGTCGGTTACGTGTGTGGAAGGATTAGCACCCCAACAGCGCCCTAAATCGGTACCTAGTCGATTAATTAACGTCTTTGCAATGAACTTTATAAATTCAAACTTAATTTGACTTTTAATCCCATAAAACAAAGATTGAATTTTATAATATTCAAAAGCAGTCAAATTAATTAAATTAAAATTACCAAATCATTTTAGAAAGATAAAGAATGTTCGATTATTTAAAAATATCGAGACCATATCTTAGATGAGTTGTAACAATCTTTTCTCGAAAAATTTAAATATCCGAACATTTTCTTTTCTTTCGTTCCCAAATTTTAAGTGACGAATCAAGTTTTTTTAGGTTTCACTTTCGGGATACACTTTTAATTTAAAATCGTCAAAACGACCCTCTAATGAGTTAAGACAAGTCACTCAAGAGAATTTTAAATTAAAAGGGTATTACCCTTAGTCCGATTATGTATTTATAAGTCAAGTTATGCACATGAGGGTATCATACAAATTGTGAAAAAAGAATGTCATGCCAAAAATTAATTAAACAAGTAATATGATTTAAAAATATCATGCAATGTGACATACAAAAATTATATACATATATTTTAATTAAAATTTATAAACCATGCATATTAACATATAATATACAAATGTGACTTAAATACGAAAACAAAAACAGAACATGCCAAACTATAAATTTTAAAAAGTGTATATATACATTAATGTAATGACTAAATTTGAATAATATAAAATTCAACATACAAATAAAAAATTTAAACAGAGACTTAAACAAAAACACATATAAATATAAAGGATTTAAACATAAACAACCCAAAAAATTACAACTAAAACTAAAATTGAGAAAACAATGAAATCAGATTAATTACAAAATGGCAGAATTCGAAAACTGTCCTGAATGTGACTAAATTATAAATAAGAACTAAACCTAGGAGGATCTAAAGATAATTTACCACTAAGGTTACAGTGACTAGACTCTAATTTACCAAAAATATTTAATATAAAATCTAAACTAAACCTAAGCCTAAGTGAATCACGCACAGGAAAGCCTTCAGCCACTCAAGCTTTCCCCATCTTTATCTCTCTCGGCCACACACGACGCTGCTCTCAACCCCTAAACCCGACCACCACAAACGATACTCAAGTGACTTAAACCAACGATCCCAAACCCCTCATGACTCTCGCCTCGCCCTGCTAACCTCCAATCTGTGTCTAAATCGCAAAAAAAAAATCTTAACATACTCAAAAAAAAGCCCTTAACCTCTCGGTTTCATTCCCTCTTCGATGCCGTTCTCACCAACCCTATCCATCTCTCGGCCAGGCTTTTTACACACCAAACGACCGCCGTTCAACCACTAGGTAACCAACCCAAGTCCCTTGGTTCTCTCTCTAGACAACTAACCCGAGACTAAGACTCACCAAATCAACCCCTAACTTCTAAAGTCGACAAGTTCGACTCCAAACCCCGACGTATCATAAGGTAAACTATCAAAACCCTCTTCTTTTTATTTTATAATGAACCTATTTCCAATTAACACGACCCCTTTATTTTGACAGTGTAGACTCGAACGACTAGGAGGCAAAACGAGACAACTAAGGTAAACGTTTAAACTATCTCCTTTATGATTCTGACTTGGTTTTGGTTCAAAACACATGGACACACAAGAAAATTATGAAAGCGAGAATGGAAATTAGAAAAATAAGCACCCTATTTGATTCTGTGCATTGCTTTGATTCAATGAAAAATGGGATTGTTTCCTTTGATCTTCAAACAGGAGGAAAATACCTCTGTACAACGTTTTTTCATTCGTTGCTTTTCTCTCTAAAAACAAAGAATCAGTGGGGTCGGTTTTCCTTTTTTGTTCAATCAGTTAATTGCCTTTTCAAAAAAAAATCATCTCTGGTTCATCTCGTTTTCCCCTCGTAATGGCTGATTCGGTTGCTGATATATCTCTGTTTTTTTTTCTTCTTTTTCTGCGTGTAATCTCCCCCTCTTTTCTTTATTAATAGTCGTTTTTTTTAATTAAAACTGACTCTTACAGTTTCTTGAGTGCTCAATATCCCTCCCACGATCTAACACTACTTTTCCCCTTGCTAACCGTTCTTGTTTTGCAGGACTTCACGTGGATTGAAGACTGGAATTAACACTGCTATTTTGGGCTGATTTGGGCTCTCACTGGTCCAAATTTGTATCATGTACTGGATACGAATCCTCCGGACAAAAATGAGCATATACAACTATGAATTAAATTTTTTTAAAGAGTGACCATACGTTTATCTATCCATCTCTCGGCCAGGCTTTTTACACACCAAACGACCACCGTTCAACCACCGAGTAAAGCCCTAAACCAACCCAAGTCCCTTGGTTCTCTCTCTAGACAACTAACCCGAGACTAAGACTCACCAAATCGACCCCTAACTTCTAAAGCCGACAAGTTCGACTCCAAACCCCGACGCATCATAAGGTAAACTATCAAGACCCTCTTCTTTTTATTTTATAATGAACCTATTTCCAATTAACACGACCCCTTTATTTTGACAGTGTAGACTCAAACGACTAGGAGGCAAAACAAGACAACTAAGGTAAACGTTTAAACTATCTCCTTTATGATTCTGACTTGGTTTTGGTTCAAAACATATGGACACACAAGAAAATTATGAAAGCGAGAATGGAAATTAGAAAAATAAGCACCCTATTTGATTCTGTGCATTGCTTTGATTCAATGAAAAATGGGATTGTTTCCTTTGATCTTCAAACAGGAGGAAAATACCTCTGTACAACGTTTTTTCGTTCGTTGCTTTTCTCTCTAAAAACAAAGAATCAGTGGGGTCGATTTTCCTTTTTTGTTCAATCAGCTAATTGCCTTTTCAAAAAAAAATCATCTCTGGTTCATCTCGTTTTCCCCTCGTAATGGCTGATTCGATTGCTGATATATCTCTGTTTTTTTCTTCTTTTTCTGCGTGTAATCTCCCTCTCTTTTCTTTATTGATAGTCATTTTTTAATTAAAACTGACTCTTAAAGTTTCTTGAGTGCTCAATATCCCTCCCACGATCTAACACTACTTTTCCCCTTGCTAACCGTTCTTGTTTTGCAGGACTTCACGTGGATTGAAGACTGGAATTAACACTGCTGTTTTGGGCTGATTTGGGCTCTCACTGGTCCAAATTTGTATCATGTACTGGATACGAATCCTCCGGACAAAAATGAGCATTTACAACTATGAATTAAATTTTTTAAAGAGTGACCATACGTTTATAAAATTAAAATAAAAGTGACCAACTCTGGAGTTTACCCTAAAATAAATCACAAAGAAAACACCACATGTGACTAAAATAAAAATACACGGAAACTATTAGAGGACCCAAAAAGCGAATAGCCCAAACACTTTCAATATAAAAGGCAATCCTTTTTTTTGGGAACCCTAGCCACTTTTAACACAAATCCCATCTATTCTCATCCTCTCACTCTTTCTAGGCCGTAAGCCACCAAAACTCAAAACCAGACGCCGGTCACAGCTGACTTAGACCTAACCAAAATGACACAAAATGCTCGATATCCCTCTCTAAACCCAGAAATCGACAACGAAAGACCCAAAAACGACCCTAAAATACCCTAAAAAAAGACTCGATCTCTTAGCTTCTCCACTCTGGCGAAGACCCGATTGAAGCAAGGTAAATAAACTGACATTTTTGTACTCTTTTCTTGGTTTCGAAACTTGTTGGGAAAAAGGAAAAAAAATAGGGTTTCGAAAATAGGGTTCTGTAAAATGAGGGAAAGATCCCTTACAATGTTTGCCAATGATGTTTATATAACCACTTTCTGATACATATATTTTTTTACGAAAGTGTAAAAAATCAAAACCTAATTTCTACTAGCTCTGACATTCACCATTCTTTTGTGCATGGTGGTTGGCAAGGCTCGTACAGATAGTAAGGGGAGGGCATGGTCGCGCATGTTTGCCTTGCTTGGGTAAGTGAGGCATTAAATTCTTCGGATTTGTTGAGATCTGATCCGGTTCAACCTGATACCTCAATAATCGGCGTGACTAGAAGTGGGGCGAACTCGGTCGACAACAACTGCTGCAGTGGTTACAATGATGAGTGGTGGCTAACCCTAAAATAGGGTTAACATTAGCCACAAAGAAGGTAAGATTGTGGGCTTAGGTTTTTTTGATATTGTATTGGGTCTGATTTGTAAATGTAAATAATATTTAATAATATTTTTATTTATGATAATACTAATACTAATTTTAAAAAAGGTTGGATTAAAAATGATGATTACAAGTAGTTAAATATTTTGATATAATCACACATTTTATTTATGTTATTTACATATCTTTTAATTTAGTCATATTTTTAAGTAAATTTTAACAAAAATATATATTTTTAAATGAAAATAAAAATAAAATATTTTAAAAGGAACTTAATAATAAAATATATTTAATAAGTTAATATAAAAATATTTTTAACTATATATATATATATATATATATATATATATATATATTATAGTTAGGATTACGGGTATCCAATTAATAATTTTTTTCCTTTAAATTATATTATTTTTAAAAATATATAAAAAATTCTAAAATTTAGAATTTAAAAGTCTATATTATATATAATCTATACATAAAATTTAAAAATTCAAATTACATAATTGAAATAAAATTTATTAAAAAATTAAAATAAATAAATAAAATTAAATTTTTTAATAATTCAAATTACATAATTGAAATAAAGTTTATTAAAAATTAAAATAAAGAAATTTAATTAAATTTAAATGTTTTGATGTTAAGATAAATATTTTAAAAAATGATTTAGAACTTTAATGTGAAATAATTTAAGAAGTTAAGATTTTAGAATGTTATAGTGTAAAAATTTAAGAAATTATGATTTTAAAATGTTAGAGTGAAGTAATTTGAGAATTATGAATAAAAAATTTAATATAAATTAAAAATATATATATAATAAATCGGGTACTAGGTCGACAGATACTTTGTTAAGCAACTTTTTGTGACCTAGGTCAAGCCCAGAAACCCAAAAAAATAGCAGGTAGGGTACCTACCCAAAAAATCATGTATTTTTATTATAAATACTCGATATTTTTTAATTGGGTCGACGGGTTAGTCAGTCGGTTGTGTATTTTTGAACACCTCTATGTGGCATGACATGTGATATCATTCGATTGGAGGATTAAATTTATTAAAAGTATGATTAAATTGAGATAATATGTAAATAACAAAGACTAAATGTGTGATTATATCAAAATATTTAACTGTTATTAACGACAGTTAACTTGGGGTGATCATATCTTAATTAAATAAAAACGAAAGTGATCATATCTTAATAAAAACGAAAGTGACTATATTTTATGTTTTTTTAAATCAGTGATCAAAAAGTGGACAAAACATAAACGTAACTAATATTTTTATGGGATAAAGATGAAAATTTTATTAATGTAAAAAATAAAAGAAAATAAGAAAAATCCTCATGAAAAATATGATATCTAACCATAAATCCTAATATCTATTTATAGTTAACTAATTACAAAATAAATTTTCATAACAAGAAATCTACTCAAACCATGCTTCTTATTTTCAATCTACATAAAATGGAATAGACTTCCAACTTTCAGTCAAATTATGTTTCTTATTTTCAATCTACATAAAATAAAATAGACTTCAAACATTCAGTCAAATTATGTTTCTTATTTTCCCCAATCAATTTAAGTTAGATCGAATTCTAATTAAACTCTAATAATCTCTACGTCGACATGAATTCTAAAAGTGTAAGGAATTCGAGACAAATTTCAAATTCACTGAAGCATCAAAAAATTAATTCTTCACATCGATAACAAATTCTCCACCTTGAGAATTATTCTTCACTTATTCCATGAAACCTCTTAAACATGCATTCTTCAACAATGATTGTCAATCAAATGAAAGCCTTGTCCAAACTTAGATTTAGTCTTCAAATCGGTAAGTTCATCATAAGTGTCAATTTTGCTCATAATTATATCGACATGGGTAATATCATACACAACACGATCTCAAATTTATTAATCCATATGACAAATTGGATTCTCTTTTCTTCTAAACTATTTACCCATTTTACTTTTACCGCCGATCTTTCAATTTTGTCAATCAGACCACTTAACTATTTAATTATATTCAATTAAGCCACATGCTGTTATTATTTAATAGAAGTGTTGGCATGACAGTTAAGTGGTTTGATTGAAAAAAATTGAAATATCGATGGTAAAAATAAAATGCCTAAATAGTTGAGTGGTCAATATTATAGTTTACCCTAAATAATTTACTTTAAACTTTAACTAATTTATATTTATACGTTGAACCCTTTAGAATTTTAATTTTTTATAAATTAAATTAATGTGGTCATCATTAGTAGTACTCATCATTAGTGGTACTCACCGGTACTCATCGAGAATTGTAGAATTTTCCTTACTTAAATAACAATATAAGCAACTTTGATTATTATATGAGTTCTACTTGATCTTTTCTTGATTTCATGACACCACCTTTGCAAAATGTTTATCAACATACATGCATCTTTTATAGCCACATTTCTCAGTTAGTACATCCATTTTTCCATCAACCTCTAGTTAAACTTTGATCGATCATTAAAACTTTAAACATAGCAATTCATTTCTCACACCCTAGTGCAATACACTTCTATCTTGAATATATGAATAATATAAATACTGAAAGAGTATTAAAAGTTCACAAACAAACGTGTTTGTCATATGATTTCATTGACTAATTCCACAGCTCAGTTACAAGTACCATGTCACACTATAAAGCCTTAATCTACTCACAAGATTTAACATCATACAATTAAATTAAAGCTAATCGGATGTGATCTAGACAGTATTTTTTTTTTGACAGTATATAAATACATGAAATAATTTTATGACAGTAGTTTTCCTTATTATCAAATAAATTTTGACCTTATTTATTGGATTACCATATCAAAATAAAAATAGTTCTACTCACAATTTTATGACAGTATTTTTCCTTATTATCGATTTAAATTTGATGTCTAAAATTAAATACCATATCTTTTTTTTTATAATTTCCAAGTTTCAAGTTTTTAATTAGCTGATTCTATTCCCATATGTAATGGGGTAAGGGGAGGTAGGGTAGTAGACTGCTCCAACACCAGGTTGAGAGCAGCTTCCGTGGAAGACTTCCGTTATGAATTGCCTTCAGTGAGACTCGATCCTACGACCACAAGATTAAAAGCCTTGCGTTCTACCAACTATAGACGGCAATTCAAAAAGATAATGGGGGCAAGTTTCAAGTAATATTTGAATTTTAATCGATTTAGGTTAACTCACATATGAGTCATCATTAGGTCATCGACTTCTAAAAGATAATATAATTGAAGGGGATAAAGCACCTTTAAAATCTCTAATTAATTAAACTCACTAATGAATCTAACAAGACAATCCATCAACTCATTTGTCCGGGTTCGTATTAATTTTCTTTTATTACTTGCAAACTATGATGATTCATTTGATGAAATAATAATTCTTTTTCTCTAAAACAATGATGTAGCTGCATACTTCCAATCAAATTGAAATAAACGATAATGCACTTGATTAAGCTTCAATGGCAATTCCTCAATGAGAAAAATCATTGCATGATCAAACAATTCACATATATATTTATTTATGTTATACTCAAGCATTTTATATTTTGTATTATATGAATTTTGTTTGTATTTATAGTTATAAATAAAATTATTATAGAAATTAAAATTCTAAAAATTGTTCTTGAAAACAAATAGAAATATCATTTGAATTTAATTCTGAAAGTTAGGAGATATCCTTCTATTGATTAATTTTGCAAGATACGTTAATATTAAATTGTTAAAAATAAATAAAATATAACCCAATATAAAAATAATATAAATGTATAAAGAGTTATTATTTATGCATTGAAGGTTAAAATTTTTCACAGGCGAGGTTTCAACACTTTAATTTCTAAACTCTAAACCTTAAAATTTAAACATAAATCTTTAATCCTTAAACATAACACACTAATCTCTAAATCTTAAATAAAACATAAAACATCATTAAAATCTAACCTATAGAAAAATTATTATCAATACACAAATGATTTCTCATGCAAATTTTCTATTTTTAACAAGTCGAGTTATTCGAGCTTCTGTACTAATTTTATTATAATTATTTATAGTATTATGGAAAGGATTTATTCCAATTTTTTGGCTTTCTCTAACCATATATATATATATATTATTCTTTTCACATTATAATGATATTTAATATATTAAATACAATCTAAAATTACAAAATATATTCATAATATTATATTTTAAGGAAAATATTTTGAGGGTAAAATATTTTTGAGAGTATAAAGGAGTCAAGAAATTGATGGGAAGAAAGAATTTGCAAACAATTGCAGTTAAAAGACCAAATTGAATAAAATACAAAGTTAAGGGACTAAATAAAAACAGAGAGTACATTTTTAGTAAGGAAGTAAGAATGCAAGTTACATAGCTATTCTAATGTGGTATATGAGCATGTGGTTCAAATTTGATAAAAAAGAGACTTAAAATAAAGGATGAATTGAAAAAAAAAATTATGAAAAATTGAGAGGCTAAATTGAAGAATATAAAATTTTTTTTTCTCAAAAAGAGGAATTGAAAGTACATATATATTCTAGGATGATTTAGGAGTATGTGGTTCAAATTTGGTAAAAATGGACTTAAAATGAAGGAAGAATTGAATGAATAATGGAATCATGGACTAAATCATAAAACTGTCAAAATACTTAATCAAATTTTCGATTTTTCAAGTAAATCAAAATTTCAACTCGAATCAAACTCGAAAACGGAATTGATAATTTGAGTTGACTCTAACAGCTCAAAATTGAAAAAAAATCGATTTTTCGAGTCTAGTTGAGTTTTGCTTACCCTATACTCGAATATTGCTTTCATATAGTGTACAAATGTCATATAAATGCTAGTCTTTCTGTTTATGATCACGTGGAACATAAACATTTATAAACCACAAAAGGATTTAGAGTATAATGGATAAAAATCTTCTAAGCAATAACCAAGAAAGAAATACAAAATGGTGTCCTTTGTACAAGCATGATAAGGATATATGAAGAGAAACACAGATGATACAAGGAAAGAAGAGCCATTAGGGCACTGCATATCTATCAGTCTTGGATGCTTTTGTTTAGCTCTAACTAATCCACCAATGCCTGCTTCAAAATGGGAATACCTTGGATGAAATTAATGAGTTATAACCGAGATTAAAGTTATCTACATTTAACAACAATTACAGCTTACTACTTTATGACTACAAGAACGAAGAGGTGTTCCACGGAAGATATTGTCTAGGAAGTAGAAGCAAACAACCAACAATATATGTCCAAATGGTAATGAATGAAGCGGGCCACAATCTAAAACAAACCAGTAGTTACCTCAAATTCAAACGGTTTCATTGTACAGAAACTATCAAGTTAATGTTGAAGCTGTAACAATATGCAAAATCTAATTTACTCTTTGCTTTTGGAATTTGTAAGCAACCATCGAAGCCTTCTCAGTTTTCCTCATTTCATGATGCACATATCTTCTAACAGCTCCCTTGAATTTATGGTTACAACAAATAACTAACAAAAGAGTAACCTTGACCCACCAGATTTGACACAATGGTTATCTTCTCTACTTTGCAGTCGGTGTAATAATAATAATATTCTAGAAGTGAATCCCCACATGGTAGAATTTCGAAGTTGCAATCTATTCCCATTCCCCACCTTTTCTGTTCGATGTCAGCTTATCATTACAACATTGACGACACTTTTCACCCTTGTCCTACGCTCTATTGTTCGCTCAAAAACTTCAAATTCAGAGCTTCAATGTCAGCATAAGAGAGGGTTTCCCAATCTTTGTTCTTTGTCCTTCATCTTTCACTAGTTGAAAAAAATAATGCATGTTGTGGCCTGGAAACTGCTTTTTCTCACCATGCCTATAGCTCTTATAATCATAAATGTTGTAACATCTGTCAGCTCATCTCAACAACATGTGGAATCCATTGGCTGCCCTACAAACAATGAAGAACACATTCTTAAGGTAGTACTGTACATTCATGCTCTTAACATAGAGACTTTAGATTAATGGAGTCTAATGCTCTTTGAAATCACCATGTCTGGTGCTTTATTCTTTATTTTTCTGGTAATTGTGATGATTACACAGGTGAGTCGAAAAGTGATGTTTGAGATTACAGTACATGGAATTATCTTTTGGACATCAATGGGGTTTCTGGTGCCTGTTGGGATACTTGCTATCAGAATGTCAACAAATAGAGAAGAATGTGGGAAAAGACAACAAGTTCTTTTCTATGTTCATGCAGTTTCACAGGCAAGCTTAATTTGGATAACCCTTTTATATTCATAAAAAAATTAAACATAAGATGTTTCACAATATTAGTACAATGATAGGGGTACCCTTAACATACATCATGTACTGAACAGTTAATTTATGTTTTCAGATACTTTCTGTACTTATGGTCACAGCAGGAGCACTCATGTCCATCAAAAACTTTAATAACTCATTCAATAATTATCACCAAAGACTAGGGGTAGCTTTATATGGTATCATATGGGTGCAAGCTTTGACCGCCGCTCTACGTTCATGCAGGTAGACCAATTGATTACCTACTCACTGGTAAACCTTGAAATATAATATGGTGTTTTATGTACAGGGGATCCAAGGCAAGAAGTGCATGGTTTTTTACTCATTGGTTATTAGGAACTATGGTGTCTATTTTGGGAGTAATCAATATTTACACTGGATTGGAAGCATTGCATGAAAAGACATCGGCAAGCACAAAGCTTTGGACCATAATTTTGACTGCACATATCTGTTTAATGGTTTTCATTTATCTGTTTCAAGACAAATGGTTGCAGTTGCAGTTACAAAAGCAAGAACCGGTTCTGCGCCTGGAACCTGTAAGACCCTACCCCTACAGAACAAGACAATATACACCACGAATCAACGGTTGAGAAATCAAATTCGTTAGTTCTTTAAGTCTTTCACCATTATTTTCCAATACATGAATTATCATCATTCATATGGGTGATATTGAACTATTAGGTATTAATGAATACAAGATTGCGGTGTTTTATCTGTTCTTTTCATTTGTGCTTCGACTTAGACCAATCACCACCATCGTTTGACTATGAACCATTAAAATCCCTCTGCCTTTGATACTTCAGCGTACACCTACTCTAAAATCTAAAATCCTCTCTATAATTCCATGCAACTTCACATCCCCTGTAAGCCTCACACCACTACCATCGGGTGTCACAGGTGATCATGGATCTTCCTCAGGGACATGACTTGCTAGATGGTTTGTCTTGGACTAGGTCGTCATGTAGCCTCGCTTCTCTTGCTCGAGATATCCTTGAAAAAGTGGATGGACGTCCTTGTCTTGGTTCCTTTCCTCACACCCCGATAGATTGGCACAATATACTATTTGAAATCATCCCATATGTAAATAGAGTCGACATAAGGGATAACAGTCGACATAAGGGATAACAAGGGCATTGAGACTAAAGCCAATGACAAAATAATAGTCATCCAAAGGAATTACTTCAAAGTTTTCCTGGTCTCTCCGTTCACTAATATGAAGTTGCATCATCCGTGTCTCTCCTACAATAAATAATTCTTCAGAGTTAATAGTCTTGATCCATCCAATCGAGCCTTCAATCTTGAGATCTATCTTCAGACATGACTAGATATGTTCCTGGATCGATTAGGGAACTTCTCAATTGTCCCTCAATATTGATGTTCACATTCGTCAGTCCTTTTTTCTTTGGATCATTCTTTGCTTTGGTAGCTTTGAGAATCATTGACCCGAGGTGTGTAACCACACTATTATCGAGTTTGTTCTTCCTATTAGGCGGTTTGAAACAAAGCAAAGATAGATGTTCCCAGAGCAAAGGCATTTTCGGTCACTGAGGGAACTTCTCAATTGTCCCTCAATCTTTGAATCATTGACCCGAGGTGTGTAACCACACTATTATCGAGTTTGTTCTCAAGACAATCTCTCATCATGTGAGGGCTATCACACAAGCAGCATTTCAATGGTTGTCGCTCCTTATTTTTTCTCTCCTACTAGTTGGGTTTGTTTTATCATTCCTATTTGAAGAGCTCCCTTGGCCATCACTCGATTGTGTTTCCTCATCTTTGTCATTAGAACCTTGCTTTGGGAACTAAAAGTTTTGACCTTACGCAATTTGTCCCTAACAAATTCGAGCTGACAGATCCATAAATATTTTTTAGGGTAGACACACATGCATTAATAACATAAAATTTTCATAGGAGGTAGGCACTAATAGAACTTCAGGGAAGGCACAACCAATAAAATAAAGAGAAAATAACCTCAGTGACCGAAAATGCCTTGTAATATACGATTTTGACCAACTTTTTTTGGATTTGCCAAAATGACCAAGTAAATCGCAATGCGATCGATAATTCACAACGCGATCTCCGGTATCGCAAATCAGTTTCCAGATTCGCAACGCGATAGTCGAAGTTCGCATTGCGATTCATTCAAATTCGTTGCGACAGGCGAAGTTCGCATTGCGATTCATTCCAATTCGTTGCGATAGGCGAAGTTCGCATTGCGATTCATTCCAATTCGTTGCGATAGTCCAAATATCACATTGCGATTCATTCCAATTCGTTGCGATAGTCCAAATATTTCATTTGTTTCTTAAGAATTTTCTCTAAAAAGATAGAATTCGCGCGGACGTGTCGAAGACATGTATTACCACGACCACGACCCGACCTGACCCGACCCGACCCGACCCGACCCGAGACGGGACGAGACGGCGGTGGCGGCGGCGCGCGAGAGTCACCCTTGTTCTCTATCACTCAACAAGGAAGTGGGAAAGCCAAGCCTTAAATACCATTCCCAATAGTGTTTCCAATACTATGTGGGATTGAGCATTACCAACACTTGTTTCCAATACCATTACCTTCATTGTTGTAAGAGTTTAATTTTGAAACTAAAAAAATATTTATTCGAATAAATAACTTACCCTTTGAGGACTTTGATCATAAATGAAGTAATTGCTAAAACTAACTCTGATTTGGGTTCTTATAGTGTTCAAATGACTTACTTGCAACACTACAACAAAACTGTACATTTGCGGCGTTTTTTTACCTATAGCGGCGTTTTTAAGCGCCGCAGAAAACACCTGCGGCGCTATGACAAACGTCGCGAAAAGTGCCGCTGAAAATAGCGCCGCTAAAGTTTGTGGCGTTTGGTAATAAAAAACGCCGCAATAGGTAACGATATATAGCGGCGTTTATTGGACAAACGCCGTAATAGGTGTTGATATTTAGCGGCGTTTGTCCACCAAACGCCGCAATAGGTGTTGATATTTAGTGGTGTTTTCCAACAAACGCTGCAATAGGTGTTGAGATTTAGCGACGTGTTTGACACAAACGCCACAATAGGTCTGGTATATAGTGGCGCTTTTTAGAACAAACGCCACAAAATGTCATATCTATAGCGGCGTTTTAAGATACAAACGCTGCTAATTACCTCTCTATAGCTAAGAGAAATTGATTTTGCAAATTAAAACTAATTTGTCAAATGTTGTTTTCTACTCTTTTATTACCCAAATTTAACCTGTAGCATTTTCCAATAAACTTGACATCCATAAACAACAAACTTAAAATCCATAACAAGAAAATTGAAATCCATAATAATAAATCAAAGTTTACATTAACGTAAAATATAATGTAGTTCAATATTATTAACTATAATAAACAATAATAACATCTAAGATATTTTGCTTATAATCTTACACATTCTTCATTACTTTTCGTCAGAATGAGACACTTAAATTCAAATAGATAAATCCAGTTTATATGGGAAAACAATTATGCAGAGCTAGTAATGTCCTGTCATTTCTTGCACAGATATATTGCTTCATGAGGTCTTACTCCAATTGGCATGCCACTTGAAAAGGCCCCATCCATGGCAATGCAAACCCGATCTCTAGTTTCATATCCAAATAAATCATCAATGCCAATGAAAATCCATTATATCTTACGTTAAAAAAGTTAACAACACATTTCTTTAATAACTAAAATTATAGATTCCTTAGCAGTACTCGTACCAAGTTCAAATAAGAAATTTGCAACTCACATTTTCAACAGTACAAAGATCAAACAAAGATTTAAATAGAGCCTGCAGCTGCAACATTCTACTACTGATCTGCAACATGGAAATAAATAAATCAGTACAGAAACCATTAACTCTAACTGCCAATATGCTGCCTTAATGGTTGTATAAGATAATGCCTTTTCCTGCTTCAGAACAAGATTGGGAAAGTAAAATAGAATATCTAATACTAATACAATGGGAGTAATTGTAAAACCTAATGTGAGTTGGTCAAAGGTAATGGCACCAAAAGACAGTAAAAAATGCAAAGCAAAAAATAATAATATTCAAGATAGAGCCACAGATGGTGTAGAAATGTAATACTGTGTAAAAAACTCTTTCTGTATCAGCTTAAATCGCTTGGAATAAGGTAAATCCTAGGTTTAAAATCTAGTAATAGAAAGATTAAAGAACAGGAGTATGAATTCCAAGAACAATAAAAAAGTTGATTGCTTTGGACACATAGTGTTGCCATCACCTATTATTTCATGTGCAGTGAAGTGTAAAAAACAACTAAAACAGGAGTATTTAATGATTTAAACATAACATATAATATCGCGAGGCCAAAACATTTGCGACTTTGGTATCTCGTTAATATCCTCAAGATAATCTCGGATAATATTCATTTTCTTCCATTTTGTTAGATCTAGAACACATAGTTTAAGAATCATGTCTTCAAACAAATATCAAAATGCACTCATAAGAAATGTTGCTTCATTCATATATCAGAGCAATACCTGAATAAATAAACCCATTTAATTGGAGAGTGAATCTGGAGCCAAATCTTTCGTGCCGCAGGCATGGAAAAGTTTGTAAAGACCTAATCCCACAAGTCCTGCTACATAGTGACAATATTCATCGTAGTCATCAACCGTTTCGACCTGCAGCAAAACGCAAGTTCCCGGGATCGTATATAAGATAATATATATACATATTTTTGGTCAAGTATACAAAATGATATGAAGACATTTAAGAGTTGTACTCTTGCATGCATATTGAACAGATTAAAGGGCTAAGCTTGAGAGATCGAGTTCTTATATATGGTAAAAGACAATCTAGAAGAGATCAACCTGATTTTAATAATGCAAGAATGACAAACCTCCTTGCAAATGAATTTTGCCATCTCTGCACCCATTCTTTTCGTAATGTCCTCGATAGCCTCCTGATAACTGCATAATCAATTGAGAATTATCGACTTTTTTCTCCTTCGGGATCAAAATCCACAATCAAAAACAACTTGAACCACTTATCTAAGATAGCCTAGTTAGGAGATAAAGACATAAACTAAATAAACACATACAAATCAACACCACATTTAAGTCTTCATGAACAAGGAAGATCGAGAAAAAAATTAAATAACCGACCCTTTTTTGAGTTCGAGAAAAGCAGTAGATACATGATGAAACTTGTCTATAAGAACTTTGTAGTTCTTTGTACCACCTGAAAAAATAGATAAAGCTATATAAGAAAACAAACCGGGATTCATTAACCGATAACGTTTTCGGTAATAAAATTAGCCCAATCCTGGTGCCATATTGCTCTACTCCACAGAAAATCGAGAATCCTCCTTTGAAAGAGAAAAAACTTCTAGATGCTCACATGAAAAGTGCCAGTTGCGATCGTATATATGACGATAGAAGTCTTTGAGGATAGGAACTTTGACATCAGTTGCTACACTAGTGTCATCCTCTGCACGAAAAGAAAACCTCGGCTTCTTATCGAACAACTCGAAAAGGAAACGCAGAATATTACTATCATTCATAGATTATATAGGCCAAATATGCAGAAATTGTTCCTAGTAATTTAGAATCGGTGAAAGATTATGCACGATGAGAAAATAACACTGAAAAGAAAGGGAAATAAAGGGTTTAAAAGACAAAGAACAAACCAACAGTATCAAGCGCTCGAAGAACCAAATAGAATATGCAGACCTGTAAAACCACAAGTATGGGGGAAAATCAAATCACCAGATTGAACAAAGATTAGTCTAATCTTAAGGATTAATAAAATCCACAATAAATACAATCGAAATCGACAGTAAATTTACGAAATCAGACTACACCATATGAAATCCATAGAGTTTTCTTACGGCTTTTCTAAGCTCAATGTCGAGCTGTTGAATAATGAAGGCGAAACTACGAGAGACTTTGTGAAGCATGGAGAAACCAAAAGGCCAAGTGAGGCTCCGACACGATATTTTTCTCGGCATGCCTCGAAGCCAATTTCAGCTTCAACAATGGATAGAAATCATACGGGTGTTTCACAAGCGCTCCCAAACTCCCCATAATTGAATATTTGTTTTGAAGTCAGACCAAAACAACAAATCAAAATATGGGTATATGGCGAAACAAATGGTTGTTTGGATTTTTGAGGGGGAAATGCAAACTGGGTCAAAATATGGGTTTGATATGTATGCTCATTTTTTTCTAAAAAAAATCCATATGTTTGGAGGACCATACTCCCATATAGTTAAAGCAGATACAAAGGGACCACTCACCAGTTCAAGAATTTCATTCCCCTGGTTGCAATTTCTTCATTCTTTTCTCTACAATTAGCTTCCCACAAATTATCCTCATTGCTGTCAATCTGAAGGACAAAAATTCCACCAATTAACCAATATTGAAATTACAATTATAAAAAATTCCAATATAGGTAAAGTGGATGAGAATCTAGGGTTTCAATTCAAGTTTTTCAAAAAATTAGAAGAAATATAAGGTTTCAATTCAAGTTTTTCAAAAAATAAAAAGAAAAGTAGTTAAATCTAGGGTTTTTGAAAGGGATACGAAGTGGAAGGACTGATGAACTCGTGGATTTTTCTAGTACTGGAAATCATGATGATGGAAACCCTCGCATCGCAGAGAACGGTGAGCTCATTAGCTTTCTTGAAGAGTGTTTCTTCTCTTAGAGAATGTGACTTGTCTGTTGGTCGGGTTCTCAAAAGCATGAGGCCCCTGAGAGAGTTAAGTTTAGGGCTAGGGTTTGCTAAATTTAGTTAAATGTGGTATATATATAGCAGCGTTTGTATAAAAACGCCACTAAAGAATGATTATTTAGCGGCGTTTGTGCTTAAAACACCATTAAAGTACAGTATTTAGCGGCGTTTATATAAAAGCGCCACTAAAGTAAGAGTATTTGGAGGCGTTTGGGCTTAAAACGCCACTAAAGTATGCGTCTTTAGCAGCGTTTGTATAAAAACGCCACTAAAGTACTAGTCTATAGCGGCGTTTGTATAAAAAACGCCACTAAATCACTAGTCTATAGCGGTGTTTGTATAAAAACGCCACTACAGTACATTCTTTAGCGTCGTTTTTATAAAAACGCCGCTATAGTATGAGTCTTTAGCGGTGTTTTTCTAAAAAGGCCGCTATTAACCCATTTTGCTGTAGTCATTGCGGCGTTTGTTGAAAAAACGCCACTATAAAGAACTATTGCGGCGTTTGAGCTATAAACGCCGCTAAATTACCACTCTATTACGGCGTTTATTTAAAAAACACCGTTAAAGTATAATTTTGTGGCGTTTGTATTGTAAACGCTGCGATATGCTTAAATTTTGTGGCATTTTCCCTTAAAACGTTGCTAAAAACACCGCTACAGAACACATTTGCTGTAGTGCAAAGAGTAGATGATGACCAAACAACTCGATATGTTTCCTTTGTGTCATTATCAGCTAGTTTTCGTAGCATCCTCAGTTGAAAACTTCCATCATTGTCTCCTTTGCATTTGTTTGGTTAATTTTTCTTCCATCAAAGTCTTCAAAGGTAAGTTATTTATTCGAATAAATATTTTTTAGTTTCAAAATTAAACTCTTACAGATAATGAAGGTAATGGTATTGGAAACAAGTGTTGGTAATGCTTAATCCCACATAGTATTGGAAACACTATTGGGAATGTTATTTAAGGCTTGGCTTTCCCACTTCCTTGTTGAGTGATAGAGAAAAAGGGGGACTCTCGCGCGCCGCTGCCGCCGTCCCGTCCCGTCCCGTCTCGGGTCGTGGTCGTGGTCGTGGTAATACGTGTCTTCGACACGTCCGCGCGAATTCTATCTTTTTAGAGAAAATTCTTAAGAAACAAATGTAATATTTGGACTATCGCAATGCGAACTTCGCCTATCGCAACGAATTGGAATGAATCGCAATGCGAACTTCGCCTGTCGCAACGAATTGGAATGAATCGCAATGCGAACTTCGCCTGTCGCAACGAATTGGAATGAATCGCAATGCGAACTTCGACTATCGCGTTGCGAATCTGGAAACTGATTTGCGATACCGGAGATCGCGTTGCGAATTATCGATCGCATTGCGATTTACTTGGTCATTTTGGCAAATCCAAAAAACGTTGGTCAAAATCGTATATTACAAGGCATTTTCGGTCACTGAGGTTATTTTCTCTAAAATAAATAACTAACATAAGAAAATTTTAAGGTGATCACGTACCTACCCTAAGACATGGGTGGATTCGCCACTGAACTCGAGTAGTGGCAAAACCATAGATATGGCTTTGGAAAGCTCATTGACACCCTTTTTGTTGTAGCTGACTCTTAGCCCAATTATGCAATCCATCCATAAAGATATGGCAACTTTGTTGCTAATGTCTGAGATTTGCAGAATGGGTTCACTAAATTGGTGCACATACTCGAGATATTTCTATCATGCTTGAGACGCTTAAACTTGGATCGAACTTCGTTCTCGGTATATTCTGGATAAAATTGTTATTTAAACTCGGTTTGAAACTCTCCTTAGGTTCCAATAGTTGTGCCTTCAAACTTTTCATACGAGCACCTATGTCGCAATAATTACAAAGCGACCCCGGTTAGATAAACATTGGCAATATTTATTTTATCAACATCTTCCATAATACTCACGGCTTAGAAGTATTGTTCCATACTCCATAAGAAGTTTTCTATTTCAATTCCCAATCTAGTTCCCTTCGAGTATGAAGTTTTCTACTTCAGTTTCCAATCTAGTTCCCTTGAACTCCTTTGGCCTTAGGACATCCACCTTGATTTGGGGCCGCAGTTATCACCACGTTGCTCATTGCAGCCTTGCATAGCAACAACTCTCCTTTGAGTTCTTGCATCTCTTTCATCACTTGAGAAAACAATATCAAAACTACTTTTGAGAAAAGCAAATTAAAACTAGCATTTCAATCAATCGTTGATTAACATTTCGATTAATCATTCATTGTTCGTTCAAGTGTGGATACCTAAAAATGGTGATCATCTTTCTAAAAATGCAGCACCTTTAAAGATTCAGAGCAAATCAAATGACAACATATAAAGGTTTAAAGAATTAAGGTAATTTTTATTTACCTTTCTTTCGATTTCTATAAAATGCATGCGACCTTGGGAGAAAAATTTTAATTTTTCGTTTTGTTTATTTCATGTTGATTATAACGAAAACTCGACACGGGCACCCTCATGACTCCCTCTGGAAGCAGCCTTATCACATCCTGGACAACCGGAAACACATCCCTATTTGGATTCCTATTTGTCAGACATTATCACCATCACCTCTTCCTCCTAATCCATCACCTCACGCTCCTCACCCCTAACCTCCCTACCTACCTACCTTTGCAGCATCGAGTATTATAATCATAGTTCGTAATTTGGGAAGGAACTCTCCATGAGTATACATAAATTTCCTCATATTAGCGATTTATCCGATTGAGTTGGACAGACAAGAGTACATAACATAGGAAAATGTTCTTGCCCCAATGTGGTGGATGACCTTCAGGTACAAACTAGCCCAGACTTTGATTGATAAAAGGGATGGATTTACCCTCGTAGCAGTTTAGAATGGGATCCGTCAGCAGCCCTGGCCAACTTTGTGTTCACTAGACCTAGTGGAGCACAAAAGGGCGGTTTTATCTCTGCAAGGAACTTACTCTTGTGTGGAAAAGACTTCTCTTAATTTCAAATTTTAATTAAAAAAAAGGAAAGAAAAAGGGATATTGACCTGCAGTTTCTAGCTCGGGAAAGCTTGAAGGGCTCTGTAAGATTAAGGAGCATTTGGGGAAATGAAAAACAGTCGGTGAAGGTATGGAAGTAGCAATTTATGTATTGCAGGTCATTAATTGGGGGCAAGCCTTGGTTTACAAGCGGAAAAAACATTGGCTAAAGAAGGGTATAATTAGATGCCATTTGTTTGTGTACATTACCTTCTATTTAACTGGCTATCAGCTTAAGAAAATATTAAGCTGGGTAAAGTCAATGCTTCCTTCAAGCAGTGAACCACTAATCAAGGATAACTCTTTAGGACTAAACAAATGGTTAGCTCATATATAGGGACTAGGGAGAAGGCTTCTGTGAGATTGAAAAATGGGTGCGTCTTCTTTAAGTGAATACTAGTAATTATATGTGCTGCCCGTAGCACACCGACCCCAAAGGAACCGAAGAAAGGAATGCAGGCAAGGAGAACAAAAATGGGCGAGTTGCAGCATAGTTGTTTGATGATGTCGAAAGCAAAAAAAAAAAGTTTCTCGAGGCTCATGGGTAGGATCAATGGCAAGTCTGATATGATTTGGGCCAGCAGCAGGTAAATGAAAACAATAGAACAAATTTTTCATACATCAACTGACTCAAGCATATCCGTTAACACATTCACACATTGCTTTCCTTGAGTGCACAGAAGTCCTGAAATTCGAGAAAAAGTTTGTGTATACACTGCAAATGTTAAAAGGGCAGAATTCTGTTAACAAATTTAGAAATGACATACTGACATATAAGATCTTCAATAGCAATAGAAGAAGAAACTTTCGATTAAACAAACGTAACATTGCATAATTACAGCAGACTTCAACAAAAAATACATATATGTCGTATACCTTCATTCTTCAATGGCTATTGAACCCTCAATTGTTGTTCTATTAGTGCCAAAATATTACATCTTCATACAGGAACTCCCCATGAGGAATTATATTCTTGTCATTTGACATCTGATTTCCTTTGCAGTTTCAATGCAAGCTCTAAAGTCACCTCCACTTCACCCATGGATGGTCTTTCATCCCCTTATCAGAGATACAACACATAGCAATCTCCAAAATTTGTCGAGGCACTCTGGGGCTATCCTCCCCTCTAAGTATGGATCAATGTTTTGATAAAGGGTCCATTCCTGAAGCACGAAGTTGCCCAACCACCCAGAGATCGTACTCACCAATCATCTGATAGAATGTTGTTTGATCAAAAATTACTTCGAGTAAGACAACGCCAAATGAATAGACATCTACTTTTTCCGACAGGTACTTGGTGCGATGATATTCTGGATCAAGATATCCATAAGCACCCACAACTGGTGTCTCTTTTTTTATCGAAGTTTGTTGACACGCTACGAGGTCCTAACTTGGACAAAGAAACCAGAAAGCTTAGGAACAATTCATTATCTAAAAGAACAGTATGGCTGGTCACAAAACGGTGCATTACTGCATACTTGGCTCCGGTATGAAGATAATGTAATCCGCGAGCTGCACCAATGCAAATTTCTAGCCTCTTCTCCCAAGGGAGTGGATTGGCATTGATACCATTACCATGGAGACAATCGTAGAGCGACCTATTGCACAAGTATTCATAAACAAGGATTGTTTCCCCCTCTTCATCGCAGAACCCAATTAGAGATTCAACATTTAAGTGATTCATCTGACAAAGTAAGACCACTTCAGTTCGGAATAAAATAAGACCAAGATTCATGCGTCTGATAGCAACAGTAGTGGTCCTATCATTTATGAACCCTTATAGACAGATCCAAAATTACTTGTACCTATAAGCAAACCTTTATGGAAGTTTTCAGTAGCAGCTTTGATCTCCGCTAGTGAAAATTGACGAAGTGATAGTCCCTCTGGAAGAGTGGAATACGATTTCCGGAAGATTTTCGTCGACTCCGCCGCGCAATGAAGTCAAAAGTCTTTCTAGAGACTTGAAAGAAACGAAAATTTGAGCTTGAAGAACCTTTCATGGTGGACGATGAGAATGAGGGAGGGGGTTACAAATTTGGATTTACGGGTAATACAGACAATGAAATTTCGCACTTTATGGATTTTGACTTTGAGCACTAAAACCCTAATACAGCTGAATATGGGAGAGGAAACGAGAGATCTCAATTTTCCATTTCAGTTGACTAGCAGAATTAAGATTTTGGGGGAACGGCCAAAAGCAGATGGGTATTGATTTATGGATTAGTTTTTGGCATATTTTGGAATGATCACTTTAATTTTAATTTCGTTCATTTTTATTATTGATAATAATTTGAAAGATTAAATTAAATAGTAATAAACTAAAATTAAATCCATTTTAAGATCAAAAAGACAAATTCCATCTTCAATGAAAAATGATGAGCTTATCTTCAAGCTCAAGAGATGTTGATTATACTCTTTCCTTCATTGAATTCACATGTGATAGCTTTCACACATGAATAGGCTGAACAAAGAAGAGTGCTCATATTTTCCTTTTTTTTTAATCTAATGACATAAGTAAAAATTAAAAGATTTCAAATTCATTTTCCTCTAATGGTCTAATTATCTATCTGACCCTCTTCATTTGACCTCAACTTAAAAAATCTCTTTTCTTTTTTTTAAAAATTTAGAGGGCCTCATTAAAAACTCCCAACAACATAACGTTGGGTTCCTATAAGGGGAAAGAGTGCCCACAAGATCCATTAATCACAAAAAAGAATATTTATTGAGTGATTTAAATAGTTATTATTCTATTGTTAATTACTCCTTGATTGTCGATTTATGTTGTTAATTTTGGTTCTTTCTCTTATTTTCTCTGCAAGACATTGATTTCAGAAACTGTACTAAAAAGGGCAAATTATGCAATTTTTATTTTTTTGGAGTCAAGACTGAACTAGTGGGCATGACTTGTGGCATGACGCGTCTAACATGTTGTCCAATCAATATTTTCGTGAAGACAGGAGACTCAGCCGTAAATTCAAATTTGAAATTAAGAATTATATTTATTTTTAGGATTTAATTCAAAAAATTTCCAATGATTATCTTTTGTAATTTCTTAGGAATTGTCTTCAACATTTTTGGGATTTTAAGAAGCTATAAATACCCCATCGGGTAAGCTTAAGAACATATCTCATCTTTCGGCTTTAGTTTATTCTTTTTTCTCTAGTTTTATAAAAGTGTTTTCTCTCCTTTTATTTCCGTTTTCTTTATTTTCTTTTAAGCTTTCTTATTTTAAAAATGCTAAGCATGATTTTTATCGTGTTTAGCTAAGTTTTTCATAGCCAAATGCTGAAGTGATGACTCAATTCCGATCGTGAGAATTGAAAAGCACTTAATACCTTTCAGGTTACATTTTTATTTTTCTAAAATCAATGATCGACAATCGACCATCCTTTTATAATAAAAAACATTTTCTTTTCAAAAGTGCACGTTGGATTGATTGTGGTTTGATTAACAATTGGGAGGAAGGATCGACTTGTAGCACATTCTATTTCCTGTGAACACACTTAGTGGCTTTCTGCTAAGGGAAACTGAGATTGGATTCGATTCTCAGAGAGACACTATAACCCGAGTTAGGTTTTTCCAAAGCTTTTTAATTGAGTTGACGCTAGTAACGATTGTCGCGATTAGTCCACATAATGACTAATAATCACAAATTGGTTTGGATTGTCGATTCACTTGAGAGAAAACCAAGTTACATGAGTTGGGCCTCGTAGACTATAATCGGCATGAATCAGAAACTAAAATCCTATTAAATGATCAACGAAACTTGAGCCAAAAGCGGAAACCTGAGGCTGATTTTTACTATTAGATTTTCATTTTTCAAATTCACTTTCTTTAAATATTTTCTTTTACTTCTCAAACAAAACCCTCTCATTTTTTATTTTTACTTGCAATTTTTTGCCCAAATCATAGTCAAAGACCACTTCGTCAACAACTTCCATAATCCCTATAGATCGACCCTTACTCTATCTCTTACAATTTCCTATTTATTTATTGAGGCTAAGGAATAATTATTTGAAATTAAAATGCATGTAAATTGGTGTCGTCGGGGACTACGATAAATTACTGATATTAGTTTTTATTTTTATGACCAGACGAAACCCGGACCATTAGAAGCATTTGACCGAGAGATTGAAGCACGAGCTAGAAGAATCCACAAAAAAACTCTTTGAGACAAAAGAAGAAGGTGGCAAGATCAATAAAATCTTGACAAACTGACGTACTCCACAAAATCATTACAAACTGAATCAAATGCAATACTTCAAAAAACCATACCTAATATAGAATGTAACCCCCTCAGACCAATGCGGATAACCCGATCCAATCTGGTTAACGCCGGTCAAAGTTCTGGTCAACGGTGGTCAACGACAGTCAACAGTGGTCAATGTGTCAGGTCGGGCCGGGTCGGACTGGTTCAAATCTTCCCTAATTGTTTTGTGAACCTCCCCCACGCGTAAAGGCAGCGCGTGGGGGCGCGTGCGACGTCTCTGGAGCCCCTAAAATCCTAAAAAAATTCTAAAAAATATTTTCATGCATTTTGAGACACTTACCAAGCTCGGTTCAAAATTTTGAACGGCGGAGAGCTCGATTCTGAAACATTAGAAGCTTTGACTTTCTCACCCCTCCACGCGCCGACGACGGCGGAGACACGAAGGACACTGGTGGACTCGGAACGATGCAAGGAACACGATAGTGCGGGAGGTGTTGAAAACGGGGTGACTGGATCGACGTGAATCGACGAAAAACCAACAGAATTTGAGTTAAAACCGTCGATATTTCCGATTGAAATAACGACAAACGACACCGATTCACTATGAGAGGTTTGAGGGGTTTTGTTCATCTTTCGACAATGAACACGATGGTGGTTTCGGTTCGTCGAAGGTGGCTGGACAGTGAGTAGATCAGAGTTTAAAATCGTTGATCGGGGAGAGGAAAAATGAAAAATTTTCTGTTGAACATAAGGGTGAGAGGTTTATAATTCTCTCATAAAGAAAAATGGGTAAATCATGAGTTTAGCCACTAAATTTCCCGCACTTTATAAAACGATCTACCAACTTTGAAATTTTACAATTAAATCCTCAATTTCTTCCAAAATACCAATTAAATCCAATACTTTATAATTTCTTAATTTTAGCCCCTAAATTGGGGTGTTACAATTCTTCTCTTCTTAAAAGAATTTCGTCCTTGAAATTCATTCATGTCACATAATTGCAGAAATGAAACTTCCATCAGTTCTTTCATATATTTCAGTAGCTTTTACAGGAGTATGAGTCATCTACTAATCCTTAACCAGTTAAGTATACATTCTCATCATAACTCTCCCTCAGTCCAAGAAAATAATCAGAACAAATTTATCCTTGCGAAAGTAATTCAGCCTTGGTTACGAAATTAGACTCATAGAGCGATAACATATCCCAATTTCATTTCTGGAGTCGGATCGAAATCTCATATGAGTAACTATCACATGACTCGTAAGTTTCTTTAAAGAATTTAAACAGACGTTATTAGTATTCCTTTTTGCAAAGGTAGAGCCTTAACAAATAGAAAACTTTGGTTTGCTCGTTACAGATAGGGACTCAACCTTGGAGTTCCGGCTCAGAGAGGTATGATTGTAGTATAGGGGCATGTATGGATTAGACATCTTTTGACATTCGATCGGCCGATCTATCATGAAAATTTTGACTCAAACTTAAGCTCTGATACCACTAAATGTAACCCCCTCAGACCAATGCGGATAACCCGATCCGATCTGGATTGACACATTAGAACCACCGGAGTGACCCACCATAAAAATAGCGGAAAATTTAAAACTTTTGTCAAAACATGTAACTCATAAAATCATTTAGCAGTATTCAGAAATAAAAACAGATTTTTAGACTCGTATATAAAATAAAATACAATCTACATGCCCCCTAATCACATGTACCATACTCTGCAAGCAACGCCAGAAGAACTCCCTTATTGATGTTGATAGTTGTATTGGTACAATTCTTTTAACCTGAAATGGTGAGTAATAGAGTGAGCTTCGGAAAGCTCAGTAACAAAGAACTACTAGATGATGCTACAGGACATGCAGATAAATAGGAAGCCATAATTTCCTTATTTAATCAAACGTATACCAGTTTGCAGGATAATAGTTCATCGAGTAGAAACCATGATGATCACAGTTTATAGGAAGCATTCATAATATCACGTTTTCATGAGGTTGAATAGGATGTCTAGTGTGTTCCAATCAAAACCAGTGAAAAGATATAAATCTTTTAAAACTATAGTGGAACTGTTAAATACATTTTGATGTTTCAATATAACAAATTAAGTTAAATGAATTTTAAGATTTTGCAAATGATTTTCTAAAAGTATATTCAATTTAATTACTTGAATATCAAGCTATTACTCCAAGTCTTTCAAGATCAATTTTAAACCTTACTAAATGTGTAAATTTTTGTTTTATACTTAAACTATTTTTAAACAAATTTTCACAAAGTATTTTGAACCAAAATCAAGCCTAAAATCAATTTTTCAAGGGCATGCACCGATGCACCAATCCATGCATCTATGCATCAATTAATTTCTTGAACATCAAATGCATTTTATGCATCGATGCACATACCATGCATCGATGCACTCATGCTTTTTCAAAACATCCAATGCATTTTATGCATTGATGCACTCTTAGTGTACCGATGCACTGAGAGTCCAATGGTCAAAATATTTGAATTTTACACTAATGCACCGATGTACCTAAGGCATGCATCGATGCATAGACACTCCCATCCACTTTCATTAATTGTTTTCACACTTAAACGGCTCTATTGACTCCACTAATCATCCCCAACGTTTAGATACATTTGAAGGTGTATTTAAACAAGCTTAGAAGCCATTGATCAACAACAAGAAACAAAATGAAACTAGAATCAAGAGAGAATCAAAGAGAAAGCATCAAACCTCAAGTTTGAGCATTTCAAGCCTATTTTTCATTCAATATTCATTTTGCTTTCAAGAACACTACTTGTACTCAACTGTATTCATTGTTGAGTGTTCTTTTCTTTGTTCTAGAATTGTACAAACAATCTACCTTGTGATGATTTCCTTGTAAGTTTGCAAATTTGTATTGTTCTCTTTGAGAGAGAATGTTCTCAAGAATTTGAGGTATAATTCTTGAGGGTTTGTAAGGTTACTCTTTGTCCTCAAAAGAAAGACAAATTAGTGAATTTGTGGAAAATCCTTAGTGTGAATAGCTAAGGTAGTGGACGCAGACTTTGGTTGAGAAAGTCGAACCACTCTAAATCGCTGTACAATTACTTTCAATTTTCTGCAAAAGCTTCCACCAAATTTTTAATTGCCAATTCACCCCCTCTTGGCCGATTCCGTTAATCGATTAACTCAACAATTGGTATCAGAGCCTAACTCATTTGAAGGTTTAATCGTCTCTTGAGTCGATTCGGGAAGAGTTACATCGATAATCAAAGTCATCAATGGCCTCCACTTCAAACTTCGACTCCGGTCTCGATTCGATGCCCGTCAACAAGCCTCCTTTCTTCAATGGGGCTAACTATGCCTATTGGAAAAATAGGATGCTGTACTTCATTCAAGCAAGTGACATGAGAGCATGGAATGTTGTAGAAGACGGATATATCAAGCCTCTTACTCATCCAAGAATGTGGAGTGAATGAGAGACAAGATTGTTCTAGCTCAACTCTAAAGCCATTCATATCATATATTGTGTGCTCTTGGACCAGATGAATACGAAAGAGTTTCATCTTGTACAACCGACAAAGAAATATGGGACAAGCTTCAAGTCACTCATGAAGGTACCGATGAGGTAAAGAAATGTAAAATTAGTATTCTAACGCATAGCTATGAAAATTTCAGGATGAAACCAAATGAAGATATCAAAGCTATGACGGATAGATTCTCAATGATTTTCAATGGTCTCAAATCATATGGAGAGATCATTTCAAATGAAAAGCTTGTGAGGAAGTTAGTTTACTCCATTCCAAAATCATGGAAATCAAAGAAGACGGCAATCATCGAGTCTAAGGACTTAACATCCTTAACTCTTGAAGAACTAATTGGTTCCCTCCTCACTCATGAAATAATGCTTGAAGATGAGGTGGACCTCGATAAGATTGACGAGACACCAAAGGAGAATGAGAAGAAAAACATTGGAGTTGCTCTCAAATCCACAAAAGATGGGAGTGATTCGAATGAAGATGAAGATGATGAGGAAATGACATTGTTTGCCAAATTGTTCAGAAAAATGATGAGATGTACCGAGGAAGAAAATTCAAACGAAATGAAGGCCTAAAAATGAACCAAAAGAGAAGGACCCGATCATTTGCTATGAATGTAAAAAGTCAGGGCATGTCGAATATGATTGCCCATAATTGAAGAGAAATGGTCAATCAAAGAATAAGCACAAGGCTCATATGGCTACATGGAGCGATGAAGAAGGTTCCGATGAAGAGGAACAAGAAGTAGCAAACTTGTGCTTGATGGCATTCGGGGAAGATTCTAAGGTAACCTCTAACTCATCTGATTTTGATGATTTATCCTATGATGAGCTATTAGAGGAATATAATGGGTTGACTTCGGATTATGAGAAATTGTTTTTAAAATATAAAAATGATGTTTCAAAAATTGAAAAATGAAAATAAACTCATATCCAAAACCAACAACGATCTTGAAAGTAAAATCAAAGATTTGCAAATCAAACTAGAAGAGTTTGAAAAGAAAATTTTGGATTTGCAAAATTTACTTTTAAAGGTCAATGATGATCATCAAAAGAAAATTGATGATCTTAAAACTTCTTTTGATAAAGTTGGAACAAAACGTTTTGAAAAAGGAGAAAATTCAAAATCCAACTTTGTTAGAAAAGGTTTTAAAAACTACAATCATAGAGGTCCCCAAAGAACCTCTAATGGAAAAATCATTAGAAGTATGTGGGTTCCTAAAGAACTCATTACTACTAAAGATAAAGATATCCTACACAAATGGATACCTAAGGGGACTAGGATTTTGGAAACTAATGAATATGGACCCAAAACAATTTGGGTACCAAAAATAAAAAATTAATCTATGTTTGTAGGGAATGGAGCATTGCTACAAGGCACGGGAAACAAATTCAAATTCATGGTACCTTGATAGTGGATGCTCGAGACACATGATCGGGGACAAAAACCGGTTCATAGAGCTTAACGCCAAAAATGGAGGAGAAGTGACTTTTGGTGATAATTCAAAAGGTCACATTGAAGGTATATGTACAATAGGTAATACCTCTTCCATACAAATTAGTCAATTTTGTGATAAAGGATTCAATGTCATGTTTGAAACTAATGGTTGTAAAGTTATTGACATTGCATCTAATCGGATTATGCTTGTTGGTCATAGAATAGGAAATATTTACATGGTGCATTTAGATTCTATTAATGTGACTAATTTATGTCTAGTTGCTAAGGATGAGCATGATAGTTGGTTATGGCATAGGAGACTAGGACATGCTAGTATGAGTGTTTTGCAACAGCTAATTCAAGGTGATTTAGTTTGAGGGTTGCCTAAACTAAAATTTGATAATGATTAAATCTATGATGCTTGTGCTAAAGGAAAACAAAAGTGAGTTTCTTTTAAATCCATTAATGATGTATCAACTAGTAGAGTATTACAATTGATCCATATAGATCTTTTTGGGCAAACTAGGACTACTAGCTTAGGTGGAAAACAATATGCATTTGTCTTGGTAGATGATTATTCTAGATACACTTGGGTTCTATTCTTAATTACTAAAGATGAAGCATTAGAAAAATTCATCACATTTTCAAAAGTAATCCAAAACGAAAAAGGTTACTCTATAACTAGTGTGAGGAGTGATCATGAAACTGAATTTGAAATTCTTGGATTTACTGATTTTTGTAATTCTAATGATATTAGCCATAATTTTTCATCACCTAGAACCCCTCAACAAAATGGAGTTGTTGAGAGGAAAAATCGAACTTTAGAAGAAATGGCTAGAACTATACTTTGTGAAAACAATTTGCCAAAATATTTTTGGGCGGAAGCCACAAATACCGCTTGTTATGTTATTAATCGAGTAATGATTAGGCCTATTTTAAAGAAAACTCCATATGAACTTTTCAAAAATAAAAAGCCTAACATTAGTTATTTTCATCCTTTTGGATGTAAGTGTTTTGTTTTAAACAACGGTAAAGACAATCTTGGCAAATTTGATGCTAAAAGTGATGAAGGAAATTTTCTGGGTTATTCCTTAAATTCTAAAGCTTATCGAGTATTTAATAAAAGAACTTTGGTTGTAGAAGAGTCTATACATGTTGTTTTCAATGATAACCTCCTTCCAAGGAAGGATTCTTGTGTGAATGATGATGTAGGTGTTATAAATACAAATGACGTTAGACATGACGTTGGAGAACCATCATCAAAGGAAGAAATGAAAAATGAGGAAACTCATGATCATCTCTAGAATCCAACCATTGAAGAAAGGGAAGTCTCTTACCCAAGGGAATACAACTATATCAAGGATGGTGAGATTATAGGTGATCCATCCAAAGGGGTAACAACTCAATCTTCTCTTAGAAATATTTGTAATTATGTTGCATTTATCTCATGTATAGAGCCTAAGAATATTAAAGAAGCATTAAATGATGAACATTGGATTATGGCTATGCAAGAAGAGTTAAATCAATTTGAGAGAAGTAAAGTATGGACATTAGTTGAAAGGCCTAGTAATAAATCTACTGTAGGTACTAGATGGGTATTTAGGAATAAGCTTGATGAGAGTGGTAATATAGTGAGAAACAAGGCTAGACTTGTTGCTCAAGGGTATACTCAAGAATAGGGCATAGAATTTGATGAAACATACGCTCCCGTAGCTAGGATGGAAGCAATTAGAATGTTATTAGCATTTGCATGTTTTCATGAATTTAAATTATATCAAATGGATGTTAAAAGTGCATTTTTAAACGGTTTTATAAAATAAGAAGTGTATGTGGAACAACCTCCAGGTTTTGAAGATTCAAAATTTTTGGATCATGTTCTTAAATTGACAAAAGCACTTTATGGTTTAAAACAAGCTCCTAGAGCTTGGTATGAAAGATTGTCAAACTTTTTAATCGAAAAAGGTTTTTCAAAAGGAAAGGTTGACACTACATTGTTTTTAAAGCATAAAGGTAAAGATTTATTAGTAGTTCAAATTTATATTGATGATATAATATTTGGTTCTACTAATGATGTTCTTTGCCAAGATTTTCTAAGCTAATGCAAAGTGAGTTTGAGATGAGCATGATGGGGGAACTCTAATTTTTCTTGGGACTCCAAATCAAGCAAAGAAAAGATGGCATCTTCATCAATCAAGCTAAGTACGTCAAAGATATGCTCAAGAAGTTTGGACTGGAAAATGGCAAACCTCATGACACTCCAATGAGCTATTCAACAAAGCTTGAATTAGATGAAGGAGGTAAATGTGTAGATGTTAAATTATATAGGTCAATGATTGGATCTTTACTTTATCTAACTAAAAGTAGACCGGACATTATGCTTAGTGTTTGCTTATGTGCTAGATTTCAATCATGCCCTAAGGAATCACATTTACTAGATGTTAAGAGAATCTTTAGATACCTTAAGGACACTCCTAGTTTAGGACTTTGGTATCCTAGAGACTCTAGCTTTAGCTTGCATGCCTTTTCTGATGCGGATTATGGAGGATGCAAATTAGATAGGAAAAGCACCTCCGGTACTTTCCAATTCCTTGGAAATATGCTAATTTCTTGGTTTTCAAAGAAACAAAATTGTGTCGCGTTATCTACCACTGAAGCGGAATATATTTCAGTCGGTAGTTGTTGTGCACAAGTTTTATGGATGACGCAACAACGTTTTGATTATGGAATTGAAGTAGGCACCATTCCTATCAAGTGTGACAATACTAGTGCTATTTGTCTCACTAAAAATCCCATCCAACACTCTAGAACTAAGCATATGAAATTAGACATCACTTCATTAGAGACCATGTCGCTAAGGAAGATGTAGTTCTAGAATTTGTTGATACTTTGCACCAATTAGCGGATATCTTTACAAAACTTTTAGAAAGAAAGATTTTGGAAACTTAGGAGAGAATTAGGTTTAACTGACCTATCTTCACTTAGTGTTTAAAATAATTTTAGCACTTTTAAGAATAAATGAAAAATGCATATAATAGTAATTTTTGATTACATTCATTGCTATTAGTTAGGGGGAGTTTATGTTGCTTGATGAAAATTAATTTTATGTTCAAATGAAATTTAAAGGATTAATTTGATTGATTGAACATGATTAATCTTCAATATATGAGTTTCCAATACCACTAAATCTAATTAATTTAGCATTTTAAGTGTTAAAATGGATTTTTGACATTTTTGTGCTTCATGCATCGATACACTTAATAGTGCATCGATGCATCCCTTTGAATGTGCATCGATTCATCATGTTAATGCACCGATGCACGCCTTGAATGTGCATCGATGCATAGGGTCATGCATCGATGCATCCGTCGGGTTTGTGGGTTTATATGCCTCTTTTTTCTTTATTTTCAAAACCCTAAAACTAATCATACACCCGCCATTCATCTCTCTCTCTCTAAAAATCTCATTTCTTGCTCCAAAATCATCGTTTTTTGGTCAGAATCTTCAAGCTTTTAACTTCTAATCCTACTTCAATCATTAATTCATGCAAAACATCATTACATCCCTCTCAATCCGAAATTTCAAGGTAAACTTTTCTAAAAACTCTATTTTATCAATTTTTGATCTTAGAGATAGTTTTGATTAGTTCTAGGATGAACCTTATATCGGACATTGGTTATATGATGATTCTAAACTAGATTTTACAACAAATTTCATCAAAAACACATAATTTTTCAAAATTTTCTTTGAAATTCGAAATTAAAAAAAAATATTTTCTAAAATCATTGATGTTTTTTACTTAATTATATTGTTTTTATGAAAACTATATGTATTGCAATATTTCCAATGATATTTTCAAATAGTTTTCAAAACTTTGCCTATTAGGATTGTTTTAGAGAACCTTGATTATTGCGGACTCAATTGAGTTTTGGGATTGATTAAATTGCATACATATGTTTCAATTTGCAGGTTATATTTCTTATTTCGATTCCTAAACCATGTCTAATCCCAAACACCCTAGAACTTCGTCAGGTCATTCTCGTTCAAACCAACCTCCTAATCCCGTTCCTCAACCTCCTAATAGCCTATTAGGATCTTGCTTTAATATGCCTGAACGTCATAGAGAAGAATTGTACCATAGGTGCATGGATTCTTTCCAATCTTATAGAATTAGGGAAGAACATATTCCATCTCTACAAGCCATGATATACTTTAAATTTGAATACATCCCGATTCTTAGAACATGGAAGTTTGATAAACTGTTCTCTCTTATACCTATCGTCTTTCATCAATTAGTCCGCATTTTCTATTCTAATGCGGTCTGTATTCAAAACGAAACTCAATGTGGAACTATAGGAATTAGATCCTACCTTTTAGGATAATATATTCTTATTGATTCCGCAACTATAGCTTCAAAATTTGGGTTAGATGACAATGGTGTCTATGACGAAAAAGAAACTGTGGATTATCCATATCTCCCAAACGCTAGTGTTAGTACCCTTCGATCTCATCACGATCGTTTTCTTCATTTAATGATCTCATGGTGGTTTTGACCATCAGCGGGTAGGTACTCCACTCTTCGTGCTAGGGATTTATGGTGGATGTATTGTATTAAGAATAAGATCAAAATAAATCTTCCACAGATTATCTTTAGTGTGCTAGTCGATACCGTAAACATTATCCCATCCAAACATGTTGAAACATTAGTTTATGGTTGTCTTCTTAGCAATCTCTTTATCAAACTTGGTTTGGATGTCTCTCTTGACAATCCTATTCCTCTCTAAAACCCAATCATTCTCACATCCTTGAAGAAAGCGGATTGAAAACAAGACGAGGTAATCGGTCAATGGGTTTTTAGACCCGGTAAGCAAACTCCGGGAGCTAGTTCCTCACGAGCTGCTCCTAGCTCCTTTCGTGCTCCTCCTCCTCCTCCTCCGGCTCTGGCTTATGACGATGATCCTGAATTTCAATAGCTTATGCAAGACATCGATGATCACGTACCCGATGACGAGCCTGCACCGGAACCAACTCCACAAAAAGATAAAATGCTTCTTTCTTTTTTGGAGACATTTGATTTACGGTATGCTTCCATCGAATCCCACTTGACTGCTCCTCACGAAGTATTAAATCAACGCTTAGACACTTTGGAAGCTCGTCAGATGGAGTTTCAAAGGGAGATGCTTGCACGCATGGATGCTCTCTCTCTTGAGATGCAAGCCCGATTTCCTCCTCCGCCTCCCGATCCTTCTATGGATGATTAGACTTATTTTAGTTTGATTGTATTTGGGATTAAACTTAAAACTTGGATTGATTAAACATTTTACTATTTTTGGAGTTGAATGATTGGTTGTTTGAACTTATTATAAATATTTGGTTTAGTTTAATTCTTGCATCATTTACATATTAGTTGCATTATGACCAATTATGCCATTTTACATTTTATTATGAATATTGATTATGAACTAATGGTTAATCTCTCTGTTGATCTTTGATCTTAGCAGCTTAATCTTTAAGTTTCTAAATATAAATTGGCTAAGTTTTTCAAAATCTTGTGTAAAGTTATTTTAGAGTCTTTTTTATTTAACAAAAAGGGGGAGAAGTGTAAAATGTTTTAAAGGGGGAGAAATGTTATAGTAAGGGGGAGTAATTTCAAACTTGATTTTCAAATAGTTTTTCAAAGAAAATCTTAAAATTACTCAAGTGTTTTGTTATATCAAAAGGGGAGATTGTTAAATACATTTTGATGTTTCGATATAACAAATCAAGTTAAATGAATTTTAAGATTTTACAAATGATTTTCTAAAACTATATTCGATTTAATTACTCGAATATCAAGCTATTACTCCAAGTCTTTCAAGATCAGTTTTAAACCTTACTAAATGTGTAAATTTGTGTTTTATACTTAAACTATTTTTAAACGAATTTTCACAAAGTATTTTGAACCAAATCAAGCCTAAAATCAATTTTTCAAGGGCATGCACCGATGCACCAATCCATGCATCGATGCATCAATTAATTTCTTGAACATCGAATGCATTTTATGCATCGATGCACATACCATGCATCGATGCACTCAGTGCATTTGATGCATCGATGCACAGACCATGCATCGATGCACCCAGGCTTTTTCAAAACATCAAATGCATTTTATGCATCGATGCACTCTTAGTGCACCGATGCACTGAGAGTCCAACGGTCAAAATATTTGAATTTTACACTGATGCACCGATGCACCTAGGGCATGCATCGATGCACAGACGCTCCCATCCACTTTCATTAATTGTTTTCACACTTAAACGGCTCTATTGACTCCACTAATTATCCCCAACATTTATAATCATTTGAAGGTGTATTTAAACAAGCTTAGAAGCCATTGATAAACAACAAGAAACTAGAATCAAGAGAATCAAAGAGAAAGTATCAAACCTCAAGTTTGAGCTTTTCAAGCCTATTTTTCAGTCAATATTCATTTTGCTTTCAAGAACACTACTTATACTCAGTTGTATTCATTCTTGAGTGTTCTTTTCTTTGTTTTAAAATTGTGCAAACAATCTACCTTGTGAGGATTTCCTTGTAAGTTTGCAAATTTGTATTGTTCTCTTTAGGAGAGAGTGTTCTCAAGAATTTGGGGTATAATTCTTGAGCGTTTGTAAGGTTACTCTTTGTCCTCAAAAGAAAGACAAATTAGTGAATTTTTGGAAAATCCTTAGTGTGAATAGCTAAGGTAGTAGGGATGGCAACCGGGCGGGTCGGGTGCGGATACCCCCTCCCCCATCCCCATACCCACCTAATATTTTTCAATTCACCACCCGCCCACCACCCATGATGGGTACAAATTTTCAAATCCACACCCGCCGACGCGGGTACATTTTCAAATCCATCCCCACACCCACTAGCGACATACCCATCTAGACCCGCCTAACAGCAAACTAATGGTATGTTGAAGTTGGTTCCCAGACAGTTCGTGATGGGGTAGCAGCACATGCTTTAATTTGTCAGAGGAGTAGCTCTATGAATGTTATGGAGACAGATTGTAGGGAGCATGTAGTCATAGAGCTGGATTATTGTGTTGCTTTCGATGTTAATGCTCATAGTGCGCCTAATATGGGTTTTGAGGGGCTAAAGAACATGGAAACTGCTGCTTTTGATGTTAATGCTTATAGTACATCTAATTTGTGTTTGGATGGGCATCATGGGCTAAAGAACATGGAAAGTGACGTGGTTAGTGGGATTATGGGTTTAATTAAAGAGCTGAATATTTCCCTAATTAAAGACTAAATATCCTTAATATTTGGATAAATTATATGTTATATATTAAACAATATTAAAATTTATAAATTAGTCTTTAAAATTACACCTAAATTCATAATGGTCCAAAATTTAATAAATATTTAGCTGGGTGAGCGGCTGCGGGGGGGCGGATGTGGGGCGGATAATGTCTCAAACCCATTACCCCCTACCACCCATGACGGTACCACTTTATAAATCCCACCCGCCCACTACCCGCTAAAATTATACCCATCCCCGCTCCAATTGGAGTGGATGCGGTACGGAATCCATAAATTGTACCCGTTTGCCATCCCTATATGGTACTGGACGTAGACTTTGGTTGAGAAAATCGAACCACTCTAAATCGCTGTGCAAGTACTTTCAATTTTCTGTAAAGCTTCCACTAAATTTTTAATTACCATTCCCCCCTCTTGCCGACTCCGTCAATTGATTAACTCAACAAGAACCCTCCAACCAAACTCCATTATGTAGTTCTCTAGAACTGCGTCCGTAGGGTTTACGCTAAGCACACGACAAAGGGAGCCAACCTAAGATATGCCTTGGGGCCTATGGCCTACCTAAGGGTATTATTAGGTCCGTAAGGTCTTATCAGCTGGATCAGGGTTGGTCCTCCTTACTCCAAAATCCTATCCATATAAAAATCTGGTAGAAATCAGTTTTAGCCATAAAATGTAATACCTGGACCATTATCCAGAAATATATCATAATCGTAATAATGAAATAAACCGTATAACTGATTTCCACCTATACACCATAAGTAGTCCAATTATTAACCTAAGGGAGAGCCTCCCAAGGATCACCATAGGTCCGTAAGAAATTTCCAGCTTGATCAGAGCTGTATCTTCAGTCTACCCATATAATATTCCATTAAAATAGTTCCATAAGTAACCAATATATTTCATGGTCCATAAATCAATAACCATCATTTTATTCCATTGAAAACAAGAAATATGATAACACATTTCAGGTAACCATAAATCATAAACCAATAAATTAATAATTTTGTTAAAACTCATTTCAAAACATATAAAACTGTCATGTAGTACATATGGAACACTCTAGAGGATAGAAGCCATCTTGGTTTAGAAATCGATTATCCAAGTTTTTCAACCAAAACTAGCATTTCAATGCACATCAGCATTTTCATCAGATTAATATGTCTTTAAAAACCTCTTATCCAACTTCTATGGTCAAATCTTATCTTTTTACATCATAAGGGCATTTTCATAATTTTACCTAATCGAAGTATTCTCATAATTTATCATTTAAATGAATTCAGATCGAGTACATTCATAATCAAACATGCATAATAGTCTAATCATATACATCTATGCATTTATCAATTATCAACATGTTTAATAGAACATAAAGAGGTAGTAATGTATTACTTCAATTTTCGTGCCATACTGGTCAACCATTAAATTCCATTCGAATACCCTCGATCTTTAATTCAACTTCCAATAATTCCTCAAATACATAATAATAGAAATTTCATAAAAAACATAACTTAATTCCAAAAAACGGATCGAATCAGATGATAAATCTGTGAAAAATAGCTTACCAGGTTCGAATTTGGCGAAATGGACCCCAAAAACGAACTCATGACATTGAAAACATTAGGATAGGTATACCAAAAAAAGTCAATGGTTGGTCAAAGTTCTGGTCAACGGTGGTCAACGGGTCAACTGGTTGGGTCGGGAAGTCAGGTTGGACCGGGTCAGGTCGGACCAGTCAAATCGGGTAAGATCGGTTCAAATCTGTCCTAACTATTTTGTGAACCCCCCCACGCAGGGCGGCGCGTGGGGGCGCGTACGTCGTCCCCAGAGCCCCTAAATATCCTGGAAAAATTTCTAAAAAATATTTTCATGCATTTTGAGACACTTACTAAGCTCGGTTCAAAATTTGAATGATAGAGAGCTCGATTCCGAAACATTGGAAACTTTGACTTTCTCACCCCTCCATGCCGGCGACGACGGAGACACGGAGGACATCGGTGAACTCAAAATGATGCAAGGAACACGATGGTGCGGGAGGTGTCGAAAACGGGTGACCAGATCGACGTGAATCAATGAAAAACATTTGAGTTAAAACCGACGATACTTTCGATTAAAATTAACGACGAACGACACTGATTCACGACGAGAGGTTTGAGGGGTTTTGTTCATCTTTCTACAACGAACACGATGGTGGTTTTGGTTTGTCAAACGGTGAGTAGATCGCAGTTTAAAATCGTTAACCGGGGAGAGGAAAAATGAAAAAATTTCTGCTGAACATACGGGGGAGAGGTTTATAATTCTCTCCTAAAGAAAAATGGGCAAATCATGAGTTTAGCCACTGAATTTCCTGCACTTTATAAAACGATATGCCAACTTTGAAATTTTACAATTTAATCCTCAATTTCTTCCAAAATACCAATTAAATCCATTACTTTATAATTTCTTAATTTTAGCCCCTAAATTGGGGGGTTACACAGAAACACACGAACCGATAACCGATCAAATCATTCGGGAGTTAGTAGTGACACCTATAGTTCAACAACCCTTTTGTATCGCTTTCCCTCAAGGTAAAACTTTGTTTTAGCTTAAGACATGGCTTATTCATCTTCTTCCTACCTTCCACGGGCATCCCAGTGAAAGTTCGTACAAACATATCACAGAATTCCACTTGGTCTATTCAAGCATGAAACCACAGGGAGTTTTTGACAACCAAATTAAATTAAGAGCTTTTTTTTCTTTAACCAACATAACTAAATAGTGTTTATTCTATTTACTGCCGAATTTTGTTAATACATGGAATAATTTAACCCAAAATTTTCTTGATAGGTTTTTTCAGCAGCAAAGGAAAATAGATTGAGAAGAAGCATTTTGGAAATCAAACAAAATATGGAAAAGTTTTATGACTATTGGGAGCAAATTTAAAAGCTTTACGTAAGCTCTACGCAACACGGATTAACTGAGCAAACGCCTCTTTAATACTTCTACAAAGGACTTTCCCCCTAAGAGATGAAAATGGTCGAAGCTGCCAGTGGGGGAGCTCTCGTCACATGACCCCAAATACAATAAGAGTTCTCGAGTGAACCCAGTCGACGGGCTTGAAACTAAAATTGATACATTAACTAACTTAGTTAATTCTCTTATTGTAGGAAAAATTGAAACAACAAGATTATGCGATATATGTACATGTCAGATCATCGATTGATTGTTGCCAAATGCTACAGGAAGAGGTGAGTGCTCAAGTAATGCCATGGGTAATTTTCTAGGACCTCTCTAGTGGCCTTACAACCATCACGACAATGCATACAATCTAGGGTAGAGAGACCATCAAAACTTTAGTTAGGTATAAAAACTGAGGCTAAGTCAAGCCTATCAACCGAGGCCACCACCACAGTAACCTTATCAATCACAAAAGTCATCACTAGAATCCCTTGTAGTGCGGCTGGCTATTTCTCATGAAAAATTCCAGAATCGCACTGAAACTCACTTGCAGGAGATAGACAAGCATATCAATTAATTAGCTAAAATCACGGGGAACTTAGAGTTACAGGGAAAGCTTCCATCATAAATTGAGACGAACTTACGGGAGAATATTAACACCATTACCCTCTGGAGTGGTATCGTTATCGCACCTGAGACCCCAAAGAGAAATGTTGCACAATCCTAGAGAAAAGAAGTTGAATATTGGAAGGAAGATGAAGTAGTCGGGACAAACTCCTGAAAGAAAAAAAGGATGAATCACAAATTGATTCAACGCCATCTCCCTATAACTTACCACCATATTTTTATCGAGATTGAAGAAAAGAGACAAACAAATTGAGGAAAAATAAATCTTGGAATTATTCCAGAAAGTAGAGATCAACATAATACTCCTTGAAGTAATCGAAAGGTTACAAGATATATCTGATTCCTTAAAGAACATTGCACGACAAAAAGAAGGCTCACTAGGCACGAGAAACTTAATTTGGGAGAGCATGTTTCAGCCGTACTCCAACGAAAGCTTCCACAAAAGTTGAAGGACCAAGGTATGTTTGTCATTCCTTGTAAAATCAGTAAGGTTAGAATAAAGCGTGCAATGTGTGATTTAGACGCCTCTATTAATGTAATAACATTATCTGTCTATAATTTAATTTTTGATGAGCCCTCGAAGGATACCAAAGTTATGATACAGCTAGCGGATCAATCTATAATTTATCCTGAAAGACTCTTGGAGAATGTCTTAGTAAAGGTAAATGAACTCATCTTTCCGATGGATTTCTTTGTCATTTACATGAAAAATGATCGGGCAAATAATTCTTTTAAAATTCTCCTTGGGTATCCGTTCCTTAGTATGGTTGATCGCTTGTAAATGTATATGCTAAGGCAAGCAAATCTGTGCAAGTATACACAATCGATGCAAGTAATATAGTAGTGAGTGAGCATCGTCTCCACAGAGATTGGATTAGAAATATATTTTCACCACAACTAGAACTAATGTCACAAGCTAAGTCATACTAAGTATTATCCCAAGAACTAATATTAATGAACTAATAAAAATGATTTAATGATTTCAGAAAAGTTTGGTCAAACAAAATTAATATGCAAACTGATAAAACAAAACAAGTGATGGTTTAAATATAATGCAAACAACCTCACATATTCAGACGTGTTACAGAGTACTTATGCTAAACTATTGTCTTGACAATAATTATTCTCAGTTTAGAATGAATTATTATGACTCACTAAAGCTGCCCGACATTAATACTAGGTATTCTTAGACGGTTGCTACGGCAATACCTCTCGGCATTAACTATAGACGTAGTCTCTCCTACTCTAGCATCTATCCCTTTTAGTCATTTGAAACTCACTCCTTATCTTTAAGGTAGACAAGTTAGAACTTCACCATCCCGGATTCATTTCATTGCTCACGTTAATCTATCTTAATTCTCTCAAATTTAAGAATCACTTATCTAGACAAAAGGCTATCTCTCGATGCTCTTATAGTGCCAAGACATATTTTACCAAAACCCAAGGCTATCTCTCGATGCTCTTACAGTGCTAAGGTAAAATATTTAAACTATGAGCAAAACAGTCATAAGCGGAACATAATTCGTCATTCATAAACATAAAAATATTGTTCAGGTAAAACAAAGTTTAACACCAAGTAAAGCATTCATGGTGCTATCAAAGATCATCCAAGATTCAACGTTTAATACAACCCCAAATAAAATAAGAGTTAAAAACAAAGGAATAATGACTCCCAAAATCGGGGGCTCTATCGCGACAACCTGATCAGCACCGTGCCTGCCTTGGTGATCACTCTCTCTCATGGCCTGATCACCGCTCTTCTATCGTCTGGCTATGGAGGACACCAAGGAAGGTTGGTAGGTAGACGGTGGGAAAGCACTGCAGTTTCTTGCTCATGCCTTAGGTAAAGCTCTTCTTTCTTCTTCATTTTTTTCTTTTTGGCAGCTACGGCTGGTTATTTATAAGGAAATATCTCCTAGGTCTTTGTCTACTTTTGGAGTTTCCTTAACTAGCCGTTATTAATTGCCCAAACTTAAAAAGGAAAGGCGGCTGGCGGCTGTCAGAATAATTGAGGCTTGGTTGCACGTGAAGTAGGTCATCCAGCTGGCGAGTGACATAGGCAGTTTCGCCACACATGCTTCAGACTTCCTCAAATAAATCTTGTCTTGGCGAGATAAATCTGCTCTTCACGTTCTCATCTGTTCTGCTAGCCTTTGCATTTTTTCATTGTCATGACTGAAATGTTCTTCCTCTATAGGATTCATGCACAAACACAACCCAAACAACCCTTTCTCTTCAACAGCATCAGTTAAACCAAATAAATCTTGCCTAAGCAAAACTTATCCACCACAGGCTAATATAACCTATATGCAACTAAATGCAACTAAAAATGCAGTGCATACTTTATTTAGGCGAGCAATAACTTAAGTGAAAAGACTAGGAATTAAGTCTTTTTACGGAGTTATCACACCCCCAAACTTAAGTTATTGTTTGTTCTCAAGCAATGGATAATAGCTAGAAGAGAATTAAATTGTCATGGCAAAGCAGTATTAAGAAAATCATATGGTTTGAGATTTCAGCCCTCAATAAAAATTGTTTGGCCTCAACATGTTGACAGTCATATCAGTCAAGTTCCTTCACTAGTCGGGATCCCTTGCTATTGTGTGTGTGATTGTAACCAGTCTATGCATAGAGGTAATTAGAAAACTTAAAGTAAGCACTCCTGGTTTATCAAGTCAACAAATTATTCATCAGGCTTAGTTTATACTCCTAGTTATTTATCAACTTTTATTCTCTTTAGTCATTTTTTATATGGGAGTCATCTCATCACATCTACCATTATACACTCTAGGTGAAAGAGAGTATACCTTCCACCCCCAAGCTAGTCGAGCAGAGTCATCCTGTGACTACTTTCATTCACTCATATGTCTCGGCTACTCTTAATTTCTTTTGGAGTTTTTATTGTTCATGCCTTTGCACAGAGGAGTGTCCTTTTGTATTTTCGAGTTTTCAAGTTTTTTAACATAGAGAGTTTTCACTTAACCCTTAGAATATTTTTGAAGTCTCGGCAAATAGAAAGTTCTTTCCTAAAATTTTTACAGATTACCTAGAGCAAAAACATCCTACAATCGTGTTTATACATTTCAAGTAATCAAGCCTAGGGTTGGCAGTCTTAACAATAATTTTGGCCTAGGCAATAAAATTCTGCATTCATAATTGGGCATCCATAATTCATTCCTAACAATAATCTCAACATGCTTATGTCATGACAACAAAAATTTTCAACCAATTATCATGAACTGCTTCCTAACAAAATATGGAAGAATATGGTACAATACCTCCCCCAAAGTTAAAGGATGCATTATCCTCAATGCATGAAATTAAAACTACATGATATTATGTGCATATGAAAAATAAAATAAAAAAGAACTAAAGTAAAGACTCACTGTGGTGGGGTGGCTTGACTGGACGTCCTCGTTCAGCGTCGTTTGGGAGGAGAGGGACTCTGGATCCAGAGTCTACTGCTGATGGCGAGGGAAATGGTTGAAGTATACGGCCTGCGATTCTCTTGTAGCGCTTCTTGCTTGACGACGCTCGTGCTGGACTAGATTACTCGGTCGTAGGAGTTGGTTGTGTTGGGACTGGTGCTGGACTAGTAGCTGCTGTTGGGATTGGCGATGTTGGTCGAACAGGGGACTAAATAGGATTATGCTCGGGTTGCTTCGGTGCTGGTGTGAAACCTTCATCAGTGAAGAAGTGGGGTGGAGTATCATCACTGCTTTCGGTGGTCGAGAAGGATGAGGAGCTAAGGAATTCTTCTATGTCGCCTTGGCCTTCCTCTGGTACAGGTGGTACTTGAGTTTCTAGTGGTGGCACATCAGCAGATACTTCTGGGGAACGTCTGAAGGTGCATGTGATGTCGAGGCATGGAATGTTCTCCCGCCCGTATTGTATTTAAGGATAACAACGGGGAAGGTCGGTAGTCTGATGTTTGTGTTCGGGAGCAGCTCCTTGAAGAAGTCATTGAGTTGCATGTCCCTAGCCTTGACATACTCGAAGTAAATTTCCATGTGGTCCTCCAGGTGATCGATCTTTTCACGTATTTCTAGAGTGTGCGTGACCACAGCGGCCATTCTAGCCGCGACAACCGATTTTTCTCCTCGCTCCAAACCTTCCTGTGGGTCATCGTCATTGAAACTCATCATCTCGGGGACCTTTTTCTTGGTAATACCCTCTTTTGGTTTAATGTAATCCTCTTTGGGTTGAGTGTAGAGGAGAAAATCGAATGAGCTTTCCTCGAACATAAACTGTGTGGTTAGACAGATCCTCAAGATGGGCATAGAATTCCCGTACCATCAATGGTGTTACGGCTTTGGGATTACGAGCAAAGTTCCCCAGTTGTGTTTCTTTATCACATCCATCACCTTCGGTCCAAACGGCTCATCTTCCTTAGCGGGAAAGACGAATCCATCTTCCAAATAGACTTAACATTTCTGAAAATTTTGAAGCATGTTTCTGCTTTAGTTGTTTGGAAACGTTCGAAACTCTGTGTTGGGGCTGGGGCTTTCCTTGTTCTTACCATTTTTCTTGGTTGATATCAATGGTGACAATGGGAAGAGAATAAAAAATTTTCTTGCTTAGTGATGAGAGGTTGAGGCACGATGAAGAAGAAGAAGTTATTGAACAATTTGTTTCTTTGGAAAGTAATGGGTGGTTTCGGGGTAATTTAGTCCTTTCATGGTGGGGAAAAGATTTCTCATTGAATGAGAAATATATGATTGGACATAAAGGGGGAAAAAAGATTTCTTTCCCTCTTTATTCTGCCGCCAAAACCATATACCCTATGGCTTTTTTTCATGCATGCTTCAACTCCCCATGCTGCCACGTGTTCCTTGCTTGCCTACAATAAGAAAGAAGAAAATAATAAAATAAAATAGATTAAATCAGAAATAACTTAACTTATTTATGTACAAAATTCAAATTTTCGTTGCCTAGGCAACGAAAGTTTGTTCAAGAAAGTAGAGCAAACTCTTGGGCATCATGTGCCAACGATGCTGGTTTGTCGCGCATGAGTGGGGCTCCTTTGTACTCCTTGAGTATCTTCCCGTTCACCTTGAAGATGGAATAACTTAAGGCGTGAATTGTAGAGCAGTACTTGTTGTCCAGAATAAAATTACCTCGGCAATATTTTTCTATCATGACATCGTTTTGTTTTTTCTTATATAGGCGGGTATTCTCGAATGTATGTACTCTAAAAGTCTTATTTCTCCAGCAAGTTGAGCATCCATGTTTAGCTTCTTGATGGCCCAGTAGGCTTTATGTTCGATTTCAACAGACAGATGATATTCCTTTCCATATACCAGTTTGAATGGTGACATTCCCAATGGTGTCTTGAATGTTGTGTGATAAGCCCATAGTGCTTCATCTAGCTTTGGCGACGAGTCTTTTCGACTTGGGTTGACCACTTTCTCAAGGATTTGTTTAATTTCCCGGTTAGACACTTCGGCTTGTCCATTCGTTTGAGGGTGATACGCCATAGCAATCCTATGTCGTACTCCATATCGCTTTAGTGCCTTGGCAATCAATTTATTATTGAAATGAGTGCCTTCATCGGTAATGATAGCTCATTGTGTTCCAAATTGAGTAAATATATTTTTGTGTAAAAAGTTTAACACCGTCTTAGAATAATTTTTAGGTGTAGTAATGGCTTCAACCCACTTTGATACATAGTCTACTGCCAAGAGGATGTACAAATCCCCAAAAGATATGGGAAAGGGTCCCATGAAGTCTATTCCCCATACGTTGAATAGTTCGATTTCCAGAATATTTTGCCATGGCATCTCATGTCGTTTTGAGATGTTTCATGTTCATTGACATCTATCACACGACTTGTAGAATTCATGCGTATCTTTGAACATGGTTGGCTAATAAAATACGGACTGAAGCACTTTTGTTGCTGTTATAATTCCACCAAAATGCCCTCCATATGGAGACGAGTGCCATTGGTGTAGGATATCTTGCTGCTCTTCTTATGGAATGCATCTTCGGATTATTTGGTCTCTGCATTGCTTGAATAGAAATGGTTCATCCCAGTAGTAATGTCGCACATCATGTCGAAACCTCTTTCTGTCCTGGCTAAATAAATCAGGAGGAACAATACCACTAACAAGAAAGTTAACAATGTTAGGATACCATGACGCAGCCATGAAAAATAATATTTTCTCGTAAGGGAAATCTTCTTTAATTTTTGTGATGTCAGGACAATCAGGTATGTTATCTAGCCTAGACAAATGGTTTTCCACTTGATTTTCTATACCTTTTCTATCATTGATCTCTAAATCAAATTCATGCAGTAGTAATATCCATCGAATTAGTCTAGGCCTTGCATCTTTTTTATTAATCATATATTTAATGGCAGAGTGATTTGTGTGCACAATTACCTTAGTGCCTATTAGATATGGCCTAAATTTATCGAATGCAAATACTACTGCTAAGAGTTCTTTTTTAGTGGTGGTATAGTTAACATGTACATCATTAAGAGTACGCTTGCATAGTATATAACATGAAAGATTTTACTTTTTCATTGCCCTAGCACCGCTCCGACTGCATAGTCACTAGCTTCGCACATGAGCTCAAATGATTTATTCTAGTATGGTGGGATAACAATTGGTACTACCGAAAGCTTCTTTTTTAAATCTGTGAAGGCAAGCAAACAATCATTAGTAAATTCAAATGGATGATTTTGTTGAAGCAAAAGACATAAGGGTTTAGAAATTTGTGAAAAGTCTTTTATGAACCACCTGTAGCAGCCTGCATGTCCAAGGGAATTGCGTACACCTCGCACATTAGTAGGTGGGGGAAGATTTGCAATTGCATCCACCTTGGCTTTGTTGACTTCGATGCCATGGCATGAAACTTTGTGACCTAACACTATTCATTATATTACCATAAAATGCTATTTTTCCCAGTTCAGTACTAGGTTGGCTTCTTCACAGCGTTTCAACACCTTGGATAAATTACCGAGACATCGGTCAAAATCATCACCCGAGACAGAGAAGTCGTCTATAATATTTCCATGCACTCTTCCACCATATCCAAAACATTGCCATCATCATATTTGGAATGTAGTTGGAGCGTTACACAGTCCAAACGACATTCGTATAAATGCATAGGTACCATACAGGCACGTGAATGTTGTTTTTTCTTGGTCCTCGGGTGCTATGACAATTTGGTTATACCCCAAGTATCCATCGAGGAAGCAGTAAAATGCTTTTCCCACTAATCTATCCAACATTTGGTCGATAAAAGGGAGGGGAAAATGATCTTTATTTGTGGCTTTGTTGAGCTTCCTGTAATCCATGCATATGCGCCATCCCGTGACTTTTCTTGTGGTGAGGAGCTCGTAATGCTCTCTTTTAACCAAGGTCACACCACCTTTCTTTGGTACGCATTGCACCGGCCTAACCCATGAACTATCAGATATAGGATAAATTACTCCTGCATCCACCCGTTTTATAATTTCCTTCATGACTACCTTCTTCATAATCGGGTTGAGCCGTCTTTGGGGTTCCACTGAGGTACTATGGCTATCTTCGAGATTTATTTCGTGCATACATATGGTTGGACTGATTCCTTTTAAGTATGTCATCGTCCATCCTATAGCTTTCCTATGCTGTGACAAAACATTCAACAAACTACTCTCCTGTTCGGAGGTTAGGTTGGTAGAAATTATCATTGGTAGGGTTTCATCAACTCCTAGATAAACATATTTCAAATGTGATGGCAAAGTTTTAAGTTCCAATTTCGGTGCATGTTCTGAAGATGACTCATGAGATTTAACTTCCTCATATTCTAAGGGTTCAAATTTCATACCTAATCTGTTATGAAGAAGTCTCGATTGGTCCTTTTTCTTTTCTCCGCATCTTGCATTGGTATAGTTTTCTGGGTGTTCATTGCTCAGATTTCTGTGGTCGAGGCCATGATTTTCAGGATAGTCTTCTGAAAATAGTTTGTCTGGGCCAAAGTTTTATGCTTCATGTATCTTGGTTGTGGGTTCATGGTACAAAGTACTGTATTCATCGAGTCATAGGGATTCACCTCATCCAAGGATTACTTTTTCTTCAATTTTGTTAATGCATTGGCATTCCTCTGAATCGTCCACGTATTTCATAGAGTTGAATACATTGATAGTGACGCTTTTCTCGCCTACTCTCATGGTGAATTCTCCCTTTTCACAATCTATGAGGATTCTCTCGGTGGCTAAGAAGGGGCGTCCCAGAATGATTGGTGCGTTTTCATCGGCTTCGCAATCCTGGATGAGAAAATCAACTGATAATACGAATATATCCACCTTTACTATAACGTCTTCTATTCTGCCATCGGGTCACACATAAGAACGATTAGCCAACTGTATGATGAACGAGGTGGGATGGGCGTGATACCCGTCCAGCTTCATAAATATGGATTTTGGTATCAAGTTTACACTTGATCCCAAATCAATAAGAGCTCGTCCTATGAAGTCATTACCAATGGAACATGGTATTATAAAACTGCTAGGTTCTTTTTGTTTTGGTGGGAGTTTGCTTACTACTGAACATATTTCTATTGCCGTGGCGACACGTTCTACCTTCCTTTTCTTTGTAACAATTTCCTTAAGATACTTGGCGTAGGAAGGCATATGGTCGATGGCTTCAAGTAAGGGAACATTAATATACAACTGATCTAGAACATCAACAAATTTCTTGAACTGGATTTCATCATCATGCTTCTTTAACCGTTAAGGGAACGGTGGTGGAGGTCCTACATCGACTATTGAAGGTGCTGAGTAATCGTTGGCCTTGACCATGAATTTTTTTGTTATCCGGTCGATGCTTTTCTGAGCCTTAACTTCTTTCCTTCTTTTCAGGCACTTACTCTCGATCAATATTCTCGGATTGATCATCCAGTTGTGTTACGCCTTGGCAAGGATTGTTCAGGTGTTCTCCCCTAAACTTGTCATGTTGGTCTTGTTTTCCACTCCTTAGCGTAAGTACATTGCATTGCTCCTTCCCATGATGCTTAGTGACTTCAGTATCACTAGGGAGATTTCCATGTGGGTGAGAATGTAATGCCGTAGTAATTTGTCTCACTTGATTCTCCAACGCTCTAAGAGATGAACTATGGATTTGTAAAAGCGTTGCTTGGCTTTGTAGCAAATTTCCTTGATTTTTAATTGTTGAAAAATGTTCGTGCATTAAGGTTTTTGTGGAAGCCATGAAATCTTTTTTCGAGGCCATGATTCCTGTAATGATAACTCCAAGGAATTAGTATTCGAATTAGTGTTAGAGGAAGAAGCTATACCTTTATTGTTCTGCCAGGGCTGTTGATGATGCTGATTCTGAAAATGTTGATGGTCAGAATTAGTTTTATGTGGCCTCTAATTTGCGGCTTGATTGTTACTATTCCCTTGATTACTCCATGAAAAATTTGGGTGTTGTCTCCAACCAGGATTATAAGTGTTCGAATAGATGTTATTATTATTCTAATTATAGTTGCCCACAAAATTGCTTGACTCGTAGTTTTCAGGACATTCACTCTCATGATGATGGCCGTCACAAAATAGGTATACATTATTGGTCACCTTGACTTCTCTTACCTCATTAGGACGTTGCAAATTTTTCAACATATTAGTTATGGCCGAAAGTTGAGTTGCTACCGAATCCTTACCTTCTAATTCATATGCTCCTGATGTTTTTCTGCCAGTTCCCAATCTTGCACTTAGAAATTGATAATCATTATTTTCTATCCTATCGAGGATGTCAAAAGCTTCATCGGGAGATTTGTCAGTAAGGTGCTATTCGCTGAGGCATCTAGCATCATTCGAGTTGGTGCATTGACTCCATTGTAAAACATCACCACTTGCGTCAAATTGTGAAATCCATGGTTAACACATTTGCGAAGTAGACTTTTGTACCTATCCCATCATTTGTACATTAATTCATCATGTCCTTGGTGGAAACTCGCAATGTCGTTCTGAAGCTGTGTATTCATATTGGGCGGATTATATCGGAGTAGGAAACTCTTGCATAAATCTGCCCATGACTCCATTGAGCCGGAAAGAACTTCGCTGAGCCAAGCTCTTGCTCTATTACGTAAGGAGTAAGAAAAAAGTTTCAGTTTGAGTACATCTTCATGTACTCCTTGTTGTCAAAATGAATCGCATACTTCAAGGAAAGCACACACATGCTACCTAGCATCTTCATTGGGTGTACCATCAAATTAGTCAATAGAGTTCAGCATATTAAACATCACCGGTTTATGTTCGAAATGAGTGGCTTATATCTCCAATTGCACTATGTCTGGATTGGGGTCATCAAGAATAGGGTTCAAATGATCTCGTATCGCTCTTGGTCTTGCAACTTGAAGATTAATTACTACATCTGGATCTCCTAGATCTCCCATATTGTGTTCCATTTGGAGTTGATTTGATTTTTCTCTAATTCTTTGGGTACGCAACCTTTGTCTGAGTGATTGCTCAATTTCAAGGTCGAATGCTTCCAAAGGCTTACCAGAAGATCTCAGAGTCATGCAATAATAAAAAAACTACAAAAGAAAATAAAAACTACGTTAGACTAAGTATATATAAAATGACCAAAAAGAACTTGTTATGGCTAAAAAATTTGTCAGTTGCCAATCCCCGGCAATGGCGCCAAAAACTTGATCGCTTGTAAATGTATATGCTAAGGCAAACAAATCTGTGCAAGTATACACAATCGATGCAAGTAATATAGTAGTGAGTGAATATTGTCTCCACAGGAATTGGATTAGAAATATATTTTCACCACAACTAGAACTAATGTCACAAGCTAAGTCCTACTAAGCATTATCCCAAGAACTAATATTAATGAACTAAGAAAAATGATTCAATGATTTCAGAAAAAATTGGTTGAGGCAAAATTAATATGCAAACTGATAAAACAAAACAAATGATTATTTAAATATAATGCAAACAACCTCACATATTCAGACAAGTTACAAAGCACTTATGCTAAACTATTGTATTGACAACAATTATTCTCAGTTTAGAATGAATTATTATGACTCACTAAAGTTACCCGACATGATTACTAGGTATTCTTAGACAGTTTCTACGGTAATACCTCTTGGCGTTAACTATAGACGTAGCCTCTCCTACTCTAGCATCTATCCCTTTTAGTCGTTTGAAACTTACTCCTTATCTCTAAGGTAGACAAGTTAGAACTTCACCATCCCGGATTCATTCCATTGCTCATGTTGATCTAACTTAATTATCTCGAATTTAAGAATCATTTATCTAGACAAAAGGCTATCTCTCAATGCTCTTACAGTGCCAAGACATGTTTTACCAAAACCTAAGGCTATCTCTTGATGCTCTTACAGTGATAAGGTAAAATATTTAAACTATGAGCAAAACAATCATAAGCGAAAGATAATTCGTCATTCATAAACATAAAAATATTGTTCAGGAAAAATAAAGTTTAACACCAAGTAAAGCATTCATGATGCTATCAAAGATCATCCAAGATTCAACGTTTAATACAACCCCAAATAAAATAAGAGTTAAAAAAAAGGGAAAATGACTCCCAAAACCTGGGGCTTTATCGCGACAATCTTGATCAGCACTGTGCTTGCCTTGGTGATCACCCTCTCTCGAGGCCTGATCACCGCTCTGCTATCGTCTGGCATTGGAGGACACCAAGGAAGGTTGGTGGATAGACGGTGGGAAATCACTGCAGTTGCTTGCTCATGCCTTAGGTAAAGCTCTTATCTCTTCTTTTTTTTCTTTTTGGCGGCTACAGCTGGTTATTTATAAGGAAAGATCTCCTAGGTCTTTGTCTACTTTTGGAGTTTCCTTAACTAGCCGTTATTAGTTGCCCATACTTAAAAAGGAAAGGTGGCTGTCAGAATAATTGAGGCTTGGTTGCACGTGAAGTAGGTCATCTAGCTGGCGAGTGACATAGGCAGTTTCGCCACACCTGCTTCGGACTTCCTCAAATAAATCTTGCCTTGGCAAGATAAATCTGCTCTTCACGTTCTCATCTGTTCTGCTGGCCTTTGCAGTTTTTCATTGTCACGACTGAAATGTTCTTCCTCTGTAGGATTCCTGCACAAACACAACCCAAACAACCCTTTCTCTTCAGCAGCATCAGTCAAACAAAATAAATCTTGCTTAAGCAAAACTTATCCACCATATGCTAATATAACCTATATGCAACTAAAAATGCAGTGCATACTTTGTTTAGACGAGCAATAACTTAAGTGAAAAGACTAAGAATTAAGTCTTTTTACGGAGTTATCAATGGTACATAAGAAGATCGACGTAAGACGCAAAATTTTAATGATAGAATTTGACGGTGAGGTTGTGAAATTCGACGTATACAAAATGATATGACATCATGATAATGTCGTTAGTTTAAATTTTATCGATATTATTGAGTCTACATTTGATGAATTTATGGAATCTAATTTTATCGATGATTTATATAGGGAATCAGAGGAGTACAACGAAGAAATTAAAGAGTTTGAGAAAATGAGACTTTATTGGTGATAATATCAAATAAATTATTGAAAGAAGAATATGAGGCCCTAGTGGTAGTGTTACGCACGCACAAAGAGGCCATAGGGTGGACGATCACCGACATTAATGGTCTTAGTCCCTCAACTTGCATGCATAAAATCAAGATCGAAGAAGGGGCTAAGCCATCACGAGAAGGGCAATGCTGATTAAATCCACCAATGATAGAAGTAGTAAAAAATAGAGATACATAAGCTTCTTGATGCAATTATTATTTACTCGATTTTAGATAGTAATTGGGTAAGTCTAGTCCATTTGGTTTCAAAGAAAATCAAAGTTACAGTAATTAAAAACTCAGAAGGTGAGTGAGTTTCGATTAAACTACAGAATAGATGATAAGTCTGCATCGATTACAAGAGGTTGAACTCTTTAACTAGTAAAGATTATTTTTCTCTTCCCTTTATAGATCAAATGATATAAAGATTAGCTAGTAAAATGCACTACTGTTGTCTTAATAGATTTTCATGTTTCTTCCAAATTCTGGTAGGCCAGAAGATCAGGAAAAGCCAACTTTCACATGACCTTCAGAATGTTTACTTACCGATGGATGCCTTTCGGACTCTGTAATGCACCCACTACATTTCTAAGGTCCATGCTTAGCATCTTCTTAGATTATGTTTAAAAAGGTATCAAGGTCTTCATGGATGATTTCACAGTATACGACAATTCTTTCAACGAATGCATTCTTAATTTAATTAACGTATTAAAACGATGTCTAGAATTCAACTTCATTTTTAATTACGAAAGATGTCATTTTATGGTTGATAAGGGGTTGATTCTAGGCCATATCATTTCTTCTGATAGAATTACAGTCGATAAAGTAAAATCGATATATATGCTCACTCCCTTACCCCACAACGGTAAGAGAAGTATAATTTTTTCTTGGTCATGCAGGATTCTACAGCAAGTTTATCAAGGATTTCTCGAAGATAACACAACCATTATGAAATCTACTTCAAAATATTGCATTTTTGACTTTAATCCGGAGTACAAGGAGTCGTTCGATATCTTGAAAGATAAGCTCATATCGGCTCTAATTGTGTAACACCCTAATCCAATCCGACCTGAAGATCCATGGATTACAATGCCATACAAAACCACTGAAATGGTCAATCCAAAAATTTCTTTCCAAAACGTTTGTAATATCAAAACATTCATCATAACATAATAGAAATCATTATCAAAGTTAACAAAAATATGGGAGTCTCCTAAATAGTGAAAATACATCCACTGATTTTAAAAATAAAATAGTGTTATGAAAATCATACAAAAGGTCCATATAAAATACATGCTCTCTAAATATACTCAAGACATACTCTACAAATTGTCTGGTCTGGAATGTAATGATGTGATAAGCTCATCAATAATCCCTTAATGACGTGCGCACGAAAACACATTGCCACAAAAATAACTCTGCAATACAACTTGAATTCAACTCATGAACATGCCAGTGCGTAAAGTCATAAACATGCAAAGTAAACACACAAACATGAGATAAGCCTAGTGATGTTGTTGGAGGAATTTTACATGCACCTCGAACAACATACTAGCCTACCTAGAACGTGATAGCTTCGGGTTAAGAACCAAAAATTTATGTGCATCAAAACTTAGAGCCCTTAGTATATCTCGGATACTCGAGAGGTCGGGTGAGGTCCAAAATTTTATGTGCATCAAAAACTCATATCCCGAAACTATTCAAGCATAGGGTACGATCTAAAATCTTGCATGCATCGAATTTCGTATCGGTACTATCTGAAATTTTACGTGCATCAGATGCATACCACGCATACATTATCTGGATAATTCACAGGCAGAGGACGATCATAATAATGCTAGAGTAACTCGAAGTGTCTTGACCATTTCCCGAGCATCATACAAAAGCAAATCTTATGTCATCATAACTTGTTTGATTTCTATGTGAGAAATTATAAATCTTAATTGTTTTCACTTGTATTGAATACTTGAAGTTTATACGAACTCGAAACACCCAAGCTAGAACCCCCAAACTAAACGAATTGAATTGCCCAAAAATTAACGATGGTATCGATACTGTGCCTGCAGTATCGATACAGACCCTTTGGTATCGATACTCACATGAGTATCGATATCAAAATAACTTCGATGTTTTTAAAAATACCTTATTATCGATATTCTTATGGGGAGTATCAAAACTCTACCATTGGTATTGGTACTCTAATTAGTATCAGTACCAAAATAGTATATTGAAGTCCTAAACTTGCCACCGATATTGATATCACCCCTTGGGTATCGAAAATGGGCCTTGAGTATCGATATTGATTGAGGGAGTATCGATACTGTTCTCACAGTATCGATACCGACTGCCTAGATTGCCCTATTTTAGGCACAAAAATGCATCTAAATCTCACCCCATACACTCCCCTACACTCCCCTACGACTAGGAAAGCTTATTAAAGTCTCATTTGAAGTCTTCGAGGTCAAAAGTTATAATCTTTTATGCTTACAAACATCAAATACGAAATTTACCATGGATTACTCTAGTATGCTTTCAAGAACAAAACAAACCATATATGCACATACAATGACCTACATGTGGTATGGTCAAGTTAGAATAATGTTACCTTGTTTCCAAGCTACTAAAAATGTCCTCAAATCAGCCAAGGAGCAATTTCTCTTGGCCTCTTGCTGTATAGCTCTCTCCTGGCTCTTTCACTAATTAAGACATAAAAAATGAGTTACTAACTCATTAAAATGCTTGGAACAAAGTTAAAAATGTTTCCTTACCACTCAAATCCCATAAAACTTGTTAGAACTCAAGGTTCCTTAAACCCCCACTGAAACCTATTTTTAGGTAACTAAGCCAAATCTTGAAAGAACAGATTTAAATGAAAGCTTAGGAGATGATGATTGTAGTTTTTACCTTAAAAGCTCTAATGGATGCTTGGAACTCTTAAAGTTTCCAACTTTAGCTTGGTTCTTGAAGAGGAAAAATAAAGAGTACGAATGAAGAAGACAAGCTTGGAATGAAAAAGATAAGGGGTTTTTAGACGTGATATCATCCCACATAAATGGGATTCAATTTTGTTTTTAATTAATGGGTTAATTACCCTCCTAGTCATTCCACATCTGAGTCAATATTAAAGGCATCCATTTTAGAGCTTGTTGGGCTCATCTCAAGCCTAAATCAAATTCATTTGGGTCCAAAGATTCATAAATTGAGGGAAAATATTCTGAGGTCCAACTGAATAAACCTAAAATTCCTAACCTGTATTCCGATGCTTATAACTCTCCCATCCTATGAAGAAATTTTGTCCTAGAAATTTACCTAAATAGAAGAGGTACGGATACTGAAGCTGTATATCCTCTTCGAGTTCCTATGTCACTTCCTCAATGCCATGGTTCCTCCACTAAGCATTCATTAATGATATTCTCTTGTTCCTTAGTTCCTTGACGTCTCTGGTAAGTATTCTAATCGGTTCTTCCTCATAAGTCAAATCTTGTCTCACTTCCACTTGTTTAATATGTATGATGCAAGATGGATCAGATCAGTATCTTTGAAGCATGGATACTTAGAACGTATTCTGAATACGTTTTAACTCTAAAGGCAAAGCTAATCGATAAGCCACCTACCCAACTCTCTCCAAAACCGTATATGGTCTGATAAACAGAGGAGTCAACTTACCCTTGCGTCCAAACCGAAATACCTTTTTCTATGGGAAAACCTTGAGGAACACTTTGTCTTCCATTGCGAACTCTATATCCTTGCGCTTCATATCGATATATGACTTGTGTCTATCAAAAGCTTCCCTCAACGACTTTGAATCAATTGAAGTTTCTATTTGGTTTTACAGATCAAGTCAGGACCTACAATCTTACTCTCGTTGGCCTTTGACCAATATAATGGGGTTCTATTTACATCCATAGGGGGCTTCATACAGAGCCATCTAAATGCTTGCCAGATAACTATTGTTGTTCATGAACTCCACCAAGGGAAAGTAATCTTCCTAACTACCCACGAGATCCAAACATGTGTATATAAGCATATCCTACAAGATTTGAATAACTTGCTCGGACTGCTCATATGTCTAAGGATGAAAGGCGGTGTTAAAATACAATTTAGTACCCAAAGTTCCATGTAGTGCCTTCTAAAATCGTGAAGTAAAATGTGGATCTCTGTCAGATATGATCGAGGCAGGAACTCCATGCAACCTCACAATCTTGCAAATATACAATTGTGCTAATCTCTCTAACGTTAAGTCTATCCGAATGGGGAGAAAATGAGTGAATTTCGTCAAACAGTCCACTACAACCCACACAACATCATGCCAAAATATCGTCATCGGTAGACCCATTACAAAGTCAATAATCACCCATTCTCACTTCTATTGTGGTATATGAATCAGATGCAGTAATCCTGAGGGAACTTGATGTTTTGGCTTAACTTGCTGACAGACTAAGCACTTAGCAACAAACTCATACACTTCTCTCTTCATGCCCGACCACCATTACAATGGTCAGAGCCCTTGATACATATTATTGCTACCTAGGTAAACTGAAAGGGGACTATAATATGCTTCATAAAGGATCTTGTCACAAAAAATGTCTATTGGTGGCACGTATATCCATCTTCTAAAATATTGCACGCTCTCATCACACAACTCATAACCTGGGGCTCCTCCTCAAAGGGCTTGTTACTCAAGCTTTTAGTCGAGTATCCGAACTTTACAATCTCTTAAGTTCACTTACTAACTCGGGTTCAACTCTCAACTCGTCTAACAGACAACCCGAATCAGTCAAACTCAGATGTTCTAGCAAAGCTCACAACTCTACCATGATATTCCTGCTCAAAGCATCTTCAACAACGTTCACTTTTCCCGAATGATAATTGATCACACAATCATGATCCTTCAAAAGTTCTACCATTCTTCGTTTCCTCAAGTTCAACTCCTTCTGAGTGAGCAGACACTTAAGGCTCTTGTGATCCATAAAGATGTGACACTTCTCCCTAAACAAGTAGTGTCTCTAAATTTTCAACGTAAAAACCACTGCAGTAAGCTCCAAATTACGGGTAGGATAGTTTCATTCGTAAGGCTTTAACTAGAGGGACGTATAGGCCACAACTTTTCCTTCCTACATCAAGACGCATCCCAAGCCATTTAGTGATGCATCACTAAACACGGTAAGTCTTTACCCGATTTTGATTGTGTCAAAAAGGGCTTGAGTAAGGATTTCTTTCAACCGATCAAAACTCTCTTGGCGCTTATTGTTCCATACAAAAGGAACTCTCTTCTGAAATAACCTGTCAATGATGCCGCAATAATAGAGAAACCCTTGACGAAACAGTGGTAGTACTTTGCTAGGCCTATAAAACTATGCACCTCAGTGACATTCTTAGGCAGTTCCCACTTTAACATTTCCTTAATCTTATGAGGATATACTCGGATGCCATCGGCTACTACTACATGACCCAGAAATACAACTTCGATTAACCAAATTCGCACTTCCCAAACTTGACGTATAATTGATGCTATCTAAGCGTCAGCAAAATTATACAGAGATATTGATCATGCTCCTCCTTAGACCGAGAGTACATATGGATGTCATCAATGAAGACCACCATAAACCGATCTAAATAGGGATAAAATACACGATTCATCAAATCCATAAATGTTGTTAACTCTAAATGGCATTAAGAGGAATTCATAATGATTTTACCTCATCATGAAAGTAATGTTGACAATGTCATCGTCCTTAACTTTCATCTGATAGTACCCGGATCTCAAGCTTATCTTGGAGAATACACAAACTCCCTTGAGTTAGGCAAACAAATCATTTATCCATGAGAGATGGTAGCGATTATTGATAGTCAACTTATTCAGCTATCGATAGTCGTTGCATAGCCTCATCAAACTATCATTTTTCCTAACAAAGATGACCGATACTCCCCAAGGAAAAACGCTCAGTTGAATTAAACCCCTATCCAACAACTCTTGGAGCTGGTTATTTAGTTCCTTCAACTCTGCTGGTACCATACGATAGGGTGCAATTGACACTGAAGTTGAGCGTGATAAAACCTCTATACTAAACTCAACCTCACGTTAGATGGTAAACCTAGTAAATCTTTTGGGAATACATAATAGAAGTCTCACACGATACAAATATCTTCAAGTGTCGGAATAAAAACTCGCGTATCCATTACATGAGTCAATAAGACTTCGCACCCCTGACTCAACAATATATGAGCCTTAATTCTTGAAATAACTTTGGTAGTACAAACTGATGTCCCACTGTCATCACTACCATAGTCTCATCATCCTTGCAAAGTTTAAGTTGCCTAGCCTTGCACATCAAATTGCGTCGTGCTCTGAAAGCCAATCCATGCTTAAGATCACGTCGAACTTCCAAAATGGTAGCTCCATCAAATTAGCTAATAATATCTCACCTTGAAGTTTAATAGGGCATTGACGATGGACCTTGTCAACCAAAACGTCTGATCCTAGGTGACTATACACTATGACCATATCTTTAAATCCTCAGTTAGAATATTCTCTCTCAGACTAGATCATAACAAACATAGAAGTGGGTGGAACCCAGATCTACCAATGCAATAACAGGAATGGAGAAGACTGTGGATATACCTAAAATCATATTAGTAACATCGTACTCCTCCTAGGCTCACACAACATACTGGCGTGAGGCTTCCCTGGGCTTTGGATGGTCTCAATCTGGCAGTACCCCTATTATACTACCTTGAAGCGGAATGGTCCAAGGACCCACAGTTGAAGAACCTCATGTCTCTCGGTAATGCTCATCAGGGTGTCTATGCCCACAAGTCAAGCACATTGGGTGAACTGGTGCCCACTCAGACCTACTAGCACTCGAAGCACCGAGTGATGACAAAGGTCTCCTGTGGGGTGTTCATGTTTTGTGAGTACTAAATATGTACGCGAAATTTGTGCAATATACACAATCAAACAAGTAATATAGTGATGAGTGAGTATCGTCTCCACAGGGATTGGTGGAAATATGATTGTGTGATGTGGTAGCAAATGGAGATATTGTGGAAAACTAAAGTGTGTGTAGTGAAATCAAATGAAAAATGTAAAGGCAAGACAAATTGTAAATATTTGAATTGAATAAGATAACTTGATCATCCTCACATAACAAGCCACTATTAGAATGAATTATATGAATCACTTAGGAAACTTAAGTCTAACTTCTCATGATGATTTTATTACTATGTTTTACTTGCCCGACAAATTTACTAAAGAATCCCTATGCTATCTCTACTCAATGGACTTGACTGGTTGAGAATGCCATGGCAATACATCTTGGCGTTAGCAGGTGCAGGGATCCCATCAGTCTAACAGAATATGTCATGAAAATACCATTCAGTATTCATACTAACATCTACCCTCTCAACCGAGCACTACTCCTTTCAGTCGATTGAAATCCTAGCTTTATGATTAAGGATGGATTAAGCTTAGTTACTATCTAAAACCCATTGCTTATGTTGATCCTCTTTAGTTTCTCTCGATCACTAAAGATGAGTTACTTAGTTTCTCTCGAACACTAAGTATTTTTCTAAGGAATGGATACTCTCGTAGCTCCTACAACCTTAAGACAATAAGCACTATAAATAAAACAAATAAAATAATAGAAAAAGAGCAATCATTCATTAAAGAAAGAACTTAAACATCTATAGTGAACTCCCACGAAATAAAGCTAGTTCATGGCGGGGTTCAAATAATCCATGAAATAATTCATAAAACTTATTCGTCCCTTGCAACCCAAATCAAATGAGAAATAACAACAAAGGGGAATGAGGAAAAACCCTTCGATGTGCACTGTCGAAGCTCTCTTCGGCCACCACAAATCGGCTTAGCTTGTTAGCTCCTCTTGGACGCCTAGCTCGCCACTCCTTAGAGCTTGTTAATGGAGGAACACCACTAAAAAAGAAGGGAAGAGAACGGTAGAAAATATGAAGAAGATGAAGATTTTTCTGCTGGAGTAACCTTCTTATCTCTCTCCTATGTGTCACTCCTTATGTGTGAGTTCTATCTCCACATGAGGCAGTGGTCCCCCAGAGACGGTTACAACCATCAGAAACGTGCCTTGCCAACTGTCATTTTATAAAAATATCTTTTTGTCCTTTTTTGCATCAGAAATGCCAAGGAATTTCAATCTACTTCAGCAACGTGTGATGTCACGACATTCTTCCCAACTCAACCTTTTGCTTGTTGTTTCATATACATCACTAACATCCACACCTTCCTCTTCAAACAATACCTTAACAAAATAAAATAACATAACCACCAAAAATGCAATTGTGTGCCGCTACATACATTTAAAATGACCTAAATGAACACTTAGACAAACAATAAATTAAGTAAAAAAGCTTTAAAAGTAGCCTTTTTACGGAGTTATCACACCCCCAAGCTTAAGCTATTGATTGTCCTTAAGTAATGGATATCAATTAACACAAATAAAATTTCATGGCAATTTTCTGCAACAAGACAATCAAGACAAAAATAGAATTTCAACCCTCAGAAAAGTTTTGCCCCAACATTTACTTATTCATTATGTACATTTATACTCGCTTAGTATTTTTTTAGAAATCATAGAGGCTGCTACAAGGAGAGTCAGTTCATTACACATATCATCCCACACTCTATGTGAAAGGGAGCATACCTTCTACCCCAAGCTAGTTAGGTAGAGTCATCCCATGACTACTTTCATTCACTCTTATGGACTTATTTGCCATTTTTTAAAGAAAGTTCTTGGCAATACCACAGCAAAGAGGAGTGTCTCTCTATAGCTATGCCGAAACATTTATTCATAATTTTAGACATAAGGGAGTTCTCATTGATTTATTATTTTAACATAATTCCAAATTTTAATGCCAAGACTAGCCAGAGTTCTTTCATAAAAATTTCCTAAATTTCTTAAGTATAAAGAACATATAAGTCATGTAGAAATAATTCACAAAGCATCAAACCCTAAAGTCAATTCTATCATTCTCAACAGTCATTTACATTCAATTTTTAGCCTAAAAAGTTTATCATCATCGGGTATCACCAAAACATTTTGTCTTACTATCCTATCATTTACAAATGTCATGGCATAATGTTATGCTAATACTATCATGCATATATTCTACAAAGAACACTACCTCCCCCAAATTTGAGAAAAACATTATCCTCAATGCATAAGAGAACTAATTAACAAATGAAACTAAATGAAATGTTATGAAATGTATGCAAAATGAGAGCAAAGTGAGTGGAAGATGAGGTACCTAAATATCTATGGTGGTGTCGCGGTGGAGGTGCTTGCAGTTCTACGCCTGGTGCGTTACCTTAGTGGTGTGGGCTTGATTCCAAAGATGTGGAGTAATAATGGGAAATGGAGGTGTTGACATGCCCTGCCGAAGTCTTGATACAACTACTGGTTCGACGCTAGGAATGAGGTGATGGTGCTTCATCAGGACTGGTGTTACAGGGGACAGCTCAATAGGCAAGTCATGAGTAGGGGACTGATACAGGATCTAGTACAAGCTTAACATTAGTAAGATTAGTATCATCAGTGTCAGGGGTTGCTTCAGCATCGTCAAATGCCAGTAAAATTTCACCTGGGAAATTCCGTTCTACATGAGGGAGCAACTCTTGAAATATTGACTCTACTACATCATCCCTATGTTTGACGTAGCCAAAAAAAATATTTATATCACCCGTGAGAGCACTCAAGTGAGTCATTGTTTGTTGGACAGACTCTTCAAGGGAAAACAGTCTTGCCTCGGCATTGTAGGTTTATCTTCCTCAGACTCATCGGTATTAGCTGTCTTGGATCAGGGGTTAACCAATCCCAACACATGGGCAGTCGTGCTCTTGTGATGGCTAACACTCCAAACAAAATTTCATCAAATCCGCTTTCAATTACTTTCTTCTTTCGACACAATGCCATGATAAGGTTCGGGAAAGCTAACACGCTAGATTTCATTCATAAACACTCATGAACTTGCTCAAAAATTATTCGACTAACATCAATGGAACAAAAAACCATAATAGAATGTAATAACATTATATGAGGAAGGATTACTATTGTGTTTTAGGCAGTCGACATGAGCTTATGTTTCATAACATGGTTCTAAAATTTCGAGCGAGGTTGGAGACGCTCTCGTTGATGGAATAACCGTTAGTTTGATAGCCATTCCAGTTGGTGTTCGGCAAACACAAATCATCTAGTATCCCATCATAGGTTACACTATCAGCTTCCTTCTCAAAAATCGCATGCTGATCTACAAAGCCCTATAAATGAAAATAGCGATTAATCGTAGAATATGTGAACTGAATATATTTACCTCGAACGAAAATGGCATGTTGATTCAGTTTAGAAATATTCACATAGAGCTCTTTCACTAAAGAGGCGTTAACGGGTTTGTGGTACCTTGCAAACTTGCCATTTTAATGGCTCAACAATGTCCATCATGTCTGGTCTAATGCCATCATCTTGTTCCTTAGTGAAGTTGAACCCTAACTCAAACAAAAGTATATGATTCTTGAAATTGTAAAATTGCTTATTTGTCGTATCGTCAATAAACTATTGAGGGATAGTAGTTTCAACTTCTGTGGGTCTCGTTCGTACCATTTTTTTACCGGTTTGAAGGAAAAAAAAGAAAAAAAGGCAGAGCTTTTCATGATTTAAGAGCTTCGGTTATGGTGGAAAATGAGAGAAGAAAAAGATGAAAATGAAAAGTTAAAAGAAATAATGAGGGGGAGAGAGAGTGGACGGTTGGAAATGATGTGAGTGGATGGGGTGAAATAGATAGGTGAGAAAAAAGTAAACTGTAAAATTAAATTTGATGTGAAAGGAAAAGTCAGAAAAATATGAAAATAAAATAAAGAAAGAAAGTATAAAAAAAATATTTCGCCTTTAATTGTTTTGTCTTTTCTTTCCCCTTAATAATTGTTCCTTCGTACATCCCTGAGTACTGGTCGGTCCTATAGTACAAAACAATTTTTTATTATCCACGAATAATAGAAATAAAAAAAATAAAGATAAAAGAAAAATAAGTTTGTTATTTATGGACAATCAACATAATTCAATGCCATGTCATTGAAATTTGGTTTACGGGGCAGGCATACTCAAGCGTTTTGCAGATGAAGAACTGACTTATCACACAGCATTGTAGCTCTGTTGTAAACTTTCAAGCACTGACCATTGACCTTAAAGATCATCCCATTGTCTATATTTTTATATCATTTGCTCCATGGGGATAGACGTGATGCACCTCAAATGGTCCTGACCATCGAGATTTAAGCTTTTCAGGAAAAAGATTATATCTGGAATTGTAAAGTAACACTTGTTGGCTAACATGAAAATGTTGTGGCATCGGCTTTTTGTCATGTCACTTTTTAGTATTTTCCTTATATATCCTAGCATTCTCATATACTTGTGCCCTAAACTCTTCCATCTCATTGAGTTCCGACAATCTTTTCTCTTCAGCTAATTGAGCATCGAAATTTAACCTCTTAATGGCCCAATCTTTACGTTCTAACTCAAAAAAGAGGTGACAGGCCTTCCCATACACCAACTTGAAGGGTGACATGCCCAGAGGAGTTTTAAAATTTGTTCTATATGCCTAAAGTGCTTTATCTAACTTTGGTGACCAATCCTTCCACCTTGGATTCACCATTTTCTCTAATATCTGCTTAATCTCGCAGTTGGATATTTCAGCTTGGCCATTTGTCTGTGGATGATATGCCATAGCAATCTTGTGACGGACTCCATATTACCTCAATGCCTTAACAATCAACTTGTTATCAAAGTGGGTTCCCTCATCGCTAATGATAGCTCGAGACACTCCAAATCGAGTGAAGAATTTTTGTGTATAAACTTAAGCACGGTTTTGGAATCATTATTTGATATCGTAATGGCCTCCACCCACTTGTATACGTAATCCACATCCAACAAAATGTACAGATCACCACAAGAAGATGAGAACATGAAATCAATGCCCCAAACGTCAAACAACTCAATTTCCAAAATGTTTTGCAATGACATTTCATGTCCCTTAGATATGTTCCCAGTGTGTTGGCATCGATCGCAATACTTGTAAAATGATGAGCATCTTTGAACAATGTTGGCCAATAAAATCTTGACTGCAAGACCTTGGAAGCGGTCCTTACACCTCCAAAATGGCCTCCACTTGGGTCCGTTTAACAATGGTATAAAATATCTCGTTGTTCTTCTTCAGGTGCATATTGTCTAATGAGTTGGTTAACACAATGATTGAATAAATATGGCTCATCCCAAAAGTAGTACTTTGCATCATGCTTGAACTTTTTTCTTGCTTTGGTTGTTTAATTCAAAAGGTAGTATACCACTAACAAGAAAATTAACCAAGTCAGCATACTACGGGAATGTCGTGGCATATAAGATTTTCTCATCAAGGAATTTCTCTTGAATATCTACAGTGTCATGGCATTCAAAATTATTCTATTGCCTAGATAAATGATCAAAAACTTGGTTCTCAATGCCTTTTCTATCTACAACCTCTAAGTCAAATTCTTGCAAAAGTAAGATCCACCTAATAAGTTTAGGTTTGGCATCATTTTTATTCACTAAGTATTTTATAGTTGAATTACCGGTGTGAACAATAACTTTTGTTCCTATTAGGTATGATCTAAATTGAAGTTGGAGGCTTTAATTGTGAAAATTGGTAAACTGTGAGGACTAAATTAAAAGATTTTAAAACTTGGAGCTTGTTTTAGAGTTCAATAAAATTCAGGGACCAAGCTCTGAATTTACCCAATAAAATTAGGTAAGGATGGTATTATATGTTGTATCGTGGTTTTCTGTTTCAAACAGAAAACCACGCCCAAATCCTCTCCCGAACGCCCAACTTCACACCCCGATCTAGACGCCGTCCGAATTCCGATCGTTGTTTTGAAACCATCGTTGTGTTCATATTCAAGCGAGGAACAAACCCTTCAAATTAATTGAAGTGAAACGCTGCCAAACGTCGGGAATTTACAGTCAAAGTCTCGACGTTATTTTTAGATCCATCGCCGAGAAAAACTTAAATTCATCGCCGATCGTTGTTCCGTTTACGACACCTCCTGCACCATCGTGTTCCTTGTGTCGTTGCGAGTCCGCCGGTGTCAACCTTGTTCGTCGTTGACGACGGCGCGTGAGGAGGTGGAGCAGTCTAAGATTCGGCCGAGTGGGAATACGAGCTCTTCGCCGTTCAAAAATTTGAACCGATCGTTGTAAGTATCTCGAAATCGCTCATAATAATTTTTAGAAATTTTTCCGGGAATTTTCCGACACCGTGGCACTGTTCACGCGCCGCACGCGCCGCCGCAGGGAGAGTGAGCTGCTGGAAAATCGGTTTGACCAGTTTTGAACCGGTTTGACCGGTCTGAACCGGTTGGATCGGTCTGAACCGGGCTGACCCGACCCGACTGACCCGACCCGACCCGACTGTTGACCCGACCCGACTGTTGACCCGACCCGACCGTTGACCGTTGACCGTTGGCTTCCTTTGACCAAAACTTAAAATGGCTTTGACTGAGCATTAAACGACCGTTAATCTTTTTCGAGTATACCTACCTGATAGTTTTCGACGTGCCGAATCCGTTTCCGCTGTCCGTTTCATCAAATTCGAATCCGAAGGCCTCCAAATCGACGGTCAAAGTGGTTGACTTTGACTTTGACCAAGAATCTGAATTTTCGAAAAGTCATACTTTATGTTTTTCGACGTCCTGATTCCGATTCCGCAATCCGTTTGGCCAAATTCAGACTCGAAATACCCCAAATTGATGGTCAAACTCGAAAAATGCTTAGATACTTTAAGACCCGGCCTATGCATTTCGACTAAGTCTAGTGATCACATTATGATTCTTTAAGACATTTTTCCGAAACCGTTATTCAAACAATGTAAAATCACATTATAAATGACATGAAATTATAATAAATCATACTATCAAAACCTAACTTGTAAATATAATACCAATAAGTAATAAATTAATTTAAAACATATCTTAAAAATCAAATCACGATAAACCGAATAGTAATAGTAAAAATGTCATCATATTAAAATCCCATACTTTAAAATAAGGTCCATGTCAACAAAATAAAGTCAACTTGCAAGGTAAAAACATTACAATCAGATATACTTCAAGAGATATGTTGATCCTCCAAGTGCTCAATCCAGGGTATCTAACCAACAATATCTGAAAGGGGAAAAACATTTTCGAAAAGTGAGCTAGGCTCAGTGTGTCCCAATATTACCATAAAATCACTATAGGTACACTAAACATATCATAGTCCAAAAAGTCTCATAAAATTATACTGCAGTAAATCTCTTTAAAAAGCGTTACCCTAAGGGAACATCTTAGGGCCTGAGAGCCTACCCAAGATAGATTTCGGGGCCGTGGGGCCTACCTAAGAACACATCTTAGGGCCGCAGGGCCTACCCGAGAATGATCTCAGGGCCGCAGAGCCTACCTAAGAGTCACATTAGGTCCGTAAAATTTTCCAGCTTGATCAGAGCTGTACTTTATAAATTCATATTCCAAAAATTCAATTGCACCGTGTTATAAATTCCATAAATCCATAAACATGGTAATCATATACCATTTCAAAACAAATATCAGATAACAGTCATAATCTATAAATAATCACATTAAATCGGTGCATCAACAATACGGTAACCAAAGAATTCAGTGTACCACATATTAAAACAAATAAATCAATTCAATAATAACTAGGGAACACACCTCGATAATAGGTTCAAATCGTAGATCTACTGATTGCTGGTTTCACCACGCTCTGCTACAGTTTTCGAACCTAATTTATAGTAACACTATATTACTTATGGGTAACATAAATAAATCTCTAAAATCATAAAATTTACGGGTCTTACGGGTGAATACTGGCATACGTGGTTTAACTAATCTAGAAGAGCTGGGTCGAGCTGTTGAACGATCCGGTGAGTCTCGTGCACCTTCAAATAACAATAATTTATCAGCCCCAAATCTTACTTAATTGTTCAAAGCTAAAATTCTTAAGTATCTAAGCATTTTTCGAGTTTGACCATCAATTTGGGGTATTTCGAGTCTGAATTTGGCCAAACGGATTGCGGAATCGGAATCAGGACGTCGAAAAACATAAAGTATGACTTTCCGAAAATTCAGATTCTTGGTCAAAGTCAAAGTCAACCACTTTGACCGTCGATTTGGAGGCCTTCGGATTCGAATTTGATGAAACGGACAGTGGAAACGGATTCGGCACGTCGAAAACTATCAGGATAGGTATACTCGAAAAAGATTAACGGTCGTTTAATGCTCAGTCAAAGCCATTTTAAGTTTTGGTCAAAGGAAGCCAACGGTCAACGGTCAACGGTCGGGTCGGGTCAACAGTCGGGTCGGGTCGGGTCAGTCGGGTCGGGTCAACCCGGTTCAGACCGGTCAAACCGGTTCAAAACTGGTCAAACCGGTTTTCCAGCAGCTCACTCTCCCTGCGGCGGCGCGTGCGGCGCGTGAACAGTGCCACGGTGTCGGAAAATTCCCGGAAAAATTTCTAAAAATTATTTTGAGCGATTTCGAGATACTTACAACGATCGGTTCAAATTTTTGAACGGCGGAGAGCTCGTATTCCCACTCGGCCGAATCTTAGACTGCTCCACCTCCTCACACGCCGTCGTCAACGACGAACAAGGTTGACACCGGCGGACTCGCAACGACACAAGGAACACGATGGTGCAGGAGGTGTCGTAAACGGAACAACGATCGGCGATGAATTTAAGTTTTTCTCGGTGATGGATCTAAAAATAACGTCGAGACTTTGACTGTAAATTCCCGACGTTTGGCAGCGTTTCACTTCAATTAATTTGAAGGGTTTGTTCCTCGCTTGAAGATGAACACAACGATGGTTTCAAAACAACGATCGGAATTCGGACGGCGTCTAGATCGGGGTTTGAAGTTGGGCGTTCGGGAGAGGATTTGGGCGTGGTTTTCTGTTTGAAACAGAAAACCAAACAGAAAACCACGATACAACATATAATACCATCCTTACCTAATTTTATTGGGTAAATTCAGAGCTTGGTCCCTGAATTTTCTTGAACTCTAAAACAAGCTCCAAGTTTTAAAATCTTTTAATTTAGTCCTCACAGTTTACCAATTTTCACAATTAAAGCCTCCAACTTCAATTTAATAATATTCTAATTTTTTCGGGTTGTTACAATTCTCCCCCTCTATAAGAAATTTCGTCCTCGAAATTTACCTTATGAGAATAGTTGAGGAAACTGAGCCTCCATTGACTCCAATATCTCCCAAGTAGCTTCTGAGGGGCCTCGATTACTCCATTGAACTTTGACCATTGGAATACGCCTATTCCGAAGAACTCGCTCATCTCTTTCTAAGATATGGATGGGTTCCTCCTCATATGACAAATCAGGTCTCAGCTCTACATTCTCAACCTGAATGATGTGATTTGGATCTGGACGGTATCGCCTCAACATTGATACATGAAAGACATCATGAATACGACTGAGCTCAGAGGGCAACTCAAGCTGGTATGCAACAGGTCCTACCTTCTTCAAGATACGAAATGGTCCAATAAATCTTGGACTCAATTTACCCTTACGTCCGAATCTCAATACTTTCTTCCACGGTGAAACTTTTAAGAAGACCTGATCACCAACCTCAAATTGTATATCTTTTCTTCTCTGATCTGCATAAGACTTCTGCCTATCAAATGCCTCTTTCAGACGGTCACGAATCAATCTGACTGTGTCCTCCGTCTCTCGCACTAACTCAGGTCCCAACGTCTTCCTCTCACGCAACTCAGTCCAACATATTGGAGTGCGACATTTACGCCTATAGAGTGCTTCATAAGGTGCCATACGAATGCTGGTCTGATAACTGTTGTTGTAAGCAAATTCAGCCAAAGGCAAAAAGTTCTCCCAGCTACCATGAAAATCAATTACGCAACCCCGCAGCGTATCCTCCAGAATCTGAATCACTCTCTCAGATTGACCATCAGTTTGTGGATGAAAGGATGTGCTATAATCCAATCTTGTTCCCAAAGCCGTATGTAGCGCCTTCCAAAATCTCGAAGTAAATCTCGGATCTCGATCAGAAATAATAGACAATGGAACACCATGCAATCGGATAATATCTAAAATATACAATCTCGCCAGCTTGTCCAAAGTATAATTTACCCGCACAGGAATGAAGTGAGCTGACTTTGTAAGTCTGTCAACAATTACCCAAACTGAATCTTTTTTCGAAGGAGTCATAGGTAAACCGGTAACAAAATCCATAGTAATACGCTCCCATTTCCATTCAGGAATCTTGATAGGCTGTAACAAACCTGATGGATGTTGATGTTCTGCCTTAACTTGCTGACAAGTCAAACACCTAGCCACAAAATTAGATATGTCTTTCTTCATCCCAATCCAATGATACCTCTCTCTCAAATTTCGGTACATCTTATCTCCTCCGGGGTGCATAGCATATGGACTACTATGAGCCTCAGTAAGGATAGTCTGCCTCAACTCAGCATCATCAGGCACACAATATCTACCTTTAAAACATAAAACTTCATCCTGATCAATTGCGTAATCTGAGTTTGTCCCCTGCTCTACTTGCTCAAAGATGGAAAGCAAGGAGCTATCAAGGGGCTGTTTAGCCTTGATCTCATCAACCAAGGTCGGCTTAACTTGCAATTCTGCTAATAAAGTGCCATCATCATATAAATTCATCATGGCCATTAAAGATCTCAACTCCGATATCGTCTTTCGACTCAAAGCATCCGCTACAATGTTAGCTTTACCAGGGTGATAATCAATCACACAATCATAATCCTTCAGAAGCTCTAGCCAGCGCCGTTGTCTCAAATTAAGCTCCTTCTGGGTCAGGAGATACTTTAAACTCTTATGATCCGTGAAAATATAACACTTTTCTCCATAAAGATAGTGTCTCCAAATCTTCAAGGCAAAAATCACTGCTGCTAACTCCAAATCGTGAGTAGGATAATTACACTCATGCGGTCGCAGCTGACGGGATGCATAAGCCACCACCTTACTTTCCTGCATTAAAACACAACCAAGTCCTGAATGTGAAGCATCACTATACACTGTAAAATCCTTCCCGGACTGTGGTTGAATCAACACCGGTGCTTGAGTCAAAACCACCTTTAATTTCTCAAAGCTCTCCTATTGTGCCTCGCCCCAATCAAATGGCACATTCTTCCTTAACAACTTTGTCAAAGGAGAAGCAATGATCGAGAAGCCCTCAACAAAACGTCGATAATAACCAGCCAAGCCCAAGAAACTGCGGATCTCAGAGATGTTCTTGGGTCGTTTCCAATTTATAATAGCCTCTATCTTGCTGGGATCGACCTGAACACCTCGCGCAGAAATAATATGCCCCAAAAACGACACTTCCTGAAGCCAAAACTCACACTTGCTTAGTTTGGCATATAGACGATGCTCTCTCAAAGTCCGTAGAACGATTTTCAAATGCTCGTCATGCTCTGCCTCAGTACGAGAATAGATCAGAATATCGTCAATGAAGACCACCACAAATTGATCCAAATATGGTCGGAACACCCGATTCATCAAATCCATGAAAGCTGCAGGAGCGTTCGTCAAACCAAAAGGCATCACTAAAAATTCATAATGACCATATCTAGTGCGAATGGCCGTTTTTGCAACATCAGATCCTTTAACTTTCAATTGATAATACCCCGAACGAAGATCAATCTTAGAGAATACAATAGCTCCTTGCAGTTGATCAAATAAGTCATCAATCCTAGGTAGTGGGTATTTATTCTTGACCGTCATCTTGTTCAACTTCCGATAATCAATGCATAGCCTTAAAGACCCATCCTTCTTTTTCACGAACAAAACTGGAGCTCCCCATGGTGAAGTACTATGTCGGATAAATCCTCGATCGAATAATTCTTGCAATTGGACCTTCAACTCCTTAAGTTCCTTTGGAGCCATGCGATAAGGTGCCATAGAAATAGGTGAAGATCCCGGATAAGTCTCAATCTCGAACTCTACCTCTCTATCAGGAGGTAACCCAGGCAACTCCTTAGGAAAAACATCAGGAAACTCGCTAACTGTACGAATCTCCTCGATTGTGGACAATGCACCTTTAGTGTTCAAAATACAGGCAATGAACGTCTCATATCCATTTCGGATCATACGATCAATTTCCATCGCTGAAACTATATTGGAGAGATAGCCACGCCGTTCACCAATTAACACAACAGTCCGACCATCTGAAGTCTTCAGGGTAGCTCGCTTGTACTCGCAATCCAAATTTACCTTGTGTTTATTCAACCAATCCATCCCAAGAATTAGATCAAACTCCTCTAGAGGAAGCTCCATAAGATCAGCGAGACAAATTTCTCCCTGCACCTCCAAAGGACAACGCCGAAATACCTTATTCACTAATACCGCTTGTCCTACTGGACTTGTAACTGTAACAGTATTTTTAGTGTTCTCGATCGGAATCTGAAGGTTTCGAGATACTGAGCTCGATACATAGGAGTGGGTGGAGCCATTGTCCAATAGTGCAAAGTATGGAATGGAATAAATAGTAAATGTACCTGCAATAACCTCAGGCTCATCTCTGTCATCACGATGTCTAGTGGCATAAACCAAGGCTGGTTGTCTAGCCTCAGAAACTGTTGGCCCTCTATTTTGCTGAGGTCGGGCTCTACTGTCTGTCCTGGACGCTGAACCACGAGCCTTTACTTGGCTACGATCTCTATTTGGAGTCTGTACTGTTGTCTGAGAACGCACAGGAGTCTGGGTAGCGGTCCGCTCAGACGAAGCTAGCTGAGGACAATCCTTCCGAAAATGTCCACTAGATCCACAATGAAAACATGCTCCGGTCTTCCTATAACACTCTCCTCTGTGTCGTTTCCCACAAAAGTCACACTGAGGCACTATAATCGGAACCGAAGAACCACCTCTACTAACAGCTGAAGGTGATGATGTTGTAGGCCTGAAGCGTGTATTGCTCCTCTGAGGGCTGAAGTACGAGTCCTCTTACCAGACTGTGCGGACGATTCAGTAGGGCCAAAAGATTTCCTAGATCGCTCCTGATCAACACGCTCTCTACCAGAAGCTAACGCCTCCATCTCCTCAGCATCCTTGGCTCTGCTTACCAGCACATCAAAAATCTCATCTTGAAGGGCTACCACCTGCCTACGTAGCTCGTATCTGAGTCCGAGGGCAAATTTACGGCATCGATCTCTCTCGGTAGGCACCAGACTGATTCCATACTTTAACAATTTCAAGAACTCTATCTCATACTCTGAAACAGTCATGTCACCCTGAACCAAGTCCTGAAACTGCTGTCGTCTCTGGACTAAGTAGCGCTCACCCAAGAATCGGCTCCGAAAACGCTCCTTGAAGAAATCCCATGTCAAACGATCGGTAGGAACACTACCGGTCACTGACTCCCACCATGTGTGGGCATTGCCATCTAACATCGCTACTGCCCCCAAATATCTCTTAGTTGAGTCCAAACCCAACTGATCCATGCGTCTTTCTGTATCCTGTAGCCAATTTTCTGCTTCAGTAGGAATTCCTCCAAGCTGTCCTCCAAAAGTCCTGACCCCATTAGCAATTAGAGTTTGCGAAATAGGAACCTCAGATACAACACCAGCAGCTCTGACTGCTCCCTGTATCAACTGCAGAAACTGTCTACCAAAAGTCTCATCCAAAGCAACTCCGGTAGATTCTGGCTCAATATCGGTCGCTCCTATGATCGGGTGTAGTCATGCCAATACCATCGGGTAGGAGGCAGATTCGTTGGGGTCGAAGGAGCAGGATCACCTATCGGAGGTGGGGGATCTACTCGTATCTCATCGATCGGATCTGCAAATCTAGCCACTCGACCTCGTCCACGGCTAGTTCGACGACCACGTCTAGCACTCATTTTTGGTGGATCTCAAGTTTGCTACAGAAGATAAAACTTAGGGTTAGATAAGCACTTGGAGTCTCGAACACAGTTAAAATTTAATAACTTTGTGACATGACCTTAGTAACTCGTTTTGTAAATATTTCAAAATTGTATTTTCAATTTGGACTCATACACAGTCCGAGGTTTAAAAACCAAAAGCTCTGATACCAATAAATGTAACCCCCCTAGACCCGGCCTATGCATTTCGACTAAGTCTAGTGATCACATTATGATTCTTTAAGACATTTTGCCGAAACCGTTATTCAAACAATGTAAAATCACATTATAAATGACATGAAATTATAATAAATCATACTATCAAAACCTAACTTGTAAATATAATACCAATAAGTAATAAATTAATTTAAAACATATCTTAAAAATCAAATCACGATAAACCGAATAGTAATAGTAAAAATGTCATCATATTAAAATCCCATACTTTAAAATAAGGTCCATGTCAACAAAATAAAGTCAACTTGCAAGGTAAAAACATTACAATCAGATATACTTCAAGAGATATGTTGATCCTCCAAGTGCTCAATCCAGGGTATCTAACCAACAATATCTGAAAGGGGAAAAACATTTTCGAAAAGTGAGCTAGGCTCAGTGTGTCCCAATATTACCATAAAATCACTATAGGTACACTAAACATATCATAGTCCAAAAAGTCTCATAAAATTATACTGCAGTAAATCTCTTTAAAAAGCGTTACCCTAAGGGAACATCTTAGGGCCTGAGAGCCTACCCAAGATAGATTTCGGGGCCGTGGGGCCTACCTAAGAACACATCTTAGGGCCGCAGGGCCTACCCGAGAATGATCTCAGGGCCGCAGAGCCTACCTAAGAGTCACATTAGGTCCGTAAAATTTTCCAGCTTGATCAGAGCTGTACTTTATAAATTCATATTCCAAAAATTCAATTGCACCGTGTTATAAATTCCATAAATCCATAAACATGGTAATCATATACCATTTCAAAACAAATATCAGATAACAGTCATAATCTATAAATAATCACATTAAATCGGTGCATCAACAATACGGTAACCAAAGAATTCAGTGTACCACATATTAAAACAAATAAAACAATTCAGTAATAACTAGGGAACACACCTCGATAATAGGTTCAAATCGTAGATCTACTGATTGCTGGTTTCACCATGCTCTGCTACAGTTTTCGAACCTAATTTATAGAAACACTATATTACTTATGGGTAACATAAATAAATCTCTAAAATCATAAAATTTACGGGTCTTACGGGTGAATACTGGCATACGTGGTTTAACTGATCTAGAAGAGCTGGGTCGAGCTGTTGAACGATCCGGTGAGTCTCGTGCACCTTCAAATAACAATAATTTATCAGCCCTAAATCTTACTTAATTGTTCAAAGCTAAAATTCTTAAGTATCTAAGCATTTTTCGAGTTTGACCATCAATTTGGGGTATTTCGAGTCTGAATTTGACCAAACGGATTGCGGAATCGGAATCAGGACGTCGAAAAACATAAAGTATGACTTTCCGAAAATTCAGATTCTTGGTCAAAGTCAAAGTCAACCACTTTGACCGTCGATTTGGAGGCCTTCGGATTCGAATTTGATGAAACGGACAGCGGAAACGGATTCGGCACGTCGAAAACTATCAGGATAGGTATACTCGAAAAAGATTAACGGTCGTTTAATGCTCAGTCAAAGCCATTTTAAGTTTTGGTCAAAGGAAGCCAACGGTCAACGGTCAACGGTCGGGTCGGGTCAACAGTCGGGTCTGGTCAACAGTCGGGTCGGGTCGGGTCAGTCGGGTCGGGTCAACCCGGTTCAGACCGGTCAAACCGGTTCAGACCGGTCAAACCGGTTCAAAACTGGTCAAACCGGTTTTCCAGCAGCTCACTCTCCCTGCGGCGGCGCGTGCGGCGCGTGAACAGTGCCACGGTGTCGGAAAATTCCCGGAAAAATTTCTAAAAATTATTTTGAGCGATTTCGAGATACTTACAACGATCGGTTCAAATTTTTGAACGGCGGAGAGCTCGTATTCCCACTCGGCCGAATCTTAGACTGCTCCACCTCCTCACGCGCCGTCGTCAACGACGAACAAGGTTGACACCGGCGGACTCGCAACGACACAAGGAACACGATGGTGCAGGAGGTGTCGTAAACGGAACAACGATCGGCGATGAATTTAAGTTTTTCTCGACGATGGATCTAAAAATAACGTCGAGACTTTGACTGTAAATTCCCGACGTTTGGCAGCGTTTCACTTCAATTAATTTGAAGGGTTTGTTCCTCGCTTGAAGATGAACACAACGATGGTTTCAAAACAACGATCGGAATTCGGACAGCGTCTAGATCGGGGTTTGAAGTTGGGCGATCGGGAGAGGATTTGGGCGTGGTTTTCTGTTTGAAACAGAAAACCACGATACAACATATAATACCATCCTTACCTAATTTTATTGGGTAAATTCAGAGCTTGGTCCCTGAATTTTCTTGAACTCTAAAACAAGCTCCAAGTTTTAAAATCTTTTAATTTAGTCCTCACAGTTTACCAATTTTCACAATTAAAGCCTCCAACTTCAATTTAATAATATTCTAATTTTTCCGGGTTGTTACAATGGGCACTGAGATTAAATGTTGCTTCAGCTTAGTGAACACGCCTAGGCATAACTCGTCAAACATAAAGGGTTGTTTTGTTGAAGCAAAGTGCATAAAGGCTTAGAGATTTTGGAGAAGTACTTGATGAATCTTTTATAAAAGCCAACGTGTCCAATAAAACTCCTTATGTCCTTGACAGATGTAGGCGGTGGTAATTTTTTAATCACTTCAATTTTAGCTTTATCCACCTCAATGCCCTTGTAAGATATCTTGTGCCCTAATACAATACCTTCAGTCACCATGAAGTGACATTTCTCCCAGTTCAAAACTAGATCAACCTCCTCGCATTTTGTGAGAACTTTTGCCAAATTACTGAGGCATCCTCGAAGTCACCTCCAGAAACGGAGAAATCATCCATGAATATCTCAAGGAAGTCCTCAACCATATCAGAAAAGATTGCTTGCATGCAACACTGAAAATTTGTCGGAGCATTACAGAGTCCAAAAGACATCATTCTAACTGCAAAAGTGTCATAGGGACAAGTGAATGTTGTCTTCTCCTAGTCCTCTGGTGTGACAGAAATTTGATTGTACCTAGAATACCCATCAAAGAAACAGTAGAACGCTTTGCCTGCCAATCAATCCAACATTTGTTCGATGAATGGTAGAGGAAAATGATTATTCTTTGTAGCTTTGTTGAGCTTATGATAATCTATACATATCCCTCATCCAGTGACAGTGCGTGTGGGTAATAACTCATTATCTTCATTGATTACCATAGTCGTGCCATCTTTCTTGGGCACACAATGGATAGGGCTCATCCATGGGCTATTAGATATGGGGTAAATCACTCATGCGTTAAGCCATTTAAGTATTTCTTTCATCACCACTTTCTTTATAACGAGGTTGAGTCATTGTGGTTCTATCAAGTTGCCATAACATTCTTACAAGATCTTGTGCATAAAAATCATAGGACTAATCCCCTTTAAATCAACTATAGTCCAACCAAGCGTTTTCTTATGCTCTGACAAAACACTTAACAAACTTTGCTCTTGGTTAATAGTAAGGTTAGGGGAAATAATCACTGGTAAAGTATTATCACTACCAAAATAAACATATTTAAGATGCCCTGGCAAAAGCTTAAGCTCTAGGGCAGGTGCATGCAATACTGATGGCTTATTAGGAATAAATTAATCAAAATCCAGGGGTTCAAAGTTCATACCTAATCTAGCTAGTAGTAAGTTAGATTGTTTCATCCCAGCTGGCAATTTGTTATGCTCCTCTAAGCTTTCATTAACAATTGAATAATCCTTGTCTGCTAGCTGAATGAAATTGTTCTGGAAAAAACTGTTCAGTTTCTTCTTCAATCAATGATTTCGATTCAAAAATGCCTTGGCATTCTTCAGGGTCATCAGTAGTATGAAAAATATTGACATTCACGCATTGGTCGGCAACTCTTATGGTAAGTTGTCCTTTTTCACAATCAATCAAAATACGACCAGTGGCTAGAAAAAGCCTCCCCAAAATGATTGGCGCCTTGGTATCAACTTCACAATCAAGGATAAGTAAGTCGATTGGAAACACAAATTTATCCACCCTTACATCCTCGACTCTCCCTTCAGGTCTAACATAGAATCGATCGACAAGTTTTAAAATCATCGAGGTAGGTCTCATATCTCCTATACCAAGCTTTAAGAATATATATTTTGGCATTAAGTTAACATTTGAACTAAGATCATATAATGTCTTTCCAGCGAAATTAGCTCCTATATAACATGGAATAATGAAGTTGCCTAGATACTTTTGCTTTGGTGGTAACTTACTCAATGTATATCAATATTCTTTTTTCGTGGCAATTGTCACATACTTCTCAACTCTCATTTTCTTGGTGTAAATTTCTTTAAGAAATTTGGCATAAGTTGACATTTGTTCAATAGCTTCCAAGAAAGGTACATTAATGTGAAGCTGATCAAGAATGTCCATGAACCTTTGGAACTAAACTTCATCATTATGCTTTTTCAGTCTTTGTGGGAAGGGTGGTGGGGGTCTAACTTCCTTAGCCGAGGGAGTCAGAATTGCTTTTGCTTTGGAATTGGAATTTAGTTCTTCAGCGGTCTCACTAGTAGAAACCTTTTATTTGTCCTTCTCGGTAATAATATCATCGTGTAATTTAGATTCATCTTGTTCAACAGTGGTGGTAGAATCATCATGTTGTGTTCCCCAACCTTGACTTGTTGGTTAATCTTTGTTCCACTCCTAAGATTCAATACATTGTATTGTTCTTTTCCAAGAGATTTAGTAACTTCGATGTCACTTGACAATCTTCCTTGCTGACACTCTTGCAATACCGCATTAATCTGACCAACTTAACCTTTCAAGGCTCGTAAAGATGAGCTATGGCTTTGAAGTAAGGCGTCTTGACTATGGAGCAAAGCTCTTTAGTTCTTAATAGAAGTATAATGGTATTGCAAAATTGTCTTCATGGTAGATATCAAATATTGAATCGTGGCTTCTAAAGAACTAATGTTTGTTAAAGATGAGGCTCCTTTGTTAGTATTATGCCATGGCATAGTGTTTTGGTAGCTTTGAGATTCAGTATAATTTTGTTGACGAGTAGGTTGTCTCGTATTATGGGCTCCTTGATTACCCCATGAAAAATTAGGGTGCTGACGCCATCCTGCATTTTAAGTGTCAGAATAGGGATTGTCATTATTGTCTCAATAAATATTACCTACAAAGTTGATGCATTCTTGATTGGTCAGGCATTCCCTCTCGTGATGATTGCTTTGGTATAACAGACATACCGAGCTGGCTGCTTTCACTTCCTTTACCTCATTAGAGCGTTGTAATAGCTCAGAGTTGACATATTAGTAATAGCTCATAGTTGAGCGGACACCGAATCTTTGGTTGCTTTCACTTCATTTACCCCAGATGCTTTCTCTCAGTTGAAAGCCTTGAGGAAGAAAATTGATAGTCATTGTTGGCAATTCTATCCAAGATAGTGAACGCCTCAGTATGTGATTTATCAAGCAATGTACCATTTACAGAGGCATCAAGCATCATCTTTGTGGGTGCATTGACTCCATTGTAGAACATAACTACTTGAGTCTAATCTTGAAAACCATAATTAGAATATTTTTGAAGTAAACTCTTGTAACGATCCCAACATTCATAAATAGATTTATCGTCGCCCTGGCGAAAGGTTGCTATATCATTCCTTAGCTGAGTGTTCATGTTCAGCGGGTTATAACGTAATAGAAAACTTTTGCAAAGATCGACCCATAACTCCATCGAACTAGATGTAACACCACTCAACCAAGCCCTCGCTCGATCACGCAAAGTGTATGAAAATAATTTTAATTTCAGCACATCCTCAAGCAGTTCTTGTTGGCGGAAAGAATAAAAAACCTCCAAAAAGTTACGAATATGTTGCATGGCATCTTCAGTCTGCATACCCCAAACTGCCCTATGGAATTCAACATATTAAACATGACTGGTTTGAGCTCTAAATAGGCTGCTTGAATTTCGAGTGTCGCAATTCTAGGATTCAAATCATCCAGCATAGAATTCAAATGATCGCGAATAACACGAGGCCTATCAGCAGCCCAACATTTTGGAATGCCTCAGTAGAATGTCTTCTAGGCATAAACCAAATAAGCCTAAAAAAATCTTTCAATCTCAGGCTCAATTGGTTCAATGGCTCGTCAGAATGTGTTTTAGGCATAAACCAAATAAGTCTGAAAAAGAATAAAATAAAATATCAAGTAAACTATACAAAAATAAAAAAGCAAAAATAAAATACTCTGGCAAAACTAATTAACTTCACGTTGCCAATCCCCGATAACGGCACCAAAAACTTGTATGTGTTTTGTGAGTACTAAATATGGAAGTGAAATATGTACAATTATACACAATCGAACAAGTAATACAATAATGAGTGAGTATTGTCTCCACAGGGATTGACAGAAATTATGAGTTTAACCAAATCAAGTACTACTTTATCTAAGTATAGTTAGTAATGGTTTGTACTAATAAGAATGTCAAGGCAATATGTATTGGTAGGGATGGAATGATGGTGTGATGTGGTAGCAAATGGAGATGGCATGGAAAACTAAAGTGTGTGTAGTGAAATCAAATGAAAAATGTAAAGGCAAGGCAAATTGTAAATATTTGAATTGAATAAGATGACTTGATAATCCTGGCACAAAAAGCTACTATGGGAATCAACGATATGAATCACTTACGAAACTTGAGTCGAACTTCTCAAGATGGTTTCATTTCTATGTTTTACTTACCTGACAGAATTTACTAAAGGTGCCCTATGTTATCTCTAGTCAAGGGACTCGATAGGTTGAGAATGTCATGGCAATACATCTTAGCATTAGCAGGTGCAGGAATTCTATCAGTCTAATAGAATATGTCAAGGCAATACCATTCAGTATTCTCACTAACATCTATCCTCTTGACCGAGCACTACTCCTTTTAGTTGATTGAAATCTTAGCCTTATAATTAAAGGTGGATTAGGCTTAGTTACTATCTAAAACTCATTGCCTATATAGATCTTCCATAGTTTCCCTCGAACACTAAAGATGAGCTACTTAGTTTCTCTCAAACACTAAGTATTTTTCCTAAGGAATGGCTACTCTCATAGCTCCTACAACCTTAAGACATTAAGCACCATAAACAAAACAAATAAAAACATAGAAAAAAAACAATCATCCATTAAAAAAAGAACTTAAACATCCATAATGAACTTCCATCAAATAAAGCTAGTTCATGGTGGGGTTTGAATAATCCATGAAATAATTCATAAAATTCATTTGTCCCTTGCAACCTAAATCAAATGAGAAATAACATCAAATGGGAAGGAGGAAAAAGCCTTCGACGTGTACTTTCGGAGCTCTCATCGGCCACCACAAATATCCTTAGCTCGCCAGCTCCTCTCAGACACCTAGCTCACCACTCCTCAGAGCTTGTTAATGGAGGAACACCACTAAAAAATAGAGGGAAGAGAATGGTGGAGAAAATGAAGATTTTTATGCTGGAGTAACCTTATTCTCTCACTCCTATGTAGTGTCTTTAAATAATAAAAAATATCTAAGGGTATTCTTGGATTTTTGCATTCAAAATACCCATCATACCCCTAGAGCCACTCCTTATGCGTGAGGTCTATCTCCACATGTGGCAGTGGTCCCCAGTAAGAAGTTGCAACCATCAGACACGTGTCTTGCCAGCTATTCTTTTATAAAAATATATTGTCATTTTCTGCGCCAGAAATACCAAGCCATTTTAATCTGCTTCAGCAACATGTGATGTCATGGTATTCCTTCCCAGCTCGACCTTTTGCTTGTTATTTCATGCGCATCACTAATAACCACACCTTCCTCCTCATACAACACCTTAACAAAATAAAATAACATAACCACTACAAATGTAATTATATGCAGCTATATGCATCTAAAATGGCCTAAATGAAACCTTATACAAATAATAGCTTAAGTGAAAAATGCTTTAAAAGTAGCATTTTTACGCAGTTATCAGGGAGCCAGATCTACCTCCACGGTTTAAACTCTGGGATGCTCTCATAGATGACCTTAATGTCAGTCTCCATGAACTCAGGGGGACTCTAGTCTACTTCACTGATGACTGAGATGGCCTAGCAGTCTCTGGAGCCCTCTAACTCTGACCTATTGAGTCGCTCGCCACTTGAGCTTTCATACAAGTGAATGCCCTCCCTGAATCTCCTACAAGGATAAGCCTCTATCGAAACGAGCTCTGGTACATACTTTCTCAACCTGAGGAACTCTTTCTTATACTCTAGTACAATCCTATCACCCTACATCAGATACAGAAATTGATCCCTCAAATCATTGGTATAGGACTCTCTAATGTACTTCTCCCTGAACTCTATCAAGAGTAAATCCCAGGTGGGTCTCTCTGGCTCTATAGCCAACTCAAAGGTCTCCCACCAGTTGATCATATCACCCTACAGAAAGATTGTTCCGCACTCAAGCTTTCCCTCAGGGGTGAGGTACAACTGACGAGGAGTACGAAGAGTTTCCCTAAGCCACTGATCTATAGAGAAGGGTTCGTTGTCACTAGATCCATAAAATTCAGTAGTTCTATACCTACAGAGCCTCTCGATAGGGGACTCTTGAAGTTCCACAATAGGCTGAACTAGGGGTACAGGTGAGGGAGGTGGCATAACATACGGATTCAAATGACACATACTATTTGCCTAATTTTTTAGGTTATATAGTAGAAAAAGGTCACCTCATTGACTACTGCGTCCGTAGGTATTTTGTACTCAGAGTCTGGGGCAAAATCATCACCAAAATCTCCAATCAAGTATGCATGACTCTCCTTATGGCCCTCGTGACTAGGAAAAGTGCTATAGACCATGATCGAATCATGAAATTAGAAAAGAAATAGAGGTCACTATATCCATTCCAGAAATATAAGTACCTTGATACTCTAAGGGCATGTACTTACACAGACACTTACTGACTCTAAGCCGCGGGTCCTAGGAACGACTAAACCTGAACGCTCTGATACCACTAAATTTAACACCGTAATCCAGTCTGACCTAAAGATCCATAGATTACAATATCACATGGAACCACCAAAATGGTCAACCCAAAAATTTATTTCCAAAACATTTATAATATCAAAACATTCATCATAGCATAATAGAAATCATGATAAAAGTTTACAAAAATATGGGAGTCTCTCAAATAATATAAATACATCTACTGAGTTTAAAAACAAAACAACGTTAAAACTCGATCATACAAAAGATCCATATAAAATATATTCCCTCTAAATATACTCAAGATATACTCTGCAAATTATCTGGCCTGGAATGTATTGATGTGATAGGCTCCTCAACGATCCCCTACTGACCTACGTATACAAACATATTCTATACTCTGAGCTCACAAGCTTAATGCCACAAAAATAACTATACAATACAACATGCACTCATTTCATGAACATGTCAGTGTGTAAAGTCATAAACATGCAAAGTAAATATATAAATACGATATAGGCCCATTGTTGTGGTCGGAGGAATTTTATGTGCTACTCAGACAACATACTAGCCTACCTAGAACGTGATAGCTTTGGGTTAAAACCCAGAATTTAACTACATCAAAACTTAAAGCCCTTAATCTATATTGGATAATTGAGAGGTCGGGTGAGGTCTGAAATTGTACGTGCATCAGAAACTCACATCCCAAACCTATTCAAGCATAGGGTACGATCTAAATTCTTACATTCATTAAATTTTATACCGGTACGATCCGTAATTTTACGTGCATTGGATGCGTACCACACATACATTATATGGATAATTCATATACATAAGATGATCGTCGTAATGCTAGAGTAATTCGGGTGTCCTAACAATTTCCTGAGCATCATACAAAAGTAAATCTTACGTCATCCTAACTTACTTGATTTCTAGGTGAAAAATTAGATATCTTAATTGTTTTCAATTTTACTAAATACTTGAAGCTTATACGAATTCAAAACACCCAAGCCCAAACCCCCAAACCAAATGAATCAAATTGCCTAAAAATTGATGATGGTATCGATATTATGCCTGCAGTATCGATACCATCGACCCTTGGGTATCTATGCTCACCTGAGTATCGATACCAAAAATAGCTTCGATATTTTAAAAAATACCTTGGTATTGATACTAATATAGGGTGTATCGATACTCTACCCTTACTATCGGTACTCCCATGAGTATCGGTACAAAAATGGTATATTGAAGTCTTAAACTTACTACTGGTATCAATACTACCCCTTGGGTATCGAAATCGGGCCTTGATTATCGATACTCCTTAAGGGAGTATTGATATTTCCCTTATAATTTTTCCTTGTTTTTACCCATACGAAGAATAATATCAATATTGTTCTTATAGTATTTAGGGGTGTTCAAATAACCGAATTAATTCGGTTAACCGACCGAACCAAATTAGTTCGGTTAATTCGGTTCGGTTACCGAATTAGTTCGGTCGGTTAACGGTTAAGAAAATTTTTAGAATTCGGTTAACGGTTAATTCGGTTCGAATTCGGTTAATTAACCGAATTAACCGAAATTAAATTTTAAATATTAAATATATTATATATAACATATGGGCTCAACCCAAATCATTAAAAACCCAATTAATAATTTAAGATCCAATAACTTTTAAACTTAAATCAATATTAATTAATTAAAAAATTATATAAATTTTTTATTTTATAATTATATATTATTTAAATTAATTGTAAACTGTTTTTTAATTAAAAATATTATATATATTATATATAACATATGGGCTAAGCCCAAACCATTTAAAACCCAATTAATAATTTAAGATCCAATAACTTTTAAACTTAAATCAATATTAATTAATTAAAAAATTTATCTAGAATTTTTATTTTATAATTATTTATTATTTAAATTAATTATAAACTTTTTTTGAATTAAAAAATATTTAATTTTATATAAATTAGAAAATTTTAAAAAAAATTCAGTTAATTCGAAATTAACTGAATTAACCGAAATTTATTCGGTTCGGTTAATATGTTCGAAAAAAAATTCGGTTCGGTTAACGGTTAAAGAAAAAAAAAGTTTGGTTAATTTGGTTATGGTTAATTCGATTCGGTCGACCACCGTTTTAACCGAATGAACACCCCTAATAGTATTGATACCGATAGCCTGGAGTTCCATGCTTTAGGCACTAAAATGCATCTAAATCTCACCTTACACTCCCCAAAGACTAGCAAAGCTTATTAAAGTCTTCTTTGAGGTCTTAGAAGTCAAAATGTGTCATCTTTCATGCTTACAGACATCAAATAAGAAATTTATTATGGATTACTCTAGCATGCTTTCTTGACCAAAACAAATCATATATGCACATGCAATAACCTACATATTATATGGTCAAGTTATAATCGTGTTACCTTGTTTCCAAGCTACTGAAAAACATCCTCAACACACCCAAGGATTACTCTAGCATGCTTTGAGCAAGGCCAGTACAGGTTAGTAAAACTGTAACCCTCCGAAATTTACTACCTACCCTTATTTTCTTTGTCTTCCCTTGACCGGCTGCATAACCCGACCAATCACTTTCTATCTTTTTCTTTTATTGACCCCACAAATCTAATCACTTTTTTGTTTCAAATTTTTAAACACAACCAATTTCATTTTGACTTTTCACTGACCCCACCCCCAATTATAGTTTCTATCCAATTCAAATACATCCTTTCAAAAAATACTATATCCTCCACGTGATTAATACCTTCCTAAATTTCTCCTCTTTTGTTTCCATTTGGTCGATTCACTCACCCTCACTATCTTCTTGATTTTCTTTGTCACCAAGCACCAAACCGTCCACCTCCTCGCCAGATCCTTTGTTCCATTGATGTTTGTCAACACACATTTTTCGTCCTACTATGATTCAAACTCCTAAAAATAGGATAGAATTTTAGGATTCTAACTCTTAAAAATAGGATAAAATTTTGCTAGGATTCAAACTCCTAAAAATAGGATAGAGTTCTACTATTATTTAAATTCCTAAAGATAGGATCCACAAGCACTATAAATAGCCATTGTAACTCACGATTTACACACAAAACACAGAGGAAAGCACGGAAAATACAAAGGCAAAGTTGTTGTAAACGATTCGAAAAGGAAATAAAAGGGTATATTTGTAAATCCGTCAAAGGTAAGTAATTTTGGATCATTATTTTATATTTTAATTTAACTTGTTATTTTTCTTAATTAAGACAACTGGAAATTACGTAGTACCGAAAGGGCGGTTCAAGGGTGCTAATCCTTCCTTGACCGTAACCGACTCCCGAGCCCAACATATTTCTGGTAAGACGCAGATCAGGTAAGAAATAGGGTATCCGATCAACCCATTTATCTTTAAATAAATGATCGGTGGCGACTCCAATCCACATTTTTCAAGTCGAAGCCCAATTCCGGGGCCCAACCGAAAGACGGTTGCGACAGCTTGGCGACTCCGCTGGGGAAGCAGGTAAGCGAGTCAGGCTAAGGTAATTTCCAGTTATCTTTTTAACGAAAAGGGTAAGTTTGAATTTTAAGGCAACATTTCGATCCTTATTACTTACTTTTGGTTATATTTTTTTCGAGTAAATAGTTGGACTGACCGTTTTCTAATGATTTCAGCTTTCCAAACTTTTTCATCCAAAGGCTCTATACCCGAGCTCCGAACCCTTTTAAGTGGGGGTGAAAGCGACGCCTTCGTGTGAATTTATTCACCGTGCGGGCCTAGCAAGTAGCCTTCGGGATACATATACCTTATGCCTTCGTGTGAATTTATTCTCCGTGTGGGCATAAGGGAATGTTTCCTCTCGAGTTTAACTTAGTTCATACAAGCCTGTGATGGGTTTAGGACTAAGGGTCTGGTAAGCCCAAGGGGGCACCAACAAGGAGAACTCAGGTACTGTTTTTTTTTAGAACCTAAACCGGGAGATGATGGAGAATTAGAGCCCACCCCAAAACCTCATTTCAAACCCTAGGATGCCGAAATTATTTTCTGCTTTACTTTCTGTTCAAAGCATGCGAACTAGACAAATATGCGGTTAGGATTTGTGTGAAATTAGCATACGGAATAGAGATCATGTCCGGGTATGAATTAAAGCATGCGGGGTAGATATCATGTGGGGTAGGATTTTTTATTTTTATTATTGTTTTGATTTATCTCACTAACTCTATTTTACTTTTGTTCTCAATATTTGCATCATTTAAAAGAGGTGTTGATCCACCAAAAACTTGTTTGTTAAAACATGAATAATCTGCACTAATGGACAAAGGGGTTGTAATACAAGAGATAAGAACGCAGGGGTCCGGCTATGGTCCGAAAAGGGCTCAGAAAGAAAATGAGGACAATTTGCAAGACAACTATGTGTCACATTCATGGTGCCCATAATCAAGTACATCAAAAGTTAACTTTTCAAAAATGGGTTGACAAAGGTGGCAGGGGCAAGACGAGAAAAAGGTTACTGACCTCGAGAGTCCATTCAAAGACAACAAGAACAAGATGGCAAGTCACTGTCGACAAATTCAAGAAACAAGCAAATGAACTTCGAATAATCCCTTTGATGGAGGATTTCAATGGAATTTCCGATTCAGCAAAGGATGAAAGCCAGAGATGAAGTCATTCGACACTTTTTGGGAACCAATACAAAAAAACTCAACATTTTCACGGTTCATCCAGAAAGGTCGGAGCGGTTCGACAGGTTATTCAACCGGTGAAAGACGAAGGCAAATGACTAGTCAACCGGTTCCGGGCCTAGAGGATTTAGTCCGGATGTACCTTTAAATATGTTTATTGTCTCATAAAAGATAAAACACTTTTGTCCCAATAAAGGTTATTTACAATAACATACATGTTTTTGGATCAATGCCTCGAACATTTCATGCATTTTTGCATTTTGCATATACATTTCATTTTTTAAGTATTTTCATAAACATGAAATCTCTTTATGGAGAATTCGATTAAGTGGTTTTAACCACATGACACCACATGGAAGCAAGATTGTAACATCATAAAAAAACTGTCACAACGAATGAGCCCAATCAGCTGGTTGTACGACTAAACCTGCCAAGATGATCTGAGAAAAAAGTCCACAAATCATAAGGGCTACAATGTTGAAGCTATTTGTAGTTGCCACATAGGATGCTCCAAACATTCCTCTGAGAACTATAAGGCGCTGAAGTGCAAGATCCAAAACCTGATGGATTCAGGGGCATTAACAGCCGAAGAAGGGGGCATGGCATATACCATTTGCACTTAGAGGATTGTTTTGTTTGAACACGTCACTGATATTTCATGTTTGCTTAATCTTTTAAACGATTGAATTTATGCTACTTTCTAAGGTTGAGCAATTGAACAAATTTTAATCTTTAGTTCTTCAAATATTAAATGAATTAAGGATTCTTTTAACTCTTCAAGAATTATAGATTTTTGACATATGACAAGATTAGACCTTTCTTATCATGTCTCAAACCCCAAAATGAAATACCTTGATCATTACCAAAAAGACCAAATTTTGACATAACTTCCCTTTGAAATTCTTGAACATTGTCTTTATCTTTTTGATACACCCATACCTTTCTTTGAGTCAAATAAAGTCACACCATTGTCTTTTTAGACTCAAAATTGACATTTTAATACCCAAGGCATTGAGTTGTTCATTTGAACATGAGCATTCTTCTAAGACACAATTTGGGACATATCGCCGGGAGCCTGAACATTGAGATATGTTGGGAGCAAGGAGCAAAAAAACAATTCATTCGAAATAATTCTATCACGCATTAACTACACTGTTTTCATGTGAATGAAATTAATCCTGAAAATCTATCCCCCTGGGGATACCTCTTCTGTGAGGACTTCCATGTATGAAATGATGAACGACTTTCTTTCTTTATCCCTTTACAACAGGAGAAAATATATATCCCTTGTGTCCCCTTTTGAGCCTGTAGTATTTTTCTTCTGATTCAACCCTAACCAAGGATCACCCTCCACATTGGGGGGCAAGTTGGAAGAAATCTGCTCACATGAGTGAAGACATCAATCAAAAGGAGACACCAAAAGGTGGACCAAATGGCAAGTGCGAAGATCCAATCAAGAACAAAAAAGAAAAGAAGCAAAAAAGCAAAAAAAAAAAAGAGAAACAAGAACAAAAGGAAAAAAGAGCAAAAATCAAAAAGAAAAAGGGACAAAAAGCACATGCAAAGATTCCCTAAAGACAAATGCCACATCAAGCTTCAAACTATGAGATTGATCAAGCATAATCATTCCCGAATCTCTGAATCACTTCACTCGAAGATCATGGAACATCCAGAGAAAATCCAGAGAAACACATATGAGCATATCCAAATTGAGCAAGACAGGATTGAAGGCATCAGAATGAATTGATCCTTGGTTCAACACCCTGAAACACTTGTTTGGGCCTATTTATCCTTTTCTTTTATAACCATGAGCCTTGGCCTACATTACGTGCCTTAAAAGTCCCTTCTAATCATACATGGATTTCTAAACAGAAGAGACTATCTTCAGATTTCATCCCGCCCATCAGGATTAATCTTTGTTTGCAAAAAAACAATGTAATTAATGCATGGTAGAAAAATAACAAAGGGGGGTTCAAGACGTAAATCCTGAATAACGTCTTGAAACCAAAGGAGGGTTCGAGTTGAAAACCTGAAAAGGCGGCTCGAATATAAAAATTGTGCAACTGAGGCGATCACGTAAATTCCTTGATAAGGCATCAAACAATCCGAGCGTGACAATAAAGGTTGGGAGTCAGGGAACACTTCCAGCAGAGGAGCATGCAAGCTACCCCATCAATCTTTTGAGCATCCAATGTCAAACCTTTGAGCATCAAATGCCAAACCTTTGACCAAACACAATAACCTGAGACTTTTTATCCTTTCCTTACTTGACTATCTCCCAAAGATAGCTTGGATCTTGGCAGTTATCAAATAGCTATAATTTATTGAAGGATTAACATTGTAATTAATTCTTTGATATCCGATGAACTCTAGTTTTATGATTCGTCTCAATTGTAAAACCGTGATAGGGGCAATATTTTTAAAACTTGAGATTAAACATTTTTTGAAACTCTTTTAATTGATATTTTCATGACTTTGAAAATAAAAGAGAAAGAAAAACATTTTATTTTCAAACAAGACAGTCTCTCTAGAGTGGATCTTGGTAAATGACATGTGACTCTCAAACACAAAGCTCATGCTTAGAATCAATGATGAAGCAAGAAATGAGGAACATTTGGGGTATCTTTGAAGATTCAACATCAAATATTGGGGCATTTTTGGATATTGAGGCATCTTTGGGGATTCAACATCCTAATGCGAATTATCAGACCTTTTTCAAGAGATAAAATATAACCAATTCATGTTACATGCATCTTATGCATACATTTTAGAGCGTCATATCTATCATTTTCTTTCCATGTACATAATTTTTACAGCTTTAGAGTCAAGTTCGACTTCAAGACGAAGGATACTCGATTCAAAAGCACCTTTACAGATTGATGTTGGTTGCTTAGCTCAGCAGCAAGAAGCTACACTTTAACCAACTCGATAGATAGAAAGATCGACATTCATTTTCAGATTCGACATTTCCAATATAAATTATGTCTCGCTTGAGACAGTCTCATTTAATGCAGATGATTATCTCACTTGAGATTGCTTTTTAAAACAGACTTTGTCTCACTTGGGACTGTTTTACTCGAAAGAAGATTTATTTCACTCATGATTGTTTTTCTTAAAACAAGATTTGTCTCGCTTGAGACCGTTTTCACTAGAAGAGTTTTGTCTCTCTTGAGACAGTTTCCCTTGAAACAAATTTTGTCTCTCTTGAGACAGTTTCTCTTGAAACAAATTTCGTCTATCTTGAGATAGTTTCCCTTGAAATAAATTTTGTCTCTCTTGAGACAGTTTCCCTTGAAACAAAATATTTGAATATGTTTTCTTTGAAACAAATTCCGTCTCCCTTGAGACAGTTTCTTTTAGAACTAAGTTTTGTCTCTCTTGAGACAGTTTCTCTTGAAACAATTTTCGTCTATCTTGAGACAGTTTCCCTTGAAACAAAACCTTTGAATTTATTTCCCCTAAAACAAATTTTGTTTCCCTTGAGACCGTTTCTCATGAAACAACAGATATCTTTGAGATTGTTTCCCTTGAAACGAATTCTATCTCTTTCAAGACAACTTCTTTTGAAGCATCATCTGAACCGTTACACTCAGCTCAGGCACATACTTGAGATGGTCGAGAAGCATTTCTCAAATCAAAAATAGAATGTGCACATCAGATTTGAACATTTGAAGAATTCAAGATCAGGGATCAAAATTTGAAGATTCAAGAATCAAGATTCCAGACAGGCAACTGGAGATCGATATTTCTCTCCAGAGCCCCAAGATAACATATGTTGCATATGCATTTTAGGCACACCTAAGAGCATTGCATCCATAGCATCACATATATGCATAACTTTTTCAGGTTTTAGCTAGAGTCAATTTCAACTTCGCGGCGAAGGATATTGAACTCAAAGCGACACGATTTGCTCGAGAGTGGATTTCAACTTCACGACGAAGGATATCTAGCTCGAAGCCAAACTTCACAATAAAGGGGTCTCCACGGTTTCAACTTCATGGCGAAGGGAATTGTGTCCACCCGCAACATACAATACTTGGATTTCAACTTCACGACGAAGGATATTCAAGTCAAGGCTCAACTTCACAACGAAGGGGCCATCTGCGATTTCAACTCCACGAAGGAGGATATCGTGGCACTCGAGGCAACACAAGTTCAACTTCACAACGAAGGGACGGCTGGTTGTCAACAAACAACTTCTCAATTTCAGAGTCAATTTCAACTTCACAATGAAGGATATTGGACTCCAGACAACGCAAGTTCAACTTCATGACGAAGGGACCGCTGCCTGTCAACAACAACTTCTCAATTTCAGAGCCAATTTCAACTTCACAATGAAGGATATTGGACTTCAGACAACGCAAGTTCAACTTTATGACGAAGGGACCGCTGCTTGTCAACAACAACTTCTCAATTTCAGAGCCAATTTCAACTTCACAACGAAGGATATTGGACTCCAGACAACGCAAGTTCAACTTCACGACGAAGGGACCGCTGCTTGTCAACAACAACTTCTCAATTTCAGAGCCAATTTCAACTTCACAACGAAGGATATTGGACTTCAGACAACGCAAGTTCAACTTCACGACGAAGGGACCGATGCTTGTCAACAACAACTTCCCAATCTCAGAGCCAATTTCAACTTCACAACGAAGGATATTGGACTCCAGACAATGCAAGTTCAACTTCACGACGAAGGGACCGCTGCTTGTCAACAACAACTTCCCAATCTAAGAGCCAATTTCAACTTCACAACGAAGGATATTGGACTCCAGACAACGCAAGTTCAACTTCACGACGAAGGGACCGCTGCTTGTCAACAAAATTTCATTCAGATTCAATTTCAACTTCACAACGAAGGATATTGGACTCGAGACAACACAAGTTCAACTTCACAACGAAGGGACGGCTGGTTGTTAACAAACAAATTCCCGGTTCCAGAGCCAATTTCAACTTCACGACGGAGGATATTGGACTTGGAACAATGCTACTTACTTGGATTTCAACTTCACGATGAAGGATATCCAACTCAAAGAAGGATTATCTGCCATCAAAATTGTCGAGTTCGACTCCATTCAGCTCGATGACACATCAATCGCACTACTTTCCGGTTGCAGTCGAGGTTTTCAAGTCGAGAAGAGAACCTGGGTTAGCCGTGCCTTAGTGACAAGCAACCATTTTCAAACAGCATAGCTTAAGTCAAGAAAAAGCTATCTGTCAATGAAGATTTCTGAGTTCGATTTCGATCCAAGGTCTTTAAACCGAGAAGAAGCCCGAAGGGTAACGGGAAGCCACGTGCCGATTCAAATTCCGAACTACGGCTTTAATTTCATATCATTTCAAGATGAACTCGACTTCACGATGGAGGAGTCATCCGTAACTCAATTCGACAGGGAGTTATTGAAACATCAGAGTTAATTTTCAACTCCACTGAACGAAAAGTGTGTCTTTTAATCTTTGCCCTATCCCCGTTACACGACTATGGGCAAAGAGGGGCAGCTGTCAACACACATTTTTCGTCCTACTAGGATTCAAACTCCTAAAAATAGGATAAAATTTTGCTAGGATTCAAACTCCTAAAAATAGGATAGAGTTCTACTATTATTTAAATTCCTAAAGATAGGATCCACAAGCACTATAAATAGCCATTGTAACTCACCATTGTAAGACACGATTTACACACAAAACACAGAGGAAAGCACGGAAAATACAAAGGCAAAGTTGTTGTAAACGATTCGAAAAGGAAATAAAAGGGTATATTTGTAAATCCGTCAAAGGTAAGTAATTTTGGATCATTATTTTATATTTTAATTTAACTTGTTATTTTTCTTAATTAAGACAACTGGAAATTACGTAGTACCGAAAGGGCGGTTCAAGGGTGCTAATCCTTCCTTGACCGTAACCGACTCCCGAGCCCGACATATTTCTAGTAAGACGCAGATCAGGTAAGAAATAGGGTATCCGATCAACCCATTTATCTTTAAATAAATGATCGGTGGCGACTCCAATCCACATTTTTCAAGTCGAAGCCCAATTCCGGGGCCCAACCGAAAGACGGTTGCGATAATGTTACTCCGATCGACTCCCTATCGTCGATCGCTCCATTACCATTGCTCATTTATTTCTTACATATTTCGTTTCAACCATGGTGAGAATACGAAATCAATCTGGTAACCTATCTCAACTGTCAGTAACTCTTGGTGGCACTCATCATCATTTTGTTACCCTACCCTTAATCAAAGTACTAATAAGATCTAACTCACTGACGCAACCACCACCCGGTCATGTCGCTGCGTCGTGAAGGTCGACTTGTGTAGTAGTCGTGTGCACGTTATCCTACCCTCAAGCCAATTCACGCTTCAATGTTATCCCTTCCTTTCACGACGTACTCTTCTACCTATTACATAGTGCAACCATACAGTTTTACTGGTCCATCGAGACCACTGTTGAACTGTCCCTCCTCATCGATAAATCCCACATTTTATTCCATACCTTCAGGATCATTCTCTCATTCGATGTCGGATGCCACTCCATCATTCTCTGCTCAATCGACAGTGCCGAACAACCCGAGGTAAATTCTGAACCTGTTGAAATTGAGCCTTTACTAATGTGGCATCTCGTATTTGGTTTTTCAAAATATTTTAAAAGCATTTTCCATCTAAATCGCCTACTGTTGATCGTGTGTCACCCTCTTCTCAATACTTCGGACAGTCGCACGTTTCACCATCATTCGTCGTTAGCTCGAGTGAAGCCCCCATGCATGATGATCACGCACACGAGCATGCTCATTACTTCGAGCATCATCATTGAGGGCCCACTTATTCCATTCCAATTGAATAGGTTCTCCATGGTTATTTAGACTTTGATGATAAGGAGGCTTGGTTATTCGATATCAGGCACTGTAAGTTTTAGGTTTGCAAGTATATTATCTAGCACACTCTTGATTCTTTACATTTACGAGACTTTGTTATGATGTATTTCAACGCAATTGGTTGGACATTATACTCTAAGATTAGATGAAGTGCATATTATGAGTTATTATTTGAATTTTATACAACATTTACTTTATTGCCACATCATTTCGTTACTAATGAATCGTCTAGTGTTATTTCTTTTCGGTTGTTTGGACAACATTTTACCATGTCTTTTACAGGCCCATATTACAAATTAAGACCCTAAGGCCTAACCAAAGCAGCCAAGGCCCAAACGTCCCAAATCTTCTACATGTGAGCCCAATATGCTAAAGAACCCTAACTGCATCTTCTTTCCAACACCGCCAAATCCCAACCGTTTGATGAGGAAAAGATCCAATGGCTCAAGGAAGGTTAGATCTAGGGTTTGTTTACCCTGAAAGATAAGACTGTCACCGTCAATGAATCTGAACCATTGGATTCGATCAGCGATCCAACGACCCTGATCCACCAGAAAGCATCATACCATTCAGATCGTGCGTGCATCGCACGCGTGCCTCTCCAAATGTTTCACGCAACCGTGCTCGATCACCACGTCACGCCGTCTGGCCACATCGAGACAAGATCGCAAGAAATCTGGGGTATTAAATGCCTCGACCGGCCAGTTTTACTAGTGCCAAACCCACCGACAAACCCCTTTGCCCCATCCGACTCGCGAGCAGGGAAATGGGAACAACACATCAAAAACATCAGACTATAATGAGTAACTAAAAGAGGAAAAAACAAGCACAAAAGAAAAAGAAAACTTTTTTTTATCATCCATGTAATCGGGTATATAACCCGAGGAAAATATGAGTAAAGGGGAAGATTTTGAATAGAAAAAAAAGAACTCATATTCAAAGCAATACCACCATTTTTCAAAGGTATCTCTACCTTTTTACATGCCATCTTTCCTTTCGTTTTTTATTTTTGAAGTAACATAGCCAAATAAAAAATGATAGTTTTTTTACCTTAGTTACAAACCCCTCATCGGAAAAAGGAAAAAGAGACCTCCTTTAGGAGTTTTAGGTCACCGAAAGGCCAAAGGTGGGGACATTTTGACCATTAGGAGTTCTTGCTTGTTTTAAAAGGATATTTGGGTTAAGGGTTTAGAAAAAGGTGTAACCTTTAGTTGTTTTAGGTAAGTTTTGGGATAGATAAGCCACCGGTGGTGGTGGCTGAGTGAGCGGCGATGTTTAGGAGTGTTTTGGGCTTCGGTCGAATAGATTTTTTGTAAGAGGGCTAGATGTTTTTTCTTCATTAAGCTTCAGTTTAGTGTTTAGGCTAGAGAGGGGGATGTAAGACTGGTCGAAGGAGGAAGTGGCCACCGATCTACAATGACCGATCATTTTTTAGGCCTTTGAAAGGTCTCTCGATCAAGAGAAAGGGGAGATATTTTTAGGGTGAGCAAAGAGAGTAAAAAAAAGAAAGGAGGCTAGGGTTCAGGGTTGTTACCCGAAATGGTAAAAAAAGGGTTTAAATATCATAGCTTTAGGGGTTATTTTAGCTCGTGCCCTTGGAAGTTTGCCGTGTTTTTACAAAATGGTCCATGTTTCCTTTTATTCCATGAAATGTTTGAAATGTGTATACCCTGGCTGCGTGATTTTTCATATTTTGGTTAGTTTAAAGAAAATAGGGAATTTTGATCTTAGATCCCTATAATATTACCGTGTTTTTACATTTTAATCACTGAAATGACTGTTTGCTTTATTATTCAAGTTTGATGACTGATTTAGTGATTTAACCATTTGTTTTAGTATACTTCGAAAAATGGAATATTATGTTTCGCTCCTCTTAATTTTAGCATGTATCTACATTTAGGTCACTGTTTAAATTCTCAAGTTGCATGCTATAATTTAACGAATATTTAATTTAGTCCCTATTTTGAGCCTGTATGGTCATTTTTTATTTTGGTCCTTGAATTTTGTTGCTGACTTTAATTTAGTCCTTAGATGAATTATTTTATTGATTAACATTTTTGTTAATTAACTTGTTTAATTAAAATTGTATTTTTGATTTTAGCATACTTAGTGTTAAATATATTTTGTTAGATCCGGTCGTAAATATCTTTAAGGTAATATTACTTTGTGAGAGGAACCCATGGATACACGCCTTAACTGATTAGGAGTGTGTTTTCGAGGATTGCATGTACTAAATGATATTCCCTTTTGCATATGAATACTTTTAGTGTATTAAATATATGTTTTTTTATAAAAAAAAATAAGGTAATAACCTTTTGTATGAAAATCCATAAAAGCGCGCCTTAACTGATAAGGAGTGTATTTTTTAGGATTGTCCATGCGAAATAATTCCCTTTTAGAAATTTTTTTATATAGGATCATAATTTAAATATATATTTGGATTTGCAAATTTCAATATTTAGATGACGTATAATTGATTAGGTACTGATTTCGGGCGTTGTGAGGATGCTCATCCTTCCCCACACGTAACCGACTCTCAAACCTTTTTCAAAACGAGTTTCAGGTTAAACGCATGTTACTTTTTATCTTTTAAAATTATTTTTCTTAAAATTATTTTAAAAGATATATTTTTTAGGTAATCGACTTACCTAACCCAAAGATCGATATCGACTCTGAATCTATTTATTTGTTCTTTATTTTGAAACCCAAAATTTCCTAAAATTAAGTTGGATCGTTCCTCGTCATAGCCCTAAAAAGCTTAAAGACGGTTCCGACAGAATAATTATAATATCATACAAGATTGGATTAAGAATTTTCATCTTAAACCCGAATCTGACCCGACTCGATTTTGTCTTTAAAAGAAAAAACTTGATCCTACCCAACTTAAACTTGAATTTTCAAAACAAAAATAATTGATCTAACCAAATCAATTAGATCGAATAAAAATTGTCGAGTCCAGATAAAATACCTATCCCTAAACATGATACACCACACCAGGAATATGATGCTATAATACTTTACAGAAAGCAATAACATTAGTGAATTGTAGAGCATACTGAGAATAATACGTACGGTATTGCAACAGAATATTGTTGAAATCAAAGCAAGTATACAACAGGCTTGCACTTTTAGAAAATCAAAACTTTTTTATATACAAATTATATATCAAGTCTACTACACTATTGTATTTTTTACATAACATTTTTTTTTATTCTGTAACGGCTGAATTACAAAGTTGATATTATGATCTAACAATTTTAACGTTAACACTGAATACAAAATTATAAATTACCACCAAACGGTCATGACGTGCTAATCTCCGTTATCTTTGTAGCTAGGGTGTTCATTCGGTTAAAACGGTGGCCGACCGAACCGAATTACCATTAATCGAATTAATCAAATTTTTTTCTTTAACCGTTAACCGAATCGAACTTTATTTTGAAAATATTAACCGAACCGAATAAAATTCGGTTAATTTTTGAATTAATCGAAATTTTTTAAAATTTTCTAATTTATATAAATTGAATATTTTTAAATTCAAAAAAACAATTTACAATTAATTTAAATAATATATAATTATAAAATAAAATTTTATATGAATTTTTTTAATTAATTAAGATTGATTTAGGTTTAAAAATTGTTGGATCTTAAATTATTAATTGGGTTTTAAATGGTTTGGGCTGAGCCCATATGTTATATATAATATATTTAAAATTTAAAATTTTATTTCGGTTAATTCAATTAATTAACTGATTTCAAATCGAATTAACCGTTAAACAAATTCGGTTCGATCGATTAATTCGATTAAAACCGAAAAATGAACACTCCTATTTTTAGCCTTCTTTTTAATTTTTCTAAATCTACTTTTTATAAAGTTGTTTACAACGGCTACAGCTGCCTGAATTACTTGATGAAAATAATGATGCCTAGTGTACCGAGTGATATGAAACTTTATGTTCTTTAAAGAAAATTTATAATTAAATTTTTTTTTTATAAAGTTAAGGTGATTATAAAGTTGTATCTGTTCTAAATACTCTTAATCATTTGACAATAAACACGCAATCACCTTACTGCAATTGTTAGGGATGTAAACAAGTCGAGTCGAGTCGAGCTCGAGTATTGTTGAGCTCGACTTTACTCGAAACTATGAAAATGAGCTCGACTCTACTCAAAAACTCGTGAGCCTAAAATTTTCAAGCTCGACTCTAAATCATGAACTGAAGCTCATAAAAGCTCGAAAAGAAAAAAAAATCTTAAACTTAACTCGATTAAAGTCTCAAATTCAAACTCGAACTTGAGCCTTAAATACATGAAAACCTTATCAGGCATATTTAAAAAAAATCTTAATATATTATATTTTCGAACTGCTCACAAGCTTTTCGAGTTAAATATCAAGTAGTTTGTTTCAACTCGTTAAGAACTAATGTCGAGCTTGAGCTCGAATCAAGTCCATTCGAGTCGAGTATTTACGAGCTTTGACCAAGTTAATCTCGAGTATCTCACGATCTATCTCGTCTCATTTATAGGCCTAGCAGTCATTGGTGCTCAAACTCATAACCACTAAGAACAACAAATCTTTTAACCATTGAGGTAAGTTGGTTCGTGCAAAATTTATAATTTAAGTTTCGTAGAAAGAAAGGCAAAAAACGTCTTGAAAGCATGGTTTTCATAACCGGACCGGTTAGCGAACCGGCCATGCTACCGGTTCACTGGTTCAACCGGTCTGACCGGTCGGAAGAACCGGACGACGTCATAATTATTTAAAATATTAAATAAAAATACCAAAAATATTTAATAAAAAATATTTTTTTATATCACAAGTCATATTCAAAGCAAGTCATAATATATATAAATTAAAAACCATAAAATCAAGTGAAACAAAATAATTCAAATTAACTACAACATAATATTTAAGGTAAAACATATTAAATAATAAATATAATTATATAACTATAATTAAAAAATAAATTTGGGGCTAAAAAATCATAACAAAATGATATTGTTTGGTTTAATTTTTTTTAAAAAAACAATCCCACATGACTAAGAAACATAGAAGAGCATCCCAAAAGTCTAAAGAGTAAAAATATGATAACAAAACAATCTCACATTGCTAAGAAACATAGAAGAGCATCACAACTAACTTCTATAAATAATAGATGTAATTTGGCATTCAAAATCATGGAGCATTTTGGTGAGCATTAAGTGAAATATTCTTTCACTTCAATCAAGCTCGAATTTTAGGCTTCAATTGAGCTTCTAAATTTTTTTTTAGTTCAAGCCTTTTGAGTTCAAGTTTCAATATTATATTTCGAGTTCGAGTTGAACTTAATAATTTTTAACTTGTGAGTTTGAGTGGATTTGAGCTTACTTTTAAAGTTTTCAAGTTCGAGTCGAGCTCAGCAATACTCAAGTTCGACTTGGCTAGTTTAACAAACGATGTTTGGTTTATTTTTTTAAAAAAAAATTTCCGGTTTTTTTCGGTTTTCATCCGATCTGGTTTGAACGGTTCAACGGTTCTGACCGATTTACTAGTAGCGGTTCAACCGGTTTAGATTGAACCGGACTAGACAACGGTTTCTGATTAAACCGATTGAACCGGCCGATCCGGTTTTCAAAACAATGCTGGAAAGAGCTTGTTTTTCCATTAAACTTTCGACCTTACCCAAATTTTGATATAATAAATCCCAAAATGTAATTTTCTAGGTTCCATCTAAAGGTTACTGAAAAATTATATTAATCTAAAAAATAACCTAAAACGGATTATAAAAGTTATAACTGATATAAAATAAAATTACATATAATTTATTCAACTACTATTCTTTTAACAAAAAATAATTTACTAAATAATTAACCTCACTCCAAATATCATTAAGATTTGATGCTAATATTATCGTATGATTTAGTTTTAAAAAATATCCAATTAAATGGTTAAAGTAGTGGCTGTTATTTCTAGAGATATTAGCTTCGAGTATCAGAGATTACATGGTATTTGATAGTTTATTATCAAATGGTTGAGTCTTTAAAACAAATACTTATAAACACCCTAGATTAATAAAAAAAAATATCAGATCAAATATAACAATGTGAACCCCTAAAACAGCTTTCTTATAACATTCTATTCCACATATCAGAAAATATTGTATAAAAGAATAAAACTTTATCACAAAATATAATTTATATATGAGATTCTGGTTCTTTGTGTGTTGATCTGATCCTAATATTCTAAAGCATCTAGAAAACGAAAATGGAAGGAGTGAGCTATAGAGATCAATATGGTCTAAAGATACCAATACTGAAAGTGATTGGTTGAGAGGCTATAAGGAGAAAAGTATTGTAAGCTTCTACGTGCTAGCAGAAATGGATGTATTGAGCTCTCACGGGAAATAATTGCATATATATTATTTTTAAAAATTATTAAATTCAACTTAATGTGCAGTGCACACTTCGTTTCTTGTCCAGTGTCGATCTACTTACCTTTTATCTTACAATCTGATAATCGACTCTCATAAATTAATTCATTGTATTTTTAACTTAGGTCCACCTCAAACATGTGTTATTTACATTTCCTCAAATCGATTACAAAATAATTAATTAATGAATGATATTGATAATAAATTGTGTCATCGAATAGACCTATTATTAATAAGTAATGTAATTTGGGGTATAGATTTATTATTATTATTTTTTTTGTTTTAAGTTGTATCGATTTAATTATAACTATTAGCTTTTCAACAATTCTCTTCCTCGAATGTCAAATCTCTTCATTAAACGGTTTTAAAGTTTGAATTCATTTCCTCTCTACCTTATAAAGGCTAGTTGAGATACAACTCCAGAAAAAGGAAAAGACTTTGGAATTTTTTTCCAAACTCATTCCTTCTGGTGATAGAGAAATACAATGTTGTATTTGACTAGTCAATATTGTTGTGCTTACCATTGTGATCGTTTGTTAGTGTGTCTTGAGAGACAGACGTCCAACACCACTCAAAGCACTGAGGAGATGACGGGTTTATCTTAAGAAAACTGTTCATACATGACTCAACATCTTTGTCCATCTAATTCCATGTCTACACACAAATAAACAATTTTATTAATCTATTTTAATTTTGCATCTATTTTTCTTTGTTTGATTCAATAATAATATTAACTTATTTTATTATTATTTTATTTTTTGAATTAATATTTTGTCTAACTTATAGCACTAAATTGATCAAATATATGCGATTTTGAAACCCAAAATGAATCTTACAATCTCTTGCAACGAATTTTGTTTTAAACTTTATGATAATTATATTATCATTTAATTTAATGATTATATCATTAGTTCAGTTTTGAAATACTTGAGTATTTCATAGTGTTGGGTTTTTTTTTGTGTTTTAGTTTCTCAAAAATAACAAAAACAAATCAGATTAAAATTTATATCTATTCATAAAAGGGTGAATTGAAGTCCAGGCTCAAAGCCCACTGAAACCTAGAAAATAAAAATAAAAATGCTAGGGTTTCACTAGTTCGTACTATATATATACACCTCATTTTAGTTATCCTTTCTTTCTCGATTTGGATTGGACTTTTTGCGTGGACAGAACCAGACGAGCAGCCGCTGCCGTCGTCGCCATGGTGAAGTTTCTGAAACCCAACAAGGCCGTCATCGTCCTCCAAGGTCGATACGCCGGTCGCAAAGCGGTCATTGTGAAATCCTTCGACGAAGGCACCCGTGACCGCCCCTATGGTCACTGTTTGGTTGCAGGGATAAAGAAGTACCCCAGCAAGGTTATCCGCAAGGACTCCGCCAAGAAAACAGCCAAGAAGTCACGCGTCAAGTGCTTCGTCAAGCTCGTCAATCACCAGCATCTGATGCCCACGCGCTACACCCTCGATGTGGACTTGAAGGACGTGGTTTCCGTCGATGCTCTTCAGACCAAGGACAAGAAAGTGGCTGCTTGCAAGGCAACCAAGGAGAGGTTTGAAGAGAGGTTCAAGACCGGGAAGAACAGGTGGTTCTTTACTAAGCTTAGGTTTTGAGGCTCTTTTTGGTATTGTGTTATCGTCTTTGAAAGAGGAACGTCTGGCGTTCAACCTAGTGCTTCAAACATTTTGCATTTTAAGGGAGAATTTGAATCTTTTTCTATTATATGTTTCTGGGTTATTTTGTTATATGATGTTGTGTTATTTACTCATTTTTCTTATAAATCCGTGGTTGCTTTAGGGCTTTATACTTGTTAGAAGATGATAATTGACTCTTTGAATTAGTACGTTCTTCAATGTTTGACCATATTTGTGGTATCATTGCTGCTGAACTGTAGTTGTTTGGCCCGCCTGAGAAATTGATGTGACGCAGTTTGTTGTTTTGTTCTACTTTTGGATTGAATGTTATTAGATTTTAAAGCCTGTTTTCGATTTAGTTCTGCATGGACCGGTCACTTGTCATCTTAGGGTGACTATTTGTCTATCGATTACTGATTAGTTTAGCACAATAATTTACCCATGTACAATCTTCTGTATTCTACTTTAGAAGTTGGGTTTTGGGTTTGTTTATCCTTGTGTGTTCCTTTGGCTTGAAAGTAATCATTGGATTCTTGTGCTAGCTTTTTGGTCTGCCGGACTTGCTTATTGCTAGTGACGATTGCGGGCATGTGCTTGATGCCGATACTTTTAAGAGAATTAGAATCCGACTAAATGTGATTCACTCTGTCATTGTATCTTGTTGTACTTATTTTGGTTCCTTTCATTCTCTCGAGCCAAGTTGGCTTGTTACTTGATTGCAGTCATATGATTTACAGGGTTCATGGTTTTGCTAAGCTTGTTTGAAATTGCCTAAAATATTGTTCTAGTAATGGCCGTCCGTTTTTCATTTTTGTAATTTGGTGCGTCGGTAGTCTATTGGTAATGCCATCCGTTTCTTTACATGTGCAAAAGCAGGTCTTGGTGTGGTAGTTCATATTGATTTTGCTTAGATCATGCATTTATGGGAATTGGATTTACCTATGATATATCTGTTGGATATCAGTCTGTTTGGAAAGTTGTTTCTTAGGATAGGAGTGAGTCCACTGGTTAATGCGATCGACTCAACCCACGCAATTGAGTTCAAACTTTTATTTGTTTCATGTAATTCGTTTTTTTTATGTTTGGTTGTTGTACAATAGATTAGGGATGTAATTAAGATGGGACAGCGAGTTACTCGAGATCAATTAAGTCAAAGTTTGATCAACTCTCAAATTTAATGGACTTGAATTTTTAATGAGCTAAAACATGTTATTTGATACTTGAAAAGATCGTGAGCCACATGCAAAAAATAATATATTAAATTTTTGGTTTTTTTTAAATTAAGTTTTTTTTATTAATATTAGCATTAACATTTATATAATCTTTTTTTTTAAATTACTATGTAAAGTTTTTGTACTTGAAAACTTCTTTTAGTTTGAGTCAAGCTTATAATTTTTGACTTTTAGTTGAACTTGAAAATTTTAAGCTTGTGAGTTTTTTAGTAGAGTTTAGCTTTATTTTTTTTTTATTTTAAGTCAAATCAAGTTTTAATTTGTTTTTTTTTTGAGTTTGAGTTAAGTTTGACAGTTTTAAATTTATGATTTTTTTAGTTTGAGTTTAATTATACACTTTTTGAGTTGAATTGAGTTAAACAATATTCGAACATGGTTTGTTTACATCCCTATAATAGATTAGGCCACGTAATTCTCCTTGTATTCCTAGATAAAACATTTTATCAGTACACTTTTTCAATTCCTTTCATTCTCCCCCTCAAAGCATTAAAACCCTACTTTCTCTTCGTCAAGAACACTTGCATGTACGTATTTATGTGTTGCAGACGCGAACACCATGATGAACACAATTACACAAAAAAATATTATCGAGTCTATAAGTAAAATTCAATTCGATTAGAACTCAAAATATCAAGTAGTTTGAATAGTTTGACACCAAAAAATCAAATAATTCAAACAACTCGATATGGTCAATACAAAATTTATTTTTTAAGTTCTTTCTCAAAGTTCTGCTCACCTAATTGTGATATAGGTAAAATAAGTACACAATGTTCTGTCGTGCTCTTTTCGAAAGCCTGGATAAAGATAACAGGGTTACATCTACACGCAGGACTTAGGTAGAGCATTAGCTATTCTCGTCAACAAACCAGAAACATGTGGAAAGGTACCATAATACAGTCTAGAATGATGTCATTATACAAACCAACCGTATTTATCTTTTGACAAACAAGCAAAGGGAAGGAATGAAAACAAGTTCCTCCACCAACAAAAGAAAAGCATACACAAAACTAAGCTTTTCACTCTGCGGTGCATACATTATATTTGGGCAGATGCAATATCAATGAAACAAATAACGCTTCCCAAATATAACGCCGATGATCACCGATACCAAAGCCACTCCCACTATAAACTTCACGGTGGTCAAAGGAGAAGAAGCCTCGGTGTGCGTAATCGACGAAGAAGAGGAGGACGGAGTTTGCTTTGCAGCCTCTTCCAACTTCTTGCTCTTCCTTTTCGATGGTGTTGTAAAAGTTAATCCACCACTATCCCTGGATTTCATCCCTACTTCATCCTTCGGTTCGGCTGAACCGTTATCCCCCTGCAACACGGGATTCAGGAGTAAGCAGAAAATTTCATATTGAGGGCCCAAAGTATACATGAAACGACCAGCTAAGAGCCAAGGAGGGATTAAAACTACGAACTGACCTTCACTTTAGCTTCAGCTAATTGCAGTTTATCTTCCAACTCTTTGACCTTCTTCTCAAGTAGTCGTGTTTCTTCCTTTTTGGCTTCAAGCTCTTCAAGGCAACGGTTTAAAATCGCTTCCCGTTCCAACTCTTTCCGGGAATCTTCCTCTTTCTGTTTGACATTTGACCAAAAACACAGTTACTCCCCATTCTTTGGAACAGATCATTTCAAACATGACAGTGATGATAAATTCAAATTTCATTACTGCAAACAGAAATAGCAGCTCAGCTAGCATAGACTATAAATTTAGTCTAACCTGTTGATTAATGGCTCTCAGGGAAAGTTGTAAATCTCTTTGAAATTGAAGAACTTGTGCATTGATAGAATCTCCATCACCAAGATTTTGTGCACGGTGTTCTAATTCTGAAGTGAATTCAGCCAATCTTAGATTGTTAACCTACAAGTGACAAACCAAATGGTTAGAATTACTAGCAAAAAAATTTGGAAAAACCGAAGTCAGTTTACTTATTGATTAACAGAGTATGATACCTCTTCTTTCAGTTGAGTTTCTAGCTTCACCAACTGTTCTTCAAGCTCTTTATCACGAGTTTGAATCCTGGAACTTTCTGCCATCTCGTCCTTTAGATTCCTGATCTCCAATGTCAGAGAATTTTCGTTTTCCTTTTCTTTTTTCAATTGCTCTTCAAGCTGTTCTATTACAGATTGAAGTTCCTCCTTTGTATCCTGATGGGTTTTATTGAGCAGATTATTCTCCTCCATTAGTGAAGAAATCTGTAACATAAAAAAAAAAAAACATAGAAACCATCACTTCTGTTTATTAAGATGCTAGGAAAGTTTTCATCCAAACCTGTGATTGAAATCTCTGCCCTTCAGAAGTTATTTGCAGCGTTAAATCTTCTATAGCTTTCTTTGACGAGTGAAGTTGTTCAGCAGTTTCATCCTTCTCTGTCAGGGCAGCCGCCAGTTTGGCCTCCAAATCACTGAGTTTTGACTCGTATGTAGCAAGTTCCTGGGTAAGCTTCGAATTCGCCCCGGCTAGTTCTCCACTCTCGTTTTCAAAGTGAGATGACTTGGTTTGAAGCTCCTCAACAAAGCTCTCCAACTGCTTTAATTTTGCAAGAGTTTCTTCCACCTCGACTTTTCTAGATACGGCAATTTCGGATGCTTCATGAGCTTGTTCTTCATATGTTTTAATTTGTCCTTCAAGCACTTTCATCTTTTCAATCAGGTCATTGGCTTCTGATTCTTTCTTGGTGTGTTTCTCAATAGCTTCATGTAAACGTGCTTCTGCTTCCACAATTTGGGATTCAGCTTCAGCTCGAAGTTCTAAGGCCTTTGTATGCTGAACTGATAATTCTCTAATTGTGTACGTATGAGAAGCAATTTCTTGATCAGCTACTTCCTTCTCAGAAACAGCAGAATTAAGCAATTCCTGAAGCTCGTCAATTCGGGCCTTGAGTTGAATGTTTGTCTGAAGAAGAAGTTCATTATCTGAAGAAGACTGAAGAGCTTTATTTTCTACTTCCAACATCTCTTTTCGGAGTTGTTCATTTGTGCTTTCCAACGAGGCCAGTTTTGTTAAACTCTGATCCAATTCTTCCTTTAGATTTGCAGACTGTCCGGATGCTTCAGCAACCTGATCTTCACAAACCTTTATCTGATCTTCAAAAGATTTAAGTTTATCAAACAGAGATTTCGCCTCTGAATCCTTGTTGGTGAAGTTTTCCATCACTTCTTGGAGCTTAGCCTCTGAATTCCTTGCTAGAGATTCATGTAATGACTCAAGCTCCAAGTTCCTTGTACTAGCTTGCTCTAATACTCTTACATGTCGCTCTAGTTGCTCTTCAGCGGCTTTAAGCTTTTCCGTTGCCTCACTTTCTCTCAAACCAGTAGCCTTAAGTTCATTTTCAATGCTTTCTAATTTCTGTTGTGTCATATTTAAATCATCCCTCAGAATTTCCACCAGATTTTCTGCTTCAGCAAGCTTTTCACTGGAGCCTTGAGACGTCTCTTCCAACTTTTTCTTCTCACCAGTTGCTAAATTCAAGCAATCTGTCAATTCCTTCTCCTTCTCATTGGCCATTTGCAGTGCAATTTCAAGGCTTGATGTTCTAGCTTGGAATGCCTCAAGTTCGCATGCAAGTTCAGATATCTTATTGGAGTATCTAGTGGACTCGGCCTCTGCCTCTCCACATTTCTTCTCTAATTTGCTTATCCGTTCTTCAAGTTCTTGAATCCTGTATTTCTCTGCTTCAAGCAACAGCTCCAACTCATTGACCTTCGTGTCGCCTCCCTCTAATTTGGAATGAGAAGTCTGGAGCAGATCCTCTAGCTCAAGGCTGCGCTGATGACTCATATTAGCTCGGTCTTTATGTTGAGCGCTTTTCTCAGCAGCAATCTTCAATTCCTCCGTAAGCTCTGAGTTTTTAATTGCTGACTGATTTAGAGCTGATTCTAGCGTGTTTGCCTTCTCCTGATATTCCTGCATTTGATTGTTTAGCAGTTCTTTTTCTTCCTCTACCTCTCCCAATTTGGTAGTAAGCTCAGATATCTTCCCGGAGAATTCCTTCAGTTCTTTCTCAGCTTCAAAACCTTTTAGTTCTGTCAAATTTAACTGTTGTTCAAGCTCCACGTTCCTCTGCTCAGCTTCTATATAACGTGGTTCAATCTCCCTCGGGTTCGATTTTGTATCTTCTGCTGCTTCATTTGATGCCTTGAGTATATCCTCCAGCTCAAGATTCTGTTTAGAAGCAGTTGATGCGGCAGCTCCGGATTCACTACGGAGATCTTCAAGAGATTTCAGTTTCAGTTCAAGCTCCTCATTATTAGATAGAGCCTGAGACAAGAGAGAATCAGTTTTACAGAAATTTTCATTTGAAAGCTTCAATTTTTCTTCGAATTCGCTGCACAACCCCTTTGTCCGTGCTACATTGCTATCGAGATCCGACATGGCTATCTCTAGAGCTTCTTTTTCTTTTAGCACTTTATTTAATTCTTCCTGCACAACGGAGACCTGAATTTCTTTGTCCTTCAGCCTTTCTTCGACCAATTCCCTTGCTTTGACTTCTTCCTCCAGTTTCAACTTGATATCTTCCAACTCAGAAACCTTAGCTTGAAGATCATCTTTGGTTGCAGCAAAAATATTCTCAAAATCTGAGATATTTTCGTTCACCCTAGTTTCTGAAGCTTTTCTCAAGTCCAATTCTTCAGTCAATTCACTAATAAGAGCTTCCTTAGAAGCAATTCTTTGCTCCAAGTCCAGCACCAGTGCTTTAGAAAGTGCCAATTCCTCCTGAGCAACAGAAAGTTCAGCTGTTGTGCTTTGAAGTGCTGCATTAACCTTCTGGTTTTCAGCAACCTTTTCATACAGGCCCTTGACTTCTTCCTTGAGGGAAGCCATTTGATCTTCCATTTCTTTTGCACTAAGTTTTGCAGTTTCAAGCAATCTCTCGAACTCCAAAGCCCTTTGTGTCTCAGACTCAGCATGCAAGCAGCTTTGGTTATGCAATTCTTCGAACTTCCGTGCCTCTTCCGCCGAACTCTGCAGATCCTGCTCCAACTCTTGCATCCTCTTTCTTGAGTTTTCAATCTCAATGTTGAGACCATCAAATGTTTCCTTCACTTCAGTGAGTTCCTTCTGTTTCGCCACTTGAGCTTGCAATGCCTCTTGCAAATCGGTTAGCTGAGAACTGTATCTCTGTTCAGCTTCAATGATCTGCTCCTGCAATTTTTTGTGACTGAGATCAAGTTCATCATACTTCTTTTCCACTTCATCCAACTTCTCCTTTGCAAGCAAAGCCTCATCCTTCAGTTTGTTTTTTTCTGATTCAGAATGCTTTAATGCTTCACTCACTCTTTCCTGTTCAAGCTCGAGTTCCTTCAACTTTTCATGGGCTTCAAGTAGTTCTCTACTTGAATTCCTTACGCTTCTTTCCGTGATCGCCGACTCCTCTTGCAGGGGTGCAAGCTTAGCCACATTAGAGCCATCCTTCATATCTAATGCTTCCTTCTCTACTTTAATGAATTCTCCCCCCAAGGTGGTTTCTTCATCTTCTTTGATTCCTACCTGCGAGAAGTCGCCATTAGAGGCCAATAATGTATCATGCCATAACCATTAGAAAGCACTGCTCAGCCTCAAATATGTCAAGTGATGTAGAAGTTCAACTAAGAGACTAAATTGCCAAGTAAAATAGGAAAAATTTGCCAGATTGAACCCAGAATAGCTTGAACTATTTATGGAAATAATGTATAAAATGAACCAGAAATTGTCATTTTGCTGAAATTGAAAAGTGAACATAATATAATTGCAAATGAAAAGCAACGAAAAAGAAAACGCAGAGAACAGAAATATGATCTTACATTAACAGCTTCCTCCTTTGCTGGGATTTCAATACTGGCTAGGTTCTCTCCTTCCATAATTGAATTAATAAAAATTCTGGCTTTATCACTTGTTCACCTGTCATCACTAAAATCAAATGAAAAAAAAAATAGAGAAAATGCGTAGTCCATGAATTTAGTCAGTTAAATTCACACCCAATCGTACGTACACGCAAATTGGGCTTAAGTCGAAAGGTTTAGATATGCCATTATCTACCGGCGATATTATATAAAAAACTCCTAAAAATTCATTTATTCGATCAATACTTCTCAAACATGTTTTTTATAAATACCCCTCAAACTGCCCACTAAGATGATCTCGTGCACTGCAAAAAGTGAAATCATAACTCAAATTATACGAAAAATGAGTTTCATCTTTTTTTATTGCCTTTTCCAAAAAAAATTATTTTATCTAAAAAGTTGATACGTCTTGCGTTCAATAAAACGTGAGATTTATTAAACGCATTTTGTAAGATGTAAAATTGTCCTACGTTTATAGTTTGGGAGTATTTTTCTTAAAAATCCTATTTGAGAGTTCAATAAATGAATTTTTTGGATTTTTTATATATAATAACGCCATATCTACCTTAGTATTTTAAAATTTATTCCCGATATTTTTCATATTCCAAATTATATAAAATGCATCCCCCAATTTTCCCATTGATGAAGGCAGAAGACAGGGAAAGAGTACTAGCATATTCTTATCGTAGTCTTGTAGCTCCATATTAATATTTGTGAATTGATATGAATGATGTGCCAAATAAAGCTGTGTATAAGGCAGACGAAGATGCCATTGTCAATTTGCCACCTAACAACGACAATCATGTGTCCTTTTTTAAGACGATTCCATCACATTCCCTTAAAAAGGTGATTTGTGTCCTTTTTTTTTAAAGATTTATGGATACAATTTTTATTTTCTTTTAAATCTTAACTTTAAAACAACTTTTTTAAAGGGACCAAAAAACGTATATTTTAATTTTAGTTTTGTTGGGGTAATCCTCCGCTCTTCGGTAGCTGTAAAAGCAAGATGAAGATGACATTTGTCAATTTGCCACCTAACAAAGGTGTTAAAGGCTCCCATTGATTCCATCAAATTCCCTTATATGGGCCTTTTTAAGATTAAAAGGACGAATAGCTTACATTTTAATTTTAGCTTCATTGAGAGTAATTTTTAATTTTTTTTTGAATTAATCACTGGTATTCGATCTATTGATCGAATAATTCATTTCAGGTGCTGCAGAGGCGATGACAATCCTCCCAGCCCAGTTTATTTCATTCGCAAACGTTAGGGTTCGAACCCCAAGTCTTACATAAGAGATCTAGTATCTCTTCCCATTAAACCAAGTGTTATTCATCAATCAATTCTTTTTTATTATTTATTTTAACTTTTTATTTTACTTCAAGAGATGAAAAAAGTATATTTTAAACATAGTTCTGTTGAAGGTAATTTTGTTTCCTTCGTATTGAATCTTTAAAGTGTTCTTAATTATTATTATTATTACTTTGAAAGAAAAGTGTTCTCTACTATTAAGTATCAGTAATATATCATGTTTTGTGTGTCCCAAAATGTGTGCTTAGCTCTAGCCGTTGAATTTTATATGGTGTATCACTCTTTGGATGTTGGGAGTATCTTTTTACCTCTCGTATCACAGGTTTTATATGGTGTATCACTCTTTGGATGTTGGGAGAATCTTTTTACCTCTCGTATCACAGGTATAATTACCTAATAAACGACTTTTAATAGAAGTGTTCCTAACAACCCAAGAGTAGACTGAGTAGTATAAGAAATAAAAATCTCCGATAATTTTTTAATTAATTTGATGTAAGTATAAGACTATTTATTCAAAGATAATTACTCATTTCACATTAAACTGTAACACCGTTAGCATTCCTGATATTTGAACCCGAGACCTCAACTACTAATAATAATTTTTTACCACCTAAGTTGCTAGATCAAATATAAACATATTGGGGACACAATATCTTACTTATTAAGAAAGTCCGCAATCAAATTATATATAAATGACACGTAAATTACTTCTCCTAAAAGGGTTAGAGATTCCCTTCATAGCCATTCTTTTTCATTTTCTTGGGTATTTATATAATTATCTATTTTAGATATTTTATATTTAAATATAACAGTAGTTTTATAAATGATATCTATAACTTTTAGAAGTATATATATATATATATATATGACATTATCAGATTTTTTTTAATATTTTTAACATACACGTTATTAATAGATAATTAAGTGATCAAGTAATAATTTTTAACTTAGCATATGTAAATTTGTTATTGGTTTTTAACAATAGTATCATTTTGATATCTAAATTTTAACAATTTAATTATTTTTAAAATTGTCCAACAGATTGTAAATTTATTATTATTATTTTAAATTTAGTTGACCAACAAACGTTTGTTATAGTGGCGGCATGTTGCACTCTTAATTTGAAAGTATAAATAGTTCAAAATAATTTTCAAATAAAATAATTAATAATCATAGTTTGGAGATTTATATTTAATAAAAATTATATCATTTTTCTTTACGATTTCACCTATAATTCTTGTTAGATAAATTCTTTAAAATTTTATTTTACACGACAAATTTCAATGGTAATTAATCCAATTGTTTCGATATTTATACAAAAATAGCCTAAAATTAACTTCATCTATTCCTTTTTCCTGATTTAGAAGACCATCCAGCACCGTTCTCATCATTATTCATCGACCATGTGGAATCAATAACTTTGTGGAACCAAAAAGAGTCCATCTAAGAAGGCACACCGTCACTTTAGCTTAATTTTGTTCTATGTGCTAAAGCTAAAGCATATCCGAATCTAAAGGTCTTTTTATTTAAATTTTTAAAAATAATAATAATAATAAAAGCGTGACAGCTAAATTTACTAGTAATTGAATACTGAAGCCCATCCTATACTTCTCCGTCAGTTTCATCTTTTTTTTTATATATATTTGGATATCCATTACCTCCTATAATTATTGCGTCGAAAATGACAGTTTTTTTTGGGGGGGGGGGGGAAATCAGCCTACTTGCTCAAGGATTTAGAAGTCAATTCGAGGAATCAACAACAGTCGCGAGTGGATTGCAATCGGTCATGTATTGGTTGCAGATAGTCGATTTTACTTCATTCTTTTTTTTCAAAAAAGGAATCGGATACGCTACAGCCTAAAGGTTCCTTTGGGATCTAGAACACTTCAAAAATTTAAACCAGTGGAAAATTGAAAGACTACCTAATGGAAGAAAGAGAAGGAATCGGTATTATGATGAAGAGGATCATCTTGTGATGATCAAATTCGACAGTATTCCAAACAAAAGACAAAAGAATTGCTACTTTTATTCTACTGTGTCTCTAGAAAACTCGGAAAATCATCCACCAAAAATGATCTAATCAATAACTCATCGTGAAGATCGATCATACAAGAAAGTGAAAAGAACGCAGAGTCATTAGAAGAGACGAAAAGAAATTCTTGCCTGATGGGAGAAGCAGGAATGATTTGCTTTGGCGTGCCTTGCTACTTGTTTAGCGCTGTGGAGGAGCTAAGAAACAAAAACGGTGAAATTTTCAGAAAGGGAATGATGAAGATGGCGATAAAATATGAAAAGCCAAAAGATGCTTTGATATAAAAGGCGGAGCTCCATTTACAAAAAGGAAAGGAAAACTATATTCTATTAAAAAAATAAATTAAATTGGACTAGATTTGATTTAATTGTATGTTTAAAAGTTGGTTTAATTTTTTTAGTATAAAATAATGATATATTGTATCTTCAAATTCTATTCTACAAAAAAATGTTATCAAAATTTTAACTTAAATTATATATATAATTAGTGTGAATAAAATATAAAAATTAAATTAAATAAAAAATAGACAAATATCCCTTTTTCTACAAGGAAAGTACACAAGTATATAACACTAAGGTCGTGTTTGTTTTTACTGTGTAAGGTCTGCAAAGCTCTTATGTCTGCGCTGCGCAGACCACGCGCAGACATTGGGCTTCGTAGACTGTTTGTTTTTAGAAGACAGAAGCTCTTCTAACATCTGCGCGGCGCAGACGTGGTCTTATGTCTGCAGACGTCTTCTAACCTCTTCAAAGATGTTTTATATTTAATTTTATATTATATTTGATTTTAATTTTAATATTAAATTTTTTTAAATAAATTAAATATTAATTTTTTAATATTATATTATAGATATTAATTTTAATATTAAATTTTAAAATAAATTAAATATTAATTTTTAAAAAATATATTATAGATATTTAATTTTATATCATATAAATCATTTTATATATTATTAAAATTTTATATTTATTTTAATTATTTTGATTTAAGTTTAAATATAATATTTTTTTGGATTTTTATTTTTAAATTATATTAATCTTTTTATACAAAATGTAAGTATTTAAACCATATTGTTTAATAAAAAATGATTTCATTGTTTGATAATTAGGATTTTAAAATATAAATTTTTTTAAAATATAATCACAATTAAATAAAAATAGTAATCATAAAATAATTTGATAAATTAAAAAATATTTTCTAAAAATATCATATAATTATAAAAATAAATTATGAATATATATTTTAAAAAATTAAAAGTATTACATGATTGCATATTTAAAAAATCATATAATTTAATGATCATTTATAAATTTTATTCTATAAAACTAATAATACATGTGATTATGTGAGACTTATAATAGAATTAATAAGGTGATATTTGTTTTTCTAAAAAAATTATTATTGTAGTTGTATGAATTATTTAAATTTCAGTATTGTAAAACTAAAATTATTTAAATATCATAATTGCAAAACTCTTTTAAGTTTAAAAAATCAATTTATTTATATTTCAGTTTATTTTAGCAGTCTGCAGATTTTAAAAAACAAACAGTCTTCTTCTTACAGACTGCAGACTTTTGGTCCACCTCTTCTGCTGCAGATGCCTACAGATGTGGTCCGCATACCGCAGACCTTTTACCTCTTCAAAAAATAAACACCACCTAATTCAACTTTATAATAATAACAAGTCATTCTCAACTAATATAAATAAACAAAAGATATCAACATCTTTCGAAAATAAAGTTAGTTGAATTAAAGTAAAACCAAATGCTTGACATATTTTTTTGGATTAAATAAATTAAATTTTAATCTTATTTTAGTTAACCTTGTCACACTAAAATATATATTATTTGTTAAGAGAGAACTAAATTATGATCGTATATCATTTTCTTATAGATTTATTTGTACTTTAAGATGGAGAGGAAAAACATTATATTTACGCGACTATTACGTAAGAACATTTCGATTAAATGCCAATCATTGCACCCACCAAAAAGTTATTGCATATTCCTTCCAAGGAAAAATGTTTGTTACATATTAAACATAGTTTTATGTTTTTATATGATCGTCATCTTTGTGTAATTTGCACGTTAAATAATAGCTTGATTAAATGACAAATGCTCCCTTATTATAAAAAATTATAGTAATATTGAGAATATTATCTCATCGTTTCACTTCGAGAAGAAAACAATATTAACTATACAATAGATGCAATAAGATAATTAATTAATAAATTTCAAATTAAAAATAAAACATTATAAAAATGAGATGAAATATGATATGTTTTAAGACATAACACAAAATATAACGTCTGATGCCATGCAAAAAATACACCACAAAACTATATTAATACATTACAAAATCTATACTATAACATAAGATATTTTAAAATTAAATCATTATGATGAATTACAAATAAGATGATATAATCTAAAAACTATCATAAACATAACACATACATAAAAGATACCAAAATATTCCTAAAATGATTGGTTAGTATATAAAATATTATAATAAATTGAGTATACAAAATGATAATGCAATCATAGATTTGTGCACGCATAAAATAACATTAAAACAACACAAATGTCTTAGATATGGAAGGAGGCACGTTGTAGGTGGGAGGAGCCATGGCTCCCGACTTAAATGTTTCAATTGCATTTGAAGTCATTGATAATTTTCAAATCATTAACATTAAATTATATATATATATATATTTCAAATTATGATTTATTTTTAGCATCATGCCAATTTTAAATTAATGATATTAAATTCAGACCAATATTTTTTTGGTTTGATTACTTTTAACCCATTTCGATTTTAAAATAAGTGAAATTAAGTGTTAACCCCCTTAATTTAATAATGTATTTACTTTTTATAGTCTTGACACCTTAACATATAGGACACAAAAAATAAATTTAGAGTCACCATTCTTCGAACTGGCACTAATATAATCACGTTATGAGAGTATTCAATCTCTTATTCTAGCTCTAATAAGGTTAAATGATCTAACCTCTGTAGATGAATTATCTCATTTATTAATCTATAACTATGTCGTGTTTAGATCATCTCCAACCCAGAGTCGATGAAAATGGTGTCACTCTGTTTCAACCTAAAATTCTTGATGTTATGTCGCCACAACATTTATAATACACTTTAACAATCATCACATTCATATTGTACAAAATTGATCTTTATCTCTTACTTTTCCCTAAAACTGATATACTTAATCACTCACCTAAATTGATTCCATTTCATCAATCACAACAGTCATATATCAAAATCTTTCATTGACTTACCGATTATATAATAAAATGTAAATCAATCACCTAAACTCTTGCTTCACACGCTAAACATTTTGATATACAATTCTCCCCTCGACACACCAAGGGTCTCATAATATAAATACTCACTTAAGTATTCAATTATTATACTATATAAAATTCAAATGACTCCTCAGTGACGTTGTCTCATCATAAATCCAGAAACGATAACTTACACATGAAAAGAAAAATCTGAATGTTCAACTTTATGAAGCTTATTGGTGCACAACTACTGTACTGACCAGCTGAAGTAGATAACTCAAGCAGACAAATCATGCCAGCAATCAACGTACAAATCAAGGCACGCATATTAAGGTATATAGTAATAATTCTATTCTAATATGAATTGCTCATTATCATAATCATAGTATTTTAAAAATTTTATTGTAAAGTATTCCATATTGTGTCATCTATATACATATCATCAGTTTAAGCATAATTCTAGAAATAATACTCTAGTACTATTAATTATATCACTCTGAGCAAGGTAAAAAAAATTAATAATTCATGCAAACAATTGGCGGTTTGTGGAGGGGTCATTCGAAATAGGGACGGCATGTGGATGGACGGTTTCGCAAAAACCATTGGAATGTGCTCGGTGCTTGATGCCGAACTGTGGGTGTAATGGAAGGCCTTTCCTTGGTTTGGGATCTGGGACTGAGGCCTGTCATTTTCGAAACTGATAGCAGGAAGCCTGGCTTCATCTAAAACAAGGTCTGAGCATGGAGTTGACCTCTCCTCTGTTCCACATTCTTGAGTTTGTTCGACGTAGATGGAGGCTGCAGTTTATGCATGTAGTAAGGGAAGGAAATCGGGTTGCGGACAGCATGGCAAATCTTGCTAGCTCTCTAACATGTGGTTTTCAAACGTTTAGCTCCCCCAGTGGAAGTGTTATCAGTACACATTTCACCTAAGGGTGTATCGTCACATCGTCGATTAATCAATAATAAAATTAGATTGATATAATAGAGTTTAATACAAAATTTAAAATCATCAATTACTCAGATACACGAGTTCAGGTTCAAATAAGAGTCGTCATACGATTACTTTCAAATAAATAATACTTAAGATTATTAATTAATAAAAAATAATCATTAATATTAAGAATAGTAAACTCAAAAAGCTCACTGGTCATGGGTTTGAGGGTTTGTTGAGCAGAGGCTTGGTAACTGGGTTATTTGGAAATTTGGGCTTTTGCGAGTGCTATGTGAAGGGCTACCGTTCGAGAGTTAAATGGATAGGGTGATATTTATGTAAAAACGTTAACTTTATTTATTTATTTTTTGTATGTGAAAAAAAAACTTTCTACATTAAAATCTTTAAATATTCTTTTGCAAATTATTTTATAACTCGATAAATTTTGATTTTTGCATGAAATTACACAATACATATAATCTAGTATAGAAAAACTTTGAGAGTAAGTATTTTAAAATATGAATAATTTTATAAAAAATTTATACTAGTATTTATTTTACAAAATGACGATGATGATGATGATGATAAATATTTTATAATTTAACAAATTATAAATTTCATATATTTTTGAAAAATTTATTGACTTTTAAATTAATTGTTTAAAAATATAAAAGAATATTAAAATAAACTTTTAATTACAATTGAGGGATCAAATGAATTATTATTCATTAAATATTATTTTTAACAACAGTTAATAATATTTATTCATTTTTTAATAAAATTATTTTGATCTTTGCATGAAATTACACAATACATATAATCTAGTATAGAAAAACTTTGAAGGTAAGTATTTTAAAATATGAATAATTTTATAACTAGTATTTTTTTTTTACAAAATAACGATGATGATGATAATAAATATTTTATAATTTAAAAATTATAAATTTTATATAATAATGTTTTGCTCATTTTAATAAAATTAAAATTTAATATTTATTTTATATTTTTCAAAATTAATATTAGAAAAATGTTCCCTCAATAAAGAGGTAATATTTTTTAGCTTTATATTCTTTTTTGATTGAATTTTACTCACTTTTAATTCTTTTTTATTGTATTTTTATTGATTTTAAAAAAAGTGAATAATAATTCATTTGTTCTCTCAATTGTGATTAAAATTTTATTTTAATATTTTAATATTTTTAAACAATTAATTTTAAAAATCAATAAACATTATTAAATGTTGTTAAAAAATAATATCACACAAATAAATAAATAAATAAAGTTGACATTTTTACACAAATATCACCCTAATAAAAATTAATTATATATTAGGCACCATTTTATAAATATTTACAAAACTAACACTCATTTTTTACATGTTTTACAAGGCGTGGTGCATGAGTCCGCCTTCTGCCACGTGGCGTAAGGCGCGATGCATGAGCCGCGCCTTCCTGCAAAAGGTGTTAGATCGGGGAATAAAGATGAAAATTAATCTGATAGAGAAATAAAGTTTGAAAAGGCGATTTTTGGGAAAAATCGCCAAGTTATATGTTTATATTAAAATTTATATAAACTAAATCATTATTTATGAGATGTATTAAAAACAACTTATTGTGTACATGTTTTTATTTATATTAATTTTTATTTCATGTTAATAATTTTCATTATGATCTAATTCAAAGTATTTAATTTTAGTTTTGATTATTTTTTGAGTTATTACATTTAGTTGATTTGTTGTTCATATATGTTCCTTCATATTTATTTAGGTTATAAGTTTTAAACTTACTAAAAATACTTCTCTTTCTTCTCTTAGAGTCTTCCCTATAAAATAATCATTATATTTTGATATAATATCTAAACTACTTTGAGTCCTTTATACATCGATTAATTTTTTGATAGAAAGCCGTTAATTTTGTTAAAAATCGAAAATATCTATAATTACAATAAAGATTTACAAGCAGAACCGTAAATGTAAACTAAATTATAATCAAAACATTTTCTGTAACCATTAACAAAAATTAGTCACCTAGATCACATGACCAAAGAAGGTAAATGTTAAAAAAAACCAAAATGTTCGAACAAAATAAAGATACAAACAAATATGCTTGTATCAGTAAACGAACCATAAAAGGAGGTGAAGCTATTGAAAGACTACCGACAAATCGTAAATCAAAGTCAAGAGACGTGAAAATATCTATAATTACAATAAAGATTTACAAGCAGAACCGTAAATGTAAACTAAATTATAATCAAAACATTTTCTGTAACCATTAACAAAAATTAGTCACCTAGATCACATGACCAAAGAAGGTAAATGTTAAAAAAAATCAAAATGCTCGAACAAAATAAAGATACAAACAAATATGCTTGTATCAGTAAACGAACCATAAAAGGAGGTGAAGCTATTGAAAGACTACCGACAAATCGTAAATCAAAGTCAAGCGACGTGAGAAAACTATCCACGAACGCAAAACGCGTATCCAAATCTATCCGAGGGTAGGGAAGATCAACATGATAACAAATAAGCGCCATTTTGATCAGTCGTGACGATGTCAAATCCAACCTTGAGAAAAAAGATAAATGAAAATAACGGTCAAACGACCAAAAACTACCAAAAGACAGAGATAAACGTGCTATAAAGACAAAGGTAAACGTGCCATAGAGGTAGAGGTAAATGTGCTACAAATATATATTTATTCTTATTTAAAAACTAAAAAAATAATGGAAAAACTGACGATAGACAATCAGTATCAAAACCGGTGCCACAACAGGTTAAATAAAATTATAGAAGAAAAAGTTGATTTTATCCATAGAAGATAACACAAATTATAAAGAAAAAAAAAGACAGGGAGGGAAGGAAGAAAGCTACTAGGGTTTATAAGTATATACCGATTAATTTTTAATATGCAAAAGGATTATATTTTTATATATTTTTTAAGTTAATAATTTGTTTACATTGATTTTATTGTATCATATATTTTGTTGAATTCATTTTATTGTTTTTAACATCACAAAATCTTAACTACCGTTAATATTTAATGCATGATTCAATTTATTCAATAATTTGTATAATTTTATCTTAATAATTCTTATTTAATTCTTCTGAACTTTTAAAATGAAAAAAATATTTATATTTTGTTATACTAATTCAATTTTGTATGATTTTTTTATTATAGAAAATCGCTAATTTTATTAAAAATAAAAAATATTTATAACTACAAATATTTAGAACTATTTCAATTTTGTATGATTTTAGAACTACAAAATATAAAAGATTTACAAGCATAACTGTAAATATAAACTAATTATAATTTAGACATTTTCCTATAACGATTGAACACAAAACTAACCACCTAGATCACACAATGACCAAAGAGGGAAAAAGGGGAAAAACTAACCAAAATGCTGGAACAAATAAATATATGAAAAAAAAATCTGATTTTATCAACAAACGAACCACAAAAAAGGATGAAAATATTGAAAGACCGTCGACAAATCGCAAATTAAGGTCAAGCGACGTGAGAAAACTATGCACGAACACAAAACGCGTATTCAAATCAATCATATGGTCCAAAGCATGGAAGATCAACATAATAACAAATTAGCGTCATCTTGATTAGTCGTGGTGATGTCAAATTCAACTCTGAGAAAAATTAAACGAAAAATAATAGCCAAACAACAAAAAATATCAAAAGGTAGAGACAAATATACAAGAGATAAACATGTCACAAAAAACAGACTTATTCTTATTAAAAAACTAAAAAAAAGAAAAATCAACCGGTGATTGACAATCAACATCACAATTAGTACAGTCGTTGGCTAAATAAAGTAAAGAAGAAAAAATTGATTTGATATATAAGATGACACAAATTGTAAAAAAAAAATAGAGGAAGAAGAGAGCAGCTATGATTCATTATATTCTTCGTATTTCGTCAGTTTTTATGTTGTGTTTCAATTCATTTCATAATTTGTATATATTTATCATTTTAATTCTTTTAGTTTTTAAATAATAATTATTGCTAAATTTATTTAACTAAAGATTGATTCTGATTTAGTAAAAATAAAAAACAATTATATTTTAGTTAGTATTTTATTATTTTACTTTTTTAAAAAAATTGTAATTGTTTGGAACAACGGAGCACACTAAGAACACGTCAAGGTCCAAGGAGAAAGAGAGGTTCCAACATTGTGGCTACTCCTCTTTGATATGCCGACGCTTTCATTTTTTTTCTTTTAAATAATAATAATAAAATTAGTGAAGAAAACGAAATTTGAATACTCTCTGTTGATATCATTAATGGATAAGATATTATTTTTTTTTGGATAAGTAAAGATTTTATTCATCCAAAAGAAGCAGCAAGCTGCTACAAAGAACAAAATAACACTAAGACAAATCCCAATCTAGACATAGCCTCCTATTTACATCATCAATCAAGTTCATACTGCATCTATACAATTTAATTCTTATAGAATCTCTAATTTTATGAACAATTGCATCAACCGAACGATTAACACCTCTAAACAGCCTATGATTACGTTCCTCCCAAAGAAAATAGACAAAACCAGTCCAAGCAAGCTTTAGGATACAAACAATAAGGGATTTACCCCTCAAATTCAAGGCTAGCCAGTGCAAAGAATCATCCCAGCAAAGAATCGGCTGGTTATGAAGACCACAAGTCTGCAAGATTACATCCCAAACCTCTCGGGCGAAAGAACATTCTAAAAACAAGTGATTTCGAGATTCCAGCTCAACTCCACACAGACCACAGATATGATCAACCTGAATTCCAAATCTGGCTAACCTATCCTTTGTAGGAAGCCTATCCAGAATCACCATCCAAGCCACAATGGAAAATTTTGGGACATGAGCAGGAAACCAAATCAATTTGTGCCATTCAACCTTGTCCCTCCTCTCATGGATATGGTCCCATATCCATGCACCTCTAATCTGAGACAAAATAGCAGCAGAACCAAAAAGTCCCCTAGCCTCCTCCCTCATTTTCACCAACTTTCTTAGGATCCAGCTAAAATGAGGCTTACAGTCAACTGTCCAAAAATCCATAGCCTTGAAACAATAAGATTTGAGCCAAGCAATCCACAAAGAGCTCTTATCAGCTAGAATTTTCCTGATGAGCATGAAGCAGCATGCCCTACTCCAGTCAGAAAGTTTCCTCAAGCCCAGACCACCCTCTGATCTTAAAGAACAAACCTGACTCCAACTCACTCTAGCCCCTCTAGCTGAAATATCACAACCTTTCCAAAAAAACCTCATGCATAATTTTTCAACATCTCTGATGACCCCTCTGGGCAAGACTGCCTGCTCCAATAGCCAAAGATACTAAACAGAACCGACTTAACCAACTGTAGCCTCCCCCCCAAAGCTTAAGTGCTTGCTCGACCATTTATCAATTTTATCCTTGATTCTCACAAGTAGAGCTGAGCAGTCTTTGCTAGAAAGTTTTCGAGTAACAAAAGGCACACCCAAGTACCTAACAGGCAACTGACCATGCTTGAAACCAGTAGCTATACAAATCAGATCCAGACTACACCGAGGCACCCCGCAAGCAAACAATTCAGATTTCATAGCATTAAGCCTTAAGCCAGAAAGTTCATAGAATCTGTCTAGAATGCTAACAACACCCAAAACAGACTCCAAGGATCCATGGAAAAAAATGAAAAGGTCATCAGCAAAACAAAGATGAGTAAGTGAGATTTTTTTGCATTTTGGATGGAACCTAAACACTCCATGCTTAGCAGAAACATTCAATAATGATGAGAGGACATTCATCACTAGAACAAAAAGATAGGGGGATAAAGGATCACCTTGCCTCACTCCTCTAGCACCCCTGAAATACCCTACCAAACTGCCATTTAAAGAAATAGAGTACCTAGGAGTTGTAATGCAAGCTTTAATCCAACCACAGAAAGTATCAGGCAGGCCCAAGGCTTGAAGGACAATCAATAAAAAGTTCCAAGAAACAGAATCAAAAGCCTTTTGAAGATCAATCTTTAAGGAACATCTAGGGGAGAGATTTTTCCTAGAATAACCCCTAACAATCTCTTGTGCAAGCAATGTATTTTCAGCAATATTTATACCTTTAAAAAAAGCTGACTGACTAAGGGAAATCATATCAGGAAAAACAAATGCTAGCCTAGTAGCCAAAATTCTAGTAATAGTTTTATAGACAACTGAGCAGCAAGATATAGGTCTAAAATCTTTGGCCATACAAGCATTTAAAGATTTAGGAACCAATACAATGGTTATGGCATTAAAGGCTGGCAGGAGGGAAGATGAGTGGAAGAAGAATCTTACTGCATTAAGGAAATCACTGCCAACAGTCTCCCAGGCTGCCTTGAAAAACCAAGATGTGTAACTATCAGGCCCAGGGCTTTTGTCCTTACCCTGCCTGAAAAGAGCTTCCTTGATCTCCTTATCAGTGATCTCTCCAACAAGGTAATCACCAGCACCCTCAGGCAAAGAATAAGCCATCAAAGATTGTAGCCAGACCACAGAACAACCCTTAGCAAAGGGAACATCAGTACCAATGAGATGCTGGAAAAATTTTAGCAATTCAGCAGCCATGCCATCAAAAGATTCATGCAAACCCCCATTTTCATCTTTGATAATTCTGATTGTGTTTCTCTTCTTGTTAGACTCAACTCTCTGGTGAAAAAACCTAGTACTTCGGTCACCTTCTTGCAACCAATGCACTTTTGCTCTTTGTCTATAAAATTCAGATTCAGCTGCTTCAAGTGCAATTAATTCAGCCTGGATCTTTTTCTCCTCAGCCACTCTTCTGTGGCCAACATTTGCAAGAATAAAGATCTGAATATTTTCCAGCTCAGCTTTCTTCGCAGCCACTCTACCAGAAATGTTAGAAAAATGTTTCTTATTTAGATCCCTTAAGAGAGGCTTAAGCCTTTTTAATTTGCCAAACAAGGTTAACATAGGGTCACCAGCAAACTGTTCCTGCCAAGAATCCTTAACAACCCTTAGAAAATCTTCATTATCAGTCCAACAATTGAAAAACTTGAAAGGTTTAGGCCTATGGATTTGGGCAGTCTTCTGAGTCCAAATAATCCCAGGGCAGTGATCAGAAACCCCTTGAGCATGAAACTCCACAAAAGAGTCAGGAAACTCTAGCAACCATTGAGAATTAATGAGGATTCTGTCTAACTTTCGTGCCAGGAAAGAGTCTTCTTGCTTATTGGACCAGGTGAACAGAGGGCCAGAAAATGGGTGGTCCTGCAGCTCCAAGTCAATCAAACAATCTTTAAAATCCTTCATATCAGAAGTGCAATACCAGCCCAAACTACCAAAATCAGAGCTTTCCTGAGCATTGGCAGTAACATTGAAGTCACCTCCAATGAGCCAAGGTGAGGAACCAATTACAGAATCTAAATTATTCAAATGGTCCCAAAGTTTTCTTCTCTCCAAGCTGTTATTACTGCCATAGATAGCAGTAACCACTAAATTATGCCCAGCCACATCACCTACTATAGACAGGGCTTGATCACACCCCTTTAGGAAAGAAAAAGATAAACCCTTCCTCCACAATATCCAAATTCTGCCACCATCAGAAAATTCATAGTTAGAAGTAACATTCCAATCCGTGACTAGAGCAGCCACAACCTTAGAGTAATTACAACTTCTCACTCTAGTTTCCATGATGCAAACAACATCAACATTTAAAGCCTCCATTCTCCTAATCACTCTACTTAGCTTGAGGCCATTATTTATTCCCCTAACATTCCAAAAACACAAAATCATTTATTTGCAGCAGAAGGGTCTCCACTACAACTGACCTCTAAACCTTTGGCCCTATCCACATGGTCTTTCTTTTTTGCCTTAATTTCATTTAAAAGCATAGCAACTCCCAGAGATGCTGTCCTAGCTTTCCTAGTGCCTTCAAAAACTGCACCCCCAGCAATAGCCTCTATTTTGCTAGAAGAGCCAGAGTTGTCATTCCTTTTCCCCCTAGCCTTTTTTTTGATTTAAAGAGTCCTGTAAAGTGGGGAAGTCACCTCCACAAGCAGCTTTAGTCACAACCTTATCACCAACAATCCCCATGTCAACAAAACCAGAAGGATCACTCTCCTTGAGTTCATTAACAACTAAACCAGGATTGTCAACATTTCCAGAATCCTGAAGAATATTTATAGCATCTCCCTTTAACTCTTGCATAGGGGCATAATTACAGGCATGAAAAGCCTGAGTCTGAACAGGCATCAAATCGGAAGCACAAGGTTGTGTATCAACCTCTGAACAATGAGGATGACAATCAGATTTTCCCCTATCTCCATTCAAAGTGTCGATGTTATCCTCCTAAAGAGCAAGAGTAGATATAACTTCAGAACCACCCACTTTCAGGCTAGTAACCATTTACTGCTCCCCCCTAGCCTGTATTATATCAGAACATAGAGAAAGCTGTGGGAGGCCAGAGGGACCAGCAGCTCCATCTTTACCAGAAGCAATAGAAGCATTCGGATTCACCTTCCTTCTCCAAACTGGAACCTCTTTAGTATCCTTAGCCTTCTTTGAGGCCTTGATTACTTCAGCACAGCTAATAGCTAGGTGACCATATTTTTTGTAACTCACACAAACTTTAGGGAGCCATGGAACATACACTCTAACTATTACTGTGGAGCCATCCCTTAGAACAACCTGAACTACCTCAGGAATAACAGCCCCAGCCTCGACCTCAACACAGACTTTGGCGAATTCTAGTCTTTCTTTAGAAGCAGTGACATAATCCATATACAATGGAATGCCAACTGCGCTAGCTATGTAACTGAGACCCGTACGAGAAAACAACTCTAAGGGGATATTGAATAATTGAATCCAAATGGGCATACGCTTAAGGTCAAAGTCAAGTTTCTTCAAACTCGGTTCCCATTTCCTAAGCACTAGAGGCTTATTTTGAAAGTGCCAGGGACCATTTTCGAGCACCCAATCTCTCAAATCAGCATTGGAGAAAGAAAAAACGTAAAGGTTAAGCCCAGCGAGACTAACCTTAACATGCGCTGATTTCCCCCATAGAATTTCAGCTATTCTCTGCATGGATCCAAAATTGGGAGCATCTCCAATAAACTGCCCGACCACGGAGCAATCCCATTCAGCAATTCCCTCATCAATAACCGCAGCAGGAGGCTTGACGGTAGAAACCCCCTCCACTACCTCGGGCGGGAAGAAGTCTAGGGATTGCTCCTTAGATCCTCGAAAAAGCTTCTTCCAATCAAGATCAGCAGACAAAGGTTCCATGAAATTGAGAAACGAAACAAAAGGAGAAGATGCACAAAAACAGAAAACAGAAAACAAAACCAGCGATCAACAACAGGAAGGAAGAACTGAGTGCCCATTAGACCCGCTATCGAGCGCCCAGAGCAACCCCATTTCTCAAACAAAACCAATGGATAAGATATTAGTACCACCTAAACGCTTATTAAACGTGATAATATTTAATTTTATTTGCTATCGTACAAATCAAGTAACCTTATAATAAAAAAATTGTTATTATATTTTGAACTATCTTTAAATAAATATTATTTTATATTAACGTTATTATATTAAAAACCCTATTAATTATTTTTTTGAGAAATAATTCTCAAACCAAATTTGTTACAAAAATAATTTTCAAATTGTCTATGTAAGATACTTCGTGTTTTACAAAAAACGATGTCAGTCCTCACGTTCTACAAAAAAATGAGTTTATTGTATTTATTATTAACTTTATCTAATATTAAATGATTTTATTTGAAAAAAATTGATAAGTCTAGGCGAGATAATTCTATGTGTGTAATTTGAATATTTTTTTTATCAAATCTAGTTTGGGGTCTAAAAACATAATCATTGGGATTTTTAATATAATAACGGCTAATTAATAAAAAAATTTACTTTCTCGGATTTCGTAATGTTATTAAGAGGAAAAAAGGAATTATCGGAAAGAATGAAATTTAAAAGGGTAATTTTATCGTAAACCGAAAGGTCGCTGCTGATGGGGTGATCTACTCGCAAATTTGTCGCCATGTGTTTATGGATTCATTCATATAAGAAAAATCAAACCATAAGTAGGCTAAAGCTTCATTTCTCAGGCACCCTCTTCTTTGTCATTCTGCTTCTGTCTAAGTTTTAGATTATAAAGAGAAGAAAAATGATGCCCAACACCCTCCTTCGATCAAGTCTCAAATCTCAGGTACTAAGTTCTTCAAAAGTCTCAATACTTCTTTCTTTTCTATGTCTACTGCTTTATCGACCATTTGTTTTAAAGAATCCAGATGTCATGTTTTATCTTACATGTTCGGATCATGGTAAGATAACCCTTTTCTCTGCTTCTTCTGATTTGCCAACAAGACTTGTGGAATCTCATGTTTGAAGTTTCATTTTTTGATGAGAAATGTTGGGAGAAGGAACAAACTGTTTTTATTTTTATTTTCTTTCTTCATGTCTTTGTTGTGATTTGTCTGATATCTCATCTTTTAAACTTTTTGGAATTTAAAATTACGTTAACTTTCTTCTTTGTTCTGGATCCACTTTAACTGAAAAATGTTTAGATATAATTACGAGAATATGATTAGATATAATCATGGAGTGAAATCTTCAATGTTGATAAATGTTTGCTCTACTTAATCTACCTCTTCTTTTTCATGATTTCAACTCCATGGGCTGTAATTTTAGGTTCTGTTTGGCTTCTGAGAAAATACCGACCTGCATAAGTGTTAATTCTGGTTCACATGGTCATTTTAAACTCTAATCCCATGTTTCTGAATCCATAAATGTGAAGTCCCTTCCTCTGACTTCAATAATTGAAAGTAGCTGGAAGTGTTAAAAGAGTGAGATTTATGTCTGATTTGGGTCAATTAAGATATAATCATATGCCAAATTTAGTGGAGCTACACCCAAATGATTTTTCTTCCTTTTTTATTGTATTGATTTCTCAAACATATTATTTATTTTGTTTCTCCCTTCCCATTTACTGCTTGGTTCATACATAAAAAATGCTGCTGCATAAAGAAGTTCCATGGACCGCCCACTTAAGGGTGCATTGCTGGCTAGGTTATATAGTACTGAATCATCTCTGCAGAAAGAAGACTCTGATTTCAAGGATTTTACAGGGTATGCATGCTCGATATTCAAACCTTTGTTCATGTTCATCTCATCTCATATAGTTGTGTGCCTCCCCTGCCCGTGCTGTTTTTCATATGGTGGATACCTTAATTTATGCATAAAGAAACGAAATTTAGTGATATAACTGCATTGTTATTTGTATTTTAAATAAATGCATTTAATGTCTGAAGTTTATATTTGAAGATTTACAAATTGGCATTTAATATTAATGATTGAACGCATATAATAAAGCATAATAAAACATTCAAGGCAATTGAGAAGAAATTAGTGACTAAATTGAGCATATTCAGAATTCAGAGATTAAATTGCAAGCATTTAGTGGCTAAAATAAAATAAATGGAAAATCAGATCACAAAGTAAAAACATGTGTACAATGTAGTGTTTTAATGAAACAATTAACCCAAAAATTAAACCCCATAAAAGCCTAAAATTTAACATAAGCCTCATCTTCAACACTCCAAAATATTTATTCCTCCTCCAAATCCTCTCTAGTCGAAAATCCCAAGCAAAAAAGACCTCCAAACTCTTCAAATGTTCATCATTTATTCATCCAAAAAACCAAGGCTAGAACCTATACAAACACCAAAAAACCCCCCAAAACTTTTTTTGGATCAAACACCCACATTTCTCAAGAAACATCAAGTGTTCATCTCTTAAAAACAAATTTTGATCCTCTACTAACACAAAAAACAATTCAAAACCTGTTTTCTTGGATCAAAGCTAATTTTTTCCTCTAAAATCCCAAGAACACCAAGAACATTCCCAAGAAATACCCAAATGTTCTTCAACCCCAAACCTAAAACCATAGTTCATAAGAACCAAAACCCAACTTCCCCTCTTTACTAACCAAAATTGAGCTCCAACCAACTGTGATTGCCGTCTGACTTCGGCCGGCCACCGCATCCAACGACGGCCGGAAACTTGTTCGAACAAAAAAAACAATAAAAACATACAACACAAAAAAGGCTCACCTTACACCCGGAATGAGCAACAAGTTGCGACGAGATAAATCCCGAAGGTAAAATCACTTCTTTTCTCCCTCTTCCTTCAATATTTTTGAGCTATTGTTTTGTGACAACAATAATTGCTTCACTTGATGATTAGTTTTTCCTCCTTCTAATGCTAATGATTGAAGGCTTTATATATTGATGATTTTGGCCTTGACTTTGATGATTCCCGCTCAAAACCATTGCGAAATATGGTTGTAACCATTTAGGATTCTAGAATATTTGGAAGCTATTTTTTTCTGATTTTATACAATTTTTTGCATGCTTTAAAACCGATCGACGACAGTAGTAGACGGCGGCGGTTAGGCCTGTAAACGAACCGAACTCACACGAACGGAGGTATGTTCATGTTCGTTCATTTAATAAATAAGCGAACATAAACGAACACGAACATAAACGAACAAAATCTTTTTTGTTCATGTTCGTTCATTAAGGAATATAGCTTGTTCATGTTCGTTCATTTAATAAATAAACGAACACAAACATAAACGAACACGAACATAAATGAACATGAACATAAACGTTGGAGACCCTACCTTCCATTGTTCTTTCATGAAAAATAGTCGACAATGCAAATCAACCAAATCTACAGTGATAATAGCGTAAGAGCCGATTAGCAGTGATGAATCTTTTAAAGATATTAAATGATTCACATGACTTTAGAGTTAATTTGTTCGAATACGACAAAAATATACATAAATCATAAGTAAGCTATATGAATATAATAAAGTCTTAAAGTTAATTTGTTCAACAAAACAATCTTCTTGAAATACAAACAACTTCAATAATATTCGTAACATATTCAACTTACATTCATGATCAGTCGTTAATTCATCATCCATCTTGATCAAATCAAACAAATAAAATTATATTAAATTAAAGGAGTTATAATAAAGATGAAAAATATACTAAATTAGCGAGGTTATACCAATTCATTCATCCTCATTTTTAAGGAATCTCAACATGTATGATATCTTCGTTTTGCTACAACAAATCAAAAAACCAAAAATATATTAGTCATTGTAAAACCAAATTCAATAAAACTTAAAACATAGAAATACCTTGTTTTTATTTTTCTCTAACCCATAGTATTGACGATACCAATCAGCTCCACAAACAAGCATATCTACCATCTTAGTTCCTAAAGAGGATCGATGCGGATCAATAACCCTCCCACCAGCACTGAAAGCAGATTCAGAAGCAACAATAGTGACCGAAATTGCCAATATGTCAGCAGCCATTTTTGACAAAATGTTAAATTTAATATTGTTCTCCTTCCACAATCCCAAGGCATCAAAATATACACCAGGCTCACCAATTAAAACTCCTTCCTCCAAATAAGTGTCCAATTCTGACTTGACAAATGTAAAAGTATCGACACTTCTAATATGCTGGTCATATTTAGCTGTGCCAGTTTTAATACCTTTACCAGTTTTAATACCTTTACCAGTTTTAATACCTTTACCAAATTGACTGAATAAGGAGCTAACACTACTCTTAGAAGTACCACCAATACTAACACTTTGACTCCCATCAGTAGATGCAACAACATTTGCTGCTTTATGAGCCTCAACATATTCTTGGTAGAACTCATATAAAATACATCGAACTATTTGTATTTCTCTCGAAGCCTCATCATGTGAATAAATAGTATGGAAAGAAAACTCAAGCAATTTCATTTTATACTTGATAAAGAGAATGACATCAATTAGAACTCAAATAAATTCATTAAAATAAAATTCAAACAACTTAAATTTATACCTGGGATCTAAAATGGCACCAATTGAAATTAACAAGTTATAAGTACCCCAATACTTGTCAAATTTTTTCTTCATCTTCATAGCCATAGCTACCATGTAATCACTTCCTCATAAAATTACTGCATCCAATGCTTCTTTTATCCCAAACAATTCGCTAAGAAATAAATTGGATGTAGGATATTCGGAACCTATAATATTAAAAAAATAATTAGTAGTAAATTCTTTGTATTAAAAATTAATAAAAAGAAATCAAGTTATACCTGAAATGATTTTTGTAGCTTCATTGAAAAGTGCCAAGAATGAGCAAACCTCTTCAACTTTTTTCCAGTCTTCCTCGCTCAGTAAATTAGTGTATGTAGACTCTCGATCGACATAATTCACAAACACTTCTTTGAACTCTAAAGCAGTAGACAACATAGCATATGTAGCATTCCACCTGGTACTAACATCTAAAATCAAGTGCTTTTTTGGCATTGAAAGTTGTTTAGCGAGTTCACTAAAAATATGCAATCGACCCGGAGAGGCATTGACATGTTTCACACTCTCACGAACATTATGAATTATGTCTTCAATTTCTCCAAGACCATCCTGAACTAACAAATTAAGAATATGTGCACAACACCGCACATGAAATAATTTTCCACCAACATCAAGTTTCTTCTGAAGATTCAAATTTTCCATCAATTTTCTAGCCACCACATATTAGTCTTAGCATTGTCCACTGTCAAAGTCACCACCTTTGTCTCAATGTTCCACTTATTTAGACACTTAAAAAGTGAATCATAGATACATACTCCAGAATACGGTGGAGGCACGTCAACAAAACTTAATATGCGTTTGTGAAGCTTGAAATCAGAATCTACAAAATGACATGTAACTACCATGTAATGGATGTTTTGATTCAATGTCCACATATCTGTAGTGATGCTCACACGCTTGACAGAATCCAACAATTTTTGAACTCTTTTATTTCCAATCTCATAACTGGAAATACAATCTTGTTTAACAGAAGCACGTGAGATCTTTTTAAATCCTGGATTTGCTTATTTCATTACCACATTAAACAATCCATACTCCACAAAATTAAAAGGTAATTCATGAACCATGATCATGTGGGAAATAACCTCTCTCATCTTTGCATTGTCAAACTTCCAATTTCGAACCATAGATGAAGAATCTGATTTGCCAGGCTGCACTTTTAAACTTAATTGACCTCTGTTAACCACTTTCAACTTTGGACAATCACCAATATGCCTATGCAACGGTGTGGTGGTTCCATATTTCATTTTCTTAAAATTTTCTCCACAATGGCTACATTCACACAAGTTAGTTCCATCATGCAACTTTACCATCCGGAAATGTTCCCAAACTCCCGAAGTCTTCTTTCTCTTCCTTCTAGTGAATGGAGTTAGTTCTTCATTGTTAGTTGTATCAACGTGTTCTACACTAGCTGTAGCTGCTGCATCTACTTCTTTGTTAACAGCTGTAATAAAAACAACATCTGGATTTTGTGTACTTTCCATGGTTGGAGTGTTGGTACTTGATTCAAATTTAGTTGATTCAAGTTGCGAATCAGACATCTGTGGTACAACAATGAGTAAATGTTAGCGTTAGCAAATAAAAGGATTTTTTTCTATTATCAAATTAAATCAATAGCATATCAACTAAAATAGCACAGCTAAATTGATGTAAAGCAAACACAGCAGCAATAGAATGAAACCAACTTGCAGCAACGACCAGAATAACTAAACCTACTAAAATATGGCATCATAACAGTACATAACACCAAAACATCATCAATCTTCAACCCATCTCAACATCAATCCACTCCCCATATCATACTAACACCAATACAAACCAAGCATGTATACGGAGTTATAACAAAGTGGACAACAATTTTGATATACCGCAAACACAACACCAAATGGATACATCGGCTCAGCAACAAAAACCATATTCATCGAACATAAACAACCTACCTACAGGGGCATAAACGAAGGCCATCAATAGTCTTTGGCAACACTGCACAACACCAATAAATCTCTAACTGCAGGAATAGGGTCTTACTTGTTCGGGCATTTCAGTATGCCATAGATTCACCAAACTGGACATTTCCTTTTTTCCACGAACCAAACCATAAAAAATCCTTAACAAAAAACCAATCCACTACGTGACAGGGCAGGGCAGTTTCATGTTTTCCAACCTTGATTAGGCTATCATCAATACTAGTATTCTTTTCTGGGTTTATATCACTTTAGATTACTTGTATTCAACCAAGTGTGAAAGAAAAAGAGAAAGACAGGGTGAGAAACATAGGAAGAATCTAATAAACCAATGCTGCGAAAGCCTAAAACTTTCCCAACTTCAACCATAGAGCAAAGCAATATTTTCGTGAGAAAGAGACTTGGTCTCATGCGTGTCTCTATTGGGACTCCACACATTTATGCATCTTCTTCTCCCAAGGTTGGAACTTGAAAGAGAGAAAAAAGTAAGAAATTAGTGAAGATGACACGGAGATTACTCACATGGAAAGAAAGAGAGAACAATAAGAGGAGAGAACGGAGAAGAAGAGCCATAGCTGCAAACATATACTCTGGATATAAGCCACCTCTGTTCATCTTTTGATGCAGGGATGTAAGCCACCTCTGTTGGAGCTCGGAGCGGCTTCGACCAACATCAGTTCATGTTCATCTATTCAACCTAGTCCACAGTCTTCATCTTTCCCAAGCCCCGAACCTTCCTACCATGCGAGTCCCTCATCTTTCTTATGCCCGAGTCTGACTCGTTTCAATTCAAATACCTCGACTCACCTCCTTCCATTCCTCCGCAACATTGTAGCCATATCCAGCAGCGCTCCACTGACCTCGCCACTTTATTCCCCCACTAGAGGATATAAGCGCAAATCTGACTGGGACTCCCTAAGAGCAACTCTAACGCGGATGACTGGGCAACGAGGGGTGGGCTGGAGAAGACCGACTGGTCGAATGCACCGTTCATAGCGACGTACAAGGGGTTCCACATCGTTCAAAATGCCACAAAAAATCCCTAAATTCACACCCCGAAATTAACAGACCAAAAAAATTCAAATTATTTACCTTATGAAATCACGTTCAAGAAGGGAAATAGATGAAGCTCTGTCAAATCGTTGCAGTTGAAGACTTGAAGCTCCGTCGAATCGTTGCAGAAATGAAAATTGTGGAGGGTGGGGAGAGTTGAGAATCAAGAACAGCTGAATGACGGGTTGGAGAAGAGTTGAGAAAATATTGTTTTTAGATTTAGGGTTTTTTGTATTACTGCTTAATCAGGCTGTAAAATTGGGTTACTTATGAAGTTGGTCATCAAAATATCATATTAATTAATATTTTTAAGATACATACAAATTGGCCACCAAAATTGATTTAAGAATATTAGGTTAAACATAAATGAACGCACATAAACGAACATAACTAAACGCATATAAACGAACATAACCGAACGTTCACGAATGTAAATGAACGAACGAGACCTATGTTCATGTTCGTTCATTTAATTAAACGAACACAAAATCTTGTTCATGTTCGTTCATTTAATAAATAAACGCACATAAACGAACTTCCCGGCGCACAGTTCATGAACGGTTCGCTGAACGTTCAGTTCATTTACAGGCCTAGCGACGGTGACTCGCCGAGGACGATTTGAATAGTTTGGAGTCACCATCAACCTTTAGGATTGGGTAGGTTGAAAACCCGAGATATACCCTTTGAAAATAAAAAATTTAAAATGACGCGATTTGGTTTACGATCAGAGATTTTGAGCTCAGGAGTTAATTACGCTCGGGGAAGGATTAACACCCCACAACGCCCAAAATTGGTACCTTCAATTATTAATTTGTCCCTTTAAAAATTAAGAAATTCAAATATTTATTTAATTAATGATCTTTTTATTCCCTTAAACATTTTAAATTTTAGAGATACACACAATATTCATCCATTTCTAATTAAAGAATAAATTAACCCCTAATCAAAATTAAGGTGGTTATTCTTATGTTTTAATTAAAATAAAGAAATATTGTCATCCTTAAAAATTAAAGAATTAATCAATTATTAGACCATAAAATAAAATTAACGGTGGCAAATTAGTCAAATTATTATTTAAAAGAATAAGGATGTTCTTTGATTTAAAGAACGAAGGTCAAGCCTTTGACATTAATCAAACAACTTGTCCTTAGTAATTTAAACGTAGGAAGAAAAGTCTACCCTTTTATCTAAAATTAGTGAACCTATTCGATTTTTAAAACGACCACTGGATATAATATTTATTTATTCAAAAAATATTGAACGGACATGTCTAGTTATTTTAATACTATTCCTTTCAATATTTAGGAATAAATGAATATTCTTTTTAATTAATTATGAATTTATATTTATTCGATTTCTAATTATTATTAAAGAAACTAATCATAAGAAGATTATTCTAAACTTATTAATTTCTAATTAAAGAACCTAAACTAAGGCTTTAATTAATAACTAAATAACTTAAAATCTAAAGCTTAATTTAAAACCTAAGGTTGAATTTTAATATTAGTGACTAGGATGAAAGATTTAAAAATCTAAAAGGTTTTATTTTATAATTGAATGAGTGACCATATTAAAAGATTCACAATTTGTCATTTAATATTAATAATTAAACACATTTAATAAAGCATTCAAGGCAATTGGGAAGAAATTAATGACTAAATTGAACATATTTAGAATTTGGAGAATAAATTACAAGCATTTAGTGGCTAAAATAAAATAAATGGAAAACTAGAGCCCAAAACAAAAACACGCGCACAATGTAATGTTTTAATGAAATAATTAACCCAAAAAGTTAAACCCCATAAAAGCCAGAAATTGAACATAAGCCTCAGTTTCAACGCTCCAAAAAATTTCTTCCTCCCCTAAATCCTCTCTAACCAAAATTCCCTAGAAAAAAAGACCTCCAAACTCTTTAAATGTTCTTCCAATGTTCATTATTTATTCATCCAAAAAACCAACGCTAGATCCTATACAAACACCAAAACCCCCTAAACCTTATTTTTTTTAGATCAAACACCCACATTTCTCAAGAAACATCAAGTGTTCATCTCTTAAATTTTTTTTTATCATTTACTAACACCAAAAACAGTTCAAAACCCATTTTCTTGGATCAAACTAATTTCTTCCTCTAAAATCCCAAGAACACCAAGAACATTCCCAAGAACTACCTAAATGTTCTTTAACCCTAAACCTAAAACCATGGTTCATAAGAACCAAAACCCAACTTCCCCTCTTTACTAACCAAAATCGAGCTCCAACCAACCCTAGTCGTCGTATGACTTCGGCCGACCACCACCTCCAACGCCATCAAAAGCTTGTTTGAACAAAAAAAACGTAAAACACAAAAAAAGGCTCACCTTACACCCTGAATGAACAACAAGATGCAGCGAGATAAATCCTGAAGGTAAAATCACTTCTTTTCTCCCTCTTCCTTCAAGATTTTTGAGCTATTGTTTTGTGACAACAATAATTGCTTCACTTTATGATTAGTTTTCCCCACTCTAATGCTAATGATTGAAGGCTTTATATATTGATGATTTTGGCCTTGACTTTGATTATTCCCGCTCAAAACCTTTGTGAAAAAATGGTTGTAACCATTTAGGATTCTAGAATATTTGGAACCTAATTTTTTTTCTTTTGATTTTATACGATTTTTTCGCATTCTTCTAAATTGATCGGTGACGACGGTTAATGACGACAGTGCGATGATAACGCAACGGCAACTCGCAGAGGAAGATTACCATAACGATGTATGAGTTTCACGCGTTGATGATGCGTCGATAAACTCCATGGCCGATGGTGACGTCGGTGATGCTCTAATCCCTTTGGAGAAGACAAAGTCTTGGCCATTGGATCCATCATTGATCCAATGGTTGAGATTGATTGTGTTTTTCACAAGGATGAATGACATGGCACCATGGTAGCCCTTGGATTCTTCTCTTCATCAATTGCTCATATAATTTTGTGTTTGTTTCACATGGATTCATTCATCCATAGCCATTGGATCAAGGCTCATCAAAGGTGGAGATGAATTTGTGCTTTTTGCCTTGGATAAGTGTCATCATCACCTAAAACACCATACCAATATTAATGCTCCATTTTGACTTTTCAAAGCAAATTCCCCCCAAAACCAAACTAAAATCGGTGGCTAGGGATAGATTTAGGCCATTTTTTATGTTTATTTATTTATTATTTATTTGTATATATTTATAAAATGTATATGGGCTAACACTTGGGCCTATGTAAAAACTATGTAAATAGACTCATTTTAAAATGCAATGGACCTTTATTTTAGGTTTTTATTATATTGAAAGGAAACAAATGGGCTATTTATTTATGGACTAACCTATTTATAACATGGACTATATAGTATACTAATTATGCAATGAAACTATACAATATAAAATATGTAACATACTAATTATTTAATATTTACCTATCTAATATATGCAATTTTTAATAGCTATTATGGACTGTATACTTATACTAATTATAATAACCAATATAACATGCCATACTATTTATAACATACAACTATATGACATTAACATAGACTGCATGCAACTAATATGTACTATCACATGCAATTATTATATCATATATGATATATCTAAATTATATACTATATACTATATTATAATATGAAATGTGTCACCACCCAGATAAAATAGGTGATGACAGTTGCCCCTCTTTGTTTATTATCGTGGAACGAGAATGAAGAAAAGATAAGAAGCACTAATTTTATCCAGCTGAATATAAATCATGAGCTCCAGATACTTCTGATATGAACCCTTCACTCTCTGATAAAAAGCCAACTCTGGAATCTGAGCAAGCTCTCCTATATGAACCCCTTACTTTCAAAATGTCTTGGACAGAACAAACAAGATCTTCTATATGAACCCTCCATTAAACCATAATGTCTCAGTCTAGGTCGAACGGTATTTCCTATAAACTCATTCTTATGGTAGAAATATCGATTCACATCCCTCTGTGATGAAATCGAGCAAAAAACACAATGTTGATCCGACTCATTCTGCGAAGAATCAAACAAAGTGAAAAAAGCCAACCCACCTCCTTCTGTGATAGTGTCGAGCAAAGTGATGATGTTGTTTTGAACTACATCTATGAAGAAATGAACACCAGATTGAGGCTGATTCTACTCCTTCTGTGAAGAACCAAGTGAATGATTTTCACTGATCCAACTTCTTCTACGAAGGATCAAGTGAAAGGTTGTTACTGATTCAACTCATTATGCGAAGGATCAAGCAACATGAAAAATGCTAATCCAACTCATTCTTTGAAGAATCAAAGTAATTTGCCAACGTCGATCTACCTCCTTTTATGATAGAATCGAACAAAATAAGATTACGCTGATTCAACTCCTTATTTGAAGAATTAAATAAAATGTCAATGCTGATCTACGTCATTCTCTGATAGAATCGAGCAAAATAATGTTATGCTAATTTAACTCCTTTTACGATGGATCGAGCAAAAGATTGGCACTGATCCATCTCTTTTCGTGATGAAATCAAGCACTGAAATGAACGTCAGAATCAAACAAGTTCTCCTGTATGAACTTCTTCAACTTCCAATGAATTTTTGTAAAATGTAATAATGCATATGTGTTGAGTTCTTCATCGATCTCCAGTTTCTACTGGGGAATGTCTCCTTTGAAAATCTTACCATCCCTGTCAAAAATGTTAAAATATTTGGAATGAATGAAGAAACATGCATGCTTCTATTTACATGTCTGAACATGAATGCATGATGTCAATTATATTATGACCACAATTTCCACTGACTCGTGGGACTCTTCCCTTCTTCTTTGCTCGATTTTCATCTTCATGATCCTTGTAAAGTTCCAATTCATGGTTTCGTTGTTTGATCTCACGCTTGGAATCAAGCCTTTTATATCTTCCTTTTGGATTCCTTCCTCATATCTACTCTAAAGTACCTTTCAGGTTTTCAATTCAGATTCATTCTCAAAGCGCTCTTTCGGGTTTTCACTTTATTTTTTCTTATATTTCTTTTTCTCTTTCACTTTTCTTTTTTCTTCATTTCTCTTGGGTTTTTTTCTCTTTTTCTTTTTTTCTTTTTAATTGCGGTCTTTCTTATATGCCCATATAACATTAGCATGATGGAAATATGCTACAACGAGTATTGAAATGTCAAACTTGATTTCTCCATTCCAGATTTTAGGCTCACAAACCTCCTCATTTAATAGGCTCAACATACACTCTTAATTACCAAACATAAAATGTCAAGATCTCGAACTACTTTAGATTCTCCAAAGATTAGCTCAAAGTAATACCAAGAAATATTATGTTTTTTTTATATTCACCATGTTGACTAACTCGAAAGATGCTTAAAAATGGAAGAAAAGCTAGCAAAAAAAAACTTGGATTAAAAGAAATACAATTCATTGATGAAAATTCAGAAATTTACAGTCATGGCAATCTTAGGAAAGAAATAAAATCAAGAAACAAATTACAAATGCTTCCAACCATTACTAGGAAGAAATTTTTTACACTAATCAACTCTGATGTAAGCCTGTGTTTAGAAGACTTCAAATGTTGTCAAAAATGCATGTAGACGTGAAGCTTCTCTCAAAATATCAGACTCTCGAGGGGGTATAAATTGTTAGATGCCTAACATCAACATGCATTTGAGCCGCCCTTTCGGGTTTTCAACTCAAATAATTCATTTAATTTCAAGATGCCTTTTACATATTTTCATCTTCAAGCATAATAACTTTTGACAGAATTTGAGTTTATTGGATTTCTCAACACTTCTCCATCCATTTCTTCCAAAATCAATGCTCATCCAGAAAATACCTTCTTGATGACATATGACCCTTCCCAATTAGGCATCCACTTCCCACGGAAGTCTCTATGAATTGCAAGATCTTTTTAAGCACTAGATCACCCTCTTGGAATTCCCTTAGATGAACTTTCTTATTATGAGCTCGCATCATACGCTTTTGGTATATCTGACCATGACAGATAGCTTTGAATCTCTTCTCCTCAATAAAATTCAACTGACCAGATCGAGCTTGAACCTAGTTAGCTTCATCCAACTCCACTTCTTTTAAGATCCAAAGCGACAACATTTTAACTTCAATAAGAAATACTACTTTCATTCCAAAAACAAAGAAAATGGTTTTGCCCCGATGAAGTTTGCATTGTAGTATAATATGCGAAAAAAGCAAAGGGTAACTTCTCATGCCAATCTTTATAAGTATCAATAGTTTTCTAGATGATCTTCTTTATATTCTTATTTGCTGCCTCTACTACCCATTCATCATCAGACGATAGGTTATCGAATTATGGTGCTTTATTTTGAATTGTGCACACAAATATGTCATTATTTCATTATTTATATTAGTGGCATTGTCTGTAATAATTTCCTATCAAAACCCATATCGACAAATTATCTCTTTCTTGATAAATTTGCAAACTATTGATCTTGTAATACTGGCTTCGGAAACAACCTTTACCCACTTAGTGAAATAATCGATAGCCACCAAACTGAAGTGATACTCATTCTAAGCCTTTGGAGAAATTGCCCCAATAACATCCATGCCCACATTGAGAATGACCAAGTTGCAGTCATTAGATTCAACGGTAAATGAGGTGCATGAATATTATCAGAGTAGATCTGACACTTATGACATCTCTTAGGTTATTCTATGCAATATGTTTCCATGGTAGACAATTAATATCCCTACCTCATGATTTTTCTGGCCATAGAAAGACCATTTGCATGTGTTCCACATATTCCACTATGCACTTCTTCAATAATAGTTTTAGCCTCTCTAGCATCGGCACATCTCAATAAAACTTGATTTATGCCTCTTATGTACAAAATTTCCCCATGAATATATCTTGCATCCATCATTCTAATCGTTCTTTTTCCACCTCTGCTACTGCTGCGGGTAAGTCTGATACTTGATGTATTACAGAATATCATGGTACCATGGACGACCATCTGCCTATTCTTTCAGGTTGTAACAATGTGTCAGGATCTTATATATTTGCATCAAGATTAACATCATATTTGCCCTTTTACTTGCCTGAAACATTGCAGTCAAGGTGACCAAAGCATCTGTCATCTAATTCTATTCTCTATAGAAATAAACAAACATGACCTCTTTAAACTCTTTGATTAATTCAAGGATAAAGTTTTGATATTCAACTAATTTTGAATCCTTTGTCTCATATTCACCTCGTAGTTGATAAACCAGTAGTGAGGAATCTCCGTATACTTTGAGCACTTTTATTCCCCTTCCCAAAGCTGCTCTCAAACCCATAACACAAGCTCCATACTCTGCCATATCATTTGTGCAAAAGAATTCTAGTTTACTGGTGAACAAAAAATATACATTTTCTGGAGAAATTAGCACTGCCTCAATTCATCGTCCTAAGCCATTAGATGCTCTATAAAAATAAAGCTTCCAAGATTCTTCTTCTTCACTGTTTTCTTTAACTGTGATGCACATTAAATCCTCATTTAAAAAATTAAAGTTTAAGGTCTTATAATCATCTGAGGCACGAGATACAAGGAAATATGCTATGGCACTTCCTTTTATCGTCTTCTAGCTCACATATACAATGTCAAACTCTAACAATAACATTTTCACCGAGCTATCCTCCCACTCAAAGCTGGAGATTCCATCAGGAACTTCAATGGATCAAGTTTGGAAATCAACCATGTAGTTTGATACAACATATATTGTCAGAGTCTTCGGGTTGCCCAAACCAAAGCACAACACAATTTATGAATTGGCAGATATCTTAACTCAAAATCAGTGTGTAGACACCCATTTTTATCCGGTCTTAAAAATATTAATAATAATAATAATTACTATTATACTAATACAAATTTCTATTACATTTTTGTAGGTCCAATTGAGGCAAACTCAGTAGCCCACAAGAACATGCCCATTACAAACCAACCAGTAGTCCCAAACCTAGCAACCCTCCACCTGAAGACCAATCAGACCCAACCCAACCTGAAGGGAACCAACCCGACCCCTTAGGGTTTATGAAACCTAACCCTAGGGATATGATGTTACCACCGCTGCCTAGCCTAACATCCAGTAGCCTCACTGCCACTGCTCACGCTGTAGCTGACCACTGATGCTTTAATCAGTCTAAAATCCTGAGGGGATTTATTTCATATATCTACATATGCAATCAAATAAAAGAAGGGGAGGCAACACACAAAGGTATTCGGAGGGAGAAATTTTTGAAAAAAAAACAAATGGAAAACGAGATAGACTGAGAAATGAATCAAACCATAACAAATAAAAATAAAAAACCCCAAAATTCCATTCAAAAAAACAAGAACCAAGGGAAAGATTTACCCTTTTGTCCGCCGATCTCATGACCCTGTTGAGTACAAGGTCTTTATTTTCGAGGTAACCGCTAAGAACTCTTTAGATTTAGGGGTTTAGAGGAAGTTTTAGTTGAAGTAGGTTTGGGTTTCAACTTAAGAAGGATGAGGGGGATATTTTGTGAGTGCTTGGGTCGCTCCGGCCACCGTACGTTACCGTGGGTATAGCCGTGAGCGCCGTCGATGGCGGTGAACTCTTTCTTCCCCGATAAGAGGATTGAGAGAGTTTTGAAAATTCTCTTTTCCCTCGTTTGAAGAAGCTGATCAAATGAGGAGATGGCCTTGTTTTTGCCTGGGTTTATATATATATATATATATATATACTAATCTAAACGATGTCGCATATGGGGAGAGGGGTGTTAGCATATTTTGAAAAAAAGGTAAATAGCATTGTAGGTCCCTTTAGCTCTGTAATCATATATTTCAGACCTTTTAATGAAGTTTCACTTTATTTGATTTTGAGCACTTATGTTTCAGTATTTATGCTTTAGTCCTATTATTATATGTTATATTATTCTAGTTAATATTTGACTCTGATTATAATATTTGTGATTACTTCATTTTAGTCGCTGATTTCATGTGTTGTGTATTTTTATTGATATTCGAATATGACCCTTTGGTTTATGCATGTTTTGTTTTGTCACTATTTTAATATTGTTGTATTTAAGATTAATTATTATTTGTCCCTTTATGTTTATGGTGTGTTTCATTTCTGTCCTTAATGTTGTTAATGGGTTATTTCCATTTCCAGTACCTGTATTATTTAATATTTTCGATCTTGGCACTGGTTTGTTTGTAATTACTGTTTAGCTCCTTCAAGTTCTTGGTTTTCCCATTTTGGTCCTTGGAATTATCAAATGCTTTATTTTTGTCCACTGTATGTTGGGTTTGTAATCTTCATTTATTTTTATTTCAGTCCCTTATGCATGTACATATGCTACACATTATGTAGTTATATGTATTATATTAAATAAATGTTCTTAGGATCATTTACTGTAAATTTTTATTCCGTATAATGCTTATTACATTTATTTCCATTGTATCTTTTATCTATTGATGAGATATTCGATTTTTCCCAATAATACGTGTGCGTAAAATAAGCGTGGAAAGCATCAATTGATTGAAGTGGTGTGATCCGATACGACATTTTAACGACATGGGAACTTGAAATAATTTCGTTTATTTTACTAACTATTTTTTTACTATTGAAATGATGTAAGGCACGTCTCTTCAAATAGCAATTTATTTTGTTTTATACAAAATGTTGATATGAATTTATATTCGATATTCATCTTTTATATATTCGAAGATAGAATATTCTTTTACGAATGAGAAATGGTTTAGATAGCTTTCCCGACGAATGATTGCAAATTTCAACATTCCTTATAGAGTAAAATGATTTTCTTTTAAATAATTAATTCGAAGTAAGTTAATCAATTTTTAATAAATGGATCATAATTTAACTTTATATTCGTTCCACCACCATTACGATAACATGTAAGCAATTTAAGTACCAATTTTGGGCACTGTGGGGGTGCTAATCCTTCTCCATGCGTATCCCACTCTCGAATCCATTAAATTGAATCTTTGATGACGAGGATCAATTTTTGTCTTAAAAATGATTTTTCCTTAGAATTATTTTAAAAGACGATTTTTAGGTATTCAACCTACCTAACCCAAAGGTCGATGATGACTCCTTTCAATTTAATTCCAATTAATGCAAAACTACCAATTTTTTCAAATAAAAGTCATAATTGTTTTTTAAATAATATTTAATTTTTTTTAAAAATGGTTATGACAGATTGGAAACTCCGCTGGGAACTTTTTTTAGAGAGTCAGGTTGTAAGTCGCTTACACATTGTCGTTGTGGTGGAAATTATGAATTCGAGTCTTTAGTTAGTTTATGATCCATTTATTAATTTTTTTTTATAATTTCTTCATTTCTTTAAATTTTTGTACTAACATTTCAATTTATATTTTCAACTTTGTCAACGTTTTATCAAGTTTTTTCCTTGTTTCGTTTTCCTTCTGTGTCAAAGGTTCATACGATCCTCCTCACAGACATCACATGTGTTTGAATAACATAAGCTCTAGACACGAGCTTCGTTCTAAGTAAGTCATGGTGAATACTTTACTCTCGTAAGAATTTATTCTTTGTATGAGTTTTAACATATAACCCATGTGATATATACCTTATACATTTATAGGGATTTATTCCTCGTTTGGGTATAAGTCAGTGAATCCCCTCGAATTGAACTCGTTCCGTTTGAAATATGTAATGGGTGAGGATCGAGGGTTTGGTAGCCTAAGGGGGCACCGATATCAAGGATGATTCGAGTACCCTTTCCTCATAGAGCTGAAACCATGCACATAGTGAAATGTAGAACGACCCCCTAGTTATAGCTATACTAAACCTCTGTCCATCAGTAGATACCTAAAATAGGTGTACACAAAGGAGAAATGTTTTTGAACATTTCCTTTTTGCTTTAAATTGTGTTGAATAATAACATGAGAACTAGATACAATTCGATTAGGATTATTTTCTTGAAAATAAATCATTATGGGTAGAAAGCATGTCTAGGTAGGATTACTATATAATAAAAGCATGCTCGGGTAGATATCATTGATTATTTTTCCCGCAGTAAGTTATTTCTTTTCTCTTGTTTGTGTCATTTTTCACCATTTTTGCATTACACTTCATTGTCATAACATAATGCGAAAGTGTTGATCCGCAAGGGGATATTCGAGAGAAAGTTTTCCCAAGAAGAGGTGAAAGTTTTCAATCAAACAGTCACATATACAAACATACATTGAAGGCTAAAATAAGTTTAGAGAGCATAAAAATGAGACTTGCTCAAAGATCATGCAACATTCGAGACGGGAATGATGATCCATTGATCCGAGGAGTAATCCAACAGTAGATTCTTATCTACGATCATTTCATCGCTAACTATCAAGGAGCGACGCACTGACTTCAGCATCGCTGAGCATTAACAAAATGCTTGAGGGGCGTCATTTTCAAGGACGAAGATCTGAGACGAAGCATTGATCCATTTCAGACTCAACACCTAAACGAAAGCATGTCTGTAAAATGAACTGTCTTGTAATGTGAAGGCTTTTATTTCTGGTGAAAATTATTCTATGATATTCACCATTGGAATCAACATTTTTGCGTCTGCATTTGCATTATTACATTATGCTTGGTATTCAGTTAAACATTTTTTAAATGCATTAATCATATCTCATGAGGGAATCTGAGTAAGTGTTACTAATTGTGCAACTACATTCCCACAGTACTGAGAATGGATGTAAAATTTGAAAAACTGAAGAAAGAGCTGGAAGAGAATTTGCGAGGATCCAAAAAAAATGGGAAGCTAAAATGGAGCAAGCGTAAAAGGCCACCATGGATTGTATCTTGCAAAACCAGGACCACCTAGTCGATCAAATTATATCAAAACTGACTGTCCTCAACCAGGAAAGAGGAAAAGGGAAGATTTCCTCGACCCGAGAAGCCTCTGAATGTGTGATGGCACATACTAATCCACAAATTCCAATTTCACCCTACAAGCTTCCAAGCCACCAAGTAGGCTTCTCTGCCACTAAAACTCAAGCTACCATGTTATATCCTCGGGATAAGTCTACTAATCACAACATGTCTACTCCCGACGAGATGATAATAGCCAAGAATGAGATCCCTGAGAATTTTAAAAAGTGGTGCATAGAGACATTCCAGGGAATGAGAGGACAGAGCTCTCACAATGAAATGGATGCAACAGAACTAGTCTTAGTTCCCAACTTGGTGCTCCAACCCAAATTCAAGAGGCCCGATTTTGAAAAGTATAATGAAACTAGTTGCCCTAATGCCCATCTCACGATATTTATTCGAAGGATGACTGGATATGCCAACAACGATCAGATGTTGATCCATTGCTTCCAAGACAGTTTGATTAGACCTGCTTCTAAGTGGTATAATTAACTGATTCATACTCAAGTCCGCTCCTGGAAGGATTTGGCTAGTGCCTTTTTGGGCCAATACAAGCACATGACTGATATGGCCCCTGATCGAACAACACTACAAAATATAGAGATGAAAAGTGGTGAGAGCTTCCGAAAATATGTTCAGCGATGGAGGGATGTTTTATCTCAAGTGTATCTACCAATGATTGAAAGAGAGTTCATCACTCTATTCATCGATACATTGAAATATTCATATATCAACTACATTATAGGAGCTGCCACTAAAAGTTTTTATGAGGTCATCATGTGTGGATAAATGATCGAAAGAGCTGTCAATAATGACCGGATAAGTGGCACTAGCCATACTAACATTGAGGAAAGAGTTCAGAACATCATAGTGGGATCTTATCTAGCTAGTATGGGGACCAAACCTCATAAGGTGTTCCAGGAAAGGACTCACGTCGATCCAATTCCAATGACGTATGAAGAATTGTTCCCAACGCTAGTTGAGAAGAACCTTGTGACTCCGGTTCAATCCAAACAAGAGAGGACCCATATCCTGAAGGCCATGATATTAACGCCATATGCAGCTATCATATTGGGAGCTCAGAGCACACCACTGAGAATTATGAGGCATTGAAGCGCATGGTCCGAGATATTATTAATTTAGGGGCATTGACATTCAATGTGTAATGGGGTCATTCTGATCAGGAGTATGTTGGGGCATCCATCAGGAGTTTTGTTGCATTATCATCAAATGCATGTCATCTTGTTTGAACTTGTTTTTCTTCTTAAGTTTGAATGTTTGTAAGTCACTTGACGTTCGAACATTTTAAATAAAATGCTTCCTTCTAAGGAAATGGGGAATGAACAAATTTTAAACTTGAAATTTCTTGAATATCATCTTAATTAAAACTCTTTAATGATTGAGGTTGTAAAGTTTTGACAAATGACAAGATTAAACCTTATAAAACAAGAACCCTTAATCCTACTCCATAATATACATCATAATGTACACCCTTCTCTTATAAGGACCAAAATAACCATATACTACTACGTAGAGTCAATCAAAGGGCTTGACATTCAGGTATGTGTTCGGAGCAAGCAAAATGGGGCATCTAGCACATGAAATCGCAAAACTAATTGGTTCCTACTTCTATTGATGACGTACAATGATGATCATGATCTTCGTAGATGGAATGGTCGAGTAGGTAAATATAGTTTAGGTCAAATTCTTGGAAATTGAACTCTAACGATGAGATTTTCTAATCTTCAACAAATACATTGACTATAACAGGTTCATATTGACAATCTTAAGAAATGGAATATGTATACCAAGAATATATATAAGTATACAATAAAGCTGAGCTACTTCGCTAAAGCAATTAGTTATAGAGGAAACTCGAAAGCCCTGACTTAATGAATAGATTACATTCAAACTGTGACATTGATCGGGTACTTGGAAATTCGGTGTTTACTCCACTGTGATTGTCAAGTCGAAGACTTTGTGACGACATGAATCCTTCAGCTAGCCTAATAAATTCATTTATAGAAAATATATGTACAACAAAGCTGAATTCAGCTAGCCAAACAATGGAAAATTAAATCAAATTTACTAAATAAGGAGTTTCGGTGAATATGAATTAAGGGAGTTGAGGAACACTTGTTATTGTCAACTTCACACGAGCACTCAAAAATCTCATTTTTAGATAGATATTTATACACTACCTTGACTAGAGGAGTCTACAAAGCTTGAACAAATGGAAGATTGCAGAGAACTGAAACAAAAGTGTTCTAAAGAGTCTACAATTGACTATGCTAGTTGTGACATTTAGTCCGCCTCTGATTAAAATGCCAAACTAGAAAAGAGGGGCATGCCATGATCTTCACGATGACCGAATCGATAAAACAAACCTCAAAATATAGATAGCCCAACATCAAAACCAACATGTCAATCTTGATATTTGTCAAAGATTTGCAGCTATGAAAGATTAAAAGAGCATTTGATTCTTTTGATATTCGATGAACTCATGTTTTATGATTTGTTTCAAATATGAAACTTAGAAGGAGGCAATATTTTTTTCAAAATTCTTTTAACTGATATTTTTCAATATTTTGAAAATAAAAAGAAGAAGAAAAACATTTTCAAAGCAGATAATCTCTAGAAGCATATCTTGGAAGGCAACAAATATCTCAGAAGTTCGTGATCAAAGTTGGGGCAAGGGAAGCTAAATTTTTGGGCAAAATTTGATGGGGCAAGGAAAACAAATTGTCTCAAGTCGAGGTTTGTAAGAGTACACTCTGGTAGAAATTGAAGACAACTAAATCAGGGATAGAATGAAGATTGCCCATGTAATCATTCCCACTAAGAAAGCATACATCAACACATACATACATGATAAATGAAATTTTCATCTTTACATCAAACATTCATCATCATATGCATTAAAGGCATTTTCCCCTCTATTGAGGACAAATTCAATCATTCATCAAATCAAACACATCAAATAAATTTCATCTAGGCATCCATCATAACACCCAAGATAGTCAGTCATAAATGCATCATTTTGTTCCTTCATGAAATCAATGTTCGGAAATAACCATGTGTCTCTAACCTGAAGAAACAATGTCATCTACAGATTTGACATCCTTAAGTGAACGATCAGATCTTCTAAATATGTTTCCTCAACATGCAGGAACAAGCAGACTATCTATCTCCTTTGAGGGTGTTTTTCTCGAAACAAAATTTTGTCTCGCTTGAGACCGTTTTATAAAAACAAATTTTGTCTCGCTTGAGACAATTTCTCTCAAAAAAATTTGGTCTTGCTTGAGACATTTTTCCTTGGAGATACAAATTTCAAATTTGTTTCACTTGAAACAAAGTTGATCTCACTTGAGATTTTTTTTTTCTCAAAACAAATTTTTTCTCACTTGAGACAGTCTTCCTTAAGACAAACTTTGAGATTATCTCTCTTGAAACAAGTTTTGTTTCCCTTGAGACAGATCCCCTTGAAACACAAAAATTTGAGATTGTTTCACTTGAAACAAGTTTTGTCTCCTTTGAGACAGTTTCTCTTTAAACACCAATCTTTGAGATCGTTTCCTTTGAAATGAATTTGTTCTCCCTTGAGACAGTTTCTCGTGAAACACCAGCCTTTGAGATTGTTTTCCTTGAAACAAGTTTTGTCTCTCTTGAGACAATTTCTCTTAAAACACCAATCTTTGAGGTGGTTTCCCTTGAAACAAATTTTTTCTCTCTTGAGACAGTTTCTCTTGAAACACCATCTTTGAGATCGTTTTCCTTGAAACGAATTTTGTCTCTCTTGAGACAATTTCTGTTGAACCCATTATCCCTAAAGACGGCCAACCGTCCTCATCACGTAGGAACCGTGTCATCCCCCGACCAGACCTCCTCATCACGTAAGAGTCGTGTCAACCTCAGATAACCATCCATCCTTATCATGTAAGAACCGTGTTATCATCCCTAAAGATGGTATATTATCCTCATCACGTAAGAACCATGTCATCCACCGTCCAGACCTCCTCATCACGTAGAAGTCGTTACACACCTAGATAACCAGCCATCCTCATCGCGTGAGAACCGTGTTATCACCATTCCCTAAAGATGACCAGCTATCCTCATCTCCTGAGAATCGTGTAATCCACCGACCAGATCTCCTCATCACGTAGGAGCCATATCACCCTTAGACGAACAGAACACTTCATCACGTATGAGCAATGTCATCCCCAACAACAAACATATCAAATTTCTAGGAAAAAGAGAACCGAACAAAAACTTGTTGTCTTTTTCGTCTTTGCCTTATTCTTGTTAACATAAGAATGTGCAAAGAGGGGCAACTGTAGACGCCATTTTTTTCTGGGTCTTAAAAATATTATTATTGTTAGTATTATACTAATACAAATTTCTATTACATTTTTATAGGCCCAATTAAGGCCAACTCAACAACCCACAAGAACGGGCCCATTACAAACCAACCAGTAGCCCTCAACCCAAAGACCAATCAGACCTAACCCGACCCAAAAGGAACCAGCCCGACCCCCTAGGGTTTCTAAAACCTAACCTTAGGGATCTGATGATGCTGCCACCACCTAGCCTGACATCCAGTAGCCTCGCCGACACTGTTCACACTACAGCCGACCACTGATACTTCAATCTGTCAGATCAATCAGCCCCTCAGTTAGGCAAACAAATCAAAGCAAATTAGTCCAAAATCTCGAGGGGATTTATTTCATATATCAACACATGTAATCAAATAAAAGAGGGGGAGGTAACAAACAAGCATATTTGAAGGGAGAAAACTTTGAAAAAATAGGAAAACGAGAGAGAGGGAGAACTGAATCAAACCAGAACTAAAAAAAAAAAAAAAAACCCAAAATCCTATTTGGAAAAACAAGAACCAAGGAAAAGACTTACCCTTTTCTCCGCCGATCTCTTGACCCCGTTGAGTACAAGGTCTTTATTTTTGTGGTAACTACTAAGAAATCTTTAGATCTAGGGGTTTAGAGGAAGTTTTAGGTGAAGTAAGTTTGGGTTTCGGGTTAAGGAGGATGGGGCTATTTTGGGGTGTTTGGGTTGCTCCAGCCACCGTGCGCCGCCATCATGAGCGTCGTCGGTGGCGGCGAACTCTTTCTTCCCCGATGGGAGGGTTGAGAGAGTTTTGAAAACTCTCTTTTCCCTCGATTGAAGAAGATTAAAAAAATGAGGAGATGCCCTTGTTTTAGCCTGGGTTTATATATATATATATACTAACTGAAACGACGTCGCATATGGGGGAGGGGTGTCAGCGTGTTTTAAAAAAAGGGTAAATAGCATTATAGGTCCCTTTAGCTCTGTAATCTTACTTTTCAGACCTTTTAATGAAGTTTCACTTTATTTGATTTCGAGCACTTATGTTTCAGTATTTATGTTTTACTCATGCTAGTATAAGTTATATTATTCTTGTTAATATTTGACTATGGTTATAATATTTGTGATTACTTCATTTTAGTCAATGATTTCATGTGTTGTGTATTTTTGCTGATATTCGAATAGGACCCTGTGATTTATGCATGTTTCGTTTTGGTCATTGTTTTAATATTGTTGTATTTAGTATTAATTATTATTTGCCCCTTTATATTTTTGGTTTGTTTCATTCCAATCCTTAATGTTGTTAATGGGTTATTTTCATTTTCAATACCTGTATTATTTAATATTTTTGATCTTGGCTCTGGTTTTTTGTAATTACTGTTTAGCTCCTTCAAGTTCCTATTTTTCCAATTCAGGTCCTTGGAATTATGAAATGCTTTATTTTTGTCCATTGTATTTTGGGTTTATAATGTTCATTTGTTTTTATTTCAGTCCCTTATGCATGTACATATGTTTCACATTATGTAGTTATATGTATTATATTAAATAAATGTTCTTAGGATCATTTACTGTAAATATTTTATTTCGTATATTTCTTATTACATTTATTTCCATTGTATCTTTTATCTATTGATGAGATATTCAAATTTTTTTCCTATAATATGTATGCGTAAAATGAGCGTGGAAAGCATCACTTGGTTGAAGTGGTGCGATCCAATATGGCATTTTAACAACATGGGAACTTGAAATAAATTTCGTTTATTTTACTAATTAATTTTTATTATTGAAATGAAGCAAGGTATGTCTCTTCAAATAACAATATATTTTATTTTATGCAAAATGTTGATATGCAATTTATATTCGATATGCATCTTTTATATATTCGAAGATAAAATATTCTTTTACAAATGAGAAATGGTTTAGATAGCTTTCTCGACAGAGGATTGCAAATTTCAAGATTTCTTATAGAGTAAAAGGATTTTGTTTTAAATAATTAATTCGAAGTAAGTTAATCAAATTTTAATAAATGGTCATAATTTAACTTTATATTCAATTTATAAGTTCCACCACCATTGCGACAATGTGTAAGCAATTTAAGTACTAAGTTTGGGCGTTGTGGGGGTGCTAATCCTTCCCCACGCATAACCGACTCCCGAATCCATTAGATCGAATCATTAATAATGCAAACCGATTTTTTTCTTAAATTTTTTCCTTAGAATTGTTTTAAAAGACAGTTTTTAGGTATTCGACCCACCTAACCCAAAAATCGATGGTGACTCCTTTCAATTTAATTCCAATTAATGCAAAACCACCAAATTTTCCAAATAAAAGTCATAATTGTTTTTTTAAATAATGATTATGACACAGTGAATTTTTTTTCTCAGGTAGCAGATCACTTTTTCTTTCTTACCAGACTCATCATGTTGCCCCATCACACAACCCATTGAATTCTCAAACACTGTTAAGTGGAGAATTAATGGTTTGCCAGGAACTGGTGCTACCAAGATAGGAGCGTTCAACATATAATTCTTGATTAGCTCCAGAGCCTCTTGACATTCATCATTCCAATATTTAGGGTTATTCTTCTAAAGTAGTTTAAACACTGGATCACACTTATCAGTCAACTGAGAGATGAATCTAGAAATGTAATTAAACATTCCCAAGAACCCTCGAACTTCCTTTTGCATTTCGAGGAGGCAAAAGATTCTGAATTCCTTTTACTTTGACTGGATCAATTTTAATTCCCCTTTGATTGACCACGAAGCCAAGGAGATTTCCTGACATTACTCTGAAAGTGAACTTTACCAGATTGATTTTCAACTGATATTTCCTCAATCTTTGAAATAACTTTCTCAAATTTTTAATATGTTCTTCCTTAGTCTGAGATTTAACAATCATACCATCCACGTAAACTTCAATCTCTTTGTGCATCATATCATGAAAAAGGGTCACAACAGTCCTTTGATATGTTGCTCCTTTATTTTTCAACCCGAATGACATCACCTTATAGTAAAACGCATCCTATATGGTCACTAACGTTGCTTTCTTCATATCTTCTGGATTCATCTTTATCTGATTGTACCCCGAGAATCATCCATAAAAGAGAACCATGAATGTCCCGCGATATTATCCACTAACTATCGATATGGGGCAGAGGAAAATTGTCCTTTAGGCTCGCTTTTTTTTAGGTCTCTATAGTCCACACACATACTTTTCCATCTTTCTTTGGCACAAGGACTATATTAGCTACCCATTCAGGATATTTGGCTACTTGAAGAAAACCTACATCGATTTGTTTTCTCACTTATTCCTTAATTTTCAATTGCATCTATAGCCTCATTCTTCTGAGCTTTTGATGTATTGGTTTGCATTTGGGAGTTTGTTCACCACTATGTCTGTATTCAATCCTAGAATATCTTGGTAGGACCAGGAAAATATATCTTTAAATTCTTGCAGAAAATTTATCAAACTCTGCCATGCCTTAAGTGATAAGGTTGTGCCAATCTTCACTTGTCTTTTCTCTTCATCAGATCCCAAATTTACAATCTCGACTTTTTCTTTATGAGGCAAAATTTGTTTATCTTCCATTTCGATCAGTCTCAATAATTCATTTGGAACTTCAAATTCTACCGCATTTTGACACTCATTAGTGTCTTCTAAAAACAAAAGTTACTCAAGATCAATCTCATGATTAGTAATAGAAATATTCATGTTATTAATATTGGGACACATGCGAAGACAAATATGTAACGAATATATACTTTGGAAAGAGGAAAATGAAATGAATGAAAGAAAATGAAAAAATGAAGAAATGTAAAATCTAAGAAAAATGATTGCTACTTTAGAAATGAATGAAAGCATCTTTTTATTATAAACAAAATGAGTAATATCAACATGGTTGTCTATAAAAAAAGATCATTTGATGCTCACGGGCACAAGTACAAGGGTTGGTTATGAGTATTACTTTGGGTTAATAAAAAAAACTATAGGAAAATACTCTACAGTCCAGTTGTTGAGCTTTTCTCCTAGAAAACATGGGTGAATACCAACTAAATATTTCTTTGGCTTGTTGCATTCTCCAACAATGTTGATTTTTAAACCGTCCATGGCATCATCAAATATTTCTTTGTCTTGCATCAACTCTGCTTCTCTAATCACATTGAATAACTAGAGCTTAGCATCATACATTCTTTCATATCTAAAAATATACTTCATATCTTGGAGAGATATATGCTCTCAAGGAATATCATCACCTCTTATTCGAGCCTTTATTACCTCCATTATTCTTTTCATTTCCTTCTGGAGCTGTTAATTATTGGACTTGAAGCCTAACCCGAAGTAATCTCTCTTCATAACAACATGTTTTGGATGCATAATTCCTTGTAGACATTATCCAAAACCCTTTCCAATCTTTGATCCACTTTCCAAGGCCTCATGCATAGTCATCTTCGTGCAATTAGATAACCGATGACGAAAGTTTTTTCCGCCCTAAGCGATGAAAGTGCCATTTATAAACTCTAGGACAAAAGAATGAACAAAGTATTTTCATCTGGGCCAATGTAAGGAGCATCGAAAGCTACAGAGGCAATAATTTCCTGCTTAGCTCCAAGATTGATTAATCTACCATCGATTACAAACTTCAATTTCTGGTGCAGAGATGAATGCACTGCTCCTATAGAATGTATCCATGGTCTCTTCAACAAACAATTATAAGTTGGATTGATGTCCATCACCATAAACTCAATATTGTAGACAACTAGTCCTATCAATAATGGAATGTCAATCTTCCTTATGTATTCTCTCTGAGTACTATCAAAATCTCTGACGATATTTTGATATGCCTTCATACAGGATCCATCTACTGGCTATCTCTAGAGAGTAATCATTGGAAACACATTAAGTGTAGACCATTGCAAATCAAAACTCTAGGAAACACATGACAATTACAATGGGTATTGATATTTAAAGCCTTTACAAACCCCTTGCCTACCTCTGAGATCTCATCGTCAGTAAAGGAAATATAATTATCTGCCGCAATATGCCCCACTATTTGATCTAGCTTATTGAAAAATATGTCTTTTGGCATAAAAGTTTGATTCAGTAACTTTAGCAGAGCATTTTGGTGCCCATCATAGTTCATCAATAAGTCCAACACTGAGATTCATGCTTGTTGCTTATGCAGCTGCTCCACCACGTTATATTCATTATGTTTTAACTCTTGGGCCTGAGCTTCAGTAACAAGCTCATTATTCCTTGGCAGAGGTTTATCTTCAAATATCCTTTGAGGTGGTGGTGCTTTTGCTTTGCCTTTCTTCTTCTTGGCATCTTTCGACGTCTCAGGAGGAGAATAACATCTACCACTCCTTTTGAACTACCCCACTTCACTAATCACTTCGATGGGTGTTTTCATTTTCTCATCAGCGTTCACTTTTACATCCTGAAACACTTTTGGCCCTTCTATAGTATTTACCTCCCCTAATAGGGAGATATTGGTGGTGTAGTTCCATGGTACCTTGCGCGAATCCTTGAATGGTAATGGGGATGAAGCAAAAATCACTATTTTTGGAGTGACGGGTGTTGAATTCATCACTTTAGGCTTTACAGTTATATAATTAGCTTTTCATCTCCATATGTGTGCTTGGTGTACTCTAAATTACATACGTCAACTTATCTTCTTTCTTCAACATTCTCAAACAATTCAATCTCTCCATCATCGATTGTATCAAAACTTTGAATTCCTGACACTATTGAATCACATGTCTTTCCTCCTGATGGAACTTGTAAAACTTTACTCAAATAACCCACTAGCTGCTTAAACACACAGTCAAACGGTGACCTGATCTCATACACATGCTTCTTTATCCTTTTCATTTACTTTTCTTGTATGAAATTCACCCCTTGCTCACCATGATTTGGTAATGGATTCTTTGTGACGTCAGGGGAAATAAATTATAACATCCCCATATCAATAAGATTTTATGCCATCTTTTTGAAAGCCACAAAGTTTTCAATCGAGTGCCCCACAATATCAACTTGATATTCGCATCGTACGTTCGCATCATACCATTTTGTATAAGGCGATTGAAGCGGTTTAAGATGGTATGGATGAACCATATTTGCATTGAATAAAGATGTGTATAATTCATCGTAAGTCACTAGAATGTGTGAATGTTAATTTCTCGACTTCTTTTCTTTGTCCTCGTTACTCGCATTTATTGGTATTGGACTCTACACCAACAACCCTCGGTTGAGTAATTGTGGCATTTCTTGAATAACCTTTGTTGAAGGTGGTAGTGGTATTTAAGTCATTGTTCATATTTTTAAATACTCGCTTCTCACCACCCTCAATTTTGCCATTCTTGATAGTTGCCTCGATCAGTTCACCAGAGATTACCATATCTAAGACGCTTTGTGAAGCACTCCCCAACATAAGATCTAAGAATAACCTTTCAGAGTATGAATGAAAATGATTATGGTCTCATTCTTTAAGAGTGGTGGTTAAACTTGCGCAGCCAAATCTCTCTATCATTAGGCTTATTGCCGAAAACTCTCATTGGGTTTTTTTCTCCATATTCACCAGGGCTACCCATCGGGCATCATATCAGTAACTTGATTGTACTATTCTAGAAATACTCTAGATAAGTCTTTCCATGATCTAATATTGGTACGACTCAGTTGTGTGTACCACCGAGTTACAGAACCAGTGAGACTATCTTGGAAACAGTGAATAAGTAGTTTTTCATCTTGTAAAAATCCCACCATCTTGTAATAGTACATGGTAAGGTGAGTAGACCGACATATGGTTCCATTGTACTTTTCAAATTCAGGAGTCATGAACTTGTGCGGTAGAGCCAGATCGGGTACCAGGCTGAGATCTTTGACATCCATACCATATTCATCGATGGACTCCTTCACCTTGACCATATCTTCGAGCTTTTTATAGCAATCTTCAAATTATTTGGCTAATTCAGACTTAGCCTTTTCAGCCCCGCTTAGTAAATTGAAATAAGGAGTTTCATCGTTATTGTACTCAATTTTATCATTAGGTGAATAAGGTGTGTTACGGATCCTTCAGCTACGTTAATTCATATTATTTCTCCAGGCGACAGGTTTTCGAACTGATCCCTCACATGAGCTGACGAGCCATGATCAACCGTGTTAGAACCTTTTCGCTTAGCATTTACTCCAAGTAATGCGACAATTTGATCTACCCCATCTTTTTGAGATTGGGCCACTTGGTCCATTAGGCCATTTTGGATGTTCTCCAGCCAGGTTTTCGGAGTTTCTGAGCCTCTTCAAGTTCTTTCAATTTTTCTTCCATGTTCTCTTGGGCTTTTTCCCAAGTATTATGCGAGTTAAAGTACTTTTACTAGGAGCGAAAATATCTTTGATTGAAAATCTTCAATGTATAAAAAAAGTTTTAATGAATGAATATGAATATAAATGTAAATTAATATTAACAACGAAATGATAAAAATGCAAAAATTATTAATGTAAGAGGTTCAATCTCGAAAAGCCAACTATCATATAACAACTTTCAAAATCAATACAAAGTCTTGTGCACAATGGTTTCTCTCTACAAATATGGCCTAGCCTTTCTACTCAACACTGCAACCTCGGCTATCAAGGACAGTACTTTCTTGATTTCCTCTGAAATTGAGTCAAAATAATGCCCCACTATTATAGCCTGAGCATCTACTCTCTCAAGTATTGAGCGACCTCGCTCATCTGAATCAGTGCCTTAGTGATGACACACTCCCTAACAACATTTTGATCCTCATCCAGAGGCCGAGCAAAACAACCCAATCTTTATCACCAACTTTGAAAAGAAACTCAAACTTAATCTGCCATGGAGCACGCTAAACAACGTCTGAATCTTGGAGATTTCAGAACTCCCTCATCCAAGTATCCTTGTTGACTTGAGGCCATTTTTTCCCTAGAAATCCCTTTTAAATGCGAGTATTGAGTGTTGAAAAGGTGGTAAGCCACCTTCTTGATTTTCCAAAAGTGACTACGGATCTAGACGTATAGCAGTTAGGCACATCCCAAAAACTGACTCCCATAACACTTCAGTAAACATATAAGGATATGAAAATCTTGGCTAAAATAGCGGAAGCTCAGTTTACTTTCCTTGATAACTGATAAAAAAATCAACCATAACTGCCTCTTTGTACCACAAGGCCTTCGAAAAAAATTACAAATGCATAAATCCCCATGGCTAACAGGTTTAGCCGAACTCCCTCACCCGGGTGCTAGATCAGGATATCTTTAATATTAAGCCCGGGGATACCTTCACCTTCACCCTTTTGTCTAGTCTAAGACGTGACCCACTCTTCGTGCACTCCGACGATCCTGGCTAACTTGATGTGGAAAGGCTAGGATTTGATCGACTTGGAGTAAACTCGGTCCTCTTGGATCCCCTCAATAATCAATAAAACAACATACTCTTCCAAAGTAGGCACCAAATACTTTCGGTTGAAAGTGAAAAAATGGTAACCCGGATTCAAGAACTGGATTAAAGCTCTCACAAGATCATCCTTGACCTCGACAACCAAGAGGTAATCGGCATCACCGAAACATTGCTAGAATTTCTTCCTTATCTCAGGCTCCCACTGCTCCAAGATCTCATGCAGGGTCAGACACAATATTTTTCTTCAAAGAAATCAACGTATACTCAGACAGGCTGGACACATAGTCAACTGACAAACTGTCCTCTTTCTCCCTCTGTAGAGCTTCGGACTAAGGACATACTTTTACATTGGGAACCATCTGACGAACTTTTTATTTTCCATTTATAACAAGCCTTCTATTTCTAAAGCTGACTAAAGCTCCAATACCTCTGTCTATGGATGATGCAACAAGTTAAAAGAAAATGAAAGAAAAATGACAAAAAAATAAAGAAAAAATATTGATTAGTATCGTCATAATAATAGTCAAATTTATAATATAATAAAACATAGTCAGCATGATTTTCTAGTTCGCAAGCATTGACATAAAAAGAAAATAAAGGTTTAGAGTTGATTTCTCCCTCGTGTACTTATTCGAGTACCAACGGTGGAATTTCGGTAAAGTTTCGCATCGGGTGGATCAAGGGTAAGTTAGCTGCATGGTTTTGGCTCTAAAAAGATAAGGTGCTCAAAATTATCCTTGGTGATGCCCCATTGGGCTAGTCAGACCCTCAATCCTCACCTATCACAGGCTTATGGATCAAGTTAAATTTCGAAAGGGAGAATTTCCCTATGCTTGACATGATGAATAAATTCCTATGAAGACATAGGTACTTTGGACCTTAAAAGTTACTCGTTAGGTCTGTACAGATAATAAATTCTCACGAAGACATCATTCTCACTCTCACTTAAAAATGATAGCTCGGGTATAGAGTAAATGTCATCAATGCAGACATGTAATGTGTGAGGAGAAATACTCAAACCTTTAATCAAACAAATAGACAAAGGACCCAGACAAAACAAGTAGTCTTGGAAACATTAATATCTGAAAAAGTCACTCAAGTCACACATTATTACAACTGGTTAGGAGAATTAGGGAAAACATTAATTAAAAAAAATTCAAAGTGATAATCTAAAATGACATAAAATTACGAGGACTAGAAAATCAACTATGCCAAAATTCCATTATATGTGCCCGAATAAGTACACAAGCGAGAAATCAACTCTAAACCTTTATTTCATTTATATTTCATTGTATGCGAACTAGAAAAACATGTGGACTAGGTTTTATTATACTATGAATTTGATTATTATTATTATGATACTAATCAATATTTTTCTTTGTTTTTTTCATTTTCTTTTCACTTGTTGCATCCATAGACAAAGTTATTGAATCTTTAGTAAGTTGTGGAAATAGAAGGCTTGTTGTAGAGGGAAAACAAAAATGTTCGTCAGATGGTTCCCAATGTAGAAGCATGCCCGTGGTTTGAAGCTCTATAGAGGGAGAAAGGGGACAGTTTTCTAGCTGATAATGTGTCCAGACTGTTTGAGTATACATCGTTTGCTTTGAAGAGAAATGATGTGTCTGACCTGTGCGAGATCTGGGAGCAGTGGGAGCCCAAGATGATGTAGAAATTCCAGTAGTGTTTCGGTGAAGCCGCTAACCTCTTGGCTGTCGAGGTCGAGGATTATCTTGTGAGAGCTATGATCCAGTTCTGGAATCCGGGTAACCATTGTTTCACTTGTAACCTAAAGGATTTAGTGCCTACTTTAGAAGAATACACCGCTTTGTTGTGTATTTAGGGGATCTAGGAGGACCGAGTTTACTCTAAGTCTATCAAACTTCAGCCTTTTCGTATCAAGCTAGCCAATATCATCAGAGTAAACGAAGAGTGGGTCACATCTCAAACCAGATAGAAGGGTGAAGGTGAAGGCATCACCTGGCTTAATATTAAAGAAGTCCTGATCCAACACCCGGATGAGCGAGTTCAGCTGAACTTGTTAGCCTTGGGAATTTATGGATTGGTAATATTTGCAAAGGCCTTTGGATACATCAAGCCAGTAGTAGTTGATTTGTTTGATCAGTTATCGAGAAAAGTAAACCCAACTCCCTTTATTTTAGTCGAGACTCTTCGATCCTTGGATGTTTACCAAAGAGTTGGGGACGGTTTTTGGGACGTGCCCAACTTTTATACGTCTGGATCCGCTATCACTTTTGAAAAATCGAGAAGGTGTCTTACCACCGTTTCATCACTCAATACTCACCTTTAATGGAATTTATGGAAAAAAAGTGGCCTGAAGTCAACAATGATACTTTGATGGGGGCGTTCTGAAATCTCCAGGATTCGGACATTGTTTGCATTCTCTATGGCAGATTCAGTCCGAGTTTATTTTAAGAGTTAGTGATAGAGATTGGGTTGTTTTTCTCAAGCTCTGGGGGGAGTTATTGGATACGCATCATTATTAGCACTGAGGCAATTTAGAGGTCGTCAATTTATTCTGACTACTTCCGGGTTGCCTACTCTGAATTCGCTTTTCATGGAAACGACTGGAAAAAGAACTTTCATAAGGCAGACGATGCTTGGAAAAATATTTTTCACACTCGAGCAAAACCAGTTGACATTATGGTGATGCTGGACTATGAGGAGTGGAGGCATGTCCAAATAAATAAGAAGGTTCCTCTTCCAGACCTGAGTGAGACCGTTTCTATAGAGAAAACTATTCGGGTAGTTCCATCAGAGGTCGAGATCGTTAGAGATAAGTTTGTGGCTGAGAAAATCAAATGGGTTGCAAAGTTAGAGTATCTTGAGCATGAAAGATATTTGGCAGGTCTCGATATGGATTTCCATGCAACATAATTTGAGATGATGCGAAAAAGAAAAGATCAGCTCGAGTTAGATGACGAGGACTTAAGGAAGTGCTATCAGAGTTTGTAGAAAATGAAAACTGTTGCTGAATCTAGTAATTTTTTTTTTGCAGTGGACTCGAGAATTGAACATCGAAAGGCATCGGGTTAAGGAGTTAGAGGATGAGGTTGAGCGTTAGTGAAAGACTATTGAGGAGTTGGAGGAGAACATGAGGCGTCAAATCATAAAAGCCAAGGAAGATGGCTGTCAAACACATGGTTCGAATAGAGAACTTCGAAAGGAGAATGACCAGGTTACCAGGTTGAAGGATGAGAAAGCAAAAGTGAGAACTGTGCTAAAGGATTTTGAGGCTGAGGTGAGTCAGCTACTGGTAGAGCTTGACGTCAGGGCACAGAGGATCGAGCACCTAGAGGTGGATAGAGTGAGATTAGATCTTGAGAGGAAACGCGAGAGACTGAGCTCAGGATACAGTGAGGGATTACTCATACTTGGATCCAGAGGAACCAAGACAAAGTTAACCAGATTGACAGTCTGAATTTGAGGATAAAAGAGGCTCAAGAGAGGAGTGACGAGCAGTTGGATCAGTTTCGAGCCAATAACACTGAGTTCAGGACGTTAATCACGCAGTTGGAGCAGGATTTGTTCCGATAACCGAGGCATCTTAGTAAGAGTCCTCAACAAGGGATTGCTTTATGTCATCAGGTTCAAGGCCTTGAGGAAGAATTACAACATTATCAAGAGCATGTTTCTGACTTAAAGCACGCTATTAGTGTTTCCCATGACGAGCGACAAGAGTTAGTTAATGCCTACGAGGATCAAAATGTTGTTATGGAGCGTGTCATCACAGAGGCACTGATTCATATGAGTGAGGTAGCTCAATACTTGGGAGAGTTAGCTGCTCAGGCTAGAATAGTGGGGCATTATTTCGACCTAGATTCAGAGGGAAACAAGAAAGTATTGTCCTTGATAGCCGAGGTTGTAGAATTGAGTAGAAAGGCTAGACCGTATCTGTATAGAGAAACCATTATCCATGATACTTTGTTTTCATTTTGAAAGTTGTTCTATGATAGCTACCTTTTCGAGATCGATACCTCTTGCATTCATGCATTCATGCATTTTTGCATTTTTTATCATTTCTTTGTTAATATTCATTTACATTTATACCCATATTCATTCATTAAAACTTTTTATAAATTGAAGACTTTTCATTCGAAGATATTTTGGCTCCTAGTAAAAGTACTTCTCACTCATATAATATTAGGTGAAAAGCCAAAAAGAACATGGAAGACAATTTGATAGAACTTGAAGAGGTTAAAAAATACCTAGAAACCCGACTGGAAAACATCCAAAATGACATGAGAGACCAAGTGGCCCAGTCTCAAAAAGATGTGGTAGATCAAATTGCTGAATTACTTGGATTAGATCCTAAGTGAATAGGTTCTAACATGGTTGCTCATGGTTCGTCAACTGATGTGAGGGATAAGCCCGAAAACCTGCCACGAAGAGGAGGAATCAGAATTAACACAACTTGAGGATCCGCAACACACCCTGTTCAGCTCAACGATAATATTGAGTACCATGATGATGAAACTCCCAATTTCAATTTACTAGGCGAGGCTGAAAAGGCTAAGTTTGAATTAGCCAAACAATTTGAAGATCTCTATAAAAAGCTCGAAGATAAGGTCAAGGTGATGTAGTATATCGATGAATATAGTATGGATGACAGAGAGCTCAGCCTGGTACCCAATTTGGTTTATTGAACAAGTTCAAGACTCCTGAATTTGAAAAGTACAATGGAACCAGTTTTCCATCTGCTCACCTTACCATGTATTTTCGCAAGATGACAAGATTTTTGGAAGATGAAAAATTGTTTATTCATTTTTTTAAGACAATCTCATTGGTTCTACAGCCCGGTGGTGCATACAACTAAGTCGTATCAATATCAGGTCATGGAAAGGCTTATCTAAAGCATTTCTAGAATAGTATAAACATGTTACTAACATGATACCCAATCGGGTAGCCCTGATGAATATGGAGAAAAAACCCAATGAGAGTTTCGGCAATATGCCCAATGATGGAGGGATTTGGCTGCATAAGTTCAACCACCACACCTAAAGAAGAATACCATAATCATTTTCCATCATACTCTGAAAGGTTCATTCTTAGATCGTATGTTAGGGAGTGCTTCAAAAAGCTATTCAGATATGGTAATGTCCGGTGAACTGATCGAGGTAGCTATCAAGAGTGACAAAATTAAGGGTGGAGAGAAATAATTATTTAGAAAGAGGGACAATGAAGTAAATACTGCTACCACTTCAACAAGGGTTATTTAAGGAATGTCATGATTACTCAACTCAGGGTTGTTGATGCAGAGTCCAATACCAATAAAGGCAAGTACCGAGGACAAAGAAGAGAAGTTAAGAAATTAACGTTCACGCCCATTCTAGTGACTTACAGTGAATTGTATGCATATTATTTCAAGGAAAATATGGTTCGTCCATACCATCTCAAACCGCTTCAACCGTCTTATCCAAAATGGTATGATGTGAACGCACGGTGTGAATATCATGATGATATTATAGGGCACTCGATTGAAAACTGTGATGCTTTCAAAAATATGGTACAAAATCTGATTGATACAAGGATGTTAGAATTTAATTCCCCTAAATTCACAAATAATCTATTTCTAAATCATGGTAAGGGGTGAATGCCATTAAAAAATAATGCAGGAAAATGAGGAATAAGCATGTGTATGAGATCATGTCACCGCTTGATTGGGTGTTTGAGCAGCTAGTGGGTGCTGTTTTTTTTTAGTAAAGTTTGTTTTCCCATCATGCTGAAAGTGCGTTGTTTTGCAAGTTCCATCAGGAGGAAGACAAGCGATTCAACAGTGCTAGGAATTTAGAGTTTTAATACAATTGATGATGAAAAATAAAGAGATTGAATTCCTTGATAATGTTTATAAAATAATAGAAGTTGACGTGTGTACGCCAGAGTACACCAAGCCCACATATAGAGTTTGGAAGCTAATTGTTATAATTGTGATTTTTACTCCATCCCACTTCCCATTCAAGGATTCACGCAAGGTATCGCGGAACTACGCCACCAATATCTCTATATCAGGGGAGGTGAATACCATAAAAGGGCCCAAAGTGCTAAAGGAAGTAAAATCGAACGCTAATGAGAAAATTAAGGCACTCGTCGAAGTAATTAGAAAAGTGAGGCACTTTACAAAGAGTGACAGATATTATTCTCCTCCCGAAACTTCCAAGGAAGCTGAGAAGATAAAAAACAAGGCAAAACACTGCCACATGAAAAGATATTCTGATGCCACTGTTGGGACCGTCGGCACACCCATGGCACAGCGGAAATAAAACTTGACTGTCTCACCAGCGATCCAAATACGAAAAACTGAAATCGGGAAGAAGAGATGTGAATTCTTACAGTGGGTTCCTTGAAAAAAAGCAAGGACAACAGTGAATACTGGTTGTGTAGATTGGTTCGAATCTTAAGCCTCCACGAAATCACGTCTCGACCTCTACTCAGTTCACCCGATTGAGAGCAATCTTTGTTTTCCCCAAAACTCTTTTGAGAGAAACGGCTGAAGGTTTTGAGTGTGTGTTGTACAATGGTTGCTAGACCTAACACACCCTTTTATAGCCATGTTACCCTAATCATATTAGGGTTTTATTATTTCAAATTTATTAAATCTATATTTAATTAATTGGAATTTAATAATCCTCTTATTTCCAAGTTACCCTAATCATATTAGGGATTTTATTATTTAATTAATTAAATCTATATTTAATTAATTGAAATTAAATATCCGGGATTATTAAAACATATATTTAATTAACTCTAGATATATATTTTAGTAACGTACAACAATTGTACATCTTTGCTTGTTTCAATCCTAGGGTGTGACCTTGTAGGTTCTTGTAACGTTAGCAGTAATTATTAGAACAATTCTAATATTACATACAATGAGTGACATCTAGCAATATATCATTTTCACCTAAGTTACAAGAAAATATGATTCGACATATCATATTGGTGATTACTCTTTTATGTACTACATCCTTATGTCCTTTAAATCTATAATAGGCACAAGTCTTGGAATAGTCACACTTGTATAGCCCATCTATTGTTTCTTGATATCTAGAGTAGACTTTAATTAACGAATAGTTTATGATATCTCATATCAACTTATTCGAGCATGGCCATGCGTCTCTAGTCTTACTCAATCAAGTGGCCTGTGATATATTTCCTATTATGTAGGAAGGACAAATCTTATCTTAATCATACACACCCACTACATATATTGAGATATATTCAATAACAGTCTTTATAGAGCAACCAGTTACGGAGCTTGTTTAGCTGCATCAAAACATACAACAATATATGTTGGGATAGTATTGATCTCAAGTTTGAGGATCATATATATAGTCATCACCATGAGCAATGTTATGACTGTCACATAATAATCCAAGACATATGCTCATGGTCGGTCAATCCAATACATTGTTCTCTAACAATATAATCATGTATCAATTCTGACATCTCTATGTCAATAACAACTCATTGTCATCAATCAATAACATGTTAGCCTTAAGCGTATTATTATTGCCCATGCCCATAATAATACTTGACTAGGGATCTTTTAATAATAACAATTATGTCATTATACGGACTTTATTATCTTTCAGTTTATGTTAAACACATGTATATAAATCAAAATAATAGCGGAAATGCCTTTATTCAATAAAATTGGTAAATAAAAGTATTATTACAATTATCATATGATTGGTCTTTGGGCATACTCTAACAATCTCCCACTAGCACTAAGACCAATCACTCACATATCTAATACCGAGTGACTCAGTGTGACGATCATGCCTCTGTTGTGTAAGAGGCATCGTCAAGGGATCAACAATGTTGTCATCCATGTGTACTCTACATATTTCCACATCTCCTCGATCAATGATCTCTCGAATGAGATGAAAGCGCCTAAGAATATGTTTGGAGTTGATGAGATCTTGGTTCCTTTGCTTGTGCAATGGCTCCATTATTGTCACAACCAAGTTCTACAGTATCTGATATACTAGGAACAACCCCTAATTCCAATATGAACTTCTTGATCCAAACAACCTCTTTTGTTGCTTCACTGGCTGCAATGTATTCAGCCTCTGTTGTAGAATTAGCTATTGTGTCTTGCTTCGAACTTTTCCAGCTCACAACACCTCCATTAAGACAAAACACAAAACCCGATTGCGATCGTGAGTCATCCTTGTCAGTTTGGAAGCTGACATCAATATAACCTTTTATACTAAGCTCTTCCTCCCATCCATAGACAAGAAATTTATCCTTAGTTCTTCTTAAGTACTTAAGGATATTTTTAACACCAACCCAGTGATTTTCACCAGGGTTTGCTTGATACCGACTCATCATGCTTAGAGCATACGATACATCTGGTCGAGTACATATCATGACATACATTATAGAACCAATAGTCGAAGCATATGGAATCCTATTCATCCGTTCTCTTTCTAGTGAAGTTGAAGGACACATTTCCTTAGAAAGAGAAATGCCATGTCTCATAGGCAAAAATCCTTTCTTGGATTCTTCCATACTGAACCTTTTCATCACTTTGTCTATATATGTACTTTGACTCAGACCTAGAAGTCGTCTTGATCTATCTCTATAGATCTTAACTCCTAAGATATACGCTGCCTCACCCAAATCTTTCATAGAAAAACAACTACTTAACCAAGTCTTAACAGACTGTAAAGTAGGTATATCATTTCCTATGATGAGTATGTCATCTACATACAAGATTAGGAAAGAAACAATGCTCCCACTAGTCGTCTTATAAACACAAGACTCATCTTCATTTATGATAAAACCAAACTCTTTGATTGCATCATTGAAACAAAGATTTCAGCTTCGAGAAGCTTACTTTAGTCTATAAATAGACCTCTGTAGCTTAAAAACCTTTCCAGTATTTCCTGGAAAGACAAAACCTTCTGGTTGTGTCATATACACATCCTCTTCAAGTTTTCCATTAAGGATGGCGGTTTTGACGTCCATTTGCTAGATTTCATAATTATGGAATACAGCTATTGCGAGCAGATCCGGATGACTTAAACATAGTTACAGGGGAGAATGTTTTGTCATAGTCTACACAATGAACTTGTCGAAAACCTTTAGTGACTAATCTCCCCTTGTATGTTTGTACATTACCATCTATGTCGGTTTTCTTCTTGAAAACCCATTTACACCCTATAAGTTTGACCCCTTCAGGTGGTTCAACCAAAGTCCATACTTGGTTTACTGACATGGAATCCATATCAGATCTCATGGCTTCAAGCCATTTCTCATAGCATGGGCTAGACACTACCTCTTGATAAGTCCTGGGCTCATCTTGATCCATAAGAAGAACATCTCCATGTGTTGTAACGAGAATCCAAATCTCTCAGGTGCACGATGTTCTCTTATGGATCTACGCAGTGATTGTGTTTCTAAATCTGTTGAATGCTCCTCAACAACTTGTGAAACATGCTCAACTTCAGGTTCATTTATTTGTTGTTCTTGAACTTCTCCAAGTTCAATATTTCTACCATTCCCTTTCTTTGAGAGAAATTCTCTTTCGAGAAAAACTCTTGTTCGAGCAACAAACACTTTGTTCTCGTTAGGGTTGAAGAAATAATATCCCTTAGTTTCTTTATGATATCCAACAAATATACACTTATGAGATTTAGGTTCGAGCTTTGTACACATCTGATGTTTTACATAAGCTTAACAACCCCAAATCTTTATAAAAGACATACTGGGACGTTTCCCAATCCATATCTCGTATGGTGTCTTTTGAACCGATTTAGATGAAACACGATTTAGTGTGAAAGCGGCTATTTCAAGTGCATGTCCCTAAAAAGAAGTTAGAAGATCACTATGACTCATCATTGATCGAACCATGTCTAACAGTGTTCGATTCCTTCTTTCAGAAACTCCATTCCACTGTGGTGTACCAAGTGGTGTAAGCTGTGAGACAATCCCACATTCTTTTAGGAGTTCATCAAACTCTATACTTAAGTATTCTCCACCTCGATCTGATCGAAATGCCTTAATACTATTTCCTAGTTGATTTTGTACTTCATTTTTAAATTCCTTAAACTTTTCAAGGGCTTTAGATTTATGGTGCATAAGATAAATATGCCCATACCGACTGAAGTCATCGGTAAAATTAATGAAGTAATGGAATCCACCTCTGCCTTGTGTATTCATTGGTCCACATACATCACTAGGTATTAACCCCAATAAATCACTTGCTCGCTCACATTTACTATTAAAAGGAACTTTAGTCATTTTTCCCAACAAGCAAGATTCGCATACATCATATTGTTTCGAAAACAAATGAATCTAAGAATCCATCTTTATGAAGTTTTGATAAGCGTTTCTCACTTATATGGCCTAAACGACAATGCCAAAGATAAGTTTGATTCGAGTCATTTGTTTTTGATCTCTTAGTATTTATGTTATAAATGGAGTTATCTTGATCCAAAATATAGAGACCATTAACCAATTATGTCGAACCATAAAAAACACTATCGAGATAAAAAGAACAACAATTATTCTTAATAATAATCTCAAAGCCAATCTTGTCCAAACAAGAAATATAAATAATGTTCTTAGTCAAACTAGGCATATAATAACAATCCTCTAAATTTAAATCAAGTCCACTAGGCAAAGATAAAACATATTTCCCTATAGATAATGCAATAACTCTTGCTTCATTTCCCACTCGTGGGTCCACGTCTCCTTTAGCCAGATTCCTTCTCTTTTGCAGTCCATGTACAGAAGTACAAATATGAGAACCACAACAAATATCTAATACCCAAGAAGTAGATGTTGACAAATTAACATCAATAACATAAATACCTGAAACAAACGTTCCGTTTGCTTTTGCCTTCTTGACCTCTTCAAGATAAACATGGCAGTTTCTCTTTCAGTGTCCGGTCTTATCGCAATGGAAACATTTTCCTTCTTTGCTAACTCCCCCGTTGGGTTTCAATGCATTTTTCCCTTTTGGTTTGGTCTTACCATTTCCGTTAGACTTTGCCACTACTTTTTTCTTTCCCTTTCCTTTGTCCTTGTGGACCATCAGAATGGGATTAGGTCAAACCTTTTTCATGTTACTTTCAGCAGTTCGTAACATGCCAAGTAACTGTGGCAAAGTTTTGTTAATTTCATTCATGTTGAAATTAAGGACAAATTGGCTAAAGCTATCTGGCAACGATTGCAGGATAACATCGGTAGCCAATTCATCTTTGAGAGGAAATCCCAGCTTTTCCAACGTTTGGATGTAGCCCATCATTTTGATGACATGACCTCCTACATGAGTTATTTCTGCCATTTTGCATTGAAATAGAGCTTTAGAGATCTCATATCTCTCTTGACGTGCTTTCCCTTCATATATTTCTTTGAGATTTTGAATCATCTCATATGCAACCATGTCCTCATGTTGCTTCTGAAGCTCAAGAGTCATTGTGGCAAACATTAGACATCCAACATCTAACATACCATCCATATGTTTCTTGAATTTGTCTTTGTCAGCTTTTGAAGCATTAGCTGCCGGTTCATCAGGAACAGGTTCCTCAATGACATATTCATTCCTTTCCTGTTTGAGAACAATTCTCAAATTACGAAACCAGTCAAGGAAGTTTATGCCATTAAGTTTATCCTTCTCAAGGAGTGATCGTAGTGATAAAGTGTTGTTTGCCATTAAATCTATAACAATGGAAATATTAAAGTAAGTAAATTTACCGAATTTAAAATTTATAAATATGAATTTATTTATAAATTACTCCCACTATTTTATTCAAAATTAAAAACCCTCTTTGTTTTAATTTCGTGAAAATTCAACGAAATTTTTTCTAGTGGGTGAGGATTCATAATACATCAATTTCCTAAATCAGCTTTGGCTTTTCTTTTAGGATAGTGATTATTTAGGTAAGTAACACTTGACTATTTACATCTAATGTAACTCCTCATTTTTGGTGAACAACTTTTGTTCAAGTCATCTCATGACTTATCCAAATATTTAACCTCTAGATTTCTAATCCTATTAGAATAACCTAGCTAAGTTATTACCAATATTTCAATCGGTGAATATCACTTGCTTATTCTTCGCGTTTAACCAAGATAGATTTATGTGCCAATGCTTTGGCAAAGCCCACACAATATCGATCAAAGCCTTAACGAGGGTAAATATTGGACAGTTAAGTTAACTTAGATTATAAAGAGGGATTTGCGTAATTATCTCATCATTGTTTGTTTTAATATTAGGCACTTATTGGTCTCATCAATATTTATTCTTATTATATCATTTGATGCATTGCATATATAACAAATATAGCAATAAATAAGATGCAATGGTTATAGCCCAAACCAATGACTAAGGTGGCCCATCCCAAGCTAATGGGAGAACCAAGAACCCTAAAGCCTAAGACTACTCTCTAGGCATCTTCTCGCCTTTCTTCTGCTCCTTTGAATCTTCATAGATTTACAATTTTAAAAGAAACTCGTTTTACATACAAGGGAGTAAGATGAGAAGAGAAATACAACATAGATATAGAAAGGCACGGCTCGCAGACCGTATTTCAAAATAAACCATTGTGAATTAAACAAGGGTTATAACCATACATATCAAACACCGTGCAAAACAAACATATCATATATATATATATATACACACGTTGTTACGCCTTTGTTAAAAATAATAATATGAGCCTTCAATTTGTACCGCGACTGCCGGTAGGATTTTGTTTTGAAAAACAGTACTTATGTTTCCATGGGAGAACTTCGCGATTTGATAACAATTATCAACAGAATCGTTCTTTTGGGATTTTCAATCCCGAAGGTTTTCTGCATCGGAACAACCATTTTTCCAATGCTAAACGTGATCTGCTATCACACTCCCATAGATCATCCAGCAACAAATCGATTGAAACATATTAAAAAATTAACATATTAATCATTGTGGGTATCGATTCGAACAATGATATCAACATATTTACCGATATCGATAAAAACTAGAACATGCATCTCATACATATCGCATCAACCAAAACTTTAACCCAAAATCAGATCGTACAAGTGGCTCTGATGCCACTGTTGGGACCGTCAGCGCACCCCATGGTGCAGCGGAAACAAAACTCAACGATCTCACCGGCGATCCAAGTACGAAAAACTAAAATCGGGAGGAAGAGATGCCAATACTTACAGTGGGTTCCTTGAAAAACAGCAAGGACAACAGTGAATACTGGTTGTGTAGATCGGTTAGAATCTTAAGCCTACACGAAATCACGTCTCGGCCTCTACTCAGTTCACCCGATTGAGAGCAATCTTTGTTTTCCCCAAAACTCTTTTAAGAGAAAACGGTTGAAGGTTTTGAGTATGTGTTGTACAATGGCTGCTAGACCTAACACACCCTTTTATAGCCAAGTTACCCTAATCATATTAGGGTTTATTATTTTAAATTTATTAAATCTATATTTAATTAATTGGAATTTAATAATCCTCTTATTTCCAAGTTACCCTAATCATATTAGGGATTTTATTATTTCAAATTAATTAAATCTATATTTAATTAATTGAAATTAAATATTCAGGATAATTAAAACATATATTTAATTAACTCTAGATATATATTTTAGTGACGTACAACAATTGTACATCTTTGCTCGTTTCAATCCTAGGGTGTGACCTTGTAGGTTCTTGTAACGTTAGCAGTAATTAGTAGAACAATTCTAATATTACATACAATGAGTGACATCTAGCAATATATCATTGTCACCTAAGTTACAAGAAAATATGATTCGACATATCATCTTGGTGATTACTCTTTTATGTATTACATCCTTATGTCCTTTATTTCTATAATAGGCACAAGTCTTGGAATAGTCACACTTGTATAGCCCATATAATGTTTTTTGATATCTAGAGTAGACTTTAATTAACGAATAGTTTATGATATCTCATATCAACTTATTCGAGCATGGACATTCGTTTCTAGTCTTACTCAATTAAGTGGCCTGTGATATATTTCCTATTATGTAGGAAGGACAAATCCTATCTTAATCATACACACCCACTACATATATTGAGATATATTCAATAGCAGTCTCTATAGAGAAACCAGTTACGGAGCTTGTTTAGCTACATCAAAACATACAACAATATATGTTGGGATAGTATTGATCTTAAGTCTGAGGATCATACATATAGTCATCACCATGAGCAATGTTATGACTGTCACATAATAATCCAATACATATGCTCATGGTCGGTCAATCCAATACATTGTTCTTTAACAATATAATCATGTATCAATTCTAACATCTCTATGTCAATAACAACTCATTGTCATCAATCAATAACAATTATGTCATTATACGGACTTTATTATCTTTCAGTTTATGTTAAACACATATAAAAATGAAAATAATAGCGGTAATGCTTTTATTCAATAAAATCGGTAAATAAAAGTATTATTACAATCATCATATGATTGGTCTTTGGGCATACTCTAACATAAACCTCTTCCAAGGATTATTGAGCTTGTTACTGAAGCTCAGACCAAGAGTTTTTAAAATTTTTGAATCACATTGAATATAGCTTGGTGGATTAGCTGCACAGGTAACAAGCACGAATCTCGGTGTTAGAATTGTTGATAAACTTTAAGGGGAACCGAAATGCTCTACTAAAGGTGTTGAATCAAACTTTCGTTCCAGAAGACATATATGTCGATAAGGTAGATCAAACAGTGGGGCATATTATGGCAGACAATTATATTTCCTTTACTGACAACGAGATCCCAGATGGAGGCAGGGGGTCTGTAAAGGCTTTAAATATCATTAACCATTGTAATAGTTGTGTTGCTTGGAGTTTGATTTAGAATGAGTCTACACTTAATGTGATACCAATAATTACTCTCTAAAGATTGCCGATAGATGGATCTCATGTGAAGACATATCAAAATATTGTCAGAGCTTTTAACAGTACTCAAAGAGATGTCATAGGAAATATTGACATTTCGTTATTGATAGGTCCAGTTGTCTACAATATTGAGTTTGTGGTGATGGACATCAATCCAACTGATAGTTGTTTGTTGGGGAGATCTTGGATACATTCTACAGGAGCAGTGCCTTCATCTCTGCTCCAAAAATTGAAGTTTGTTATTGATGAGAGATTAACCAGTCTTGGAGCTGAGCATGAAATTATTGCCTTCATAGCTAGCGATGCTCCTAACATTGACCCAGTTGAAAATGCTTTGAAATGTTCCTTCCGTACCCTGGAGTTTGTCAATGCCACTTTCATCACTGAGGGTAGCAAAATTCCTCATTCTCGGTTGTCTAATTGCATAAAGATGGTTGTGTGTGAAACATTGGGAAGGGGAGTAAAGATTGGAAAGGGTTTTGGAAAATGACAACAAGGAATTTTGCATCCAAAACCTATTGTTATTAAGAAAGATCACTGTGGATTAGGCTTTAAGCCCAATAATCAATAGTCGGAAGGAAAAGAAAAGAAAAATAGAGGCAATAAATGCTCGGTTAAGAGGTAAAAATATTCATTGGGAGCATATATCTCTCCCAGATATGAAGTATATTTTTAGATATGGATGAATGTATGACACAGAACAACAATTAATCAGTGTAACCAGAGAAACAGAGTTGATGCAAGATGAAGAAATGCTTGATGATGCCATAGAGGGTTTAAGAATCAACATGGTTGGAGAATGCATCAAGCCAGGGAAATATTTAGTTGGTATTCGCCTATGTTTTCCAGGAGAAAATCTTAACAACTAGATTGCAGAGTATCTTCCTATAGTTTCTAGGCTTAACCCAGAGTAATACTCGGAACCAACCCTTGTACTTGTGCCTGCGAGCATCAAGGGATCTTTTGTAATGGACAACCATGTTGATATTACTCATTTTGCTTTTAATAAAAAGATGCTTTCATTCATTTCTCAAGTGGCAATTATTTTTCTTGTATTTTACATTTCTTCATTTCTTTATTTTCTTTCATTCATTTTGCTTTCCTCTCTCCTAAGTATATACTCGTTCCATATTTTTCTTCACATATGTCCCAATGTTAATAGCATGAACATTTATGTTACTAATCATGAGATTTATCTTGAACGACTTTTATGTTTAGAAGACATTAATGAGTGTCAAAATGAGGTAGAATGTGAAGTTCCAAACGAATTATTAAGCCTGATCAAAAAAGAAGATAAGTAAATTTTTCCTCATAAAGAAGAAGTTGAGATTGTAAATCTGGGATCTAACGAAGAGAGGAGAGAGGTGAAGATTGGCAAAATCGCTCAAGGCAAGAAAAGTTCGATAAATTTGTTGTAAGAATTTAGGGATATCTTCGCCTGGTCCTATTAAGATATGTCAGGATTAAATATAGACATAGTGGTGCAAAAACTCCCAATAAAGCCTGAATGCAAACCAATGTATCAAAAGCTCAAGAGAATGAGGCTAGAGATGCTATTGAAAATTAAGAAAGAAGTGAGAAAACAAATCGATGCAGGTTTCTTCAAGTGACCAAGTATCCTGAATGGATAGCTAATATAGTCCATGTGCCAAAGAAAGATGCGAAAGTGCGTATGTGTGTGGACTATTGGGACCTAAATAAAGCTAGCCCAAGGGATAATTTTTCGTTGCTCCATATAGATACGTTAGTGGATAATACCGCGAGAAATTTATGGTTCTCTTTCATGGATGGATTCTCGGGGTACAATCAGATAAATATGAATCTAGAAGATATGGAGAAAAAATATTCGAGACCATGTAGGGGCATGTTTTGCTATAAGGTGATGACATTCGAGTTTAAAAATGCAGGAGCAATATATCAAAGGGCCATGGCAACATTTTTCATGATATGATGCACAAAGAGATTGAAGTGTATGTGGATGATATGATTTCTAAATCCCAAAATGAGGAAAACCATATTAAAAATTTGAGAAAGTTATTTCAAAGATTAAGAAAATATCAGTTGACACTCAATCCGACAAAGTGCACTTTCAGAGTAACGTCAGGGAAACTCCTAGGTTTTTGGTTAGACGAAAGAAAATTGAAATTGATCCAAACAAAGTAAAAAGCAATTCAAAATCTTCCTCTTCCTCATATGCCAAAGGAAGTTCGAGGGTTTTTGGGAAGACTAAATTACATTTCTAGATTCATCTCTCAGTTGACTGATAAGTGTGAGCCAATGTTTAAACTACTTCTAAGAATAACACTGAATGTTGGAATGATGAATATCAAGAGGCTCTGGAACTAGTCAAGAAGATTCTGTCGAATTCTCCTATATTAGTAGCGCCAGCTCCTGGAAGACCATTAATTATCTACTTAACAGTGTTTTAGAATTCAATGGGTTATGTGTTGAGGTAACATGATGAGTCCGAGAAGAAAGAAAGAGAGATCTACTACTTGAGCAAAATATTCACTAATTGTTAGTAAAGATATCCGCCAATTGAGAAATTGCGTTGTGCTTTGGTTTGGGTAACCCGAAGACTCCGACAATATATGTTGCATCATACTACCTGGTTGATTTCCAAACTTGATCCATTGAAGTTCTTGATAGAATCTCCAGCCTTGACTGGGGGGATGGCTTGTGGAAAATGTTATTGTTAGATTTTGACACTATGTATGTGAGTCAGAAGGCAATAAAAGGAAGTGACATAGCAGATTTCCCAATAAGTCGTGCCTCAGATGATTATGAGACCATAAACTTTAATTTTCCAGATGAGGATTTGATGTACATCAAAGTTGAAGATAACAGTGAAGATGACGAATATTGGAAGCTCTATTTTGATGGAGCATCTAATGCCTTGGGATGAGGAATCGGGGCAGTGCTAATTTCTCTGAAAATGTATATTTTTTTTCACCAGTAGACTAGAATTCTTTTTGCACAAATAATATGGCAGTGTATGAAGCTTGCTTTATGGGTTTGAGAGGAACCTTGGGAAGGGTGATAAAAGTGCTCAAAGTATATGGAGATTTCTCACTGGTGGTTTATCAATTGTGACGTGAATGGGAGATAAAGGATTCAAAATTAGTTGAATATCAAAACTTGATCATTGAATTAATCAAAGAGTTTGAAGAGGTCACGTTCATTTATCTCCCCATAGAAGGGAATCAGATGGAAGATGCTTTGGCCACCTTGGTTACAATGTTTCAGGTAAGTAAAAGGGCGGATATGATGTCAATCTTGATGTAAGTGTATAAGATCCCGACACATTGTTATAGCCTATAAGAGGAGGTAGATGGCCGTCCATGGTACCATGATATTATGTAATACATTAAGTATCAGAGTTACCCGCAGCGAGTATCAAAGGTGAAAAAAAGAACAATTAGAAGAATGGTTGCAGGATATATTATCAATGGGGAAATTTTATACAGAAGAGGCATATATCAAGTTTTACTATGATGTGTCGATGCTAGAGAGGAACAAACAATTATTGAAGAAGTGCATAGTAGAATATGTGGAACACATGCAAATGGTCTTTCTATAGCCAGGAAAATCATGAGATATAAATATTATTGGTCCACCATAGAGACAGATTACATAGAATATTCTAAAAGATGTCATAAGTGTCTGATATACGCTGATAAGATTCATGCATCTTCTTTGCCATTGAATGTAATGATTACACCATGGTCATTCTCAATGTGGGGCATGGATGTTATTGGGGAAATTTCTCCAAAGGCTTCGAATGTTCATCGCTTCATTATGGTGGCTATCGATTATTTCACTAAGTGGGTAGAGGTTGTTACCTACGCCATTATTACGAGATCAACAGTTTGCAAATTTATCAAGAAAAAGATAATCTACCGATATGGGTTTCCAGAGGGAATTATTACAGACAATGCCACGAATCTGAATAATGAGATGATGACAGAGTTGTGTGCACAGTTCAAAATAAAGCACCATAATTCGGTAACCAACTATTCGATGATGAATGGTGCAGTAAAGGCAACAAATAAGAATACAAAGAAGATTATCTCGAAAACTACTAATATTTATAAAGATTGACATGAGAAGTTACCATTCGCTTTGTTCGCATATCGTACTACAGTGCAAACTTCGACTGAAGCAACACCATTTTCTTTGGTTAATAGAATGAAAGCATTATTGCCGATTGAAGTGGAGAATTTGTCGCTTCAGAAGATCTTGAAAGAAGTAGAGTTAGATGAAGCTAAGAGGGCTCAGGCTCGATATGATTAGTTGAATCTTATTGAGGAGAAGATATTGAAAGTTATCTGCCATGGTCAGATGTACCAGAAGCGTATGATGTGAGCTCATAACAAGAAAACTCGCCCAAGAGAATTTCGAGAGGCTGATCTAGTGCTTAAAAAGATCTTGACAATTCATAGAGACTTCCATGGGAAGTGGATGTCTAATTGGGAAGGGTCATATGTCGTCAAGAAGACCTTCTCCGGAGGAGCATTGATTTTGGTAGAAATGGATGGAGAAGTGCTGAGAAATCCAATAAACTCAAAATTTTTCAAGAAATATTATGATTAAAGAAGAGAAAAAAAAGGAACAAGAAAAAGGAAAAGAAAAAAAAGGAAAAAATAAAAAGAAAAGGAAAATAAAATAAAAAGGGGTTCAAGATGAAAATTCGCAAAGGGCGTCTTGAAACCAAATGAAGAATTTGAGTTGAAAATCCGAAAGGGCGACTCAAATGCATGTTGATATTAGGCATCCGACAATTTATATCCTTTTAAGAGTCTTATACTTTGGGAGAAGCTTCATGTCTGCAAGCATTTTGACAACGTTTGAAGTCTTCTAAACATATGCTTACGTCAGTGCTCCAGTTGATTAGTGCATAAATTTTCTTGCTAGTAATGGTTGGAAGCATTTGTACTTTGTTTATTGATTTTCTTTCCATTCTAAAATTTCCATGACTATAAAATTATGAATTTTCATCAATGAATTGTATTTCTTTTAATCCAAGTTTTTGTTGCTAGCTTTTCTTTCATTTTTAAACATCTTTCGAGTGAGTCAACATGGTGAATGTATAAAAACATAATACTTCTTGGTATTACTTTGAGCTAATCTTTGGAGCGTAGAGAATCCAAAGTAGTTCGAGATCTCGACACTCGTGTTTAGTGATGAAGAGTGTACATTGATCCTAAATGAGGAGCTTTGTGAGCTTAAAATATGGAATAGAGAAATCAAGTTTGACATTTCAGTTCTCGTTGGAGCATATTTTCATCAAGTTGATGCTATCTGGGCATATAAGAAAGACCACAGTTAAAAAGAAAAAGAAATAAAAAAAAACCAAGAGAAATGAAGAAAAAAAAAAAGAAAAAGAGAAAAAGAAAGAGAAAGAGAATAAAAACCAAAGTGAAAACCAGAAAGGGCGCTTTGAGAATTAATCTGAAGTGAAAACCTGAAGGGTGCTTTAGAGGGGATATGAGGAAGGAACCCGAAAGGAAGATATAGAAGGGTTTGATTCCGAGCGTGAGATAAAACCACGAAACCATGAGTTGAAACTTTGCAAGAATCATGAAGATGAAGATCGAGCAAAAAAGAAGGGAAGAGGCCCACGAGTAAGTGAAAATTGTGGTCCTAATATAATTTACATCATGCATTCATGTTCAGGCACGTAAATAGGAGCATGCATGATTGTATGTGAGTTTTCTTTGAGGAGAAGCAATTGTCTTTTTAGACTACCCATTCAATCTTAAAGCACCAATGGCTAAGAAGGTCGGTCATAGATCAGGGGACTCATTGTACTGGTTACTGCTATAACTATAGCTAGTGTTGTACTGACTTATTGTTGCTAGTGTTAGTGAACTTATACTAATTATAATATCCAATATAATATGCCATACTATTTATAACATGCAACTATATGATATTAACATGGACTACATGCAATTAATATTTACTATCACATGCAATTATTATATGATATATGATATATCTAAACTATATACTATATTATAATATGGAATGTGTCATCACTCAGATAAAATGGGTGATGACACAGGGAAAAGAAAAAAACTATTATTAACTTACTTTTAGAAGTATTTTTATGGTATTAGGAGATATTTATTTAAAAGCATCTCTACACCATTAGGAGTTTTTTTTATATATAGTCCTAAGTTTGGTTTCATTTAAAACCTATACAACTACCTCTATTTAAAGAGGCTGATTGGCAGCAATAAAATTAATTGTTTTAATTGCAGAGGTTTAAGACTCTTTTCTAGTGAGGGTTAGGAAGTCCCTTTGATGTGTTCCACAATTTCATTATAAGTTACTCCCGCGACGGGAATCATAACAAGGAAAAGGCCCTTAGATCAAAGTAGATTTTCTTATGAATCATCCGGCGACTCGATCCTAGATTCGGGACCATAGCAGAAAAGAATTAAGCTGAATTAGACTGGACCCGAATAGTTTTCCTATTGTTAATATTGCAACCTTTCATCAAGTCCAACGACACCCAAAGCAATTATGGCTACTTGGCTAGTAAAAAAGAATCTTATGTGAATTACATCCCTCTTACATATGTACTAAAAAAAGTTGTAAACACACTACAAATTGAGATAAGTTATGATAAAAGGGATTAAATTAATTATTTCAACAGATTCATATCATGGAACAAGAACAAATGGATATCCTAGATAAGGTAATGAATAGAAACTACAAAAGGAAAATTTACCTCCATTTTCTGAAGCACGTCCTTCAACTTTTCACGTCGTCTTCGTCTTGCATTGTCATCTCCAGCTAACTTGTCACACACTGCCATCAATTCTCCATTACATCTTTCGCAATGAAAATATTCATCCTCCAAAGAAACTAAGATCAATGCATCCGAAGCATTATATCTGAAAACAAGGTAAAAGGACAGCTACAATTCTAACCAGCTTAGAATTGGAAAAGCAAAGAAGGAAATAAACAAATAAAAAGTAGCAACTTGTGCATAATCTAGACAACAGTACGAGTAAGTGTGCAATTTAATCTTCTCCTCTCCCGCTTTCCCACCTGCAGCACTATATATCTTTGCCCCTTTAGCTGTCTGTGACCAAATCGAATATCAGTGTACAAGGAAAAAGTAAAAGGTCCAATAACAGTACAATCAAAAACTGTTCCAATTCTTAATGAATAAATAAAACATATACAACGTAAATGGGAACCAGACTTTTTGGTCACACACCGCCACTATGGCTCATTTCTAAGTGAAAAATTGAAGGCATCAACAAGGGAAAAGCAAGAGAATATCAATCTGATGAACAAAATGGAACCGCGAGAATAGTGCATTTAAACCTAATTAAAATAGTTGTTCACTTGAGTTTCGTGATATCTATCTTCTTTTATTCTTTATCTTCCCACACTTCTACTCTTCCTGAAAATAGTTGTTGTTCAAATCTTCTACTTTTCTTTCTCTTCCCACACTTTTCTCTTCCCGAAAATAGATGTTGTTCACTTGGATTTCGTGGCATCTATCTTCTACTTTTCTTTCTCTTCCCACACTTTTACTCTTCCTGAAAATAGAGGTTGTTCACTTCAGTTTCGTGACATCCATCTTCTACTTTTCTTTCTCTTCCCACACTTCTACTCTTCCTCATCTTTCTTGCTTTTTTTTTTTTTATCAAAATGCCGATCCATCTTTCCTTATTTTCCTTTACCAAAACGTCGGCTCTACCGCCGGCGACCGGTAAAACCGGCTCTTACACCTTCATTATGGCTCCTTCACTCTTCTCCTACTGAACTCTTTCTCCTATCTTTGTTTCCTTTACTTTTATTGCGATGGGTTTCTGTTTCCTTCGCTTTGTTTTGGATATTTATTTTCATTGTTCCAGTTAGCGAATAAACCCAAACGAGATGGTGGGAGGTGGGGAGCGAATGAGGTAACACTGTTCCAAACCAGAGGGATTATTTTCTAGTTTGACTAATTTTCTTTCATATTTTTCAATATCCGTCTTCTCCATGGCATTCCCCGTCCATGTTTGCTAGTCTTTTCCCATGTGTATTGAATTGGTAAATGCATTGGATCAACAAAATGTTATTTTTTCCCCCTCCTAATTTCTCATTATCTTTGTTTTTTTTTTTCTGATTTTGGCAGGGTGATGATATCAGAACATGAGTAAAAGACATGGTTATGCCTTAAGTTGAAATGATTAGAGAACAACTTTTACCCCTAAGAACCTGAGTATGTTAATCAAAGCTTCCAATATTTTATAAGTATCAACCGTGATTGCGCTAACACGGAACTTGTATTTTTTTTTAGGCCGAGAACATGTCCAAGAAATGGCACCTCGGTCAACTAATCCTTGTATTTTGCTTTGATGAGTTTTTGGTAGTTAATTTCATTGTTCCAATAGGGGAACGAATTCCGAATTGGAAGAAACGAACCCAAACGAGATTCGTGGAGTGGGGAGCAAATTAGGTAACACTGGATCAGAGTCTGCTATAGTTCCTTTTCTTTTCTTTTTTTTCCTTCCTTTGGGATAATGTTTCTTAGGTGTGACTGTGTGATTTTGTCGGTAACTAAGTTACCTAATAAACAAATAAAACACATACAAGGTAATGGAAACCAGACTTCTTGGTCACTTCCACCACCACCATGCCTCATTTCTAAGTTAAAATAGGGCACAATTAAAGGAAGCAACAAGGGAAAAGCAAGAGAACTTCGATCATTTGATATGCAGAGTCCATGTTTGAAAGTTAGTAGGGAATAGTAAGACAGCGATAATGCACAGAAGATACAGAATGAATACTTACCGACAAAATCACATAGAAATGATGACAAAATATATAGGCTAATCAGCCCCGCACCTAACAAACTCCAACTATACATTAGCTGTCGTAGCACTAACCTCCTAACAAACTTTATCACGCCATCTGCATGGTAATATCCCTAATGCATGAATCTTCGCTAGGGATGGGCATGGGTTGGGTTAGGTTGGGTCGGTTTTTGGTTCACCCGACCCAATCTGAGAATAAGGGAGTCTCCACCCGATATCCGACCCTACTAAAACAAGGTTTCACCCAACCTAACCTGACCCGACCCGATCCGACCCAACCTGAATATATGAATTAGAAATCCGACCCGATCTGACCCGACTTGAAATAATAAAAAAATTATTTTTATTCAATAAAAACTGTGACTTAATTGAAAAAAAATTATATATAAAGGGGTATTATTGTAATTATTCTTAAATATATAAGGTAAAATTATATATATTTTTCGGGTCGGGTTGGGTATTTTTCACCCTAAACCCGACCTGACCCGAATAGTACACTTTAAAAAACCCCGACCCGACCACGTCTGATCGGGTTCGGGTTGAGTACCCATCGCTAATCTTCGCATTCATGTGTATGCTCAGTCTTGGAAGCCTCTGAATTGAAGGTTATATAGTCAAAACCTTGATCAGATTAATAATTATACAAGTCGTAAGCAAAAAGTTAAAAATAAAAAGCATTTCCAGATCCATGAATATAGTACCTGGCCACCAACGTGTTCTACTAGAATATGCTCGAGACTTTTCGGGATCTTCATGTTTGGGTTCACAGGTGCAGTCTCCTCGTACAAGGAAAGGAATTAGGGTTTGAAAGCATAGGAGAAAATTGAAGAGATGAGTTTGTTGATTACTCATATAAAAGGGATAGTCTCTCTCCTTAAATCATATATAATTTGATGTTTTGATTATTTTATCTTGGAAAAAATTTTGTCGAAGAAAGCAACACAAATATATTTTACTTTCTCACTTTAGGTCTACAAAATTTAGAAGATTATGTTAATCTTATGAGAGAATATTCTTTTCAAATAAATAACTTATTCTTATTTTTCAATCTTTATTACCAGACATGATAAATAGCTTAAGTTTAAAATAAAATACTAATTCTTTTTTATTTCAGATATTTCAATATGGTGGTCCCCTCCATAAGCCTCTACGCCATTAACCCTCATGCAAAGGAGGTGGCCCCTCACCTCATCAACAATCTAGCTTGTCACACTTGACGTGAGAGATATCTCCCTCACATGGAGGAGGTGAAAGCCTTGTAGAAAATAAAAGCAAAGAGTTGCGAGGAATAAAAGAAAAACCAGCGAGCAAGCTATTATTTGATTCCATTTCCATCTCTTCAAACATCAAAGTCGTATCTCCTCAGTTTCCACTTGCAGCCATGAAACAAGCACAATTCTTCAAGTTTTTTGGTTTATTTCCAACTCTAATTCCTTTCCTTGTAAGAAGAGACAACAGCTATATCATTTGAAAGATGAAGATCACGATAGGTCTGGGCATTCAGATACAAGATGGTTGTTATAGCCTCCATTCTCATTGCCAGAGCCATTGGTGTTGGCTTTCCTATGCTTGGGAAGACCTTCAAGATTTTAGGACGTAAAACCTTGACGCCGCAGAAGAAAGCAAACCCCAATGGCTTCTACAACGCGAATGGAGGCTATAACAACCATCTTGTATCTTAATGCCCTAGATCAGGGTTTCAAATCGCGGTCGCGGTTGCGTTTTCGGTCATTTCGTGTTTGCCGCGATTGTGGACATAGCTGACGCTATTGCGGCCGTCAGAGAGCTATTGGGCGCTATTGCGGGTGTAGCGGGTAATTCGGATGGCGGCGCTACAGCTATTTCGCGAGCGCTATCACTTTTTCGGACCGCAATTTGAAACCCTGCCCCAGACCTATAGCGATCTTTATCTCTCAAATCGAAGGTGTTGTCTCTTCTTACAAGAAAAGGAATTAGAGTTGGAAATAAACCGAAAAACGTGAAGAATTGTGCTTGTTTCATGGCTCACTACATCAAAATAGGTTTTTAGCGACGTTTTCCAGTCATAAGCGGCATTTTTAATCGCCGCTAAAAAACTTTGCGCCATTGAAAAAACGTCGCAAAAGGTAGCGACGTTTTTCGTTCACAACTGCTGCTAAGGTAATGATATTTAGTGGCGTTTTCTACAAACGCCGCTAAAGTTTATTATATTTAGTTGCATTTTATCAAACACCACTATTTATCTTTTCTTTTGTGGCGTTTTATCCCAAAAACACCGCTAAATGTTCTGACATATAGTGGTGTCTGTTCCCAAAAACGTCGCTAAATATTATGTCATATAGTGGTGTTTGTGAATTAAAACGCCGCTATTGACTATGTATATAGTGGCGTTTTCTGCATAAACACCACAAAAGATATAGAATTGTAGTGGCGTCTTTCAAAAACGCCAATATTAATTATGTATTTAGTGGCGTTTTTTATACAAATGCCGAAAATTAAAACTAATTTTTCAAATGTTGTTTTTACTCTTTTGTTACCCAAATTTAAAATTTTAACATGTAGCATTATCCAATAAACTTGACATCCATAACAACAAACTTAAATTCACAACAAGAAATTTGAAATTCATAATAATAAATCAAAGTTTATATTAACGTAAAATATAATGTAGTTCAACATTGTTAACTAGAATAAAAAATAATATGAGCCATAACCACCAAAAAGTATAACAATACTCAAATTCGAAAACCCTCCACAAAATAGTTGCCAATCCCACAGTTTCCCCCTCATCGATTCTATTTTCCGGAGCAATGAGTGCACTAATTAAATTTTCTGTACAATATTCAAATCCGAAATCCCTTCACAAAATAGATGCCAATCCCACAATTTCCCCCTCATTGATTCTATTTTTCGGAGCATTGAGTGTACTGCGTGGCCTTGCTTAAAGGTGGAACATGATAAAATTAGTCAGGACATGCCACAGAACTTACTGGGAGGTTCCCTCCTAATCCGCGTTAATGATCTAAAAGGTTAAACAAAAAGATCCTTCAGAAGTAGTCATCAAATGCCCCCTCCTTATCACTGTCTGCCGTCCCTGCACAATACGGGTCTCCAAAACTAAGAAAAACGACACGGTGTACTACATATACATCCTCCCATCATAAAATATTAACTATGAACTGACTTTGAATCATAACAAATTTTATTACAAAAAAATTGGATGAATTTGCTAAACCAGGCAAAATCTTTTTCCCTGAAAGAGAGGATTTGATCTAAAACAAAAGATTTTCAATTCATCTTATCTACTATTTGTTTATTCGAAGCTAATTCCAAGCCCAAACTGCATTTGCATAAAGAAATAAAGGCTAACTTGTAATGTCTGTGGTTGTAGCTTCCTTAACAAGCACATGGGGAGCTTTAGCAAGGGGGAAGAGTTGTTGGCTGAAGTAAGACCTGAAGCTCGAAATGCAAAATCTGATCCATTTATGAAGCATCAGCAGAGTTGTCAATGGGTGGAGAGGTTGTGAAAATTGCTCAGACATACTAAATACGAGACTGAGACATGTAAAAATAAGTAACAAGGAATCAGGAGCTTTATAACTAATATATTGTTGCAACCAGAACTAAGGCAGGTATCAAAATTATCTTAGGTGTGTTTGATTCACGGAATATAAGAATACCAGTGGGAATAGGATTACCGGTGGGAATAAGATTACTGAGAATGTTGTATTTTGTATTTGGAGATTACTGAGAATGTTGTATTTTGTGTTTGGTTCGTTTAGCAGGAATGTAAGATTGTCGTGTTTGGTTAAAGGAATAAAAGATTATTAGAATGCATATTTTACCAAATTGTCCTTATTATATATTTATTTTTTAAACAAATTGAATTATACTATATTTTTACTATAATTAATTTTTATATTTTCTTTAAAAAATTTAAATTCATAAAATTTATATAATTTTTTTATAAAATTGAAAAGATAAATAGGTTTAATGAAAGGGTAAAATTTTATTTTAACCCCTGAACTTCATATAAAATTCTAATTATGATTTTTTTTGTAAATCTAAAATAGTTTAAGGATAAATTTTTAATTTAACCTACATAGATTTTTTTATTCAATGACAGAAGAATGATATTTTTGAAAACAAAAATTAAGGGCATTTTAGTCCAAAGCACCGGTAATCCAACAATACCTGAGAAAATGGAGGTAATCATATTCCCGGTAATATACCCCAAAATACCACTGTTGGTAATAAAAGATTACTGGGGGCTGAGAATGTTGGCCAACCAAACGAAGGAATGACATTCCATTCCCCCGGTAATAAGATATAACCTCAACCAAACACCCCATATATAATAGAGGTAATGCTCTACTTGGTAACTATCGTTGCAAATAATTTTTCTCCATAATATTTTTCATGAGATATCCCCAATTCCCAGCAGTGATATTTCATGAAAATAAAGTTGCATACATGTCAATGCCCTAGCATAACATAGTATGTGATTTCATCATTGATGTTAAACCACAAAACAACATTTACATTCATAAAAATTGGAAAACCTTTTAACTGTTCGATTGTCCACATTTAGACAAGGGATCAAGTAAAAACTTCAATAAGTACAATATATCAATGTATTTTCTTAGAGGGAGATAATTAACCCAATAGACAGAAGCCCAAAACAACTTCTAAATATAAAACATAGCAAGTTGAAGTTATCCAAAGCTGATACCAGTAAATTGTATGATACAATTTAAAAATTGATAAAAAGTAATACATGTTCAAAGAGTCTTGAAGCTGACATTCTTTTCAGTTTCTTCTAATTTCTTATGTCTTAGCTCACTTAGTTCTTGTGCTTCAGCATGTTTCTTTTCATATTCATCAGCTCTTCTCTTTTCTTCCATCAAGAGGGCCTGTAAGATAAAAGGTCATTCTTAGTGAAAGCAACATTAAAAGGTTCAAACTTCAAAGCTTGGAAGGTAGTTTTCTCAAATAAGATATGGCGAGGCATGTCAAGCCAAGCAAGAAACTATACAATGATAAAAACTCTATCCAGATTGTAGATGGTTTGCTAACCATGTCAAAGTGATAACTTAAATATCACATCAAAATTATGAGATCATACGACTTGACACGTCAAAAAAATATTCAGCAGCCATACGAGAGTTATCTTAGCAGTACCTTTAGCTTTTCAACTTCTGATGGAAGGTTCTGAGCCTTCAAAGCATCTTGTATGGGAATTGATTAGGGTATCAAATAGTGTTCCGAAAATATTATTTATGGTTTTTGCGGTGGGTCACGGATTCATATTGATCGCGGTCAATTGCGCCCGCAATTTAATGGGAAATGGACGATTGTGCCGATAACGAGACACAACAACCGTTATTCAACCGTGATTCCAAAACAAAATAAAAAACCAACCTTCCCTTCATTTGATTCTCTAGTTACGAGGGAGGTGATAGGATCTTTGAGCTTCAAAGAAGAGAATCTTCTTACTCAAATCTTGGTTGTAGTCAATACCAGAAAATACAAAAAAAAACGATAAAATAGAATAAACAAAGGAGCCATTGAAAATGGATGATTTCAAGGTTTGTGAAAAGAAAGAAAAAAATGAAAGGAAGAAGAAGCAGCCGCGAGGAGAGAAAGAAGAATTAGAATAGGATTTAAAGCAATTTTGGTATAATTTCCAATTGATCCATGATCTTTTTAGGGTTTTATAATATGGTAACATGTTTTACATTATTTTCAAATTGGCCACTAAAATTAATTGGGGATTTAGAAAAAAATTCTCAAATGTTAAGATTTTCAATTAAGGATAATTAGGGTGTTACACCAATTTTCTATGAAGTATTGACTTTAATTATGATTTTTTACACCTCTTTATAATTTAAATTTTTTTATATACCGTCCCTGTACCCTATAGTTTTAGAAATTACCGTTTTCCGTCCCCATCCCCATATTCGTGTCCGTATCTTATTAGTGCAACATAGGGCAGAATGCCAGAACCATTTTTGTTTCAGACAATGATGGTGGAATGAGGAAGGGGAGAAGGAAGATGGAAGTAGAAAGCCATAACCAAAAAGGTCGGGAAAAGGGAGGCAGAAAGGTCGAGGAAGGGTGGAGGAGGTGATTTATTTCTTTTTTTAATATTTTTTAAATATAATTTTAAAGGATGTATTAATTTGAGATCTCTCCATTTTTAGAATTTATAATTTAATCCATAGTTTAAAATGTAAAATTTAATTTTTATTTAATTTAGTATTAATTTCAGTAATCTAAATTTATTCAATTTAAATTTTACAATTTTTTTAATTATATTTAATTTAGTCATTTTAAGGTAAGTTGTGCGATATTTAAAAAAATTCACGACTGCGATACCCGCAATGACGCAATGACCCTCAACCTCCGCCGGGGAAGAGATCTTGGAGTAGAGATATGCTCTGGTCGAGCAGTTTGTTAGAGCTACTATGAATTTTGGCTCTCTGCAGAAGATTGTCGAATTGATGTGGGGTAAAGCTGCTCCGGTTAAGGTTAGCTTGGCTGGTCCAAATTTATTTGTTTTTTCATTCGTTAATTCTTCTGGTAGGGATTGGGTTTTAGAAAATGGTCCTTGTCATGTTTAGCATAAGCCAATTTTTCTTAGGAAGTGGGAACCGAATTTTAAAAGCTTCATTTTGATTTGGTTCAAATGACAGTTTGGATCCAACTGTATAATGTCCCTTTAGAGTTATTTTCAAAAAAAAAGGCTGAGCTATATTGCTAGTGCAATTGGCAAGCCTCTATTTATGGATTCGATCACAGCTTTCAGAGAAAACTCGAATATGCCTAAGTCTGTATTGAGATTCCAGCTGGTTCAAAGATCCCAAACCATATTGATGTGTTGCTATGTGATGAATCAATGGTTAGGATTAAAGTCATTGTACCTTGGATGCATATCTCGTTGTGAATGTGGTCAATTTGGACATTCGGGAAAGTATTGCCCTCAGGGGAAAAAACTTGAACAAATTTTGAGGGCTAAGGGGATGTGCAAGAGGTTAAAATGGATAATTCCATCAATAGCAATGAAGTTGCTAATGATGGGATGGATATTGGAAATGTTAATAATGGAAGCAATTCTAAAAATTGGTTGCTACAAGCTCTATTGTAGGTATTGATGGGACTTGCATTGGGATAGATAAGGTTGACTCTGGTAAGGAGAATGTAAAGGAGAACAAATAGCCGATTCATGAAGCTATTGTAATAGTTTCTGATCAGGGTAATAATCCTCATCTTAAGAGAAGAAGAGGCATACCTGCTAAAGAGATGGGTAAAGCTGCTGTGGGAGGATCAAAGAATAAATTTGAGGTTCTTAGCTCTATTAAACCTAAAACCATATTAGGGTTACCTTCTGAGGATTCTGGTAGGAAGCAGAGAGTTGCTTCTCTTGGAGTGGTAAAAATAGTACAAGACTTGAAGCAAAAGAAAAAAGAGCATGTTGAAAAAAGCTAAAAAAACTGGAAGATAGAGGTGGTGCATCTTCATCTTCTTTTATCCCATGTTAATTTGTTTTTGATTTATCCTCTTAAGAAAAATAAGGTGTTGCGTTGGGCTGTTAGTTACCAGATTGGTATCTTATTTCTTCTTGAAACTAGAGTGAAAGCGAATAAGTCTGGGGATATTTTGAATCAAAGATTTGGTGATTGGGATTCATGCTGCAATTACAACCATGTTGTTAATGGTCGTATTTGGGTTCTCTGGTATAAGAGCTTGAGATGTGTTGTCTGCTCAATTTTTTATCAAAGCGTTTCCATTAAGACTAATTTTGGGGGGAAGGATATTTACATAACTGCAGTCTATGGCTCAAATGATGGTGTTCTTCGTAGGCATCTTTGGGACCAATTGAGTTCAATGGAAATTACAGTGGGTAATGTGCCTTGGCTGATAAGAGGTGACTTCAATGTCATTCTCAATGTTGAGGAAAGTTCAGTTTCTATTAGTGATGGTTTAAATGTTGATATTTCTGAGTTCCAGAATTGTGTGGAGGAGTTGGGGCTTTCTGATCATCCTTTTATTGGCCCTCTATTTACCTAGTCAAAAAAGCAACAGGAAACTTTTCTGGCACGCAAATTAGATCGTGTTATTGTTAACCCAATTTGGTTTGGAACATTTTCAGATTCGGAGGTTGAATATCAAGCTTCAGGTGACTCAGACCACTGTCCTGCTTTAGTCTGGTTGCATAAAGCAGCTCCAGTATCTAGACCTAAGCCTTTTAAGTTTTTTAACTTTTGGACGTTGCATCCTTAGTTTATGTCCATTGTTGAAGAGTCTTGGCAGGCCCCGACTATAGGTAACACAGCTCAAGTGCTTTTCCCTAAAGCTCAAGAGATTGAAATGCTACCTTAAAGAGCTTAATAGACCCACTTTAATGATATTTTGGGTCAGGTTAAACAAAAGAGGGAGGAATTGTTAAAAATCCAGCTGGCAAACGAATCTAATACTGAATTGGAGGTTGAAAGAGAGTTGAAAACTCTCGAGGAAGTTGAATTGCATTTCTATAAGCAAAAGGCAAAAGTCAATTGGATTAAAGAGGGTGATCAAGGACAAATTTTTTTCATTCTATGGTGACCAGCAAGAGGAAGAGCAACACCATTAGGGTTCTCTATGACCAGAATGGAGTTAGGCTTGACACTTTTGAAGGCATGTCTAGTGAAGTGATCAATTTTTTTAAAAATCAGCAGGGGATGGTTGATCTAAATGTTAAGGGCTACAATGTCACTACCATTAGAGATCTTTTGACTATTCATTATCTAAGGGGCTGCTGACACTTTTTGCAGAGAAGTTTCTGATATGGAAATTAAGGAAGCTATATGGGGGCAAGGGAATGATAAATCCCCTGGCCCAGATGGCTACAATCCTTATTTTTTTCAAGAAAGCATGGTCTATTGTTGGTGATGATTTCAAGACTGCCATCAGGTACTGTTTTGATGAATCCTTTATTTTCCCTTCATTTAATGCAACAACTAGTTGTTGAAAACATTTTGATATTTCGATATAACAAATTAAGTTAAATGAATTTTAAGATTTTCCAAATGCTTTTCTAAGTATATTCGATATAACTATTCAATATCAAAACATTACTCCAAATCTTTCAAAAATCATTTTTAATCCTTACTTAAGTGTAAAATTAAGTTTTAATCTTAAAACAATTTCAAAATAATCTTACAAAGTATTTTGAACCATTTCAAAGCCAAAAATTTCAGATTGCTCAGAGGGAACCTATTCCCCCCCAAGGGGGTACCGATTCCCCCCTGAATGGTTTGCCTCCGAGAATTCCAGTATGCTCGGAGGGAACCGATTCCCCCCAGGGGGTACCGATTCCCCCTTGTATAACGGTCGAAATATTTGAATTTTACACTTAGGGAACCGATTCCCCATAGGGGGTACCGATTCCCCCACGCTCTAAGCTGTTTTATTAATTGTTTTCACACTAAAACGGCTATATTTTCTTCTCTAATCATCCCCAACGTTCAAAAGTGATTCAAGGTGTATTTAAGCAAGCTTAGAAGCCATTGATCAAAACAAGAAACATCAAGCAACTAGAATCAAGAGAGAATCAAAGAGAAAGCATCAAACCTCAAGTTTGAGCATTTCAAGCCTATTTTTCATTCAATATTCATTTCTTTCAAGAACACTTATTGTGCTCAATTGTATTTATTCTTGAGTGTTCTTTCTTTGTTCTATAATTGTGCAAACATATTTGCCTTGTGAGGTTTTTCTTGTAAGTTTGCAAATTTGTATTTCTCTTTGAGAAAAGAGTGTTCTCAAGAATTGAGGTATATTCTTGAGGGGGTTGTAAGGTTATCTCTTTGGCCTCAAAAGAAAGAACAAATTAGTGAATTTGTTGGAAAATCCTTAGTGTGGATAGCTAAGGTAGTGGACGTAGACTTTGGTTGATAAAGTCGAACCACTCTAAATCGCTGTGCAATTTCTTTCAATTTTCTGCAAAAGCTTCCACCAAAATTTTTATTGCCAATTCACCCCCCTCTTGGCCGATTCCGTCAATCGATTAACTCAACAATTGGCATCAGAGCCTAACTCATTTGAAGGTTTAATCGCCTCTTGAGTCGATTCGGGAAGAGTTATATCGATAATCAAAGTCATCAATGGCCTCCGCTTCAAACTTCGACTCCGGTCTCGATTCGATGCCCGTCAACAAGCCTCATTTATTCAATGGAGCTAACTATGCTTATTGGAAGAATAGAATGATGTACTTCATTCAAGCAAGTGACATGGGAGCATGGAATGTCGTAGTAGAAGGATACATCAAGCCTCTCACTCATCCAAGATTGTGGAGTGAATGAGAGACAAAAATGTTCCAGCTCAACTCCAAAGCCATCCATATCATTTTTTGTGCTCTTGGACCAGATGAATACGGAAGAGTTTCATCGTGTACAACCGCCAAAGAAATATGGGACAAACTTCAAGTCACTCATTAAGGTACCGATGAGGTAAAGAAATCTAAAATTAGTATTCTAACGCATAGCTATGAGAATTTCAGGATGAAACCAAATGAAGATATCAAAGCTATGACGAATAGATTTTCAACGATTGACAATGGTCTCAAATCATATGGAGAGATCATTTCAAATGAAAAGCTTGTGAGGTAGTTAGTCTACTCCCTCCTAAAATTGTGGCAATCAAAGAAGACGGCAATCATCGAGTCTAATAACTTAACGTCCTTAACTCTTGAAGAGCTAATTGGGTCACTCCTCACTCATGAAATGATGCTTGAAGATGAGGTGCACCTTGATAAGATTGAAGAGACACCAAAGGAGAAGGAGAATGAGAAAAAGAAAAACATTGGAGTTGCTCTCAAATCTATAAAAGATGAGAGTGATTCGGATGAAGATGACGATGACGAGGAAATGGCATTGTTTGCCAAACGGTTCAGAAAAATGATGAGACCTTACCGAGGAAGAAAATTCAAACGAAATGAAGGCCTCAAAAATGAACCAAAAGAGAATGACCCAATCATTTACTATGAATGCAAAAAACCGGGGCATGTCAAATATGATTGCCCACAATTGAAGAGAAAGGGTCAATCAAAGAATAAGCACAAGGCTCATGTGGCTACATGGAGCGACGAAGAAGGTTCCGATAAAGAGGAACAAGAAGTAGCAAACTTGTGCTTGATGGCATTCGGGGAAGATTCTAAGGTAACCTCTAACTCATCTGATTTTGATGATTTATCCTATGATGAGCTATTAGAGGAATATAATGGGTTGGCTTCGGATTATGAGAAATTGTTTTTAAAATATAAAAATATGTTTCAAAATTGAAAAATGAAAATAAGTTCATATCCAAAACCAACAACGATCTTGAAAGTAAGATCAAAGATTTGCAAATCAAACTAGAAGAGTTTGAAAAGAAAAATTTAGATTTGCAAAATTTACTTTCAAAGGTCAATGATGATCATCAAAAGAAAATTGATGATCTTAAAGCTTCTTTTGATAAATTTGGAACAAAACGTTTTGAAAGTGGAGAAAATTCTACTTTGTTAGAAAAAGTTTTAAAAACTATAATCATAGAGGTCCCCAAAGAACCTCTAATGAAAAATCGTTAGAAGTATATGGGTTCCTAAAGAGCTCATTACTACTAAAGATAAGGATATCCTACACAAATGGATACCTAAGGGGACTAGAATTTTGGAAACTAATGAATATGGACCCAAAAGAATTTGGGTACCAAAAATTAGAAATTAATCTATGTTTGTAGAAAAGGAGCATTGCTACAAGGCACGGGAAACAAATTCAAACTCATGGTACCTTGATAGTGGATGCTCAAGACACATGACCGGAGACAAAAGCCGATTCATTAAGCTTAACGCCAAAAATGGAGGAGAAGTGACTTTTGGTGATGATTCAAAATGTCACATTGAAGGTATTGGTACTATTGGTAATACCTCTTCCATACAAATTAAGATTGTTTATATGTGAATGGATTAAAGCATAATCTATTAAGTATTAGTCAATTTTGTGATAAGGGATTCAATGTCATGTTTGATATTAATGGTTGTAAAGTCATTGACATTGCATCTAATCAGATTATGCTTGTTGGTCATAGAATATGAAACATATACATGGTGCATTTAGATTCTATTGATATGACTAATTTGTGCCTAGTTGCTAAGGATGAACATGATAGTTGGTTATGACATAGGAGACTAGGACATGCTAGTATGAGTGTTTTGCAATGACTAATTCAAGGTGATTTAGTTCGAGGGTTGCCTAAGCTTAAATTTGATAATGATAAAATCTGTGATGCTTGTGCTAAAGGAAAACAAAAGCGAATTTCTTTTAAATCCATTAATGACATATCAACTAGTAGAGTATTACAATTGATCCATATAGATCTTTTTGGGCCAACTAGGACTACTAGCTTGGGTGGAAAACAATATGCATTTGTCTTGGTAGATGACTATTCTAGATATACTTGGGTTCTATTTTTAAGTACTAAAGATGAAGCATTAGAACAATTCATCATGTTTTCAAAAGTAATATAAAATGAAAAAAGTTACTCTATAACTAGTGTTAGGAGTGATCATGGAACTGAATTTGAAAATCTTGGATTTACTGAATTTTGTAACTCTAACGGTATTAGCCATACTTTTTCAGCACCTAGAACCCCTCAACAAAATGGAGTTGTTGAGAGGAAAATTGAACTTTAGAAGAAATGGCTAGAACCATGCTTTGTGAAAATAATTTGCCAAAATATTTTTGGGCGGAAGCCACAAATACCGCTTGTTATGTTGTAAATCGAGTAATGATTAGGCCAATTTTAAAGAAAACTCCATATGAAATTTTCAAAAATAAAAAGCCTAACATTAGTTATTTTCATCCTTTTGGATGTAAATGTTTTGTTTTAAACAACGGTAAAGAAAACCTTGGCAAATTTGATGCTAAAAGTGATGAAGGAATTTTTCTGGGTTATTCCTTAAATTCTAAAGCTTATCGTGTATTTAATAAAAGAACTTTAGTTGTAGAAGAGTCTATACATGTTGTTTTCGATGATAATTCCCTTTCGAGGAAGGATTCTTGTGTGAATGATGATGTAGGTGTTATAAATACAAATGACGTTAGACGTGACGTTGGAGAAACATCATCAAAGGAAGAAACGAAAAATGAGGAAACTCATGATCCTCTTGAGAATCCAACCATTGAAGAAAGGGAAGTATCTTATCCAAGAGAGTACAACTATGTCAAGTATGGTGAAATTATAGGTGTTCCATCCAAAGGGGTAACAACTCGATCTTCTCTTAGAAATATTTGTAATTATGTTGCATTTATCTCATGCATAGAGCCTAAGAATATTAAAGAAGAATTAAATGATGAACATTGGATTATGGCTATGCAAGAAGAGTTAAATCAATTTGAGAGAAGTAAAGTATGAACATTAGTTGAAAGGCCTAGTAATAAATCTACTGTAGGTACTAGATGGGTATTTAGGAATAAGCTTGATGAGAGTGGTAATATAGTGAGAAACAAGGCTAGACTTGTTGCTCAAGGGTATACTCAAGAAGAGGCCATAGACTATGATGAAACATAAGCTCCCGTAGCTAGGATGGAAGCAATTAGAATATTACTAGTATTTGCATGTTTTCATGAATTTAAATTATATCAAATGAATGTTGAAAGTGCATTTTAAATGGTTTTATAAAGGAAGAAGTGTATATGGAACAACCTCCAGGTTTTAAAGATTCAAAATTTCCAGACCATGTTCTTAAATTGACAAAAGCTCTTTATGGCTTAAAACAAGCTCCTAGAGCTTGGTATGAAAGATTGTCAAATTTTTTAATTGAAAAAGGTTTTTCAAAAGGGAAGGTTGACACTACATTGTTTCTAAAGCATAAAGGTAAAGATTTATTAGTAGTTCAAATTTATGTTGATGATATAATATTTGGTTCTACTAATGATGTTCTTTGCCAATAATTTTCTAAGCTAATGCAAAGTGAATTCGAAATGAGCATGATGGGGGAGCTCTCATTTTTCTTGGGACTCTAAATCAAGTAAAGAAAAGATGGCATCTTCATCAAACTAAGTATGTTAAAGATATGCTCAAGAAGTTTGGACTGGAAAATGGCAAACCGCATGATATTCCAATGAGCTCTTCAACAAAGCTTGACTTAGATGAAGGAGGTAAATGTGTAGATGTTAAATTATATAGGTCAATGATTGGATCTTTACTTTATCTAACTGCAAGTAGACCAGACATTATGTTTAGTGTTTGCTTATGTGCTAATTTCAATCATGTCCTAAGGAATCACATTTACTAGCTGTTAAGAGAATCTTTAGATACCTTAAGGACACTCTTAGTTTAGGACTTTGGTATCCTAGAGACTCTAGCTTTAGCTTGCATGCTTTTTCTGATGCGGATTATGGAGGATGCAAATTAGATAGGAAAAGCACCTCCGGTACTTTCCAATTCCTTGGAAATATGCTAATTTCTTGGTTTTCAAAGAAACAAAATTGTGTTGCATTATCTACCACTGAAGCCGAATACATTTCAGCTGGTAGTTGTTGTGCACAAGTTTTATGGATGAAACAACAACTTTTTGATTATGGAATTGAATTAGGTACCATTCCTTTCAAGTGTGACAATACTAGTGCTATTTGTCTCACTAAAAATCCCATCCAACACTCTAGAACTAAGCACATTGAAATAAGACATCACTTCATTAGAGACCATGTCACTAAGGAAGATGTAGTTCTAGAATTTGTTGATACTTTGCACCAATTAGCGGATATCTTCACAAAACCTTTAGACAAGGAAAGATTTTGGACACTTAAGAGAGAATTAGGTTTGACCAACCTATCTTCACTTAGTGTTTAAAATAATTTTTGCACTTTTAAGAATAAATGAAAATTGCTTATAATAGTAATTTTTGATTGCATTTATTGCTATTAGTTAGGGGGAGTTTATGATTCTTGATAAATAATTAATTTTATGTTCAAATATCGTTTAAAGATTAATTTAATTGTTTGAACATGATTAATTTTCAATATATGAGTTGCCAATACCACTGAGGAAATTAATTTAGCATTTTGGGTGTTTAAAATTGGATTTTAGCATTTTGGTGCAGAAGGAATCGATCACCCCATGAGGGAACCGATTCCCCTTTTGAAGGGGAACCGATTCCCCTTACAGGGGAATCGATACCCCCTGGGGTTCTGGATATACACGGGCAGAACCTTCAAAACTTCAAACCCTCTTCTCTTCTCTTCCTTGCCGCCTATCACTTCTCTACTCTCTCAAGTCTCCATTTTTTCCTCAAATCAACGTTCTTAATCGGAATTCACTTCAAATATCATCTTCTAAACCTGTTGGAATCATAAAAAATGTGCAAACTTCATCTAATCTCACTCAAATCCGAAATCCTTCAAGGTAGTTTTCCAAAACTTCTATTTCATCAATTTATGAACATAGAACTAGTTCTAGGATGAACTTTAGATCGGGCATTGAGTGTTTAGTGATTAGAAACTAGATATCACAACTAATTTCATCAAAAACACAAGAATTTTCCAAAAAAAATTAAATTTTCGAAATAAAAAAAATATGTTGATTTTCAAATTATTGTGTTTTGATTGAATTATGTTTTGTTATGAAAACTATACATATATTGTTTCTCAAAATCGTATTTTTCAAAAGTTTTCAAAAACTTTGCCCATTAGGATTGATTTAGAGAACCTTGAAATATTGAGGACTCAATTGAGTTTTGGGATTGATTGAATTGCATACATGTGTTTTCTAAATTGCAGGTTATCCATTCTATTCCGATTTCCTAAACCATGTCCAATCCTAAACGTGCTAGGTCATCATCTAATCGCTCACACCGTCAACCAAATCCACCTCCAAATCCTCAAATCCAATTCCTAATCCTAATCCTATTGATCCTAATTTGACTATCCAAAATTCGTGCTTCAATCATCCTGGTCCTAGAAATCATCATTTTTGGTATTATCAATATTTCGACTCTTACAAAATCCGGGAAGAACGTATTCCTTCTCGTCAAGCTATGTTAGCTATTAATTTTAAATATCTTCCTCTTTTATAAGAGTGGAAATTTGATAAACTCTTTGATCTTGAACCCATCGTTTACCATCAACTTGTTCGTTTTTTCTATTCTAATGTCGTTTGTGTTAAAAACCAAACTGAAACCGAAACCATAGGAATTCGTTCCTACCTCCTAGGACAATTCTTATATATTGACTCGGCTTACATAGCCAATACATTCGGATTAGATAATGATGGTATTTCAAATGAAAAATAGGTTTTAGGATCTCGTTATAAAAGAAGAGATAGTGCGAGTGTCTTAGACCTTCATGAACGTTTTCTTCATCTAATGATTTCTTGGTGGTTTTGACCATCCGGAGGTCGTTATTCTACTCTTAGAGCCTTAGATCTTTGGTGGTTACATTGTTTCGAAAACAATATTAAAATAAACCTACCTCAGATTATTTTTGCTGAAATTGTTGAAACCGTAAATCTTGTTCCTAACAAGAAACTATGTTCATCTCTAGTTTACGGTTGCATTTTGAGTAATCTGTTTTCCAAAGCTGGGCTTAGAGTCGGTCTAGATGTTGTTTTCCCCTTAAGAAACAAATTAATCTTCTTTCCTTAACGAGAGCGGGATGGATTAAGGATAAGGAAACCGATGAATGGATTCGATCGTCTGAAAGTACTCCAGGAGCTAGTTCTTCACGAGCTCCACCAGAAGCTGATGACGATCCCGAGCTTGAGCAATTAATACGAGACATCGATGAAGCCGAAGATGAGCCTGAGCTGCCCGAGGAGCAAGCACAACAAACGCATCAAATACCTCCATATTTTCAATCCTTTATGGAGACATTCGATTTTCAATATGCTACCATGGATTCGCACTTTACTTCTATAGAGTCCCATTTATCCACAATGGGAGCTCAACAATTAGAAATTCTTCGGGAGATGCGTGCAAACAATGAAGCAACCAGCGCGCGTATTAATGACATCACTCACGAAATGGCCGCTATGCGAGCTCGTTTTCCTCCTCCTGATCCGGATATGTGATTCTGTGCTTAGATTTAAAACTTTGAACTAAACGATTATTGCTTCAACTTTTTGGATTGTTTGATTTTGTGACTTTGGATTGTTTGTTTGAATTTATATATTTTCTTTTTATGGTTTAGTTAAATTTATTGCATCATTTACATCATTATAGCAATATGACCAATTTTGCCATGTCACATTAATTATGAATATTGATTATGAAACTAATGGCTAACGTTTCTTTTGCTTGTGATGTTAGCAGCTTAAAATATAATCAATTGGCTAAATGATTTCAAAACCTTGTTTAGATTCTTTAAAATTTCTTTTTGATTTAACAAAAAGGGGAGAAGTGTTAAATGTGTTTTTAAATGATAAATGGGAGAAGTGTTAAAGTAAGGGGGAGTAATTTCAAAACTTGATTTCAAAATCTTAAAATTACTAAAATGTTTTGTTATATCAAAAAGGGGAGATTGTTGAAAACATTTTGATATTTCGATATAACAAATTAAGTTAAATGAATTTTAAGATTTTCCAAATGATTTTCTAAGTATATATGATATAACTATTCGAATATCAAAACATTACTCCAAATCTTTCAAAAATCATTTTTAATCCTTACTCAAGTGTAAAATTAAGTTTTAATCTTAAAACAATTTCAAAATAATCTTACAAAGTATTTCGAACCATTTCAAAGCCAAAAAATCCAAATTGCTCAGAGGGTACCGATTTCCCCCTGAATGGTTTGGCTCCGAGAATTCCAGTATGCTCGGAGGGAACCGATTCCCCCCTTGTATAATGGTCGAAATATTTGAATTTTACACTTAGGGAACCGATTCCCCATAGGGGTACCGATTCCCCCCACGCTCCACGCTATTTTATTAATAGTTTTCACACTAAAACGGCTATATTATCTTCTCTAATCATCCCCAACGTTCAGAAGTGATTCAAGGTGTATTTAAGCAAGCTTAGAAGCCATTGATCAAAAACAAGAAACATCAAGCAACTAGAATCAACAGAGAATCAAAGAGAAAGCATCAAACATCAAGTTTGAGCATTTCAAGCCTATTTTTCATTCAATATTCATTTTGCTTTCAAGAACACTTATTATGCTCAATTGTATTTATTCTTGAGTGTTCTTTCTTTGTTCTAGAATTGTGCAAACATATTTGTCTTGTGAGGTTTTTCTTGTAAGTTTGTAAATTTGTATTTCTCTTTGAGAAAAGAGTGTTCTCAATAATTGGGGTATATTCTTGAGGGAGTTGTAAGGTTATCTCTTTGGCCTCAAAAGAAAGAACAAATTAGTGAATTTGTTGGAAAATCCTTAGTGTGGATAGCTAAGGTAGTGGACGTAGACTTTGGTTGATAAAGTCGAACCACTCTAAATCGCTGTGCAATTTCTTTCAATTTTCTACAAAAGCTTCCACCAAAATTTTTATTGCCAATTCACCCCTACTTGGCCGATTCCATCAATCGATTAACTCAACAGTAGTCCTTGTGCCTAATCTGAACACAGTTAAAGATTTCAGACCTATCAGTGGCCAAAACTCTAGTTAATCGTTTGTCTATTGTTTTTCCTAGTATGATCTCAAAAAATCAGACTACATTTGTTAATGGGATGAGCATAGTAGATAATACTCTTCTTGCTCAAGAACTTGTTAGGGGTTATGCTAGGAAAAATGATTGTCCAAGATGTGCTATGAAAATCGACTTACAAAAAGCATTTGATTCACTAAATTGGGAGTTTGTTGGTGTTATTCTTTATGCTCTGGGTTTGCCTAAGAAGTTTATTGGTTGGATTTGGGATTGTTCACAAATCCTAATTATTCTATTGTGTTTAATGGGAGTCTAGTTGGCTATTTCAAGGGTGCTAGAGGTGTTAGATAGGTGACCCTCTTTCACTTTATCTCTTTATCCTTGCAATGAATATATTGTTTAGGTTACTGAATGTAGCTACTTTGAAGGGAATTTTTAAGTTCCATCCTAAGTGTAGAAAGATCAGCCTAACTCACCTCTGTTTTGCTGATAACCTTCTCATATTTTGCAAAGATACTACAGACTCTATCATTGGTGTGCAGACTGTCTTAGATGTTTTCTATTCGATATCGAGGTTGAAGCTTAATGCTAGCAAATGTGAGATCTATATTGATGGGATAACTGCAGAACAATGTACTATAATACAAGAGATTATTGCTTTAAACTTGGGGTTCTTCCTATGAGATATCTAGGAGTTCCTTTGGTGACAAGAAAGCTTGCAGTGAAGAACTGTCAATGCCTGATTGATAAAATTAGGGTTAAACTGAATTCATGGGTTAATAGGCATCTGAGCTTTGCTGATAAACTGCAGCTTATCCGATCTGTCCTATTTAGCATAATTAACTATTGGTGTAGACATATCATCCTGCCTCATACAATAATCAAGAAAATTGAGCAGTTATGCTCTCGGTTATTCTGGAAAGGGGCTGACCTATCTGCTAATGGTGCTCGAGTCAGCTGGAGACAAATATGTTTGCTGAATCTGAAGATGGTCTAGTTGTAATTGACATAGGGCTAAAATAAGGCATGTATTGGTCTTTTGATCAAAAAGTTATTGGCTAATGAAGGCTCCCTATGGGTGGCATGGATACACTCTTATATGATTAAAAACTCTGAATTTTGGCAGATAAGTATCCCTTTAAATGCCAGCTGGAGCTTCAAGAGCATATTGAAAATAAGGCATGTTGTGTCTCAGTTATTTGCTGGCTCAATTAGTGATCTTAGCATAAGGCAAGTTTGGGAGGATTTGTGCATCCAGGGTTCTAAGGTCTCTTGGCATAAGTTGGTCTGGTTTCCAGGGCGTATTCCTAAGCAAAGTATTATTTTGTGGATGGCCATCTTGGATAAACTTCCTACTAGGGTTAGGCTTCTACGAAAGAGACTGAATATTGATAATGACAAACATATATTATATGCACTAAGTCTGAGTCTAGGGATCACTGATTCTTTGGGTGTGGTTTTGCGAAAGAGCTATAGGGTACTATGATCACCTTATGTGGTGTTAATCGTGGTGTTAACGCTTGGGATAGAGAATTGGCATGGGCTACTTAATTCTTTAAAGGTAAGTCTTTCATTGTGCAAGTGATAAACTTACTTTAGTTGGCCATGTGTATGGCATCTGAAAAGAGAGAATAATAGGTTGTTTGGGGGTAGAGCTAGATTGGTGGACGATGTGTTGAATGATATTTGTGAAGCCATCTAGATTCGACTAAGTGGCTAATCCATCAACATAACTGACTCGAGGAATGTTGTCCTCTATGCAAATTGAGGTATCTCTTGAGTTAAGGTGTTGTTCTTTTGTCTTTTGCTCTTCTGTTATGTTATGTTAATTTGCTTTTTATGTAACATATAGTTTTTTTGTAGCAAGTTTTCCTGCTTTCTTGGGTAATGAAATGGAATTATCAAAAAAATGACCACAATGACATCTGTTATATCCACAACCGTGATAAACAACGCGACCGAAAACGTGACCACGAACACTATTTAAAATCCTGGAATTGATCTTTCTACAACCATAGGACATGATTCAATTTCTTTCTCTGCAACCTCTTGCTCTTCGTCAGGAGACACATTGACTTTTTCTCCTTCGTTCTATTCAGAAGGGGAAGAATCTAGTAGCTTTGCTTTCTCATGTACGCCAACCTATACAAATCATAGTTCAATTAAATATCATTAGTACCAAATGACACAAATTTGATCATGAGAAAATTTCAACTCTCATAATAGCCAACATCATCACTGTAATTATAGCAACTGCCAAGTATTTTCTTCTCACCATCCATAACTTTAAAATTCTCAGAAAGTGCTGAAATTCATTGTTTAAGCTTTAGAGTTCCCTCCTTAAACGTGTCTTGATCCAAAGACACAAGACTGAAGATCTGCATGCTTGGACAACACATGCAGATAACTGTTATATATGTATTAATAGATGGGTGCATATACATTATGTTTGTATATGTGATCTGTAAGATGTATAATCCATAGTGTCTACAATCAAACAGATAAACAAGCTCTTACCTTGATTAAACCTCATATTTGGACAGAAAAGGATATCAATGTTTATTACACTTCTAAAACTTCCTTCAGGAGTTATAACTGTTGAACTTGGGTTTCTTATTTCTAGTTTTAGATCTGTTGTATTTTCCTAATTGCACTAATATAAAAACCCACCAAATTGAACTAAATCTAATGGGCAGTAAAAAGCAGGTCTTCTTACTTGTAATTTAACTTTGGTTAGTGATAAAGTTTCATAGTTTCAATCTCCTGTCTTAATCCTAATACTAGCATTTAATGGAATAGGTTAAAATTTTTCTTATTTGCAGTTTAAGTATTGTAAAAATAAATTTGGCCAAAAAATAGTTTTAAGAATTTTCAAAGATAACAGTATTTGAAGTCTAAAACTTCTCAGGAAATTCACAGAAAATCCAATGTAGATCTGACTTACCATGCATTTATGCAAATATAGATAATTGGAAACAGTTTTGAAAAATAATATCCCGAGCTCCAATATATTAACCTATAACTAAATGAACTCCAACATTTTTAGGATCAAAGCATCAAGAACATTAACATTCAAATTTAGCACAAGGAACATGAAGGCTAGCAGGTATCTTCAGAGATATTTATGTATCTTACAGTTGATTGCTTTTCTGCCTCTTTATTTTGTAGTTCATAGGCTTCTTTTTATTCTTTTTTTCCACTTCTTCTGCTTTTTCTTCTTTATTTACCTCTTCTTCTGGTTTTTCTTCTTTCTTTTCCTCTTCTTTTGCTTTTACTTCTTTCTTATCCTCTTCTTCTGCTTTTACTTCTTTCTTTTCCTCTTCTTCTGCTTTTACTTCTTCTTTCTTTTCCTCCTCTTCTGCTTTTTCTTCTTTAGCATTCGGAATATCTGTGAGTACCGCGACCCTGAAAACAAGACAGATGTTTGGAGTGAGAATGAGGAAAATGGAGTGAAAAGGAAACAGATGTTAGGGCGCGCGATGGAGATGAGAATAAGAGGGAGGAACGAGCGGTCAACCAAAAATAATTTTTCGAGAGAGCGGGATTCCATTCTCCTTTTCCCTCTTCATTTTGGATTTAATATCAAAGAGAGTAAATTGCACATTTAGTACTTTTAATATCACTTTTATTTTATTTTGATCATTCAATTATTTTTTAAAATCATAGTTAACATTGAGTTTTAATTTTGGCGGCGTTTGTATACAAACACTACTAAAGTACGTGTCTTTGACGGCGTTTATATAAAAACACCACTAAAATATGAGTATTTAACGATGTTTGTACTTAAAATGACACTAAAATACGAGTTTTTGGCAGCGTTTGTATAAAAATAGTAAAGTACGAGTCTTTGACGGCGTATATAAAAACATCATTAAAATAAATATTTAACGGCATTTATACAACTACGCTACTAAAATACAATATTTAACGACTTTTATATAAAAACACTACTAAAGTATAAATATTTATCGGCGTTTATTTAAAAACAATGTTAAAATACTGTTAAAAACTCATTTTTTTCTATAATGGCCGCAAGCGGAAACTGAGGAGAGATAAATTTATCTTCGAGAATGAATTTTCGAAGGTGGGGGGATTATGCTGGTTTCTAGAAAGGCACAATGATGTCTAATCGATCACTTTGACTGTTATTCCTTTTTAAAGAGCATTTTAATTTAATTTTTGGTTAAAATAATATTAAGAACGGTAACATAAGAAGACACATGATGCAGTGTGCGTCTTCAATGAAAAACACAATAAAGATTTGGTGTATTCTCCAAACAAACAAAGGGAAAAAGATGTCAACTTTTATTGAAGATACACTCTGCTTCATGCGTCTTTTTATGTTACTGTTTGAAACACCGTACTTTAAAAAATTATCTCAATGCCCCCACTATATACTAAAAATCATTTTCTTTTTCCATCACCCTATCTTAATGCCACTCTTTATACTAAAAATATTTTTTTCATCACCCAATTTAAGTGATTATGCCAGTGACTTTTCTGGTGCTGGTGAAGATTTCTAGCTACGTTCACGATTATGCCCAAAAAAAACATACTATAAATAACATAGAACTATGGCTTACACTGTCAGCAAGTACTCTTTTTTATTTTAAAAAGAGGCATGGTTCATACTTCATACATATTTGAATTCCAGAAGTGCGGAAATTTTAGAAGTAAAACAACAGCATTGTGGTAATATTAAGTAGGTAGGGTAGTCAAATTTTAGACTTCTTCTCTGCTTTTCTTATTACATACCTTTTCCTAGAGCTTATATAAGAATCAAATCCTCCATTTTCATTCTCAGAATCTTCCAAATCTGTAAATGATCTCTTCATATTTACCAACCAAACTCAGCAAAAAGGTCATTATCAAACAGGAAGCCTGCAATCTGAAACTAACGATAAAGAATCAAAGAGAAGAAGGGAAAAACCTCTCTCATCTCAAAAAATCTAACGACATAAAAGGTGAGAGCAGCAGCAGCTACGATCCCAGCACTGGAAGGCCTAATGGCGACACCACATCCATCCTCTCTCTTCTACCACTGCCTCCCGATAATGTTTTCTTCTTTATTTACCCCAATTTATGTATGCCCTTCATGGGCCGGGTCCAACCATCACTCTTAATTTTTTTCTTCATAAAATAAACTATATCAGATACAACTCAACATTGATTACTGATTCATGTATACCAATAACATGCCACACCAAAATAACGTCGTTTTAACATGTTGTTTTGATGCATAAAATGATATTGCTTAAGACATTAAATTTTGGAAATGCATCGATTTTACAATTTAACTTTTAAACAATTTATTTTTTAGCACTATATTTTACGAATGTCATCGGAAGCAAATCATCGTCCATTATTGATTGTCTTTCACGATAAAACCAGTTGAGGTGTTTAAAATCGGATAGTCGTATCTTTGGGTACTTGGTTTTTCAGGTAGTATATTTTTCGGTCCGTGTCTCGTCCCGTTAAATTCGGGTACCCGTATTTTCATATCACAGTACCCGGTTCATACTTTTTTTATTTTGTAAATCCAATTTTTTTTAGAAAAATCACATATGAAACAAATAAAATTTGAAAGTTCATAATACATAATTCATACATAAAATTAGTGACTTGAAGTTAGTTTTAAGGATATATATGTATATTAAAATTTATTTCCAAAAGAAAAACATTAAAAATATTAATATCGATCGTGATTTATTCCTTCGAAACTAATATTGACAAAATATTAAAATAAAAAAATTTAAAAATAAAGTACATTATACAAACCTGGATCCTAAAATAAATTATAATTTAAAACTACTATATATATATACATATACCATCAGGTCGGGTTACTACATATAATAAAAAAATTCAGCCTAGACTCGGCGCACTACTACCTGGAAAAAATTACAGGTCAGGTACACAGTCCGGTCGAGTAATTTTTTTAAAAATTATTCGATTTTTTTAATTCGGGTCGACGGATCAAAGGATCATGTCAATCGAATCAGGTATTTTTGAACACCCTAAACATCAATACCAAATATTCACATTTCATTCACATTTCTTCTTCTAAATTAATTTTCATGAAATTCATTCAAAATTTTTAAATAAATTATTGTAATACTTCATATACAATAGATATGTGGTATTTGCCGATGAAAGATCCTAAAATTTTAGGTTTTCAAAAATAGCTTCTTAAATTTACTTTAGGGCCAGATTAGTATAATTTTTGAAAAATGACTTTTAAAAGTGTTATAGAAACTAATTTTTAAGAGTGATATACAAAAGTAGAGTTTAAAATTTAATCGTTTGAGATTGATGTTAAAAAATGAGTTTGAAAAGATAAATTGTTCATTATAGATATTATGTTGTAAATTAAAAATATAATATTTAAATTATATTTACAGTTGTATATGAATCATATCAATTTAAACTATAATAAATATAAAAAATTTACTCTTATATATGAATTATATCAATTTAAACTATAACAAAAATATAAAAATACAAATAAAAATATAATTATAATAAAAATATATTTTATATAACTCACTCTTAATTTTTAATATATAAATCATAAATTTTTATTTATTTTCAATAATTAAAATAAATTATTAAAATTAATAAATTATTTTTTAAGGATTTTAGGATTAAATTATTAAAATAAAATATATATACCCATGTATTAGTAAGAGTAAAATTATAATTTGCTTCCAAATGTAAAATTGTAAATGAAAAAACTATAAATAATTGTTTTTGTGGTTGGTTTGAAATCATCGTTTTCACCACAATTTTTTTTCATTTTTTACTCGTTTGACATTAATTTTGTAATAAAAATTGGTTTTTTAGCTAAAAGTGTTTTTAGAAAGTTTTACCAAATGGACCCTTAATCTAAATTTACTCCTAAAGTTTCACCACTTAATTGATTAGGTCCTCAATTTTGCTAGATTCGTATATTAAATTACAAATTTTAGATTTTTTCTAAAAAAAACACCCCATACTTCCAAATTTACAATTCTATCCCTAAATTCATTATTTTTTTTCAATTTAACCTATATTTCATACTAAGCAAATTAATAATTCAATTCAATTCGAATAAAAATTTTAACCCCAATTTTAGGTCATAACGATTTAAATCATTTAAAAAATTTTACTAAAAATAATTTATAGGAAATGGTTTTACAAAATTCGTCAAAGAACAATGTTTTATACATAATCTTTCAAATACTTGAAATTATCATATTTTTTAAAAATTAGTTTTCTAAAACTATTTTCAATGAAACAAATGGACATCTATTATATTCTCTCACTTTTTTCCCACTTTTTACCATGATCGTTAGTTCTACAAATTGCTTTTAATCCATGCCTTTCATGAGAAAAAAGAGAGGGTGTTTTTGTATTATTATTTACTGATTGGTTAAAATTTGACCATGATGTCCAGTACCGTGTACGGTATAGGAATAGAAGGAACAGAAAAAACACCCTCCGTTATTTTTCTATAATTAACACTTAATAGAAGTTTAATATCATTGTTTGATTTACTTAATTCATAAGCAAATCCTACCCATATGAATGATGACAATTCATGTATTGAAAAATAATGGTTAAAGAACTAAAGAATTTGATTTATCGGCAGTTGATTCCTGGTGCATATTGTCTTGTTCTGTAGGGGTAGGGTCTTACAGGTTCACGGCGCAGAACCGGTTCTTCCTTTAACTGTAACTGTAACTGTAACTGAAACCATTTGTCTTGAAACAGAAATGAAAACCATCAAACAGATCTTTTCAGTCAAAATTATGGTCCAAAGTTTTGTGCTTGCCGATGTCTTTTCATGCAATGCTCCCAGTCCAGTGTAAATGTAGATTGCTCCTAAAAAACACCCTCTCTCTCTTATGCTGGCATTGAAGCTCTGAATTTGAAGTTTGTGAGCGGACAAATAGAGCGTAGGACAAGGGTGAAAAGTGTCGTCAATGTTGTAATGATAAGCTGACTTCAAATGAGAAGGTGGGGAATGGAATAGATTGCATCTTCGAAATTCCACCATGTGGGGATCATTTCTAGAATATTATTATTATTATTATATTATTATCGGTCATGATTCAGATAAGATTACCAAGAATGAATAACGTTACTATTACACCGACTGCAAAGTGGAGAAGATAACCATTGTGTTAAATCTGGTCAGTTAAGTTTACTCTTTTGTAATTTTTTGTTGTTACCATAAATTAAAGGAGATGTTAGAAGATATGTGCATCATGAAATGAGGAAAACTGAGAAGGTTTCGATGGTTGCTTACAAATTCCAAAAGCAAAGAGTAAATTAGGTTTTGCTTATGGTTACATATTCATCATTAACTTGATAGTTTCTTCATAATGAAACCGTTTGAATTTGAGGTAACTATGCAAAAGCTACATGTGGGCTGTGTTACATTGTGGCCCTCCTCAGTCAGTACTATTTGGACATATATTGTTGGTTGTTTAGTTCTATTTTATAGACATACTTTCACTGATGGATCTAGATATATATTTTTTATGACAAATACATATATATTAATAACATAAATTTTTTCCATGAGTTAAATTTATATGAGGTGGACATAAATAAAATTTTAAAGTAGACACAATCAATAAAATAAATAACTACCAAAAGAAAATTCAAATTTCAAGATCGATATTAATATATCCTCAAGCCTCCGTGAATCTGTCACTGCACATAATCAAACTTGAGCAGATAGACCACCCATCCATAGATAAATATAATCTCTCTGTGAACATGGTTTCTTTTCGAAAACAAGTTCGCTCCTTGCAAGCCATAAACTCCAAATAGCCGCTGCGGCAGAAATAACCATGCTGATTTAGAACAGGCAGACCAAGATACCGAAAAGCAGAACTAGAGGAACATATAGAGTCCATGCATTTAAGGTACGAACTTCCACATTTTTTATTTGTGATTGATTAATTTTAAATATTTTAGTTGATTAAGTTTTAATTTAATTAGTACATTTTAAAAGTATAATTATCTAAGTTACATGAGTATGATTAATTTAAGTAACGTATTAAAAATCATAATAATAAAGTAGCCTTTGGCTCTAATTAAATCTTAATTGAAATTGGTTATTGGTTGTTGCATGACTCGGGGACAATTAAAGTTAATATGATTAAGATGAAAATTTCACTCAAGGTTCGATTTAATTAAGACCCACATAACATGACCAATTATAACTATTTTCTAACATTTGATGGCATCTAACACGCTAGCTACCATCTCCTTTCCAATCCATAATCATGAACTTGAAAGAAAATTATACAGAACCTTTTAGTGGGTAAGAAATTAAATTATAGAATATGTTATCGTTGAAAGCAAATAAAGATAACACTTCACTTAATTCTAAAGATAAGAGATATCCTTCTCTTGATTAACATTATTAAGTTATTAAAAATAATTATAATATAAAAAATATTAAAATGAAATAAATAGAACAAATATTGGTAGAACAAAAAATATATTAAACTTTATATAATACAAATTATTTATAACATAAAAATATGTATTAATATATGAATTATTAATCATAATATGCTTTCTTAACTTTTGCCATTGAGGAATTGTGATTGAAGCTTAATCAAGTGCATTATCGTTTCTTTCATTTGATTGGAAGTCTCTAGCTACATCATTTTTTTTTCTAAATAAAGATTTTTTTAATTTCATCAATCGAATCATCATTTACATGTAATAAAAGAAAAATTAATACTATCCCAACAAATGGGTTGATGGATTGTCTTCTTAGGTTCATTAGAGGTTGAAATAATTAGAGATTTAAAAGGTGCTTTAACCCCTTTAATTATATACTTAATTCCTCCTGGTTAACGTTTACAAGTCAACGACCCAATGATAACTCGTATGCAAGTTAATCTAAATCGATTAAATTTCAAAAATTACTTGAAACATATAAACAAATTATATGGTATTTAATTTTAGACATCAAATTTTAATCGATAATAAGGGAAAACTTTTACTGAACTTTGAATTTAATTAATTTAAATTTATAAGTATAACATACACGATATCATAAATGACTTTACATTTGATTTTTTGTTAAATGATTTCTAAAATGATGTATCTAAATCAAAATAAAATTTGAAAGTAAACTTTTTTTTTTAAGAAATGACCTCATTAAAAACTCCTTCTAAGACCTACAAGGGGAAAAGAGTGCCCACAAATACATTAACCAAAATCAAATCCATGAGTTACTACATAGACAATAACCTCAAGAAAAATCGAATCAAAGAACAACACATTCCCTGATCTGAGTGCCCAAGAGACTACTTATTGGTTACATGGTTACAAATTCACAGGACAAAAATAATTGAGAAAGATGCATTGGTTTGCAAGATGGACCGAGCTTCACCCAAAAAAGTCCTAGGATAAACAAATTTTCCATATTTTATTAGCCACTATTGCCGAATTAGTCTCAAATACAACTCGGTGCCAATGGCTCTCTTGAGCAAACTATAACCCGACAATCATAGCATGATCTTTACAAGACCCGCTTTAGTGCAAATGGATGGCGATAAAGGCATACCACCCAACGGTAACCCAATTAAGTCTTGTAAACTGTTTGAATTTAAAATAAGGTAAACTACATGTAACACCTTAAATTGAATGGGCCTAAAGTGCTACATTGGGCTGCTAAGGAGGGCTGTGAGGTTGCTAACATCATCTTAAGTACATATACTATAGACACATGTTTTTGTCTGGGTTTTAAATTATTATTATTATTATTCCTATTATTATAATATATTTTACATTTTTTGTAGGCCCCAACCCGAGGCCCAACAAAAAATCCCCAACAAAGCAAATTAGAAACAAACTCAACAGTACCCTAAACAGGGCCCAATGTCACTCGGACCAGAAGAAAGCAGACCTACAAGCCTAAACCAGTTACAATACACCCGACTGGAGCCCAGTTGTGAGACTCGAAGCCCAAGATCTAACCTGACCCACTTACACCAAAACCCTAAACACATTAGGCTTACTGGTAACTATTCTAGCACAACCCAACATTAACCATCAGATATAGACCTAACCAATGATCCAGATCACTTGAAGCTAGGGTTTTCATTTACACCCTTTAACCGCCGACTAGTTCAGCCGTTATATACGTTTAGATCCAATAGTCCATATGAAAAATAGGGCATAGAACCACTGCCACCGCCATCGCCTAGGCTGAGTCTCCCATCACCGCCGCTGCCACCCACTGACGCTGCCAATTCAACCTACAGTGATGGAAATCAACATCAACAATACAAAAGAAAACATATCAATCAAAATAGACCCCAATAAAAGAATAAAAAGAAATCTAGAGTAAATCCTAGATTGTTAATCAACCAACAAAGGATAATCATATCCTATAATCTTGATAGCAGAGAACCATCACCAAAACCAACATATGCAAGATAAAAGAGATGAGAAAGAAGAGAGAGACCATATTTTTTGAGAGAGAGAAAAAGAACAACAGAGAGAAAAAAACTAAGAATAATCAAAAAAAAAAAAGGAAAACCAAAAGGAAATAGAGAGAGATCTTACCTTTAGAGAGATATGGTCGTTGGTAGCTCACTGGAACTAGGAGAACCCACCACCGAAGGTAAAACCTTATTGTTTTTTTTCTCAAATATGTTGGTTTTTTAAAGGGGTGGGTCTCGGTTTTGGGTAGTAGAAGGGTCCGTTTTCAGAGAAAATAGAGAGATGGAGGTTGAGGGTTTGTTTCTGGTTTGGTTTCCAATGACATTGTCGTCGACTTACGGCAGCCGTGGCTTTTGTATCTCTTCTCATGACAGACGAGTGAAGACAGAAGGGGAGGAGAGTTTAGAGAGTTTTTTTTTCTCTCTCTCTCTCTCCCCTTTGGTTTAAACGAAGATGAAATAAATGAGAGGGGAATGGCCGGATGAGTTTAGTTTCAAACTTATATACTCTGCTCTAAACGACGTCGTTCTAGGAGGGGGTATTTGCGTATTTTTATGTTTGGGTAAATTATGTTTTGGGGCTTTTGGGATTTGTAAATTTCTTTTACAATCAATTATTGTAAATTAATGGTTTCTTATTTCAAGCCCCATGTTTGTTAAGGTTTTATTTTGGTCACTTTTCTGTTTATTATGTATTTTTACTGGTATTAGACATTGTCCTCTTTATTTATGAAATTTATATTTTGATCACTATCTTCGTTTATTTTGGGTTAAATGCTAAATCTTGTCTGTTTGTTCTCATTTCATTCTTTTTTAGTCCTTTATTTTACTGTATAAAAATGATAATTTACGTACCAGGTCCTTAAAGTTAGCTTTGTAGGCATTTGTAGCCCTGCTATTTAGTTTAATCTATTTACATGTTTAAACCATGTTATGTTAATTAAGTTTGTTTTATACCTATTTTAAATTATGCATGCACTATTTTAGCACTTAATATTATGTTTTTAGGACCTTGTTTTTATGCCACGTGTATACATATTATTTAATAGATCTTTTTTTATTATAGCAAGCTTTAATTAATTTATGATGTAGTTGTTAAACCTATATACTTTTAATTTGCTAGATATCGATAATTTCCTTTATATGTATATTACTCGAATATTTTCAAGAACTTTATTTGTAGAACGGGAGTGGAAAGCACCAGTGGAAAGCACCACTTAATCAAAGTGGTGTAATCTGATACGACATTCAAACGAAATATGAACTTAAAAGCACGAGCCCTTTTTATGTATTTATTAAAATCATAGATTTTTATTTTTATTCTTTATAATGTTTTATGTTATTCTAATTTTTTACTTTCATGTGGTTATATTTAATGTTGGTATTAATGATGTATGTTTTGGGAAAATGAGTCATATTTTGTTTTGTGCAAAATTTCGATATTAATTTTTTTATATATATAATTAAAAGATAGAATATTCTTTACAGATAAGAAATAGGCGAGACAACGTTTCCAATAGAGGATTGTGAATCTCGAGATTGCTTGTCAAGTTAAAGATTTTCTTTAATTAATCAATTCAGAGTAAATTAATTAATATTTAATAAATGGATCACAATTTAACATTTGCATCGAATTCACAATTTCCACCACTTACGACAATGTGTAAGCGATTAAGTACCAATTTTGGGCGTTGTGGGGGTGATTATCTTTCCCCACGCGTAACGGTTCTTAAAATTGTTTTTTTGGTAGATGCAGACCAACTTTTGTCTTAAAAAATGATTTTTCCTTAAAATTGTTTTAAAGGACATTTTTAGGTATTCTACCTACCTAACCTAAAGGTTGATGGCGACTCCCATTCAAAATTTTCAAATTAATTCAAAATCGTCAAATTTTCAAATAAAGTCATAATTGTTTTTTTAAACTTAATTGTTTTAAAAAAAATGGTTATGACAGCTTGGCGACTCCGTTGGGGACCTAGAGAGCCAGGTTGTCAGTCGCTTACACATTGTCGTCTTGGTTGAAGTTATGGGTTTGAGTCTATAGTTAACTTAGGATCCCTTTGTTGAGGTTTTTAATTTCTTTATTTTTATACTAATGATTTAATTTGTTTTTTAAGTCAAAGGTTTGTATGTTTCTCCTCACACACATCACGAGCATTTGCATAACATAAGCTCTAGACCTGAGCTTTGTTCCAAGTAAGTAGAGTGAACGTTTTACTCAAGAAAGAATTTATTATTCGTATGAGTTTTAGCAAATAACCCCTGGGATACATATGCCTTATACCTTCGTAGGGATTTATTCCTCGTATGGGTAAAAGGAAGTGAATCCCCTTGAATTGAACTCGATCCGTTTACGCTTCTAATAGGTTAGAATTGAGGGTTTGGTAGCCCAAGGGGCACCATCAACAAGGATAATTCGAGTACCCTTTTCTATTAGAGCCAAAACCATGCATGTAGAGTACTCTCTGTCCGTTAGTAGGTACCCAAAATAGGCGTACATGAAGGAGAAGCCTACTTAAACCTTTTATTTATTTACTTATTTATTTTCAAATATGTAGAATATATTCTTTCTTTTTGAATAAAAACATGTGAAATAGAATTTATGTGCAGTTAGGTTTTTAATTAAATAAATATGGTAGGGTAGAGAGCATGTTTGGGTAGGACCCATTTTGATGAATTTTATTCGGGTAGATAACATGGAAATAAATTCAATTTATTTATTGTCTTATATATGTTTTTCTTTTTGCTAAATTTACACTCCTATTTTCACTAACTATTTTGTTTGTTTTGTTTTATTATTTTTTTCTTAATACTGCATGTACATAACATTAGAAAAGGCGATTGATCCATAAGTATCGATAAAGTGAAAAGACTTTTACAATGGAGAAAAGTTTCCTAAACAAAGAAGAGAATCCCGCAGAAGTACAGAATTGGTCTGAAGCAAAGCAAAAAGATAGAGGAGATAGCCTACCAAGGAACTATGTGTCAGAAATGTCTAATTATACACCGGCCTCCATAAAGCAAAATGAACTTCAGGGATTGAAGAAGATCAGGGAAAGTTGGAATTTTACTGAGAAACAAGCTTTTCAATAGACTTATGGGGATATTTTCCATCTGATGTATCTCAATGTAGACCCAATCCTCATTCGAAACATGATACAATTATGGAATCCAACCTATAACTGCTTCACTTTCAATCAAGAGGACATGACTCTGACCCTTGAGGAATACCACTTTTTATTGAATTAGCCGAGCGTTAAAGTAGACAAGATCTATTCCCAGTCAATAAAAGGGCCATTGTTTAAATCGAAGCTTGCAAAGATCTTGGGCACAAGTGACCAGTGGGTAACTGATCGATTGCAACGAAAGGGAGAAAATGACCAGTGCTGTGGTTGCTCTGGGGATATATTGTTTGGTAATTTTTCCAAAGTGTTTGGGACTTATCAAGTTAGTCATAGTTGACTTGGTTGAAAAAATAAAGAGAGAGATGAATCCAATTCCTGCAATTCTAGCCGAGACTTTCCAATCTTTGAATATTTGTAGGAGGTTGGGAGGAGGGTGTTTTATGGGTTGCGCTCAGCTGCTTACTGTCTAGATCAGAAGTCATTTCTGGAGGGAGGAAAAAGTCAACTATAATAACTTTTTGAAATACTATTCTCCCATTATTGAATACCTTACAAAATAATGGCATGAAACGTCACAAAAAACCAGTGGATTGACTTCTTCAGGAATCTGCAAGGTTAAAATCTAGCATGGCGAACTCCATGGCTGATGCACACACAAATTTTGTTAGATGTGGAGATTTGGATTGTATTGTACTGTTGGGACTGTTGGGAGGAGTCGGGTATGCTTCTTTGTTAGTCTTGAGATAATATGGTGCCCAAAAATTCTTTCCAGTGACTCATGGGATAGCTGGTGCTGAATTCGATTACAAAGAAGTCAATTATAGGAAGAAAGTCAAAGATGTGGCTGATTAATGTAGGATTGACTTTCAAGACCAAGTTAGTTGGAGCGAATGTTATGTTGACATCTGGCTATAAAGCCTGGAGAATTCAAAGGGTAAATGAAAAAATCCCTTTAACATCTGGAGAAGGGTCAATGTCGATGGAAGAACAAATCAGGAAAATCTCTTCAAACTTGGAAATCCAAGTTGAGATAGAGAAAGCTAAAGATGCCAAAAGAATAGAAGAAATAGAAAAGGAAAACTTCATGCTAACTCTCGATGTGAAATTTCATGCCAAATACTTTGTAATGATGAGAAAAAGAAAAGATGTGGTGGAAGCTGACCTAGAAGACCTAAAAAAGGATTATCAAAAGCTGCAACAAGCTAGAATGGAATTTGGGTCAAGTAAAGCACAACAACAATAGGTTAGAGAATTAACAGTTGCGAAACGATGAATTAAAAGTCTTGAGGTTGAAAATAAGTGTCATTTCTAGAAGATAGAAGATGGAAAGGCAAAAATAGGAGATCTAAAAGTCGATAAAAAAGAATTGATAAAACAATACAAAGACGAGGCTCGTAGAGTTTAAAGACTCAAAGAGGAGAAAGAAGTTAGCCTGAAAGAATTAGAAGAGGATAAAAATCGTCCAGGGGTTAAAAACTGAGGTGAATATCATAATTGAAGATTTTGAAGATAAAGATCAAAGAATTATAGAGCTCAAAGAGGAAAGAGAGAAAAAGAATGATGACATATGGTCTTAAATGCAGTGATGGAATCGAATTCTCGATAGAAAGTAGGCAGAGATTGGATCGTGGATGCAAAGATTCTCCACAAAAAGTCAACGAGTGGATGAGCTTACTAGAGAAATGGGATAATTATAGATAAGATTTGAATAAGAGCTAAACCAATCTCAAACCATGAATGATGAGCTTAAAAACCACGTCTCAAACCTTGAGCAATCTCTACTTCAAGTTCAAGTTCTGCCTGCGTCAATGGACTTAAGAGTTACTCTCGAAGAAACCAAAGTTTTCCGTAAAGAAATTAGAGAGCTAAAAGGTGAGCTCCAGTAATGTCAAATTCAAATCACTAACCTAGAAAAGGAGATCAAACATCAATGCTGGGTGAAAAACACATATGAACATTACCGTTCTCTAGTAGAAAAATGTGAACGCATGATGGGAAGACATAGTACAAATGGGTGAAGTTGTTTGGTATACGAATAAATGGGCCAACAGATCTGAGATCATCCAACTCCAAACTATTTCAGTCTCTAAATATACGAGGGAGGTCATTGCAATCATGAATGAAATTGTAGAGCTGAATCTGAGGGCTAGACCTTATCTATAATAGAAATGCTTTGTAATGAGTCAAACTTTTCATCCAATGAAAGTTTTTCAGAATGGTTACTGCTTGGATCAACGCCTTTTATTTGTATTTTGCACTTGCATCATTTATTCTGCATAAACAATTCATCATTCATAATGCATTACCAATAACCTGGCTTCATATTTAAGAAAAAATGAAATTAATTTTGAAGAGTTATGTAACAGATGATATTGGCAAGTAAAAATACTAATCCTCATCGCTCACAAAGAAAAACCATGGAGGCTAAGCTTGAAAAATTTAAAAAGGAAATGCAGGAATATTTGTTTAAAATACAGCAAGAATGGGAGGCCAATATAGAACAGTCATAGAAATCAGTCATAAATTGTATCCTGCAAAGCCAAACTAGCATGGTAAATGATATCGTGGCCAGAATATTTGGGTTGCGTATTGAAACATCAAAAGAACCAAGTACTACTCCGTTGAAACTTTCGAGCATGCTGCAACAGAATCTACCCCAGATTAGTTATCTCAACTGAAAAGCTTACTAAGCACCCTGCAGGGTCTTCAGCAGTCAAAGTTAAAATGGCTACAACATTCCCCAAAATAACCCTCATGAATACATTGCTATAGATCACGAGGAAGCGGAGAAATCTAAGATTGAGATACCAGAACATCTAAAAGACTGGTGTAAGGGCTTTTTCAAAGAAATATGAATGCAAGGCTCTAGAGATGGAATGGATGCAGGGAAATTGAGCCTAGTTCCATATTTAAGCTTAACCCCAAAGTTAAAAATACCTAAATTGAGAAATATGATGGGAAAATTTACCCTATCGCACATTTGACTATGTTCTGTCGAAGAATGACTGGTTTCTTAAGCGATGATAGATTATTGATTCATTGTTTTCAAGCCAGCTTAACAGGATCAACTGCAAGGTTGTATAACCAGTTGACTCGTGCCAAGATAGGGTCATGGAAGGATTTGGCAAATGCTTTTAAAGAATAGTACCAGCACACTACCGACATGATACATGATAGAGTTACTCTCCAAAACATAGAGATGAAACATAATTAAAGATTTCATCAATATGCACAACGCTGGAGAGATATTACTGCCCAAGTACATCCACCACTTGTTCAAAGGGAGTTCATAACAATGTTCATAGATACGTTAAAATCTCCCTATATCAATTATATTTTAGGGGTGGAAACCAAAAGCTTCTCTGATATTGTGATATGCGGAGAAATGACTGAGAGAGCACTAAAGAAGGGGCAAAAGCTAGAAGCCAAAATTCTGCAAAGAAGACATATGTGAAAAAGAAGGAAGGAGAAGTGAACAATGTAAATTTCTCCATGAACAAGACAAAGACTGGAAATTCCTCATCGCAAGGGGGACCAAGGTGAGAATAACACTGAAAGGATGTCGTTTACTCCAATACCGATGGCCTACAGTGAACTTTTCCAAGGATTACTCCAAGCCCACGTAGTGTCACCAAGATTCATAGATCTTATCAAACCACCTTTTCCAAAATGGTACAATGAAAATGAGACATGTGAATATCATGTAAAACTCCAAGGGCATAATATTTAAAAATGTCTCACTTTTAACATAGTGGTTGAGGATCTGTCAAGAGAAAGGTAGTGTCATTCAATGACTTGGAAGCACCATGTGTTGCTATAAATCTGCTTTCAAATCACCAAAACCAAGAAATTAATGCCATTAAAGAGAATCGAAGAATTAAGAGGAGGATTGAAGAAGTAAAAACGCCATTAAAATTGGTATTTGAACAAGTGAAGAAAAGAGGTTTGTTAAACCCCATGAAGAAGTCTATAACTGAGAAGGCGGATCAAATCCAGGATTGTCAAGATTTTAATCAGACGATCCAAGAATTGATGGACAAACAAGATTTACAATTTTATGAAGAAGAGACAATCAAGAATGAAGGATATATTTGTGCTTCTGAAAAATGTGAAGAATGTTTAGAACGAGTCGAAGGAAAATTAAAGAAACCTATCATGGTCATATCAAAACCAAACTATGAGGCAAGCAAGAGAAGTACAACATCCAGAGTGGTGATCAAGACCCCGATACCTTTCTCCTACAAATGTAATAAGAGTGTTCCTTGGGATTATACGTGCCAAATCAATACTCTTGAGTACCAAGAAGAAGAGATCTATGAAGTTGGATTTTTCACCAGGAGTGGGAGGTGCTACACCCCTGGAAAAGCTGTGATAATTGACGATCCTGAATATATAGTAAATGAACCTATCAAGATTGATTAAGCTCAGGAATTTCTAAACTTTTTGAAGCACAACGAATATAACATTGTAGAGCAACTTCATAAAACTTTGGCATGAATTTCAATGTTATCTCTTCTGTTGCATTTGAGGTACATCGAAATACACTGATCAAGGTTCTGAATGAAACTTTTGTGGGAAAGGATATTTCGGTGGAGTGTTTGGACAAGATGATAAATCACATCAATGCATACAATTTCATTTATTTCTATGATGATTACTTCCCACTACAAAGGGGTCATCATCTCTGGGGTGTTAATTGACAACGGATCAGCCTGAAGGTCATGCCATTCGCCACTCAAAATAAACTTCCAGTGGATGTCTCTAAAATGAGAGTTTCTGGCAATAATATGATAACATTTGATGGAATGAAGCGCAACATCATGCTGAAAATGATGATCCCTCTTAAAGTTGGCCCTACAACATTCAAAGTAGATTTTGTTATCATGGAAATCCATCCGAATTATAATTTCTTGCTAGGGAGACCCTGGATTCACATGGATGGGGCAGTTTCTTCTTCCCTTCACCAAAAGCTTCGATTCATCATTGATGGGATTCTAGTGACCATCAAGGCAAAAGAATACATCATTACTTCTATCACTACTAATGCACCATACGTAGGGATAGATGAGAATGCTCTAGAGTCATCATTCCAGTACTTGGAATTTATTAATTCCACTTTTATCCCTGAAGGAAAAAGAATTCCCACTCATCAGTTTTCAAAGAATACAAAAATGCAGTTTAATGAGACATTAGCTAGAGGAGCGAAAGTAGGGAAAAGTTTGGGCAAGAAACTGCAAGGCATCAATGAAAGGTTGGCCCTAGTTCCTAAAAGAAATTATTTTGGCCTCGGATATAGGCCAACTTACCATGAGAGAATCAGGGATGCACAAAAGCTTAGGGAAAGGAGGAGTGCAAGAGCACAAGGTGAAGACTTTGTTTTGGGGCCCATGATCATACCACCACTCTCCAAATCTTTCGTGTTTGGAGGATTTGTTACTGACATACTGAAGAATTCATGGGACGATGAAGAAGTAGAAATGGTTGAAGATTTGATGGGAAGCCTGAGCATCAATGCCATCATAGATTATTCTACTGGAGAATGCTCATTGGCATCAATTCGCCTGTGTCCTCCTGGTTACGTTTTGAACAACTACACTATTGAAGAACTCCTCGTGTTCTATAAACACTCTTCAAAGTAATGCATAATAACAAATATATCTCCGTTTGACCTAAATATAATAGGGCTTTTGTAAAAGACAAATTGTTAGTTGTCATTGCTTTAATGAAATGATGCTTTCTCTTCATTCTCTTGATAGAAAATATCTCATTTAATTCTTTAAACTCTTTATTCTTTATTCATAATTATTCTTTTGGTAGATATCAAATAAAATTCTTGTCCACAGCCAAATATACTCCTTTTCTATTCACAGGTCTGCAGATATCAATGTTCGAATAATGATATTTCTAAACCATAAATTGATTTTGTAAATGACATATGTCTTGAAGAATCAGAGGGTTATAAGGATGATGAGGAATGTGAATTAAACCCTGAACTTATTAAAATGATAGAACAAGAAGACAAACAAATATTGCCCCATAAAGAGAAAACTGAGACAATAAATTTGGGAACATAAGATGATAGAAATGAGGTCATAATCAACACTTCGCTCTCACAAAAAATAGAAAGGATCTCATAAGCCTTCTACGAGATTGCAAAGATGTGTTCGCTTAGTCTTATCAGAATATGTCGGGATTAGATACTAATATTATGGTACACAAGTTGCCAATAAAACCAGAATGCAAGCCTGTTCAGCAAAAGCTTCAAAGGATGAGGCCAAACATGCTATTAAAAATAAAGGAAGAGGTGAAGAAACAGTTTGATGTTGATTTCTTACAGGTAGCCAAATACCCTGAATGGGTAGAAAACATAGTGCAAGTTCCAAAGAAAGATGGAAAAGTTTAGATGTGTGTTGACTATCGGGATCTCAACCGAGCGAGTCTCAAAGATAATTTTCCACTCCCACATATTGATACCCTGGTCGACAATACAGCTGGTCATGCTATTTTCTTCATCAATGATGGCTTCTCAGGGTACAATCAAATCAATATGGACCCTGAAGACATAGAAAAGACAATGTTTGTGACAATGTGGGGCACATTTTATTACAAGGTGATGCCCTTCGGACTTAAGAATGTTGGGGCAACATATCAAAGAGTCATGGTTACTGTGTTCCTTGATATGGTGCATAAAGAGATAGAAGTATACGTGGATGATATGATTGCCAAATCACAAACCGAAGAAGAATATGTGAAACTCTTAAAGAAGTTTTTTAAAGTTGAGAAAATATCATCTCAAACTTAACCCAGCCAAGTGCACTTTCGGAGCTACTTCAAGGAAGTTATTGGTATTTATAGTCAGTGAAAAAGGGATAAAGATAGATCCCGTTAAAGTCAAAGCAATCTTGGAACTACCACCCCCTAGAATACAAAAAGAAGTACAAGGACTTTAGGAAGGTTACTTATATTTCCATATTCATCTCTCAGTTAACCGAGAAATGTGATCCAATCTTCCGATTACTGAGAAAGAAATATTCAGGAGTATGAGATAATAGTTGTCAATAATGTTTTGATAAAATTAAGAGTTACTTGACAAATGTTCCAGTCCTAATTCCACCAATCCAACAAACCATTGATCTTATACTTGACTGTCTTTGAGAAGTCAATGGGATGTGTATTCGTACAATATGATTAAATTGGGAGAAGAGAATGAGTTATTTATTACCTTAGTAAAAAATTCAATAACTGTGAGACTTGATATTCCTCGATCAAAAAGTTGTGTTGTACTTTAGTATGAACTACTAAGAGGCTGAGACAATATTTGCTATATCACACCACTTGGTTGATATCAAGGTTGGATCCGTTAAAATACATGATGGAATCGTCAGCTCTAACCGGAAGCATTGCGAGATGACAAATGTTGTTGTCAAAATTTAATATAATCTACATGAATCAAAAAGTAGTGAAACGAAATGCTATTGCCGACTTCCTAGCAAGCAGAGCATTAAAAGACTATGAGCTAGTAAAATTTGAATTTCCAAATGAGGACTTAATGAGTATATTTCCTGCGGAAGAAAATGCTCCGAAAGATAAAGCCTGGAAAATGAACTTCGATGGTGCCTCAAATGCTGTGGGACATGGAATTGGGGCAATACTAGTTTCACCTAAAGAATATCATTATCCTTTTACTAGTAGGCTCGTCTTTGAATGCACAAACAATATGGCAAAATATAAAGAATGTATCATGGGTATTCAAGCTGCAATTAAATGCAAAATTAAAAGCCTGGAAGTATTTGGCGATTAAGCTCTGGTTATTTATCAAATTCGCGGAGAATGGATGACTTGAGACTCCAAATTGATAGAATACAAGAAACTAGTGATGGAGTTGATCAAGGAGTTTGAGGATATTTCTTTCACTTATCTTCCCCATGAAGAAAATCAAATGGTGGATGCCTTGGCTACGCTGTCTACCATGTTTAAGGGTAATGATCAGGCTCGAATGATGCCCATTCGAATGAGTATAAGATAAATGCCAGCTCATTGTTGCAACATTGAGGAAGAAAAGTATGATGGTCTCCCATAGTATTATGATATTCTCCAGTATGTAAAATATCGAGCTTACCCCGCCGAAGCAACTAAAAACGACAAACGAACTTTAAGAAGACTGACAATGGGGTATGTCCTCGATAGAGATATTTTGTATAAAAAGGCAAAGATCAGATGCTTCTAAGATGTGTAGATAACATTGAGGCCAAGAAAATATTTGAAGAAGTCCATGAAGGGATTTGTGGAACACACGCTAATGGGTTCACAATGGCTAAACAAATCATGAGGTTTTGATACTCTTGGTCAACTATGGAAGGAGATTGTATTAGATTTGCTCAAAAATGTTATAAATACCAGATCCATGATAATACATGTTCCTCCCTCAACACTCCATGTAATGACCGCGCCTTGGCAATTTTCAATGTGGGGCATCGATGTCATTGGGGCAATTTCACCAAAGGCTTCAAATGAACATCGTTTCATCTTAATGACCATTGATTACTTCACCAAATGGGTTGAAGTTACCTTGTATGCTAATGTCACAAAAGGATCAGTTTACAGATTTCTAAAAAGAGAAATCATTTGTAGATATGGAACACCAGAAATGATCATTACGGATAATGCATTGAATCTAAATAATGACTTAATGAAGGAAGTCTACACAAAGTTCAAGATCAAACATCACAACTCAGATCTTTATCGCCCAAAAATGAATGGGGTCGTGGAGGCATCAAATGAAAATCTCAAAAAGATCATCACAAAGACAACCGAAACATATAAAGACTGGCATGAGAAATTACCTTTTGTGATGCTTGCTTATCACACGTCCGTTCATACATCTACTGGGGCAACACCATTCTCTCTGGTATATGGGATGGAAGTAGTTTTTCTGTTGAGGTAGAAATCCCTTCTCTGAGAGTATTGATGGAATTTAAACTAAACAAGGCTGATTGGGTACAAAATAGGTTTTATAAGTTGAATTTGATTGAGGAGAAAGGTTGAGAGCTATCTGCCATGGCTAGATGTATCAAAAAGGATGATACGAGCTTATGATAAGAAGATCATACCTTAAGAATTTCATAAAGGTGATTTAGTACTAAAAACGATTCTCCATATGCAAAAAGACATTCGAGGGAAATAGATGCCAAACTTGGAAGGTCCATATGTTGTGAAAAAGACCTTCTCAGGAAGAGCTTTGGTTTTGACAGAAATGGTTGGAAAAGAGTTGTCTAATCCTGAGAATTCTGATTCAGTCAAGCGATATTACACTTGAAGAAAAAAAGAAAAAAATGAGAAAAATAAAAGAAAAAAGAATAAAAGAAAAAAAAGAAAAAAATAAATAAATGAGGGTTCAAGATGAAAACCCAAAATGGGCTTCTTAAAACCAAATGAGGATTCGAGTTGAAAATCCATAATGGACGGCTCGAATGTTCAAGATTTGAAATGGCGGATTCCCTCGGAAGCCTAACAATTAAGGGAAATACTCTCATACTTATACATGCTTAGTACGATGTAAATCTTCGAGATACATGTTAACTTTCAGTAACGATTTGGGGCGAGGAAATAGAAGGACTCAACACTTAATATCCACTGTATTTATCCTTTATTCCTCATGTAATTTTTACCTGTTTCTTGTCCCAAAAGATTGTACTTTCTCATTACCTCTTTTAATGAAAATTTTCAAATTTGACTCATTATTCCTGTATATACTCACCAAAATACTAATCAACAACAATATCAATTATTACGCCTTACTCTTAAAAGTGTAAGAGTATGGGGATTTCAAAATAGGTATTTATCAAGAAGCACATAGAAAGATACGATTCCCTAAATCATTAAGCAGATCATTGAAAAAAGGGGTCTAAATCAAAGAGATCAGTTTCAGCATAACTCTACATTTCCCAAGCAAAAAAGTCCAAATTGAAAGATGTACAAAAAAATAGAGGTCATTCCGATCAAATTTTCTCAAAAAGAAAGTCAACTAGTGGCCAAAGAACCAACAAGGCAAGATAAACTTTCTCGGGGTAGATCAGAGAAACAAAGTCAAGGAATATTTAACAAAGATTAAGAAAGTAACCACAGTCAGAAACCAGACAATGGCAAACACAGAAATCTCACATATTCTTTTCAAAGAGCATGAGAGGTCCCAAATGCCAGGATCGAGCTGTGCATAACCATTTAAACATGCATACCAACTTGCATTTAGATCATCTTTAGGGAATATTACAAACATGAAATCATGGCATATGACCCTGTTTTGAACAGGATCTTCAAGACCTATCTCATTATTGAGGTAATGAATCAATCATCATCAACTATGACTAGATCTCCTCAACACGTAGGAGCAGCATCATTCTCAGATAACCAGACTTCCTCTTCATATAAGAATCGTGTTGTCTACAAATCATCCCTAAAGATAGCTAGACATCCTCATCACGTAGGAACAATGTCGTATACCGACCATATCTCCTCAACACGTAGGAGTAGTGTCATTCTCAGACAATCAGACTTCCTCATCACGTAGGAACTGTGTTATCTCCAAATCATCCCTAAAGATGGCTATACATCCTCATCATATAGGAATAATGTCGTCCACCGACCAGATCTCCTCAACACGTAGGAGCATCGTCATCCTCAAAAAATTAGACTTCGTCATCACGTAAGAACTGTGTTGTCTCCAAATCATCCCTAAAGACGGCTATACATCCTCATCACGTATGAACATTGTCGTCCACCGACTAGATCTCCTCAACACGTATGAGCAGTGTCATCCTCAGACAATCAGACTTTCTCATCATGTAGGAACTGTGTTGTCTCCAAATCATCCCTAAAGATGGCTAGACGTCCTCATCACTTAGGAACAATGTCGTCCAGTGACCAGATATCCTCAACACGTATGAGCAGCGTCATCCTCAGATAACCAGACTTTCTCATCATGTAGGAACCATGTTGTCTCCAAAATCATCTCCAAATGACAGATTTCCTCAACGAGAAGGAACAACGTCTTCTACAACAAACAATCAAGCTTTTAAGCGAAGGAGAAAACCAGACAAAAACTTGTTGTCTTTGCGCTATTCTTATTAACACAGGAATATGCAAAGAGGGGAAGCTATAGGCACTCGTTTTATCCAGGTTTTAAATTATTATTATTATTATTATTATTATTATTACTATTATTATTATTATTATTATTATTATATTTTACATTTTTTGCTGGCCTCAACCCAAAGCCCCATCAAATAAAATTACAAATAAACTCAATGTACCCTAAACAGGGTTATATGTCACTCGGCCAAGAATAAAGAAGACCTAACAGGCCTAACCCAGTTATAATCAACCCAACTAGAGCCTAGTTGCGAGACCTGAAGCCCAAGATCCGACCTGACCCAATTATATTAAAACCCTAAACATATTAGGGTTTCTGGTAACTATTCTAGCGCTGTCCGACATCAGCTATCAGATCTGGACTCATCCAACGGTCCAGATCACTGGAAGATAGGGTTTTTCATCTACATCATTTAGCCGTCGACTAGTTCAGTCGTTAGATTTGTTTAGATCCAACGGTCCAGATAACAAATAGGGCCTAGAACCACTGCCACCTCCATTGCCTAGGCTGAGTCTCCAATCACCGCTGTTGCCACCCACTGACACCACTGATTCAACCTACAGTGATGAAAATCAATATCAACACTACAAAAGCATACATATCAATCAAAATAGAACCCAATAAAAGAATAAAAAGAAATCTAGAGTAAATCATAGATTGTCAATCAGCCAACAAATGATAATTATATCCTACAATCTCGGTAGCAGAGAACCATCGCCAAAACCAACACATGCAAGATAAAAGAGAGGAGAAAGAAGAGAAAGACTAGATTTTTTGAGAGAAAAAAGAACAACAAAGAGAATAAAACCAGAGAAAAAAACTAAGAACAACCAAAACAAAAAAATGAAAAAAAAAGGAAAACCTGAAAAGAAATAGAGATAGATCTTACCTTTAGAGAGATCTGGTCGTTGGTAGCCCCACCGGAACTAGGAGAACCAACCACCGAAGGTAAAATCTTCTTGTTTTTTTTCTCAGGTATGTAGGTTTTAGAAAGGTGTGGGTCTCAGTTTTGAGTAGTGGAATGGTCAGTTTTCAGAGAAAAGAGATAGGGAGGCTGAGGGTTTGTTTATGGTTTGGTTTCTCACACTGTCGTCGTCGACTTTCGGCGGCCGTGGCTTTTGTATCTCTCTCTTCACGGTGGAGGAGTGAAGAGAGAGGGGATGAGAGTTGAGAGAGTTTTTTTCTCTCTCTCCCATTTGGGTTAAACATAAATAAAAGAAATGATAGGGAAATGGTCGACTGAGTTTAGTTTCAAATTTATATACTTTGCTCGAAAAGACATCGTTCTGGGAGGGGGTTTTTGCGCATCTTTGCGTTTGGGTAAATTATGTTTTGAGGCCTTTGGGCTTTGTAAATTTATTTTATAGTCAATTATTGTAAATTAATGGTTTTTTATTTCAAGCCCCAGGTTTGTTAAAGTTGTATTTTGGTCACTTTTCTATTTGTTATGAATTTTTACTAGTATTAGACATTGTCCTATTTATTTTTGAAATTTATATTTTGATCACTATCTTCGTTTCTTTTGAGTTAAATGCTAAATCTCGTCTGTTTGTTCTCATTTCATTCTTTTTTAGTCCTTTATTTTACTGTATAAAAATGATAATATACCTACCAGGTCCTTAAAGTCATCTTTGTAGGCATTTGTAGCCCCTGCTATTTAGTTTAATCTATTTACATGTTTAAACCTTATTATGTTAATTAAGTTTGTTTTAGACCTATTTTAAATTATGCATGCATTATTTTAGTACTTAATATTCTATTTTTAGGACCTTGTTTTTATGTCATGTGTATACATATTATTTAATAGATATTTTATTATTATAGCAAACTTTAATTAATTTATAACGTAGTTGTTAAACCTATATACTTTTAATTTGCTTGATATCGATAATTTCCTTTTTATGAATGTTACTCAAATATTTTCAAGAACTTTATTTGTAGAACGAGAGTAGAAAACACCATTTGATCGAAGTGGTATAATCTGATACGAAGTTCAAACGTAATATGAACTTGAAAGCACGAGCCTTTAATGTATTTTTTAAAATCATAGTTTTATATTTTTATTCTTTATAATGTTTTATGTTATTTTAATTTGTTTACTTTCATGTGGTTATATTTAATGTTGGTATTAATGATGTATGTTTTGGGAAAATGAGTCATATTTTATTTTGTGCAAAATTTTGATATTAATTTAAATTTTTTATATATATAATTCAAAGATAGAATATTCTTTACAGATAAGAAATAGGTGAGACAGATTTCCCGTTACGTCGAGTTTTTTGGTAAGCGCAGACCAACTTTTTTCTTAAAAAATGATTTTTCCTTAAAATGGTTTTAAATGAAGTTTTTAAGGTATTCGACCTACTAAACCCAAAGTTCGATGGTGACTCCCATTAAAAAAGTTTAAATTAATTCAAAATCATCAAATTTTCAAATAAAGTCATAATTATTTTTTAAAACTTAATTGTTTTTAAAAAATGGTTATGACATATACAATTTTTGGCATACTAGTTACTACGTTGGTAGACTCTGGGTCAACCCATTCTTATATTTGTTGTGACCTTATCCAAGAGAGTGGCATCTCAGCTAAAGACATAGAGGTGAAAGTTCGAATATCAAGTTCCCTAGGGCTAAATGTGCTAGTTGGCAAGGTCCACTGTAGGTGCCTGGTAGATATTAGAGCACAAATATTTTTTTTAACTAAATGGAACTACCCTTTCGAGAGTTCAATGTAATCATTGGGATAGATTGTCTATCCGAGCATGATACTAGCCTAAGGTGTAAGGCTAAATAACTCAAACTTCGTAGGTCAGATGGTACCAAGATTGTAATGGCAAGCTGAGAACAACTTACCATGTGACATTATATTCATTGGTAGAAACTTTTTAGCTCACATGGTCGACACTCGTGTTCCCAATCTAGTTTTATAAGAGATCCATGCTATGAGAAACTCTCCTGATGTGTTCCAAAGAAGTTGTCGGGTTTACCGCCCGATAGAGAATTAGAGTTTGGCATTGAAGTTATGCCAGGGTCAATCTCGGTGTCCATTGCTCTCTACCGCTTGGCACCAAGAGAGTCGAAAGAGCTTAAGTCTCAAATCCAATAACTTATAGAGTGAGGATTCATTCAACCAACTATCTCTCTGTGGAAAGTGATATTGTTGTTCGTAAAGAAGAATGATGGGTCGATGAGGTTGTGCATTGACTATCGCCAATTGAATAAGCTAACCGTGAAGAACCAATACCCGCTTTCGAAGATCAATGATTTGTTTGACCAGCTTAAGGGAGCCAAAGTTTTATCTAAGATTGATTTGAGGTCGGGTTACTGTCAGTTGAAGATTAAAGAGGCCGACATAGCGAAGACAACTTTTAGAACCCAATATGGACACTAAGAGTTTTTAGTGGTGTCGTTTGGTCTCACCAATGCCTCAAAAACGTTCATAGATTTGATAAATAGGATCTTTCATCAGTACTTAGATCAATTCGTAGTGGTGTTCAGTGATGTCATCTTGGTGTACTCGCGTTTAGAGGAGAAGAATGACCGTCACCTCTATATTTTACCATAAATCTTGAAAGAGCATCAACTATATGCCAAGTTCAGTAAGTGTGAATTTTGGCTATCAGAGGTATCATTCATGGGTCATGTGGTAGCCATCGAGGGTATCCAAGTTGACCCACAAAATATTTAAGCCCTAGTCGAGTGAAAGCACCAACAAACATGTCTTAGGTGTTGGGACCGTCGGCGCACCCCATGGCGCAGTGAAAACAAAACTCGACGGTCTCACCAGTGATCCAAGTACAAAAAACCAAAATCGAGAGAAAATGATGTGAATACTTATAATGGGTTCATTGAAAAATAGTAAAGGCAGCAGCGACTAATGGTGATCACGAACTATTCGAATCACAAGTCTCCACGAAAACATGTCTCGACCTCTACTTAGTTCACCCGATTGAGAGAAAAATTTACTTTTCCAAAAACAGTTTTGAGAAAAACAGCTGAAGAAGAAGTGGCTACTAGACCTTACCTCACTTTTAAATATATCAATTACCCTAACCTCTTAGGGATTTTAAGTTATTTTGAATTAATAAAAAATCTTTTTTAATTAATTCATATTAAATATCCATTAAAGACTTATAATTTGAATTATAATCTTTAACGTTTATTTAAACTCTTATTTAATTATTCTGAATTAAATATTTATTAAAATAGTTGTAATCAAAATTACATTCTTTTAATGTTTACTTATTATACTCGAGATAATTAAAATCATATGTATATCAAATATACATATATTAACTCCAGATATATTTTAGTAACATACAAAAAATTGTACATATTTGCTCATTTCAATCCTACGGTGTGACCCTGTAGGTTCTTGTAACGTTAGTAGTAATTATTAGAACAATTCTAATATTACATACAATGAGTGAAATCTAACAACATATCATATTCATGATTAACTCTTTTATGTATTACATCATTTTGTCCTTTATATCTAGAATAGGCACGAGTCTTGGAATAGCCACACTTGTATAACTCATCTATTGTTTCTTGATATCTAGAGTAGACTATAATTAATGAATAATTTATGATATCTCATATCAACTTATTCAAGCATGGTCAAGCATTTATAGTCTCACTCAATCAAGTGGCTTGTGATATATTTCCTATTATGTAGGAAGGACAAATCCTATTTTAATCATACGCACCCACTATATATATCGAGATATATTCAATAACAGTCTTTATAGTGCAACCAGTTATGGAGCATGTTTAACTGTATCAAAATATACAACAATATATATTGGGATAACATTGATTCAAGTCTAAGGATCACACATATAGTCATCACCATGAGCAATGTTATGAACGTTACATAATAATCCAAGACATATGCTCATGGTGGGTCAATCCAATACATTGTTCTTTAATAATATAATCATGTATCAATTCTGACATCTCTATGTCAATGACAACTCGTTGTCATCAATTAATAACATGTTAGTCTTAAGCGTATTATTTTGTCCATGCCCATAATAATACTTGGCAATGGATCTTTTAATAATAATAATAATGTTATTATATGGACTTTATTATATTTCAGTTTATTTTAAACACATACATATAACTGAAAATAATAGTGGCAATGCCTTTATTCAATAAAATCGGTAAACAAATGCATTATTACAATTATCATATGATTGGTCTTTGGGCATACTCTAACATGAGGTGCACAATTTTCTAGGACTTGCTGGTTATTACCAAATTTTTGTGAAGTGGTTTTCCATGTATGCTTCCCCAATGACTAAGCTACTTCAAAAGGGAGTGACATTTGTTTGGGATGAAAAGCATTAGTAGTGTTTCGAGAGACTAAATGAGATTTTGACTCAAGCATCGATGTTGATGCAGATGAAATTGGGAAAGTATTTCACTGTTTTAGTGATGCTTCACTGAATAGTTTGGTTGTGTTTTGATGCAAGATGGAAAGATAGTCGTGTATGTGTCCTGATAACTTAAACCACATGAACATAACTAACCCAATCATGATTTAGAACTAGTAGTTATGGTATTCACTAACCATAAGAGTTTCAAGTATTTGCTCTAGCAAAAAGAGTTGAATATGAGACAATGACTTTGGGTAGAGTTACTCAAGGATTATAACTGTGTGAAAGACTATCACCTGAGTAAAACGAATAGTGGCATATGCTTTGAGTCGAAAAAACATGTCTAATCTTTAAGCTTTGTTTGCACATCTGAGTTTTACCGTAGACGGTGGTTTGTTAGACAAATTACAACTTAAACTCAAGTTGGTTAAAGAGGTGAAGGAACATAGAGACGAAACCACTTTCTAGTTAAGGTTGAATAGACTCATCGTGGTGAGATCCTTGGTGAGGCTCATTGTAGTCTACTTTCGGTCCATTCCTAGAGGAAACAAGATGTACCAAGACCTTTATCAACAATATTGGTGGTCAAGCATGAAAAGTTAATATTTGAGTTCGTGTCTAGGTACTTAGCTTATCAACAAGTCAAAGCGAAACATTAGGTTCAATTAGGGTTACTTCAGCCCATCCAGATTCCATAATGGAAGTGGAATAGAGTAACCATGGATTTTGTATCTGGATTACCAAGGATATGAAGGAAGCACAACATAATATGGGTTGTGGCCGACCGGCTGACCAAGCCAGTTCAAGGAGTATTTCGTCAGATTTTGGATTTCCAGACTTGATCGCATATCAAAGTACATCTCGAGTATTAAGTGGGAATGTACTTTCACAGACTCTTATTATATATTTGAGTCATAAACTTTGTCATATTTCTATTTACACATTTAGAGACTGATGTTGGGAGCTCTCTAAATTTTAAATACTATATTTTATAAACGTATTCTATTTTGGTTTTTACGTCTCATGTGGATGATAAGTTAGTCAATGATTTTAAAAAAAATGGTTAGCTACTTAGGTGGTTCCATGTGACATTATAACACACCAGATTTTGGGTCGGATCATAGTAGGGTGTTACAATATATACATACGCACATACATATAAAACATATATATGTACACACATGCATATATATATACTTAAATATATACATATATTTATATATACATATATACATATAAAACATATATCATTGATCATACATAATTGTGAATAGCCCTGGTGGATGCTTTTGGAAATTTTATTTTCAGCCATCAGATTTAATATCAATCAATGGTTCAGATGTAAAGCCTCCTCCTTCACTAGGATCGCTGACGTGGTATCATCATCAATGTCACCCTAAAAAAGTTGGGCCCTCATTTATTAGATATATCTTTCAAATTTCAAAGTCAAACTTCTTTCCCTCCTACAACCAAAAGTGACGACAGCAACACATTTTCTTATGGGCTAGTGATGAGTGTCTAATTTCATTATTATTTTATTGTTTATTAAACCTTGATTCATCAATTTATGTTGCTAAGTTGGGCATTTTCTCTTATTTTCTATTCAGGACATTGGATTCCAGAAACTATGCTAAAAATGAAGAATTTCTAAAGTTTTTATTTTCTGGAATCAAGGTTGGACTAGTAGCATGACTTGGGGCATGACTCTACTGATTTGGCATCCAGTCAGCATCTTTTAGAAGGTACAGTCAGTATTTTAGTGCAAGCAGAAGACTTCTTGTGGACACACTTAGCATCGGTCTGCTATGGGAAACTGAGATTGGATTCGATTATCAGCGAGGCACTATCTGAGTCAAGTTTTCCCAAAGCTTTTAAATCAAGTGGTGCTAATAAAGATTGTCGTGATTTGTCTACATAAGGACTTACAATCAAAGATTATTTTGGATTGTCGGTTTAATTGAAATAAAAACAAGTTATAGGGTTTGAGCCATTTAGACTGTAATTGGCATGAATTTGAAGCTAAGATCTATTTCGATGATCGACGAAATTTAAGGCAAAAGGAAGGACTGATGCTGATTTTTATTATTCAAATTCATTTTAAGATATAATTTTTTTTTAATTTTACTTTCTTTATTCTTCGATCAAACAAAATCCCCCATTTTTACTTTCTTTGTAAATTCGCGCCTAGCCTTAAAACAAGACCAATTCATTGGCAAATATGATATTCCTTACGGATCTATCCTTGCTTTCTCTATTCTAATTTTTTCTATTTATTTTTATTGAGACTAAGGCATATTTTATTTGATATCAAAATGATGTGTTGTCAAATTGGTACAATTTTCAGGGAATACACCAAATTTATGATATTTTGTTTTTGTTTTTATGATCTGGCGAAACCTTGGCACATTAGAAGAATTTGACCCAAAGATCAAAGCAAGAGCTAGAAGAATTCACAGACAGATGCTTCGTGATAAAAGAAAAATATGACAAGAGAAATCAAATTCCAAAAAATTAGATACCACCTCCCATGAAGAGTTGTTGCATTCCATTAAATCATCACAAGCCGAATCGCACGACATACCTGAAGGATCAAATGCTATACTTGATGCCCCACCTAACACGATAGCATAGAACCATCAATATCGATGGACAATCAAACTATTAGAGAGTTAGACACAATCCCTGTGGTTCAAAAACCCCTTTATATCATCTTTCTTTAAGATAAAACCCGTTATAACTAAAGACAGGGCTCATTCATTGTCTTCCTACCTTCAACTATTTCCCAATGAGAGTCTGCGTAAGTATGAAACCATACGAAGTTTTCGATGACCAAATTAAATTAAGAGTTTTTGATGAACCCGAATTTTTCTAAATAAGTTTTCCCATTGGCAAATGCAAGGAAATTGAGGAGAAGCATTATGAGAATTAAACAAAAAGATGGGGAATCGTTTGACGATTATTGCAAGTGATTTAAAAAACTTTGTACAAGTTGTCTGCAACATGGATTAATTGAGCAAACACTTCTTCAATATTTCTACGAAGGGCTCACTCATTTAGAAATGAAAATGGTCAATGTTGTCAGTGGAGGAGCTCTAGTCAATATGATCCCTAAAGCAACAAATGAGTTGATTTTGACGATGGCAGTGAATTCACAACAATTTTTAAGTAAACCCTGTCGACGGGTTCACAAGATAAGTTATATTTAACTAACATAGTTAATTCTCTTACTGCATGTATAATTGGTGCAGCAAGACTATGTGGTATATGCACAATGCCTAACCATTTGACTGATTATTGCCTAATGCTACAAGAAGAAGCGAGCATTCAAGTGAATATCGTGGGTAATTTTCTAGGACCTCCCCAAAAGTCTTACAACCCACACATCAATACGTACAATCCATGATGGAAAGACTACCCAAAATTTAGCTATGTGGAAAACCTGATATTGAATCAAGCCTATCAACTAAGGCCACCACCACAGTAATAATATCAGTAGCAAAAGACATCACTTGAATCCATAGTTGAAAAGCTGGCCCTTTCCCATGAAAAATTACATACTCAAATTGGGGTGAACCTACAAAAGATTAACAAGAATATCATGCAATTAACTCAGACTATCGGGAACCTAGAGTCACAGGGTAAGCTTCTGTCGCAAACTGAAACAAACTCGATGGATAACATGAGCGCAATTACCCTCTGAAGTGGAACGTTATCGTACAACCCATCCCAAAGAGGGTAGATTCATAATCCTAAAGAAAAGAGGAAGAAATGGAATCCCATAATGAATATGAAGTAGGCGCAAACCTTTAGAAAGAAAAGAAAGTTGGCGCAAAATTTGGAAGTTGATTTCATGCTATCTCCCTATATCGTTCGACCACCTTTCCCCTCAATATTAATGAAAAGAGACAAACAAGCCCAGGAGAAAGAAATCTTGGAAGTATTCTGGAAGGTAGAAATTAACCTCCCACTTCTTAAAGTTATCCGAAAGTTTTCGAGGTATGCCCAATTTCTTAAAGAAATTTGAATGAAAAAAAGAGAAAACTTATCGGGCATGAGAAATTCAATTTGGGAGAGCATGTTTCAGTCTACTTCAACGAAAACTTCTGGCAAAGTTGAAGGACCAAAGTGTGTTTGCCATTCCTTGTAAAATAGGTAAAGTTGGAATAAAGCATGCGATGTGTGATTTGGGTACCTCTATTAACGTAATGTTATTATTTTTTTATAATCTAATTTCAATTGAGCCATTGAAGGATACCAGAGTCATGATACAATTGGAAGATCGCTCAGTAATTTATCCCAAAGGATTATTGGAGACTATTTTAGTAAAAGTAAATGATCTTATATTTTCGGTTGATTTCTATGTCATTGACGTGGAAAATGATGGCATAAATATTGCTTCTAAAATTCTCATTTTGGGCACCCATTTCTTAATATGGCATATACGAAGATTGACGTAAGAAGCAAAATTCTTATAATGGAATTTGATGAAGAAGTCGTGAAATTCGACATATACAAAGTGATGCGCATCCTGATAATGTCACAAGTTTAAATTTTGTTCATGTAATTGACCATGCAGTTGATGAATTTATGGAATCTAATTTTGTTGATGATTTATACAGTGAATTGGAGGAGTACGTCGAGGAAATTAAAGAGTTTGAAAGATTTTTTCTATTTTTCTGATTCATGGTTAATTATTTATTCATACTCAAGCTCTAAAATTTTACCTTCTATTTTTCAGCTCCTCAAAGCGAATTAAAGGAATTGTCGGAGCACTTGATATATCAATTTTGGGTGGAAATGAGACTTTATCGGTGATAATTTCGAACAAATTATCGAAAGAATAAGAGAAGGCCCTTGTCATAGTGTTTCGCACGCACAATGAGGCCAAAGAATGGACAATCGCCGACATTAAGGGTCTTAGTCCCTCAACATGTATGCAAAAAATCAAGATTAAAGAAGGAGATAAGTAGTTACGAGAAGGACAACAACAATTGAATCCACCGATGATGGAAGTAGTAAAAAAGGAGATTCAAATGTTTCTTGATGCCAATGTGATTTACACGATTTCATATAGTAATTGGGTAAGTCCAGTCCATGTGGTTCCAAATAAAATCGGAGTTACGATAATTAAGAACTCGAAAGGTGAGTTAGTTTCAACTAGAGTTCAAAATGGATGGTGCATCTTCATCGATTAAAGGAAGTTAAAATCTTCAACTCAAAAGACCATTTTCCTTTTCCATTTATAGACCAAATGATATAACATTAAACTGGAAAAAAAACTCATTATTGTTGTCTTGATAGATTTTCAGGTTTCTTCTAAATCCCTGTGGCGCCAACAGATCAAGAAAAATGACTTTTACATGCCCTTTCAAAAAGTTCGCTTATTATTGAATGCCTTTTAGACTATGCAATGTGCACGCCGTCTTTCAACGATGCATGCTTTGTATCTTTCGGACTACGTTGAGAAAAGTATTCAGTTCTTCATGTATGATTTCACGATATATTGTAACTCTTTCAACGAATGACTTCTCAATTTAACAAATGCATTGAAGCAATGCCTATAATACAACCTAGTTTTAAATTACATAAAATGTTATTTCATGGTTGATAAAGGGTTGATTCTATGCCATATCATTTCTTCGGATGGAATTGCAGTTTGAAAAAGCCAAGACCAACATTATACGCTCACTCCCTTACCCCGCAATAGTAAGGGAAAATAATATTTTCTTGGTTATGCAGGATTCTACCTTGGATATATTAAATATTTTTCAAAGATAGTTGTTCATGTTTAATATGGACGTGAAATATGTACAAGTATACACAATCGAAAAAGTAATAAAATGATGAGTGAGTATCGTCTCCATAGGGATTGGTTGAAATTTTGAGTTTAACCAAAGCAAAAAACTACTTTATCTAGTATAGTTAGTGTGATGGTATGTACCAATGGGAATGTTGAGGCAAAATGAAATGTATGTTGATGGTGTGATGTGATAACAAATGGAGATGTCGTGGTAAGAAAAATTAAATTTTCGTGACAAAATAAATTGTGTGTAGTGCAATCAAATGAAAATGTAAACAATGGATTTGAATAAAATGACTTGATAATCCTTGTACAACAAGCTACCATGGGAATTAATGATAGGAGTCACTTAGGAAACTTAAGTTTATCTTCTCAGGATGGTCTCACTTCTATGTTTTATTTTCCCGACAGAGTTTACTAAAGGTGCCTTATGTTATCTCTATTTAAGGGACTCGACATGATGAAAATGTCATGGCAGTAGCTCTTCGAGTTAGCAGGTACACGGATCTCATCAACTCAATAGAATATGTCATGGCAATACCACTTAGGATTAACACTAGCATCTAACCTCTTGACTGAGCACTACTTCTTTTAGTCGATTGAAATCCTAGCCTTATGTTTTAAGGGTGGATTAGGTCTAGTTACTATCTAAAATCCATTGCTTATGTTAATCCTCCTTAGTTTCTCTCGAACACTAAAGATGAGTTACTTAGTTTCTCTCAAATACTAAGTATTTTCCTAAGGAATGGCTACTCTCATAGCTCCTACAACCTTAAGTTAATAAGCACCATAAACAAAACAAATAAAATCATAGAAAAAGAAAAATCATCCTTTAAAGAAAAAGCTTAAACATCCATAGCGAACTCCCACCAATAAAATTATATCATGGTGGGGTTCGAACAATCCATGAAATAAATCATAAAATCCATTCGTTCCTTGCAACCCAAATATGATAAGTGATAAATAACAAGGGGAAGGAGGAAAAAACCTTCGACGTGCACTGCTAGAGCTCTCCTCGACCACCACAAACTGTCTTAGCTAGCTAGCTCTATTCGGATGACTAGCTCGCCACTCCTTAGAGCTTGCTAAAGGAGAAACACCATGAAAAGATGGAGGAAGAAGAACGATGGAGACTTTGAAAAAGATGATGATTTCTAAACTGGTGTAACCGTCTTTTCTTCTCTCTCTTATGTGGTGTCTTTTAATAATAAAAATATCCAAGGGTATTCTTAGGATTTTTCACTCAAAATGCCCATCACCCCTAGAGTCATTTCTTATGCATGAGGTCTATCTCTACAGGTGGTAGTGGTCCCCAACAGGTGGTTACATGCATCAGACACGTGCCTTGCCAGTTGTCTTTTTGTAAAAATATATTTTTGTCCTTTTCTATGCAGAAATGCCAAGGCATTGCAGTCTAATTCAGTAACATGTGATGCCACAACATTCTTTCCCAGCTCGCCCTTTTGTCGTTATTTCCTGCACATCACTAACAGCCACACCTTCCTCCTCAAATAACACGTTAACAAAATAAAATAACTCAACCACCACAAATGCAATTATATGCAGCTACATGCATCTAAAATTACTTAAATGAACCCTTTGAAAACAATAACTTAAGTGAAAAAGGCCTTAAAAATATCCTTTTTACGGAGTTATCAATAGCACAACCATTATGCAATTTGCTTCAAAAAGATCAAGTCTTAAACTTTAATCCGAAGTGCAAGGAGTCATTCACTATATTGAAAGATAAGCTTATATCGACTATGAATGTACAATCGCCACATTTGGACAACCTCTTTTAACTCATGTGTAATGACTTGGATACAATCGTGGGTGTCGTTCTTGGACAAAAGATCGACAAAGTGTCGCACGTCGTCATAGCGTATGCATCTCATACTTTGGATTCAGTGTTTGCTTTAGAAAAATTTAAATTGTATTTTCTTGGGACTAAAATAATTGTTTTTTCTGATCATGCAACATTACGATACTTGATGAGTAAAAAAGAAGCAAAGTCAAGACTTATAGGATGGATTCTACTTATTTAAGAATTTAATTTGGAGATTAAGACAAAAAGGGATGCGAGAACTTAGTAGTTGATCACCTTAGTCGCATAACCCTTTCCTCGTCTGACCCGCCAATTCACGAAGAATTTCCTAAAGAGAATATAATGTTGGCGCACAAAATTACTCCCTGGTTCGCTGGTATGGTAAATTATTTGGCCAAAGGTAAATTACCTTTAGATTTACCAAGAGCAAAAATTAATCGGATTAAAAGGGAATATTGGTTTTATATTTAGGATGTCCTTACCTTTGGAAGCACTACTCTGATCAGGTAATTCAGTAATGCAGAGCCGTAGAAGAGGTAAATTCAATTATGAATTTTTGTCATTCATATTCATGTGACAGTAATTTTGGACTGAAGCGAACTACTCATAAAATTTTAGAATATAATTTCTTTTCACTACACTTTTCCGCGATGCTTATCTATTTTGTAAAACTTGTGAGTGATGTCAATATGCAGGAAATTTAGGCCAAAGGAACGAAATTCCCCAAAATTTGATTCAAATATGTAAGATTTTTTATGTCTGGGGAAACGATCATATGTATCCCTTTACTATGTCATTTAGAAACACTTACATTGTTTTAGCAGTTGATTATGTTTCTAAATGGGTAGAAGTTAAGGCTACGCGAAATAATGATGCCATAACCACTGTTAATTTTTTAAAAAAATTTATTTTTTTCCAGGTTCTGTACACCCCGGGTGATTATTAGTGATAGAGGGACTTATTTCATTAATCGGATCATTGAGGCGCTAATGAAGAAATTTGGAGTAACTCAAATAATTACCACTGCATACCATCCGCAAATAAATGGGCAAGCAGAAGTATCAAATCGTGAAATCAAGGCAATTCTTGAGAAGATCGTCAAGCCATATCGAAAATATTGGAGTCTAATGCTTTCCGATGTGCCATGGGCGTACATAATAGCTTATAAAGGCCCCATTAGAATATCTCCTTACCGCCTCATTTTTGATAAATTGTGTCATTTACCGGTTGAATTGGAACATGGAGATGGAAGTAATTGGCGAAATGCAAAATCTATATATTCCAAAATTAGAGAAAATTTGACTAAATGCTTACGATAACAGTCGAATCTTCGAAGAAAAAACAAAAGAATTTCATGAACACAAGATTTCTTTTAAATCTTTTTTTGGCAGTCAAAGAGTTTTAGTGTTTAATTATAAACTTAAACATTTCATGTTAGTTTTAAGCCTAATGATCATACATTTACTTTCTTGCTCTTTGTTTGATTTGAGTGTGCCAACTAATTCTTTGCATTCCAGAACTTGTAACATAATGCTTGTCGAAACTATAAGATTGAATGTGATGCTTTAGTGTGATAGAGTCATTAGGATTTAACCTCTTTCTCTTCCCAAAAAAATAGCCTACCCTTTTATTTATTTTACCCTTTAGTTAGCCAATTTTTAGTCTTATCATTTTCTTTGTTCACCACATTTTTAAACTCGAGCCTATTTTATTTCCCCCTCTTTTGTTACCCTTTTCAGGACAAAGGTGAGGTTATTTCGAAAAAACAAAAAAATTGTTCGAAATAATGCAGAATTGAACAAAACATACCACAAAATTCGATTGTTCGAACTGCAAAAAAAAGTGCAGTTTGATTCGAACAGTGCATAAAGTCATTGCAAAAAATATGAGCAATGTAGTTTTGATTCGAAGACAAAAAAACAATTTGATTCGAACAACAACAAAAAAAGAAAAAATAGAAAGTTTTGAAGAAAAAGAAAGAAAGTGAATAAAGTTTTGATTGTTTGATTTCTTTTCTTTGATTTTTCCTTCCCTTTGAATAATTCTTTGGAATAATTTTCTCTTTGCCTTGAATCTTTTAAACCTGGTTTTAGGCCTTTACTCTACCCAAACCTTAGCTCAGTTACAACGCTGTTTAAAGATCTCTTGATTATTGCATCATGTTCATACTTAGTATTGGAGATTGGATTTAGTTACAAGCCTATGGTAATGCTTTGATTAGTTAGGCTTGAGCGGCTCTTTTACCCGAAACACTTGAGCAGAATGAACGAACCATGGTGGGGTACTAAGTCATATTTCTTTGAGATTAACAGATTATTGGAATGACATGCTTTGTGTCATAACTGTTTTTCGGTGAAACAATCGTTTATTGTTTTTTTCAAAACAGTTATGACTTTCATTTGAAAAATTCAACGGCTTTGAATTTGATTGGAATTAAAATAAAAAGGAGTCGCCATCGACCTTTGGGTTAGATAGGTTGAATACGTAAAACGAATTTTAAAAATAATTTTAAGAAAAATCATTTTATAAGACAAAATCGGTATGCGTTAACCAGAAATTCGATTTGATGGGTCCGGGAGTCAGTTACGCGTGGGGAAGGATTAGCACTCCCACAACGCCCAAAAATTGGTATTGTGTCACTTACACGTTGTTGTAATTGTGGAAAATATAAATCAAATATAAAGTTAAAATATGATCCATTTATTGAAATTTAATTAATTTACTTCCAATTAATTAATTAGAGAAACTTCATTAACTCGATAAGAAATATCGAAATCAGTAATCCTCCATCGGGAAAGCTAAGTCGACTATTTCTTGTCAGTAAAAGAATATTCCCTCCTCATTGATTTAAAAAATGTGAATCGAATATAAAATGAAAATTGATCTTTGCATAAAGTAAACCGCTATTTAGTAATATGCATCACATTATTTAATATAAAATTAATTAAGAAAATAAAATCAATTTTATTTCAAGTTCACATTTGTTCCAACGTCATATCGGATTACAACACTTCCATCAAGCGAAGCTTTCTACACTCATTCTACAAATTGTGGTTCTTGAAAATATTCGAATAAATAAAGTATTAGCAACTAGATATTTTTACAAGTTAAAATAAATCATATTGAATGAAATGGAATAAACATTTACAACATATTTTCATATATGAATATACAAGGACAAAAAATAAATTTAATAAATATGTGTATAATTACATATGATACAACATGTGCGCGAAATAAAATAAATTAATATGCATGAGTACATTTGAGACATGATATATGTAAATATTACAATGCGGTTAAAAATATAAATATATAAATATGGCAGACCATAACACAAATAACATGAAATAACTAAACTTTATAAACAAGTGACTAAAATAAAATAAAATTGAACATGCAACCCGAATTGAAATAACCAAAACAAACGGTCAACCTAGTGCTCTAAATAAAACACAATAAAAGTATAAAGGATCTAAGGGAGATTTACCCACGAAAATGGTGACTGAAACACAAAATGCACTAATTTTCTGGGGACCTGAGCGTGGTATTCCCTAAAATTCCTAAATATAATTTCTTTTTCTTCTTTTGGTTTCACTCGGCCTGAACCTTTTCTACACCATAACAGCTCTCTTCCTCTCCTGTTCGTGCACACACAGTGGCTGACCCTGAAGAACCAGAGCCCGACGCTCATGCCACCCTGCACGGGTGGTCATTCCCCTCGACTAGCTACCATCGACGCCCTAAAACCCAACACCAACAGACACCCGATGAAAACCGAGCCTAATCCCTTATCCTTTCCTTGGCCGAGAGGTCCCAATTGTAAGGTAAGCCACCACACACGATGGCGCTGCGGCCTAAACCATGCTAGCTCGATCTCTACCCTCTCCTTGGTGACCCTATTTCTCCGACGAACACCATAGCCAGGTAAACTTTGATCCCTCTTAATTTGCTTGAAAAAATGTTCCTTCCTGAGAAATTTTGTTACCGTGTTTTTATTGCTCAATTTTCGTTCACATTAAAACACATACACACACGAACACCATCTGAAAATAAAAAGAAAAATGACTCTAAAAAATGCTTGTATTTGTTTTATTTCTGATCAGAAAAATGGGGAGCGAGAGACCAATTTTTACAATGCTTTTTCGGATCTTTTCTCTGAAATGGGACCCCCCCTTTACATTGTTCATTTCATTGGGCTTTATATCCATTACATATGTAAAGATAATAAAATAATTGTTTGTTGGTAGATGTGGATGGGGAACCAAACTACTCAGTCAGAGTGCTGTCGGGCGTGTGTGCTCGTGGAACAGTATTGGCATGGTCACGATATGGGGGCTGTTGGTAGTGGTCAACCAACATATGCATGGGAAAATGCACAGCTTTGGGAACAGCAAGGTATGGGCAGCTCGTTGGCCAAGGTGGAGGCATGGGCATGGTGGATTAGTGCTTCAAGTGGGGCATGGGTGAGTGGATGGTTTTTTCATTCAAATATGGTGCTCACAGCTTCCCCTCTTTGCTCATTGCTGTGAAACGGGAATGAAGCAAAGATAATATAGCATCATTTTCCATCTTGGTATATTCTTGTCACATTGTGAACTCTTCACAGGGAATATCAATTCTTTCCTTTCTGTGAAATTGTTGAGTCTTTGCTGCAAATGATGTCATCTTGTTTTGTTCCCTTGGCTGAGTCTTTATCTTCCGTTCTTCGAGTCGCGGGTTCTTATGGAAATGTTGATCTAAGGTTGAACAAGTTCTACATTATGAATTATCTACTAGCAATGTTGGTCCCTTGAATGAGGCGTGCTGATTCAACTCTATTTGTGATGAACCGAGTATCAAAAATATTGAAAACACCCTGCCCGAAGGTCTTATGGATGGCCCGAAGGACTTACAAATCAAGAAACCCCTGAAGGCTTAGTTTCTAAATCTCATTTGAAAACATCCTGCACTGAAGGTCTTATGGATGGCCCGAAGGACTTACAAATCAAGAAACCCCCGAAGGCTTAGTTTCTAAAATCTCATTTGAAAACATCCTGCACTGAAGGTCTTATGGATGGCCCGAAGGACTTAAGCATCATGCTCGAAAGATTTACTGATGGCCCAAAGGACTTACAAACCAAGAAACCCTTGAAGGCTTAGTTTCTTAAATTTGAAAATATCCTGCACTGAAGGTCTTATGGATGGCCCAAAGGATTTACACATCATGCTCGAAAGACTTACTGATGGCCTGGAGGACTTAATCATTAAGAAACTCTTGAAAATCAAGCTCATTTTCTTAGTTGTCATCAAGGAACCCCTACATATCACGATGGTCCCTCAAACTTGTCCTCAAGAAACCCCTAAAAATCATGCTTAGTTTCTTAGTTGTCACCAATGAACCCCTACATATCATGTTGGTCCCTCACGTGTATCATTAAGGAACCCCTACATATCACGATGGTCCCTCAAACTTGTCCTCAAGAAACCCCTACATATCACGATGGTCCCTCAAACTTGTCCTCAAGAAACCCCTACATATCACGATGGTCTCTCAAGCTTTTCTTCAAGAAACCCCTGAAAATCATGCTTAGTTTCTTAGTTGTCACCAAGGAACCCCTACATATCACGTTGGTCCCTCAAGTGTGTCATCAAGGAACCCCTATATATTAAAATAGTCCCTCAAACTTGTCCTCAAGAAACCTCTACATATCATGATGGTCTCTCAAGCTTTTCTTCAAGAAACCCCTGAAAATCAGGCTTAGTTTCTAAAAATATTGTGTTTTGAGCGAAACTATCTCAAGCGAGATAAAATCTTCTGTTTCAAGTGAAACAATCTCAAGCGAGATAAAATCTTCTGTTTCAAATGAAATTGTCTCAAGGCAGACTATCTCAATGGAGACTGTCTCAAGGGAGATAAAATTTGTTTCAAGGGAAACCGTCTCAAGGGAGACAAAATTCCTTTCAAGGGAAACTGTCTTAAGGGAGACTGTCTCAAGGGAGACAAAATTTGTTTTAAGGGAAACCGTCTCAAGGGAGACAAAATTTGTTTCAAGGGAAACGGTCTCGAGGGAGACTGTCTCAATGGAGACAAAAATATTTTCGGGAAACTGTCTCAAGCGAGATAAAATCTTCTTTAAAAACAATCTTCAGTGAAATGAAAAGTCTTTTTTGAGTAAAAAATGTTTCAAGTGAGACAAACCGTTTTTTTGAAAAACAATAAATCTTCTGTATTAAATGAGATTGTCTCAAGCGAGACAAAATTTATATTGGAAATATTGAATCTGAAGATTATTGTTTCCTCTTGTTGAGGACGTCTTGTTATCTTTGAATCTCAATCTTTCCTGAAAGATTTGCAAAAATATAGCTGAATGCAACTATCATGAATAGATGTTTGATGCAAAGTTACAAATTCATGTAGGTGTAATTCATGTTCTTCAGTGAAAAGGTGCTCAAGCAATCTTGGTTTTCTTCTTGATCTGTTCGTCTTCTCCTACTAGGGTTTACCACCGCATTTCTTTGCAAACATCTGCTTTCCTGGCTCCCTCACATTCAAATTCTTTGCCTCAATTTTTGATTCTGAGCTTCTAGGTCTGAGGGACCTCTGTTAATTTCCAGGCTAAACTCTCCAGAGATATTGTCCTGTTTGAAAATGTTTTCTTTCTTCTTTTATTTTCGAGATCTGGAAATATCAATTAGAAGAGTTTTGAAAAATGTTTGATCAAAAAGTTTTGAAAATATTACCCCTTTCTCGGTTTCATAATTGAGACGAATCATAAAACTAGAGTTCATTGGACATCAAAGAATTAATTACACTATTAATCCTTCAATAAATTATAGCTATTTGACAAGTGTCAAGATCAAAGTTATCTTTGGGAAATGGTTAAGTAAGAAAATGATAAAAAAAGTCTTAGGTTATTGTGTTTGGTCAATGGTTTGGCCTTCTTATTTCTTTGATGTTCACTGATTTGACGGGGTAGCTTGTAGACTTCTTCAATGGAAGTGTTCTCCGACTCCCAACTCTCTTGGTCACACTCGGATTGTGCAATGCCTTATAAAGGAATTTGTGTGATTACTTCAGCCACACTATTTTATATTCGAGCCACCTTTTCAGTTTTTCAACTCGAATCCTCTTTTGGTTTCAAAACATCATTCAAAATTTACGTCTTGAACCCTCCTTTGTTATTTTTCTCTATCATGCATTAAAGATTTTAGAAAACCTTTTGCAAATAAAAAGTAATCCTGATGTGCGGGATGAAATCTGAAGATAGTCTCTTCTGTTTAGAAATCCATGTATGATTAGAAGAGACTTTTTAGGCGCGTAATGTGGGCCATGGTTCATGGTTATGAAAGAAAATGATAAATAGGCACAAACAAGTGTTTCAGGGTATTGAACCAATGATCAATTTATTCTGATGTCTTCAATCATGTCTTGCTCAATTTGAATATGCTCGTATGTGTCTCTCTCTTGATGCTCTATGATCTTCGAGTGAAGTGATTCTGGAATAATTGCGCTTGATCAATCTCATAGTTTGAAGCTTGATGCGCCATTTGACTCGAGGGAATCTTTACATGTGTTTCTTGTTCCTTTTTCTTTTTCTTCTTTTTCTTCTTTTTCTTTACTTTTTAGTTTCTTTTTCTTTTTTCCCTTTTTGCTCTTTGTTCTGATTAGATTTTCATACTTGTCATTTGATTCACCTTTTGATGTCTCCTATGGATTAATGTCTTCACTCATGTGAGCATATTTCTTTCACATTGCCCCCCAGTGTGGAGGGTAATCCTTGGTTAGAAGAAAATACTATAGGCTCAAAAGGGGACAACAAGGGATATATATATATATATGGATAAATGAAACAAAGTCGTTCATAATCTCATACACGGAAGTCTTTGTAAAAGAGGTATCCCCAGGGGGACGAGTATTCAAGATTAATTGTATTTACATGAAAACAATGTAATTAATGCATGATAAAATTATTACTTTTCTGCTTCTTGCTCCCAGTATGTCTCAATGTTCGGGCTCATCTTCAGGAAGTTGATGTGTGATGCCCCGAGTTGTGTCTTCTGATAGAAAGGTTCATGCTCAAGTGAACATCTTGCACTCAATATCTTTAGGTTTTATTGGTAGAAGAAAATGTATGTTTTACGTCTAAGAAGACGATGGTGTAACTTATTGACTCAAAGAAAGGTATGAGTATGACATTTTTTTGTGTATCGAAAAGATAAAGGCAACATTTCAAAGTCTCAAAGAGAGTGAATGTAAAAATTTGGCTATATGGTAATGACCATGAATTATTTTGGGCAGAGAATCAAGAGATTTTATTTATGGGGTTTTAGACAGGATAAGAAAGGTCTAATCTTGTCATATATCAAAAATCCATAATTCTTGAAGAATTAGGAGAATCTTTAACTCATTTGATATTCAAAGAACTAAAGATTAAAACTCATTCAATTATTACTCCTTAGAAGGTAGCATAAATTCAGTCGTTTAAAAGATTAAACAAATATGAAAGACAGAACAAAAACGTGTTCAAACAAAACAATGCTCTTGATGAAAATGGTAAATGCAATGCCCCAATTTTTCTTTGATTGTTCATGCCCCTGAATTTATCAGGTTTGCGCTTCAGTTCCTTACAGTTCTCAGAGGAATGTCTGAAGCTTTCTATGTGGTAACTGTACACGAGATTAACATCGTAGCCCTCAGGATATGGGGACTCTTTTCTCAGATCATTTTGGAATGCTCAGTCCTACAACCAGCTGAACAAGCTCTAACTGTATTGATTTTAGCTTTTTGCTTCCATGTGGTGTAACGTGGTTAGGACCACTTTATAGAATCCTCCATGAATATATTTCTCATGAAAATGCTTAAAAATGAAATGCAAATGCAAAGATGTAAATGCAGATGCAGATGCAAAAATGTTGATCCCAACGATGAATATCGTAGAATAATTTTCACCAGTGATAAAAGCTTTCACATTACAAGACATTCCACTTTACAGACATGCCTTCGATTAGATATTGAGCCTGAAGTGGATCGTCGCTTCATCATGGACCTTCGTCCTTGAAAATACCCCTCAAGTATTATGTATCTTAATTCTGTTAATGCCCCAGCGATACGGAAGTCAGTGCGTTGCTCCTTGATAACTAACGACGATATGATCGTAGATGAGAATATACTGCTGGGTTAGTCCTCGAATCGATGGATCGTCTTTTCCATCTTGAATGTTGCATAATCTTCGAGCTCACTACTTCGTCTCAGATCTTCATATTTGGAACTGATGTCCCTCAATGTTCTGTAAACTAACTCCATTAATGCCTCGGCGATGTTGAAGCCAGTGTGTTGCTCTTTGGTGGTAAGCAATGAGATGATTGTAGTTAAGACTCCACTGTTGGATTACTCCTCGGATTAGCGGATCATCATTTCAATCTTGAATGTTGCACGATCTTCGAGCAAGTCTCATTCTTGAAATCTAAACTTCCTTTAGCCCTTGGTGCATGTGTGTGTATGTGATTGCTTGATTGAAAACTTTTATCTCTTCTTGTGAAGATTTTCTCATGAGTATCCCCTTGCTGATCAACACTCTTGCATTATGTTATGACGATGCAATGTAATGCAAAAATGATTAAATATGACAGACAAAAGAGGAAAAAAGGTTAGTGTACACAAACAAAAGAAGTGAAAAATAGTTAATATAGGTAAGACGATCGGTACAAATAAAAATGTTATTCAAAGATAAATATAACACCTAACCCATCATGATATCTACCCCAACATGCTTTTTATTAGATAACATTCCTACCCATACATGTTATCTACCCAAAATGATTTTTCAAGAAATTAATCCTAACCGCATGGTATCTAGTTCGCATGCTTTTATTCAAAAATAAATATATTCTATAAACTTAAAGCAAAAGATAAGGGTTTAGAAACACTCATCCTTTGTGTATACTTATTTTGGGTACCTACTAACGGACAGAGGTTCAGTATGATTATACCTAGGGTGATCATTCTATGGTTCACTATATGCATGGTTTCAGCTCTAACGAGGAAAAAGGTACTCGAATTGTCCTTGATGTAGGTGGCCCTTGGGCTACCAAACCCTCAATCCTCACCCATTATAGGCTTAAATGGATCGAGTTCAATTCGAGGGGATACATTCCCTTATGCCCATACGGAGAATAAATTCACACGAAGACATAAGGTATATGAATCCCGAAGGTTACTTGCTAGGCCCATACGGAGAATAAATTCCCACGAAGGCGTCGCTTTCACCCCCTCACTTAAAAGGGTTCGAAGCTCGTGTCTAGAGCTCATGTCATGCAATTGCACGTGATGTGTGTGAGGAGGACCATTCAACCATTTGACTGAAAAAGTAAAACGAAATCACTCGATAAAAACTTAGACAGATCTGAAAACAAAAATCAAAATGTTAGTATAACAAAAAATGAAGCAATTACAAACTTCAATAAACGAATAATAAATTAACTAAAAACTCGAACTCATAATTTCCACCAAAACAACAATGTGTAAGCGACTTTAAGCATGACTCTCTAAAAATATCCCCAGCGGAGTCGCCAAGCTGTCGTAACCATTTCTCGGCGGAACAATCGTTTATTATTTTTTAAAAAGAAAACAGTTATGACTTTCATTTGAAAAATTCACCGGCTTTGAATTTGATTGGAATTAAAATAAAAAGGAGTCGCCATCGACCTTTGGGTTAGGTAGGTCGAATACCTAAAAACGTCTTTTAAAAATAATTTTAAGAAAAATCATTTTATAAGACAAAATTGGTCTGCGTTTACCAGAAATTCGATTTAATGGGTCCGAGAGTCTATTATGCGTGGGGAAGGATTAGTACCCCCACAATGCCTAAAATTGGTATTGTGTCACTTACACGTTGTCGTAATGGTGGAAAATATAAATCAAATAAAAAGTTAAAATATGATCCATTTATTGAAATTTAATTAATTTGCTTCCAATTAATTAATTAGAGAAACTTCCTTAACTCGAAAAGAAATCTCGAAATCAGTAATCCTCCATCGGGAAAGCTAACTCGACTATTTCTTGTCAATAAAAGAATATTCCTTCCTCATTGATTTAAAAAAAGTGAATCGAATATAAAATGAAATTTGATATTTGCATAAAGTAAACCGCTATTTAGTAATATGCATCACATTATTTAACTTAAAATTAATTAACAAAATAAAATCAATTTTATTTCAAGTTCACATTTGTTCGAACGTCATATCAGATTACAACACTTCGATCAAGCGATGCTTTCCACACCCATTCTATAAATTGTGGTTCTTGAAAATATTCGAATAAATAAAGTATAGGCAACTAGATATTTTTACAAGTTCAAATAAATCATATTGAATGAAATGGAATAACATTTACAACATATTTTCATATATGAATATACAAGGACAAAAAATAAATTTAATAAATATGTGTATAATTACATATGATACAACATGTGCGCGAAATAAAATAAATTAATATGCATGAGTACATTTGAGACATGATATATGTAAATATTACAATGTGGCTAAAAATATAAATATATAAATATGGCAAACCATAACACAAATAACATGAAATAACTAAACTTTATAAACAAGTGACTAAAATAAAATTGAACATGCAACCGGAATTGAAATAACCAAAACAAACGGTCAACCTAGTGCTCTAAATAAAACACAGTAAAAGTATAAAGGATCTAAGGGATATTTACCCACGAAAATGGTGACTGAAACACAAAATGCGCTAATTTTATGGGGACCTGAGCGTGGTATTCCCTAAAATTCCTAAATATAATTTCTTTTTCTTCTTTTGGTTTCACTCGGCCTGAACCTTTTCTACACCATAACAGCTCTCTTCCTCTCCTGTTCGTGCACACACAGTGGCTGACCTTGAAGAACCGGAGCCCGACGCTCATGCCACCCTGCACGGGTGGTCATTCCCCTCGACTAGCTACCATCGACGCCCTAAAACCCAACGCCAGCAGACACCCGATGAACATCGAGCCTAATCCCTTATCCCTCCCTTGGCTGAGAGGTCCCAATTGTAAGGCAGACCACCACACACGGTGGCGCTGCGGCCTAAACCATGCTAGCTCGATCTCTACCCTCTCCTTGGCGACCCTATTTCTCCGACGAACACCACAGCCAGGTAAACTTCGATCCCTCTTAATTTGCTTGAAAAAATGTTCCTTTCTGAGAAATTGTGTTACCGTGTTTTTATTGCTCAATTTTCGTTCACAATAAAACACATACACACACAAACACCATCTGAAAATAAAAAGAAAATTGACTCTAAAAAATGCTTGTATTTGTTTTATTTCCGATCGGAAAAATAAAGAGTGAGAGACCCATTTTTACAATGCTTTTTCGGATCTTTTCTCTGAAATGGGATCCCCCATTTACATTGTTTGTTTCATTGGATTTTATATCCATTACATATGTAAAGATAATAAAATAATTGTTTGTTGGTAGATGTGGATGGGGAACTGAGCTGCTCAGTCAGAGTGCTGTCGGGCGTGTATGCTCGTGGATTAGCATCGGCATTGTCACTGTATGGGGGCTGCTGGTAGTGGTCGACCAACATAAGCATGGGAAAATGCACAGCTTTAGGAACAGCAAGGTATGGGCATCTCGTTGGCCAAGGTGGAGGCATAGGCATAGTGGGTTAGTGCTTCACGTGGGGCATGGGTGAGTGGATGGTTTTTTAATTCAAATAAGATGCTCACACTTTGCTTAAACGTGCTTTTAATCGTTTCTTTTGCTTGGTTGCTATTTAATTTTATCAAATGTTATGATTCTGATTCACTTGAAAGTCTTTGGAATTTTAATTCATTGTTTGAGAAATGTTTGAGGAAAAGCATTAAGTAAGTGAGAGGAATTTGATGAGTGTTTAATTTTGTTATTATTTTATTATTAATTAACCCTTGTTTCGTCGGTTTATGTTGCTAAGTTGGACATTTTCTCTTATTTTCTGTGCAGGACATTGGATTCTAGAAACTATGCTAAAAAGGGCGAATTTCTAAAAAAAATATTTTTATGGAATCGGGGTTGGACTAGTAGGCATGACTCTACTGACGTGGCATCCAGTCAACATCTTCTAAAAGGTCCATTTAGCATTTTCATGCAAGAACAAGTCTCAACCGTAATTTCCAACTTGAATTTAGGAATTATCTTTGTTTTTGAGATTTTATTCAAACAATTAGGGGAATTATCTTTTGTGATTTTTAGGGATTTATCTTTTATGATTTTTAGGAATTATCTTGAGCATTTTTAGGGTCTTAAGAAGCTATAAATACCCATTATGGTGAGCTTCGAACACATCTACCACCTTCTGGTTTTTACTTGTTCTTATTTATTTTAGTTTTATAAAATTTCATTCTTTTATAGCCAAAGGCTAAAACGACGAGTCAATTCCTATCGTGATAATAGAAAAGCACTCAATACCCTTCGGGTTACATTTTTAGTTTTCTGGAATCAAGGATTGGTAATTAACCATCCTTTTATAATCAAAACAATTTCAAATCAAAAAGAGCTCGTTGGCTTGTTAATTGTTTCGATTAACATTTGGGAATGAAGGATCGGCTTGTAGCACATTGGACTTCCTGTGAGCACACTTAGCAGCGGTCCGCTAAGGGAAATTGAGATCGGATTCAATTCTCAACGAGACATTATCTGAGTTAGGTTTTTCCAAAGCTTTTAAATCAAGTGGCACTAATAACGATTGTCGCAATTAGTCCACATAAGGACTAAAATCAAATATTATTTTGGATTGTTGGTTCAATTGAGAGAAAAACAAGTTATAGGGGTTGGGCCCTATAGATTGTAACTGGCATGAATCCGAAACTAAGATCTATTTCAATGATCGGCGGAATTTGAGGCAAAGCGAAGGCTTGAGGCTGATTTTTATTATTGAATTTTACTTTTAGATTTATTTTGTTTTAGTTTTACTTTCTTTATTGTTCGATCAAACAATATCCCTTTTTTTTCTTTCTTTCCAAATTCACACCTAGCCTTAAAACAAGACCAATTCATTGGCAATTACGATATTCCCTGCAGATCAACCCTTACTCTCTCTATTCTACTTATTTATATTTATTTTTATTGAGACTAAGACATATTTTATTTGACATCAAAACGATGCGTTGTTAGATAGGTTTTTTAAAATTTCTAACAAATTATAGGCTTGTAATGGGCTAGAGTTTTTATTTTGTAAAATGGGTATTTATTTTGTAAATGGACCATATATATATATATATATATATATATATATATACATGAAAATGGACTTATTCATTTTGTAAATGTACCATATATAGATTTTTTTCCTAATAGGGCAAACAATTTTATTAATAAACCCAATAAGGCATAAAGAAGTTTATTTTGAGATATATGACATTTGTTACAGTGTTCAAGGAACATGTCACGTCGAGATGATGAGTTTACCAAATAATATTTTTTATTCTCGTCACGTTGAGGTGATGAGTTCTAATAAAATAAAATAAAATAATTAAATTTTATTACATCAAAGGTAAAAAGTTTGAATAAAAAATATTTTTTATTAGAAGTCACTGAAGTAAAATGCCGAAAATTCCAAAATAAACTTCTATATGCCATGTTGGGATAATTAATTAATTGTTTGCCCTATTGAGCAAAAAACCCATATATATGGATAAGTATATTATATATATATATAGATATAGATATAATGGATGCATAAATGTAATGTACATAATATACACATGTATCATAACATTCATCATACATATATTATATAATACATATATTATAGTTGTTTTAATTTGATCCTTTCATGTTGTTTAATTTATTTAAATTATAGTTTGTAATTTCATGTTTAATCAATTTAGTTCTTAAAATTATATAGTAATATCTAAACTCTATAAACTTTTGTTCACCAACTTTTTAAATGGATTCAATTTAGTCTATTTTCATTTTAATTTCAACTTAACATTTTGTAATTATTTTGATTTGATCCCTCGTCTATGCCTGTTGTTTAATTTATTTAAATTTCAATTTTAAATTTCATGTTTTTAATTTTAGTCATTAAAATTATATTTTATTAAAATTGACCCATAATTATTTATATTTTTTTATAATTTATTCCAAATCATATACAATTACAATTCGTCGCTTATGAAAGACAAATAATTAACCAAAAAATGACCCGACATGAACTCAATTCATAACCAGTAAGATCCGACCTAAATTTTGTCCTTCAATGATGTGATCTGATCTGAATGAGATCTGACTGAAGTCCATCCGAACCTGAATTAACCTGATATTTAACTGTTTCGAACCTGAACCGTTTTGGCCTAAATTGACATCGATCCGAACTTAAACTAACCCGACCCGAATCCGAATTGAATCTGATGTCAAATCAACCTGAAAATGACTCGAATTGATTTGACTCAGACCCGACCTGATCTGGGTCAAGTCATCAAATTGACCTGACACGATTTGAATCCGATTTGAGCTGACCTGACAAAAGCCGACTGAAACCTGAACGATTACCTAATTTCACATCCATAAAATTTAGGTTTCAATTTGATACTCACAATTAAAAAAATAGAAAAATTGTTGACTTGATATTTCAATTTTTTAATTATAATATGACATTATATTATAGTGACACATCAACATCATCGTTAAATAAAACTAAACTAAACATTAGGTACGGTTTTGAAAAAAATAAAGTTTGGGGTATCAAAATAGACCAAAAGTAATCTTTTAAATATTAAACATGTAGTTTACCCTAAATAGTAATACAAAACATTTGAGATATCCATACATACATATAGTGTGTTAGTTTTGCATTATTGTATTGATGGCGAGGGCTCCTGGATGCCATACTGTTTTCGTTGTAAAATCATTCCCCAAAACTAGTTTGGAAGATGTTTGAATTCTATGGTGCTGTCATTGATGGTTTCATACCAAGGAAACGCAGCACATGCACTGAACAAAAGATTTAGCTTTGTTGGATTCCCCAACGCATCAAAAGCCATCGTTAGATTAATGGTTTATGGCAATATGGATGGATACTCTCGGTCTCCTTGATGAGTAGACAGACTAATTAAATTGGGTTGAATTTGATAGAAAGAAGTAATTATTATTAATAATGGTAGGATTATAATAAACGTAGCCCGGATAGAAGTATATCACAATTAGACCAAATCTTACAAAGTTGAGGCTATAATCATGGTAAATAATATTACAGAAACCAAGAACATTGAATATATAAATGTCGGGTTTGGGCAATGGATTATAGCGATACATACGACTGAAAGCATTCGTCTTATTTTGCCGGAATCATCAATGCCATCTCGTTATATTGAATACAGTTTCAGTGTCTTCTTGCCTACTCAACACGATGCCTGTGATTGTTCGTTGATCCATCTTCTTTGATCTCCATATTTTCTGAATAAGCTCCGACGAAACGTTTGACAAATAAACCTGTTTCAGATCACGCAAACTTTTCCAACCATGCGGCAACATCGTAAACCCTCGACATTCAACGATAAACAGCTCTTGAAGACCAGGCATCACTCCTTCATTGATCACAATTTCTTTCAATCCAGGGCATCCTCCAATTCTTAAAATCTTGAGCTTTTGGAATCCTTCAAGGAAGTCTAACCGCTGTCCCTGGTATGCATTTAGTAGTCTGAGTTCTCCAAGATTAGGCAATGTTTGGATTTGAGGGAGAAAATCATCCCTCAATCTAGACCAGCGTAGAGACAATTGTGTGAGGCTGTGGAGCGAGTTAAACCAGTTGGGTAACTTGTCCAATTTCCCGGCTAAAACAAGATTTTCGATGTCAGAGGGAGCTGATTCAAGAGCATCCATCTTCACTCGCTCGTATTCATTACACGACTTCACCCCCAACGATCGGAGGTGTATCATTTTCGCAACGGCGAAGCACAACTTTTCCTCGTCAGCTTCCTTGACATTGTCAATGTCAAGCTTTCTCAGTTGTGTCATTTTGCTGAGTCGACTGATGAAATCACCTCTTGCTTCCACAGCGGTCAAGACTTGTAAGTTGTTTAGCAAACAAATGCCGGATGGAACTACCGTGTTGAACCAAGCGTCGAATGCCCATTGGTTTACATTGTAACGATAAGCAATTAGATACCGAAGACATTTCAGCCTCACGATTCCTGCAGGAAGCTCTTTGATTTTGGTCCGCTTCATAACTAGAGACTGTAAGTTGTAAAGCTTGCCAATGTTTTTCGGAAGCTCTTTGACTTGAGTTCCTGTAATGTTAAGATATCTCAAGTTGAATAAGTTCACCAATTCATCTGGTAATTCATGGATTGGAGTGTCTTCTAAATCCAACACTCTCATCAACTTAAAACCAGAGGGCAGTCTGTTGAAGGAAGATTTAGAGGTTTCACTAACAGCAAAAACAAGCAATGAACGAACCCGAGATAGTGCAGTCGTTCTTTTAGTTTTCATCTCTCCCTCCTTTGCTTCAATTGACCAACGACGGATTCCATCATCTTCTACTTCTTCTTTCCCATCAAATTTGGTGAAAAACTTTATGGATTTCGATATGGAAACAGCAAACTCCCTCAAAATGTCGTGCATCTTACATTTTTCAGGCCTCCCTGATTCATTCCTCCTTACAACTTGAAGCAGGCCTCTGCAAATCAACTCGCTTAGGTATCCTTCTGCAATAACTTCTGGACTTGTTTCACTCAGTGGTTCAACAAAGCCTTCTGCCATCCATAGTCTAATAAGTCTTTTACGTTTAATCACATAGTCTTCTGGGAATATGCAACAATATAGGAAACATTGCTTGAGTTTGTAAGACAAATCATGGTAGCTAAGCAATGAAATGTACTTGAGCCTTTCAAAATATGCATCATTTTCGCTCAGCTCCCGGTGCAGGTTATTGTAAACTCCATTCCATTCAGCAATTGAGTTCTTGGAAGCCATCAAACCACCCAAAGCAACTATAGCTAATGGCAAGCCTTCACATTTTGCAACTAGCTTTCTTGCTGAAGATACAAGATATGGAGGGCATTGTCCGCCCTTGCCAACAAAAGCTTTCTTACAGAAAAGAGCCAGACTATCATCAAACGGTAAGGGTTGAAGCGGAAGGATGTGCTTCACAACTCCGAATTCAAAGGAAGCAACGTCCTCCTTTCGTGTAGTGAGCAAGATTCGGCTTCCATTCATATTGGCAGGAAGAGCTACGCTAATATCTTGCCAGAATTTGGTGTTCCAAACATCATCTATCACAATAAGATACCTCCTTGGCTCCAAGAAGTCCACCAGTGCCCCCACCAAATCTCGATAGCTCATGGAGTCGAGGTTGATCGCTCGATCGGTTTTTCCTTTTGCCTTGTCATAGAGCTCTTTGATCATGGACTTGAATAGCTCGTTTACAACATATCGTTGGGAGACAGAAACCCATGCACAACAATCGAAATGTTGCTCGACAACTTGTTTGTTGAAAGTGTTGGCAACGAGAGTTGTTTTACCTAAACCGCCCATCCCGACAACAGAAATCACGGTCCTTTGGAGCTCTTGATCCATTAACCATCCCAACAATTCACATTGTGCCTTATTGATTCCAACAAGACCATCATCCTTAAAAAAGAGAGAAGATTCACTCAGATTTTTCACCCAGTTGTTACAATGATGTTGTACTCCAATCTGCTTTTCATCAGATTTTCCTGATTCTGACCAAGAAACTCGATATCGATGGCTTCTCTCTGCAATGCTTTTGATCCTTCTGTTGATATTTTGTAACTTGACAGCTACTCCATGCCTGACCAATACATTCTTGGGAAAATGAATAAGCTTCAAGAAAAATCTTGAGGGTTTACCCCTCCATTGTTGTTGCTTGTTGAAGTGGTACTTGAATTCGTCTATGACATCTTCAACTTCATAGGCAATGTCTCTGACGCTTGCGACCCATTGATTATCAGTTTCACTGATGGTTACTACTCCTGTTCTTCTGTCAGCATCCTGAAGGAAAGCTGCAATGGCCTTGAGCTCAAGCTTGATTTCATTGATTTCAGCTCCAATCTTTGTCAACAACGAGGCTTCATTTTCTAAAATGGAGATGACCTTGCTCGTTATCGGATCTAGAGAGCTTGATAACTCCATTATTGTTTCCGATTCCAAAGGAGCAGAATTATATGATGTTTATCTCTGCACATGAAAAACAATTCCCAGGAAAAGGTTTGTACATTCAATTTCTTATATCACTAAATAAATAAACCACCATAATGATTATGATAACAAACCAGAAAACATTTAAAGTAGCATGGAATTCAGCTCTCTTCCAGAGAGAACAAATGAGAAAGTGCCAAAATTCAATCCGGAACTTGGAGAAGCAGAGATGAAAATGAAAGAAATCTTGAGTTAACTGTAGTCGGGCGACGAATGCCCGAAACTGAAAGAGTTGATTTTTGACTTGCGGAAATTTTCATTGACCGGCACCAAAAGGGTCGGTCAAGATGCATTTCAAACGTGCCTTAGACATATTGAAACGTAACATAGATGATGTCAATACTATAATCTATATTTTACACTAGGCGTTAGGGTTCTATACTTACTTAACTAGTAATTTTATAAATTTGACTTGGTCAAAAAAAATTAAATTTGAGTTGAATTATAAAATAGAAATCAAATAACTCGAATTTTTTAATAATTAGTGGATTGATTTTTAAGTTCAAGTCGAGTTTCTCAACTTTACATTGTATATGTTTATTACATATGAAAAAAATATATATCTCATATATAAATATAGAAAATAATTTAAATTGAGATCAAATAGTACTATAACATTATAAATATTTACAATTAAATCTAAACACAAACTCAAACGACTCGACTTGGAAAAATGAAACCAAAGTGTAATGCTTTGTGAGAATTTGAGAGTGAAAATAGTTAGATGACAAAAACATAATAAAAGATATATTTGGGGTCTTAAACATGTACTTTACCCTGAATTTTTTAAATGCAAATGATCAAAGTGTAAAATTCAGTATGACTTAAAGAAAAATATAATTGAATGACCAAAATAAAACCGTAAAAATAGATAAGTAATTAATAGAGTTGGCTAATAAGGGGAGCAAGGTGAGCGATTACTCAGAGCCCCATTTTCTATTGGGCCCTTAACTTTTCAATCATACATTTTCTAAGATTTATTAATATAATATAAATTAATTACTTAAATTAATAGAATATAGGGTTAATTACTTCAAATAACACTCACCTCTAAGCCCATGTTCGTTTATGTCACTAAAATTTCAATTTTGCCAATTTTAACACTAACGTTCAAACCATAGACCTTTTAGAATAAAAGCTAAACACCCAACCACCAAGCTAACTTAATAACTTATTAAAAACTTAACAAAACTATTATAAAACTTAAATAACATTTTGAATTTTGAATTTTTATAAACACAGCTTAATAGTCATCTCCTTCCTTCCTCAACAAAACCCTAAAAATGGAAGCTTCCTCCCATCATCATCTTCTCCATTCTTCCTTTACCTTACATTAACAACCACAAAAACCCAAACTTTCTCAATCTATTCCAACGTCATTGTTAAAAAAAATGGAAGAAACTAAAGAACCCAATCAATACCAATGTGAGAATGAGGGTGGCTGGCAAGTTTTAGGGTGGGAAAGAGTTTAGCACAGTCAATACCAACGTGGAAGCTATACATCTCGCACATATATCCAAGTTTAGCATATCTTTTACAAGCATAGCAGCACCCGTAGTTATACATTATGCTAAGAGTGTGGCTAAGATGAAAAGGATGAGCAACTGTCCTTGGTATCTTATCACTGCATTCGATGTGAAGATAGAATTTGCATCTTTTTTCGAAACAACCGTAGCACACTCCCGATAGATGTTTTTCACACCAGAAACAATCCAAGTCTTCTCCATGTATCTTCCTATATTTGACGAAGCTCAGCTTGTGAACGTGGTTGTAATGCTGGATTGTATTTTTCTTCCCATCTTTAAACCTCAGCGGCTCTTCATCTTTAGGAAGCTGACCACTGGTCGAAGAAGCACAGGCGAAATTAAGTGGGAAATCACAGGAAACACAACTGTATCTATAGCCAACATATATATACAAACATTTATCACAATGACATTGGAATGAACTGAGAAAGTTTGAGTTTTTGTTGTTATGGATGTAAGGGCAAAGAAGAATGGAGAAGATGATGATGGGAGGAAGCTTCCATTTTTAGGGTTTTGTTGAGGAAGAAAGGAAGGAGATGACTATTAGTATGTGTTTATAAAATTAAAAAATTCAAAATGTTATTTAAGTTTTATAATAGTTTTATTAAGTTTTTAATAAGTTATTAAGTTAGCTTGGTGGTTGGATGTTTAGTTTTAATTCCTAAAGGTTTATGGTTTGAATCTCATTGAAACCATTTTTTATCAACAAAACGTCATTTTGAGCTTTTTGAACATCAAAACAGTCGTGCCAAAACGACGTTTTTTTGGTGAGGGAGCCATATCATCACCGTCACAGAATGGAGATGTCATGTCATCGTCCCATTAATGGATTAACGAAGGGATGGCATAATTGCAGTTAAAAATAAATGCCGGTGTTAAAATTGACAATTCGTTAGTGGCATAAACGAACCTGAGTTTTAAAACTCATAAAAAGACATGAACCGTAAAACTCATAAAAAGAAATTCCAAACATGCATGTGAGCTTTTAAGAATAATTTTCAACTTTTTTCAAAGAGGAAAGATTCGATATTTAAACACAAAATGAACCCTGGCATGGATAAAAAAAACCCTGTTATCTGACGTAATAAGATTTCTTTAATAGAGATTGGAGAATTTCCTAGAAAGAAGCAGCTCCTCACCATCATCTTCTTATTGTGTTTCATGCTTGTTCATTTTGCGTATACCGAGTTCTCGTATTTTCCATCCCGCCTATAATTTGGTTTGGATAATATACCAAATGACAAAATGGAAAGAAAGATCAGTCCTTTTAGCTATATCCTGACATTAGTAAATGACATATGAGAGGACTTGAGGTCCCAGAGTAATACCCTATGTTACTCGAACTCGGATACGAGTGTCTGATATAGGAATGTGTCCAAGACAAGTACATTCGATTTCTTTTATACATGATGTATTTCAAGAAAAAATGAAACAATCTAGGTTCTACTCACCTGAAGTCTTCCTGTTCTGGAATTCTGAGCTCCAAATCCTTTGTAAATGGCTGAAATACTAGGTTTATCTTCTCATCATCCACTTGATCAAGAGCTGGTGGATCCCACTGTAGCAGTTTGACACAGGAGAAGTTATGAGATGCTTGGAGCTCCCCTTAAAATTTTAGTTACCTATTTTATCAGGTTCGAAAAATTCATCCAGTGATAACATATATTGATTACAGACTCTTCCCAAGTGCAGAATGTTTAACAAGCAAATGACAAATAAAGCTCGCATGTTATTACACCCGGTGTGAGTTTTTTCATGTGACCAAAACATGTTTCCAGGGAAATGAAAGAGAAAAATGAGTTGGAGCAACATAGCATACAATAATGCATTAGTGAAAAAGAGTACCTTTGGTGCATTATCCTTGTCAATGGTGAGGGCTCTAATACCCTTTCAACAAAAAACAGAATATCCATTCAAGAAGTTAGAAGAAGCTCATTTTTGAAGTTTCCATAAGAGGTTAAACTCAACATTTACCTCATAGACATCTGCAGATATTGCGGTCCGTAATATATTCATTGTTAGTCGAAATTCTTTCTTCAGACATTCAGCCAGCGTCTGCTTTTTCCCTTCACGAATCTGGAAATATCAATCTGATAAGTAATGGTAAGTTACCATGAAAACTCAGTAATTAACTACCATTTGGGGAAAAACCAAGTCAACCAGTGGTGATTTGTTAGTAGATATCAGTTTTATATTCCACCACTCTAAAAAAAAAAAAAAGACAGACATTCGTGTAGACATCAGAAAGATCATGATGAAGTCACTGATCTCATGTTTGAAATCAAGACAATGCATCAATTTTAACATGAAAAAGATAAGACACTTTTATGGATCGAAGTCAAGATTAGACACCATGTTAGTAGGAAAAGTGATGAATATAATGCAAGGAATTTATTTCGAGTTAGTAGGAAAAGTATATGCCAGAGTTCTGCAAACCAGTGAAATTCATGAATGAAATGGTCTTTCAAAGTAAAAAAACTATTACCGATCTCAATGTTACTTTCAATCCCGTTGGTGATGATCTTTTTAACCCTTTCAGTATAGGACCAATCCATCCATTGCCGTCTTTGCTCGCCTCCATTTCCTGTCAGAGAACATGCAAACAAAATGAATATTACGATGAGTTTTTCCAACTGAAACTATATTGCTATTCTTTTCTATGTTCAGAGATTAAAGAAGAAAAATAACTTACAAATGATTTTATAATGTCTGCAACTGTATCCTTCGAGAAACACTCATTTTTTATCTCCTTCCTGGAAAGTAATAAAAACTATCAGCTTTCATTAGTGCTGAGGTCAATGATCATTTCCCAATTTACACTCTATTTGACACCTATGAACCCGAGTAATGAATATGGTCATCTATTCGATAAAGGTACGTCCAATTTGTTCTAAGTTTTATGTGTTTAGAGAGTCATATCGGATGCCTATTTTGAATGTGTATAAAACAGAGCAGTGTCAAAGATGCTTCAAACAAAATAAAGAGTGGGAGCAATATAACTTGACACAGGTTTTCTTACTTGTTTAAAACGCTGTCTTCATCAAGCTGCACATGTAAAGAAAATTCCTCAATTGTAGCCTTGACTGCATTCTCATCCCCAATGTTCAAGCTAATCAGACGCTTCTCTAGCTCGGGAAGTCTCTGATTACAATAGAAAATAAATTGTTATCGTTCCATATTACTCAAATCTAAGGGGGAAAACGTAGACAAATTGATGATTTAAAAGGACTAAAAAGATGAAAAACACCTCATCAATTTCAGTCCATGGGTACAAAGATGAAAATATCTAAATTTCAAGTCAAATCCTTCTTTAAATTGAATCGATGAGGTGTTTTCGAAGTACAATGTAGAATGAGAAAATAAAGTTCACCAAGGAAGTCAGAGAACAAATTTGTTTATAGATTATTGTTCCTTTTATATGTCCTCAACTGTAGAGCATTACTAACTTCAGCATGGTTGGCCGCTTTCATATGTACGACTCTTCATTTTTTATGAAGTATTTGTATTTGATACCCATATCGATGACATGGTATGAGGGTATATGATCCTTCAAGACCCTTTAAATAAATAAAAATCTTTATATTTTTAAAATTGAACATACGAGCATGTGTCGAACATGTACTCATGCCTGACATCACACCCAAGTTCAACATAGCCATATACCATTTAAATTTGCATGCTTCAGAGCAAAGTTGATATCAGCTTCCCACCCAAACCTCCCATATAAATTGAAATATGTATTGACTTTTTGAAATAGGAAGAAAACGGAGATTTTCTTTTGTTTGAAGTGAACCCCAAAAGTTAATGCTACTATTACATGCTTAAAAAGAAATGTTAGGTAAATCTTCAAATCTTGCGCCAGCAGCAGGACAAAATAAAATAGATTAAATATGATGAGCATAGATGGAATGTGATCCAAAGGAAGGAATTTAATCATGAAATCAAATTAAGATTGAGTTCAGATTTGATTGGGTGGTTAATTTGACAGGAGGGGAAGCACTTTATGCTAATTGTTTCTGTGTACAATCAATCTCACAGCTGTTACATAATCATAGTTTAGGTTTACTTGAACTTGGATGTGAATAGCAGAAACATTTATCTAACACAGATATTGTTTCGAAGTTTTTTCCATGCATTTGGAGAGTCCTTGGAGATATAACTCTTATATCTCCATATCTATATCCAGGTATGTGTTCTAATATGGGCATTTCATGAAAAATGAAGATTCAAAGCAACATAGATAACCAAACTCACCTCGAGGGGGACAAAATGGGTTGCTAGTCCAGCTACAACCAATTCCTTACCATTTCGCCTAGCTCCTGTTAAAGCTAAATATTCCCCTGTAATGAATGACAAAATAATCTCAATTGAATACCAAAAGAAACCAAATACATATCAATATCTACTTTGGTAAGTCATTCTTACCCAAATGGCCAGGGAGATGGGAAAGGATGTACGAGAAACCGCAGTCCACATGGAAACCAATACTTGCTTCTGGTGTTGCAAAGACCTAAACACAAAGCATTTAAAAGCATAGCATACAGAAGATTCAGCATGTCAAAGCAGTAACAGATAACAGAAAGGTAAACTTGAAACTTGAAAGCATTGATGTATGTATGAAAAATGTCTAGATAATGACAATATACTCACAGTTTTTTCGGTTATGACTGAGAACTTCATCGGGACCATGAATGATGCACCACCTCCCATTGAAATTCCATGAACAAGAGCAACCTATCAGACAAGAATATCAATTAGACCGGTAGCTTTACTTAGTGATGCAGATCTCACATTCAGTGAAATCCTTGTGCAATGGTATGAGAATGCAGTGTGAAGATTTAAAAGAACACCTGGGTTTTCTTATAGGTATGAATGTGGTAGCAAAGCCAATACATTCGATAAACTACTTCAAGGCAAGAATCCCCTGTCAGAAGAATAATTCAATACAAGTTAAAATCCATAATGTTATGCAAATAAGAGCAGTCAGAAAGTGTTACTCTGGCTTCGGCGAGTAATATATTCTGGAAGTAATAGAATTCAAAACTTATCTTACTCTGAATTCAGTGAGAGTGTCTGATATGCGTATATATCAGATATGAATATGTTCAATTTTCTTCAAATATTCCATGTATTTGGAAGGTCATATCCTATACTCGAATCCACACAACAAACTTTAAAACATAATAGAATATAACCAAAAGGTCCAATTTCAGGATAAGATCAATAGAACATTTACTTGATTTCCTTCCCTCGTAGAACATTTTTAAATCTCCGCCAGCAGAAAAAGAACGACCGGCTCCCTGTTTAAGAACGAAAAACACTATGATTTAACAATAAAGAAACATATTGACTGAGAAATCCAGAACTAGGAAACATCGGAAATGACCCAATCTAACGACCTTGATCAGTATAAGCAGAGATTGTTCATCTTTTTCCCATTTTTCTAAGTATTCAGCTAGCAGAGAGACCTGATTACGGTGAAAGAAACAAGAAATTCAGACGATTTGACTTGAACAACTTAAACAAAAGCCCGAAGGAAAATGCAGCTTGAATTTATAAAAACCGCTTTGAATGAAGTGTTGAACATTACATACCACTTCGGATGAGATGACATTCAGATGTCGAGGCCTGTTCAAAGTGATAATTCTTACACGGTCTAATTCCTCTCCAACAACGACCTTAATTGATTTTTAAAAAAAGCATTATTTCTGAGCTAAGTACAATATGCAAAAAAAAAACATAGCAAGTACTCTTAAATTTTGAACTTTAAAAAACAGGTAAAATTGAAGCAGTAGAAGGGGTGATTACCGGTTCATCGGGATTAACAATTTATTTTGCCATTTGATTCGCCGGAACTGATTCTTCAAGTCGGAACCCACAAACTGCAAAGAAAAGAAAGGGGGGTTGCGAATGACAGTAAAAGAGAGAATGGCTTGAAAGGAATTGCAGATAGTGTTTAGAGAGAAGCAGATACATACGAAAGAAGTAAATTTGGCGAAGAAAAATGGAAATGGAAGAAGAGATATACAGAGAGGCAGGCGAAGGAGCGAATTGTTTGGCAGGTGTAGAAAGTAGGTGAGTAGTCTGTCATTCTTAAAAACTTCTCCTTCTTCTTACCTACCGCCCCCAATTCTGTAATAGTTGAGTTGCTGTGGTGGTAATAACGCATACCTTCCATGATCGTGAGTATGATAAGTTGACATGCGTTTGATGGATTATTAGTGAGAATATGAATATACGTGTAAATAAGATGAATGTTATATTATTGTGTTTGGTTCGTTTAGTAGAAATGTAAGATTTTAGTGTTTGATTAGAGGAATAAAGGATTATTGAAATGTATATTTTATCAAATTATCTTTATTATATATTTATTTTTTTAACAAGTTGAATTCTATTATAATTAATTTATATATTTTCTTTAAAAAATTTAAATTAATAAAATTTATATAATTTTTTTTATAAAATTAAAAATATAAATAGATTTAATGAAATGGTAAAATTTTATTTTAACCCCTGAACTTCATATAAAATTTTAATTATGGATTTTTTTGTAAATCTAAAATAGTTTAAAGATAAATATACAATTTAACCTTCGTAGAATTTTTTTATTCAACGACAGAAAAATGATATTTTTGAAAAAAAAAATTAAACATTTTAGTCCAAAACAACGGGAATGTAACAATACGTAAGAGAATAGAGGAATCACATTTCCGGTAATATATCCCCAAAATACCACTGTTGGGAATAACTTATTACCAGAGATTGAGAATGTTTGCAATCTAAATAGGGAATAATATTTCATTCCCTCGATAATGTGAGATACCCTAAATTAAACGCCACCTCCAAGTCAAAATGGCTGAAAATGTTTAAGTTTGTGGATTTGATCAGTATTATTTTATTATTTAAATATTATCATTTGTGTTGAGTTTATGAGATTAAATTTAATATATTTATTTAAATTTTCATATAAATTTAAATATAGCTATGTATTATAATATGATATTAATTTAATTATATATGATATTTATATGATTAATGTTTTTAATTTTGTTTTCTTAAATATTTTCTTAAATAATGTTGCATGGCAATAATGTAAAGCGGTATAAATTATTAGAAAGTGGAATATATGTTGCATGCTAATAATGTAAAGTATCTCTTGAATAAATAATGTTTATGCACAATTATTATGTGCATCAATTGATACGTTGAAATGAGCAACTATCTATTTTAATCTAAAGGTAATATTATTTAGTCCCGATAATCAAAAGTGAAAATAATTTTAATTTGTTGCATTAATAATTTCTTTTGAGAAATTTATAATGGTATCAGAATATTTTCAATTTTGGAGAAGTACGAAGATGATGAAGTTGAAATGAAAAATTATTCAATTTAAGTTGTTCTTAAATTAGAGTTTGATTTCCACAATCTGTTGAAAATAAGTAACCAAAGTTCTAAAGTTAAAGATCTTGTTAGTATCATTAAATTATTTTTATTTTATTTTATTACTATTAGTAAATTATTTTTGTGACTAATCATGTAAAATCTTCATTTGATTTTAGAAGGTTCAAAAGAGATGTTGATTCAGATAAATGGATTGTCACGATAAATTTTGGGGTCATTCTCGTTCAATAAGTTGTGAATAGTGAAGATCACATGCATGATGAGAATGAGCAAGTATACTTGAATATTACGATTCTACTCATGAGGTCAGCCTATTTTGACTTGTTGCTTATTAATTCATACTTAGAGTGATACGAATTAGTGTAAATGAGCTTTAAAGTTAGTCTTTAAACTTAGTGGATATATTATGGAGTGAGATAAACCACTAGTAAAACTAAAGTAGTAAAAAATTACTAAGGCTGAGACAATATTGAGCCCAAAATGTGTGTGCTTAATAAGTATTATTGTTAGTAAAAGTATCAAGCATAATTTTTTAAGAGACTTTAAAGAAATTATTGTGATAAGTATGAAATTAAATGTCTAGGATTGGTTCTATGAATACATGATACTTAAGTGTGTCTAGTGCGCCACCTTTTTTTCATAGAAACCTACCTGGTGTACTATTCATTACTATGCTCACTATTCCAATTTATAAAATTCTATGATGTGTTAAGAACTCTTTAAACTTAGTGCAAAAGTTTAAAAGAATAGAGATTAATTTGGTTAACTAAAATATCAAATTTCGTCGTAGTAAATAAAATATGTGACTGTCTCTTTAAAGTTAATATGTTAAATTTATGAATGAAAAGTGATAGACATTAGTGCTACTAAAAGTTGGTTGTAGCTACTAAATCTCTTTAATTTTTTTTCCTAAGTAGAGGAAAGAAAATAGATGAACTATTTAAGGAGTTGTGTTAAAATCTCTTACAATAAACTTGAGATAAATTTTTTGTTGTTAGAAAAAGTTGAAAACTCCTCATAAGATTTATAATTTCCTAAACATTTTTTATGAAGAACTAGGAAAAATTGAAACTCCTTCTGAATGAACAAAGTCGTGGAAGACTAAAATAGAATATAAAGAATTTCATGATTTCGAGATTATGAATACTAATCTTAATCATTAGGAACTTTTCAACAATTTGAGAATATAATTATGTATAAAAAATTGAGTTTGTTAAAGTATAGTTTTATGGATAAAACTGATAACAAACTTTACTATAGTATGATTGAGTATATGTGTAAGAGAATTTGTTTACACATTGTTCAAGACACTTACGGATTTATTTATATCCTAAAAATATTAGAAATGTGAGGGTATCTTAAATAATGATCAAAGTGGGAGAGAAACCTAGTTAATCCTCTTACCAAAGGTTAAAATCGAATGTTGGTTCTTGTTTCATCGATGAGGATGAGTTTAAAGCCCATTGGTTGAGGAATTCATGGTGGATACCCAACTTAGTTATCTAAGTTCAATGTGGTCAAATGAAACCATGAAAAGACTCATAGTTTACATTTATACCTACATATCCCTATGAAAAATAATGTACATGCAGAGGATGAGCTTAATTGCTCTTAATAAATTCATAGCCCATGCTTTGGGTGGTCTTAGTGAGAAAGACTTTATGAATTTATCGATTGTTTTTAATATTTATTCTTAATAAGTTCATAACCTAATATAAAGTGGGTTAGATAAACTTATCGTTAGAGAGGGTGAGTTTTCTTAAAACTCTTAATAAATTCAAACCTAAGAGTTTGGGTGATCCTAGTGAGAACAACATATTGAATTTATAAATTAATGAAGTTGAATATTTATTCTTAATGATTTCTTATCCCTAAGTTTGGGTGGTTCATTTAATATGAACTTGAAGAAATTCACCTTACTTATTATAAGGATGAGTTGTTGTAAAAGCTCTTAATTATTTCATAGCCTTGTTTTGAGTGGTTTATATTGAGATAAACCTTATGAAATAACCTACGTAAGTGAGAAGGATTAGCCACTTTCTATGAAAAACTTCGGGTCGTTTTTTCTAATACACATACTAGAATCCTGAGAAAAGAAGGTTACACACACACATACATGCATGCATGCATACATACAACATACATACATACATATGTATATATATACGTACATACATATATACATACGTACATACATATATATATATATACATACATACATACATACATACATACATACATACATACATACATACATACATACATACATACATACATACATACATACATACATACATACATACATACATACATACATACATACATACATACATACATACATACATACATACATACATACATACATACATACATACATACATACATACATACATACATACATACATACATACATACATACATACATACATACATACATACATACATACATACATACATACATACATACATACATACATACATACATACATACATACATACATACATACATACATACATACATACATACATCATACATACATACATACATACATACATACATACATACATACATACATACATACATACACATACACATACATACATACATACATACATACATACATACATACATACATACATACATACATACATACATACATACATACATACATACATACATACATACATACATACATACATACATACATACATACATACATACATACATACATACATACATACATACATACATACATACATACATACATACTTATATATGTTTTTGTTGACATATTGTTGAACCATTTTTTATAATGTTTTGATATAACAATTTATGGCAAAATGTTTTTGGACTTGAATTGAATTTATTCAAAGTTTTTCAAAGTTTTCAAAAATAATTCAAAGTCCATTTAACTTGGAATTGAGCACAAAATACTTTTCTGCACAAGAAGTACTGATATTGTTCTTACAGTATCGATACCTCATGAACAGTATCGATACCTCATGAACATTATCGATACCTCATGAACAGTACCGATACTGTTCATATGGTACATATATCAAAGGTAAGGGAAGTATCGATTCTCACTAGGTAGTTAGATACTACCAACATTGCTCAAATTCTAGAATGCAAAAATGGTATCGATACCCAAAGGGGTGCCGATACTACTTTACATAGTAGTATCAATATCATAGTCGTAGTATCGATACCATCAGGCCTAACAGCTAGTAACGGCTAGTTTTATTTAAAAAAACAAAGGTAGTACCGATACTCCCTATAGGAGTATCGATACCTTTTTGTACTGGGCAATTTTATTTTGCAGAGAAAAGCATCCCCAACTACTTCAAATCACTCCCAACGGCTAGAATGACCACAACTTCATTCTAACATATAAATACAAGTTCAAGACACTTAAAGAAAGATTAAAACACCTATCCAAGCAATCAAACACAAGAGAAGAGTTTTTCACTCTTTATTCTATTCTCTTGTAAATATTTTTGTTCTTGTGAGCTTTATTTTGTAAACACCCTACCTTTAAGAGGTTTTATTGTTTACTTCTTTTTATGATTTTTGTAAAGGGGATTGGTTCTAGTTTAACCAAGTGAAAAACTAGGGAGTTGTAAAGGTTATTCTTCATCCTTGAAAAAGAAAGAACAAATTAGTGAATTTGTTATAAAACCCTTAGTGAGGAGCTAAGATAGTGGAGATAGACTTAGTTGAGAAGTCGAACCACTATAAATCAATATGCGAAATTTTCTATCTTTTACTCTCCTTACTCTCTAAATTGTTTTTACCAATTTACCCCTTGTGCAATTTTCAGTTAATCAATTTGAGCCTCTTAGATCCTAACAATTTGTATCATAGCTTGACTCATTAGAAGGTTTAACCACCTTGAAACCATCCTCGAAGAAGCTCTATCGATTCTTGATGCAACCGACAAAAAGATGGCTTCAACCTCCGGTGCCTATTACATTGAAGATTCATAACCGTTCAACAAGCAACCCTACTTCAACGGAGTAAATTATGCCTACTGGAAGAATAGGATGATGTTCTTCATTCAAGAGAAAGATTTAGGAGCTTGGAACTCTATCATGAAAGGATACAACATTCCAACCGGTGAGATGGACAATTGGAGTGATGGAGAGAAGAAGAAGTTCCAACTCAATGTTAAGGCTATGCACATTCTCTTTTGTGCATTAGGTTTGGATGAATATGAAAGAGTATTCTTTTGTTCTAATGCCAAGGAGATATCGGATAAACTCCAAGTCACTCATGAAGGAGCCAATAAAGTAAAGGAAACCAAGATAAGTCTTCTCAACCATAGCTATGAGAATTTCAAGATGAAACCCGATGGAGACATCAAAGCTATGACAAATAGATTTTCCGTGATTGTCAACAGTCTCAAGGGATTTTGAGAAGTAATCCCTAATGAGAAACTTGTGAGGAATATGATCTACTCTATTCCAAAGTCTTGGCAATCGAAAAAGATGACGATTATCGAAGCTAAAAACATAAAGTCTCTTACTCTCGATGAGCTAATTGGTTCTCTTCTAACTCATGAGTTGATGGTGAAGGAAAAGGAAGAAGATAAAGAGAAGGAAAAGAAGGAAAAGAATAAGGAGGTAGGCATTGCTTTCAAATACACCAATGAGATCAATCAAGAGTCAAATTAGAGGTGGATGAAGATGATGATGATGATGAAGAGATGGTCAAGCTCTTCAAAAGATTCAAGAGATTCATTACTTCCAAGGAAGTGAAGCATGAATCAAGCAAGAAGAAGAGTCCCTATGTGTGCTTCGAATGTCAAAGAACGGGGCATGTCAAATATGAATGTCCCCTCCTAAAGAATAAGGGATCAAGTAAGAAAAAAGCATTTGTGGCAGCTTGAAGTGATGAAGATGACTCCAATAATAAAGATTAAGTAGCCAACCTCTGCCTTATGGCCATCGAAAATATTCAATGGTAACTTCTAACTCAATTGAATTAGATTTTTATTCTTTTGACGAGTTACAAGTTGCTTGCAATGAGTTGTATTTGGAATTTGAGACCATGAATTCCAAATATAAAAAATTAATTTCAAAACTTAAAGTTGAAAATGATTTGGTTTTGAAAACAAAAGTTGATTTTGAAAAACAAAATAAATCTTTGAAAAATTATTTAGATCTTTCAAAAGTCAAAATTAACGATTTAGAAAAAAATTGATTTGAAGGTTAAGCTTGAGAGCTTAACAAAAGAAAAATAATTAATTTCTAAAAACAACTCATTATGTTTAAAAATGGCAAAATGCTCACATTTTCATTTTCATGGTCATTTGGAACATACTTGTCCTTTGAAGAAAGGAAATGTTTTAAATTTAGACAAGTATAGGTTCCTAAGGGAACAAGGGGCATTGAAACTAATTTTCAAGGATCCAAAGCAATTTGGATACCAAAATCAACTTAAATGTCTCTTGTAGGTGTGTGGGAGCAATAGTGATGAAAGTGACGATACTCAAATGTTCTAGCCACACTTGAAAAGGAATGGGTAACCTCTAAGCTTAATACTTTTGTTTTTGATTATTTGGTTGCTCATTTTGATTTAATCATTCATTAGTTTTGATTTTAAATGATTTTATGCTTTCTATCTAATGTATGTTAAAAGGGTGTTATGATGAACACTTTAAAGCTTTAATGATTTTTCATAATTTTTAGTTCATCATAATGAATTTTGGTTAAAATTAGTTTTTAATGCAAAAAAATATCTCTCTAACAATTGATATCAATTTTCAAAATGCTTTGATTTTAAAAATCTAAAGTTTTTGACCTAAATTTAAATGTTTATGCATGTAATTTAAAATGCAAATGATATCTCTCTAACAATTGATATCGAATTTTTTTCAAATGCATAACATTTTTGAAAGGATTTATGCATATGCACTTAATTTCAACAATTGATATTGCATAAAGTATTTAAGATTTTTATATATTGAATTTCTGTGTTACTAACATGTTTGTTATTCTTTTTTAAAATTCAATTTTTTGCTTAAGTGTCAAGTTTTTAAAGTCAAAATTTGTTTGGAATGCTATTTTTTAGGGGAAGCTTTGATTTTTCAAATGCTTTTAATGTGAAATTTATCACTTACTCTCCAAAGTTATTTTTAAACTTTAAAGTTGAATTATTTTTTATAATAACAAAAAAGGGGATAAGTATGAGTTTGAAAATTTCAATTTCTTAATGAAAAAGGGGGAGCTGAACATTTTCCAACAATTGATATCTTTTTCATTAAATATTTTATTAAGGGGGAGTTTTGCCAAAAATAATTTTTCAAATATTTTTGTTATATCAAAAAGGGGGAGATTGTTGAACCACTTTTTATAATGTTTTGATATAAAAATTTATCCAAAATGTTTTTGGACTTGAATTAAATTTATTCAAAGTTTTCAAAAATAATTCAAAGTCCATTTAACTTGGAATTGAGCACAAAATGTTTTTCTAGACAAGAAGTATCGATACTGTTCTTACAGTATAAATACCTCATGAACAATATCGATATTGTTCATATGGTACCGATACCAAAAGTAAGGGAAGTATCGATATTTATTAGGTAGTATCGATACTACCAGCATTGCTCAAATTTTAGAATGCAAAATTAGTATCGATACCCAAAGGGGTACCGATATTACTTTACACAGTATTATCGATACCATTAGGTCCAACGGCTAGTAACGGCTAGTTTTATTTAAAAATAACAAAGGTAGTACTGATACTCCCTATAGGAGTACCGATACCCTCTATACTGGGTGGTTTTATTTTGCAGAGAAAAACAGTTGAGTTAATCGATCGATGGAATTGGCCAAGAGGGGGGGTGAATTGGCAATAAAAATTTTGGTGGAAGCTTTTGCAAAAAGTTGAAAAGATTTGCAAAGCGATTTAGAGTGGTTCGACTTTCTCAACCAAAGTCTACGTCCACTACCTTAGCTATTCACACTAAGGATTTTCCAACAAATTCACTAATTTAATCTTTCTTTTGAGGCCAAAGAGATAACCTTACAACTCCCTCAAGAATATACCCCAATTCTTGAGAACACTCTTTCTCAAAGAGAAGATTACAAATTTGCAAACTTACAAGGAAATCCTCACAAGGTAGATTGTTTGCACAATTCTAGAACAAAGAAAAGAACACTAAAAAATGAATACAATTGAGTACAAGTAGTGTTCTTGAAAGCAAAATGAATATTGAATGAAAAATAGGCTTGAAATGGTCAAACTTGAGGTTTGATGCTTTCTCTTTGATTCTCTATTGATTCTTGTTTCTTGTTTTTTTTTATTGTTGATCAATGGCTTCTAAGCTTGTTTAAATACTCCTTCAAATGATTCTGAACGTTGGGGATGATTAGTGGAGTCAATAGAGCCGTTTAAGTGTGAAAACAATTAATTAAATCAGTTGGGAGCGTCAGTGCATCGATGCATACCCAAGGTGCATCGGTGCATCAAGTGTAAAATTCAAATATTTTGACCGTTGGACCCTTAGTGCATCGGTGCAATAAGAGTGCATCGATGCATGAAATGTATTCGATGTTTCAAAATAGCCAGAGTGCATCGATGCATGGCTGGTGCATCGATGCATCAAATGCATTTGATGTTTCCATAAAAACTCTGAGTGCATCGATGCATGAAATGCATTTGATGTTCAATTTATTCCATGGTGCATCGATGCATGGATTGGTGCATCAGTGCATCACTTTGAAAAATTGATTTTAGGCTTGATTTTGGTTTAAAATACTTTGTGAAAATTTTTTCAAAAATATATTAAGTAAAAAAAGACAATTTTACACATTTAGTAAGGTTTGAATTTGATCTTGAAAAGACTTGTAGTAATTGATTTGATATTCGAATAATTGAGTCGAATATACTTATAAAATCATTTGTAAAATCTTAAAATTCATTTAACTTAATTTGTTATATCGAAACATCAAAATGTTTTCAACAATCTCCCCTTTTTTGATATAACAAAACATGTGTGTAATTTTAAGATTTTCTTTAAAAATAAATTTTGAAAAATTAAGTTTGAAATTACTCTCCCTTACTTTAACACTTATCCCCTTTAAAACATTTTAACACTTAACACTTCTCCCCCTTTTTGTTAAATCAAAAAGACTTAAAAATTGATTTAAACAAGGTTTTGAAAAAAATAGCCAATTTATTAAATATATATATATAGCTTAAGCTGCTAAGATAAAAGATCAAAAGAGAGATTAGCCATAAGTTTTCATAAAAAATATTCATAATCAAATGTGAAATGACATAATTGGTCATATATGTCTAATGATGCAAAAATAAGAAAATTCAACCAAACAAAATATATATATATATTAAGTTCAAACATCCAATCATCCAACTCTTAACAAATCGTCTCTACGACGTTCAGGCATATTAAAACAGGATCCTATAAGAGATGTAGGTGGAGGAGGAACGGGATTAGAGGTTGGTTTGAACGAGAACGACTCGAAGAAGTTCTAGGGCGTTTGGGATTAGACATGGTTTAGGAATCAGAAAAAAAGGAATATAACCTACAAATTGAAACACATGTATGCAATTTAATCAATCCCAAAACTCAATTGAGTCTCAATAATTCAAGGTTCTCTAAATCAAATCCTAATGGGCATAGTTTTGAAAAACTATTTAGAAAAATAATGTTTGAAAATTTATAATATGTATAGTTTTTCATGAAAACAACATAATTAAATCAAAAACATCATATTTAAAAATTAAATTCAGATTTCTGATAATTTTTTTTAATTTCAAAAATTCAAAAATTCATTGAAAATTTATGAGTTTTTGATGAAAATTGGTTGTAAAATCTAGTTTGAAATCATCAATCAATCAATGGCCGATATAATGTTCATCCTAGAACTAGTCCTAAGATCAAAATATGATAAACTAAAAGTTTTTAGAAAAATACCTTGATAATTTTGGATTGAAGAGAATGAGATGTTGTGTTGCACGATTTAATGATAGTAGCAGGATATAGAGATGAAAAGCTCAAAGATTCCGACAAATATTTGTTGATTTTGAGCAAATGGAGGATTTAGAGAGGAAGAGGGGCGTACGGCTAGAGAGGGTTTAGTTTTAGGGTTTAAAACAAATAAGAAAATAAGCCTTTTAAACCCAAAACCCGACGGATGCATCGATGTACATTCAAGGCGTGCATCGGAGCACCTTCATGGTGTATCGATGCACATTCAAAGGGATGCATCTGTAACATCCCAAAACTAGATCAAATGACTAAAATGAAAGTTTTGAAAATTTGAAGTCTAATTTCGAAAGATCTGAAAGTTTAGAGACTTAATTAAGAATATTTTGAGGACTATTTGGTAAATATATAAGAAAGTAAGGGTAAATAGGTCTTTTCAAAGAAATATTTTTATTATCTCTTTATAAAAGAGATAACCACGTGTAAATAGGAAAGTAAATTCTGGAGAGACGGGGTTTAGTTTTTTCTTCTTCCTGTGTCTTCATGTATAAGGTAAGTTGGATTTAATTTGCTTGTTTCTTCAATCTTATGGTTTCTTTTGATTCTTCAGTGATCATAAAGAGTAAGGGAAGAGTTATGGTGACCTAAAACTCTAAAATTAACAAGTTATAAGAGATTTAGAAAAAGGAGTTCTTAAGTGAATTATTGAAATAGAAGGAGTTAACAGAATTTGAAGTTAAATTTGACTTGTCAAAGGGTTAATTAAGAAGTTAGAGGTGGTAGAATTGAATTAAGAACACATGGAAAATTTGATGAAATTCTTTGATTTAAGAATTGGGGTGAATTATGAGGAACAATTAAGTGTTATAGTGTTATAAGAATGTTTATATATGTATAGATGAGTTTTAAGGCATAAGGAGGGGTTAATAAGTATAATTTGAGGTCAAAGTAAGAATTTTAGGGCTCAAATGGAATTTCTGGGTTGTGTACATCAATGCATATTCAATGTGCATCAACGCACTCTCAAATAAATGAACATCGAATGCAATTAGTGCATCGATACATAAGGAGTGCATCGATGCACCCCTTTAAAAGGAAAACATTGAAGGTGATTTGTGTATCGATGCATGAGTAGTGCATCGATGCACATGTTAAGGGATGCATCGATACACTGTAGAATGTATCTATGCACTTTAATAGGAAATGGAATAAATCTTTCTTTTGGTTTAAGAAATGATAGATTAGAATACATCAATTGGATACTGATATGGATCCGTGTATGATTATGTAGATACTGAACTCGAACAAGTTCCGAAACGATCATCAAATTAAGATTCGATCGAAAGAAAAGAAATCATAAAAGTGGATTGGAACTTAGTGAGGCCAAGGTGAGTGAATCTTATTGCATAGGATTATATGGAAATTGACTTACGATAAGTCTATTCCGATAATATAGTACATGAAATATGTGATTAATATGAAACGTATGTATGCTTGATAGTATGAGTGTATATGTGCTATGTGAATATATGGTTATGGAATAAAGTATGTAATAATACAATGTTATTTGAGTTACTTAACAATAAGTCATAAGATTACAGGCATAGGTAACATAAGTTATAAGATAAGAAAATATGTGTTTACATGTGGTTGTGGATATATATATATATGAATAATATATGATATATGTTTATGTAAGACCATGCAAAATGATATGAGAAGTGAACTACATGATTATATGATCATATGAGAATGAGATAAAGAGCCCTGTGATATATAACATGAGATATATGAAAGAGAAGGTATATGTGAAAAGTGAAAGTGAATCATATGATTATATGAAGATGGGAAACGATATAAAGATATTGTCCATGTTATGTGTTATGAGATCTAGAGATATAGTTGGCATGCCAAGAGTCGAGGGTCTGTGCTGTCCTTCGGGACACAGTGGTCCTTCGGGACATTTCATAGTGGTCATTCGAGACAAATTTCATAGTCCCTAGTAGGACCCCACATAAGCTGTGATGACAGCATAGTGTACAACCTCAATAGACTCGCATATCTATAGATCTCAAAAGTGTACATAGGCTAAACAAGGATATAACAATAAATATATTATATGTGATGTATATGCTTTTGTGAGAGGAATTGTATCATATGATTTGAATGATGATATGTGTATTGCGTGATTAAATGAGTCATGTTGGTTAAAATGTTAAGTACGAAAGGATATGATTACAAGATATAAATAATAATCATATTGATAGTAAAGTAAGGTTAATGATGGAAAGAATGAATGATGTGTATATGTGTACATTTGATTACATGAAATGCTATATTTTTTTGTGTAATAGCATGATATGATATGTTCATGCATGATTAAGTAGTTAGAGTCATTTTTATGTGTTTAATGTCTCACTAAGTCATAGACTTAGCGTGTGAGTGTTTCACACGTAGGTTCCGGATAGCAAGAAGAGGAGTTTAGAGGAGCAAGACAGGTCAGATTCTCCTTTCTACAATTCAGATCAGAAATATGTTTTAATTATATGTATTTTGTCATATGAAATGTAGTTGGCATGTAAGATAAAAGATTTGTATTGTATACGCTCTGACCAATTTGTAAAACCATACGTTTTATACAATAGATATTATTTGGATTTTATTGGAAATGTCTAATTGAATTTCATTAGATTTTGTCAAAGTAAACATTTTGAACGGGCAATGTGACTCCTCGGACTCATATTCAGGTCGGGTACAGGTTGGGGGTGTTACATTTAATGGTATCAGAGCTATGGTTTAGCCGATTCTAGGCTTAAAACGAAATCAAAAGTGTTTTAAAAAGTATACATGCCAACACAAAGTGGAATTTTTTTTTGATCTGATAGTGTAAGAAGTGTATTATCTTATTAATAAAGTTAAATTGTTATGTTATGCTAGATGTTTGATCATGAGAATTTCCAAAGTGAAACAGAAGGCGATACACCTGAAGGTAATAGCAATTCACCTGCCCTGGCTAGGCAGGGAGAAGAGAAAACACCTCAGGGAATGCCTGTATAAGATTAGAGAATGATTCATGATGTTGAATGAATGTATCGAAATAGTTAAAAGAGTTATGAGCACCCGAGCTCAAGAGTAAGTTTGAGGAAGGTTCTGTTGTTACAGACCTTTAGATAAATGATATGAAGATAATGCTAGAAGGTGTTCATTTTTCCAAAGTGGAGAAATTAAATCGAGAAGTTCGTTATTAAGTGGATAAGATAGAATATGGTGAACAAGTGTCACCATAAGGACGTTACAAGATCAATAATGTGGTGAGAATTCGTAGAAGATTTCAATAATAAGTGCATCAGTGACAAGCGTATAAAATATATAACGTCAGAGCTTATGAGTTTGAAACAAAGAAATAGTATGGTGTATAAGCAAAAGTGTGGATATGATAAGGGTTTGTACTATAGAATGAGAGAGTTAGCATGGGCTAACAAGATTTCGTGATGAAAATGTATTGGATATAGTTGTATATTTTGATCATAGTAAGGTGATATCGTGAAAGAAGTGAGGATTCATATAGTTGAGTAAAGATGGGGATTGATAAGAAGAGTTTATGATAAGTATATTGGTGAACAGTTTATAAGACAAAGAAAGTTACAACATTTGACTCTCAAACAGGGGAATAGTATAGTGTACAAGTAAAAGTATGAGTTTGAATAGTTGAGTACGATACCGTGAAGGGAAAATTTTGACGAAGAAAAAGATATATGATTGGTTGATTAGGGCCTATGCCCTGGATTGAACAGTTGTTATTGACTAGATATCAGAATAAAAGAGATAGAGTTATAAGATTGGAAGAAAAGATAAAGTTGAGTTAATCAATTGTGATGTGGATCTGAATATAATTGTGTATTCGGACCAGATAACTATGATGTAGATAAGGAGATAAGTAATTGTATTGAGCTTTAAGAAAGGAAAATACAAGTATAAGAGATAGTAAAGAATTAGGGTTGTATAAGTGCATTTGGTTATCGAAGTTAAGAAAATATTATGATTTATGTATAAGGAGATTTCAATGTTGAATGAATAAATGAATAATAGAGTAAATAAATGAAAACGATTGAGTTTTAAGATCAAAGATGATAAAAGTTATATGGAAGTGTAGATGATAATTTCGATATAGAAGTAAGAAATGTGTGCAAGGTGATGTGAAGATATTGTTTGATTCTTTAAAGTGTATGTTTAATCATATTTAAAGAAGATTTAAGGTTGTGTTCTTGGTCAAATGATGATGGAAAAAAAAGAGTTTGATTATTGTTATAAGGTAATTAGAGATGGATGTTATTGTCTACGTAATGAGTGAAATTATATGGAATTTTAGAAAGGTCAAAGGAAAATGCAGAATCGAATGAGAGAAAAAGACAGAAATGGAATGAAGTTACTGGTTACTATGATAAGTGACAGTAAATGAATGTATAAAGGAAAAAAGAAGTCGAAGAACTAAATGAAGGAAAGGATAAGTAAATGAGGCAACATGAGAACATTAGAAGGTATGTTCTTATTGGTATGTGCAATGAAAATTCGAGGACGAATTTTCTTAAAAGGAGGGGAGATTTGTAACATCCCAAAACTAGAGCAAGTGACTAAAATGGAAGTTTTGAAAATTTAAAGTCTAATTTCGAAAGATCTGAAAGTTCAGAGACTTAATTAGGAATATTTTGAGAACTATTTGGAAAATATATAAGGAAGTAAGGGTAAATTGGTCTTTGCAAAGAAAGATTTTTATTACCTCTTTATAAAAGAGATAACTACGTGTAAATGGGAAAGAAAATTCTGGAGAGATGGGGTTCAGTTTCTTCTTCTTCCCGTGTCTTCATGTATAAGGTGAGTTGGATTTAATTTGCTTGTTTCTTCAATGTTATGGTTTCTTTTGATTCTTGAGTGATAAGAAAGAGTAAGGGAAGAGTTATGGTGACCTAAAACTCCAAAATTAACAAGTTATAAGAGATTTAGAAAAAAGAGTTCTTAAGTGAATTATTGAAATAGAATGAGTTAACAGAATTTGAAGTTAAATTTGACTTGTCAAAGGGTTAATTAAGAAGTTAGAGGTGATAGAATTGAATTAAGAACACATGGAAAATTTGATGAAATTCTTTGATTCAAGAATTGGGGTGAATTATGAGGGATAGTTAAGTGTTATAGTGTTATAAGAAGGTTTGCATATGTATAGTTGAGTTTTAAGGCATAATGAGGGGTTAATAAGTAGAATTTGAGGTTAAAGTAAGAATTTTTGGGCTCATACGGAATTTTTGGGTTGTGATTTTTGGGCTCAAATGGAATTCCTGGGTTGTGTGCATCGATGCATATTCAATGTGCATCGATGCACTCTCAAATAAATGAACATCGAATACAATTAGTGTTTCGATGCACCCCCTTAAAAGGAAAACATCGAAGGTGATTTGTGTATCGATGCATGAGCAGTGTATCGATGCACGAGCAGTGTATCGATGCACATATTAAGGGATGCATCTATACACTGTAGAATGTATCTATGCACTTCAATAGGAAATTGAATAAATCTTTCTTTTGGTTTAAGAAATGATAGATTAGAATGCATCAATTGGATATTGATATGGATCCGTGTATGATTATGTAGATACCAAACTCGAGCAAGTTCCGGAGCGATCATCAAATTAAGATTCGATCGAAAGAAAGGAAATCATAAAAGTGGATTGGAACTTAGTGAGGCCAAGGTGAGTGCATCTTATTGCATAGGATTATATGGCAATTGACTTGCGATAAGTCTATTCTGATAATATAGTACATGAATTATGCGATTAATATGAAATGTATGTATGCTTGATAGTATGAGTGCATATGTGCTATGTGAATATATGGTTATGGAATAAAGTATGTAATAATACAATGTTATTTGAGTTACTTAACAATATGTCATAAGATTACAGGCATAGGTAACATAAGTTATAAGATAAGAAAATATGTGTTTACATGTGGTTGCGGATATATATATATATATATATATATGAATAAGATATGATATATGTTTATGTAAGACCATGCAAAATGATATGAGAAGTGAACTACATGATTATATAATCATATGAGAATGAGATAAAGAGCCCTGTGATATATGACATGAGATATATGAAAGAGAAGGTATATGTGACAAGTGAAAGTGGATCATATGATTATATGAAGATGGGAAACGATATAAAGATATTGGCCATGTTATGTTTTATGAGATCTAGAGATATAGTTGGCATGCCAAGAGTCGAGGGTCTACGCGGTCCTTCGGGACACAGTGGTCCTTCGGGACATAGTGGTCCTTCGGGACAAATTTCATAGCCCCTAGTGGAACCCCATAAGAGCTGTGGTGACAGCATAGTGCACAACCTCAATAGACTCACATATCTATAATTCTCAAAAGTGTACATGGGCTAAACAAGGATATAACAATAAATATATTACATGTGATGTATATGCTTTTATGAGAGGAATTGTATCATATGATTTGAATGATGATATGTGTATTACGTGATTAAATGAGTCATGTTGGTTAAAATGTTAAGTACGAAAGAATATGATTACAAGATATAAATAATAATCATATTGATAGTAAAGTAAGGTTAATGATGGAAAGAATGAATGATGTGTATATGTGTACATTTGATTACATGAAAAGCTATATTGTTTTGTGTGATAGCATGATATGATATGTTCATGCATGATTAAGTAGTTAGAGTTACTTTTATGTGTTTTTAATGTCTCACTAAGTCATAGACTTAGCGTGTGAGTGTTTCACACATAGGTTCCGGATAGAAAGAAGAGAAGTTTAGAGGAGCAAGACAAGTCAGATTCTCCTTTCCACAATTCAGATCAGAAATATGTTTAAATTATATGTATTTTGTCATATGAAATGTAGTTGGCATGTAAGATAAAAGATTTGTATTGGATTTTTATACAATAGTAATTATTTTAATTTTATTGGAAATGTCTAACTGAATTTCATTAGATTTTGTCAAAGTAAACGTTTTGAACGGGCAATGTGACACCTCAGACTCGTATTTAGGTCGGGTACGGGTTAGGGGTGTTACAACATCGATGCACTGTTAAGTGTATCGATGCTTGAAGCACAAAAATGATAAAAATCCATTTTAAACACTCAAAAATGCTAAATTAATTAGCTCTAGTGGTATTGGCGACTCATATATTGAAAATTAATCATGTTCAATCAATCAAATTAATCCTTAAACTATATTTGAACATAAAGTTAATTTTCACCAAAGAACATGAACTCTCCCTAACTAATAGTATAGAATGCAATCAAAAATTATTATTATAAACATTTTTCATTTATTCTTAAAAGTGCTAAAAGTATTTTAAACACTAAGTGAAGATAGGTTAGTTAAACCTAATTCTCTCCTAAGTGTCCAAAATATTTCTTTGTCTAAAGGTTTTGTAAAGATATCCGCTAATTGGTGAAAAGTATCAACAAATTCTAGAACTACATCTTCCTTAGCGACATGGTCTCTAATGAAATGATGTCTTATTTCAATATGCTTAGTTCTAGAGTGTTGGATGGGATCTTTACTGAGACAAATAACACTAGTATTGTCACACTTGATAGGAATGGTACCTACTTCAATTCCATAATCAAAAAGTTGTTGTTTCATCCATAAAACCTATACACAACAACTACCGGCTGAAATGTATTCTGCTTCAGTGGTAGATAATGCAACACAATTTTGTTTCTTTGAAAACCAAGAAATCAACATATTTCCAAGGAATTGGCAAGTACCGGAGGTGTTTTTCCTATCTAATTTGCATCCTCCATAATCCGCATCAGAAAATGCATGCAAGCTAAAGCTAGAGTCTCTTGGATACCAAAGTCCTAAACTAGGAGTGTCCTTAAGGTATCTAAAGATTCTCTTAACATCTAGTAAATATGATTCCTTAGGGCATGATTGAAATCTAGCACATAAGCAAACACTAAACATAATGTTCGGTCTACTTGCAGTTAGATAAAGCAAAGAACCAATCATTGACTTATATAATTTAACATCAACACATTTACTTCCATCATCTATGTCAAGCTTTGTTGATGAGCTCATTGGAGTGTCATGAGGTTTCCCATTTTCCAGTCCAAACTTCTTGAGCATATCTTTGACGTACTTAGCTTGATTGATGAAGATGCCATCTTTTCTTTGCTTGATTTGGAGTCCCAAGAAAAATGAGAGCTCCCCCATCATGCTCATCTCAAATTCACTTTGCATTAGCTTAGAAAATTCTTCGCAAAGAACATCATTAGTAGAACCAAATATTATATCATCAACATAAATTTGAACTACTAATAAATCTTTACCTTTATGCTTTAAAAACAATGTAGTGTCAACCTTCCCTTTTGAAAAACCTTTTTCAATTAAAAAGTTTGACAATCTTTCATACCAAGCTCTAGGAGCTTGTTTTAAACCATAAAGCGCTTTTGTCAATTTAAGAACATGATTTGGAAATTTTAAATCTTCAAAACCTGGAGGTTGTTCCACATACACTTCTTCTTTTATAAACCTATTTAAAAATGCACTTTTAACATCCATTTGATATAATTTAAATTCATGAAAATATGCAAATGCTAATAACATTCTAATTGCTTTCATCCTAGCTACGAGAGCGTATGTTTCATCATAGTCTATACATTCTTCTTGAGTATACCCTTGAGCAACAAGTCTAGCCTTGTTTCTCACTATATTACCACTCTCATCAAGCTTATTCCTAAATACCCATCTAGTACCTATAGTAGATTTATTACTAGGCCTTTCAACTAATGTCCAAACTTTACTCCTCTCAAATTGATTTAACTCTTCTTGCATAGCCATAATCCGATGTTCATCATTTAATGCTTCTTTAATATTTTTAGGCTCTATGCATGAGATAAATACAACATAACAAATATTTCTAAGACAAGATCGAGTTGTTACCCCTTTGGATGGATCACCTATAATTTCACCATCCTTGACGTAGTTGTACTCTCTTGGGTAAGATATTTCCCTTTCTTCAATGGTTAGATTCTCAAGAGGATCATGATTTTCCTCATCTTTCATTTCTTCCTTTGATGATGGTTCTCCAACGTCATGTCCAACGTCATTTATATTTATAACGCCTACATCATCATTCACACAAGAATCCTTCCTTGAAAGGGGATTATCATCGAAAACAACATGTATAGATTCTTCTACAACTAAAGTTCTTTTATTAAATATTCGATAAGATTTAGAATTTAAGGAATAACCCATAAAAATTCCTTCATCACTTTTAGCATTAAATTTGCCAAGATTGTCTTTACCGTTGTTTAAAACAAAACATTTACATCCAAAAGGATGAAAATAGCTAATGTTAGTCTTTTTATTTTTAAAAAGTTCATATGGAGTTTTCTTCAAAATAGGCCTAATCATTACTCGATTAATAACATAACAAGCGGTATTTGTGGCTTCCGCCCAAAAATATTTTGGCAAATTATTTTCACAAAGCATGGTTCTAGCCATTTCTTCTAAAGTTCAATTTTTTCCTCTCAACAACTCCATTTTGTTGAGGGGTTCTAGGTGTAGAAAAATTATGGCTAATACCATTAGAATTACAAAACTCATTAAATCCAAGATTTTCAAATTCAGTGCCATGATCACTCATAACACTAGTTATAGAGTAACCTTTTTCATTTTGGATTATTTTTGAAAATGTGATGAAATGTTCTAATGCTTCATTTTTAGTACTTAAAAATATAATCCAAGTATATCTAGAATAGTCATCTACCAAGACAAATAAATATTTTTTTCACCCAAGCTAGTACTTCTAGTTGGCCCAAAAAGATCTATATGGATCAATTGTAATACTCTACTAGTTGATACATCATTAATGGATTTAAAAGAAATTCCTTTTGTTTTCCTTTAGCACAAGCATCACAGATTTTATCATTATCAAATTTTAGTTTAGGCAACCCCCGAACTAAATCTCCTTGAATTAGCCGTTGCAAAACACTCATACTAGCATGTCCTAGTCTCATGTGCCATAACCAACTATCATGCTCATCCTTAGCAACTAGGCATAAATTAGTCATATTAATAAAGTCTAAATGCACCATGTATATGTTTCCTATTCTATGACCAACAAGCATAATCCAATTAGATGCAATGTCAATGACTTTACAACCATTAATATCAAACATGACAATTAGATGCAATGTCAATGACTTTACAACCATTAATATCAAACATGACAATGAATCCCTTATCACACAATTGACTAATACTCAATAGATTATGCTTTAATCCATTCACATATAAAACATTCTTAATTTGTATGGAAGAGGTATTACCTATAGTACTTATACCTTCAATGTGACCTTTTGAATCATCACTAAAAGTCACTTCTCCTCCATTTTTGGCGTTGAGCTCTATGAACCGGCTTTTGTCTCCGATCATGTGTCTTGAGCATCCACTATCAAGGTACCATGAGTTTGAATTTGTTTCCCGTGCCTTGTAGCAATGCTCCTTTTCCTACAAACATAGATTAATTTTTGATTTTTGGTACCCAAATTCTTTTGGGTCCATATTCATTAGTTTCCAAAATCCTAGTCCCCTTAGGTATCCATTTGTGTAGGATATCCTTAACTTTAGTAGTAATGAGTCCTTTAGGAACCCATACACTTTTAACGATTTTTTCATTAGAGGTTCTTCAGGGACCTCTATGATTGTAGTTTTTAAAACTTTTTTCTAACAAAGTTGGTTTTTGAATTTTCTTCTTTTTCAAAATGTTACCAACTCTATCAAAAGAAGTTTTAAGATCATCAATTTTCTTTTGATGATTACCATTGACCTTTGAAAGTAAATTTTGCAAATCTAAATTTTTCTTTTCAAACTCTTTTAGTTTGATTTGCAAATCAATAATTTTACTTTGAAAATCATTGTTGGTTTTGGATATGAGCTTATTTTCATTTTTCAATTTTGAAACATCATTTTTATATTTTAAAAACTATTTCTCATAATCCGAAGCCAACCCATTATATTCCTCTAATAACTCGTCATAAGATAAATCATCTAATTCAAATGAGTTAGAGGTTACCTTAGAATCTTCCCCGAATGCCATCAAGCACAAGTTTGCTACTTCTTGTTCGTCTTCATCGGAACCTTCTTCACCACTCTATGTAGCCATGTGAGCCTTGTGCTTATTCTTTGATTGACCCTTTCTCTTCAATTGTGGGCAATCATATTTGACATGCCCCAGCTTTTTGCATTCATAGCAAATGATAGGGTCCTTCTCTTTTGGTTCATTTTTGAGGCCTTCATTTCATTTGAATTTTCTTCCTCGGTAAGGTCTCATCATTTTTCTGAACCGTTTGGCAAACAATGCCATTTCCTCGTCATCTTCATCCGAATCACTCTCATCTTTTGTGGATTTGAGAGCAACTCCAATGTTTTTCTTCTTCTCATTCTCCTTTGTATCATCAATATTATCGAGGTTCACCTCATCTTCAAGCATCATTTTATGAGTGAGGAGGGAACCGATTAGCTCTTCAAGAGTTCAGGACTTTAGGTTCTTAGCCTCGATGATTGTTGTCTTCTTGGATTGCCACGATTTTGGAAGTGAGTAAATTAACTTCCTCACAAGCATTTCGTTTGGAATGATCTCTCCATATGACTTGAGATCATTGATTATCGTTGAGAATCTATCCGTCATAGCTTTGATATCTTCATTTGGTTTCATCCTGAAATTTTCATAGCTATGTGTTAGAAGACTAATTTTAGATTCTTTTACCTCGTCGGTGCCTTCATGAGTGACTTGTAGTTTATCCCATATTTCTTTGGCAGTTGTATAAGATGAAACTCTTCCATATTCATCTGGTCCAAGAGCACAAAATATGATATGGATGGCTTTGGAGTTGAGCTGGAACATTCTTGTCTCTCATTTACTCCACAATCTTAGATGAGTGAGAGGTTTGATATATCCATCTTCTACAACATTCCAAGCTCCCATGTCACTTGCTTGAATGAAATACATCATTCTATTCTTCCAATAGGCATAGTTAGCTCCATTGAATAAAGGAGGCTTGTTGACGGGCATCGAATTGAGACCGGAGTTGATATTTGAAGTAGAGGTCATTGATGACTTGATAATCGATGTAACTCTTCCCGAATCGACTCAAGAGGCGATTAAACCTTCAAATGAGTGAGGCTTTGATACCAATTGTTGAGTTAATCGATCGATGGAATTGGCCAAGAGGGGGGTGAATTGGCAATAAAAATTTTGGTGGAAGCTTTTGCAGAAAATTGAAAAGATTTGCACAACGATTTAGAGTGGTTCGACTTTCTCAACCAAAGTCTACGTCCACTACCTTAGTTATCCAAACTAAGGATTTTCCAACAAATTCACTAATTTGTTCTTTCTTTTGAGGCCAAAGATATAACCTTACAACTCCCTCAAGAATATACCACAATTCTTGAGAACACTCTTTCTCAAAGAGAAAATTACAAATTTGCAAACTTTCAAGGAAATCCTCACAAGGTAGATTGTTTGCACAATTCTAGAACAAATAAAAGAACGCTTAAAATGAATACAATTGAGTACAAGTAGTGTTCTTGAAAGTAAAATGAATATTAAATGAAAAACAGGCTTGAAATGCTCAAACTTGAGGTTTGATGCTTTCTCTTTGATTCTCTCTTGATTCTTGTTTCTTGTGTTTTTTTGTTATTGATCAATGGCTTCTAAGCTTGTTTAAATACTCATTCAAATGATTCTGAACATTGGGGATAATTAGTGGAGTCAATAGAGCCGTTTAAGTGTGAAAAAATTAATTAAATCAGTTGGGAGGGTCAGTGCATCGATGCATACCCAAGGTGTATCGGTGCATCAAGTGTAAAATTCAAATATTTTGACCGTTGGACCCTTAGTGCATCGGTGCACTAAGAGTGCATCGATGCATGAAATGCATTCGATGTTTCAAAATAGCCAGAGTGCATCGATGCATGGCTGGTGCATCGATGCATCAAATGCATTTGATGTTTTCATAAAACTCTGAGTGCATCGATGCATAGTATATGCATCGATGCATGAAATGCATTCGATGTTCAATTTATTCCATGGTGCATCGATGCATGGATTGGTGCATCGGTGCATCACTTTGAAAAATTGATTTTGGGCTTGATTTTAGTTCAAAATACTTATTTCAAAAATATATTAAGTATAAAACACAATTTTACACATTTAGTAAGGTTTGATTTTGATCTTGAAAAGACTTGGAGTAATTGATTTGATATTCGAATAATTGAGTCGAATATACTTATAAAATCATTTGTAAAATCTTAAAATTCATTTAACTTAATTTGTTATATCGAAACATAAAAATGTTTTCAACAAACATCCCCAACGGCTCCAAATCACTCCCAACGGCTAGAAACGGCCACAACTTTATTCCAACACATAAATACAAGTTCAAGACACTTGAAGAAGGGTTAGAACATCTATCCAAGCAATCAAACACAAGAGAAAGAGCTTTTCACTCTTTATTTTATTCTCTTCTAAATATTTTTGTTCTCATGAGCTTTATTTTGTAAACACCCTACCTTTAAGAGATTTTATTGTTTACTTCTTTTTATCATTTTGTAAAGGAATTTGGTTCTAGTTTAGCCAAGTGAAAAACTAGGGAGTTGTAAAGGTTACTCTTGATCCTTGAAAATGAAAGAACAAACTAGTGAATTTGTTAGAAAATCCTTAATGATGAGCTAAAGTAGTGGAGGTAGACTTAGTTGAGAAGTCAAACCACTATAAATCGCTGTACCAAATTTTCCATCTTTTACTCTCCTTACTCCCTAATTTTTTTTACCAATATACCCCATTGTGCAATTTTCGGTTGATCAATTTGAGCCTCTTCGATCCTAACACACATCGTATACTTCGGTGGATGAAAGGGTCAGTTGTGTGTTATGAGTTCACCCTACTCTTAGAAAGTTCAAGATTCATTCACTTATTTGAGAGAAGAATTACTCATCGTCACTATGGACTAGTTCAAGATAGGTTCACTAGTGCTTAAGCAACTAATCTCGCTATTGCTTTTTTAGTGTTTTAACTTCAATGCTCTTATTTATTTATGAAATATTTCTTTCACATTAGTGGGGGAACGTTGTTAATTATCAATTCAATTGTAACATATTTTAAAATGTTGTTTATTTTTATTTTAAATAGCTTTAAATTGTGTTTTTGAAATGACATTTTTAGCCTCACTATTTAGCCTATAAATAATGGGGAACTTCATTCATTTTATATCATCCTTAATAAAAATTTTACTTTGAAACACTCTTCCTTTTTTAGTGTTGTTTGAGTTGAGAGAAGAACAAAATACCATTCATGTCCACTCTAGTTTTTTTTATGTACGAATTCTTGATGAGTCGTGCTAACCTCAGGGGGTTGTTCGTCCATTGTAGCGATTACACACAATGAGCCAAATTTTCTTCTAAAGTAGTGAATTAACACGATACAATTATCGTTTGATTTTATTATTTTATTTAATATTTTTCAGTTAGTGTTTACACCTCGTTTTTTCGTAGTCAATTTTTTTCAACAATATTAATACTTTAATCTCTTTCAATAAATCCAATGAGACTAAATTTTAGGTATCTTGTTTGTCTTATTGAAATAATGATTTTCATTATACTTTTTCAAACAAATACCCAAAATCAAGTAAATCTAAGGAAGTCTCAAATTATCTAAATATGATAAATTTCTTGTTTAATTTCGTCGATTTTGATTGTGTTTCAAGTTCCAATAAACACCTCAAAAGTTTTAAATTTGAATAATTATATATACAAAATATGTACTCCCTCTGTCCTATTAAATTTGTCCATTGTTGACTTTTTTTAGTCAAACATTTTTAACTTTGACTCATTATTATTTAAAATTTCTTATTTATAAAAATATGAAAAATATATTTTAAAAACCTTAAATCAATTAGTTTTCAAATATATATTTTATAAAATCTAATTAGTTAAAGTATTTAAAATAATTATGGTCAAAGTTTAAAATTTTTTACTTTTTAAAAGTCAATAATGGACACATTTAATTGGACGGAGGGAGTATATATTAGTAATAGTTAAATAATTTTTTTATTAAGCTAATGTAATTACAAAGTTGTATCTAATCTAAATACTCTCAATCATTTGACAATGAACGCTCAATCATTCTGCTGCCAGGGCCGTGGCTGGGGCGGCGCGAACTGCGCGACCGCGCAGGGCCCCCAAAAAATGGGGCCCAAAAAAAGAATATATATAGTGACGTTTTTTCAATAAACACCACTATAGATGGACCTATTGCGATATTTTTTTTAAAAAAACGCCACTATTATTGCGGCTTTATTAATAAAATGCCATTATAGATGGATCTATCGCGGTATTTGTCAAGAAAACGCTACTATTGTTGCCCCGAAATCGAATATATCTAAAAAATAGGAGTCCCTTTATAAGAATTTGTACAGGTGGTGTTCGAACCCTGATCTCTAAGAACAACAACAATTTATTTAACTACTTAAGTGAATTGATGTGTTGTAGTTAAATAAAATTTTAAATAAATATTATCGTATGAGTCTAAATGGAAAGAAGGAACAAGGGTGCTTCTGGTTTTCACGTACTCGAAGGTTTTACGACATTTTTGAAGACCGACTAAAACGGCAAGGGTAGTGAATGTCCGCCAAACCACTGAAAATTACAAATTTGCAAACTTTCAAGGAAATCCTCACAATGTAGATTGTTTGCACAATTCTAGAACAAATAAAAGAACGCTAAAAATGAATACAATTGAGTACAAGTAGTGTTCTTGAAAGTAAAATGAATATTAAATGAAAAACAGGCTTGAAATGCTCAAACTTGAGGTTTGATGCTTTCTCTTTGATTCTCTCTTGATTCTTGTTTCTTGTGTTTTTTTTGTTATTGATCAATGGCTTCTAAGCTTGTTTAAATACTCATTCAAATGATTCTGAACATTGGGGATAATTAGTGGAGTCAATAGAGCCGTTTAAGTGTGAAAAAATTAATTAAATCAGTTGGGAGGGTCAGTGCATCGATGCATACCCAAGGTGTATCGGTGCATCAAGTGTAAAATTCAAATATTTTGACCGTTGGACCCTTAGTGCATCGGTGCACTAAGAGTGCATCAATGCATGAAATGCATTCGATGTTTCAAAATAGCCAGAGTGCATCGATGCATGGCTGGTGCATCGATGCATCAAATGCATTTGATGTTTTCATAAAACTCTGAGTGCATCGATGCATAGTATATGCATCGATGCATGAAATGCATTCGATGTTCAATTTATTCCATGGTGCATCGATGCATGGATTGGTGCATCGGTGCATCACTTTGAAAAATTGATTTTGGGCTTGATTTTAGTTCAAAATACTTATTTCAAAAATATATTAAGTATAAAACACAATTTTACACATTTAGTAAGGTTTGATTTTGATCTTGAAAAGACTTGGAGTAATTGATTTGATATTCGAATAATTGAGTCGAATATACTTATAAAATCATTTGTAAAATCTTAAAATTCATTTAACTTAATTTGTTATATCGAAACATAAAAATGTTTTCAACAAACATCCCCAACGGCTCCAAATCACTCCCAACGGCTAGAAACGGCCACAACTTTATTCCAACACATAAATACAAGTTCAAGACACTTGAAGAAGGGTTAGAACATCTATCCAAGCAATCAAACACAAGAGAAAGAGCTTTTCACTCTTTATTTTATTCTCTTCTAAATATTTTTGTTCTCATGAGCTTTATTTTGTAAACACCCTACCTTTAAGAGATTTTATTGTTTACTTCTTTTTATCATTTTGTAAAGGAATTTGGTTCTAGTTTAGCCAAGTGAAAAACTAGGGAGTTGTAAAGGTTACTCTTGATCCTTGAAAATGAAAGAACAAATTAGTGAATTTGTTAGAAAATCCTTAATGATGAGCTAAAGTAGTGGAGGTAGACTTAGTTGAGAAGTCAAACCACTATAAATCGCTGTACCAAATTTTCCATCTTTTACTCTCCTTACTCCCTAATTTTTTTTACCAATATACCCCATTGTGCAATTTTCGGTTGATCAATTTGAGCCTCTTCGATCCTAACACACATCGTATACTTCGGTGGATGAAAGGGTCAGTTGTGTGTTATGAGTTCACCCTACTCTTAGAAAGTTCAAGATTCATTCACTTATTTGAGAGAAGAATTACTCATCGTCACTATGGACTAGTTCAAGATAGGTTCACTAGTGCTTAAGCAACTAATCTCGCTATTGCTTTTTTAGTGTTTTAACTTCAATGCTCTTATTTATTTATGAAATATTTCTTTCACATTAGTGGGGGAACGTTGTTAATTATCAATTCAATTGTAACATATTTTAAAATGTTGTTTATTTTTATTTTAAATAGCTTTAAATTGTGTTTTTGAAATGATATTTTTAGCCTCACTATTTAGCCTATAAATAATGGGGAACTTCATTCATTTTATATCATCCTTAATAAAAATTTTACTTTGAAACACTCTTCCTTTTTTAGTGTTGTTTGAGTTCAGAGAAGAACAAAATACCATTCATGTCCACTCTAGTTTTTTTGATGTACGAATTCTTGATGAGTCGTGCTAACCTCAGGGGGTTGTTCGTCCATTGTAGCGATTACACACAATGAGCCAAATTTTCTTCTAAAGCAGTGAATTACCACGATACAATTATCGTTTGATTTTATTATTTTATTTAATATTTTTCAGTTAGTGTTTACACCTCGTTTTTCCGTAGTCAATTTTTTTCAACAATATTAATACTTTAATCTCTTTCAATAAATCCAATGAGACTAAATTTTAGGTATCTTGTTTGTCTTATTGAAATAATGATTTTCATTATACTTTTTCAAACAAATACCCAAAATCCAGTAAATCTAAGGAAGTCTCAAATTATCTAAATATGATAAATTTCTTGTTTAATTTCGTCGATTTTGATTGTGTTTCAAGTTCCAATAAACACCTCAAAAGTTTTAAATTTGAATAATTATATATACAAAATATGTACTCCCTCTGTCCTATTAAATTTGTCCATTGTTGACTTTTTTTAGTCAAACATTTTTAACTTTAACTCATTATTATTTAAAATTTCTTATTTATAAAAATATGAAAAATATATTTTAAAAACCTTAAATCAATTAGTTTTCAAATATATATTTTATAAAATCTAATTAGTTAAAGTATTTAAAATAATTATGGTCAAAGTTTAAAATTTTTTACTTTTTAAAAGTCAATAATGGACACATTTAATTGGACGGATGGAGTATATATTAGTAATAGTTAAATAATTTTTTATTAAGCTAATGTAATTACAAAGTTGTATCTAATCTAAATACTCTCAATCATTTGACAATGAACGCTCAATCATTCTGCTGCCAGGGCCGTGGCTGGGGCGGCGCGAACTGCGCGACCGCGCAGGGCCCCCAAAAAATGGGGCCCAAAAAAAGAATATATATAGTGACGTTTTTTCAATAAACACCACTATAGATGGACCTATTGCGATATTTTTTAAAAAAAAAACGCCACTATTATTGCAGCTTTATTAATAAAATGCCATTATATATGGATCTATCGCGGTATTTGTCAAGAAAACGCTACTATTGTTGCCCCGAAATCGAATATATCTAAAAAATAGGGGTCCCTTTATAAGAATTTATACAGGTTGTGTTCGAACCCTGATCTCTAAGAACAACAACAATTTATTTAACTACTTAAGTGAATTGATGTGTTGTAGTTAAATAAAATTTTAAATAAATATTATCGTATGAGTCTAAATGGAAAGAAGGAACAAGGGTGCTTCTGGTTTTCACGTACTCGAAGGTTTTACGACATTTTTGAAGACCGACTAAAACGGCAAGGGTAGTGAATGTCCGCCAAACCACTGAAAAAGGGGTCAAATCATTGTTTCTGACCCTTTATATTAGGATTTAGACTTTTATGTCCTTCATAATACCTTTAGTTTTATAATGTTACAAATTAATTATTGATATTATAGCAATCGGGATAAAATTATTAGATCAATCAAATTTTTAATTTTCTATCAAACTTATCGAATTACATTTTAATGTTGTAAAAATAAATTTCATATCAATATTTCTAAAACCTTTATAAGATTTGTCTTAAAAACAATAACTTCAATGTAAAAAGATATATTATTAAAAAGTTACGTTAGTACAATGAGCTAGACGATATATATATTTTTTAAATATAGTATTATTTTGATTTAAATAGCTAAGAATATTAATATTTAAATCAACTAATAAAATTCAAATTATATTAAATTTAAATATCATAAAGGGGTCAAAACATAATTTGGGCAAAGAAAACAGTCCTAATCTGACGTGGTTATTGAATAGATGACGTCAACGTGATAAGGAATAATTTGCTGCTTCGACGAAACTACACCCCCTACTTCCAGAACGCCCATTTTCTGCCAAGCATTTCTTTGTTCTTTTTCCGCCATATCCCTCACGTGTCATGTCACATGTCTAGTAATGGTAAATTATCCAGATAGTCGCCGACTATGAATAGGTTTCATTTGAAGCACTCAACTTTAAAATATTACAAACTATTTATTTGGATTATTCAAAAATAAGTTCTGTGATGATTTTTATTTAAAGTTAAAATTTATAAAAGCCGTCATCAAATTGATATAATAAGTAGACTTTGATGATTAAATCTATTCTTTTATCAAATTTATAAATTGTAATAACATTTTTTTATCAATTATTTAACAGAAATAGATTATTTTATAATTTTGTATAATTTAGTAATTTTTTAGAGTCGAGTAACCATATTAGAAACTATCCTTAGGCAAAAACTTGAATAATTTAACCATTGAATATAATACACAAGTCCCTAAATTATGATCTTTTTAATCATTAAAATTTTAAAAATTATAAAATAATCATTAAATTTATCAAACTATTACAAAATATAATGATATAATACTAACAATAACAATAATAAAGTTTGATATATAAATTCAATGATCGTTTTATAATATTGCAATAATTGATTTTTAGAAATTAAATGACTAAAACGATCATGATCATAGTTAAGGCACCTCTTGTGTACTTTAACCTTAAACAATTAATAAATCTTTAACCGAAATCAACGACCATGATTTTCTCATATTCTTCTTTGACCACCTTGAAAACCAAACTTACGCTCTCTTCTTCCCTTCTTATATATAAAAATTAGCTTGACCCTTATTCCCTTCTTATATATATACCCAATTAATTCTTCTATAGTTTTAGCTTATTTTACTCTTTGGACATGAACCATGTCTGATTGGCCACAGTTCTACGATCAAAGTCTTTCTAGTCAGCAAATATCGAATGGCGTTCGTGTTCTCACATCGGAATCTGTGTTCGGCAGCCAAGGTTCCGATACTTCCGGCTTCGTTAACACTCCTGCGATCACCACGACCACCGGTCCGGCGAACTCGTTAGGCTCGGGACTAGGTGGTGGATCGAGTGGTGGCCATTTGAGTCCCGAAGGCGGCGTCGGGAAGCCAGCTAGAAGACGACCAAGAGCTTCAAGGCGAACCCCCACTACCTTGCTCAACACGGATACCACGAATTTCCGAGCCATGGTGCAACAATTCACCGGTGGTCCGAGTGCTCCTTTCGCAGCAGGAGGTTCTCACCCCAGTGGGGCGAATTTCGGGTTCGGGACCCGCCAACCCCATGTTAACCCTAATAATAACCCCCTCATGCTTCCTCCCGCTGGTTTTCAACTGCAATATCAACAGCAGCAGCACCACTACCTCCAAAACCAGCCCTTGGTTTTCCCATTGAATGGAAACGATGATAATAATCCGGGGAGGGGGGAGGTTCTACTTCAAAGACTGGGCGGCGGAGGTGGCAATCAAAGGACAACCGTGGAAGGTGGTGGTGGAGTGTCGCAAGGGTTAGTTGGGGAGGGCGTTTCCAGACGGGTTCCTGCTTCTAGAACATCAACCTCATCCAATGAGAGTAGGCTCATGTTTTGAGAGGGACGTAAAGCAGAATGTTAGGTACAACTTAAACATTGACCAATGTATATATTTCTTTATGTTTTAATTTCTCTTTTTTTATAAATATGATTTTCTAATTGTTTTATTAAAAAAGCCCACTAATTAGCAATTAACTAATGGGGGTGGAGATTCTTGTTTTCAAAAACCATGGGCCTAATTAAGTTTCATATTAGGTTTCTTCTTGCTTTGAAAAAATATATAAAAATTAGATGCGACTTTATATAGGGTTCATCAGATTATCGTAACTTAATGGATTTTAACTCAATTTTATATATTTAGATTGGGTAAAGTACACTAGTCATCATTGAGCTTACTTTTGTCTCCTATTTTGTTCACTAAACTTTAAAAGTTTTCAGTTTACTCATACTTTATTCATTGGATATTTTGATCACTCCAACATCAAATAATTAAAAGCGTTATGACGTAGAAACTTATACTAAAATGATGTATTTTTGAATCTCTAAACAAAATTAAATTTTGACCAAAACAACATCGCTTTAGTCTAAATAAAAATTTATATTTCTGTTGTTTCCTTTATTTTTCCCTTTTCCCTCTTTATTATTGTCTTCATCCTCCTATTTCTCTCCATTTCTCTATTGTAAAAGCTGAGGAGAAACATGCAATGGCCTTGATCGTGCTGGAGCCAACGAAGAAGACAAAGACGACATAAAGGAAAATCAAGCAGAGATGAAAAATTGACATAAAAATCGAAGTATTATTAACATCGAGCTCAAAGAGACCAAATCTCTCTTTCTTTACCACCCATTGCTCTTTCAACCTAAACACGACCATCAAGCTCCTAACATTTTCCTTTGTTTTTCATCGTCTACATATAAATCTTCACCAAACATCTCTTGTGGATGCTGTTGTTTTACATTTTTCATAATCAAATATCTCCCTTTATTTTGGTTTAAAAAATACACTGAAAATGGTTGCTTTAATCTTCTAGTTATTCCTATTTGACCTGAAATCGATCGATTTAACCATGAGCAGGTTGAATAGAGCTCTAACATGCCTTGGAGCACTGAACCCACATATGTGGCAAAATACGGGGATGATTTGTGGCTAGGGGTGAAAGGCCAACCAAGATCGGATATAACTGGTTTTCCGTGAAATCTATTTCAGTAATGCGTATAATTTTTTTTCTCCATCTATGTACATATGAATGGCTATTTTATTGTGTTTTTTTGGTTCTTGGAACAAATTTATAAGAGCTCCATTAGAGCTTAGAGCTGTTTGTGGACTTTCATAGCCGTCTAATTAATTTACAGACTAGAATATAGGGATTAGGATTTGGTATAGGGTGATGGGTGTTAGTAATTCTTTAAAACTATTTTTTAGAAGTTAATTTTTTATTTTATTAAATATAAATATTATGTAACATCTTGTGGTTAAGTTTTAATATTAAATTAAGCCACATTATATCATTGTTATAAAATTAACGTTTGAGTGACCAAAAAATCTAATACATAAAGTTCAGTGAGTAAATTGAAAACTTTTAAAGTACAATGAATGAAATAACAAAGAGAATAATGTTCAGTGAGTAAATTTATAATTTACCCATTTAGATTTTAGAAAAGTATTGAACTCGTCAAACGACCTTACCTTAGTAGTTAAAAATGTTGTTTCCCTAGAATTTTTTAGCTCGAATAGCTACGTCTCTAAGATATATATTATCAATGATTAAAAAAAATTATAAACATACACTACCTTGTAATTATTTAAGATCATTTTTAAAAAAGAAAAAGAAATATTGAGAAGAGTCTTGTGAGGAAGAGAAATACTTTTAGTTTTCTTCTAGATACCAACTTGACTTTTTGAGTATTGCTAATTTTTAATTACTTTGAATGCTTTTTTTAAACCATGATTTGACTCCAAATTGATGAAATTTAGGAGGAAAATTGAACTTTGGCACTAAACAGGAATATTGTTCCCAAACATCAAAAGTGAAAATAAAAACATATGTTAATGAATAAAGTGGTCAATTAATTATTTTTATTGGAAGTACAACAAAACTTCAAAAATTAATGTTTTAAGCAACTCTTGATCAATGTTATATAAATACAAATTTATATATTAAAAAGAATTGAAATTATTATAAAATTCAATCAATGAAAAATATATTAAACATAAAAATTTAAGAACAATAATTAATGTTTTTTAAGCATGTTAAAAAAGGAGGAAAAGTACATTAGAAATCGAAATGTGTGGGAAAAGAAGTTTGGGAGTGAAACGAATGGGGAAGGGGGGGTTGAACCAAAACGTGTAATGGGACCCAATTGGCATAAAGAGGAGAAAATGGAATTGACAAAGCCAAATTTAGGCCAATTTGAAAGAAAAAAATAAACAGAGTGATTCGCTAAGATTGCTTTCAAATTAAGTATTTATTTGGTAAGAGAAACATAATTAGTGTGCACCTTAATTTCAACATTTTCACAGTAATTATTTCATGTCAAGCACGTTTGTTTATCCGATTCGTACGCTCCCTTGTTCAAACCTCCGTCTCTTTGCCAAAATATTAATTATGTTGCCTTTTTTGGTACGTGTTCAAATATGTTGTTTAAAGTGCAATTATACATTATTTTATTTTTATTTAATAAAAAATATATTTATTGATGAGAATAAAGTTGTGCCGTCGGGTGTGAGTGGTTCCCCTTTTTATTTTTATTTTTATTTTGAAGTAAACGAAATGTCGCGGTTGGTGGGAGATAATCATCGGTTGCTGATAATTTAATGCGGTGAAAGTAACGTAAAGAGAAAATTATTTCAGAAAAATTATGCCAGAAAAAGGAATGGGTCGGGTCACTTCAAGAAATAGCAAGCCCTTATCGTCGACTCCTATCCCACTTATATAAATAAAACTTTAAGATCGATACAATCAATAAAATAAATAATTAAAAAATTATAATTAATGTCTATCTTAAATTAAGGGTGGTTGTCCGCTTACTCAAATAGGTTTTCGATGTTTATTGTTGACGAAAGGAGCACGTCGTCGGACATAGGAACTGTGCTACCATTACGATGAAAAATTACTTGTGGAACCGCAAATGCAAATCGACTCACCAATTACTTTTAATTGATGACGAACTCGACGTTTTGTGGGATTGTTCTTCTCTAAATTCATAGTCTCATCTAATGAAATGCTCAAGGAAAAGTTAGGAGGTTGAGACTCATTCTGCTTGTAATGATCGAATATGAACTGACCTATTAGATGGACATTAATTAAGGAATATTTATGTAGGCATACAAGATTGAATTGAGTAAGTAGAGTATTTTTGGGAGACCAATTATCAGGTCCAAAGGATGAGTTAGTGATTCAAGAAAAAAGGTAAGAACTAAAAGGGTAAATAGCCCATTTAATTAAAGTGTTCCATTATTTGGGAGTTTACCGTAAATTTTTAAGAGGGGAGAGAAAAAAAAACTAATTGTCCGTTTGGTTAAAGAAAATATAGATTATTTTTATTTTCATCTTCTTAAAAAATAAAAAACATTGAAGAAAATATGTTTGATGGTAAAATTAGAAAACGATTTCTAGAAAATGAAAACAAAAATAAGTGAAACTATGAAAACATAAAAAAAGATGTTTTCAATATTTTCATTAAAACTATTTTGGAAATTTGAAAAATAAAAAAATATAAATCTAGATTTTAAACCTAACTTACACATGTTCAAATCCTTATGACAATAAGTTTTTGATTTAATGGTATCTAAAACCCTCAAACTTTTGAAAAAAAATCAATATGATCTCTAAACTTTTTTTACACTCAATGTGGTCCTTAAACTATTTTTTTAATAATTTATTTTTTTTGTATTTTTATATTTAATTTATTAAATAACTTAATAATTATTTATATTTTAAATTTAAATAAGTCCTCAAACTTTATAAAATATTAATTAAGCCCTCAAACTTAGTAAAAAATCAATTAAACTCATTTATCACATCATTATCCATCATGTACTGCCACAATAACGTAATGAACTGTCACATTAACATTGTAGATTATCATGTAAACTTTGTGAACTATCATGTAATCATCTTGACAATTTGATTCAGTTAATCAAAAAATTAAATAGATTTTTTGTGTTATGAAATTTCTTATCAATTTTATTATTTTTACATAACTCACATGTTAAATTTATGTAATAATTTTTTTAATAATTATATTTTAAATTAATTATTTAATAACTATTTATTCATTTGTATTTAAAAAAATTAGATACCAAATATATTTTCACAATTTTTATTTTTGAATTTAAGTTTTCATTTATATTAACATGTTTTCTAATTTTCAAAAAATTAAAAATGAAACTATTTTATAAACATAAAAATAGAAAATAAAAACAGAAAATATTTTTTAGAACCAAATGGACCCTAACATTCTCTTATCTTATTTTCTTTTCATTTGTTCGTCTTTATTTCTTATATCATCTAGACCTTGGAATTTAAGAGATTTCGAGCAAGGTAAGTAGCAATAAGTGATTATTTCTAGTGGATGGTTATAGATCAAGGGGGAGAAATATTAGGGTACATAGATATGAACAAGGTGTAGAGAAGGAGAGTGAGAGTAAAGATCTAGTTATATATGTTTGTTGGTATAAATCTTTTGTTTAATTGGTTTACTTTCTTTCATTTAAGAGAAAGAGGTCGGGGAATAATCATAAATCAAAGGTAAAGGAAAACTTGAAGGTTGAAGGGAGTTCCTCCATATTCATTTTGCTAAGGCAATGAACTATTATTCTTTATGCATTCCTATAATTGTAAGTAAGGAAATGGTAAGTTGGGTAGATGCTTTTCATGTGGGACTAACATATTAAGTTGAATATTTGAGTAAGAGATGTTTAAAGCTTTAAGGAAACAAATTCTCAGTTTTGGTATTGATAATGTTAGAATAGTACCAGTATCATTGGGTTTCTTGAAAAATCTATGTAAAATATGAGGACGATATCGATATTTTTCTTCGCAATATCGATACACATGAGTGGATATCGATACCAAGACTGATGGTATCGATACTCGATATTCAGTATTGATAATAATCGATAAGGATGTATTAAATTTTCAAGGCTTAAATAACTAAAACTTGAAAGGTTGTGCAATGCTCATGGGACTTTGCAATAGATAAAAATAGAGTAAAATGAGTTGTTAGGGGCAAGAAATAGCACCTTAGTTGTGATTATTCTGGGTGACTAGCACGAAACTTCCAAAGGGTTAGAGTGACTCGCACGAGAGCACTTAATCATATTTATTTCAAGTGATTCGTACGAGATCCCCAAAGGGTTAGACTGACTCACACGACATCACCTAATCATATTTATTATGGGTGACTCACACAGGAGCTCCGAAGGATTAGAGTGACTTGAACACACAACAACAAAATAGGTTTGTATCAACGTTTTTCTAGTCATATAGCGGTGTTTTTAAGTGCCACTAAAAACCTGTGGTGCAAAAAAAAATGCCGCAAAAAACGTCGTTCACAAACGCCGCTAAAGGTTATGTTTTTAGCGGCTTTTTTATACAAACACCACTAAAGGTAATGATATTTAGCGGCATTTGTAAAATTGCCGCTAAAGGTTATGATATTTAACGTCGTTTTTTTCCAAACGCGGCTAAAGTTTATGATATTTAGCGGCGTTTTTTTCCAAACGCCGTTATTTATCTTTTCTTTTGTGACATTTTGTCCCAAAAACTTCGCTAAATGTTCTGATATATAGTGCCATTTGTTCCCAAAAACGCCTGTAAATATAATGTCATATAGTGGTGTTTGTGAATGTAAAATGCTACTATTGACTATGTATATAGTGGCGTTTTCTGTATAAACGCCGCAAAATATCTAGAACTTTAGTGGCGTTTTTCAAAAACGCCGATATTGACTATGTATTTAGTGGTTTTTTTATACAAACGCCACAAATTAAAACTAATTTTTCAAATGATGTTTTCTACTATTTTGTTATCCAAATTTAACCTGTAGCATTATCCAATAAACTTGACATCCATAACAATAAACTTGAAATTAATAAAAATAAACTTGAAATCCATAATAATAAATCAAAGTTTACATTAAAGTAAAATATAATGTAGTTCAACATTGTTAACAAGAATAAACAACAATAAATCAAAGTCTTCACGTTTTTTCTAATATGCTATTTCTCTCTCTGCTATCAATGGATTCACCACCAAATTTCTACTTCTTCTGGATTCGATGGAAGCTTACTGTCTTCCCTCTTTACTTTCGCTTTCTCTTTCAATGAATCTGAAAGACCATTATACATTTTCAAAAAAGAAAAACAAGAAAACAGAGTATATGACTACAATTGAATTCATATTTCAAACCTGATTAGGATTTGATGGAACTCTGTAAATGGAAGGCTCATATTTACACAAGCAATTCCCCATCACAAAAAAGTAGCCTCAAAGAACAAAACTAAAAACCCAAATGAAGAAGAAAAAGACTCTCCTATCATGTAAATTGAAATCCCATGCTTTACAATTGTCTCCTCAGTTTCAACTTCCATAAACTCCTTTTCATTTCCTCTTTCATCCTCAGCTACATCTTCAAATCAAGTCCCTGCCAGATCCTTGCTTGAATTCCCATCATGATCATCAATGTCAAAATATGTCCTGAAAAAGTTCAACAACTTATCATAACCATCTATAAATTGGCCGACCATGTAAAACTTTATAAGACCTTATAAAATACTAAGCCTTAATCAAAATAGAGGCAAACTACAAAAAGTTGAATGCTCACTTTTTTGCAACCTCAAGCCTTCTTCGCCGAATCTTCTCTAAAACTGATGATATGGGCTTTTGAACAATCGGTGCTGGTTGAAATGCAACATGTCTACTTTCTAACTAAGAGTCATACATAATTCAAGAGTTAAATAGTTATCACTAAAATCATTTATGAACTTAAAAATCAGTATATAAACGCCACTATATAGGTAGGAAGGGACTTATTCTTTCTTGATTTTCATTTTTTTACACTTTTTTTATTATCTTTTGGTTCTTTATCATTAATATTATCGATTAACTATAGTTAAATCATAAACTATATTTCTTCATTCAAATAATTACATGTGTAACTAGTTTATTCCAATAAACTAGTAGGAGCACATGATGCAATTAGAGGAAGCCAAAAATGAAAAAAGTACCACATGATGCAAGAGAATGAGTATGACATCACCCAAACTATTATTACTTTAGTCTTTAGAGGTAAAAACAAATGAACAAAAGCAAATTTTGTCTCCAGATTGTGTATGATTTCATCGGAGAAACAGTAATACCCACTGCCATAACCCAACAACCTCATTTTTCTACACTCATTTTTCACTTTTGACTTCACTCTCTTATCTTTCACTTAACAGGCTCCTGACCTCACTTGGTTCACACTCATTCTCCTATAATCTAATCTCAAATAGTTTAAAACAAAAGATAATATCTTTACTCTATAACTCATTACTCTAGGTAGAAGGAAAAAGGAAAATGACATGTGAGAGATGATGAGCTTTAAACTATTTGGGAATTTAGAAGTGACAAAGAAGACTAACCCTCTTAAAGTCAAGCACCAAGATCCAAGAATTAAAGCAAGAATCTTTGTATGAAGGAGTGTCAAGGAGGAAGAAGACCAGAGATCAATGGGTTTTACTATGGGGTTAAACTTCGTTCTTCTCTTAGCCATGGTGGCTACCAATATAGTCTCCCTTTATCACCTCTCTACCACCGTTCAATCTCCCAAACCTCCTCCGAATGTCCCTATTCCTATCCCCGAACACCTATTTCGCCAACTTAACTCATACGCGCCTCCATCAATCACCTTACGCGCCACAGTCAATCCTCTTCCTCCCCCCGCAAGCCCGTCGTGCCTCAAGATCTAATCCTTCACTCCCAAATCGGTCCCATTACTTCTTCCTTCCACCACCACCCTTACCTTCTCCATAGGTACATGAATTATACTCCTTTCTCGACCTGCCCTTTTGATCCCGACCTCTAGGAAATGCTTATTCTCAACGAATGTCACCCACTCCCATGACGGCGATGCTTCTCGAAAACCCTATCGAAACCCACTTATTCTCTTCCTCTCAACCCTTTCCCACCCTCCCTTCCCGACTCCTCCGTAATATGGAACAAATACTCGTGTAAATCGTTTGCTTGTCTTTTACAAAACAACCCCATAGGTTTCGATCTCAATACCCAACGCTCATGTGTTTCCTTTGATGATATAGGTCCCTGTCGTTGTTCATATCGACGGTCCTTAATTTTCTGGAACGGCGGCAGAGAAGATAATGTATTTGATTTTGTTTTTGGAAGATGTAAAAATGTCGAAAATCTCATAGATGTGCAGATCTATTATTCTATTCTAATGTAGTTAGTGAAATTTTGGAAATTGGAGGTAAAATGAATTAAGGCGCCAAGTATTTTTTTCAAAAATACAAACTGTAAACTTGCGGCGTTTGTAAACAAAAACGCCACTAAAGTACGAGTCTTTAGCAGAATTTGTATAAAACGCCACTAAAGTACAAGTCTATAGCGGCATTTGTATAAAAACACCACTAAAGCACGAGTCTATAGTGTCGTTTGTATAAAAACACCACTAAAGCAGGAGTCTATAGCGGCATTTGTAAAAAAATGCCACTATAGAATGAGTCTATAGCGGACACCACTAATGTACTGATAAATTGCAGCGCCTATTCAAAAAATGCCATTACAATATGAGTCTTTAGCAGCGTTTGTATACAAATGCCACGAAAGTACGAGTCTTTAGCGGCGTTTTTGCTTAAAACGCCACAATATGCATAAAATTAGTGGCATTTCTATCAAAACGCTGTAAAATTTGTTCTTTTGTGGCGTTTGTTCAAAAAATGCCGCTAAAAACTCATTTTGCTGTAGTGACAGGAGCATCTAATCATAATTATTTCGAGTGACACACACGAGAATCCCAAAGGATAAAGTTGGTCGTTCAATAAATTTTTTTACAGATGAATATGCAAGAGAGTTTGTAAAATGCGTAATAATCTCAATTATGCTAATTAATTTATATTGTATGATTTCCTTTAAATAATTGTTCATTACTGGGCTTTGGTAGCTCACTCTTTAAAACGTTTTCATCTCAAGTAAATATGAGTTGATATTCAATCGAGGAGCGCCATCGTAGCGGAATCTCAACCATACTTTTAGAGTACAGTTCTAGATTCATTTACTAGTGAGGCTTAATGTATCCATGTCTATTTTGTAGTGATGGTCTGTACATTTTATTTTGTCGTACAACGTGTTTTGGAATTTTTATTTTGTATTCTTGATAACTATTATGATAAATAGAGCTCCATTGAATTACTAAAATTCATGTTAAGTATGTAATTGTCACTCCTCATTTTACTTTTATCGGGGTAAATCCTCCCCAAGGTACACATAAAATGTAATAGTGGTTTACATAAAATGTAATAGTGGTTTGTCGAGATCTTAGTAATGTCGTATCCTGAACCCGGAATGGGTTAGGGTGTTTCACTGCTATTTCATGCAATGCACTAGCTGGAGGACATTCGGTTTCCATTTTATATTTTATTAGGTCTATAAATGGGAAGTTAATGCAAGTTCTTTTGGATCGGAACCAACGCTCATTGCTTCATTTAAAGACGGGTTGCTATTTTTTATAATATCGATTTTAAGTATGTTACACATTTGGAGATATTTTTCAGAAACTATCAAATCTTACCAAGTATTTTTTTTTTTGAGATACACATCATTTCTGGAAACATTCTTCGTCGGGGTTGATTTCTAAAGTTTATGTTTTTCAATTTTTTACGTGACTTTTGATAAAGTCAAATTTGATAGTTGAAAGTTTTATACGTGTACTATATCAATTTTTTAGCATATGATAATCCTAGGCTTGATGTCAACCGTCAAAGGGTCGATATAAAACTCCAGTCAAAAACTTGACGAGGGATTCTCTCTCCTCTCCTGCTTTTACACCTACACAATTCATTTTCTTCTATCTCCATTCCTTCTCACTCGAATTGACTATTAACCCATAATCATTCTTGCATCGAGTGCGACTCTTTATTCAAACGAAAGAACCTATCTTCATGTCGCTTTTTAGGCTACATATTGTATATGATTTACTAAGTATTGTGTTCGTATAACCTTTACTGTATCATTAGTTTGTAAATTTCATTTCATATTTTAACTTTCACGTTTTAAGTTTTAAAATATTGAAGTTCTAAAAATTAAGTTAACCTAAACAAATATTAACATTACTGGCTCCCTTTTTATCTTTGGTTTGGTTGACAAACGACGACACTAGTTTTAATGTTAATCGTTGACCATCAATATTTTTTCTTTACTTTTCTATCCAGTATCTTTTCTTCTCATTTGTTTCTAATAACTATGCCTTTATAGAAGGCTTTCCTTTGTCCTTTGGCACATTTTCAGGCTTTTTATCGGTCATTTGGTCATTTTTTAGTTTATTTTTTAGGGTTAAATTTGTTTACGTCATGATTAATTAAGATGCACTTATTTATTATCCTATTGACATTTCGTGCTTTAAACTATTGGATTGAATTTGGATATGTGGTTTACATTAATAAATAGTTTTCACATAATGTTTGGCATTGATTTTTTTTTTTTTGTATTTATTGGTGGTCTTTTGATCTTTTATTATTGTTTATTTGTCAATAGAGTCAAATATGTTCAAATATATCTTTTGTTTAATTTTTTGGATGACTTTTTCACCTTTCCCTTGTATGATCTTTGTATGATTTTAAGTGTCTAATTTTTTTATTAAGCTAAGGTGATTATAAAATAGTATATTTTCTAAATACTCTCAATATTTTGACAATAAATGCTCAATCACCATGCTACAATCGTTTGTATTCAAACTCATGAGTAAGTTGGTTCGTTCTAAGTGTTTAATTTCTTATGTTGGCTATAAGATAATGTTATAAAAAAAATTTAGAATCTCTACTTTTGTAACTTTTTATTTATATTTTGGTTTACTATTCTTTATGCATTGAAAGTTGAAACATGATCTTAAAGGAAATTAAATAATAGTTACGATGGATTTTAAAAGTATGCTTCGGTTTGACATGCGAATAATATTATTGGTCAGGCTGGTCCCAAAAGATTTGTGCCATCTTTTTTATGAAACACATAAAATATTTTAGGGTAAATTACGTATTTACAACTTAAATTATCATTTTTAGTCTATTTTAATACCTAAACTTTAATTTGTTTTTTAAAATCATACCTAGCGTTTATTTTTTATTTCATTTTACTACCCCACCGTTAAAAACTTAACGCGTTTAGTACCTGAACTATCGGTTTTGATCCATTTTAGTACCTAAACTCTCAATTTTTTCAAAACTTAACGTTAAATTTTGAAAGAGGGTACTAAAATGAAACAAAAGCTAAACTTTAGGTATGGTTTTAAAAAATTTAAAAATTAAGGTACTAAAATAGATCAAAACAGATAGTTTATGAACTAAACATGTGATTTACTCAATATTTCATAATAAGACGAAATTATAAAATATAAAAATTTACCATATTACGATTGTGCTTTATAAAATTTAAAAAAAAATTATGAATATATGAGACTAAGGCAATGTCGCAAAACAACTCTATCATTGTGACATTTTGTTTAAAAAGTATCATCCTTCGACCACTCTTAGAAGCAACATCGTGATATTTTTTTTAATGTGTCCCTAGATTTTGGAGTCTTGTGACGTATCACATACCACACTTGCTGATAAACGAGTCTATTGTTAGTCATTATGGTGGTTTAATGTATTCTAAATCTAATCGACTTCCTGAATCAAGTTAAGATGTTATAAGATGTCCATCTATGTAATTTACCCTAAATATAATTAGACTTGAGTTAATATGATGGGCTTGACTTAGGTACATTAGAAATGGACTTGAAAGGCATGCACATTAATCAAGCGTCAATATACCCATTTAGTTATTCTCAACCTAAATATCCTAAATGCACAAATAAATAATTATCTTTCTTCTCCCACTTATTGTCTCCATCATTGCAAGATGTTTTGACTATTTTCGTTGAAATCTATTGTTGTTTTTGATCCTATTCTTTATTGTAAAAGAACTTGATGAGTCAAAAGATAAGGAATATGATTTAAGCTATTTAGTGCAATAATTTAAGCTATCTAATGCAATAATTCTAAGTAATTTTGCAGTTATGTCTCTCATCACTACAAGGGACGAAATTAATATTAAATATTAAGAGATAAAATATTGAAGTTTAAAATAATAGAAATTTAGTATATATTTATCTGAAGGGTTAACTACTTCAAATACCACTCACCTTTAAGCTTGGACTCGTTTATACCACTGATGTTTCAATTTTTCCAATTTTAACACTGACGTTTATGTTTAACTACAATGCCTAGGATGACATGGTTACTCTGTGCTGTTACGGTGATGATGTGACTCCCTCACCAAAATGACAACGTTTTGATGCAAAAAACCCCAAAACAACGTCATTTTATTAGTTATTTGATAAAAAATTACTATTCATGGGATTTGAACCAAAGTTCTTCAAGAACCAATGCCAAATACCCAATCACCAAGCTAACATAAGAACTTGTAACATTCTTAACAAAACTAATATATATGTTTAATGGTAGTTATATACTTTCATCTTCCTTATCGATTTAAATCCATATCTTCAGTGATGCCAACCAACTGCTCGGCGAAATGCCAAGCTCAGTAAAATTAAATATTTTAAGACATGAAATTATGATTAACTCGTTAAATATGATTAACTCATACCTCAAAGTTAACATTTGTTGTTAACATTACTAACATATTATTTATCCGATTCTTTAGGGTAACGTGGTGTTCTTTTCCAACCCGCCAGAGAATTCTTGCCCATGATAGACGAGGTTCGTATGAACTAATTGAATTAAAATTTGAGTTAAAAAGAAAAGAAGACAAATAAACAATGCATATATAATTAAGAAAAAAGTTGTAACTTTCATGTACCACCCTAATCCTATCCAACCCGAAAGTTGATGAACTATGATATCACACGAAACTACCTAAGTGGTCAACCATTTTATTTTAAAACTTTATCAAAAGCACAATAATATATATCATCCAAGTATGACATGTTGACATAATAATAGTAGTTTAAACACGGGGAGCTCTCTACATACATCTCCAAAATACGATAATAACAAAATACAGAGTTTACGACTCAAATACACATAAGGGTCTATGACAGTACTTGTCCACTATAATAATCGAGACATACTCTAAAAGGATCAAGTCTGGAAACTTTGAATCGAAAACGTACTCCTTGAACCGACACCTAAATACATGCGCACGAAAACACATTTCATACGCTAAGCTCACAAGCTCAGTGTCAAATAAATAACCCTACTATACTACATGCATTCAACATACAAGCATGATACAATATGGTCATGAGCAATTTCCAACACCTAATCAAGCAAGTATCATGGTATAGTTCGGGGTCACTTAGCCTCATGGAACTCACACCCCTCTTTACTTACTACAACATTTAAGGAAGACATAGGTCACATAGCATCAACGTCTCTCTAAGAATATTGTCAAGTCTGGGTCACTAAGCGTCGACACTTTACCCGGTTAGTCTACTCCTCTAGAGTACTCGGGACGTGTTTGGGTCACATAGCATCGACACAACATCCATCTACCATTAGAATGCCTAAGCACTTATTTAGAATTATCTGAATAATCCTTACATAATCACGCTAGCGTTGTTAAGTAAATCGGGTGTCCTCGTCGTTTCCCGAGCATCAAACAAAGGCATAAGTATTATTAATTCTTAACTCATTAAGACCTTATGTTATCACACATTTAATTACTGTTACCGCTTTAGCTTTATGAGAGAAAATACCCCTTGAAGGGACCCCATTTCACCCTCATCAAATCAGCTACCAAAATTGCCCAAGATTTCATGTGGGTATCGATACTCACCTGGGAGTATTGATACTCACCCTCCTCAGTATCGATACTCCATTGGATATCGATATTAAATTTACATTCAATTTTTTTTAAATCCCATTATCGATACCCCTATAGAGAATATCGATAGTACCCCCATTGGTATCAATACTCCCTTGAGTATAAGTACCAAAATAGCACACTGGAATCCAAAATGAAACCCCGAGTATCGAGACTCAACCCTAAGTATCGATACCATACGTACGGTATCGATACTCACCTGATGAGTATCGATACCCTCTTATATTTACTTAAATTTTTAACCTCCCATAAAGAACAATATTGGTATTATTCTTACAGTACCGATAACCTCAACCCTGATCCTCTATTTTCACTCGTAAAAAACTCCTAAGGTACCTACAACATCCCTATTTGGTGTTAAAGACTTAATTAGCATTTAAGGAACATAAAAGGGCATCACTATGAGCATAAACAACAACAAATCATGTTTCATGCTTTAAACCTCCACCCAAGTGCATACAAAGGCTCAAATATCCAAACATGCATTAAACATCATATATTGATCTACAAGCAGTAAAGAAAGGTTAGAAGCGTGTTACCTTGCTCTAAAAAGTTGTAAAAACAATCCCAAGCTCACCTAAGAGTCTTCTTTCCTTTACCTTTACCCTTAGAAATTTCACTCACTTCTCTTACTAAAACAAATAATGCAAGGGAGTTATTAACTCTCTTAAGGGCGTAAAAATGTTAGAAGTAAAATGTTTAAGGTTTAGAAATGTTCTAGAGTCATCCCTAAGCTCTAGAACTCAAAACCCTTCTAAAACCCAGCCTAACCTCACAGTTGTGAGCTCGAAATGTTGCTCTAGAGATGATGATTACAAAGCTTACCTTATTAATTTTGGAATAGGGATGAGCACCAAGAAGTTCTCACTTTTAGTTTCTTACTACCCAAGAAGAGAAGAATAATAAGATAAAAGGATAGTGAATAAAAAGAGATGATAGCTTATTTCTTATTTTTATGCTTCCTCTCTGTCGTGACTTTATCCTCAATTAAGGAGAATCATTCTTTGAAATATTTTAGGAAAATCACACTCATAATCCTTTTCATTTGAAGTACACTTTAAAAATGCCATTTTTAAGTCTTATTAGGCTCAAGCCCAAACCAAAACAACTATCTTTTGGCCCAAACTCTTAAATGGTTCTCATTAACCTATTTAACTCATTCAGGTTTTACCCAAAAATACTAATCCAGGAATCGGGGTGTTACAACTCTCATCTCCTTAAAATAAATTTCATCCTTAAAATTTACCTAAGTAGAGAATATGCAAATACTGAAGCTGCATGTCTTCTTTAGTTTCCAGCGTTGCTTCTTCAGCACCATGGTTCCTCCATAAAACCTGTTGAAAACATTTTTGATATTTCGATATAACAAATTAAGTTAAATGAATTTTAAGATTTTACAAATGATTTTACAAATTTATATTCGATTCAATTAACCGAATATCAAATTATTACTCCAAGTTTTTCAAGATCAATTTTAATCCTTACTAAATGTGTAAAATTGTGATTTGTACTTAAACTATTTTTGAAACAATTTTCACAAAGTATTTTGAACCAAAAACAAGCCTTAAATCAATTATTCAAAGGAGATGAATTAATTGAACATCGAATGCACCAGGCTATTTTTAAAACATCGAATGCATTTCATGCATCGATGCACACTTGGTGCACCGATGCATCAAGTGTTCCAACGGTCAAAATATTTGAATTTTACACGAATGCACCGATGCATCCTTGATCATGCATTGATGCATGAGACGCTCCACCTAGAAAAATTAATTGTTTTCACACTTAAACGGCTCTATTGACTCCACTAATTATCACCAACGTTCAGAATTGATTCAAGGAGTATTTAAACAAGTTTTGAAGCCATTGATCAACAAGAAGAAACAATAAGAAACATCAAGCAACTAGAATCAAGAGAGAATCAAAGAGAAAGCATCAAACCTCAAGTTTGAGCATTTCAAGCCTATTTTTCATCCAATATTCATTTGCTTTCAAGAACACTTTTGTACTCAATTGTATTTATCTTTGAGTGTTCTTTTCTTTGTTGTAGAATTGTGCAAACATCTTACCTTGTGAGGTTTTCTTGTAAGTTTGCAAATTTGTAATCTTCTCTTTGGGAAAAAGAGTGTTCTCAAGAGTTGGGGTATACTCTTGAGGGATTTTGTAAGGTTATCTCTTTGGCCTCAAAAGAAAGAACAAATTAGTGAATTTGTTGGAAAATCCTTAGTGTGGATAGCTAAGGTAGTAGACGTAGACTTTGTTTGAGAAAGTCGAACCACTGTAAATCGCTGTGTAATTACTTTCAATTTTCTGCAAAAGCTTCCACGAAATTTTTAATTGCCAATTCACCCCTTCTTGGCCGATTCCGTCGCTCGATTAACTCAACAATTGGTATCAGAGCCTCACTCATTTGAAGGTTTAATCGCCTCTTGAGTTGATTCGGGAAGAGTTACATCAATTACAAAGTCATCAATGGCCTCCACTTCAAATTACGACTCCGATCTCGATTCGATGCCCGTCAACAAGCCTCCTTTCTTCAATGGGGCTAATTATACCTATTGGAAGAATAGAATGATGTACTTCATTCAAGCAAGTGACATAGGAGCATGGAATGCCGTAGAAGAAGGATACATCAAGCCTCTCACTCATCCAAGGTTGTGGAGTGAAGGAGACACAAGAATGTTCCAGCTCAACTCCAAAGCCATCCATATTATTTTTTGTGCTCTTTGACCAGATGAATACGAAAGAGTTTCATCGTGTACAACCGCCAAAGAAATATGGGACAAGCTTCAAGTCACACATAAAGGTACAGATGAGGTAAAGAAATCAAAAATTAGTATTCTAACGCATAGCTATGAAAATTTCAGGATGAAACCAAATGAAGACATCAAAGCTATGACGGATAGATTTTCAACGATTGTCAATGGTCTTAAATCGTATGGAGAGATCATCTCAAATGAAAAGCTTGTGAGGAAGTTAGTCTACTCCCTCCCAAAATCGTGGCAATCAAAGAAAACGGCAATCATCGAGTCTAAGGACTTAACGTCCTTAACTCTTGAAGAGCTAATTGGGTCACTCCTCACTCATGAAATGATGCTCGAAGATGAGGTGGACCTCGACAAAATTGACGAGACACCAAAGGAGAAGGAGAAGAAGAAAAACATTGGAGTTGCTCTCAAATCCACAAAAGATGAGAGTGATTCGAATAACGATGACGATGACGAGGAAATGGCATTGTTTGCCAAACGGTTCAGAAAAATGATGAGACCTTATCGAGGAAGAAAATTCAAACGAAATGAAGGCCTCAAAAATGAACCGAAAGAGAAGGACCCAATCATTTGCTACGAATGCAAAAAGCCAGAGCATGTTAAATATGATTGCCCACAATTGAAGAAAAATGGTCAATCAAATAATAAGCACAAGGTTCATGTGGCTACATGGAGCGATGAAGAAAGTTTCGATGAAGAGGAACAAGAAGTAGCTAACTTGTGCTTGATGGCATTTGGGGAAGATTCTAAGGTAACCTCTAACTCGTCCGATTTTGATGATTTATCCTATGATGAGTTATTAGAGGAATATAATGGGTTGGCTTCGGATTATGAGAAATTATTTTTAAAATATAAAAATGATGTTTCAAAATTGAAAAATGAAAACAAACTCATATCCAAAACCAACAACGATCTTGAAAGTAAAATCAAAGACTTGCTAATCAAACTAGAAGAGTTTGAAAAGAAAAATTTAGATTTGCAAAATTTACTTTCAAAGATCAATGATGATCATCAAAAGAAAATTGATGATCTTAAAACTTCTTTTGATAAAGTTGGAACAAAACATTTTGAAAAAGGTGAAAATTCAAAATCCAACTTTGTTAGAAAAAGTTTTAGAAACTACAATCATAGAGGTCCCCAAAGAACCTCTAATGGAAAAATCGTTAGAAGTATGTGGGTTCCTAAAGAACTCATTACTACTAAAGATAAAAATATCCTACACAAATGGATACCTAAGGGGACTAGGATTTTGGAAACTAATGAATATGGACCCAAAAGAATTTGGGTACCAAAAATCAAAAGTTAATCTATGTTTGTAGGGAAAAGAGCATTGCTACAAGGCACGGGAAACAAATTCAAATTCATGGTACCTTGATAGTGGATGCTCAAGACATATGACCGGAGACAAAAGTCGGTTCATTGAGCTTAACGCCAAAAATGAAGGAGAAGTGACTTTTGGAGACAATTCAAAAGGTCACATTGAAGGTATTGGTACAATAGGTAATACCTCTTCCATACAAATTAAGAATGTTTTATATGTGAATGGATTAAAGCATAATCTATTGAGTATTAGTCAATTATGCGATAAAGGATTCAATGTCTTATTTGAAATTAATGGTTGTAAAGTCATTGGCATTGCATCTAATCGGATTATGCTTGTTGGTCATAGAATATGGAACATTTACATGGTGCATTTAGATTCTATTGATATGACTAATCTATGCCTAGTTGCTAAGGATGAGCATGATAGTTGGTTATGGCATAGGAGACTAGGACATGCTAGTATGAGTGTTTTGCAACAGTTAATTCAAGGAGACTTAGTAAGAGGGTTGCCTAAACTTAAATTTGATAATGATAAAATCTGTGATGCTTGTGCTAAAGGAAAACAAAAACGAGTTTCTTTTAAATCTATTAATGATGTATCAACTAGTAGAGTATTACAATTGATCCATTTAGATCTTTTTGGGCCAACTAGAACTACTAGCTTGGGAGGAAAACAATATGCATTTGTCTTGGTAGATGACTATTCTAGATATACTTGGGTTCTATTCTTAAGTACTAAAGATGAAGCATTAGAACAGTTCATCACATTTTCAAAAATAATCCAAAATGAAAAGGGTTACTCTATAACTAGTGTTAGGAGTGATCATGGCACTGAATTTGAAAATCTTGGATTTATTGAATTTTGTAATTCTAATGGTATTAGTCATAATTTTTCAACACCTAGAACCCCTCAACAAAATGGAGTTGTTGAGAGGAAAAATCAAACTTTAGAAGAAATGGCTAGAACCATGCTTTGTGAAAATAATTTGCCAAAATATTTTTGGGCGGAAGCCACAAATACTGCTTATTATGTTGTAAATTGAGTAATGATTAGGCCAATTTTAAAGAAAACTCCATATGAAATTCTCAAAAAATAAAAAGCCTAACATTAGCTATTTTCATCCTTTTGGATGTAAATGTTTTGTTTTAAACAACGGTAAAGAAAACCTTGGCAAATTTGATGCTAAAAGTGATGAAGGAATTTTTCTAGGTTATTCCTTAAATTCTAAAGCTTATCGTGTATTTAATAAAAGAACTTTAGTTGTAGAAGAGTCTATACATGTTTTCGATGATAAGCTCATTCCGAGGAAGAATTCTTGTGTTAATGATGATGTAGGTATTGTACAAACAAATGACGTTAGACATGATGTTGGAGAATCATCATCAAAGGATGAGGAAACTCTTGATCCCCTCGAGAATCCAACCATTGAAGAAAGGGAAGTATCTTTTCCAAGAGAGTACAACTATGTCAAGGATGGTGAAATTATAGGTGATCCATCAAAAGGGGTAACTACTCGATCTTCTCTTAGAAATATCTGTAATTATGTTGCATTTATTTCATGCATAGAGCCTAAGAACATCAAAGAAGCATTAAAAGATGAACATTGGATTATGGCTATGCAAGAAGAATTAAATCAATTTGAGAGAAGTAAAGTATGGACATTAGTTGAAAGGCCTAGTAATAAATCTACTGTAGGTACTAGATGGGTTTTTAGAAATAAACTTGATGAAAGTGGTAATATAGTGAGGAACAATGCTAGACTTGTTGCTCAAGGCTATACTCAAGAAGAAGGCATAGACTATGATGAAACATACGCTCCCATAGCTAGGATGGAAGCAATTAGAATATTATTAGCATTTGCATGTTTCAATGAATTTAAATTATATCAAATGGATGTTAAAAGTGCATTTTTAAATGGTTTTATAAAAGAAGAAGTATATGTGGAACAACCTCCAGGTTTTGAAGATTCAAATTTTCCGGATCATGTTTTAAAATTGACAAAAGCTCTTTATGGTTTAAAACAAGCTCCTAGAGCTTGGTATGAAAGATTGTCAAATTTTTTAATTGAAAAAAGTTTTTCAAAAGGAAAGGTTGACACTACATTGTTTTTAAAGAGAAAAGGTAAAGATTTATTAGTAGTTCAAATTTATGTTGATATAATATTTGGTTCTACTAATGATGTTCTTTGCCAAGAATTTTCTAAGCTAATGCAAAGTGAGTTCGAGATGAGCATGATGGGGAGCTCTCATATTTCTTGGGACTCCAAATCAAGCAAAGGAAAGATGGCATCTTCATTAATCAAGCTAAGTATGTCAAAGATATGCTCAAGAAATTTGGATTAGAAAATGGGAAGCCTTATGCCACTCCAATGAGCTCTTCTACAAAGCTTGACTTAGATGAAGGAGGTAAATGTGTGGATGTTAAATTATATAGATCCATGATTGGCTCATTGCTTTATCTAACCGCAAGTAAACCGGATATTATGTTTAGTGTTTGCTTGTGTGCTAGGTTTCAATCATGTCCTAAAGAATCACATTTACTAGCCGTTAAGAGGATCTTTAGATACCTTAAGGACTCTCCTAGTATAGCTCTTTGGTATCCTAGAGACTCTAGTTTTAGCTTGCATGCCTTCTCTGATGCAGATTATGGAGGATACAAATTAGATAGGAAAAGCACCTCCGGTACTTGCCAATTCCTTGGAAATATGCTGATTTCTTGGTTTTCAAAGAAACAAAATTGTGTTGCATTATCTACCACTGAAGCGGAATACATTTCAGCCGGTAGTTGTTGTGCACAAGTTTTATGGATGAAACAACAACTTTTTGATTATGGAATTGAAGTAGGTACCATTCCTATCAAGTGTGACAATACTAGTGCTATTTGTCTCACTAAAAATCCCATCCAACACTCTAGAACTAAGCATATTGAAATAAGACATCACTTCATTAGGGACCATGTCACTAAGGAAGATGTAGTTTTAGAATTTGTTGATACTTTGCACCAATTAGCGGATATTTTTACAAAACCCTTAGATAAAGAAAGATTTTGGACACTTAGGAGAGAATTAGGTTTAACTGACCTATCTTCACTTAGTGTTTAAAATATTTTAGCACTTTTAAATAATATTGAAAAATGCTTATAATAATAATTTTTGATTGCATTCTTGCTATTAATTAGGGGGAGTTAGTGATTCTCTGTTAAAATTAATTTTATGTTCAAATAAAGTTTGAAGATTAATTTGATTGATTGAACATAATTAATTTGTTGATATATGAGTTGCCAATACCATTAGAGCCAAATTATTTAGCATTTTAAGTGTTTAAAACGGATTTTTGACATTTTTGTGCTTTATGCACCGATGCATAAGACCATGCACCGATGCATCCGTCGGGTTTTAGGTTTAAAATCCTCATCTTCTTCATTTTTCTCAAACCCTAAACACTAAAACATACAACCATTCGACCCCTCTCTCTCCAAAATCTCTATTTTTGCTCAAAATCTTCGAGAAATCATCGGATTCTTCAAGCTTTTTATCCTACAAACCTGCTACAATCATTAAATCGCTCAAAACATCTCCACATTCCCCTCAATCCGAATTTTTCAAGGTAATTTTTCAAAAACTCTATTTTATTAATTTTTGAGCTTAGGACTCGTTTAGATTAGTTCTAGTTTGAAATAATTATCGGGCATTGGCTATATGATGATTCTAAACTAGTTTCTACAACGAATTTCATCAAAAACACATAATTTTTCAAAAAAAAGTAATTTCGAATTTAAAAAAAAATATTTATTTTCGAAAATTAAGTGATATTTTGATTTAATTGTGTTGTTTTCATGAAAACTATATATATTATGATATTATTTTAAATAATTTTTAAAACTTTGCCCATTAAGATTATGTTAGAGAACCTTGAATTATTGAGGACTCATTTGAGTTTTGGGATTAATTGTTGTGCATACATGTGTTTTAAAATTGCAGGTGATATTCCTTTTCCGATTTTCCTTACCATGACTAATCCTAAACGCCCTAGGACATCCTCTAGTCGGTCTTACCAAAACCGTCCTCCCGTTCCTCAACATCCTCCTCCCGATCCTCCGATGGAGTAGACTTACTTGCCATGCTTTCTTGTTCTTAAAACTTGGATTTGATTTTTGTGGTTTGATTGATACTTTGAACTTGATTAGTTGTTGGATGTTTGTTTGAGGATGCTTGAACTTATTATATATATTTGGTTTGACATTTTAACGCTTTCTGTTTATTAATTTTGCATCATTAGAAATTTATGACCAAATTATGCCATTTCACATTTTATTATGAATATTGTTTATGAAAACTAATGGCTAATCTCTCTTTTGATTGTGATCTTAGCAGCCTATTATTAATAAATCAATTGGCTAATGTTTTTCAAAATTCTTGTTTAAAACGTTTTTATAGAGTCTTTTTGATTTAACAAAAAGGGGGAGAAAATTTAAGATGTGCTATAGTAAGGGGGAGTAAGTTTTTCAAAATCGATTTCAAAAATAATTTCTTAAACAAATCTTAAAATTACTCAAATGTTTTGTTATATCAAAAAGGGGGGAGATTGTTGAAAACATTTTTGATATTTCGATATAACAAATTAAGTTAAATGAATTTTAAGATTTTACAAATGATTTTACAAATTTATATTCGATTCAATTAACCGAATATCAAATTATTACTCCAAGTTTTTCAAGATCAATTTTAATCCTTACTAAATGTGTAAAATTGTGATTTGTACTTAAACTATTTTTGAAACAATTTTCACAAAGTATTTTGAACAAAAAACAAGCCTTAAATCAATTATTCAAAGGAATGCACCGATGCATCAGTCCATGCATCGATGCATCAGTCCATGCATCGATGCATCGATGAATTAATTGAACATCGAATGCACCAGGCTATTTTTCAAACATCGAATGCATTTCATGCATCGATGCACACTTGGTGCACCGATGCATCAAGTGTTCCAACGGTCAAAATATTTGAATTTTACACGAATGCACCGATGCATCCTTGATCATGCATCGATGCATGAGACGCTCCACCTAGAAAAATTAATTGTTTTCACACTTAAACGGCTCTATTGACTCCACTAATTATCACCAGCGTTCAGAATTGATTCAAGGAGTATTTAAACAAGTTTTGAAGCCATTGATCAACAAGAAGAAACAATAAGAAACATCAAGCAACTAGAATCAAGAGAGAATCAAAGAGAAAGCATCAAACCTCAAGTTTGAGCATTTCAAGCCTATTTTTCATCCAATATTCATTTGCTTTCAAGAACACTTTTGTACTCAATTGCATTTATCTTTGAGTGTTCTTTTCTTTGTTCTAGAATTGTGCAAACATCTTACCTTGTGAGGTTTTCTTGTAAGTTTGCAAATTTGTAATCTTCTCTTTGGGAAAAAGAGTGTTCTCAAGAGTTGGGGTATACTCTTGAGGGATTTTATAAGGTTATCTCTTTGGCCTCAAAAGAAAGAACAAATTAGTGAATTTGTTGGAAAATCCTTAGTGTGGATAGCTAAGGTAGTGGACGTAGACTTTGTTTGAGAAAGTCGAACCACTGTAAATCGTTGTGCAATTACTTTCAATTTTCTGCAAAAGCTTCCACGAAATTTTTAATTGCCAATTCACCCCCCTCTTGGCCGATTACGTCGATCAATTAACTCAACAAAACCTTTACCTAGGGAATGCACTTGTTTCTTAACTCCTTGACCTCCCGATCCAGGATTCTTATTTGTTCTTCTTCATAGGTCATATCTTAACTTACTTCGATTTGTTCCAATGGAATAACATGTAACTAGTTTGAAAGATACCTCTTAAGCATTGACATATGGAAAACATTGTGGATCCGCTCTATCTCTGGCCGTAAGGCCAATCGGTAGGCTACGAGTCTAACTCTCTCTAAAATCTCATAAGGCCCAATGAAACACGAAGTCAATTTTCCTTTTCGTTCAAACCAAAGCACCCTCTTCCATGGTGAAACCTTTAGGAAAACCTTATCGCCAATCTTAAACTCTATATCATTTCATTCAAATCTGCATACGATCTTTATTGTTAGAAAGCCTCTCTTAATCAATTTCGAATAAGTTGAACCTTCTCTTCCGCCTCATGGATCAAATCAGGCCTAACTAGCTTCATATCATTGAGTTCTAACCAACATAAAGGCATAATATATTTCATTTCATACACGACTTCATAAGGAGCTATTTGAATGCTTGACTAATAATTATTATTGTAGACGAACTCGACCAATAGAGGGTGATCCTCCTAACTTCCCTCGAGATCTAATACATAACATCGAAGCATATCCTCTAGGATATAAATCACACGCTCTGACTGACTATGGTTCTGCGGATGAAAGGCAGTACTAAATACAGTCGAGTACCCAAAGGCTCATGAAGTTCCCTCTAAAACCTCGATGTAAAATACGAATCTCGGTCTGAGGTGATCAACGTGAAACCCCAAGTAGTCTCACTACCTCTTAAATGTACAACCTAGTTAACCTCTCTAGGGTAAAGTTCATATAAACATGTAGGAAGTGAACATACTTGGTCTATCTATCAACCACTACCCAAATGGTGTCGTGTTTCCTTTGCGTCACAGGTAACCAGTAAAACAAATCCATGGTTACCCTATCCCACTTCTATTGTGGAATCTGAGTGGGTTAGAGTAACCCTGATGGAACTTGATGTTCCTTTTTCACTTGCTGACACGCCAAACATCTAGATACAAACTCGAATATTTCCTTTTTCATGCCCGTCTACCAATATAACTGATGAAGGTCTTGATACATCTTGTTTCCTTTAGGATGGACTAAAAATTTGCTACAGTGCGCCTTTCTAAGGATCTTGGCTCGCAAGTCACTAACTGATGGAACACACAACTATCTCTAAAAGTATAACACATCGCCATCCTTAAGTGTAAAACCTCGCGCCTCACCTTGACGTGACTGATCAACCTTAACGGGTGTCGATCCTCTGAATTTCCTTGGCTTCTTTAACTAATTCAAGCTCTACTTGCAACTCAGCTAATAATCCTCCATCAACATTCAAACTCAGACGCAAAAGTAAGGCTCGAAGATCGGACATAGTCTCCGAATCAAAGCATCAACCATAATATTTTCCTTACTTGGATGATAGTCGATCACGCTGTCATAATCCTTGAGTAATTCTATCTAACGTTGTTACCTCAAGTTTAACTCCTTTTGTGAGAGTATGTATTTCAAACTTTTGTGGTCAGTGAAGATGTAATACTTCTCCCCAAAAAGATAATGACTTTAAATCTTTAAGGAAAATACCACAGTTGCCAACTCCAAATCATGAGTAGGGTAGTTACGCTCATGGGGTTTGAGTTGTTAGGACGCATACACCACCACCTTATCATCTTACATTAACATACATCCTAACTTGTGTAGTGAAGCATCAATAAACACTGTATAATCCTTGCCCAACCCCGATTGCGTCAACATCGATGCTTGGGTCAAAACCTCTTTTAATCTTTTGAAACTATGTTATCGCTTGTCCTTAACGAATGTCATTCCTTTTTTCAGTAGCTTTGTCATCGGAGCGGAAGTCATAGAAAAACCCTTTACAAAATGTTGCTATTAACCAGGATGTCCCATAAAACTGCGTACCTCAGACACATTCTTCGATAGTTCCCACTTAACTACAACTCGAATCTTTTGTATGTCCACTTGGATACGCTCAACAGCTACTACATGAACTAAAAAAGATACCTCAGGCAGCTAGAATTCACACTTACTGAATTTGGAATACAATTGGTGCTCCCGCAAAATTTGTAAAATGATACGAAGGTTGCAATCGTGCTCTTCCAGGAAACACGAGTACACTAAGATGTTGTCAATGAAAATCACCACAAATTGGTCTAAGTAATGATGAAAGATCTTGTTCATTGAATCCATAAATGTTTTCGGGTCATTGGTGAGACCGAATGGCATTATTAGAAATTCGTAGTGACCATACTGGGTTTTAAACGCAATCTTTGCTATATCAACCTCCTTAACTTTCAAATGATAATACCTAACCTCAAATCAATCGTGAAGAATACTCTAGCTCCCCTGAGTTGGTCAAACAATTCATCGATCCTCGGAAATAGATATCGATTCTTCACGGTTAGCTTATTCAAATGGCGATAGTCAATACACAACCTAATTGAGTTGTCTTTCTTCTTTGCGAACAAAACAGGTGCTCCCCACGGTAACACACTAGGGTGGATAAATCCTCTTTCTATAAGTTCTTGAATTTGGGTTTTAAGTTCCTTCAACTCTATCGGTTCCATGCGAAAGGGAGCAATGGACGCCAAAATTAAACCCGACATGACCTCGATGCCAAACTCTAATTCTCTATCAGGTGGTAAACCCGTAATTCAACCAAGAAGACATCCAAAAAGTCTCTCACCGCACGAATATCTTCTAGATTTGGACTAGGAATACGAGAGTCGACGACGTGATATAAGAACGCCTTATAACCCGTGCTTATTAACTTGTGAGCTTCCAAGGCCAAAACGACCCTCGAGGTGCAAATAAAATCCTTGCTCACCATCAAAACTTTGGTACAATCAGGTTTACACAATTTGAGTTGCCTCACTCTACACCTCAAAATTGTGTCATGTTTGGTTATCCAATCTATCCCAATGATTACGTCAAACTCTCGGAACACCAACTCCATCAAGTCGGCAGGAAAAGTCTGATCTTGAATCTCTACAGAACATCTACAGTGGACTTTATCCACCAATACATCTAACCCCGAAGGACTTGACACACAAACCTTAACCTCAAAGTCCTCAATCGGGATGTCCGTCTCTCGGATAAAGTCATAACATATATAAGAATGAGTTGACCCGGTATCTATCAATACAGTAACTGACGTGCCAAAAACTATAAATATACTTGAGATGACGTCAATAGGCTCGCAGTCCCTAAGCCCTGACATTATACTGGCGGAAAGTAACTCCAGCCTTGAGTTCGACTATAGATATGGCAGTACCCCTGCTTTGCTGCCTGTAAGTTGTACTACCTCATCCTTTATATGATCCTCGACTCTTCTGAACATACTGAGTCGATCTCTGAGTAGGCGGTGATGTACTCCCTACATTGAGACAGTCTCTGATAAGGTACTCAAGGGATTAATACATATATCAAGCTCGAGAAACCCTATGACACTCCCTTGAGTGCCTCCTTCAACAGTGTCTGCATGTTGGGGGCTACAGGGTCTAATTTGATCCACCGATGCTCATCATGTATACTGAAGTCAAGGGCCTCCTACGATCCCCTGATTCTTGCCCACGGCTCGAAGCCTGTCCTGATCTTTGGAACTAGGAAGAATAAGGTCCCCATGATCCTCAAGAGTCTATGTCCCTCTTGGTCAAGTGCTTGGATGGTCTAACAGTGTCAGGTGCTCGACGATGCTAGCTTGCAGAGTCACTTATCAAACTAACTCTTCTCATCAGAACCCGTTCAATGGCCTTAGCCTGGCGGGTCATCTCATCAAACATTCTTGGTGGGTCGACTACTAGATGGGTAATAATATCAGTATGGAGGCCCTCTTTCAACCTCTTGTAGCACTGCCCCTCGGTGGATACTAACTCAGGTGTGTATCAGCTCAATCTCAGGAAATCACTCTTATACTCATAGATCAAGCGATATCCTTGAGTCAGTTGTGCAAACATGTCTTTAAGTTGTCAGTGTGGGTCTTACCTATGTACTTTCCCCTAAAATCAGACAGAAAAAGATCTCACGTTTGACGCTCGGGCTCCAGCGTCATCTCCACTGTCTCCCACTAGTCAATCGCATCACTCTTCAGTAGGGCGATGATGCACTCAGTGGTTTTCTCAGGGATAAGGTGAAGTTGTCGCAAAGTGCGAAGAGTCTCACGGAGCCACTAGCCGACAACTACAAGATCATTCTCTTAGATTTTAAGAAGTCAGTGGTCTAGTAACGGTGGAGTCTCTCAACGGGGCTCTTGAGGGGCTACAGAAGGTGGCTCAGGTATGGCGGATGCTCTAGGGATGGTCCTAACTATGTGCCTCAACGCCTATGTAAGGTTATGGAAGAACGTCACCTTATCTATACCCTTCTCTAAGACACTCATGTTCTCAGAGTCGGGAACAAACTCGTCCACTGAATCCCAACTAATAAGGCATTTTTCTCATCGCGACCCTCTTGACTATGGGTGAGATCGTCATCCATAACTATGATTTCAAGAAGAATGAGTCAACATCGCTATTTTCAAACATTTTAAGTATTTCCCTCTTGAGGCATGCACTTCACGGACACTTAACGACACTAACCCCCAGATCATAGAAATGACTAAACCTGACGCTCTGATACTATTAAATGTAACACTCTAATCAGATCCAACCTAAAAGTCGATGGACTATGATGTCACACGAAACCGCCTATGTGGTCAACTTTTTTTTAAAATTTTATCAAAAACACAATAATATATATCATACAAGTACCATATGCTGACATAATAATAGTAGTTTAAACACGGGGGAGCTCCCGACATACGTCTACAAAATACGATAATAACAAAATACAAAGTTTACGAATCAAATACATATAGGGCTCTATGGCAGTACATGCCCACTATAATACTCGAGACGTACTCTGAAAGGATTAAGTCTGGAATCTCTGAATCGACAACGTACTCCTCTAACCGGCACCTAAAGACCTGTGCACAGAAATACATTCCATGTGCTGAGCTCACAAGCTCAGTGCCACATAAATAACCCTACTATACTACATTATTCAACATACAAGCATGATACAATATGGTCATGAGCAATCTCCAACACCTAAGCAAACAAGTATCATGGTATAGTTCATGGTCACTTAGCCTCACAGAACTCGCATCCCTCTTTACTTACTGCAACACTTAAGGAATACCTGGATAACATAACATCAATGTCTCCCTAAGAATCAGGTTAAGTCCGGGTCACTAAGCGACGGTATTTTACAGGACTAGTCTACTCCTCTAAAGAACTCAGAACGTGTCTGAATTATATAGCATCGACACAACATCCAGCTAGCATTAGAGTGCCTAAGCACTTATTTGGAATTATTCAGATAATCCTTACCCAATCGCGCCAGCGTTTTTAAATAACTCGGGTGTCCTCGTCGTTTCCCGAGCATCAAACAAAAGTGTAAGTCTTATGGAATCTTACCTCATTAAGATCTTATGTTATCACACATTTAATTATTGTTACCACTTTAGTTAAGAGATAATACCCCTTGAAGGACCCTATTTCACCATCCTCAAATCAACTACCAAAATCACCCCAGATTTCACGTGAATTGATACTCACCCTCCTCGGTATCGATACTCTCTTGGGTATCACTACTAAATTTTCATTCGATCTTTTGGGGGAAAAAATCAAGTATCGATACCCCTATGAAGAGTATCGGTACTACCCCTATTGGTATTGATACTCCCTTGAGTATCGGTACCAACATAGTTCACTGAAATCCAAAAATAAAACCTTGAGTATCGAGACTCGACCCCGAGTATCAATACTATGCATACGATAACAATACTCACGTGATGAGTATCGATACCCCCTCACATTTATTCAAATTTTTAACCTCCCATGAAGAACAATATTGATTTTTCTTACATTACCAATACCCTCAGCCCTAAACCTCTATTTTCACTCGTGAAAACACTTCCAAAACACTTTAAAGATATCCCAACATCCCCCATTTGGTGTTTAAGACTTATTTAGCATGTAAAGAGCATAAAAGGTCATCACTTTGAGCATAAACAACAACAAATCCTGTTTCATGATTTAAAGCCCCACCCAAGTGCACACAAAGGCTCAAACTCCCAAACATGCATTAAACATCATATATTGATTTACAAGTAGATAAAGGTTCGAAATATGTTACCTTTCTATAAGGAGTTGTAAAACAACCACAAGCTCAACTAAGAGTCTCTTTTCCTTTGCCTTGACCCTTAGAGTTTTCACTCATATCTCTTACTAAAATAAATAATGCAAGGGAATTATTAACTTTCTTAAGGGATTAGAAACGTTATAAGTAAAATGTTTAAGGTTTGTAAACGTTCTAGAGTCCTCCCTAAGCTCTAAAACTCAAAACCCTTCTAAAACCCAACCTTGACTACCATGGCCAAACATCAAGGTTGTGATCTCAAAATATAGCTCTAGAGATGATGATTACAATTCTTACTTTCTTAATTTCGAACGATGGATGAGTACCAACAAGTTCTTACCTTTAGTTTCTTACTTCCCAAGAACATGAGAAGAATAAAAAAGAAGAAGATAAGAGGATGTGAAGAAAACAATATTAGAGCTTCTTTACTATTTTTATGTTTTCTATCTGACTTGACTTCATCGTCAATTAAGCAGAGTGGACCTTTGAAGTATTTTAGGGAAAATCACACTTTTAGTCCTCTTTATTTGAATAACACTTTAAAAATGCTCTTTTTAAGTTTTATTGGGCTCAAGTCCAAACCAAAACAATTATATTTTAACCCAAACTCTTAAACGGTTCTCCTTAATCCATTTAATTCATTCGGGTTTTACTCGAAACTACTAACCCGAGAATCGTGGTGTTACTTTTCAGGTATATAAAGCGTTAGTAAAGAAAACAAAATCGATAAGGAAACTAAGGTGGAAAATAACAAGTTTTGTGTGTCAATACACTTTTGGTGTGGTTGAGAAGGTACGAAACCAAACACAATATTGTCTTAAAATATTTAATTTTAATGAGTTTGGAATTTTGTTGAGCAATTGGTTGACATTGCTAGAAAACAGAACTCCGATGATCGGAGTGACAAAGATGACAGAGGATAGACGGTTAAGTTTCAAAGAAACAGAAAACATGAAAAAGAAAAGAATTAAAAAAGATTAACCAAGACTTTTTATTATCTATCCCAAACATAATACAAAGACCTGGGTATTTATAGCCCAAATACCACAGTGGTCCCATATCAGAATATAACCAACTAACATAAACATAAATATCCTTGCAACCAATTTCAACAAATAAACTGATTAACCATCACTCAACTCTATACTTATACTCTATTATTCTCATGGTTTTTCTTCTCCAAAATTCTTGCTGCAAAACAACACCAAGATGACTTCGTAGAGAGTTAAAATGAGCATGTGTAATTGGTTTTGTAAGAATGTCAACAACTTGTTCGAGAGACGAACAAAATTCACAAGTAGTTGTCTAGCTAAAACATTCTCACGAACAAAATGAATATCGAGCTCAACATTCTTAACTTGAGATTAGCATTTGAAGCCATCAAAACAGTTGAAAAATGATCAATCATACTGTTGGAGTACCACTAACATGAAATCCAACTTCAATCAACAAATGTTGAAACCATACAAGTTTAGATACAGAATTGGATAGGCTTTGATATTCTGCCTCTGAAGTAGACTTGGACACAACGATTTATTTCTTTGAGCACCAGGCAACAATATTACCACCAAGATAAATACAATATCCAGTGGCAGAACGACGATCCTTAGGGGAGGCTGCCCAATCAACATCTGTAAATACCCTAAGATCAAAGGACTAAGAGCATTGATAACACATCACATGCTTTAGAGTATCACACAAATAGCGAAGGATACGCTTCACAGTCTTCCAATGCAACACAGAAGGATTATTCATGAATTGACTTACTTTGTTAACTGCAAATGCAATATCGAGCCTTGTTAAGGTGACATACTAAAGTTCTCCCACAATGCTACGATACAAATAAATATCTTTAAAAGCAAGACCATCATCAACAATTAACTTTGGAGTAACCATCATGAGTGTGGGAGTATGTAACACCCCCAACTCGTATCCAACCCGAATACAAATCTAAGGTGTCACATTGACTTCTCAAAACGTTTACTTTTACAAAATCTCATAAAATTTAAAACTTTTATTAAAAATACAATACAATAATTTACATAGATTCTATCAAGATGTTTACAAAATCGATCAGAACATTTATAACTTTAAACTGTAATTACATGCCAACATAGTTACTGTAACAAAAGGACATACTATTGCAAATCACTTCTGATCTGATCGCTTTAGAGTTTATGTTGATTTTCTAGACCTTAACTCTGGTCTTCTCGTTTCTTGGTACCTACATGTAAATTACTTACACGCTAAGTCACAGACTTAGTGAGGCATAATAGAATATGTAACAATGAATTCATGAAATATGCACTCTTACCATTTGATCATGACATCTCAACTTGTATGTATTTACTACACTATAGCATATATGATCATGTCATACACATATGAAACTCATTTGTCTACTCAAGTTGCACTTCAATTTGTATTTGGATTACCCATGTACACATTTGAAACTCATTTGTCTACGAAAGTTGCACTTCAATTTGTATTTGGATTACCCATGTACATTATTGAGAACATGAGGTACGTGAGTACACTGAGATTGTGCACGAATGTTGTCACCACAGCTCGAATAAATTCCCACTAGGGCACTTAACACTTGTCACGAATGACCACTTTACCCCAAAGGATCACTATGTCTCGTAGAACCAATTTTAACCCTCGACTCTTGGCATGTCAATTATACCTACAGCTCTCATAGTATATACCATGGGCTTAATATGGATACATTTCTCATTTTCATATCTCACTTATCACTTCTCATGTAAACATTTCATTCGCTTCACTTATACATATATGATCACTTCACTTATTTCACATCCTTGAATTTGTTCTCTCATGATTGCATACATCACATATCATATCATATGAAATCATTTAAGACTTATGCAAATACTCACTATAATCATATCATATGCATATCTATGAAAAAGGAAATCATGAAATCAAATAAAGGAATAGACTTATCACAAGTTTTCTTTCCATAAAACCATATCTATACTAATATAATATGCACTCACCTTAGCCTTGCTTGATTTGAATTGATTCCAGAACTTATCTCTTTCTCGATCATTTCTAATTCCTCGATTGTTCCGGAAAAGAGTTACGTTCACTATCTACATAATCATACATTGTTATATATTTGTATTCCAAATAGCATACTCTAATCTTTCATTTCTTAAACGAAATGAAGAGTCTATTTTAAATTTCCATTTGAAGAGGTATCAGTACACCCTATAGGGTATCGATACATCCCTTAACTGGTGTATCGGTACACTGCCAATGTATCATAAACAAATACATTCGAAAGTTTTCTTTTCAAGGGGTATCGATACACTACCTTTGTATCGATACACTTATTGTATTCGATGATTTTTCATTCAATGGGGTATTGGTACCTATTAAATGTGTACCAATACACTCTGCCCAGAAATCACTTTTTAAGCCCGAAAATTCATCCTTCTCAGCTTAAATTCTTCATGTTTCATTCCCTTTCATATTCTTAACTCATGTATACATACTTAAACCAATTTATACTCATTTATCACATCTTAAACCTCAAAATCCCATCATTCACATGGAATTCAAGAATCGTACCAAATTTTCAAAATGTTCTAAATCCAATTCTAACACTTCATACTCCTTAATTAAGTTGATAAGAAGTCAATTCCAGACTCGAACTTTATTTATTAACTCTTTTTCAGAAATTCATTTAAAAACTCTTTCTATTTAATCTTTCATATCTTATTTATCTTTTGATTTTAAGAAAACTTAAGCTTTCCTTAAACTCAAGTATCACTTAAGGATCAAAACCCACACTTACAATCAACAAATAATCAACTAACCAAAAAACTCACATTTGCTATGGTAACTCACGACTTAGGAGAAAGAAGAAGATGGGAGAGTTTTCTGGAGAAATCTCTCCTTGATCTTATCCTCCAGTGTATATATCTTTACAATATCCCATTTTAAATCATTTCTTAATCAAATAACCATTTTACCCTTCTTTTCATCATTCTTTATAATTTAACCCTACACCAAAAATTTCCATATAAATCCCTAAACTTTTAAATAATTTCTACTTTAGTCACTAAATTTTGAAATTTTATAATTTAGTCACTAAATCATAATTTAGGATGTTACAAATCTCCCCCTTCAGAAAATTCGTCCTCGAATTTTCATTACACAAATAGATGGGGGTATTGATTCCTCATGTCCTCTTCACGTTCCCATGTTGCTTCCTCTATCTTGTGATTCCTGGACAATACTTTGACTAATATAATAGTCTTATTCCTTAATTGTTTCACTTCGTGAACTAGTAATTGAACAAGTTCCTCCTCATAAGTCAAGTCATGTCGAACCTCTATCCCTTCTGGTGACACGATATGAGAGGGGTCGGATCTATATTTCCAAAGCATAGAAACGTGGAAAACATTATGAATCTTCTCCATTTCAGGTGGCATAGCTAATTGGTATGTCACTGGTCCCACTCTCTCAACGATTTCATAGGGTCTAATAAATCGAGGACTAAGCTTTCTTTTTCGTCCAAACCTCAATACTTTCTTCCACGGAGACACTTTCAAGAACACTTTATCTCCAATTTGAAATTCAATTTCCTTCCTCTTTAGATCTGCATGACTTTTGTCTATCAGCTACAACTTTAAGATTATTTTGAATCACTTGTACTTTCTCTTCTGTTTCCTGAATCAACTTATGACCAAGAACTTCTCGATCCTTAGGCTCATACCAGTTCATGGACGTACGACACTTTCTCCCATATAGAGCTTCATAGGGAGCTATTTTAATTCTTGACTGATAGCTATTGTTATAAGCAAATTCAGCAAGTGGCAAGTATTTTTCCCACGATCCCTTGAATTCTATTACACAAGTTCTTAACATATCGTCCAGGATTTGGATAGTTCGCTCAGACTATCCATCTGTCTGAGGATGAAATGTTGTGCTGAAATTCAATCGAGTTCCTAATGCTCCATGCAAAGCTTTCAAAAACCTCGATGTAAATCTAGGATCTCGATCAGAAACAATAAAAACAGGTACACCATGTAATTGTATAATCTCTCTAAGATATAATTCAGCATATTTATCCAAGAGAAATCAACCCGTACCGGAATGAAATGAGGTGACAATCAATCTGTCTACAAAAACCCAAATTGAATTTCTTTTGTTTGGAGTTAAAGGTAACCCTGTCACAAAATCCATCGTCACATTTTTCCAATTCCACTGTGGAATAGACATTGGTTGCACCAATCATGACGGAACTTGATGCTCAACTTTGACTTGCTGGCAAGTCAAACACCTGGATACGAATTTTGTAATATTTCTCTTCATTCCAGGCCACCAATATTGACTCTTGAGGTTCATATACATTTTGTTTCATCCAGGGTGCATCGTCAATAGACTACAATGAGCTTCCGATAATAGCTCATTCTTTTGACTTCGAATACACCAAAATGTCGTCAATAAATACTACTACAAACTAATCCAAATAGGATTGAAATATTTTTTTCATCAGATCCATGAAAGCAGTTGGTGCATTCGTAACTCCAAACGGAATCACAATAAACTCATAGTGACCATACCTCGTGCTAAATGGCGTCTTTGGAATATCTTTCTCTTGAATCTTCAATTAATGATATCTCGATCGCAAATCAATCTTAGAAAACACTGGGGTTGCCTTCAACTGATCAAACAAGTCATCGATTCTAGGGAGAGGATATTTATTCTTGACAGTCACCTTATTGAGTTGCCTATAATCAATGCAGAGACGTATTGAACCATATTTCTTCTTAACAAACAAAACTGAAGCTCCCTGAGGTGAAACACTAGGTCTAATAAACCCTTTGTCCAACAATTCTTATAACTTTATCTTTAACTCTTGCAACTCCTTTGGAGACATTCTATATGGTGTCATGGCAATATGTGCAGTTCTAAGCATTATTTCAATATAGAATTTCACTTCTCTGTCCGGAGGTAGACCCGACAACTCTGCAGGAAATACATTTGGGAACTCTCTTACTATAGGAATTTCTTCAATCCCTTTCTCCTTGGTTCTAACATCCAACATATTGGCAATAAATCCTTGACATCCCTATAGCAGTAACTTATTTACGGACATCACTAATATTACATTCGCCAATGGATTCCATCCTTCACTAAATACAATAACTTCTACACCTTCTAAACTTCTCAACGTTACCATTTTCAGTCTACAATCGACATTAGCATAATAACGATATAACCAATCCATTCCCAGTATCACTTCGTATTCGTCAAAAGGTAATTCCATCAGATTAGCAGGAAATTCAATTATCTGTATCCGTATGGACACCCTCGACACACTCTATTTACCTGAGTATTGTGCCCTAACAGATTAGTCAATATCACATCATTACTAGTAGCTTCTAATTGAATGTTCAATTCCCTAACTAACTTACTACTAATGTAAGAATATGTAGAACTCGAATCAATCAGTACTAAAATACTCTTATCATACAATTGAAAAATACCTACTATAATCTCAGGCTCATCTCGATCTTCATTGGTCTTGATATTATACACCCGAGCAATGGAGCGTATTTTCTGTTGAGCAGAGGACTCTTACTGACTTTTTCCTCTACCTCTACCCCTTCCTCTCTGAGTCATAGAAGTAGATCTCTCCGGCTGTGCAGTTTCACTAGCTATTATTGGACAATCTCGGATAAAGTGTTCGGTATCCCCACACTTGAAACAAGCTCCCGAAATCATTCTACAAATTCCCGAATGATTTCTTCCACAATGTGGACACGGTCTAACTTGGCTCTGGTTAGATCTTTCAATTCCCGATCCCACAGACTAAGGTTGTCTGCCTCTCATCGGATTGGATCCCCTAACAGTTGATGCAATTGATTCTGATCTCATCTGAAGTCGAGAACCAACATCTCTACCCCTTTTTGCTGGTAATTTTCAATTGTAGCAGGTATTTTTGGTGTACTCCCCTAACAGTTGTCACCACAGCTCGAATAAATTCTCACTGGGAGCACTTGACACTTGTCCCGAATGACCACTTTATCCCAAAGGATCATTATATCCCGTAGGACCACTTTTACCCTCGACTCTTGGCATGCCAATTATACCTACAGCTCTCATAGTATATGACACGGGCTTAATATGGATACATTTCTCATTTTAATATCTCACTTATCAGTTCTCATGTAAACTTTTCATTCACTTCACTTATACACATATGATCATTTTACTTATTTCACATGCTTGAATTTGTTCTCTTATGATTGCATAGATCACATATCATATCATATGAAATCATTTAAGACTTATGCAAATACTCACTATAATCATATCATATGCATATCTATGAAAAAGGAAATCATGAAATCAAATAGAGGAATAAACTTATCACAAGTCTTCTTTCCATAAAACCATATCTATACTAATATGATATGCACTCACTTTAGTCTTGCTTGATTTGAATTGATTTCAAACTTATATCTTTCTCGATCGTTTTTAATTCCTCGATTGTTCTAGAATAGAGTTACGTTCACTATCTACATAATCATACATTGCTACATATCAGTATTCCAAATATCATACTCTAATCTTTCGTTTCTTAAACTAAAGGAAAAGTCTATTTTAAATTTCCATTTGAAGAGGTATCGGTATATCCTATGAGGAATCGATATACCCTCTGTGGTATCGATACATCCCTTAACTGGTGTATCGGTACACTGCTAATGTATCGGTACACAAATTACATTCGAAAGTTTTCTTGGGGTATCGATACACTACCTGTGTATCGATACACTACCTGTGTATCGATACACTTATTGTATTCGATGATTTTTCGTTCAATAGGGTATCAGTACCTACTGAATGTGTACCGATACACTGTGCCCAGAAATCACTTTTTAATCCCGAAAATTTATCCTTCTTAACTTAAATTCTTCATGTTTCATTCCCTTTCATATTCTTAACTCAAGTATACAAACTTGAACCAATTTATACTCATTTATCACATCTTAAACCTCAAAATCTCATCCTCCACATGGAATTCAAGAATCATACCAAATTTTCAACATGTTTTAAATCCAATTCTAACACTTCATACTCCTTAATTAAGTAGATAACAAGTCAATTCTAGACTCAAACTTTATTTATTAACCCTTTATCAGAAATTCATTTAAAAACTTTTCTCTTTAATCTTTCATAACGTCTTCATCTTTTGATTTTAAGACAACTTAAAATTTCCTTAAGCTTAAGTATCACCTAGGGATCAAAACCCACACTTAAAATCAACAAATAATCAACTATTCAGAAAACTAACCTTTGTTATAGTAGTTCACGACTGAGGAGAAAAAAAGAAGATGTGAGAGTTTTTTGGAGAAATCTCTCTTTAATTTTATCCTCCCGTGTATATATCATTACAATATCCCATTTTAAATAATTTCTTAGTCAAATGACCATTTTGCCCTTCTTTTCATCCTTCTTTGCAATTTAATCTTACACCAAAAATTTCCATATAAATCCCTAAACTTTTCAATAATTTCTACTTTAGTCACTAAATTTTAAAATTTTACAATTTGGTCATTAACTCATAGTTTGGGATGTTGCAAAGTAAGGTTAGAGCAAGCCATGTTGGCTCTATTCAGCAGCTCCAACATATATCGTCGTTGATTAAGAAAAATACTATCAGGCTGTTGTCGAACCTCCATCCAAAGGAAGAACTCTGACTGACATATATCCTTCAACAAAAATTTAGCATTAAGACTTTTAAGAACATCATCAATCTTATTCCTATTACTGCCAGTAATAAGGATATCATCAACATAAATCATAAACATGCTTGACTCTACTGAATTCCTTATTAATAGAGATGCATACGTTTTTGAGGCACTAAAACCCATCTTGGAAATAAGAGTAGGAGTTTGGTACCATGCCCAGGGATCTTGACGAAGACCATAAATCACTTTCTTTAACCGATAAACCAATTTCTCACCATTAACCCCAAACTGCTCAAAACCAGCAGTTGAGACATGTAAATCTCCTCGAATAAGTCCCTATTCAAGATAGTGTTATTTATATTAATCTCTTGTATCGACCAGCCTCGAAGAATAGAAACATCCAATACAATCCTAATAGTGGTTGCACGAACCATTAGGTTGGACGTCTCTTTAAAATCAGTCCCAACCACTTGAAAGTATCCTTTAGCCACTGATCGAGCTTTAAACCATTCAAAAGAGCCATCTGATTTGCGCTTGATTTTAAAGAGCTACTTGTACCCAATTAGTTTTTGTGTAGGTGGCAAAGGCTGAAGATCCCAAGTAATATTCTTGAGTAAAGCATAATACTCAACATGCACATCATCTCTCCAGGCAGGTTGCTTCAATGCCTCATATACATTGGCATGTTTGACTTCCCCTTCAATAAGATACAACTTCGGTTTATAGATACCGACCTTGCCTCTCGTAACCAAGAATGAGTATTCATATAAGCCACAACAAGGGAATTCAAAGGTGAAAGTAAATGATTTTGTGTAGAATATGAAAATGAAGGTACAGGAGAATGGCTAGGAGGTGAAGTAAAGTTGGTAAAGAAGATGAGAAAGATGATAGAGATGTGTAGTATTAGAAGACAAAGTAGGGGATAATGGTAAGACTGGTGGTAAAGTAGATTGTGGTAACAACATAGGGGAACCTGACACAAATGAAACATTGCTCGATGACCCAGACGCTCTAAAAGGCTGACTAGACTCGGGCGAAGACCCATCAGGTAAAGACTCAGATTAAATGGGAGGGACAGTGGATTGAAGTGACACCAACGCACCTCTATTACCAACCACTAATAGTTCACAAGATATAAAAGACCCCGACTCATGAGGAACAAAAGAACCTCCTATAGACTAGACAAGGGCAAATAGCACATAGATTTTTTCAAAGATCGATAAAATGACTTTTTGGATCCTTAACACAAACTCCAATTCCCATGTAAAAAATTCACTCTTACTTGTAAAAGAAAACAAAAACTCATCAAATACAACATGCCTATAAATGTACACTCTTCCATTAGATGCAAGACACTTGTACCCTTTATGCACAACAAAATATCCCAAAAATACATGACCAGTAGAATGAAATTGCAATTTGTTTGAATTGTAAGGTCTTGTCAAGGGAAAACAAGAACAACCAAAAACTTTTAGAAAACTATAATCATATAATTTTTTTTAAAATTTCTCATAAGCAGATAATCCCCCTAAAGCACTAGTAGGTTGCCGATTTATCAGAAAATTGCACTTGAAAATACATCAAACCAGTACTTCAAAGGCATTGAGGCTTGGGCCAAAAGAGAATGTCCTACCTCCACAACTTGTCTATGTTTTCTTTCGACCAGACCATTTTGTTTGGTGGTATGCAGGCAAAACTTCCAATAAACAATAACATGTTTAGTAAGATAAGACTTTAAGGTTTCAAACTCCCTGCCATAGTAAGAATACATAGCTTTCCGCTAAGTACCAAACTATCGCTCAACTTCTCTATGAAATTGACGAAATGCATCTTGAACTTGATACTTCTGTTTCAAGAAATATAACCATGTATACCAAGAAAATGCATCAGTGAATGCCACATAATAACGACAATTATTAGATAATAATGGAGCACGCCCTCAAATATATAAGGTGTTATCATAGGAGCATATAAAACCAAAGAGCCTTGAGAAGCAGACATATTTGAAACAGAGGCAGGAACACTAAAACTTGGTGGAGCTGACGAGAAAGCAGTAGTTTGATAGAGTAGGGGCTACACTTGAGTGTGAGAAACATAAAAAACAAGTGAAGCATTGGTAACAGGAGCAGGAGCAAAATACACAATGTTAATATGCAAAGGGACTATGTTAGTATTACCAGAAAATGAACACATACTAACCTGAGCAAGAGCAAGAGCATACCCCCTATTACCGAAATTATTCTGACTACTAGCAACAATATGCCCCCTTTACTTAAATTCTTCTGACTACTTACTAAATCAGTTTTAAAATTCCTATCAAACTGGTAATAACAACGATTAACCAGATGCCCCAAACGATCACACAATTGACATTGAGGCCTAGAGGAACCCCTGCCTCGGATTCTACCCCTATTGTTAAAATTGCTACCACTATTATCATGATAAGAAGCAATGCTATAGTTACCAGAATTAGGAGCAGTAAATTCACTATAAGAATTAGGAGCAGTAAAACCACTGTAAGAATTTTCTTAATTAGAAGAACACTGACCAGAATTTTGTTGAGGCTGTTGAACTGCCACATGACTAGAAACAACATCTCTCAAGTTAACTCACCTAGCATCTGCATCTAATAGAATAGTGCTAACAGTAGCAAGGTCAGATGAATTAGGACTCGCAATAATCATAGTAATGATAGACTCATATTCAGGATAAAGTCCATTCAAAATAGTTCACATGTTCATACTCAAAAATTACTTCACCACAATTAGCAAGATTGTCACAAATGCCTTTGATATTCATCAAATAATCTCACATGCTAAGATCTCCTTTTCGTTGGGAATGCAACAGCCTCTTATATCACAATAACCTAGACATCGTTTTTCCACTATATAGTCTATGTAAAGTATTCGAAATGTTAGAGGTTGTGTTTAACCCTATCAAATGTGGAGCCACGTAGCCATAGCTCCGTCTTGTTCCTTGAACCACTCATATTCAGGATTGATACTAACAGTCTCATTGTTTGTAATATACTGAGAATGAGCAGACACATTCGTATCAATAAACCTAAGAAGTCTAAGCTTTTATAATCAAGAAAACCTATTGATTCCGTAAGAGGTAATTATGATCATCTAAGATCACATTAATTTTCTTCGTAGAGAACGATTTAGTGGCAGATCTTTAAAGAACAGAAGACGAATCATGCACCTTTTGAGTATCATTCTCATTAACCGTTAAAGCCATTAAAAAACACAATCAAACAATCACAAAACATAATCATATAATCACACCAGCCAAAACCATAAATGAAACAACCAAACTCCAAAGAAGCAAGAAAAGACGTGAATACTAGAAACACATGATTATAAACACTCAAACCCTAAAAAGAAACAAATGAGAAAAATATCCAAAAAAAGAACAATTAACCTCTGAAGATACTGAGAACGAAACGAAAGAACGAACTAGAACAAAGATCTCACAAGAATTAAGGCTCAGAAACATGCACCTGAGACAACCGAAAAAATCAAACGAAACAGAGAAAATGATCGAACGAAACTCTTACATTAAGGAAAACAACTATCCTTCAACAAGCACCATAAAATTGAATGGAAAGTGAGTCATAATGGCTCTGATACGATGCTAGGAAATAGAACCCCAGTGATCAGAGTGACAGAGATGACAAAGGAGAGGCGATTAAGTCTTAGAAAAAGGGAAAACATGAAAAATAAATGAAATAGAAAAAAGGTTTCACCGAGACATTTTATTAAGTATCCATGCCAAACATAATACAAATACTTGGGTATTTACAGCCCAAATAGCTCAGTGGGCCCTATCAGAAAATAACCGACTAACAGAAACATAAACTGACTTACAACCAATTTTAGCAAACACACCGACTAACAATCACTCAACTCTATATTTATATTCTATTAGACATCACTGAAGTTATGAATTTGAATCGATGAGGAAGATGAAATTATACAACTACTATTAAACATATATATTAGTTTTATTAAGAATATAATTGTAACCACCATTTTTTTGTTTTTTATATTTATTATTATATTTTTACTTATTATTATTATTATTATTACTTAAAATATATTACAAAACCCATATACTAATCGGGCCCAAACCAAACCCTAACTGAGCCCAAACCAAACCCAAAAATGGGCCCAAATTGAAATCTAACCTAACCTAAATTTAACCCTAGCCCTGCCACAGTAACCCTAATGCCTCGTCCACGTGCTCTACCGTGTTCTGCCCAAGCAAAGAGTTGTTGCTCCAACACTCCACACTACACCAAGTTACAAGACAAATGCCATGATTTTTATCTTTTGAAAAATCTGTAATATGGATATAAACCCAAACCAAACATAGTGTAAAGGGATCTTTTTTCCCATTTTTTCCAGAAGTAATACAAAAAAATTTCAAGGTATTTTTCTTTTTATTTTTTTCAGTTTCGAAAATAAATATAAAACCAAACTAAGCATTTACAGTAAAAAAAAGAGAGAGATGAGGAGAGTTTGAACGATTACCTGAGAGTGGAAGATGAATCGAAGGGTCACGGCAGTCGAAGCGAAGGAGACCGAGGAGTTGAAGCCTTTTCCCTCTTTTTTAGGGGTGGTTTTCGGTGGTTTTATCCCCAAATATGGGTCTAGGGTAGTAGATCTGGAAGCTTAGGCTTTTTTGGGCTAGGGTTTAGGATTTATGACCGCTGCGTGTGGAAGCCGGAATGGTGACCAGAGCGGTGGTGTGTGGTGGCCGATAGTGGACCGACCGAGAGAGAGATGAGAGAATGGAGAGAGTTTTTTGGTTTTTTTTCTTCAATTTTGGTTGAAATGAAAAAAAAAGATGAAAATTGGGTTTTATAAGGGAAGTTTAGGGTAAAATCACGCATAGGTCCCCTTAGATTTAGCGCATTTTTGCATTTTGGTCACTGTAGGTACCAAATATGCTATTTTCTCTTTTTCGTGCATGTTATGTGTTTACTGGGTTATTGGTTTATTAGTCCCTCTAAGTTTAGCGTGTTTTTGTATTCTGATCACCTGTAGGAACCAAATCTGGTATTTACCATTTTTCGTGCATGTTATGTCTTTTTTGGGTTATTTGTTGTTTAGTCCCTCTAAGTTTAGAGTATTTTTGCATTTTGGTCATATGTAGTGAATGTTTAATTTTATTTTAATTTGTCTAGACTAATTTCATAATTTTTGCATTTTTATTTAATAACATATTTTAGGTTTAAAAAAGTGGATAATTATTTTTAGCCCCTACAACTTCCGTGTTTTTGCATTTTAGCCACTAATCTATTTTTTTATTTGTTTAGATTTAGTCATTAAACTTTTATTTGGTTTCAATTTAACCCTTTATTACCTATTTAATCCATGTAATTTAATATTAATGCAATTTAATCCTTGTATATTTTTTATTCTTTTTTTTAATTTTTTTATTCTACTTTATTTAATTGGGTTTATTATTCGAATTATTATTTCTAGTTTTATTTAGTTAGTTTTTTTTAGAATTTGTCCTTATATTAGATTGGTAAGCCAAATTGGATCTAGTAATTAGGATGTCACCTTAGTTTTAATTAGAGAGCAATTCGATTCAAGTTTTCGCATAAGATGCCCGACTCGATTGGTCGAACTCTTAATTTGTTAATCATCGACTAATTTTAAAAACTATTTTAATTTAATCCCTTAATTTCTAATAGGTCAATTTAGATAATTATTGGAATTTTGATTTGTTCATTAAACCTTAAACTTTAGGAATTATTGATTTAGGTCCTTAAACTTTTATATTTTTTAAAACTCTAAATTTTAGTTCTTTTACACTTTATTCCTTAAAACTTCAATTAGATTTTTAAATTAATATAATTAAATAGGTTAAATAGAGACTCCACTTTTAGCTAGATTTCAATATAGTCCTTTTAATGTAGGGAATAATACGAGTTGGCCTCACCTAAATGCTCAAGGGACCATCTCAATTATTCGATGCAATAATTGATTAAAATCAAATAAGGTTAATATTAGAACCTGCATTTTTAGGTTTATGCCTCTAGGTTCTTTAAATTTCATAATTTGACACTTTAAGTTAGAGAAAGCCTTAATGCAATACCCATCTCCCGTACACCTTTCCGTACACGAGGTATAGATGTCACATTACTTTTAAAATAGTTCTTTCTAAAAAAAATTTGTTTCTTTTTATAAAACGTTGTAATTAAACTAATATAAACATACATTAAACTTAATTACATAACCAAAAAGTATCATTTGAATGTTCTTCAGAGCATTTTTACTAAATATATTACATGCCAACTAAATACATCAAAAAGTATACATGAATGTCATATTGTTACTGATAAGGCAGCCCTTTTGGTGATGTCTGAGGATCTCCTTACTTCGATTGTATCAAAACCTACGTGTGGAATCAACTCACATTAAGTAATTTCTTAGTGAGGCATACTTAACCAAAATCAAATTATAAACATAAATAAAGCATAACACTTCCAATATCGAGTAACTCTCTATAATTTATTATTATCCTTATAAATTCACACCCTTAGTGCTAATATGGTAATTTACCAACTTTCTGATCATGTTCATTTATTAAAATGCACATATAGTGCCTATACAGTATTCATCAACTCATGATAAACTCTGTGGTTTTGTATACATAGTGCTTGTACGGTGATTCATCAACTCATGATGAATTCCGTGGATTTGCACACAAAGTGCATGTACAGTGATTCATCAACTCATGATAATTTCTGTGGATTTGCACACGAAATGCCTGTACGGTGATTCATCAACTCATGATGAATTCCATGGATTTGCACACAAAGTGTGTGTATGGTGATTCATCAACTCATGATGAATTCTGTGGATTTGCCACAAAGTGTGTGTATGGTGATTCATCATCTCATGATGATTACGTGGATTTGCACACAAAGTGCCTGTAGTACACTTAGTACTGATATACCCATGTAACATATGTTTTTAACATTATCTATTTATAATTCTTAATGAACATAATAAATGCACTCACCTGGCTTTCCACGCTACTAAATCCAAAACGCATAACTGACTACTGAGGTACTTTGCCTTTGCCTTTCATTTTACTTGACTCGGGAGCTTGATTTCGATATATTCAAGCATCCATCAAAATACGTACAGTATCAATTGTTATTATATTTTCTAACAATTATACTTAAACAATACTCAAAAGTACATATTATTAACTTTCTATAACAACTCAGCTTATTTTACAAATTACTGGCTTCTCAGTATCGATACACACCATGGATCGATACTACCATACTATGGTACCGATACTATGCTATGGTATCGATACCATTTTTGCATTCTATTTTGAATGGTATCGATACCTTCCCTTCGGTATCGATACTTCCCCTTCGGTATCGATATCGATTGAATCAATATCAATACTACTTAGCAAATTCATCCCATTTTAGCCTATAGTATCTATACTGTTCTATCAGTACCGATACCCGTGCCCAGAATTTCCAGTTTTCAACCCGATTATCACCCAAATGGGGTTAATTTTCATTATATTTACCCCATACAACACCATCAAACTCTTCTTTAACCATCTATACTAACATTCCTTCATTTTGATACTTAAAACATCTAGTATCCCTCAAGATCATTTGATTCTAAGAATTGCCTCTATATTTTGATGAGTTTTTCAATTAGATAAAGGTCGAACTCAAAATGTTTTATTCTAATTATAGGGTAATCAACTAGGTACCAATTTTTGGACGCTCTTGTGAGTGCTAATCTTCCCTACGCGTAACCGACTCCATAAACTATTTTTTGGTTTTCACAGACCCTAAAGCTTGATATTTTGATAAAAATAAAATATTTTATTAAAATCACCCGGTTTTTATGGTCTCAATCGCACCTTAAAATGATTGGTGGCGACTCCTCACATTTCAAAATATTTTCAAAGAAAAACCCCCTAAGTCGGTACAGGTGTTTTCCCCCGCCCGGGCGAAAAACAGTGTCGACAATAACAAATTCTTAAGTTAGCTTGGTGGTTGAGTGTTTGGCATTCTTTTATAAAGAGCTTTGGTTCGAATCCCATGTATAACAATTTTTCATTAAATGAATATAATAAAACGACGTCGTTTTGGTGAATGTACCACATCATCACTGTCATGATGCAGAGTTGCCATGTCATCGTGATGTTAATGGATTAACAGCGGAGTGGCATAAATATAAACGTCAATGTTAAAATTGACAAAATTGAAACGTCGGTGGCATAAACGAACCCGATCCAAAAGGTTAGTGGTATTTGAAGTAATTAACCCTTATCTAAAAAATTAGAGGGATAAAAGTCTATTTTTAATTAAACTTAAATTAATAAGAACTTACTATGCTATTATACCATGATCCCTTTCAACTCTCTGTATACATCCATCCGTGGTTATTGTCAATATCAAGCCGTGGCAGATGCAAGTTTTGCTAGGGGTGAATACTAAAGTTTGAATTTTTGTACGTTAATTCTCTATTTTATTTTATTTTATTGATAGTGTCTATCCTGAAATTTTATGTTAATCTCATACGAAAAAATTCTATTAATATGTTCACCTTTAAAAATACTTTTAAATTTATCATTAATATTAAAACAATTAATCATTATAACACGAATCAAACGATCTTAGTGGTTAAAAGAGTTGTAGTTATTCCTCGAGATCTCAGGCTTAAGCATTGCATATGTCAATGGTACGAGTGTTTATTATCGAAATGTTGAAAGTATTTGAACAAATATTACTTTGAATTCACCCCATATTTATATATAATGTGAGCAACCAATCATGAGTTAACCATATAATTGAACTTTTATGTAGCAACAATTGATTAACCAGAACCAGATGGTATCTATAACACTTTAATTTAGGGTTATGTTTCTTATAAATTAAATATGAAGTTGGTTGGAAAATAATTGTTTTATTAGACCACTATTTATTTAAACAAATGGAGGATAATGAATTAGATAGAAGTGGATAAATTGTTAAGTGTGATGGGATTAAATTATGATAATGGCATTTTCTGGAATACATTGTTTCCGACTTTCAATTTCGGTTTGTATCCGCCAAAGCCTGAAATTAGTTTAAAAAAAATCAGATCATGTCTATTATCCTTTACCATATCAGATATGAATGATGACTGTTCACTGTTGCAAAGCGTGTGAACACCTGTGCAAAGTGTAAAAGCAATCCACACCCAATATTTTCTATCTCTCTCTTTCTCGGCTATTCTTCGAAAAGAAATTAACTCCTCTGGGTTGTCTTCTTTGGTTTCTCACATGGCTTCACTTCTTGAAAAAAAATTGGCTGAGAGAACCATATTATAACCGACTGCAGTGAGACAGAAGCTAATCTAGAACGTGATGAATTCATGGAATCATATTGTGAGGTTCTTTATAGATGCAAAGAGGAACTCTCTAAGCCGTTCGATGAAGCTACAATGTTCTTGGCCAACATCAAGTTAAGGCTAAGTGATCTCTGCAAAGGAACATTGATAAAATCCTTGGATTATCTATCTGCTCGATGATTTGGCCCTTTCATGTCGCTCCACTTCGGCAATGTCCCAGTACACGTCGTGTCCTCCGCCGATGCTGCCCGTGAGATCACTAAAACTCATGATCTCATATTCGTAAATAGACCCAAATGCATCTTCTTTCAGATACTTCTCTACGACTACAAAGACGTCGTGTCCGCACGTTATGGCGAGTATTGGAGGCAGATGAGAAGTATACGTGTACTGAATCTTCTAAGTAACAAAAGGGTTCAATCTTATCGGGCTATAAGAGAAGAAGAAACTGCTCTAGCAGTGAAGAACGTTCAAAAGTCTAGCTCTTCCGGCTTACTAGTGAATCTAAGCGATCTCTTTTTAATGACTATGAACAACGTTATCTGCAGAATATATTTGGGAAGAAAGTACAGTGAAGATACGAAAAAGTTCAAGAAGATTTTGAGAGAGTTACAGAGACGTTGGGTATGTCAGATGTGGGGGATTATCTTCCATGGCTTGCATGGGTAAGCCATGTCAATGAATTCAATGCTAAAGCCAAGAAAGTGGCCAAGGAGTTCGATGAATTTCTTGATGAAGTGATTGATGAACACGTGAATCACCATAACAAACAAGTAAATGATTTTAAAGGGATTCAAGGTAAAGATCAAAAAGATTTTTGTGGATGTTCTGCTGGAGATTCAAAGGCAAAATCACGTGGGAGCTAGTTAAAAAAATAAGGGAACAATCGCAAGCTCAGTCCTTTGATATTGGTGAGAACTTAACCTTGTTCATAAGTGTTTACATAATTTATCTGTAGTTAAATAGTTTAAATTTATTAGATTTAGTCCCTAATTTTAGTAAATTAAATAATATAGTGGTCCACAATATTTTAGTTTTAGCAATTGGGCCATTAAATTACTATTTAATTTCTAATAAGTTATTTTTATGGCGAAGGAAATTATTTTGGATTTGGTTTGTATATTTGAAGGTTCAGGTTCTTGAGAAAAAGATTGGAAATTAGAAATTGAGTTGGTAAGCTGTTTTTCACTGATTAATCACCCGATTCGATTTGTTTTTCAGAATTAAGCCTCGTTTTGATGTAATTTTTGTTAATATGTATCTGAGGAATTATTGGAAGTTGATTTCAAGATTGAGGGTGCTCGAATGGAATTTTTATGGTCGATCTATATGGCACAAAAATCGAGGTAATACTTTACTACCTCTTTATGCTTTATGAACATGTTGATATTGGTAAATGCATGAATAAGATAATATTGGTCTCATTTGTGTAGTTAATTAATTTATACACTCGATCCGAATACGGTAAAAAAATTCAGTAACTGATTATGGTTCATATGACTTTTATAAAAAAAATTGAGGGATTGTTAGAATTAAATTACAAGTTATGTGGTTAGTGATAAGGAATCAGCCTGGATCTGTAACTTATAAATTATATCATCAAAGGTTAAATTTTAAAGGTACATACATGAGAAATTATGAGAATACTCTGGTAGGGTAAAATTACGAAAATACCCTTATGTTGTAAGATGATAATAATTGTTCCTGGAAGTTGGTTAATAACTCTGAAAAGATATATTGATCTGATAATATTATAGATGTGCAAAAGAAATGCTAGTTTTGCTTAGAAAATTTGGATAACTGGTTTTTTAACCCCAAAAGGGTTTGTTCAAGATACTATAAGTCTGTTAAGGAATCATTTCAAGATCAAAGAATATTCGGTAAATCAATTAACCATTGGATCTCTAAAGTATAATTATTTTCGTTAAGAGTTAATACAGAAATTATCTGGTTAAGAAATTACGAAAATACCCTTGAGAGGTAAAGATAGTCCATGTTGACTCTGAATGAGGAAGTAACATGAGAATTTATTTTTAAACCGATAAATTACTGATTTGATTGTTGAGATCCTATTTTTGTATGAAAATTCTGATAATCCGTTAGTCACATCTGAGAAGACATTTAACCTGGAAATCTCCGACTTGAGTAAGTACATGAAGAATAATAATTTATCGATGGTGATATTTTGTCAAAACAGTTCAAAGGGACTAACATAAATGATAAGTTTGAATTAAATAATAAGACCGGATTGAAGGAAATGATTGAAATATTCTAGATCTATAAAATGACCAAAATACCCCTGGAATGGAAATGACTCAAGAATGTCACCAAGCTCAGAATGAATGGATATACTCAAGCTTTGAAATGAATAGAAAAACGTTGAGCACCAAAATGACCAAAATACCCTTATGACCTAGAATAAGTAAATATCTTGGATTAATTAAGAAATCCAAATAAACATGGATGTTGTGCTACCAGTAAAAGTTATGGAACACAGCTTAAGTGATCAACCAAAGCTAGTGCTATATCATTTCCTGAATGATATAAGTATCACTTGAATGTTTGTTCATCTTCTTAAATTTGGATCGATGATAATTCTGGAAGTACCTAGCTCAGCTCAACTCTAGAGCGCATACAGTACTAATAAGTGAGTATTCGTGAGTCAAATCAACCACGAACACCAGAATAACTTTATTATATGAATAAATTGAACTGAAATGAAGTACAACATGTATTTGAAATTCAGAAACGTCTGAATTATTCTGGAAAACTCTAAAGTAACCGGGATAGACTTGCTTACTAAACTAACTAAGTAACCTCAATGACTGAGGATTAAATAGGTGATTGGATAAGTTTGGAAACACTGTTGAACTTACATGATGAATTTTCCTTATGGGATATTAACCATGAATTAAGTACGTTCGTATTTCCTAATATCGTTGAAACGTGGAAATGAAATAAAGACCGTTGGAAGATCTATTCAGCGATGATTATGGGGATGATCTATGATCTGCATTATGGTATTAAAGAGTGAATACACTGGAAGGATAATGAATTGACTTGTTGACATGCATAAGTTTGGGAGTTGTGTAACTCGAGTTGTTTGATAATACGATCGATAGTCATAGATTGTAAATGACTTGAATCTTCGATTCTATATTTTCATCTAAAATCACTTTGATCATGTTTGAAAATGCAAGTAACGCAGAATGAAAAGATTCTGAATACCTCATTTGGTTCAATTGAGCTGAAATCCTATGAATTCAAAGTATATTCCTGAATACCCCTGATTATTTGGGTAATGGAATCACTCGCAGTAAATCAGAATTTAGAATTATTATGTATAAAGGTTCCTGAACGTTTTCCTGATGCACATGGAAACTTAGTGGAATTCTAAAGTATCAATCAAAAATGTCTGATTAGATCGGTTAGAAATCGATTCTCTTCAATAAGACCTTATTCCTGGAATCCGATCAAATTGCACAAGTTCATGTTATCCATACTGATAACTACAAAATGCATCTGAAAAATATTATATTCTCTAGTGTGTTCCTTATATTTTGAAAATTTGTTTTATTGTTTTAACATGAGGTACACTAAATTTATGGTTATTGTTTTATGGATGCACCGACTTAATGGTGATAGCTTATGGATTTGTATCACGGTATAAATTGTATCTTGTAGATACAGATTTGTAAAGTAAAGCTCTGATCAAGCTGGAAAATTTTTATGGACCTAATGTGACTCTTAGGTAGGCTCTGCGGCCCTGAGATCATTCTCGGGTAGGCCCCGTGACCCTAAGATGTGTTCTTAGGTAGGCCATGTGGCCTCGAACTTTCTTGGGTAGGCTCTCAGGCCCTAAGATGTTCCCTTAGGTTAACTCTTTGTATGATGGTTTTAAAATACGAGTTTAAAAAGCTCTATACAGTATGGTTTATGGGATTTACTGAACTATCATTTGATTAGTGTACCTATTATGATTTTATCGTACTAATGAAACACACTAGACATCCTATTTGATCTCCTGAAAATGTGATACTATGAATGCTTCCTATGAACTGAGATATTCATGGCTTCTATTCGTTGAATTACCAGTGGAACTCCAGATTATTCCAAAAATCGGTATACATTTGATTAAATAAAAATGACATGGATTTCCATTTATCGGCATGTCTTGCAACATCATCTGGTAGTTCTGTATTACTGAGCTTTTCGAAGCTCACTCTATTACTCACCATTGTAGGCTAAAAGATTGTACCAGTACAACTATCAACATCAGTAAGGGAGTTCTTCCGGCGTTGCTTGTAAGTATGGTATATGTGATTAGGGGGCATATAGATTGTATTTTGTTTTATATCTGATTTTGAAAAACCTATCTTATTTCTAAATAATAATAAATCATTTTATTTTTTTATATGTTATAAGAAAAGTTTAAAATTTTTCGCTATTTTTTCGGTGGGTCGCTCCGGTAGCCCTAATGTGACACTCTAGATCGGATTGGGTTATCTGTATCGGTCTGAGGGGGTTAAATTTAGTGGTATCCGAGCTATGGTTTGAGTCAAAAAATTTCAAGATAGACCGGTCGTTCGAATGTCAAAGTATGTTTGATCAGTACATGCCCCTAAACTACAATCGTACCTCTCTGAGCTGGAACTCCAGGGCTGAGTCCCTATCTATAATGAGTAAACCAAAGTTTCTATCCGTTGAGGCTATACTTGCACAAAAAGGAATACTAATAACATCTGTCTAAATGTTGTAAAGTACCTCACGAGTCATGTGAGAGTTAATTATCCGAGAAATGCTGACCGGACTCCAGAAATGAAATTGGGATATGCTACTGCTTTATGAGGCTATTCTCGTGACCAAAACTGAATTGATTACTCAAGGAAATTTTCGTTCGGATTCTTTAATTGAAATGAGAGAGAGTTCTGATAAGAATGTATACTTAACTGGTTAAGGATTAGTGGAGGTTTCATACTTTTGTAAAAGCTACTTGAAGATATGAAATACAGATAGAAGTTTCATTTCTAAAATTCTATGACATGAATGAATTTCGAGGACGAAATTCTTTTAAGGATGAGAGAATTGTAACACTCTAATTTAGGGTTATGTTTCTTATAAATAAAATATGAAGTTGGTTGGAAAATAATTGTTTTATTATACCACTATTTATTTAAACAAATGGAAGATAATGAATTAGGTAGAAGTGGACAAATTGTTGGGTGTGATGGGATTAAATTATGATAATGGCATTTTCTGAAATCCATTGTTTCCAACTTTCAATTTCGGTTTGTATCCACCAAAGCCTGAAATTAGTTTAAAAAAATCAGATCATGTCTATTATCCTTTACCATATCAGATATGAATGATGACTGTTCACTGTTGCAAAGCGTGTGAACACCTGTGCAAAGTGTAAAAGCAATCCACACCCAATATTTTCTATCTCTATCTTTCTCGGCTATTCTTCGAAAAGAAAGTAACTCCTCTGGGTTGTCTTCTATGGTTTCTCACATGGCTTCACTTCTTGAAAAAAAATGGCTGAGAGAACCATATTATAACCGACTGCAGTGAGATAGAAGCTGATGTAGAACGTGATGAATTCATGGAATCATATTGTGAGGTTCTTTATAGATGCAAAGAGGAACTCTCTAAGCCGTTCGATGAAGCTACAATGTTCTTGGCCAACATCAAGTTAAGGCTAAGTGATCTCTGCAAAGGAACATTGATAAAATCCTTGGATTATCTATCTAATCGATGATTTGGCCCTTTCATGTCGCTCCACTTCGGCAATGTCCCAGTACACGTCGTGTCCTCCGCCGATGCTGCCCGTGAGATCACTAAAACTCATGATCTCATATTCGTAAATAGACCCAAATGCATCTTCTTTCAGATACTTCTCTACGACTACAAAGACGTCGTGTCCGCACGTTATGGCGAGTATTGGAGGCAGATGAGAAGTATACGTGTACTGAATCTTCTAAGTAACAAAAGGGTTCAATCTTATCGGGCTATAAGAGAAGAAGAAACTGCTCTAGCAGTGAAGAACGTTCAAAAGTCTAGCTCTTCCGGCTTACTAGTGAATCTAAGCGAGCTCTTTTTAATGACTATGAACAACGTTATCTGCAGAATATATTTGGGAAGAAAGTACAGTGAAGATACGAAAAAGTTCAAGAAGATTTTGAGAGAGTTACAGAGACGTTGGGTCTGTCAGATGTGGGGGATTATCTTCCATGGCTTGCATGGGTAAGCCATGTCAATGAATTCAATGCTAAAGCCAAGAAAGTGGCCAAGGAGTTCGATGAATTTCTAGATGAAGTGATTGATGAACACGTGAATCACCATAACAAACAAGTAAATGATTTTAAAGGGATTCAAGGTAAAGATCAAAAAGATTTTTGTGGATGTTCTGCTGGAGATTCAAAGGCAAAATCACGTGGGAGCTAGTTAAAAAAATAAGGGAAAAATCGCAAGCTCAGTCCTTTGATATTGGTGAGAACTTAACCTTGTTCATAAGTATTTACATAATTTTATCTTTAGTTAAATAAGTTTAAATTTATTAGATTTAGTCCCTAATTTTAGTAAATTAAATAGTATAGTGGTCCACAATATTTTAGTTTTAGCAATTGGGCCATTAAATTACTATTTAATTTCTAATAAGTTATTTTTATGACGAAGGAAATTATTTTGGATTTGGGTTTGTATATTTGAAGGTTCAGGTTCTTGAGAAAAAGATTGGAAACTAGAAATTGAGTTGGTAAGTGTTTTTCACTGATTAATCACCCGATTCGATTTGTTTTTCAGAATTAAGCCTCGTTTTGATGTAATTTTTGTTAATATGTATCTAAGGAATTATTGGAAGTTGATTTCAAGATTGAGGGTGTTCGAATGGAATTTTTATGGTCGATCTATATGGTACAAAAATCGAGGTAATACTTTACTACCTCTTTATGCTTTATGGAACATGTTGATATTGGTAAATGCATGAATAAGATAATATTGGTCTCATTTGTGTAGTTAATTAATTTATACACTCGATCAGAATACGGTAAAAAATATTCAGTAACTGATTATGGTTCATATGACTTTTATAAAAAAAAATTGGGGATTGTTAGAATTAAATTACAAGTTATGTGGTTAGTGATAAGGAATCAGCTTGGATCTGTAACTTATAAATTATATCATCAAAGGTTAAATTTTAAAGGTACAACATGAGAAATTATGAGAATACTCTGGTAGGGTAAAATTACGAAAATACCCTTATGTTGTAAGATGACAATAATTGTTCCTGGAAGTTGGTTAATAACTCTGAAAAGACATATTGATCTGATAATATTATAGATGTGCAAAAGAAATGCTAGTTTTGCTTAAAAATTTGGATAACTGGTTTTTTTAACCCCAAAAGGGTTTGTTCAAGATACTATAAGTCTGTTAAGGAATCATTTCGAGATCAAAGAATGTTCGGTAAATCGATTAACCATTGGATCTCTAAAGTATAATTATTTTCGTTAAGAGTTAATACAGAAATTATCTGGTTAAGAAATTACGAAAATGCCCTTGAGAGGTAAAGATAGTCCATGTTGACTCTGAATGAGGAAGTAACATGAGAATTTATTTTTAAACCGATAAATTACTGATTTGATTGTTGAGATCCTATTTTTGTATGAAAAATTCTGATAATCCGTTAGTCACATCTGAGAAGACATTTAACCTGGAAATATCCGACTTGAGTAAGTACATGAAGAATAATAATTTATCGATGGTGATATTTTGACAAAACAGTTCAAAGGTACTAACATAAATGATAAGTTTGAATTAAATAATAAGACTGGATTGAAGAAATGATTGAAATATTCTAGATCTGTAAAATGACCAAAATACCCCTGGAATGGAAATGACTCAAGAATGTCACCAAGCTCATGAATGAATGGATATACCCAAGCTTTGAAATGAATAGAAAAACGTTGAGCACCAAAATGACCAAAATACCCTTATGACCTAGAATAAGTAAATGTCTTGGATTAATTAAGAAATCCAAATAAACATGGATGTTGTGCTACCAGTAAAAGTTATGGAACACTGCTTAAGTGATCAACCAACGCTAGTGCTATATCATTTCCTGAATGATATAAGTACCACTTGAATGTTTGTTCATCTTCTTAAATTTGGATCGATGATAATTCTGGAAGTACCTAGCTCAGCTCAACTCTAGAGCGCATACAGTACTAATAAGTGAGTATTCGTGATTCAAATCAACCACGAATACCAGAATAACTTTATTATATGAATAAATTGAACTGAAATAAAGTACAACATGTATTTGAAATTCAGAAACGTCTGAATTATTCTGGAAAACTCTAAAGTAACCGGTATAGACTTGCTTACTAAACTAACTAAGTAACCTCAATGACTGATTAAATAGGTGATTGGATGAGTTTGGAAACACTGTTGAACTTACATGATGAATTGTCCTTATAGGATATGAACCATGAATTAAGTACGTCCGTATTTCTTAATATCGTTGAAACGTGGAAATGAAATAAAGACCGTTGGAAGATCTATTCAGCGATGATTATGGGGATGATCTATGGATCTGCATTATGGTATTAAAGTGTGAATACACTGGAAGGATAATGAATTGACTTGTTGACATGCATAAGTTTGGGAGTTGTGTAACTCGAGTTGTTTGATAATACGATCGATAGTCATAGATTGTAAATGACTTGAATCTTCGATTCTATATTTTCATCTAAAATCACTTCGGTCATGTTTGAAAACACAAGTAACGCAGAATGAAAAGATTCTGAATACCTCATTTGGTTCAATTGAGCTGAAATCCTATGAATTCAAAATATATTCCTGAATACCCCTGATTATTTGGATAATGGAATCACTCGCAGTAAATCAGAATTTAGAATTATTATGTATAAAGGTTCCTGAACGTTTTCCTGATGCACATAGAAACTTAGTGAATTCTAAAGTATCAATCAAAAATGTCTGATTAGATCGGTTAGAAATCGATTCTCTTCAATAAGACCTTATTCCTGGAATCCGATCAAATTGCACAAGTTCATGTTATCCATACTGATAACTACAAAATGCATCTGAAAAATATTATATTCTCTAGTGTGTTCCTTATATTTTGAAATTTTGTTTTATTGTTTTAACATGAGGTACACTGAATTTATGGTTGCTGTTTTATGGATGCACCGACTTAATGGTGATGGCTTATGGATTTGTATCACGGTATAAATTGTATCTTGTAGATACATATTTGTAAAGTAAAGTTCTGATCAAGCTGGAAAATTTTTATGGACCTAATGTGACTCTTAGGTAGGCTCTGCGGCCCTGATTTCATTCTCGGGTAGGCCCCGCGACCCTAAGATGTGTTCTTAGGTAGGCCCTGTGGCCTCGAACTTTCTTGGGTAGGCTCTCAGGCCCTAAGATGTTCCCTTAGGTTAACTCTTTGTATGATGGTTTTAAAATACGAGTTTAAAAAACCTCTACTACAGTATGATTTATGGGATTTACTGAACTATCATTTGATTAGTGTACCTATTATGATTTTATCGTACTGATGAAACACACTAGACATCCTATTTGATCTCCTGAAAATGTGATACTATGAATGCTTCCTATGAACTGAGATATTCATGGCTTCTATTCGTTGAATTACCAGTGGAACTCCAGATTATTCCAAAAATCGGTATACATTTGATTAAATAAGAAATGACATGGATTTCCATTTATCGGCATGTCTTGCAACATCATCTGGTAGTTCTGTATTACTGAGCTTTTCGAAGCTCACTCTATTACTCACCATGCAGGTTAAAAGATTGTACCAGTCATCTATCTACATCAGTAAGGGAGTTCTTCCGGCGTTGCTTGCAGAGTATGGTATATGTAATTAGGGGCATGTAGATTATATTTTGTTTTATATCTGAGTTTGAAAAACCTATCTTATTTCTAAATAATAATAAATCATTTTATGTTTTTATATGTTATAAAAAAATTTAAAATTTTTTGCTATTTTTACGGTGGATCGCTCCGATGACCCTATATGATACTCTAGGTGGGATCGGATTATCTGTATCGGTACGAGGGGTTACAGCCTCCGTTCAGCAAGATTGATATATACTTTTGTTCCACGTGATATCATTATGTATATTGTAGTGGACCTGGAAATGCGTTTTCAGTTCAAGGTTGTCTACTGTCACTTGTTCTCAATCTTATCATCAAGTGAACGCATTTCCCTAGTCAAGCAGTATTTTGTTCCACATGTGATATCATTATGTATATTGTAGTGGACCTGGAAATGCAATTTCAGTTCAAGGTTGTCTGCTTTCAGTTGTTCTCAATCTTATCATGAAGTGAACGCATTTCCCTAGTCTTTGTTGAAATTACTTGCAGATACGACAAATCTTTGCTTGTATAATTATTTTTTAATTGAGAAATGTCTTCACGTAATTCCAAGGATAATACGCAAGTTGATTTTTCAATTGAAAACAGTAAATTCCTCAACGGAAAGATAAGCTTAATGGTTCAGTGAAATGAGAATCTGTGGGAAGGGCTTCGTTGAAAGCCACTGAAGAAGGCAACTTTTAGGTGCGATGGCACTATTGGTCTATGTTTGGATAACCCTTAAGTGTGTGTTTGGTTGGGAGAATGTGAGATTTTCATTGGAATAGAATCTACATTTCCCTTTTTAGTTGGTCGGGAATGTCATTCCCGGTAATCTTACATTACCGAATTTTTTGGGATATATTACCGGGAAGTCATTACTTCTCTTTCCTTAGGTATTGTTGGATTACCGGTGTTTTGGATTAAAATGACCTTAATTTTTTTTCTTTCAAAAATATCTTTATTCTGTCATTGAATAATAAAAATTATACGAAAGTTAAATTACAAATTTATCCTTAAACTATTTTAGATTTATAAAAAAAATCTATAATTAAAAATTTATATAAAGTTCAGGGATTAAAATAAAATTTTACCATTTCATTAAACCTTTTTATATTTTTAATTTTGTAAAAAAAATTATATAAATTTTATGAATATAAATTTTTAAAGAAAATATATAAATATTTTCCAACTTGTTAAAAAAATAAATATATAATAAGGACAATTTGGTCAAATATACATTTTAATAATATTTTATTTCTTTAATCAAACACGGTAATCTTACATTCCTGCTAAACCAACCAAACACAAAATACAACATTCTCAGTAATCCTATTCTCTGATAATATTTTATTCCACTAATAATCTTACATTCCGTGAACCAAACGTACCCTAAGTAATATAAAAAATTCACTATTAGAAGACGGCACAGTGAATTCCACTTGAACTGGGTTCCATTTTTATTCTCTCTTTAATTACATTTTCTTGTTGTCTCTCTTAATTTTGTTTTAAAGATTAGAGAGTTTCATTTGTTTTTTTTTTATTTTAAAATATTTTATTGAATTGTAATATTTCTTTAAAATTCATTAAATTTTAAAATCATGTTATAAAATGTATTTTATACAAATTCAATATCATACACTTCTCTTGTATTTGAATTTGAACAAAAATTTCTTCATTAATTTTAATCTTACTGCTATAACATTCTATCCAACTCCAAATTAGATTCTATGGTTGTTTATACATATGATATTTTTAATTATATTTGATTAAATATCTATATATAGTTATTTTTTAAAAATATAAAATTTAATAAACTTAAAATTTAAATCATGGATGATTCAATTACTATAAAACTTCTTTTGTTAAATTTGAGCATTATTTCGGCCGTGTTTGATAATCTAATGATAAAAACTCAATAAAAATTAATATTATAATGACTTAATTTTTAAATTCATTTGATAAATAAAAATAACAATATATAGTATTTTTTCCATTGAAAACAGTATAAAATAATAAGTAGAAATGATCAGTTATTAATCAATTAATGCAAAATACATTCAATATTTTATTTTATTTTTCATTAATTATATTATATTTTAAAATTTATATTTATCAAATACTCTAATTATATTTAAATAATATATCAAAAACATTTTTTTAGTTTTTAATAGTTATTTCTAATCTTTCCTAGTGAGTAATGCCTTTTAACCTAATTCTTTTCATAATGGAGTTCTATCTCAAACGTCTTTTATTAATTTCACAAACGAACCCCATCTAAACCAGTACTACATATACATCTGTATATATAGATGATAATATATTTATTGTTAGGTGTGGTGGGAGTAGGACACATTAAAATCATATTGATCACTATTGTCTATCTTTCTTATCCTAAATTATTATTAAATAATTTGAATTTTGTTTAAATTAAAATTTTAATATATTTCAATTATTTCAATACTTTTGGTTTGTATGTAGTCAGTATTTTGTACCGGTCTGTATTAGTTCATACTAGTTTGAACGAATTTTTCTTTTATTGTCAAAAGAATTAATGTTGGATTTAGAGGTTACATATTCGAGTACAAACGACTATAATAGGATAATTGAGTATTTATTGTCAAATAATTGAGAATATTAGAATAAATACTATTTATAATCACCATAGCTTAACAAAAAAAGGTTAACTACACGAACGATCACTTATGTTTTTGTTTTGTTCACTTTTGGTCACTGATTTTAAAAAAACATAAGATAAAAGCACTGATTTAATTAAGATGTAATCACCCGAGTTAATTGGCGTTAACAACAGTTAAATATTTTGATATAATCACATATTTGGTCCCTATTTATACATTCTCTCAATTTAATTGTACTTTTAATAAATTAAAATAAATTTAATCATTCAATCGAATAATGATACATTTCATATCATGCGTCACCAGTTGATCAAATGACTAACTTTATTTTAATTTAGTATATTTATTTTCACTAATCAAATAGTGACATATGTTACACTCTGATTGAAAGAAAACAAATGAAAGCAAATTGGGGCGAAAAAGATTTAAACCTTGGTTATTTAGAAAACTAAACATGTATCCAACCATTAAGCCAAGACCATTGTTTAATCTAAAGTAGACTACATGGTATATACATTTGTATAAATACTTAAATTCATAATATTTTATATATATTAACTTAAAAATTATTTTTATATTAACTAACTAACTAAATATATTTTATTATTAATTTAATTTAAAAATATTTTATTTTTATTTTCATTTAAAAATATATATTTTATGTTAAAATTTTATTTAGAAGTATAACTAAATTGAGAGAATATGTAAATAACATGGACCAAATGAGTTATTATATCAACTATCATGCCATATATTTTGTTAATTGTTAATAACAATTGTGATGACCACATCTTAATTAAATAAAAATAAAAGTGATAATGTCTTATATTTTTTGAAATTAATGACTAAAAGTAGACAAAACACAAATATAAGTAATCATCCGTGTATTAAACCCTAAAAAATTTATTTAAAGTTGGGGTAAAATAGAACATTCCTCAATGAATTTTACTCTAAACCCTATTTTATTCATTATACTTTTAATTTTTTAATTTACTCACTAAACTTTTGAATTATTTTCATTTTGATCATTTTAAATTATTTTATTATTATTTTTGTATGGCATAGAATTTTTTATTCTCATTTAATATAAAAATAATTTCAACATTCGGTGATGGTCGACGGCTGACGATGGTTAACAGTTGACGGTGATTATTTTAAGTTTTTCTAAATTTAATAATAATAAAAATATTATTTTATTATTTATTTTAAATTATTTGTAATATTTAATAATAATAATAAATTTATATCATAAAAATATTAATAAAATAATCTAGAGGTCAAAACAGGAACAATTTAAGTTCAATAAGTAAATTAAAAAAATTAAAAGTATATTGAATAAAATAGGAAAAATAATAAAATTCAGTGAAATATATGTAATTTACTCTTGAAATTTTGGATAGGACAAGAAGTCTGGACGGGAAGACTTTAGGGGGGGGAAGAACTAGGAATAGGGTCATCCCCCTAATACAAGTTACCACTTACAACCACAGAATCAGAGATTCTAAAAACAGCACCCAAGTCAAGTCGTCTCCCACGCTGTCGTTTTTTGACAATTCGTCAACGTTTACACTGTTAGGGATAGTAATTCATTATTAAAAAAAATATGTTACAGATATTTTTTTATTTCTTTTCAAACCAATTTTTTAATTCTTAAAGAATTGTATTTTACGGAATATTCAAGTTAATTCAAATATAAAATATTTATTTATGTTAGAAATGAAATTTAATTTGATTCGATTAATTATAATTTTTAATTTAAAAAAGAAAATAAAAATGTAAGTATTATTTAGAATCGAAACTTTCAAATAAGTTTCTTAATTAAAAAGAAAAGAGATCTTCCTACACTATTGATCCTTGCAGAATCCACTCTTACAAGTAGACTTTGAATATTCATGAATGGTATGAAAATTCGTCTATGGGTTTATGACAAAAAGATAAACATGAAAAGCTCCAAATTACTAAACCAACTTTGGGTCTTTGAGATATTTATAAAACTTCTAAATTAGTCAAATGTTAATTTAATTATTGTTTTATTTATTGAGTTCCTACTATTAAAAATAATCTCAAATATTTTTTTTGAAAAGGGGAGTTTTATATTACGATAAGAGACATGCATTCAAAACAAGATGACGATATGAGTCTTATTAAAAATATTAATAATCCTAGATGGAGAAAAAAAGTATATGATATAATTATTGAAAAATTATCATCAAAATGATAGACACGTACAAAAAACATGTCACTGACTAACACAGAAATCCACAGAGAAGCAAGCTAGCAGAAGCAAATGCACAACTCCTTCAAACGCTAACCATCTAGGAACGATTAGCTACATATGAACACGAGGGCACAGCCCAAACCACACACAGAGATCAGCAAAACCAAAACTTCAGCTAGATCTACCAGTAAAACTAAGAACAAACAACATACGAAGAACATCGATCCAATTCACACCCAACTATTAGGGGGCCGAATTTGGATTATTGATCCAGAAACCATCAATCTGCTATCTGATTCAATGATTAAAGAAAAGGTTGGAAATAATTTAGAATCCAAAAACAATTGGCATGCTTCGACTGCCACTAATATTTCATCCCCGGAAGGGTCATGACAACCAATGGATTTCAAGAATTTAAACAGAACAGAATAATTGTTATCTCTTAATATACCACCAACACCCGTAACTCCAAAGCTACCATGGACAACACCATCAACATTGAATTTTACAAAACCTGACAGGGGTTCAACCTACATAGTATACGACTGCTTGTGATTCAAGGGCTGAGAGATGCGAGCAACTGAAGGGAAACGGAAAATGTTGTAAATCGACTTAAAGGAATGAAGCCACTTGAACTTGCATCATTGGTAATTCTCAAGAGTGTCACATGAACAAATGATCCTCATCGAGTATAGACCCATTGAAGACTATATGTAACACCCCTAAATTGATACGGGTGATCCTATTCGATCTAAAGTATCATATTAGGGTTATTAAAGCGACTCACAATAAAAATAAAAAAATAAAAAAAAAAATTACCAAACACAATTTAAAATCATAAAATCATGTCAGAATAATTACAAAATACATAAGAAGACGTTCATACTTTAAAACAAAATTAAGCAACACAATAAATATCAAAACAAATCATTCACTTTCATATATAGACAAAATATGACATACATGCCTCCTAATTATACTGGTATCGTACTCTGCGAGAAACACCGAAAGAACTCCATTACTGAATTTTATAGAGATGTTGAAAAATATTTTGGATACATTAAATTTTAAAAATATATCAAATTTTGAGATACAATAAATTTTATGTATTTGTGTTCTTTACGATCAATATCATTAATTATAAATTAGTATTTCTCTTGTCCTTAAAAATAAACAAGAGAAAATTATGTTAAATCTCATGCATTGCATGAGTGTTATTATACATCGATATCCTTGTAATTACTTTTCAACTACTAAATTCTTTACACATCCTAATATAAATATCTAGCATATGAATAAAAATAATAAATAAATATAGTCAATCATAAAGAGTCTTTACCTAAACGAAAATTAAATTTAACGGTATATATATATCTTTAAACTCGTAAAGTTTAAATATTTTAATTTCACTCTTTCTAACCAACAAATGAAATATTTTATTAGTTCGAATATTATAATAGAATTGACTAATGATTTGAGCTTTGTTCATGTGGTACATGAAATATTCTATTTTCTTTTTTGATTCTTTTTCTTTTTGGATAAATACAAAACTGTGCTAAAGTTTTTATGTATTATTTCCTGAATAATAATTTGATTGATGACAACTTCATTTATGTAATTCCTTTGCTTTTTAAAATTGAATTTGAAATATTTTTTCGGACATTATATTTGGGAAAATGGGATAAAAGATCGTCGATTACAAACAGGATAAAAGATAATGATGATATTTTTAATGTAAATATACAATTTAACATTTTATTATGATACTATGAATATTAATCATAATCATATTTTTTAATAACATTTGAAATTTTATTATTGAACATTTAAAATTTTAATAGATATCCACATGTCATTAAATATAATTACCCACATAAAATAAAGTACCTATTTTCTATATTTTTATTAAGGAAAAGAAAAGATATGGTGACATAACATATTCATATTTTCCAAATTTAATGTGAATATACCATACCTTCCTTTTCAACAATTGGGGGGGGGGATATCGACATCCTACTTTTAATTTTTGTAAATAAAGCATGACTTAGACAATGTGAATGCTTTGAAATCTCTTCTTGCTTGTTACATGTCGACATTATGTCGACATTTTTGTAGCATGTGATCGTCTTTCACGCGCGGAAATCTCCCATTTTAGCAATCTAACGAGGAAAATCCTTTTAATTTTTACAATTAATGAAATATTAGCTCATTGTTTTTCATGATTTACGAATTTAGTGCCGTACTAAACCTGATTTTCATTAGCTGTTGACCAATTAATAAAATATTAGCTCATTATTTTTCATAATAAAGTCAAAGATTATTTGATAATCTGTATATAAACTTAACTCGCAATAAGTTATATATACTTATGTGATTGATTCTACATTGTCTCTTCAAACTCATCTCCTCTCAGTTTTCAGTTTCAGCTTTGAGAATTTAGATATTATTTTCTATTGATAATATCGTTGCAGCCATGATCAACCATAAACAAGCTCAGTTCTTCACGATTCTCTGTTGTTTTCTAACTCTAACTCCTTCACTTGTACGAGGGGACTGCACCTGCGAACCCGAAGATGAAGATCGCGATAAGTCTCGAGCGCTGCGATATAAGATGGCTGCCATAGCTTCCATCCTCGTCGCCGGAGCCATTGGTGTTTGCTTTCCTCTGCTTGGGAAGACTTTCCAGGCTTTACGTCCCGAGAAAAATCTCTTCTTCATCATCAAAGCCTTCGCCGCAGGTGTCATATTGTCCACCGGGTTCATCCACGTTCTTCCCGACGCAACCGAGAACTTAACGTCTCCTTGCCTCAATGAGAATCCTTGGGGGAATTTTCCGTTCGCCGGACTGGTGGCAATGACCGCTGCTATCGGAACCTTGATGGTTGACGTTTTTGCTACGTCTCATTACACCAAGTCTTATCTTCATAAAACCCAACAAAGCAACGGTGGCGATGAAGAGAAAACAGGGGAAAACGAAAAGGATCTGCCGGTTCATACTCATGCCACACACGGCCATGCTCATGGCTCTGTTTCAATGCTCCAGAGTTCGGATTCAGCTCAGCTTCTTCGGCACCGAGTAGTTTCTCAGGTATTTGTTATTCTTCATGAATCATACATACATATGTATTGCCTTTGTTATTAAAATTGATGAATCTGATGCTGTAGGTTTTGGAATTGGGAATAGTGGTGCACTCTGTGATCATAGGAATATCTCTGGGTGCTTCTGAAAGTCCAAAAACTATAAGGCCTTTGGTGGCTGCACTCACCTTTCATCAGTTCTTTGAAGGCATGGGACTTGGTGGATGCATTTCCCAGGTAAATAATTCATTTGTTTTGATTGTGTCATGAAATATTTGTACTAATTAATTAGCATGTGATGTTATTTTAGGCTCAATTCAAGTGCCGAGCGGTGACGATCATGGCACTGTTTTTCTCGCTGACAACCCCGGTCGGAATCGCTATAGGAATCGGAATAACAAACATATACGATGAGAGCAGCCCGACGGCCCTGATCGTCGAAGGGTTGTTGAATGCAGCGTCGGCCGGGATCCTAATATATATGGCCCTGGTGGATCTTCTGGCTGCCGATTTCATGAACCCAAAGTTGCAAAACAATGGATTACTTCAGGCTGGAGCCAGTGTTTCTCTTCTTCTAGGTGCTGCCCTCATGTCTCTCTTGGCTATTTGGGCTTAAAACCCACTTCTCTCCCATTCATTTACAACACTCAAATGGCATTTTGAATTTTATAAAATTTGGTCTTCACCTCTCCTTGTGTCTTCTCATTAGAGCTATTGGTTTTGGATGCTCGAGTTTTAATTAGAAAGATTTGACTCTAGTAGTTTGTTTGCGGGGTGTATGCGTTCTTTATCAATATATTAAAAGAAATTATAAATAAATATTACCATGTAATTACTCTAAAAATATTCATAAAGAAAAGAGAGTTTGAACTATATCTTATACTATCACTAGTTTTTCTTTTCTAGTTTGAGAATGTTTGTAGTTGCAATATTTAATGTTTGCCTACTATGTACATGTTATCTAAGCTAGCATTTTGGGTCACCAATGAGTATTAAATAGGAGGCGACTTTGGCATGCATATAAACATAAGATCGTTTCGAGATTTTGGTGATTTTATTTTTATTTTCTTAAAATCGAGTATATATTAATATGATGATTCTTCTACACTCGACAAGCAGTAATAGCACCACTAACGATCAGCACCATTAATTTAATTTATAAAATTTAAAATTCTAAATGACTAAATATAATTATATCTAAATATAATTATAAATTAGTTAAAAATTAAAGATAAATTATTTAAAATAAAGGGTAAAGTATAACAATGATCACTTAATTATTGTCCATTTTCATTTTGACCACCATTTTGAAATTTTGTCAATCTAGTCACTCAACTACTTAAATGCATTCAATTAAGCCACTTACCGTTAATATTTAACGAAAAAACTAATGTGACAGTTAAAATATTTTATATATATTACACATTTGGTCACCGTTACTTATATATTTTTATCAATTTTATCCTAATTTTAATAAATTAAAATAAATTTAACTCTCAAAGCTTGAAATAACAACAAAAATTGCAAAAGTCATCATTTGTTGGGTAAAAGGAATCGACATTGGATCTTGAGAAATAGGTTGTTTTGATCAATAATTGCAAAAGTCATCATTTGCTGTAAAAGGAATCAACATTGGTATTGTTGATGATTTTGATAGAATAAATTGAAGAAAATTATTTAAATATTTTTTAAAAAGGAAAAATAAATAAATATAAGTAAAATCCTAACTGAAAAATATTTTTTTACATAATAAAATATAATTTTAAATATTAAAATGAAAAAAAATTGTCACCCATAGTGGCTAATATCTCATATAATTTTATACTATTTTATTAAAAAGAACAAGTGAAATGAATAAACTGCACATAGAAATCTTTTCTTTTTCATTAATGAACATAGAAATCGAATGTTCGGAATCGACTCCCTGCGAAGCCACAACAGGTTAATTAGTTTCTTTGTATTTTTTAAGTTTTCAATTGAGGTTTGTGGAGTTGTTTTGGTCTTTAAACATTGAACTTCACGTGTCAATGTTAGAACTTTGAAGTTATGCAATGCAAGAACGGTGACTTCATAGTTTTTTATTTTTAATTTTACATTTTGATATGCTTGATGTAAAACTATTTAGATGAATTGTTGGGTGCATGTGCGTTAGTAAGCACCCATAAAATTAGAGTAGCATGCTTTTAATTTTTTTGGTTTCAATTTGATACTTGAATTTGATTTTAATGTTCAATGTGACACTTGATTTTCATTTAATCTCTAACTAGATACTTGAATTTAACTTTTTAATTCAAAACATAGTTTCTTGTTCCAAATTGATAGTTTATATTATGTTGGGGTTCCTAAGCCAAAGTCGAAGAGTTAAGTTTATTTTAATTTATTAAATTAGGACCAAATTGATAGAATATATAAGTAACAATGACCAAATGTGTAATTGTATCAAATATTGTAACTGCCACATCAGCTTCTCCATTAAATATTAACGACAAATGACTTAATTGAATGCATTTAAATAGTTTAGTGACCTGATTGATAAAATTTTAAAAATAATGGTCAAAATGAAAAGGGACAATAGTTAAATGATCATTGTTATAGTTTACCTTTTATTTTAAATAATTTACCTTTAATTTTTTAAGTAATTTATAATTATAAGTTTAGTCCTTTAGAATTTTAAATTTTATAAATTAAATTAATGGTGCTTATCGTTAGTGGTACTCATCGCCGCTCGTCGAGAGTGGTAGAATTTTATTAATATATCTAAATATAATCCTTGTAAAATATTTAATATAAAACAAAACATTTTTTTAAATTTCTCAAGTGTAAATTATAAAAAATAAAATTTTATCCATTTATAATTATATATGTAATTTCATATAACAGATAACACGGAGTAAAACAAGTCATTATCATAACTGTTTTATACCCACAATTTGGGGTAAAAAATACCATTCTCCATTCACATCTATTTTTTTAAACAAAAAATCTAGGGTTAATTGCATAATATGTTTTCAAACTATGAATCTCATTTTAAATTAGTCATTAAACTTTTAAATATTTTAACTTCATCCTTAAAATATAATTCTTATTCTAAATTAATCCTTAAACTTTTAAATATTCCAATTTCATCCTTAAACCATGACCATCCTTTTAAATTAGTACCCAAACTTTTGAAACTTCCAATTTCATCTCCAGATCCATCCAAATTAGGGGTGCTTATCGAGCAAGTCGATTGTGAGTTGAGCAGTGCTTGACTCATGCTTATTAAAAAAATTTGTTGCTCGGCTCGACTCGTTGCTCGTTAAAATTTTGCTTGACTCGCGCTCGTTAAGAAAACGTGTTGCTCGACTTGTCGATCATTAAGCTTGTTAATCATTGAGCTTGATGCTCGTTACTCATTAAGCTCGATGCTCATTGCTCACCTCGTTGCTTGTTAAGTTAACTAAAACTTTTACCTTATTTTCTTAACTATAGATGAAATCTACTAATACTATATGTAACTTTGTTGAGTTAATCGATTGACTGAATCAGCCAAGAGAGGGGTGAATTGGCAATAAAATTTTTGGTTGAAGCTTTTGCAGAAAATTGAAAGAAATTGCACAGCGATTTAGAGTGGTTCGACTTTATCAACCAAAGTCTACGTCCACTACCTTAGATATCCACACTAAGGATTTTCCAACAAATTCACTAATTTGTTCTTTCTTTTGAGGCCAAAGAGATAACCTCACACCTCCCTCAAGAATATACCTTAATTCTTGAGAACACTATTTTCTCAAAGAGAAATACAAATTTGCAAACTTACAAGAAAAACCTCACAAGACAAATATGTTTGCACAATTCTAGAACAAAGAAAGAACACTCAAGAATAAATACAATTGAGCACAATAAGTGTTCTTGAAAGCAAAATGAATATTGAATGAAAAATAGGCTTGAAATGCTCAAACTTGAGGTTTGATGCTTTCTCTTTGATTCTCTTTTGATTCTAATTGCTTGATGTTTCTTGTTATTGATCAATGGCTTCTAAGCTTGCTTAAATACACCTTGAATCACTTCTGAACGTTGGGGATGATTAGAGAAAATAAATAGCCGTTTTAGTGTGAAAACAATTAATAAAACATTTTAGAGCGTGGGGGAATCGGTACCCCCTATGAGGAATCGGTTCCCTAAGTGTAAAATTCAAATATTTCGACCGTTATACAAGGGGGAAATCGGTTCCCTCCGAGCATTCTGGATTTCTCGGAGCCAAACCATTCAGGGGGAATCGGTACCCCCTTGGGGGGGAATCGGCTCCCTCTGAGCAATCTGGAATTTTTGGCTTTGAAATGGTTCGAAATACTTTGTAAAATTATTTTGAAATTGTTTTAAGATTAAAACTTAATTTTACACTTGAGTAAGGATTAAAAATGATCTTTGAAAGATTTGGAGTAATGTTTTGATATTCGAATAATTCTATCGAATATACTTAGAAAATCATTTGGAAAATCTTAAAATTCATTTAACTTAATTTGTTATATCGAAATATCAAAATGTTTTCAACAATCTCCCCCTTTTTGATATAACAAAACATTTTAGTAATTTTAAGATTTTGATATTTTGAAATCAAGTTTTGAAATTACAAGTTTTGAAATTTGAAATTACTCCCCCTTACTTTAACACTTCTCCCATTTAACACATTTAACACTTCTCCCCTTTTTGTTAAATCAAAAAGACATTTTAAAGAATTAAACAAGGGTTTGAAATCATTTAGCCATTTGATTATATTTTAAGCTGCTAAGATCACAAGCAAGAGAAACGTTAGCCATTAGTTTCATAATCAATATTCATAGTTAATGTGAAATAGCAAAATTGGTCATGTATCTAATCATTAAGTAAATGATGCAATAATGAATAAATTTAATCACACCAAATAGATAATTTCTAACCATTCATAAATCCAAACAAATTCAAAGTCAATCAATCCACAAATTCAAACATTCCAAAATATTCAAAATGTTAAAACAAATAGTTTGGAGTTAAAAGCAAAACATAGAATAACATATAAGGATCAGGAGGAGGAAAACGAGCTCGCATAGCGGCCATTTCGTGAGTGAGGTCATTAATACACGCGTTGGTTGCTTCATTGTTTGCACGCATCTCCCGAAGAATTTCTAATTATTGAGCTCCCATTGTGGATAAGTGGGACTCTATAGAAGAAAAGCGTGAATCCATGGTAGCGTATCGGAAATCGAATGTCTCCATAAAGGATTGAAAATATAGAGGCATTTGCTTGCTCTTCAGGCTGCTCCTCGAGCTGCTCAGGCTCATCTTCGGCTTCATCGATGTCTCGCATTAATTGCTCAAGCTCGAGATCTTCGTCAGCTTCGGGTGGAGCTTGTGAAGAACTAGCTCCCGGAGTATTTGCAGAAGATCGAACCCATTCACCGGTTTCCTTATCCTTAATCCATCCCGCTCTCGTTAAGAAGAGAAGGTTAATTTGTTTCTTAAGGGGAAAACGACATCTAGACCGACTCTAAGCCCAGCTTTGGAAAACAGATTACTCAAAATGCAACCGTAAACTAGGGATGAACATAGTTTCTTGTTAGAAACAAGATTTACGGTTTCAACAATTTCAGCAAAAATAATCTGAGGTAGGTTAATTTTAATATTATTTTCGGAACAATGTAACCACCAAAGATCTAAGGCTCTAAGAGTAGAATAATGACCTCCGGATGGTCGAAACCACCAAGAAATCATTAGATGAAGAAAACGTTCATGAAGGTCTAAGACACTTGCATTATCCCTTCTTTTATAACGAGATCTTAAAACCAGTTTTTCATTTGAAATACCATCATTATCTAATCCGAATGTATTAGCTATGTAAGCTGAGTCAATATATAAGAATTGTCCTAGGAGGTAGGAACGAATTTCTATGGTTTCGGTTTCAGTTTGGTTTTTAACACAAACGGCATTAGAATAGAAAATACGAACAAGTTGATGATAAACGATGGGTTCAAGGTCAAAGAGTTTATCAAATTTACACTCTTGTAAAAGAGGAAGATATTTAAAATTGATAGCTAACATAGCTTGACGAGAAGGAATACGTTCTTCCCGGATTTTGTAAGAGTCGAAATATTGATAATACCAAAAACGATGATTTCTAGGACCAGGATGATTGAAACATGAATTTTTGATAGTCAAGTTAGGCTCAATGGGATTAGGATTAGAAATTGGAATAGGAGAAGGATTTGGAGGTGGATTTGGTTGATGGTGTGAGCGACTAGATGATGACCTAGCACGTTTAGGATTGGACATGGTTTAGAAAATCGAAATAGAATTGATAACCTGCAATTTAGAAAACACATGTATGCAATTCAATCAATTCCAAAACTCAATTGAGTCCTCAATATTTCAAGGTTCTCTAAATCAATCCTAATGGGCAAAGTTTTTGAAAAACTTTTGAAAAATATGGTTTTGAGAAACAATATATGTATAGTTTTCATAACAACAATATAATTTAATCAAAACACAATAATTTGAAAATTAACATTTTTTTTAATTTTGAAAATTTAAAAAATTTGGAAAATTATTGTGTTTTTGATGAAATTGGTTGTAATATCTAGTTTCTAATCACTAAACAATCAATGCCCGATCTAGAGTTCATCCTAGAACTAATTAAAACAAGTCCTATGTTCAAAATCAATAAAATAGGGAGTTTAGAAAATTTTACCTTGAAGGATGAGATTGAGTGGATTTTGATGTTGTTTGCACGATTTTAATGATGATTGCAAGTTTAGTAGATGATATTTGAAGTGAATTCCGATTAAAATCGATGATTTGAGGCAAGAATGGAGATATGGAGAGAGTTGAGAGGGAACGGCGGAAGAGAAAGGAGAGCATTTTTGAGGATTTTGAAGGGTTCTGCCGTGTATAACCAGAACCCCAGGGGGTATCGATTCCCCTGTGGGGGGAATCGGTTCCCTAAAGGGGGAATCGATTCCCTCTGCACCAAAATGCTAAAATTCGATTTTAAACACCCAAAATATTAAATTAATTTCCTTTAGTGGTATTGGCAACTCATATATTGAAAATTAATCATGTTCAAACAAGTAAATTAATCTTTAAACGATATTTGAACATAAAATTAATTTTTCATCAAGAATCATAAACTCCCCCTAACTAATATCAATGAATGCAATCGAAAATTACTATTATAAGCATTTTCATTTATTCTTAAAAGTGCCAAAATTATTTTAAACAATAAGTGAATATAGGTTGGTCAAACCTAATTCTCTCCTAAGTGTCTAAAATCTTTCCTTGTCTAAGGGTTTTATAAAGATATCCGCTAATTGGTGCAAAGTATCAACAAATTCTAGAACTACATCTTCCTTAGTGATATAGTCTCTAATGAAGTGATGTCTTATTTCAATGTGCTTAGTTCTAGAGTGTTGGATGGGATTTTTAGTGAGACAAATAGCACTAGTATTGTCATACTTGATAGGAATGGTACCTACTTCAATTCCATAATCAAAAAGTTGTTGTTTCATCCATAAAACTTGTGCATAGCAACTACCAGCTGAAATGTATTCGGCTTCAGTGGTAGAAAATGCAACACAATTTTGTTTCTTTGAAAACCAAGAAATTAGCATATTTCCAAGGAATTGGCAAGTACCGGAGGTGCTTTTCCTATCTAATTTGCATCCTCCATAATCCGCATCAGAAAAAGCATGCAAGCTAAAGCTAGAGTCTCTAGGATACCAAAGTCCTAAACTAGGAGTGTCCTTAAGGTATCTAAAGATTCTCTTAACAGCTAGTAAATGTGATTCCTTAGGACATGATTAAAATCTAGCACATAAGCAAACACTAAACATAATGTCCGATCTACTTGCAGTTAGATAAAGCAAAGAGCCAATCATTGACCTATATAATTTGACATCTACACATTTACCTCATTCATCTAAGTCAAGCTTTGTTGAAGAACTCATTGGAGTGTCATGAGGTTTCCTATTTTCCAGTCCAAACTTCTTGAGCATATCTTTGACGTACTTAGCTTGATTGATGAAGATGACATCTTTTCTTTGCTTGATTTGGAGTCCCAAGAAAAATGAGAGCTCCGCCATCATGCTCATTTCGAATTCACTTTGCATTAGCTTAGAAAATTCTTGGCAAAGAACATTAGTAGAACCAAATATTATATCATCAACATAAATTTGAACTACTAATAAATCTTTACCTTTATGCTTTAGAAACAATGTAGTGTCAACCTTCCCTTTTGAAAAACCTTTTTCAATTAAAAAATTTAATAATCTTTCATACCAAGCTCTAGGAGCTTGTTTTAAGCCATAAAGAGCTTTTGTCAATTTAAGAACATGGTCTAGAAATTTTGAATCTTCAAAACCTGGAGGTTGTTCCACATACACTTCTTCCTTTATAAAACCATTTAAAAATGCACTTTTAACATCCATTTGATATAATTTAAATTCATGAAAACATGCAAATGCTAGTAACATTCTAATTGCTTCCATCCTAGCTACGGGAGCGTATGTTTCATCATAGTCTATGCCCTCTTCTTGAGTATACCCTTGAGCAACAAGTCTAGCCTTGTTTCTCACTATATTACCACTTTCATCAAGCTTATTTCTAAATACCCATCTAGTACCTACAGTAGTTTTATTACTAGGCCTTTCAACTAATGTCCATACTTTACTTCTCTCAAATTGATTTAATTCTTCTTGCATAGCCATAATCAAATGTTCATCTTTTAATGCTTCTTTGATGTTCTTAGGCTCTATGCATGAAATAAATGCAACATAATTACAAATATTTCTAAGAGAAGATCGAGTATTTACCCCTTTGGATGGATCACCTATAATTTCACCATCCTTGACATAGTTGTACTCTCTTGGATAAGATACTTCCCTTTCTTCAATGGTTGGATTCTCAAGAGGATAATGAGTTTCCTCATTTTTCGTTTCTTCCTTTGATGATAGTTCTTCAATGTCATGTCTAACGTCATTTGTATTTATAACACCTACATCATCATTCACACAAGAATCCTTCCTCGGAAGGGGATTATCATCGAAAACAACATGTATAGACTCTTCTACGACTAAAGTTCTTTTATTAAATATACGATAAGCTTTAGAATTTAAGGAATAACCCAGAAAAATTCCTTCATCACTTTTAGCATCAAATTTGCCAATGTTTTCTTTACCATTGTTTAAAGCAAAACATTTACATCCAAAATGATGAAAATAACTAATGTTAGGCTTTTTATTTTTGAAAATTTCATATGGAGTTTTCTTTAAAATTGGCCTAATCATTACTCGATTTACAATATAACAAGCGGTATTTGTGGCTTCCGCCCAAAAATATTTTGGCAAATTATTTTCACAAAGCATGGTTCTAGCCATTTCTTCTAAAGTTCGATTTTTCCTCTCAACAACTCCATTTTGTTGAGGGGTTTTAGGTGCTGAAAAATTATGGCTAATACCGTTAGAGTTATAAAATTCAGTAAATCCAAGATTTTCAAATTCAGTTCCATGATCACTCCTAACACTAGTTATAGAGTAACCTTTTTCATTTTGGATAATTTTTGAAAATGTGATGAAATGTTCTAATGCTTCATCTTTTGTACTTAAGAATAGAACCCAAGTATATCTAGAATAGTCATCTACCAAGACAAATGCATATTGTTTTCCACCCAAGCTAGTAGTTCTAGTTGGCCCAAAAAGATCTAAATGGATCAATTGTAAAACTCTACTAGTTGATACATCATTAATGGATTTAAAAGAAACTCGCTTTTGTTTTCCTTTAGCACAAGCATCATAGATTTTATCATTATCAAATTTTAGTTTAGGCAGTCCTCGAACCAATTCTCCTTGAACTAACCATTGCAAAACACTCATACTAGCATGTCCTAGTCTCCTATGCCATAACCAACTATCATGCTCATCCTTTGCAACTAGGCATAAATTAGTCATATCAAAAGAATCTAAATGCACCATGTATATGTTTCCTATTCTATGACCAACAAGCATAATCCGATTAGATGCAATGTCAATGACTTTACAACCATTAATTTCAAATAAGACATTGAATCCTTTATCGCATAATTGACTAATACTCAATAGATTATGCTTTAATCCATTCACATATAAAACATTTTTAATTTGTATGGAAGAGGTATTACCTATTGTACCAATACCTTCAATGTGACCTTTTGAATTGTCTCCAAAAGTCACTTCTCCTCTCATTTTTAGCGTTAAGCTCAATGAACCGGCTTTTGTCTCCGGTCATGTGTCTTGAGCATCCACTATCAAGGTACCATGAATTTGAATTTGTTTCCCGTGCCTTGTAGCAATGCTCCTTTCCCTACAAACATAGATTAATTTTTGATTTTTGGTACCCAAATTCTTTTGGGTCCATATTCATTAGTTTCCAAAATCCTAGTCCCCTTAGGTATCCATTTGTGTAGGATATTTTTATCTTTAGTAGTAATGTGTTCTTTAGGAACCCACATACTTCTAACGATTTTTCCATTAGAGGTTCTTTGGGGACCTCTATGATTGTAGTTTCTAAAACTTTTTCTAACAAAGTTGGATTTTGAATTTCCACCTTTTTCAAAATGTTTTGTTTCAACTTTATCAAAAGAAGTTTTAAGATCATCAATTTTCTTTTGATGATCATCATTGATCTTTGAAAGTAAATTTTGCAAATCTAAATTTTTCTTTCCAAACTCTTCTAGTTTGATTTGCAAATCTTTGATTTTACTTTCAAGATCATTGTTGGTTTTGGAAATGAGTTTGTTTTCATTTTTCAATTTTGAAACATCATTTTTATATTTTAAAAATAATTTCTCATAATCTGAAGCCAACCCATTATATTCCTCTAATAACTCATCATAGGATAAATCATCAAAATCGGATGAGTTAGAGGTTACCTTAGAATCTTCCCCGAATGCCATCAAGCACAAGTTAGCTACTTCTTGTTCTTCTTTATCGAAACTTTCTTCATCGCTCCATGTAGCCACATGAGCCCTGTGCTTATTCTTTGATTGACCCTTTTTCTTCAATTGTGGGCAATCATATTTAACATGCCCTAGCTTTTTGCATTCGTAGCAAATGATTGGGTCCTTCTCTTTTGGTTCATTTTTGAGGCCTTCATTTCGTTTGAATTTTCTTCCTCGATAAGGTCTCATCATTTTTCTGAACCGTTTGGCAAACAATGCCATTTCCTCGTCATCTTCATCGTCATTCGAATCACTCTCATCTTTTGTGGATTTGAGAGCAACTCCAATATTTTTCTTCTTCTCCTTCTCCTTTGGTGTCTCGTCAATCTTGTTGAGGTCCACCTCATCTTCGAGCATCATTTCATGAGTGAGGAGTGACCCAATTAGCTCTTCAAGAGTTAAGGACGTTAAGTCCTTAGACTCGATGATTGCCGTCTTCTTTGATTGCCACAATTTTGGGAGGGAGTAGACTAACTTCCTCACAAGCTTTTCATTTGAAATGATCTCTCCATATGATTTAAGACCATTGACAATCGTTGAAAATCTATCCGTCATAGCTTTGATATCTTCATTTGGTTTCATCTTGAAATTTTCATAGCTATGCGTTAGAATACTAATTTTAGATTTCTTTACCTCATCGGTACCTTCATGAGTGACTTGAAGTTTGTCCCATATTTCTTTGGCGGTTGTACACAATGAAACTCTTCCGTATTCATCTGGTCCAAGAGCACAAAAAATGATATGGATGTCTTTGGAGTTGAGCTGGAACATTCTTGTCTCTCCTTCACTCCACAACCTTGGATGAGTGAGAGGTTTGATGTATCATTCTTCTACGGCATTCCATGCTCCCATGTCACTTGCTTGAATGAAGTACATCATTTTATTCTTCCAATAGGCATAGTTAGCTCCATTGAAGAAAGGAGGCTTGTTGACGGGCATCGAATCGAGACCGGAGTCGAAGTTTGAAGCGGAGGCCATTGATGACTTTGATTATCGATATAACTCTTCCCGAATCGACTCAAGAGGCGATTAAACCTTCAAATGAGTTAGGCTCTGATGCCAATTGTTGAGTTAATCGATTGACTGAATCGGCCAAGAGGGGGGTGAATTGGCAATAAAAATTTTGGTGGAAGCTTTTGCAGAAAATTGAAAGAAATTGCACAGCGATTTAGAGTGGTTCGACTTTATCAACCAAAGTCTACATCCACTACCTTAGCTATCCACACTAAGGATTTTCCAACAAATTCACTAATTTGTTCTTTCTTTTGAGGCCAAAGAGATAACCTTACAACTCCCTCAAGAATATACCCCAATTCTTGAGAACACTCTTTTCTCAAAGAGAAATACAAATTTGCAAACTTACAAGAAAAACCTCACAAGACAAATATGTTTTCACAATTCTAGAACAAAGAAAGAACACTCAAGAATAAATACAATTGAGCACAATAAGTGTTCTTGAAAGCAAAATGAATATTGAATGAAAAATAGGCTTGAAATGCTCAAACTTGAGGTTTGATGCTTTCTCTTTGATTCTCTCTTGATTCTAATTGCTTGATGTTTCTTGTTATTGATCAATGGCTTCTAAGCTTGCTTAAATACACCTTGAATCACTTCTGAACGTTGGGGATGATTAGAGAAAATAATATAGCCGTTTTAGTGTGAAAATAATTAATAAAACAGTTTGGAGCGTGGGGGGAATCGGTACCCCCTATGGGGAATCGGTTCCCTAAGTGTAAAATTCAAATATTTTGACCGTTATACAAGGGGGGAATCGGTACCCCATGGGGGGGGGGGGAATCGGTTCCCTCCGAGCATTCTGGATTTCTCGGAGCCAAACCATTCAGGGGGAATCAGTACCCCCTTGAGGGGGGATCGGTTCTCTCTGAGCAATCTGGAATTTTTGGCTTTGAAATGGTTCGAAATACTTTGTAAAATTATTTTGAAATTGTTTTAAGATTAAAACTTAATTTTACACTTGAGTAAGGATTAAAAATGATCTTTGAAAGATCTGGAGTAATGTTTTGATATTCGAATAATTCTATCGAATATACTTAGAAAATCATTTGGAAAATCTTAAAATTCATTTAACTTGATTTGTTATATCGAAATATCAAAATGTTTTCAACAAACTTAATATAAACATAAATTAATAAATTTAACCAAAATAAAAAATAAAAGAGTGTATGAAGCAATTTCAAAGTCTAAACTCCAAGGTAACAATCCACAAATACATTAATAGGGTTTATTTTTGGGTATAATAAAATATTAATTTATAAATTAGTTTTTTTTTGTAGTTTATTCAAAAATTAATAGATTAGCAACTTATTATCTTTTTTTATTATCCATTAGTAAATTAATACTTTTTTAATTAAATAATTTTTTAAGATAACTATTAAAAATTTATATAGAAAAATTAACGAGTTGCTCACGAATTTATCGAGTCATGTTGGACTTTGCTCTCAACTCGTTAGGTTCTAGAGTCGAGCTCGAGTTTGAGTCGAGCAACCTCATGCAGAAAATAATATTTCTCACGTCAAGATTGTTGCTGAGGTGAGGGCCACCTTCTTTGCATGAGGGTTGCTGGCTTTGAAACGGTTGAGATCTGCTTGTGTAGAGGCTTATGGAGGGAACCACCGGATATTGTAATATCTGAAAAAAAAAAAAATCATTACTATTTTATTTAAACTTGAATACATAAACCACAGTTATTTATATGTCTTGATAATAAAGAGTGAAAAGAAGAATAACTGGGCTATAGAAATAGGAATAACAAACATATTCGATGAGAACCGCCCGACAGCGCTCATTGTTGAAGGGTTGTTGAACGCAACATCGGCAGGGATCCTAATATATATGGCGCTGGTGGATCTTCTGGCTGCCGATTTCATGAACCACAAAGTTGCAAAGTAATCGTTTACTTCTAGCTGCAGCCAATGTTTCTCTCCTTCTAGGAGCTGCCCTTATGTCTATGATGGCAATTTGGCCTTAATAATATAATTGGAATATTAAATAATGTCTATGATGTTTAATAATTTATGAACTTGGTTTATTTTTTTAATGTGTTCTTGATTAATTTTTTGAAAAGTAGTTAGATATTGATTTGAGATGTACTACATAATAAAGGTAATTGACTATTATATATGATTAATTGAGATGATTGTAGTGTGTTTTGATCATCGAATATGAGATTTAAAAAGAGAAATTGGACATAAAATGGATATGTCGTTTTAGTTCACGCAATTATTTATTATTTCAATTTGTGTACTATCCAATATAACTTTCAATTAGGGATATGTAAATTTTGATTTTAGTATAGCGTATGTGGTGGGAAAGTCAGGATGGATCGTGTCTATATGGGATAATAAGGATAATAAGATATTCAAGGCGAATATCGTAGTTGTGGATTCGAAATACTTCGTTGCTGTTATTGTTTTTCTTCTTTGGTTGGGTTTGGCAGATCGTTGTTTGGTGAAGAGTTATGGTTTTTTGTTATGGCCCAACACTGGTAGTGTTTATTGAGGCAAAATGGATAGGGAAGGCTATGTGGATTGTGGAATTGAAGTGGTGATGAATTGGATTGTGGATGCGTCTCTAAGACCTTGGCGTCGGTGGTGGAGCCTAGTTGAAATTGATTAATGGTTTGTAAAATTGGGAACGTTCTGTCCTCCAATGTCCGTAGACAAAACAACACATTGGTAGATCATCTTGCAAAGGAAGTTTTGCATGGATGGAGCTTAAAAGTCACTGGACTTCCATGGCAAAATGGTTCACTAGGAATTCTCTCAATGTCAAGGCCACAAGGAGGATATTCATTTTTATCTATATTGAAACAAAGACTGCTCCTTAATTTCACCAAGCAAGGCCATCCAAGTGTTAACACTTGGTGCTCTTGTTTTTCAATGGTCTACCTTTGGAGGGACTAACTCAAAGCTCAGCAACGTTAACAGCTATCTACTAATGCTAAATCAATTTTTAGGCATGGGGTGTTATCTCACTGTTTGTGTCCTCGACTGTTCGTCTAGCGGATCAAGGTCTTCCTGCTCCATCCTAGTCAAGGCGTAGTGGGTTTAATTGGTGATTGCTAGTGCTTATTCAGGGCTGGCCTGTAGCATTGGTTTGGAGAGGTTTTGCAGGTTTTTTACTGCTCTTATAATGTCTTGCACGCCAGACAATAACAAATTCTGAACAGTTTTCATGGTCATCAAAGAGAAACCAAGTTATATTCTGAATAGAAAAGAAAAAGCGGCACTTACCTGCAATCGGAGCTTCTTCCCAACCTATATAATTGTCGTCACGTTTAACTTTCATACCAACTTCAATACAGCAGCAATGATATTCTTGTAAGTTTAATACTTCAAGGTGGGGCAAAGTGAAGGAAAAATAAAAGGAGGGAAAGAATAATAACCCATCTCATTGTGCATACCTGTATATTCTTCTTATCATCATTTTCAGCAGTGGGCTTCTTGACAACTGAAAGATGAGGTTGTGTTGAGCTGCTGCCATCTACCTTGGACTCCTGCTTGACCTCTCCACATTGTTCCATCAATGTTTTAAGCTGCACCTGCAGTCATTTCATTGCGTCCAGTCTCAACTTTAAAATTATAACACAAAATATACACGAAGAAAAGAATGAAGTCAAAAAGGCTTGCATTTCTCTATAAACATGTACTGCAGAAATATACATATATAAAAACAAGGTAAGAGTTCGAAGGACCTATATGTTGATCAAAATAGTACTTCTAGGTTAAAAAGTTAAAAGATTAATAAATTCCTCCACTGAAAGATGAGCTTCATGGTCCAATTGCAACTTTTAGGTGCAATGGCGCAATTGGTTTATGTTTGTGATAAAAAATTGAGTCACTAACCTCGAGTGGGATAAAAAATTTACTATTAGAAAAAGGTTAACTGAAATATAGGTGCGGATATACAACTTTAGATCAGGAGAATGAATTTATACAATTTTAAGGTGATTAACTTATAATATTTTACAAGTAAAATAAACATCAATTAAAAGTATAAAAATTATAAATTTTCAGATAACGACACCCAATCAATCTCTCAATATACTCTTCGTTAAATCCCATTGAAAGTGAATTTCACTTTTGTCCCTTTTTAAATTGCATTTTCTTTTTGTCTCTATTGCTTTGTCTTAATTTTGTTATAAACCGAGAAAAAAACCAAGAAAATAAACATACTTCGATTGTCTTTAAAGGGAGATCGTTTTTTCCGTTTGACGTTTTGGATCTTTAAGTTTTTTCCTCCATGGTTGGTATTCGGAGTCGTTGGTGCGATCAATTCATGTACCTTGTCGATTCAATTGTTCAAGTTTTTTCCCTCTCACATAGTCTCGACTGTGTTTGTTCAGTCTGTATTTTGCAAGATATTTGTTGATGCAATTTTCATTTATTTTTCATGTAAGAGAGTTTCATTTATTTTTTATTATTTTTATTTAAAATTTTTATGTAATAAAAAATTAAAAAAATTATTTAAAAAAAATTATTTTTAAAATATTTACTTAAATTTTATTGATTTTTAATAATTTATTAACTTTTAAAATATGTTATAAAATATATTCTATACAAATTCAACATCAAACACTTAATAGTCGTTTTACTTTCTCATTATAATCCACTTCCTTGTCACTCTTGTATTTGAATTTGAACATAAATTTCGCCATTAATTCTATCCAACTCCAAATTTGATTTTATGGTTATTTATATTTATTATATTTTTAATTATATTTAATTTATATAATTCATTTATAATTGTTTTTAAACATAACGAATTTAATAAATTTAAATGTAAAATATGGATGATTGAAATACTAGAAAACTTTCTTTTTTTAATTTAGAGCATTATTTCGGCCATGTTTTATAATCTGACGAAAAATTCAATAAAAATTAGGATTTATAATGATTTACTTTTTAAATATATTTGGTAAATTAAAATAAAAACATCTAGTATTTTTTTTAATGAAAGTGTAGAAAATAATAAGTAGATAATGATCGATTAATGAATTAATGTAGAATGCATTCAAAATTTTATTTTATCTTTTTATAATAATATTATCTTTTAAAATTTAAATTAGTCAAATATTTAATTGTATTTAAAATTTAATTTTACACAATATAACAAATAGATTTTACAATTCAAATTTAATAATTAATTTTTTATACTTAGTTCTTATAATAGTAATTTCTAACATTTAAATTTTCCATTTATCAAATATCATACTCGTATTTTTTTAATCTTTCCTAGTAATGCCTTTTAACCTAATTTTTTTCATAGCGAGTTTCATTAATATGAACCTAATGGTTAAGGTGTAGGTCTATGACTTTGATAAGTTTTGAATTGGTTTTCGTAGTTGTTAATAATTCTTGTACATTCTCATAATGCTTAATTGAGTCCTGAACTTCAACAAGAACATTACTCTTAATGAATATGATACTGAGGTGATTATATCACTTTCATTTTCATACATAGCAAGATCAATTTGAGTGTTGGTTTCAGTGGTGTGTGACTCGAATTTTCTTATGACATAATCAATATCCAAACATCTTAATTGAAAAAGAATATTTTCAGAACTTAAAGTTCTCACGAATTAATTTAAGAATACCTACTCTACTATCAGATATATTGACAAGTTGTAAACTACAAAAATCAATGAATATACACACTTAATAAAATATGAGGTAAATATTAATCATAATTTATCAATACAAATTATGTAAACTTACATCCCTACACCCTTAGGAGATCTTTATTTAAAAGTATCTCTACACCATTAGGAGTCTTTTTTTTATTGAGAATCCTTACTTTAATTACATCCCTCTCACATAAACAAGGATATTCTAGATAAGGTAATGAATACGAACCTTAAAAGGAAAATTTACCTTCATATTCTGAAGCATGACCTACAACTTTTCACGTCGTCTTCGTCTTGCATTTTCATCTCCATCTCCAACACCCTGTCCAGCTAACTTGTCACTCTCTGCCGCCAATTCTCCATTACATTTTCCGCAGAGAAAATATCCATCCTTTAAAGAAACTAATAAAACTAATAACAAGTTGAAACTCAATTGATTATTCTTTTATTAAAGGCCATGTAATATAGAAAAAAGGTCAGAAGGTTGTCCATTTCAATCGACTAACAAAAGCTTCAAAAATAATAAAAGAAACTTGAAAGGTTAAAAGTTTTATGGGGCGAAAGGCAAGCAGTTAGAAGAGAAGAAATATGCTTATAAATTGAGTGAGTAAGAATGAAAACAAGCCTAATTTATATAGGGATAATTTAGAAAGAAACAGAAAAAAAAAATTCTCAATTCTCTACCCAAAATCTCGCCCATGCCACTGCCCTCTCTCTAACAAAGTACAACTACTTTTGAAAAATTAAAATTTTAGTTGTTTAATATATTTGCATTATTCACACATGATTCTCAGAAACAAGCAGATTTAGAGGAGCCTAACCGTCTCATGGTGTTTGATTGTAAGATCCACAGAAACAAATGAAGTGAATGGTAGCACTCTAACTAGGCTTCTGGAATGATATCTAACACGGGAAAATAGTGTATTTGATTTTGAAAACACACCAAACATACTTCCCTACCTAAAATAGTGTCATTTTGGGGGCAGTTGAAACGCACCAACAGTCGTCATTTCTCAACCGTTTGTATGCAAAGGAGGTGGCCCCTCAATCTCACTTGTCACACTTGACGTGAGAGATATCTACCTCACATGGAGGAGTAGCAGGCCTTTAAATACCTACCTGCACAAAATAAAAACCTGTGAGCAACCATTAGTATTTGATTCCACGTTGCCTATTCAAACATCAGTCTGTCTCTCTCCTCATTTTCCGGTTGCAGCCATGATCACAAACTCACCTCTTCACGTTTCTCTGCTGCTTTCTAACACTAATTCCTTTCCAGACTGTACCTACGAACCCGATAATGAAGATCGAGATAAGTTTCGAGCGCTCATATACAAGTACAACATGGATGTGCTATTATAGCCTCCATCCTCGTCGCCGGAGTCAATGCTGCTTTGCCACTTGCTTGGGAAGACCGTCAAGGCTTTACGTCCCCGAGAAAAATCTCTCTTTTATCATCAAAGGCTTCGCCGCCTGAGTACCGAAGAAGCTGAGCTGAATCTGAACTCTGGAGCATAGAAACAGAACCATGACCTGATGAGCATGGCCGTGAGTGCCATGAGTATGAACCGGATATAAGCAATGCAGAAAACTGCATCAATGGCAAAAACATAAATGAACAAGAAATGCATTCTTTATTGAATCAGCTTAGCTTCATTCACTTTTACACTTTACATTTATAGCACATTTATAACAAACTCTAATAACTTAACAACCCTAAAACTATTTCCTATCAGCTTCATATGATGGTTAGCCACATCCATCATCATTCCTCAGCTTACATGCATGAACACTCTCATTCACGTGCATGAACATACTAAACATTCTCTCCACTTCTTTTTTCTCCACTTCTTTAACACTATAGCACCCACAATTTTCCACGAAACTGCTCAAATGTAGGCTTGGTCAGCCCATCTGCTATTTGGAACTCAGCAGGAACGTAACTAACCCGCTACAATCTTCTCACGAATAAAGTGAACATCGAGTTCAACATGTTTGGACCGAGCATGACAAACCGGATTCACGCTCAAGGCCACAACACTTGTGTTGTCGCACCAAATAACAGGTGCTTTCAGCAGGGACAACCCAAGATCACACAACAGCGCAGTAAGCTAGGTAACCTCTATTACAGACTCAGTAACACTCCTATACTCAGCTTCCATTGTTGATCGAGAAACTGTTTTCTGCTTCTTTGAGTTTCACGCAACAAAACAATCTCCAAGGAAAACACAATACCCAGACATGGACATGCGATCACTGGCATCACCAACCCAGTCAGCGTTTGAGAACACTTTGACGTATAGCCGAGCATCACCTTTTGAGAACATCAATCCATGATCAAGCGAGCTTGCCAGGTAATGTAGAATTCATTTAACTGCTGTAAAAGGAATCGTTCGTGGAGACTGCATGAAATGAGCTGCTTTATTAATTGTAAACGCGATATTTGGTCGCGTATAGAAGACATACAGAAGAGCACCCACAATACTTTGATATTATCGAGCGTTTGTCATTAGATCACTTGTCTGATCAGAAAACTTTGTAGAAACCATGGGAGTACAGACCGGTGTTGCTTGACTCATGTTGGTTTTCTTCAATAGCTCACATATATAAGTGCGCTAACTTAACAACAACCCAGTACCAACCTTCTTAACTTCTATCCCCAGAAAGTAAGACAATTCGCCGAGATCTTTAAGCGATAACCGAGATCTAAGTAAATGAACAACCTGATCAACATATGAGATCAAAGTCCCTGTGATGATGATATCATCTACATACACAAAAGCATATGTACTGCACTCATCTTGAATTCGAACAAACAATGATACATCTGCCTTCGATTCTAAAAACCCTAGCTCTAAAAAATAGACTTTAAGCTTGTCATTCCAGTTGCGTGGAGCTTGTTAAAGACCGTAGAGGGCCTTCGGTAGTTTACACATCAGTGGAGTTCCTTCTTCAGCACAGTGCTCAAACTCAGATGGTTGTTGCATGTATACCACCTCGCTCAAGTCACCATTCAGGAATGCGTTGTTGACATCAACTTGTCTCAAGGCCCAACCTCTTGCAACAACCATGGCCAGAAGAACATAAATAGTTGCAAATTTTACAACTGGATTGAACGTGTTTGTGAAATCGAACCCAGTGACTTGAGTGAATCCTTTTACCACCAACCGCACCTTGTACCTATACACAGACCCATATGGATTTCTTTTAATCTTAAATAGCCACTTACATCCTACACACTCCTGTCAACAGGTAGAGGAAGAAGACTCTATGTGTCATTTTGAATCAACACTGAATATTCAACATGCACCGCATCTGACTATGGAGCAGACTGAAGGGCTTCCTCAACCGTTGCTGGTACAACATCATCAAACAATGTATTGTACATTTTTTGTCTAAACACTCCATATTTACTCTTAGTTAACATATGATGACCATTGGTAACCACAGCCCCTGTTTTGGCGTCAGATGGTGGCTGCTCTTCCATGGCATTTTCAATGGTACCAGGTTCCTCAGGTACTGCAGCAGACTCAATGTCTGTACCAGATCGTGCAGAACTATGTTCAGGAGTGTCTACAGATAAGTCAGCGAGCTCTAGATGTCGAGCAGTAGTAGTACGCAGTTTATTACCATCAATTACTATGTCAAGGGGTTTGCTCAGTTGCGAACGAGCTCCCGATTATTCAACAGAACTATCATGAAATGGAAAACACCACTCATCAAACTTCACATGTCGCGACACCACTACTTCTTTATCAGGCGTGAGATATAAAAACCTTTTTGTTGAGGGCTTGTACCCAAGAACGTATATGGTTGAGATCGAAAATCGAGTTTATAATGGTTGAACGATCTTAGATGAGGGAAGCACCGACACCCAAATACCTTAAGTGAACCATAGTCAGGTTTCTTGTTGAACATACACTCAAAGAGAGATTTTCCATCTAGTACCTTCGAAGGTAATATGTTTATTAAGTGAACATCCATAACCACAACATAGGACCAATAGTTGGTTGGCATAGATGCCTGTGCAAGCAATACTAGGGCCATCTCAATCACATGTCGGTGTTTACGCTCCAAGACACCGTTCTGTTCTGACGTGTGTGAACAAGTAACACAGTGAGATATACCAAATTCAGCGAGCACACGAGACAATCGACAATATTCACCGCCCCAGTCACTTTGAACAACCAAGATTTTTTATCCAAACTGTGTTGCCACAAGCTTCCGAAACAGTTGAAAAACTTGAGACTTGTCCTTAAGCAGATATAGCCACGTGTAGCGAGTGCATGCATTAACGAAGCAGACATAATACTTAAAATCGTTTGAGATAACAGGCGATAGCCCCCATAAATCAGTAAACACAAGTTGAAAGGGAGATTCATACAAAGTAGTTGAATCCGAGAAGGGAAGTTTATGACTTTTTCCCATGTGACAAGCAATACAACTTTCATTATCTTTTTGTTCAATGTTTACATCAAGGAATTTGCATATTTGCTCGAGAATACCATGAGTAGGGTGCCCAAGGCTCCTATGCCACGGATCATACAAATGACTTGAAGTAACAAATTTATTAGCTACAAGACAAGTACTTTTATTATGACTATCATCAATTTGGAATAGGTACAGACCATCCTTCTCCTGTCCCTGCAGTAGAACTTCATCAGTGGCTTGAATTGGAAGTAAACCACCATTACCAACCACTAGTTTACCTGGTCCTGAGAATTCTTTTTGGCTAAGAACCTTGGTCGAATCAGCAGTTACATGATGCGTGGCCCCAGAGTCCAGAACCCAGTGATCCCTCGTGCTAGTAGTAATATGACTTTGCGGTTGTATCGAATAACATACATGTGCTTCAGCCTTAGCTTTTGTGCAACATACACACTCATCCACATCAAGATGAGACAGTTCCAGAGTAGAGTAGTTTGCAGATCTTAACCACCACGGCTTACAGCATGCTCAGTCGATCGGCCAGTAAACGACTGATCAAACCTGTACCAACGATCAACAACAAGGTGGCCATTTTTTCCACATAACTGGCATTGAACCCGTGGTCGACCACGACCCCGACCTTCAATTTGACCTCTAGCACTCGTTCTATACCTCCCAGAAGATCGATCATGAAACGTATGATTAGCATTCTTCGAACTAGAACCAGATTGAGCAAAGTGAGCACTCATCGGTAGAAACTCTTCTTGAGAGTCAAACCCAGCAAGCTGCGTTTCTACATCAATCAACATTGAGCAGATCTTATCGAGAGACAGGACATCTTTCATGGTGGTTATGAACGCAATGTACGGTTGGTACTCTCAGGGAATACCTTTGAGAATGCTCGCAACATGTTCGGCCTGAGGAATTACACTGTCACACGAATCTAATGCATCACACACTTCTTTGATACGAGAAAGGTACGTTCGCATGCTATCACTACCTTTCTTGAGTGACTAAAGTTTGTAATGAATGCTGATAACCGTCATGGTGGACCGATTTGCAAAATATTACAGTACCTTGCTCCAGACTGCCACCGCCGTCTCCACTCCAACAAATTGGGAAAGAAAATGTGGGCTGATCGTGGATAGTAACCAAGAAGCTAGTGCACTGTCTTGTGCAAAAAATTCCTCATGCAGTTCATTTTCCATTGTATCACCATTCTCATCCTCGATTGTTACCGGAGGAGGACATGTCGCTCCGGTCAGTAACCGTTCCAGCCGATGACTGTGAACAGTCAACAAGATCTGTTGTTTCTATAGCAGGAAATTAGCTTCATCAAGGATGATGTTAACCTTCTTGTTTGTGAAAGTTTTTCCAGCAGAAACCTCAATGACCGAGAGTTTAGCACAACATGCTAGGGAACCTCAGGAACGTCCGGCGAATGATACCATGTAAGCAATGTAGAAAACTGTAGCAATGGAAAAAACAGAAATGAACAAGAAGTACATTCTTTATTGAATCAACTTAGCTTTCTTCACTCTTACACTTTACGTTTATAGCACATTTATAACAAACTCTAATATTTTAACAACCCTAAAATTATTTCCTAACAGCTTCATATGATGGTTAGCCACATCCATCATCATTCTTCAGCTTATATGTATGACATGCATGGACACTCTCATTCACGTGCATGAACATATCTCAATACCAGAAATTGACACCCACGACCAAGGCTTTAATGATAAAAAACACATCTTTTTTCTCGGGACGTAAAGCCTTGATGGTCTTCCCAAGCAGAGGAAAGCAAACACCAATTGCTCCGGGGACGAGGATAGAGGCTATCGCAACCATCTTGTATCCAGCGCCAGAGACCTATAACCATCGTTATCTTTCAGATCGCAGTTGTTTTCTCCTCTTACAAGGAAATTAATTAGGGTTAGAAATAAACAGAGAAATGTGAAAAATTGTGCTTGTTTCATGGCTGCAAGTAGAAACTGAGGAAAGACAAGTTTTTGTTTGAAGAGATAATGTGAAATCAAATAGAAAATGCATATATAATTTTCAATAAAATATAGGGTAAAGAATAGTAATGGTCACTAAACTTTTCTAAAGCTTTCATTTAGGTTCCCCAACTTTTAAAACTTACAATACAGTCCTCCAATATTTAGTTCGCTTGCAATATGGTCCCTGTCGTTACACTGTCGTTAGTACGTTTATAATATGGTCACTAAACTTTTCAGGTGCTTGCATTTAGGTCTCCCAGATTTTAAAACTTGCAACACATTCCTTAATTTCATTCTAAACCCTAAATTTCTTTTCGATCTCGATTTTCCTTTTCGCTTCTCTCTTCTCATTTCCAGTGTAACTTTTCAGTTGGGGATGCATGGAAAATTCTAATCTAACTTTGAATTATGTGGAGGTGTTGACTTGAATAAAGGTCCATTGAGAGAATACCCGACCAAGGGACTATCGGGACCATTAACGATTCAAGTGTAATGTTAGATACAGGTTATCTAAGGTGAAGCATAGATGTTTGATGAAATGCTTGTGAGAAAAAAATAGGGTTAGAAATGCAGAGTTGATAAATACTACTAAGATGAACTAAGTATCATTGTTGAAAGTCACCAACAAAGTTGTAATTATTTTGTATAAATGGCATATGAAAATTTCTTCGTTTAATCCTTGTGGTTAAAGATTTTCCAATAAATGATCAAATATAATGAAATCTCAAACAGCTCATTCACCTTTCAGTCTCTTTCGCAACTTGAAAGGCATCATGACAGGGTCAAGTAGCTGCTCCAAATATACTACCCTGTTATGATGCCTTTCGAGTTACGTGCATGCAGAATTGTCTTCTAAAGCTATAATTCAATTAAATTCAATTGTAAAATTTTCAAAACATGTAAAAAATCCAATTCATTCACAATATATCAGTCTCATAATCAACATGAACTTATTAAAAAGAATACGAGCTCACAGGACGCCGAAAACCATAGGTCGAATCAATACAATTCCCAGTAAACTAGTACCAGCAGTCTCTCGGATTGAGCCTTGCGATTTCACTATGTCGATACTCACAACCAATTCCCTGATTCAAAGAAAAACCAAACAAGAAGAAAAAAAAATTTAGCCTAGGACCCTCTTTCACTTCTATTCTGATGGACTGAATATCTTTCATAAGAAGTACTAAAAGTTTTGATTAAGAAGAAAGAAAGAAAATTAGATGGTTTTGGTTCAAAACTAACACTGAATATCCAAATCATTGACATGCAGTTCCAGAAACATAAAAATTTCAACAAAAAACACATAATGCGAGCTGAAAATGAGAAAGTGCGAAAGAGGAAAAGCTTACTTCCGAATAGCCCAAAAGATAAAATAAATACCTTCTTGCAAGTGAAGGGAGAGGCTAAGAAATAAATACAATCGGTGTTGCGTTCCAGCAATTCTTCATCTATTTTTTCTTTGCAAAAAAAAGTTGAAAGACAGAGCACTGCTTGGGTTTACAATTTTACATGGCAGAAAATTGAAGAACAAAAACCAAATGAGAGTGCATGTAAGCGAAAGAGATTGAGAGGTGAATGCGCTGTTTGGGATTTCATTATATTTGATCATATGTTGGAAAATCTTTAACCACAAGGATCAAACGAAGAAATTATTATATGTCATTTATACGAAATAATTACATCTTTATTGGTGACTTTCAACAATGATACTTAGTTCATCTTAGTAGTATTTATCAACTATGCATTTCTAACCCTATTTTTTTCTCACAAGCATTTCATCGAACATCTATGCTTCACCTGAGATGACCTGTATCTAACATTACACCTTGAATCGTTGATGGTCCCAATAGTCCCTTAGTCGGGTTTTCTCTCAATAGACCCTTATTCAAGTCAAACACCTCCACATAATTCAAAGTTAGATTAGAATTTCCCATGCACCCCCTACTGAAAAGTTATGCTGGAAATGAGAAGAGATGAGCGAAAAAGGAAATTCGAGATTGAAAACTAATTTGAGGTTTAGAATGAAATTGAGGAATATGTTGCAAGTTTTAAAAGTTGGGGACCTAAATGCAAGCGTCTAAAAAGTTCAGTGACCATATTGCAAACGTACTAATGGTAGTGTAACGGCGGGGACCATATTGCAGACGGAATAAATGTTGGAGGACTGCATTGTAAGTTTTAAAAGTTGGAGGACCTAAATGAAAGGTTTAGAAACGCTTGGTGACCATTACTATACTTTACCCTAAAATATAACTTGTTTTATATAGATTATCAGACAATCCCTGACTTAATCTCAAACCATTGAGGCCACATGATTTGTCCTCCCATGCGCCTGCATCTGGTTTGGTTACACACTAAATTCTTATGATTTTGAAAAGTCAACCAACTAATGTATGCAAAATTACAAATCACAACTCCTTTTAATAAAAAAATGACAAATTTTTTTATTTAAAACTAAAAGAAATAAATCCCCTTACCACAAAAGCTCTGTTGCAGTTATAAAAGTTTTGGGCGGTCACCACAAGGGCAACGGTGGTGGTCTCCTCCGGACATTTTCCAGTCATTTTTATTTTATTGTTATTTAATTTTATTAATTTTCAGTTATATTTTAACGAATTTAGAATAATATATTACGGTTTTACATTAAAAACTAAAAGATAAGTGGTACTATATTTTACGGTTTTAATTTTTAAAATCAACTAAATTAAGATAAATTAATTAATTTCACTTTTTAACTATCTACGCCACTTTATTTTCCAACAAAAAAAAAACTTTATATAAAACAAAAGATTAACCCATTATAGAGAGCAAAGAGATTCGAAGGATTAACATTTAATGGCCTCAATGGGTCTTCTTCATCATCTGATGATACACATATAAGAGCGAATAATAGTGTATAGCGTTGGCTCATATTTTACTTTTTCTAGACTTTATATGTTCGCTTTAGATTTTGACAACTTGAGGTTTGAGAAGTTCAAATCATAAATGGTCCTTAGGGCCATTAAAGATTAATCTCATGTTTTTCTGAATTGGTTTTTATAATCCCAGTCTAATCTAATGCTCAAAAAAATTCATTTGAGTAATTGTCTTTCTGGCCTGGGGAAGCAGGTCAGTCTGGAACAAGTTTAATCTTTAATTCAGCTTAAAATGTTATTTAATAAAAAATTATAAAACTTAATTTATAAATATTTTTTATTAGTTTACAAAGCATCATAATAACTGTTCCTGAAATTTTGATCAAGTCAGAGGTTGAGCACATCAATGAAATAAACATACATAATTTACTTTTTCTGTCAAAATAGATGGATGCTTTTTATTCAAACAAGAGAAGAAACATGAACATGCAACTTTAATATTAAAAACGCATGGAGTTCTTTTTCCTACTCCTTTGTAAAATAGTTCCAATTCACTGGAAAAAATAAATCCATATCATCTCCAATAAAATTACAGGTAAAAATGAAAATTTTAAAAATTAATTAAACTCGTGTCAATTTATATTCGGTTGAACCTTTAATAAAGGAAAACTAAAACTAGTTAATCCTCTCCATAAAAAATATAAAGTTATAAAAGAAAAATAAAAATACAAGACTTCTAATAAAATTTTAAAAATTTTATTTAAAAAAAAAGTTATAAAATATCCCAAAAATATATATATATTCGCGCCAAGCCTGTACTCATCAACTGAGCCACTTCCCAAAAAGACAAAGCTGCTTTCTTTTTCTCGTGTGCAAAGATGAAAGTTCAATTTTTATAGTTAAAAAGCAAACACGTGAAATGAAGATATATGTCTTCTTACTAACGCCTACAACATAGATAGATACACGGTTCCACTTAACACCTTGGGTTCCTTGGTGAAGTACAACTCAAGAGGTTAGAAAATTATGATAAATACTTTCCTTACCCTATTACTTTGTCCACAGTTTATAATGACTTGGCTAGAATCAAGAATTAAGTGCACGAAAAACATCATCGGACTTCCCACTGCAACCGATACTAATGAGCAATTCGAATACACTTGAAAATCTTCAAAGAGCTCATGATGCGAAACGTGACGGGAAAACCATCCATTACCATTGTCAACATCATGCAGATCAAAGGAAGCTGAATCCTTGTTTGCTCTCACCCTTCCTCCCAATCTACATCATCCTCATCATCTCCAGATTCTTCTGCTTCGACATTCAGGTCGACCTTATAACTCTCAGTTGTATAACCTGAAATACACCCAACATCATAATCATTATGAACTTATATAACTAGTTGGACACTTTCGTCTGAAAAAATATACACGAGGCATGAGGATTGAACTTGTATCAACTAGCTCTTGCTTCTGCAACGGATATCAAAAGGCAACAAGATTGGAACTCGTAAAACATGGACATGGAGATAGGCTAACTGTTTGAACAGGGTGCTGGGCAACGCTACCAGTAGGTATAATGTACAATCTTCTTGTAATATGTATCTATGTATATATATAATAACTGATTGGGGAATAAAACTGCAATAGGCAATGACCAATTGTGAAAATTACTATCCATTGTAATTATGCACACCTGAACTAACACAAATATAAGACTTCTGTGACCAAAAGAATATAAAACTAGCTCAAAGTATACAATCTGGCCAGTCTATATTTGTCACCTCACATATTCCCCACAATACAAATCCTTTATGTTTTATCTATTGATTAATAGAGTTATTAGCAAGCAGCAATTCTAATTCAATTAAAATATGATGCAATTGATAAAGCTGAGAATTTGCACCCATAAAAAAGTACCATTCTTTCATTCTTAAATCTCAGATGTCCGCTTGATTTGTAAACTTTATCCTTAAACTATCACAAAAGCTAGATTGGCCCACCCGAAATTGAATTTCAATTAAAGGCAACATTAAAAAAAAATTCCATTTTAGCGAAGATAAGAAGGTACCTCTAGTTTGAGATAGTTCAAGCAAAAAGGTGGGGACATGCACTTTGAAACAAAAGTACACATTTTTTATTATTAGATTAGGGTACCAAATTTTAGTATGTTGTTTATATTGGAGAATTTAATTTAATAGAAGACACGTCAGACAATAACAAATTCTGAAGTCCAAATAAATTCTAAACAGTTTTCATAGTTATCAAAGAGAAACCAAGTTGTATTCTGAATAGAAAAGAAAAGCGGCACTTACCTGCAATAGGAGCTTCTTCCCAACAAATATCATCGTCTCCCTCAGTGTCATTACGTTTAACTTTCATACCAACTTGACGATTGGAAGAGTCAGAAAGACTAGTGGCTGGAGGAACATCTGACAGTTCTTGTTTCTTAGCGGCGGCTTCTAGTTCTTGTTGTTTCTTATACAAAGCAGCATAATAAGCTTTAAGATACTCGTCCTTCAATACAGCGGGAAAGACATTCTTGTAAGTTTAACACTTCAAGGTGGGGCAAAGTGAAGGAAAAATAAGAGGGAAAGAATAATAACCCATCTCATTGTACATACCTGTATATTCGTCTTATCATCATTTTCAGCAGTGGACTTCTTGTCATCTGAAAGATCAGGTTGTGCTGAGTTGCCATCTATCTTTGACTCCTGCTTGACCTCTCCACGTTGTTCCTTTGTCAGGTTCATTCCTTGCTTTATCATCCAAGGTGGCAAAACTTTCAAGGATGAGCTTGCACTTTCAGACTTGACATCTTCCTTGCCATCAACACCAGGAAAGGCAACTTCAACCTGCCAGGTAAGAAGCTTTAAAAACAATCCACATTGACGGTAAAAAAGACAACATTTGAATTTAAGAAATGGCATGGCAAACACAGTAGAGGAGAATCTTTAGTAAAAAAGAACATAGAATCCACACTTCAAGAAACAATACTAACTACTAAGCATTGAAAGAAACTGATTGTTGAAGAACACTGACTTACGACAGTGATAACTCTTGACTGACTCTTCATAATAGTGATGGTCTAAGGGGAAATCTGTTTCAGCATAAATAGTTGGTTACATAAGAAGCAATGGATTACTAACTTTCACCAAGGCATCAGATGCATTATATAAGTTAGCATGTTGCATGAAAATTCTACGAACTGTGGATGCATGACAGTAAATACCCATTCAAAGAAGAAAATTCTAGGAAATTAACCTACAATAATTCATGCAGAAAATATGCCAAAGTCTAGCATCAATATTAAACGAAAGTAAATGACTTAACCAAATGTTAAAACCGACCAAAGGTTTGATCAGTTTCCTCCGAATTTTGGCCACCCCTAATATTACATGAGAATTACAGTCAATTCATCTTACCTTTGTCTCCCCATTTAAAGAAAAACAAATTCTAGGAAATTTTAAGCTGTTGCTCCTCATGGTAGACAACAAAGAGAAATACAGTTGAAAATAAATCTTACCTTTGTCTCCCCAAGAAATGGCATAGGTGTCCCCCCATAACCCTGAGAATTTTTGGAAGGATCATTTGAACCAGAATGTACTGCACGCCCGGCAGCACTAGCTCGAGCTTCCCATGCTTGGAGACTTCCAAATTCAGGAATAGGCATATCTTTTACTCTATTGAGTTGTTCCATTAATGGTTTAAGCTGCACCTGTTGTCATTTCATTGTGTCAAGTCTCAACTTTAAAATTGCAATACAAAATATAAACAAAGAAAAGAATGAAGTCAGAAAGGCTTGCATTTTTCTATGAACATATACTGCAGAAATATATATATATATAAATAAGGTAAGAGTTTGAAGGACCTATATGATGATCAAAATTGGTTGTCACAACTATTTGTAAGGAAATTATGGTACAATGAAAGAGATCAACAATCTCAGGATAGGACAATTTTGCAAGTGTTTCCCCCAATCCCTCCAGGAGGATTTTATCTTATTTTATTTTTTTCATGATTCTCAGAAGCAAGCAGCTTTAGAGGAGCCTAACTGTCTCATGGTGTTTGATTGTAAGATCAAGACTGACAGAAACAAATGAAGTGCATGTTAGCGCTCTGACCAGGCTTATGGAATGATATCTAACATGGTAAAGTTGTCTTCGAAGTACTTTTTTTTCTAAAGCCATTAGATTCAGGTTAGGTAGCCAGTCCACACTGTCTTCAGAATGCGTAGCTTCAGTACTCAAGCTGTCTTTCAAAAAATAACAAGAGGGAAAAACGCATCTGCAAGTTCATTCAGCTTCATATATATGCTTTTCAGGTCTATATATGCTTTTTCCAATGCTGAATCGATGACCTATGTATAAAGGGATAAGAATTCTTTGAATTTGAAGGGAAAAAAAACAACTTTGCTGACAAATTACAATTAGACATTATACAATTCTAAGTACAATTAGAAATTCTAAATTATATGTAAATTTTGTATTTATTATTTATTTATTATACTTTTTAGTTTTTTGATATATTTTTTATTTTGGTCAGAAGAATCCTCCGAATATTCTGGTCTTGGATTAGTAATTATTTTTGATATTTTGGAATATGACTAGAGAAGAGTGAGAGAGTAAGCTCATTCCATTAGAAAAAAAAAAGATATGGGAATTAATTCCCAATAAATAAGAAATAATTAGCGTGAGAGCCAAATGAATTGAAAGATTCATGTTTGGTTAAGGAAGGGATCATGGAATTTTTAAAATAAAAAAAATGAATGTAAAGATAATCTACTTTCATTAAGTGATTTATTAGATAATCGAAAAGAGAGGATCTTGAATACTATTCGAAATTCAGAAGAACTACGCGAGGGGGCTATTGAACGGCTGGAAAAGCCCGGGCCCGCTTAGGGAAAGTAGAAAACGAGGCGGATCAGTTTTGAGTGAATGGATACTCTGAGATAGAACGAGAAAAATTGAATTTGATTAATTCAACTTATAAGATTTTGGAACAATTAGAAAATTACAAAAATGAAACCATTTATTTTGAACAACAAAAATGGACTCTTATCGTGACTTTGACACCAAGTCATGAACTCTCCCAGTAGACTGACAACCTAACTTCTTCAAAAGTCTGATATCAGGAAGGAGAGGAGGTTGCTTTCCCGTAATTCACATATTCCCAACAGAACTTTATATCCAGCATGTTTGAACTTCTATCAGTACAAAGGTGTTGAGGAATGAGGATACTGTTGGTTCTAGAATTCTAGTGACTAGGATGGGGCATTCTCCAATCTCCTTTAGGATTTTCCTCTCCACAACGGGCATGGTTCAAGATGTTATTTATCAGAGCAACTTGTTGCATGAATGGAATAACATTTGAAGGGGAAAAGAACGATGCTAATCAAAAGTTAATGAAGTATTTGAAAACGATAACGTAGACAAAAAAATCATTTGCTGAGGTACAAAAAATGAGTTTAAATATCACCCAATCAGCTGAGAATGAGAGAGATGCAAGAAGTGAAGGTAAGTTGTCCAGAAAGTGAGAATTGAGGGAGCTGTACTAATTCACCATTGTTCCAAATGTAGGGTAGCACAGCAGCAGGCAATTAAGAATTGATAGGAAACTTTTGCTGGAAACAACTTCTGAAGTTTATAACACAGGAAAGGCTTTTGTTTAGAGTGCAAAATGTAGAGGGAGGATCAAAGTTGAAGGTGAATTTCCTTATTCACATGGAAGATATGGAAACTTCAAAGTTCTGCTCTTTATATGGTGTTTATTAAGGTACGAGAAATACTCAATTATGTTCTTATCTCACGCAAATAGCAATGCAAGAACAGAGACTAATCAGAAACTGTTTCTATATACCCTTGCTCATTGATCAAATAATGTGCTCTCTATAATATATAGACATAACAGACTGACAACTATTTGGGTTTCATCGAGAATCATTTCTATTTTGATACCAAGTTCCATTTTTCCTTTCAAGAAGAATTCAAGTGATACACAACATTCCTTCACAATCAGAAGCCCAGGGAAGATGTTTCAGGTTGCCTTTGTAGGCAATATTATTTTTAGAAAGAAATTATTATTAACTTACTTTTGCAAGTATTTTTATGGTATTAGGAGATCTTTATGTAAAAGTATCTCTACACCATTATGAGTCTTTTTTTATTTAGAATCCTTACTTTAATTTCCTTAGTTTAAGTCTTTTATTCAAACAAGAAAACCTTTACAACCTCTATTTAAATAGGCTGATTGGCAGCAATAAAATTAAGTCAGAAGTTTGTTTTAATTACAGAGGTTTAAGACTCTTTTCTAACGAGTCTAAGGTTAGGAATTCCCTTAGATGAGTTCCACGCATTCATCATAGGTTACTCCCACAGTGTGAATCGTAACAAGGGAAAGGCCCTTAAGATCAAAGCATATTTACTATGAGTGAACCGGCGACTTGATCCCAGATTCGGGACCATAACAGAAAAATATTAAATATGAATTAGAATGGACCTGACTAATTTCCCACTGTTAATATTGCAACCTTTAATCAAGATCAACAACATCCAAAGCAACTATGGCAGTAAAAAAAGAATCTTATGTGAATTATATTCCTCTTACATATGTATTGAAGAAAGGTGTAAACAAACTATAAATTTAGTTAAGTTATGATAAAAGGATTAACTTTATTATTTCAATAGATTCACATCATGGACCAAGTACACATGGATATGCTCAATAAGGTAATAAATAGCAACTTTAAAAGGAAAAGCTACCTCCATTTTCTGAAGCATGTCCTTCAACTTTTCACGTCGCCTTCGTCTTGCATTGTCATCCCCATCTCCTACATCCTGTCCAGCTAACTTGTCACTCTCTGCCACCAATTCTCCATTACATCTTTCACAGTGAAAATATTCATCCTCCAAAGAAACTAATCGCAATGCATCCAAAGCATTGTATCTGAAAACATGGTAATACGACAGCTTCAATTTTTCATTGTTACTAATTTTATAGTAAAAACTATATATACTTTTCAAATGACACACGGAAAGAAAAACAAGAAGAAAAGGAGGAAAAAAGAGAGAAGAAATGGCAGAAACCTTTTCCCACAGCCAGGGCATACATACTCCTGAACGGTATTCTTGTCCTCAAGTTCATCCTTTATTTTTTTCTTCATACGATGAAGTCTATACCTAACAACATCATATATCTACAGAACGCATTGCTTCAGAGATTTTAACAAAATCAGAAGACAGAATCTGCTCAACGCATGATAAAATGGATAAAAAAAGGCACAAGAGGTCTTATCAAGGGAATCATAACGTATCAGTAAGCATATACTTTTTTCTGTTATTGGCATGTATTGGTACCAGCTTAGAATTGGAAAAGCAAAGAAGGAAATAAATAAACAAATCAAAAGTAGCAACCTGTGCATAATCTAGACAACAGTACGAGTGAGTGTGCAATTTAATCTTCTCCTCTCCCTCTTTACCACCCACTTGATTATCAACTGTCGCAGCAACTGCAGCACTATACATCTTTGCCCCTTTTGCTGTCTGTGACCAAATCGAACATCAGTATGCAAGGAAAAACTAAAGGGTCCAATAACAGTACAACCAGAAACTGTTCCAACTCTTAATGAATAAATAAAACATATACAACGTAAATAGAAACCAGACTTTTTGGCCACTTTAAGCGCCACTATGCCTCATTTCTAAGTGAAAATGGGGAACAATTGAAGGCAGCAACAAGGGAAAAGCTAGAGAACTTCAATCATTTGATATGCAAAGTCCATATTTGTAAATTAATACGGAATAAGACAGTGATGATGCAAAGCAGATACAGAATGAATACTTACCGAAAAAATCACATAGAGTGACAACTAAGAAACGTTATTCCAAAGGAAGAAAAAGGAAAAGGAACTATAGCAGACTCTGACCTCTCTCCTATGATCGCGGGTGACTAATTTTTCTTCCTCAAATAGCCGTAAAATCCGCCGAAGTTGCTTAGAATGTAGTTTCAACTCCTTTGCAAAATCTTCTTCCCTAACCCATTGTCTCCTAGAAATGAAAGCAAAAAAAATGAGAATTACAATAACAGAATAAGGAGCCTCAGAAATTGTAAGCCAGAAGCACAGCTAAAACAAACTGGCATGATTAATGCATGCAACCAGAAATTATTCTTGCCAATAAACATATTTGGCATCACAGTATAATTAAATATATCTTGCTAAAATTATTAATCCTAACCTCCTACGGAAAGACTTCTTATTGAACTGGGGAAAATAAAGCTTGCCAAAGTTGTCGTCTAGTCTAACACTTGAGTTTCACCATACTATACCTACTACAAAATACACTCCAACCCTAAACTTCAATGCTACCTTCCCACCTCTCCAACAAACAAAACCACTTCGCCTCCTTTCCTTCACAAACTATTGAAAGAAAACTATTTTCAGTTCTTCTCGAGAGATGAATAAAGAATCAGTACCGGTAAGAGCATCAAGCACTACAACAGCAATCCCTCTATTATCCCCTCGACCCATCTTATGTTGATTATCTCCTTTTGTTGTCACATCATCGTAAAATGCCCGAGCTGCAAGTTTCACCAACCTGTTTTCCCAATCCCAACATAATGTCATGTTTAGTAACACAAGTAATAACATAAGGAAAAAGTTTAATTATTACACGAGTTTTTACATGAACTTTAAAATAGTTTCTAGAAAATAAAGAGGAATTGAGTAAAAAAAACTAAATTAAAAAATTATACTTCATATATTATTTTATCTTTGTTCAAATTAAGCTATGTGATTGACTAAAAATTAACTAGTGAAGGTAGTTTATTTCTACCTCGTATTATAAAACATGAAGGAAAATGAACAATCCCACCAATAAGTAAATCAAGTTGGCAAATTTACAACCTTGGTTTTGTATATCCTCTTGCCCCTAATTTGAAGTGAAAGAAAAGGCACACCTGTTAAACGGTTCGATACTCATATTGATAAAGTGATGGGTGTTAAACAATTTCCTCGTAATCTCCCAAACTAATTCGCATCACATGATTTGTTTCCGAGAGATGAACTGCATCAAGGAATAAAACATGTTGATCTCCAGATCTAGAACGAAGGGGTTCGAAAGAAAAGATGGGTCTGGATGCAAATAAAGTAGGGCTCGAGAGAGAAGCTGATCGTGCAGGTTTTGAAGAAAACCTCAGATTGAGATTTTTTTATAGAGGTAGAGAGGGTAAAAGGAGTAAGTTTATGGTATCGAAGATTAAAAGCTGACTTGATAGCGGCAACAATTGAATGAAAAAAGACGATTCAAAGAGTTTAAAAGCTGGTTGAAGCAAGCAAGTAGGCAGAGCCAAGTTCGGATTGTGGGAGCAGACGGTTTGTGCACTGCGAGATGAAAGAGAAAACGTGTCTGCGCTGCTCACACATTTGGCTTTACAACTCAATAAATAAAGATTTTACTAAATATACTCATTTTGATAAATTATATTTTAGATTTTATGATTAAAATTTAGGATATATTACACTATTGCTCACTGAACTTTACTTTTCTCCTATTTCACTTACTATACTTTTAATTTTTTTCAATTTGTTCACTGAACTTTATACATTAAACTTTTTTAGTCACTCTACCGTTAAATTATTAACGGCGTTATGACATGGCAATATATATCAAAACGTCGTCGCTTTTTATTCCCACATAAAACCAAATATAGTTTAAAATGACGTCATTTTTTGTATTAATTTTAGGGTAAATTATACTAGTGACCACCCAACTATAGCCCATTTTCATTTTGACCAATATTTTTGAATTCTTGTCAATCATGCCATCCAACTATTTAAATGCATTTAATCAGTCCACTTGTCGTTAACATTTAACAGAAGTGCTGACGTGATAGTTAAAAAATTGGTATAATTACATATTTCGTCACTCTTACTTATATATTTTATCAATTTGGTTCTAATTTTAATAAATTAAACTAAAATTAATCTTCCAATTGGATGGTGCCATGTGTCACTATTCAATTTGATGATAATATTTATTTTATTTTTAATTTAATTTATTTATTTTAATTTAATATATTTATTTTTTACCGACTAGATGAAAAGAAAGTTAATGAACAAAGAGATGGCCATAAGAATCAAACCTGGTCCATTTGGTGAGAAGAAGAAAGACCAATCACTAGGCCAAGCTGCTTGTTTGGTTTAAAGAAGACGACATGATGAATATATCTTATATCTTAGACCAAAATTGATTGTTTGGTACGAACCCAAGCCAACATTGAAAATTAAATTTTTTTTCTTTCTAAATTCATATATTAAATTTAATTTGTATCTTGAAATTATATATATATATATATATCAAATTCATATATTTAAAATATATTTTAAATATATGAATTTAAGATAAAAATAAAATTTATTTTCAATGTTTCCAAACAATTAGTTTTGGCCTAAGGAATAAGATATATATATGTCATGTAGTCTTCTTAGAACCATATAAACAAGCTTGAGTTAGTGGTTGGTCTTTCTTCTTCTCACTGAAGGGACTCAGGTCCATTCCCATGGCCTCGTTTATTTGCTTTAATTAAATTGAGGGTAAAGTATAGTAATGGTCACTGAGCTTTTCTAAAGCTTTCATTTAGGTTCCCAACTTTTAAAACTTGTAATACAGTCCCCAACGTTTAGTCCGTTTGCAATATGTTCCAACAATATTTAGTCTATTTGCAATATGATCCCCGACCTTTTGATGTCGTTAGTATGTTTGCAATATGGTCACTGAACTTTTCAAGCACTTGCATTTAGGTCCCCTAACTCTTAAAACTTACAACACAGTTCTAAATTTCATTCTAAACCCCAAAGTCCTTTTCGATCTCGAATTTCCTTTTTCGCTTCTTTCTTCTCATTTCCAGCGTAACTTTTTAGTTGGGGATGCATGAGAAATTCTAATCTAACTTTGAATTATGTGGAGGTGTTAACTTGAATAAGGGTCCATTGAGAGAAAACCCGACCAAGGGATTATCGGGACCATCAACGATTCAAGGTGTAATGTTAGATACAGGTCATCTCAGGTGAAGCATAGATGTTCGATGAAATGCTTGTGAGAAAAAAATGGGATTAGAAATGCAGAGTTGACAAATACTACTAAGATGAAGTATCATTGTTGAAAGTCACCAACAAAGCTGGAATTATTTTGTATAAATGGCATATAATAATTTCTTCGTTTAATCCTTGTGCTTAAAGATTTTCCAACAGATGATCAAATATAACGAAATCTCAAATAGCAGATTCACCTATCAGTCTCTTTTGCAACTCGAAAGGCATCATGACAGGGTCAAGTAGCTGCTCCAAATATACTACACTGTCATGATGCCTTTCGAATTGTGTTGAAAACATTTTTGTATTTCGATATAACAAATTAGTTTAAATGAATTTTAAGATTTTACAAATGATTTTCTAAATATATTCGATTCAATTAATCGAATATCAAATTATTACTCCAAGTCTTTCAAGATCAATTTCAAACCTTACTAAATGTGTAAAATTGTGTTTTATACTTAATATATTTTTGAAACAATTTTCACAAAGTATTTTGAACCGAAATCAAGCCTAAAATCAATTTTTCAGAGTGATGCACCGATGCACCAATCCATGCATCGATGCACTATGAATTAAATTGAACATTGAATGCATTTCATGCATCGATGCACATACCATGCACTGATGCACTGAGGATTTTATGAAAACATCGATGCACTCTGGCTATTTTAAATCATCGAATGCACTTGATGCATCTATGCACTCTTAGTGCACCGATGCACTAAGGGTCCAACGGTAAAAATATTTGAATTTTACACTGATGCACCGATGCACCATGGGTATGCATCGATGCACTGACGCTCCCAACTGTTTTAATTAATTGTTTTCACACTTAAACGACTCTATTGACTCCATTAATCATCCCCAACGTTCAGAAGTGATTAAAGGTGCATTTAAGCAAGCTTAGAAGCCATTGATCAATAACAAGAAACATTAAGCAACTAGAATCAAGAGAGAATCAAAGAGAAAGCATCAAACCTCAAGTTTGAGCATTTCAAGCCTATTTTTCATTCAATATTCATTTTTCTTTCAAGAACACTTATTGTGCTCAATTGTATTTATTCTTGAGTGTTATTCCTTTCTTCTAGAATTGTGTAAACATATTTGCCTTGTGAGGTTTTTCTTGTGAGTTTGCAAATTTGTAATCTTCTCTTTGAGAAAAGAGTGTTCTCAAGAATTGGGGTATATTCTTGAAGGAGTTGTAAGGTTATCTCTTTGGCCTCAAAAGAAAGAACAAATTAGTGAATTTGTTGGAAAATCCTTAGTGTGGATAGCTAAGGTAGTGGACGTAGACTTTGGTTGATAAAGTCGGACCACTATAAATCGCTGTGCAATTACTTTCAATTTTCTGGAAAATTTTAATTGCCAATTCACCCCCCTCTTGGTCGATTCCGTCAATCGATTAACTCAACAATTGGTATCAGAGCCTCACTCATTTTAAGGTTTAATCACCTCTTGAGTCAATTCGGGAAGAGTTAAATTGATAAAGATGACGTCTACTTCCGATTCATTCTCCATTGAAGAATCCAGACCTATTGACGTGCCTCCACACTTCAATGGAACAAATTATGTCATTGGAAGAGGTGTATGATGATATTACTAAAAGCGTTTGATATGGAAGCTTGGATGATAATCAAGAAAGTATATTCCTCTCCTACTAAGAAGGCAAAGAAGTGGAGTATTCAAGAACGGAAGAAAGCTCAACAAAACTCAAAGTCTATACACATGTTGTGTTGTTCAATTGATCCTAATGTATATAAAGGAGTTTCTTCTTGTTCAAGTTCCAAGGAAATGTGGGATAAGCTTGAGGAGATCTATAGAGACAAGGAAGAAGAAGAACCAATAAAAGTGATGTCTCTATTAGCTCTCACAGAGCCAAAGGTATCTTCTAACTCAAATATATCAAATTCAAAATCTTTTAATGAGTTACAAGATGCTTATGATAAATTATTTTTGGAGTTTGAGACCATGAACTCCAAATACAATAAATTGATTTCTAAATTTATTACTAAAAATGATTTTCTTTTGAAAGCTAAAACAGACTTGGAAAATCAAAATAAAATGTTGAGAAATGAGTTAGAGCTTTCAAAAATAAAATCTGAAAACTTTGAAAAAGAAATTTTCAAATTAAACAAACTTCTTCTAGAAATGAAAATGGATTTTGAAAATCAAAATGAAATCTTGAAGAATGATTTAGAACTCTCAAAAATGAAATTTGAAAGTATTGAAAAAGAAAATTTCAATTTGAAAGATAAGCTTGAATATTTAACAAGAGAAAAAGAGATCATTCTAAATAATTCATCTAGTTCAATAATGACAATATGTTCACATTTTCATTATCATGGTCATAAGGAACATACTTGTCCTTTAAAGAAAAGAAAACGATTTAAAATTAGACAAGTATGGGTTCCAAAAGGAACAAGAGGCATTGAAACTAATTTTCAAGGATCCAAAGCAATTTGGATACCAAAATCTACTTAAATGTCTCTTGTAGGTGTGTGAGAGCAGTGGTGATAAAGATGATGATATTCAAGATGCTCTAGCCACGCATAGAAAGGGAATGGGTAACCTCTAAACTTAATGTTTTTTTATTATTTGGTTGCTCATTTAGTTTATGCATGCACGAGTTTTTAAAATGTTGAATTATGTTTTATCTCATGTATGTTCAAAAATATTGTATGATGAACATGGTAATTTTTTGTAATGTTTTATAAACTCTAGTTCATCATATTAATTTTTGGTCAAAAGTTTTTTTTAAATGTAATTGATATCTCTTTAACAATTGATATCGATTTTTCAAGAACTTTGGTTTTGCAAAATTTTGACCTGAAATTTTTCTTAATGTTTATGCATAGATTTTTTTTGTTTAAATATTATAAAGTTTTAATGCATAACATTTTCAAAAACTTTATGCATGTGCTCTTAATCTCTATAATCAACATTGCATAATGTTTTATATGTGAATGAGTTAAAAGCATAATCTTTTGAAAAATAAATTTGATAAAAGATACAATGTTTTATTTTAAATGATTGCAAAATTGATTGACATTGCATCTATTTTCGATTATGCTTGTTGGTCATAAAATAGGGATATATACATGATGCATTTAGATTTTATTGATATGACTATTTTGTGCCTAGTTGCTAGGGATGAGCATGATCACTTGTTATGGCATAGGAGACTAGAACATGCTAGTATGAGTGTTTTGCAACGGTTAGTTCAAGGAGAATTGGTTCGAGGGCTGCCTAAACTAAAATTTGATAATGATAAAATCTGTGATGCTTGTGCTAAATGAAAACAAAAGCGTTTCTTTTAAATCCATTAATGATGTGTCAACTAGTAGAGTATTACAATTGATCCATATAGATCTTTTTGGGCCAACTAGGACTACTAGCTTGGGTGGAAAATAATATGCATTTGTCTTGGTAGATGACTATTCTAGATATACTTGGGTTCTATTCTTAAGTACTAAAGATGAAGCATTAGAAAATTTCATCACATTTTCAAAAATAATCCAATGAAAAAGGTTACTCTATCACTAGTGTTAGAAGTGATCATGACACTGAATTTGAAAATCTTAGATTTAATGAGTTTTGTAATTCTAATGGTATTAGCCATAATTTTTCAGCACCTAGAATCCCTCAACAAAATGGATTTGTTGAGAGGAAAAATCGAACTTTAGAAGAAATGGCTAGAACCATGCTTTGTGAGAATAATTTGCCAAAATATTTTTGGGCGGAAGCCACAAATACCGCTTGTTATGTTGTAAATCGAGTAATGATTAGGCCAATTTTAAAGAAAACCCCATATGAAATTTTCAAAAATAAAAAGCCTAATATTAGCTATTTTCATCTTTTGGATGTAAATGTTTTGTTTTGAACAACGGTAAAGAAAACCTTGGAAAATTTGATGCTAAAAGTGATGAAGGAATTTTTCTGGGTTATTCCTTAAATTCTAAAGCTTATCGAGTATTTAATAAAAGAACTTTAGTTGTAGAAGAGTCTATACATGTTGTTTTCGATGATAATCCCCTTCCGAGGAAGGATTCTTGTGTGAATGATGATGTAGGTATTATAAATACAAATGAAGTTAGACATGACGTTGAAGAACCATCATCAAAGGAAGAAACAAAAGATGAGGTAACTCATGATCCTCTTGAGAATCCAACCATTGAAGAAAGGGAAGTATCTTATCCAAGAGAGTACAACTATGTCAAGGATGGTGAGATTATAGGTGATCCATCCAAAGGGGTAACAACTCGATCTTCTCTTAGAAATATTTGTAATTATGTTTCACTTATTTCATGCATAGAGCCTAAGAATATTAAAGAAGCATTAAATGATGAACATTGGATAATGGCTATGCAAGAAGAATTAAATCAATTAAAGTATGGACATTAGTTGAAATGCCTAATAATAAATCTACTGTAGGTACTAGATGGGTATTTAGGAATAAGCTTGATGAGAGTGGTAATATAGTAAGAAACAAGGATAGACTTGTTGCTCAAGGGTATACTCAAGAAGAGGGAATAGACTATGATGAAATATACGCTCCCGTAGCTAGGATGGAAGCAATTAGAATGTTATTAGCATTTGCATGTTTTCATGAATTTAAACTATATCAAATGGATGTTAAAAGTGCTTTTTTAAATGATTTTATAAAAGAAGAAGTGTATGTGGAACAACCTCCAAGTTTTGAAGATTCAAAATTTTCGGATCATGTTCTTAAATTGACAAAAGCACTTTATGGTTTAAAACAAGCTCCTAGAGCTTGCTATGAAAGACTGTCAAATTTTTTAATTGAAAAAGGTTTTTCAAAAGGGAAGGTTGACACTAAATTGTTTTTAAAGCATAAAGGTAAAGATTTATTAGTAGTTCAAATTTATGTTGATGATATAATATTTGGTTCTACTAATGATGTTCTTTGCCAAGAATTTTCTAAGCTAATGTAAAGCGAATTCAAAATGAGCATGATGGAGGAGCTCTCATTTTTCTTGGGTCTCCAAATCAAGCAAAAAAAGGATGACATCTTCATCAATCAAGCTAAGTACGTCAAAGATATGCTCAAGAAGTTTGGACTGGAAAATGGGAAACCTCATGACACTCCAATGAGCTCTTCAACAAAGCTTGACTTAGATGAAGGAGGTAAATGTGTAGATGTTAAATTATACAGGTCAATGATTGGATCTCTACTTTATCTAACTGTAAGTAGACCTGACATTATGTTTAGTGTTTGCTTATGTGCTAGATTTCAATCATGCCCTAAGGAATCACATTTACTAGCTGTTAAGAGAATCTTTAGATACCTTAAGGACACCCCTAGTTTAGGACTTTGGTATCCTAGAGACTCTAGCTTTAGCTTGCATACCTTTTCTGATATGGATTACGGAGGATGCAAATTAGATAGGAAAAGCACCTCCGGTACTTGCCAATTCCTTGGAAATATGCTGATTTCTTGGCTTTCAAAGAAACAAAATTGTGTTGCATTATCAACCAATGAAGCCGAATACATTTCAGCCGGTAGTTGTTGTGCACAAGTTTTATGGATGAAACAACAACTTTTTGATTATGGAATTGAAGTAGGTACCATTCCTATCAAGTGTGACAATACTAGTGCTATTTGTCTCACTAAAAATCCCATCCAACACTCTAGAATTAAGCACATTGAAATAAGACATCACTTCATTAGAGACTATGTCACTAAGGAAGATGTAGTTCTAGAATTTGTTGATACTTTGCACCAATTAGCAGATATTTTTACAAAGCCTTTAGACAAGGAAATATTTTGGACACTTAGGAGAGAATTAGTTTTAACCAACCTATCTTCACTTAGTGTTTAAAATAATTTTAGCACTTTTAAGAATAAATGAAAAATGCTTATAATAATAATTTTTGATTGCATTCTATGCTATTAGTTAGGGGGAGTTTATGATTCTTGAAGAAAATTAATTTTATGTTCAAATAAATATTAATTTGATTGATTGAACATGATTAATTTTTAATATATGAGTTGCCAATACCACTAGAGCTAATTAATTTAGCATTTTAAGTATTTAAAACGGATTTTTGACTTTTTATGCTTCATGCACCGATGCACTTAACAATGCATCGATGCACTTAACAATGCATCGATGCATCCCTTTGAATGTGCATCGATTCATCATGTTGATGCACCGATGCACGCCTTGAATTGCATCGATGCACATGGTCATACATCGATGCACAGGGTCATGCATCGATGCATCCGTCGGGTTTTGGGGTTTTAAAGGCTTATTTTTCTTATTTATCTCAAACCCTAAAAACTATTATCTCTAACCGTTCGTCACTCTCTATTTAAAAATCTCCATTTTTGCTCAAAATCAACGGTTTTTCGTCAGAATCTTCAAGTTTTTCAACTTTCAAACCTTCTTATATCATTAAATCATGCAAAACAACTCCTCATCTCTCTCAATCCAAATTTTCAAGGTAATAATTCAAAAACCTCTATTTTATTGATTTTTGATTTTAGAACTAGTTTTGATTAGTTCTAGGATGAACATTATTTCGGGCATTGATTGTTTGTTGGTTCTAAACTAAATTTTACTACCAATTTCGTCAAAAACAAACAATTGTTCAAGATTTTTTCTTTGAATTTCGAAATTAAAAAAAATTGATTTCGAAAATTAGTAATATTTTTTATTTAATTGTGTTGTTTTCATGAAAACTATATTATGATTATCAAATATTATTAAATAGTTTTCAAAACATGCCCATTAGGATATGGTTTAGAGAACCTTGAATTATTGAGGACTCATTTGAGTTTTTGGATTGATTATGCATACATGTGTTTCAAATTGCATGTGATATTCCTTATTCCGATTTCCTTTAAACAATGTCAAATCCTAAACGCCCTAGAACTTCATCGAGTCGTTCTCGTTCAAACCAACCTCCTAATCCTGTCCTCCTCCACCTTCATCTCTATTAGGATCTTATTTTAATATGCCTGAGCATCGTAGAGACGAATTGTACTCTAGGTACAGAAATTATTTCCAAACTTATAGAATTCGCGAAGAGCTTATTCCTTCGTATTAAACCATGGTTGACATTGACTTCGAATACCTTCCGACTCTTAAAGCTTAGAAGTTTGATAAATTGTTTCAGTTTAAACCTATCGTCTATCAACAATTGGTCCGCATTTTCTATTCCAATGCGGTGTGTATTCAAAATGAAACTCAATGTGGAACTATAACCATTAGATCCTATCTTTTAGGCCAATATATTAATATTGACCCCGAGACTATAGCTTTCCGATTTGGGTTAGATGATAGTGGTGTATATAATGAGAATGAAAATGTGGAATATCCCTATGTTCCAAACTCCATTGTTAGTACTCTACGATCTCATCACAATCATTTTCTCCATTTTGATGATCTCTTGGTGGTTTAGACCATCCGGAGGTAGGTACTCCACACTTCGTGCTAGGGATTTATGGTGGATGTATTGTCTTAAAAATAAAATCAAAATAAATCTGCCCCATATTATATTCAGTCAACTAGTGGACATCATAAACATTGTTCCTTCAAAACATGTTGAAACATTGATTTATGGATGTCTTCTTAGTAACCTCTTTATCAAACTTGGTCTAGACGTCTCTCTTGACAATCCTATCCCACTTCAAAATCAAATCAATCTCACATCCTTGAAGAAAGCGGATTGGAAACAAGACGAGGTAACCGGTCAATGGGTTTTTAGACCAGGCAAACAAACTCCGGGCGCTAGTTCCTCACGAACTGCTCCGAGCTCCTCTCGTGCTCCTCCTCCTCCGGATCTAGCTGATGACGATGATCCTGAATTTCAACAACTTATGCAAGATATCGATGATCACGTACCTGATGACGAGCCTGCACCGGAACCAGCTCCACAAGAAGATCAAATGCCTCTATATTTTCGTTCGTTTTTGGAGACATTTGATTTATGGTATGCGTCCATGGATTCACGCTTCACTTTCATTGAGTCCCAGCTCTCTACCTTGGGAGCTCGACAACAAGATATGAATGATCGTTTGGATGCACTCTTACTTGAGATGAGAGCTCGTTACCCTCCTCCTCCTCCCGATCCTTCTATGGATGAATAGACTTATTTTGCTTTCATTGTTTTTGGGTTGAACTTTAATTTAAATTGTTAAAACATTTTGGATTGTCTTTCTTTGATTGTTGGATGACTGTTTGATGGATATTTGAACTTTTATTTCATATATATATTTTGGTTTGTTTCAATATATGCATCTTTTAACTTTTAGTTGAAATATGACCAATTTACCATTTCACATTTTATTATGAATATTGATTATGAAACTAATGGCTAATCTCTCTTTTGATTGTGATCTTAGGAGCTTAAGCTATATATATATATATATATATAGATATTTAATCAATTGGCTATGTTTTTCAAAACCTTGTTTAAATCGATTTTAAGTCTTTTTGATTTAACAAAAAGGGGGAGAAGTGTTAAATGTTTGTTATGTTTTAAGGGAGAAGGTGTTATAGTAAGGGGGAGTAATTTTTCAAAATTGATTTCAAATTTTAGAAAATCTTAAAATAACACAAATGTTTTCTTATATCAAAAAGGGGGAGATTGTTGAAAACATTTTTGTATTTCGATATAACAAATTAGTTTAAATGAATTTTAAGATTTTAAAAATGATTTTCTAAATATATTCGATTCAATTAATCAAATATCAAATTATTACTCTAAGTCTTTTAAGATCAATTTTAAACCTTACTAAATGTGTAAAATTGTGTTTTATACTTAATATATTTTTGAAACAATTTTTACAAAGTATTTTGAACCGAAACCAAGCCTAAAATCAATTTTTCAGAGTGATGCACCGATGCACCAATCCATGCATCGATGCACTATGAATTAAATTGAACATCGAATGCATTTCATGCATCGATGCACATACCATGCACCGATGCACTGAGGATTTTATGAAAACATCGAATGCATTTGATGCATCGATGCACCAGCCATGCATCGATGCACTCTGGCTATTTTAAATCATCGAATGCACTTGATGCATCGATGCACTCTTAGTGCACCGATGCACTAAGGGTCCAACGATCAAAATATTTGAATTTTACACTGATGCACCGATGCACCATGGGTATGCATCGACGCACTGACGCTCCCAACTGTTTTAATTAATTATTTTCACACTTAAACGGTTCTATTGACTCCAGTAATCATCTCCAACGTTCAGAAGTGATTCAAGGTGTATTTAAGCAAGCTTAGAAGTCATTGATCAATAACAAGAAACATCAAGCAACTAGAATCAAGAGAGAATCAAAGAGAAAGCATCAAACCTCTAGTTTGAGCATTTCAAGCCTATTTTTCATTCAATATTCATTTTTCTTTCAAGAACACTTATTGTGCTCAATTGTATTTATTCTTGAGTGTTCTTCCTTTGTTCTAGAATTGTGCAAACATATTTGCCTTGTGAGGTTTTTCTTGTGAGTTTGCAAATTTGTAATCTTCTCTTTGAGAAAAGAGTGTTCTCAAGAATTGGGGTATATTCTTGAGGGAGTTGTAAGGTTATCTCTTTGGCCTAAAAAAAGAACAAATTAGTGAATTTGTTGGAAAATCCTTAGTGTGGATAACTACGGTAGTGGACGTAGACTTTGGTTGATAAAGTCGAACCACTCTAAATCGCTGTGCAATTACTTTCAATTTTCTGCAAAAGCTTCCACAAAATTTTAATTGCCAATTCACCCCCCTCTTGGCCGATTCCTTCAATCGATTAACTCAACAAATTGTGTGCATGCAGAATTGTCTTCTAAAGCTATAATTCAATGCAATTCAACTGTAAAATTTCCAAAACATGTAAGAAAATTTAATTCGTTCACGATATACCTGTCCCATAATCAATATGAACTTATTGAAAAGACTACGAGTTCACAGGACATCGAAAGCCATAGGTCGGATCAATATAATTCCCAGTAAACTAGTACTAACAGTCTCTCGAATTGAGCCTGGCGATCGATACTCACAACCAATTCCCTGATTTAAAGAAAAACCAAACAAGAAGATCAAAAAAATTAGCCTAGGACCCTATTTCACTTCCATTCTGATGGACTGAATATCCTTAATAAGGAGTACTAAAAGTTTTGATTAAGAAGAAATAAAGAAAATTAGATGGTTTTGGTTCAAAACTAACACTGAATATCCAAATCATTGACATGCAGTTCCTGAAACATAAAAATTTCAACAAAAAACACAAAATGCGAGCTGAAAATGGGAAAGAGGAAAAGCTTACTTCCGGATAGCCCTAAATAAATATCTTTTTGCAAGTGAGAGAAGAGGCTAAGAAATAAATGCAATCGGATTCTTCCTCCATTTTTTCTTTGTAAATAAAAAGCTGAAAGACATATCACTGCTTGGGTTTACAATTTTACATGGCGGAAAATTGAAGAACAAAAACCAAACGAGAGGTGAATGTGGGATTTCATTATATTTGATCATCTGTTGGAAAATCTTTAAGTACAAGGATTAAACGAAGAAATTATTATATGTCATTTATACAAAATAATTTCAGCTTTGTTGGTGACTTTCAACAATGATATTTACTTCATCTTAGTATTATTTGTTAGGGGTGTGCAAAATTACCCGACCCGGTTGACCCGACCCGCCGACCCGGATCTAAAAAAACCGGGTAATTCTCTAAAAAAAATTACCCGGCCGGGTCGGGTACCCGGCCCGACATTTCCCGGGTCGGGCCTGAGTCACAAAATCTAGTTTTTCCGGGTACCCGGTTACCCGTGTACCCGGTTAGTTTTTTTTATTTTTTTTATTTTTTATATATAATTATATAAAATATAATGAATTATTTATATTATGGATTATTATATTTTGTATTTTTGAACTTTTAAATTTTATGTTCGGATATTAGAGTATGTAATTCAAAGTTTCGAACATTTAAATTTGTATATATATATTTTTAAATTAATAATTTGAAAATAAAAAATTAAAAACCGGGTATCGGGTACCCGCAAAATTCGGGTACCCGATTACCGGGTACCCGTAACATCCGGGTCGGGACACGGGCCGAGAAATCGTCGACCCGGAAGTTCCGGGTACCCGAAAATCGGGTACCCGAAAATCCGGGTACCTGGATTTGCACACCCCTAGTATTTGTCAACTCTGCAGTTCTAACCCCATTTTTTTCTCACAAGCATTTCATCAAACATCTATGTTTCACTTGAGATGACATGTATCTAACATTACACCTTGAATCGTTGATGGTCCCGATAGTCCTTTGGTCGGGTCTTCTCTCAATGGACCCTTATTCAAGTCAACACCTCCACATAATTCAAAGTTAGATTAGAATTTCTCATGCATCCTCGACTGAAAAGTTACGATGGAAATGAGAAGAGAGAAGCGAAAAAGGAAATTTGAGATCGAAATGGAATTTAGGGTTTAAAATGAAATTTAAGATTGTGTTGCAAGTTTTAAAGTTGGGGGACCTAAATGCAAGAGCCTGAAAAGTTTAGTGACCATATTGCAAACGTACTAACGGCAGTGTAACGGCGTCAAACGGTCGGAGACCATATTGCAAATAGACTAAATGTTTGGGGGACCATTTTGCAAACGGACTAAATGTTGGGGAACTGTATTGTAAATTTTAAAAGTTGAGAGACCTAAATGAAAGCTTTAAAAAAATTCAGTAACCATTACTATACGTTACCCTTAAATTAATCACCATATCACCCTCTAATTAATAAAATTAATTAATTAATTAATTAAAATAAAATAAATATAATCATCAAATTGAATGATGGTGCATTACATCAGACTATTATATGGTTATTGATATAATTTATCTTTAATTTTAATGGCCACATAAGATTAAAATAAAAGATGAATTTAAAATAATAAATTACACCATTAAACTTTAAACCCAATCCCTAAATCTCAAATTATATAAAACCCTAAACCTAAATTATAAACCCACCCTACCCTCACCCATGATAACAACACTCTTCCACCGGCGACGGCCTGGCATCATCGAACAACCTGGCATCATCGATGGCCCCTTCATTTTTACCAACCTTCGTCCACCATCGACATCTTCCTTTCCAGAGATTAAAGCCACGCCTGTGCATGAAATAAAAACAAGCAATTATTCCAAAAAAATTGCAGCCATTAGTTTTTGTTCTTATTTCTTTTTTTATTTAAAAAATAATGATTTAGATTGGGTCTGCTTCAAAACGGGGACTAAGGGTTTGGTTTTAAAGATTAAATTTCTTTAACTATTTATTTTCTTTATATGATTTTGTTGGAGGAGGGTTTATGATGGTGAGCCCAGATGAACTCAACGTAAAGGGCTCGGTGGGTGGTTTAATTTGGGTCTGACGCAGAAACGATTCTTGGGTCTTCGTCGCATGGTAATGGTTGTCCCTCCTCTCCCGTTATCATCTTTACAGTAAATGGAGTTGATATTGGTAGCGCGACTGAGAAACAAAGCGGCGACGGAGACCTTTGAGGGTTTTAAGTGTCAGCGTTGACAAACGGCGGCCTAGTGCTGGTCATTTTGAACAGTTGGTGGGTTTGGGATTAGATTTGAGTTTAGATTTGGAATTAGGTTTTGATAATTTTAATTTAATTTAATTTTTTATTTTAAATTTTATCTGGCATAAAATATTACTAAAATTATCATGTGGTCTTTTTAATTTTAAATTAAATCACATCATTATTGAGAAAAACGGCGAAATGAATAAAAAAATTCAATATATAAAATTTAATAATAAAATTAAAAAAAAATTAAAAGTACAGTAAATAAAATAAAAATAAAAATAAAGTTCATTAAGTAATCGTATAATTTATTTTAAATTTATTAGAAATCCCTTTATTGTATTAAATTTTTTTTTTAATTTTTTTTATTATTAAAAGATCTATTTTGTTCTTTATGTATTTGAAAAGGTGGATATTTCAATTTAAAATATTTATTTTTTATGAGTTCAATAAAAGTTGTAACTTTTTTCATTATTTTAGTATATATTTAACTAATTAGAGGTTGAGGGAGTTATTATTCTCCTTAGAAGTCTCGGATTTATGCATCAACAAAAGTATGAGCATTTATTAACAATTGATTAAGAGTCTTTGAACAAACGTTATCTTATATATACCCTAGATTTATAAAAAAAATATTTAGATAGTTTAATTATTGAATGACTTAGTAGTAACTTTACCCTAGTCGCTCTCTCTCTCTTTCTTTATTAGGGTTTGTGTCGATTTTATATATTAGATCGACTTTTCTTATTTGACTTTGTTTAGCCGATGGCGGCACCGATTTTGATATTAATTTTCGAACATCAGTTTTCTTGTTTTTAGTTTTTTAACAAGAATATTATGCATATTTTTTTATCTGTATTTGTTGCACGTTTTCTTTTTTCTTTTTTGATTATTTGATCGTTATTTTTATTTTATATTTTCTCATGATTGGATTTGACGATGTTACAACTGATCAAGATTACGCTTATTTGTAATATTGTTGATCTTCTCTACTATAGACCCTTAGATTAAATTTTGATACACGATTTTGCATTCATAGATAGTTTCTCACTACACTCGGCTTTGGTTTGTTGTTCTCGATGGTCTTTCAATAGTTTAATCCCCTTTTGTGGATCATTGTTGGTGTAATCATATTTGTTCGTATCTATTTTTCGTTCGTGTCTTTTGATTGAGTTTTTAACATTTTCCATTTATAATCCCTATATGATCTAAAGTAGGTAGTTTTCATGTTATAAGAAAATGTCCAAAATATGTATTTAGTTTGCCATTATAGTTGTAAACTCTTAACATATAATTTAAAAATAATACACGTCTAAGTTTTCAATTTACTATTTATGAAATTAAATAAAGTTTGATGGAATATTAGACTTTATGTCCATGTTTCTCCATTCTTACCCTGAACACTGAGACACATCTGTCTTTTACTCAAGGAATTGGGCAGTTTGCTTCCAATCTGAATCAATTTTGTCTAATAAACTGTATCTATGTTAACGCTCATTCGAATACGTATCAAACAAGAATGAGTTATATAGTTCTCAGAAAAACAGTTGCAGTTGCAGTTGCAGTTGATAACCTTAAAATGCTGCATTTTTTTTTATCAGAACTGAAAAGAAGTTATGCAATTAGAGAATACAGACATGCCGGAGGAATATTGCATGCTTTATGCTCTTTAAAACAATAAACCATTATTCTATATATTTGAATCTCTCAAATAGTTTGGAATCTTCATGTGGACCGTTGATTCTTTCTTCTTTCTCTTGAAATGCTTCGATGCTGCTTTCAGAATCTTACTCCACCCCTGTATACAGCACATCATCATCAAATCCCACCAGCTTACTCTGTTTTTCAGTTCAATTTTGAACTTTTTGGAGTTAAAAACAAAACAAGCATATTCGGAGAAAAAAACACTAGATTTTACCTTGGTAATGATGGGGGCGCAGCCGTCTTTGACAGGTGTTGGGGAAAATTCAGAAGCTATGTTCTTCCTTGTCTTGTTCTTGCTTCTCAAAAGCTGGAGATTAATGTTGAAAGCAGCTGTGGCTACCTTCTTCTTCAGGTTGGGTCTGAATTTCTTGGCACTGCAGTTGCTTTTCTCCGACTCGAACCCGAAAGCGAGGTTTCGAGGTATAATGATGGGATCGTAGTCCAAAACAGCAGGGCTGTAAGGGCGAGGGATCAAAGGGGACCAGAGTGAGCTCTGAGTGTAATCGAAATCGAAGGCGGAGTTATCCTGGAACTTGCAAAGAAGCTCCCTTGACATCAACGGCTCCAAATACTCCACCACTTTGGCTGAAGCCATGATCAAACTCTCTTCTTGCTCATTCACGGTTGGGATTAGCATTTACGACTTGTGTTTTTGAAGCAATTTCTTGTTTATTTCCAGTTTCTTCAAGCATATGGAGAAGAAGCAACACTGCAAGACACGAAGAAAAAAAAAAGTTCAAAAAAGTGACCGTTGCAAGTACTTTTGTCCGAACGTCTCCCACCCAATATTTTAACCGTCTACAATTAATATGCCTTAATTATCCCTGTCTTTCTATTCTCTTTCCTGTTCTACCCTAGATATTTTCATTTCTAACTTTTCGAACCTATTAGCTTGTCATACATACATACATACAATCTCAACAATAGCAAAGATACTTGGGGCATGGTTCTAGAGTACCATTAGCATACCAATTTACCTTTAAAGAAAACAAACATCACACCTAACTGATATTTTATACATGATACATCGATCACACATCAAATATTAATCTAAAATCAAATAAAACATTTTTCTTTTAACGGACGATAATTTAAAAACTCAATTTATATTTAAATGTCATCATATATATCAAATAAACACAATCGAAAATAAAATAAAAAATATCAAAATAGCATAATTTTAACCAATTTTGCCTGAACCAAACAGAGAAAATAGAGTCAAATCAATGAATCAAGGATCAACCTTATCTTTTCCCTTACTACTTGAAGCTCTAAAAGCTTCTTTAACATGAATAAAAGAGTTTACATGTTCAAACGCGTGCGCTATAATTAATCAATAAATTCATAATCAAATTATAAAATTGAAGATATGGACGACAGCTTAGTGTTTCAATAACACCACCACTTAGCTTCCAAGAAAATCATTCACTAATTTATTGAACTTCCCTCACAAGGTTGAAGCTAGGTTTGTGGCTCAATGTGACACTCCAAAACTGGGTTAGTATTTTTAGGTGAGATAATTTAGAATTAATAATAAATTATACCTAACGTTTAGTTTTTGTTTCAGTAACCTTTTTTATGGGTAAATTGTATCATCGACCACTCAACTGTCTTATTACTCCTATTTTGGTCACCAAAGTTTAATTTTTTAATCTAGTTACTTAAATTTCAAATTATTCCTAATTTAATCACTCTAACTTTCAAAATTATTTTTTATTTTTAATTATATATTAATAAAATAATAAAAAAAATATAATGTCACAAAAATTATTAATAAAATAAATTAGAGTGATTAAAATATGAACAATTTGAAATTTGAGTTGTTAAATGATATTTTTTTATACTTTAGTACCAAAATAAGAGTGTGAAGATAGTTGAGTGATGAATGATGTAATTTACCCATAAAAATGTAGTGCGGTTAAGTATTTAACACGAGATACTAAAATGAAACATTAGGTATGATTTAAAAAATTTGAAATTTTAGGAACTAAAATGGACCAAAATTGATAGTTAGGTATTGAACGTGTAATTTACCCTAGAATTTATACTGCTTCAATCTTAATTTTGGAGCTTAATTGAGAAAATAGTCAAAATTTGGGGGTCTATTTTGGAAGATTAGGGTTAGTAATACGAATTCTAAAAGATCATGTGCCATTTTGAAAACCTTAAAGAGAATAGGGATTAATTCTATAAGTTTCTTATTATAAATTCAAAGGTTAACTCTTCCCCTTATGTCGTCGGTTCTAACGTTGAAACCCTAAATTTATAAATATTTATTATTATTTTTTAATTCCTAAATTAATGATATTTTACTATAATTTGGATCTTTCTTCTTTACAGAATTTTGGTGGTTAAATCTAAAAACAATAGGAAAAGAAAAACTTTTATATCTTAACTTTTGTGAAAAGAGATCAATCTTTATTAATAGTGAATCAGTCCAATATTATTGTGATCACCGGAGCTATGAAGCTCTCGAATACTCACTTAGACCCTCATCTTTATGGTTATTACACAAAAGTCTTTACTTCTTATGCATGCGAGTCAAAACACTTGCAACAAGTTTAATCATGGCTTATAAACAAGGTCCTCATCATGATTTTTCTAAGGTGGCGTTTGGTTCGCTGAAATGTTTCTGAGAGAATTAGAATCAACAACAACAACAACAAAACCCTATTCCCATATGCAATGGGGTAAGGGAGGTAGGGTAGTAGGTTGTCCCCCAACGCCAGGTTGAGAGCAGCTTCCGTGGAAGACATCCGACAGTAAAAAATTAAAAATAAAGATAAAATACAATGCATGTTTAAATAAATAAATAAAATATGTATGTGAACAATCTTCATATGCACGTCTGTAATGGGAAGTAATCCCTACAAATAAACCCCTGCGTAAAAATATCTGCATATAGACAGAAACGTAAGACCCGACCAAAATTATAAATTCTGAGGGAATTAGAATCTATGAAGGAATTGGAATCTGTCCGGAATTAGAATCTGTCAGGAATTGGAATCCAATTCCATATTCTGTTTGGTTGGCAGGAAATTGAATTGGAATCTAATTCCATATTCTGTTTGGTTCGCAGACTTGTCAGATGAATTTGATTTCAGTAATGTAAAATGACAAGATTGCCCTTCTTATTTTTTTGCTTAATTTTAGTTTGTTTTATAAATTACATGTAACAATATATTATAAAAATTTTAAAAACTTTAAATTTTAATTTTATTGATTGATTATTCATTTCAATAAATTATAAAAATCATGCTAATAAACATCATAAGTTAAAATTATCCCAATTAGGGATGACCATGGGTAGGTTGGGTCGGCTTTTTGGTCCACCCGACCCAACCCGAGAACAAGAGAACCTCCATCCGAGACCCGACCCGACCAAAATAAAGTTTCACCCGACCCGACCCAAATATATGAATTAGAAATCCGACCCTACCCGAAATAATAAAAAATTATTTTTATTCAATAAAAACAGTGATTTAATTGAAAATATATATAGAGAGGGGTATTATTGTAATTATTCCTAAATATATAAGGTAAAATTATATATTTTTTGGTTCGGGTCGGGTCGAGTATTTTTCACCCTAAACTCGTACCCGACCCAACCCGAATATCACACTTAAAAAAAATCGACCCGACCAAAATAAAGTTTCACCCGACCCGAATATATGAACTAGAAATCCGACCCTACCCGAAATAATAAAAAATTATTTTTATTCAATAAAAACAATGACTTAATTGAAAAAAAGTATATATAGAGGGAATTATTGTAATTATTCCTAAATATATAAGGTAAAATTATATATATTTTCGGGTCGGGTATTTTTCACCCTAAACCCGAACTCGACCCGACCCGAATATCACACTTAAAAAAACCGACCCGACCCGACCAAAATAAAGTTTCACCCGACCCGACCCGAATATATGAATTAGAAACCGGACCCGAAATAATAAAAAAATATTTTTATTCAATATATGAATAAGTTACGAAAAGATTGATGAGGGTAGTATGATCAAATTTCAATTCCCTCCAACAAGGGAATTGAATTCAATCATAGAATGGATAGAATTCACTTTCCCTCATTTGATGAAAGTTGAAGCCATGAGGGATTCCAATTCCCTTGGAAAACTTGAACTAAACATGAGAAAGTGGTGGAATTGGATTCCAATTCCCCCTAATTCCAAGGGATTCGTACCAACCAAACGCCACCTAAGGAATATGAGACTTGATTCTTTTAAAATATCTTATTTTTTTATAATAAATTATTAAAAATTTATAAAATATTATAAAAAATAAAAGTATTTATATTTATTGTAGACATTTTCTAATAAGATATGATATCTCAAATGAGTGTTTTTTACTTATTCGTTTTACCGATTTAAGTAGAAACTAATTATGTCGAATCGATTAAGATCACAAAAACAATAAATTTTTTTCCTTAAGTATTTAATGTTGCTTCATCCCCAAGTGAAATGTAAATTATTTATACAAGTATATGCTATCAGGAAAATGCGTAGATGTTCCTTTTCTTTGACTGACGATCTAATGTAGTGCAGTTTTTGTTTGTAAGTATCCGGCCGACGACGGAACATGGCTCACAGAGTGATCTAAATTAGACAAGGTCTGATCACCGTCCAACGGTGAAATTAAAGAAAGCGAAAGAAAAATATTGCCGATCACAGGATGGAGGACATGTCGTTGCCAATGTGAAGGTGAAGGTGAAGCCGATCGGAATCTCTGCAAACATTTATATTTTATTTTAGATATGCAAAGACAATGGGAAGAAGCACATGCAAAATGCAGCAAATCACGGATCCAACTGGGCACTACGAGTTAAAATCAAGCACGCGGTTTCTCGATTCCCTTAGCCTTCAAACTTAGAAAATCTTGTCACAACCGAGATATTTTGCATGAAAATTTCATTCAAATTTTGCAACTTGTAGTACTAAAGTCAACAAATGATTATAAAGATGTTACTATGCATGATTGATGTACACTCCCTCATCTGCATGTTATATCTATAAATACAGCATTTGAAGGAGGCAGTCAGCATAAAGCAAGGAGTTTAATGATGGAGAAGCATAGTTTGCCCAATCTGATTGTTCTGCTTCTAAACTTGGGAGCTTTGGTCACTTGTCTTGCATGTCCTGAATGTCCCCGTCCAACTCCGCCGCCAAATTGTCCTCCGAATCTTCCACCAAAACATCCCCCCATTGTGAAGCCACCATTTCACCCTAAACCACCAAAACATCACCCGACGTCGCCTCCCTATGTACCGAAACCTCCCGTCGTTGTCAATCCTCCACCACCTTACTATCCAAAGCCACCCGTTGTGAAGCCGCCAACGCCACTGAAGCCTCCCGTCTATCCGAGCCCTCCAATTGTGAAGCCACCATCTCCAAAGCCTCCCGTCTACCCGAGTCCGCCAATTGTGAAGCCACCAACTCCAAAGCCTCCCGTCTACCCGAGTCCGCCAATTGTGAAGCCACCAACTCCAAAGCCTCCCGTCTACCCGAGTCCGCCAATTGTGAAACCACCAACTCCAAAGCCTCCCGTATACCCGAGTCCTCCAATTGTGAAGCCACCAACTCCAAAGCCTCCCGTATACCCTAGTCCTCCCGTCGTGAAGCCGCCTCCAGTGGAGACCCCTTGTCCGCCGCCACCACCATCACCCATGCTATATCCACCACCTCCGGCGAAGCAAACATGCCCCATTGACAGTCTCAAGCTAGGTGCGTGTGTTGACGTGTTAGGTGGCCTAGTGCACATCGGTATAGGCAGCAGCGCAAAGGACACATGTTGCCCGTTGCTTCAAGGGCTGCTGGACTTGGATGCCGCTATTTGTCTTTGCACCACGATCAAGGCCAAGCTTTTGAACATCAATATTATAATACCGATTGGGCTTCAGGTCCTCATCGATTGTGGCAAGACTCCACCTCCAGGATTCCAGTGTCCAGCATAAGCATGGAGTAGCAATTTTTGGACGAAATAAAATCATGTTCATCTCATAACAAGATGTTGTAACTGTAGAAAATTTGGAGTTTCCACATGAAGATATGTCGATACATGACAAGATGTGGGATTTTTTTTGCTTTGTTTTGAATTTCAAGTTGATTTGTTCACCTGCACCACGTCGTAGACTTGTAATGCTGGGGATGTTTTTCTTAAAATATTACTTTGAAGATGCAATAAAATTTATATAAATGAAAAATCGATGATGTCTCATGTTTAAGATTAAATTGGGGTGAACTACACGAGTGGTTCTTTCATTATTTACTTATTTTATTTTAAACACTGATTTTGAAAAAATAATAATTTGATTACTTACATTATCGATAAATTTTATTTTGTCACTAGATCATTAACTCTCGTTAACTTGCTAACTTGACACGTTACAAAAGAGTTATCTATTTTCTTCTCCCAAAAAATACCTCTTCTCTAATCCTAATCCTCACCCTCATTGTCGTTGTTGTCGTCACCAGCCATCTTTAGTCGTGACCTTGTGCTTTACCAACAGGTGAAAAATGGGTACTCAAGAAATCCCATGGGATCATCGATGTGTGGCGTTATACCAACCTATATTTGTGCACCTTCTCCATCAATATATATTTTTTAAAAAATTATTATTAATAAAATTTTAAAAATATATTTTTAAAAATTTTTAATCAAATAATTTTTAAATATGTATTTTATAAAAAAATAATTATTTAAAATAATTATAATAAAAATAAATAAAAATTTAGTCATCAATAGTCTGGAGCAGAGCTATACATTTCAAATTGTGATGTCATAGTTTTAAATGATATCTAGATAAAGACATATAAATCAATGCATAATACAAAATCTCAATAAATTAATGTAAAATATAACTAAAGTAACACAAGACTATTGAAAAAACTATAAAAAAATAACTAAAATAAAAGAAACATCAAATAAAGTTTAACGACTCATACCTTTTTTTTACAATTGTCCATAATGTTTTCTCACGTTTTGAAATTGTTGAACTACTTTTTCATTGTCGATGTTATTAAAAATATCTTTCTCAACATATGTAACCAAACAATCATTCATCCATTGATCATCAATTTGATTCCGCAAGCGATTTTTCACAATCTTAATTGCAGAAAATATTCTTTTCACACTTACCTTAGCAACCGTCAAAATCAATGTAAACTTCACCAAATGATATACAAAGGATAATCAATATTATTTTTTGAATCAACCATCTTCATAGCAAGGTCTTGAATCCTTTTTGGGTTTGAGAACTCTTTGTTTGAACACATGCCCATGATGTATGTCTCCAATTGGTTATCAAGAGCATGAACTTCAATGGTAGAAAAATCAGAGGAATAAATTTCACCAAGACGATTCAACTTTTTTTTTGTTAAAAGATGCAAAATCATCATTCATGCATAAGCAAGATACATATAGTAATAAAACAATTTACATAGTGTTAACACAACTATTTGAACGAAAACAATGAACTTATTAACATATATTAGACAATAATAACAATTATCTCAAAATTTGAAATCAACCCAATATCTTTAATAATTCCTAACATTAAAAAACATAAACTCATTATCAATATCAAATAAAAAATTTTAAAAATATTGAAACATTGAAAACTCAAAGAAAACAATAAGTAAATTTAATTTACTTTACATTGATGCTAGAATGTGATTTGATTTGATTTGTCTTTCTTCTTGGGAATTGTCAAAAATTTAATATTGTTCTATCAATAGATGAAGATTGTAGGTTAGGGTTCATAGAGAAAAGAAAACTTTAAGAAAAAGATGGGTGAATATCGTTGATTAAAAACTTTGGAAGAGATTTTTAGTTTTTTTATTATTAAATATTTTATAAAATAAAAAGGTAGGGTTAAAATGAGATAGAGTTAAATTTTAAAAAGTAAAATATATGGAGAAAGTGACTATTGACTTTTTGTGTGTAGGAAAAGTAAATTTTATTATTTTTAAAAGGTCGTACCTATTTTTTAAAGGGTGTGAAAACGTTTATAAAAAGAGTGTCATTTTTTTATTTTTATATCATATATATTAAATCTATATTAAAAAATATTAAAAATTTTTGGAGTGTTAATAAAGACCCTTAAATATATTGTCGCACCGATAGTGGATAAATGGAAAATTTGATGGGACATAAAATGAATGTAATTTAAAAACTTTTGAATAAATATATAATATTTTAAGAGTAATTTAATAAAAATTTAAAATCACAATTTTTTATAATTAATTATTTTCAAATGAAAGTTGAATTGAAAAATTTTAAATATTGATAACAGACTCAAAAACAATAAACAATAATATATTTCTTTGATTCATTTGCAAATATGCCTCATCACCTTACTTATAACACTCTACATATAGGAATAGTTCTGGAATTATCTTCTAACAACTTACAGCTCATCATCAATAATAACAACCTACAACTAATCCATGCAACGTAGATGACTCATGCCATAGCATTCTTCTTATTCTTCTGTAAGTATTTCATAGCTGAAACATCCTACCGACTTCTCTGTGCTTTCTTCATTAGCATCTTGCACTTTGTCACGAAATAGAGTAAAAGCATAATTTCATAATGGTTTTGTCAAACCATCAGCAAGTTGATGAGATGCAGGAACGTAGTTTACGCTTAGTTCTTTATTTGCTACATTTTCCCGCAAAACACTATATATGAAATACAGGGTTGACACTCATCACCACCGCATTGGTGTTATCGCTCCATATAATAGGAACTTCTACTTGCTTCTCACCCATGTCTCGTAGCAATGTTTGAATCCAAACAACTTCGACTACAGTGTCAACAATACTCTGATATTCTGCTTCTGTGGTATAACGAGCTACAATTTTCTATTTCTTTGAACTCAATGAAACTAGATTACCACCGAGGAATACACACTGGCCTGATATCGATATGCGGTCTTCTGGATTACTTGCCCAATCAGCATCAATAAAGGCAACAAGATTACTTGTTGAACTATTAGCATAAAATACAAAACCATAGTGGATTGTACCCACCAGATAACGAAGTATTCTTTTGACAGCTATCCAATGTTCTTCGCATGGGTTATGCATGTACTGAGCTACACGATATACACTGAATGCAATGTCTAGTCGGGTGTGAGTGATGTACATTAAGGCACCAACAATTCTCTGAAATTATTGACCATCTATAAGATGTTCCCTTGCATATTCCATAAGCTTTGGTGACAAAATCATGGGAGTAGGAACAACATTAGCTCTTGTCACCAAAAATACTTAGTGAACCAAGATCCTTAAGTGAGAACTTTTTACCTAGCTGCTGAACAATTGTTTTGATAAATGTAGATGAATCCCTAGTGATGACAATGTCATCAACATAAACAAGCATGAATACATGACTTCCATCCATGTAACAGACAAACAACGAGGCATCAACAGTTGATTCTTGAAAGTGTAGATCAAGAAGAAATCAACGTAATATTCCATACCACATACGAGGAGCTTGCTTTAGACCATATAAGACCTTCTGCAGATGACATACTAATACTTATCTAATAGCAACTTGATGTTCAAAGGTGGTTGAGTCATAAACACCTCTTCACCAACATCACCATTTAAGAAGGCGTTGTTGATGTACACATGCCGCAGAGGCCATCCGTGAGCAGTGGCAACAAAAAAAACCACATTGATTGTAGAAGCTTTCACTACTGGACTGAAAGTGTTATCAAAATCACAACTAGGAGTTTGTGAAAACCCCTTAGCTACTAATCGAGCTTTGTGACAAGCTACTGTTCCATCCACATTTCGCTTAGTTTTAAATAACCATTTACAACCCATAACAGATTGACCAAAGGGTAGTGGTTCAAGCGTCCAAGTTTTGTTTCGAACCAACGCATTATACTTATCAAGTACATCTTGCTTCCATTCGGCCGACTGAAAAGCTTGATAAACTATAGTTGCTTCAGTGGCTGCATTAGTATGTTCAGTTGTAGACAAAAGAGCCTTTGATTTAAAAATACCCGCCTTGCTGCGTGTCACCATTGGGTGATAATTTTGAATATTCTGGGATCTACCATAAGAGCTATTAGGAGCCATAGAAGGATCAAGAGCCAAATTAGTACATTAGTTATTACCCTCATCTTCAATAGAATAGGATTCTTCGCCTGTTGGACAAGGTATTATGTCTTCAAGTATAGGAGCAGTATGACTTTGGGAAGATGTAGTAGGACTAATGTGAGATGGATCTTTAGTAGGTCTTCAATTCACTCGTGAGGTGGCACTCATGAATGGAGGAGCCACAAAGGAAGATGAAATAGGTGCTTTGCCAAGACGATCAGCACCTTGAACAATAAACAAAGATCTGCTTGAACTCGGAGGAGTCTGAGGTGCAAAGCTACATGTACCAATATTTGCATATAGAAACATACATTCATCAAAGTTTACATTTGAGAAATATACAACTGACCGCCTTTTTCCAAACACTGGTAGTCACGATACTGAATACTATAGCCCAAAAAAACACATGGTTCATACTTGAAAGCAAGTTTATTAGATTGAAACGGGCGAGTATATAGGAAACAATGACAACCAAAAACTCTTAAGTGATCATATGAGGGCTTCTTTCCAAACAATCGTTCAAATGGAGACATACCATTAATGACCTTAGTAGGAAATCGATTGATTAAGTGAACAACAGTAACAACAACATAGGACCAAAACTTTATTGAAAAAGAAGCACGTACTAATAAAGTGTCATTTCAATAACATGATGGTGTTTCCTTTCAACAACACCATTATGTTGTGAAGTGTGAGGACAAGTAAGACGATGTTGAATACCCTCCTGTAAAATAAGATGAGTGAATGGGCGATAATCCCCGCCCCAATCACTCTGAACAACAAGTATATTAGCACAAAACTGTGTATGAACAAGTTGTTTAAATAATTGAAAACATTGCAGTGCTTGACATTTATCTCGAAGTAAATACAACCACGTATATCGAGAGTAGGCATCAAAAAACAAAATGTAGTACTTGAATCCATTGGATGTAGTGGGTGCAAGGCCCCATATATCAGTAAAAACCAATTGAAATGGTCGATCATAAATTGTTATAGATTTAGTGAATGGTAGTGCATGCCCCTTTCCCATTTGACAAGCAACACACAAGGAAGGAGGATTTTTATTTAAACTAATGATATTCATATCGAATATAGGTTTTGCTCAATTCAAGTAAAACAACATGAGAAAGATGACCAAGACGATCATGCCATATACTATAATCAACACCAACTCCTTTTGAAACAAACACCTGTGGACTATAATCTTCAAGCAACGGATTACTAGATTGAAACTCGTATAAGCCATTAACCTCCTTCCCGCGCAACAAAATAGCCCCAAAATCTTCATCACGTACCACACAATCACGAGCATGGAATTCCAAGAAGACATGGTTATCTCTAGCAAGCTTTGAAACTGATACAAGATTTTTAGTTATGGACAGAACATGAAGCACATCAGATAAGGTCAAAGAACGAGACGAGGTGGGTAATGTAGAATAACCGATTTTTGAAATTTGAAGAAAATTACCATCCCCAATCATTAACTTACCATGACCAACATAATTTGTTCCATCAGAAACGACAGCCTCATCAGTAGTTACATGGTGAGTAGTACCTGAATCAACAAACCAGGTACCGGTATCACTACTAGTATCTCCACGACCCCGTCCAGCAGTTCCATGAGATTGCATAACAACTTGATTTGCACATCCGCATTCATGAGAGTCCTTGTAGCGACATATATTGGTCGATGGGGACTGATCGTTTGAATAATCTTTGTTTTCTGAGCAGAGACACCGATGAAGGTTTTATCAAACCTATACCAGCAACGATCAACCAGATGGCCGATTTTTCCACAGAGCTGACATTGAAGTTTGCTACGACCTCGACCACGTCTATCATTAAAATTCTGAGTTCGACCATAGTTTCTAGGAGTAGAGATATTATCCAGTTGATCATCATATGTGGACTTAAGGGAAACACAAGCAAGATTAACACTCATATGAACAATATCATAATGATCAAAAAAATTTTGTTGAGTTTCAGCATCGATCAAAACAGAAATGAACCTTCAAGTGTAAATGGCTCTCGACTTACACTGATAACTACAATAAATGGGTGATACTCTGGTGGAAGACTGTTAAGAAGAGTTACAATCTTCTCAAACTCTGAAACGAGACTTCCACAAGCAGCCAAAGCATAAGTGATTTCTTTAACCTGAGAAATATAAGTCGCATCCCAAGTTCTCCTTTCTTGATTGTCTTAAGCTTGTAGTGGAGGTTCATAAGCGTGACGGTAGATTTGTTTACAAAGAATCGATTCACCGTTTGCCAGACATCGACGACAGTCTTAGCTCCAACAAGTTGAGGAAGCAAGGAAGGACTAATGGTGGAAAGCAGACAAGAGGCCAGGGCACTATCTTGAGCTATAAACACCTCATATTGTTTATTCTCAACTACCGTCCCATTATCCCCAAGAACTGTAGCAGGAGGAGGCTAGAGAGCACCGGTGAGAAGTTTTTCAAGCCTATGACTCCGTATTACTAAGAGAATCTGCTGCTTCCAGAATAAAAAACTGAAATCATCAAGAGTAATGCTAATCTTTTTATTAGTAAACACCTTACCACCAAGAGAATCAGAGGAACCGTCGGTGCTAGAGTCAGCAGAAGGAGACCCGTCGCTGGCCATCAGAAAAAAAACTAAACAACCACATATTCCCAAGCACAAGCGTCTAATACCATGATAACAGACTCAAAAACAATAAAAAAGAATATATTTCTTTGATTCATTTGCAAATATGCCTCATCACCTTATTTATAAAACTCTACATATAGGAATAGTTCTGGAAATATCTTCTAACAACTTACAGCTTATCAGGACAACTCATCATCAATAATAACAACCTACAACTAATCCATGCAACGTAGATGACTCATGCCATAGCATTCTTCCTATTCTTCTGTAAGTATTTCATAGCTGCAACAAATATAATCTTAATCTTACTTAGAAGGAGGAGAAAGTGGACTCTAGAGTAAGAAAGAGAAGTGATTCTAGTGAGTCTAGAACCAATGAGTTAAAAGGGGATATGAAGAAACAAAAATGACAGTTTAGTCAATCAATCAAATGTATTTGCTATATTTTCAATGGAAGTATCTATTAGTACACAAATTTAATTGGCTAAATTTTTCAGATAATGCATCCGAAAAATTTCCTAAAATAGTACACCCCAAAAATTATTTCATGAAATGGAGTGAAAGCTATAAAAGATGACAGAAGACGTACGACACTTTGGGCGACATACTAAAGATGATTTGCACTCTAGGCGACATTAGGGAATTTCGAAACTATAAATGAAGTTTTAACAAGATATAGTAAATCTACTACTTTAGAGGTTTTGAAAACATCTATGGGGAATTTCGAAACCATAAGTGCAATTTTAACTGTAGCATTCATAAAAGAGCAGCAACTTAATGAAGGAGAGGATTTGAGACAAACCCATTTCCACATAAATCTATTAGAGTTTGAGAGCGAAGCATTGCCTCCCAGAACTAATAAACAGAGCCCAGACCTATTAAACTTTTTTATTTTGTGATTAATGTTTAACAGTTTACTGATTATAATTTTGAAAGATAGAAAATGAAATTAAAACTTTTGATTCAATGAGAAAGGAGGAATTGGAATATTAAAACATTAAAAATAAAATAAAATGGAATCTTACAAGTGTAGCGTGACGAAATGTACATAATAAATTTTGATTTGCCCACGTTTCACTGCTCATACCATAACCCATGCCACTTGATTTCTCTTTTTGGACCATTTCTTTGCTTCCTGCCCACTCTTTAACTTATATCCCACTAAACTTAAAACCAAGTTTTATCCCATTATATTTTCATATACAGAAGTTTCAATAAATTTAAAATATTTACCGTCAATCAGTTAGTATAGTGGAATGAGACACTAATTTATTTAAAAACATTAAGGGTTTGATTCTTGATGTTATCGTATAGAGCAAACTTAAGAAGTTTTATTTATTTATTTATTTATTTTTTGCTTGACAAAGCACTTTTATTAAATAAAAGGTGATACATCCGCCTTGATTAAAACTTCGTTAAAAATCTTCTTACACCTAAATGTGGTAATGAGTTTGCAAATGTAATTCAACATGAGTTACATTACAAGCTATGCCAAACGTAGTGGTCCTTATATGCTAACGACAAAATAATTTTTTTTTAAAAAAATTAAAATTGAAGAAAAGAAATTGATTTCAAAAGAGTGGGTCAGAAGGTCACATGCATTGATGAATAAACAGACATGCGAGAAAAGGAAGTGATACATAATGAATTGAAATATCGAGCCGAGGGGGGTTATCTTTGTATTATAACAATCGAGTCGGGACATTTGGATGCATGCTTTTGCCAAACCCAGTACGAATTAATCAACTTTTTTCCAACCCAATACCTTTCCTCCCCACTAAATTAAAACATTGACCCATCTTGCACTCATTCCCCTTTTTCATTTTTATTCTTCTAAACAAATAGTGCATATGTAGCTCAAAAGCATTGAATTAAAATTTAGATGGGATTACTAAATGAGGCTGCTAACCATTTCCCTTTGGTTTTTACTTCCTTTAGCTAACATTATTCTCAACCTCTCCTCATGCATTTATTCCATCTAATTACTAAATCTACCAATTAAGGTGATTACAAAGTAGTATATGTTCTAAATATAATTAACACTCAATCACCCTGTTGCAGTTAGCGGTACTCGAACACGTGACCTATAAAAACACTGATTCTTTTAACCACTAAGATAAATTGTGTAGACACCCGTTTTTACTTGGCTTAAAAACTATATTTAATTATTATTAGTATTACTATTACTATTATTATTATTTATTAATTACATATTTTTGTGGGCCTAAACCTAAAGCCCAACTACATCATTCAACCCAAATTACAAGCAAGCAGATTACAACCCAACAAGGCCCAGCCAAATCAGCCCAGCCAAAAGTTGACTCAACAGCACCAGAACCCATATACAAGACCCGATTGGAGACCCATGATCGACACGAATCGGCCTAATATACAACCCTAAACATTAGGGTTTCTTCTCTCCAGCTCAACTGTCGCTGCCGCTAGAAACCTTTCAGCTCCCATTGGCGCGTGGACTCCACCGTTCGTTCCCCCGTCGCGTGAATCGCCGTTGAGCACTCCCGAACCGTCGCTGAACGTTTCCCGCCCGATGTTATCATCAACAGTGACAATAAATAGGAAAATGGCAGAGAAATTAGAGAAAAATAATAATAAAATGACAATGTTATCCCGAGGAAATCAGGGTTGTCAATCAAGCCTAAACATAGGAAATCATTCCCTATAAAAAAAACTCTGTTGATTTCTACCATTAAAACATACATGCAAGGAAAAATAGGGGGATTTTTCAGAGAGTGATTCGGTGGGAAGAGAAAAAATAACCAAAGAGGGTTTTCAAAGAGAAAAAGAAAGGAGAAAAAAAGGAGAGATATTTACCTCGGTTCAAAGCATCGGAGATTCCAAAGGTCGCCAGTCTTTCAAAATATTCGAGATCTAGGGTGTTTTTAGGCTAAGTGGAGGTGGTTTTCAAGCTAAGGGCGAGTGGGGGAAGCTTTTGGGGGGTTTGAGTTCCTTCGGCCACCGTGAGCTATGGGCTCCACCGTGGCTGCCGCCAATGAGAGGCGATTCCCTCTCTTCGATGAGGGATGTTGAGAGAGTTTTTAACTCTCTCCCTCTTTGTTTTATGAAATAAAAAAAAAGAGAATGAGAATGAAAAGCCCGTGTTTTGGGCTTATATTCCTTGGCCAATCGACACCGTTTTGAGGTAAGGGCAACCTGTTTTTTCCATCTTTTATGGGATAATAGCACCCTAGGTCCCTCACTATTGTAATCTGTCTATTTCGGTCATGAAATGAAATAGATTATTATTATGTTCGATCCTTTCTATTTTGCATATGTTTTATTTTAGCCACTGTATTGTCATAATGTTATTTATTTTGGTTTATTTACATGTTCGGTCCTCACTCGAGATTATTGCTTCTGATTTGGCCATATTATTTTACGCATGTTTATTTTGGTCACTGTAAACTATGTATTTTTTATTTTGATTTTTAGCATGTAATTTTGGATATTTGTATTTTCTTCCTAAATATATGGTTTTATTACATTCATTGTTTGTAATGTGTTGTTTTTATAGTATGTGCTTTATTATTTATTTTATTTGTTTTTTAGGCATTAACTTTTCGATTTTATTATTTAATCCCTTTTGCTTATTATCTTATTTTCAGTGTTTGTAATATGTTGTTTTTACTGTGAATATTTTATTTCGCATGATTCCAATAGCATTTGTTTCCTATTGTATCTCCTTAATTATTAATATTATTTGAATATTTTCAAGAATTGCATTTGCAGAACAGGCATGGAAAGTATCACTTAATCGAAGTATTGCAATTCGATATGACGTTCAAACCAACTGAGAGCTTGAAATGAATCAAAACTATTTTTAGTGCTAAGTAATCGGTTTTAATTCAAATGATGCAATGCACATTCCAAGATATTAATTTATTTTATTTTATGCAAATGTCAATAATCATTTTTTATTCAATTTGTGTTTTTTATATATTCGAAGATAAAATCTTCTTTTACATGTAAGAAGTAGTCGAAATAGCTTTCCCGACGGAGGATTGCGAATTTTGAGATTTCTTATCAAGTCAAAGAATTTTCTTTAAGTTATTAAATTGAAGAAAATTAATCTTTAAGTTATTAATTTGAAGAAAATTAATCAACTTTAGTAAATGGATCATAATTTTAATTATCAATGTGAATTCATTATTTCCGCCATTACAACGTGTAAGTAATTAAATACCAATTTTGGGCGCTGTGGGGCTGCTAATCCTTATCCACGCGTAATCGACTCCCGAACTCGTTAAATCCGATTTCTGGTAAGTGCAAACCAATTTTTGTCTTACAAAACAATTTTTCATTAAAATTGTTTTAAAAGACGTTTTTAGGTATTCGACATATCTAACCCAAAGGTCGATGGCGACTCCTATCCAATTGCATCCAAATTAATTCAAAATCGTCAATTTTTTAAAATAAAGTCATAATTGTTTTAAAAATAATATTTAATTGTTTTAAAAAAAATGTTTTGACAAGTTGGTTTGTGCTTATTAATAAATCTTAGTAGTTACATTTTAGTAATACAAATATTAGTGTTTAAAACTTAATTTTTAGAACTTCATATTTTATAGTTTATTTTAATTTAAATTTTTAATCGGATTGGAATAAAATAATATCTAACCTTGTTAAGTGGTTAGCAGCAATATTTTATCTTCGTTTTATTTGGTAGTAGGACATGTTCTTTCCTCGGTGTCGCAATCTGTACCATAATAATTGTCCATCTCATTTCTAAAATATACAAACACCATTCCATATGTACGTACAAGTTTATTTTTTATTTGAACATATTAAATAGTTTTAGTGATTATAGAAATGTTATTCTTTTGATATGTTTTAAGTTCGAATAATTATATTTATAATATATGTTTTTTTAATAATTAAAAAGATATGAACGAATATATATTATAATCATTTCAAATTATTTAAAAAACATTTTTAGTTTTAGTGTATTACATCCCCATATGTGGTAACCTACTTCCTACTCTAATAACGATTTGAATAAATGAAGCACTTCAACCATCTTTAATGTAGGATAAGATGTCAACAGCATAACTCTACTGTCATCAATACCCTGAAAATCGAACAAATAGTTAAACCTGTAAAACCATTAGTTTAATCATAGGTACAATAATAGAGACTAAGAGAATATAACAAATATTGATGGATGTAAAGTAGTATATATTTTTGTGTCACTGAAAACGTGAAAATTTAAATTATTAAAGTAATCTTCCTCTATTTTGATTTTTGTTGTATAATATTTCTATTATTAATATTCATTGTAAGTAATTTAAGTTGTAATAATTTAACGCAAAACAAAACACTTTGGTTTCTTCATAGGAAGTTGGATTCAGATCCTTCAGACAAGTAGTTTTGGAACAAACATGTTGACCCCTTTCTGACTCCTCCTTCTCCTCTGTCATTTTCCTTCAATTATTTTTACACTGACTTGGTTTAATTTCTTTGTTTCTTATTTAGCCATTTGTTGAGTTAAATTATTATATATCTGCCTCTCTTGGATCTCATTCATTCAACTTATATACTATAGAAAAAAGACTTGTAATGCGCAATTAATAAACTCACGTAACTCCACCTCCATCTTTCTTCGCTACTTAAGAGCTTGTTTTTTAGGGTATTTTTTTGTTGTTCATTCAACAATGGCTCACCATTACATGCCACCTTTTCTTCTTCTTTCTTCTTCTGTTTTCTGTCAATTCGGCTGTTTCATCGTTTCAGCAACGACCCAAGATCAGCGGTGTTGATCTGGCGGCGCTGTCAGTCATTAAAGACAGCCTGACAGACATTCCAGGCTCAAGATTCTTCTCCACTTGGGACTTCTCCTCACCGGATCCTTGCTCCTCATTCACCGGCGTCACGTGCGGTTTCGACGGTCGAGTCACCGTTCTCTCTCTCGGCACTGGCCTTTCCGTCTCCCCAGGGCTCGCCGGTTCACTCTCCCCTGCTCTTTCCAATCTGACACAGTTAACCCAGCTCATCCTCTTCCCTGGCCTCGTCACCGGTCCTATCCCTCCTCAACTGGGTCAACTCACTGGTCTTCGAGTCATTTCCTTGACCAACAACCGCTTAACGGGACCCCTACCATCCTCCTTTTCCAGTCTCCCATTCTTACACACACTGGATCTTAGTTCAAACCGGCTCACCGGGTCCATTCCACCGGCTCTCACAAAGCTTCCATCCTTAAAAGTCCTGGTGCTGAGTTCGAACGAACTAACTGGCGAGTTACCAGCAACAATGTCGGCGCAGCTATTACACTTGGATTTGAGAAAGAACAAGATCAAGGGACCGTTGCCAGGGCTGCCGTCAACCCTCCGTTACTTGTCCGTATCGGAGAACTCGATGTGGGGTCCACTCAACGCCCTGGATTCACTATCCGAATTAGTGTACCTCGACGTTAGCATGAACCAGTTCAGTGGGCCCGTCCCCACTTCTCTCTTCTTTAATCCCTCTCTCACCTCACTGTTCCTCCAACGGAACAATTTATCGGGTGGGCTCCCATCGATCAAGGTGGACCCCTCGGTCCAATCCTACGGCGGCGAGGGATCCGTTGTGGACCTGAGCCATAACTCCATCACGGGGGAGATCACACCGTGGTTGGCTGGGGTGGAGACTCTCTACTTGAACAACAACCGTCTGATGGGATCGGTCCCGGAGGAGTACATTAAGAGCGTGTACGACGGCACCACCACAACATTGTACCTACAGCATAACTACTTATCTGGATTCCCATTAACTCAAGGCTTCACACTGCCTGATACGGTGTCGTTGTGCTTGTCCTACAATTGCATGGAGCCGGAGGTTGGGATATTAGCCTGCCCGGTCAGTGCCGGAAGGCAGCCATCAAGGCCGCAATCGCAGTGTTCAGTATTTAGCCATCGCGGCTCATCGGACTGATAATGGAATTGGTGTATATGGTTAAACAGTTGTAAGCAACATTAGTGTGTAACTTGTATTACTACTATACTATCTTATTCGTTTTTGTTTTTGTTTTTGGTTTTGGTTTCAGTCTATGTTTTGAAAACCGGACCGGACCGACCGGTTCAACCGAAAATCGTTGCTTAGTCCAGTTCAATTTAAACCGATTGAACTGCTATTAGTGAACCGGCCAGAACCGCTGAACCGTTCAAACCGGACCGACTAAAAACCGGAAAAAATCGGGATTTTTGTTTTTTTTTTACAAAAAAATTAAACCAAACAACGTCGTTTGTTAAACGAGCCAAGTCGAACTTGAGTATTGCTAAGCTCGACTCGAACTTGAAAACTTTAAAAGTAAGCTCAACTCAACTCAAACTCACAAGCTAAAAATTATCAAGTTCAACTCAAACTCGAAATATAATATTGAAACTTGAACTCAAAAAAAAAAATTAGAAGCTCGATTGAAGCCTAAAATTCGAGCTTAATTGAAGTGAAAGAATAGTTCACTCAATGCTCACCAAAAGGCTCCATGATTTTGAATGCCAAATTACCTCTATTATTTATAGAAGTTAGTTGTGATGCGCTTCTATGTTTCTTAGCAATGTGAGATTGTTTTGTTCTCATATTTTCTCTTTAAACTTTTGGGATGCTCTTCTATGTTTCTTAGCCATGTGAGATTGTTTTTAAAAAAAAATTAAACCAAACAATATCATTTTGTTATGATTTTTTAACCCCAAATTTATTTTTTAATTATAATTATATAATTATATTATTATTTAATTGTTTTACCTTAAATATTATGTTGTAGTTAATTTGAATCATTTTGTTTCAATTGATTTTATGGTTTTTAAATTATATATGTTATGACTTGCTTTGAATATGACTTGTGATATAAAAAATTACTTTTTATTAAATATTTTTGATATTTTTATTTATTTTTTAAATAATTATGACATCGTCCGGTTCTTCCGACCGGTCAGACCGGTTCGACCGATTGAACCAGTGAACCGATAACATGATCGGTTCGCTAACCGGTCCGATTCGCTAACCGGTCCAGTTCTGAAAACCATGGTTCAGTTACATGATAGTTTATATATAATTTGTTTTAAGAATGAGTGTTGAACAGTAAAAAAGAAAGAAAGGTTTTAGGTTTTATTAGTGGGCTTGCTTTTGTCAATGGAGAGTTTTCTATTTTTATGTTATTTTATTTGTTATTATTATTATTAATTATTTGTGAGTTATGGAAACTGTCGACAATCATTTTCGTCGAGACTATCATATTATTATTATTACTATTATTATTATTATAAAATAAATTGGGAGCCCATTTACAAAATCGGAGGCCCAGATTCATATCCAGACCCGACCCACCAATTAAGATACTTTTAGGGTTTTCTGCTTATCTTCTCTAGGAGCTCCAACCAGATGTTTCCACGCCTCCACCAACTTGACGGAAGACTCCAGAAGCCACAGGAGAGCCGCACACCTCGCCCTATGGTGAGTCACCATTGTAGATTCGGTGACTCACCAAAATGAACGGTTGTTTGAAGCTTCCTGAGGCCTATAAAAGCCTTGAAAACATGCAAGAAGTAAGAGGAAGAAGATACGAACGAAGAGATAGAGGGGAAAAGAAGTGAAAGAAGACTTACCGAGGAGCCCAAACGTCGTCAGAAACCGTCGTGAACCATAGGTATAAATTTAGATCTAGTAAATTCTAGACGTTTTTAGGAGAAACAGAGGTCAGATTCGATTTTAGGGTGTTTTGATCTATATTTTGAGCTATTTTGATTTTTTTTCGGTCGTGAATAGTGACCGGAATAGTAACCAGCGACGGTGAATAGTGACCGATGGTGGTCAGAATAGTGATCGATCGGTGGTCGAAGCTCCCTCCGGTGAGGGAATTTAGAGAGAAGGGAAGAAGAATAACTTGAAATGGCCATTTAAGGCCTATTTATACCCAAATCAAAACTACGTCGTTTTGGGGAGGAAGTGTTTGTGTAATTTCATTATGAGAAAACCCTTTCCGTGATCCCTTAAATTTGTAATAGTTTCAAATTGGTCATTAAAGTCATGTTTTTGTGCCTTTTAATTTGGACTTCGTATTTTGTTTTATTTATATTTTAGTCTCTGGTAGTATTTATATATATTTAGGGTAAATATTAGATTTAATCCCTTAGATTTTAATAATTTATAATTTAATTCGAATATTATTTAGGGATAAATTACACTGTTAATACCTATATTTTATTATATTTCGAATTAGGGCTATTAATTTATATATTTTTGTAAATTAATCTTATTTTTAATTTCTTTTATTTTGGTCACTATTTTATTTTATTTTATTTTATATTTTATTATTGCTCCTTTATTTTTCAATATTTTTAATTTAGTATTTTAATTTTTATCCTTATATTTTAAATAATTTTTATTTTAATTCCTTATAATTAATTATGATTAAATTACAATTAATACTTATATTAAATGTTTTGTTTATTGATTACAGATGTTAGGTGATAAAAATTATATTATATAAATATATTGATAATAAAATCAACATGGGAATAATATGTTATTAAAGCTATTCAACTACTCTTGACTTTTTAAATTATTAGTCACGCATAGTAATGTATTCAAAGATGATTTTGTTTAAAATATAATATATTTACTTTATTAGAATATATTTTATTATTAGTCACGCACATGTAGTAATGTATTCAACATGGGAATATATTGGTAATTATTAGTCATGTTTAATATATATATATATATATATATATATATATATATATATATTTAGTTTATTTAAATTAATTTTTAGGAAAAATTATCATATTCTTATTAATATTTATTTATTTTTTATATCAAATAAAAGGGTTGTCTTAAAGTAACTAGATGTTATTTTCTGAAATTTTTAAATAAATAAATACCATATTTATAAAACACTACAAAATATAAATATTTACTTCAGTTTTATAAAACTCATTTTCTTTAGAATTATCTGATTGGATCTGAAATAATAAGATCATAAATTAAATTTATATTTGAATTCTTAGACTTTCACTAATAGAGACAATTTTTTATCAATGTGTACCAATTTTGGGTGTTGTGGGGGTGCTAATCCTTTCCCCAAACGTAACCGACCACGAATCCTTTTTTATTACTAAAAAGAATGATTTTTGGTTATACTCAGACCAGTCTATCTTTTAATTGATGTTTTCTTAAAGAGTCTCTTAAAAGGTGATTTTGAGGTATTTGACCTACCTAACTCAAAAAGGTCGATGGCGACTCTAAAAAATTTCCTTAAAAAGCCATTTATTTCATTAACATATTTTTTGGCCAAGGAAATTCGTGCCCACCTGAAAGACAGTCGCGACAGCTTGACGACTCCGTTGGGGACCCTGGTTAAGCCTTAAATTGATTATATTGTCTCTATAAGTCAGAAATTGAGAATTCATATTTATTTAGTTTTCGATTCTTTTGATTTCTTTCAATTCATTTTTTTATTTTTTATTTTATTTTTTATATCCTTATATATTAACATTTATTTTTGATTAATTTTTAGATATTAGGATTCATTTTTAATGGTTGTTTGACAAGGTTTGAGAGTTTATCCTCACACACAACACGTGCATTGCATAAACATAAGCTCTATACTTGAGCTCTTTTCCCTTTTAAGTGGGAGTGAAAGCGACGTCTTTGTGAGAATTTATTCTCCGTGTCAGACCTAGCAAGTAGCTTTCGAGGTTCATATGTTCTATGTCTTCGTGAGAATTTATTCTCCGTGTCAGACATAGAGAAATGTGTCCCCTCGAATTGAACTCGGTCCTCTTAAGTCTGTAATAGATTAGGATTGAGGGTTTGGTAGCCCAAGTGGGCACCAACAATGACAATTCGAGTACCTTTATTCTTAGAGCCGAAACCTTGCATATAATAAACCATATAAATTCACCCAATCTAAGACAATATTGAAACTCTGTCCGTAGGTGTACACAAAGGAGAAATAAGCTTTAAATTTTGTCTTTTAATTTTTTTTGAATAAATGCATGCGAACTAGAAATCATGCGGTTAGGTTAATTTTTCCAAACAAAACATAGAACTAGAAATCATGAGGTTAGAATTTATATATAAATACCGTGATAAATAGAATATTTTATTTCCATTAATTGGTACTAATCATTTTACTATTTTTTCTTATATATTTTAGATACATTTTATTGTGCTCTAACTTGTTTGTATTAATTGCTTTTGTTTGCATTGCATGATCATGACATGATTAGAAGGTATTGATTCAAGAGTGGACATCCAATTGAAAAGTTTTCATATATGGACAAAAAGTTTTATGATCAAACAAAATATGACGCAACCAAGGAATGACATCTTGAAGAAGCTCTCAAAAAATGGTAATTTGGTTGATAAGAAGTTAGGAGTGAAATCTATCCCCTATATATAAAGTTTTGTTTGATGTACCGAGACTTTTATGTTCAATGAAATCTGTTTTAAGATGATCACTCTTGATTAACACCTTTTTGCATACATGCATTTGCATTTTATTTGTGTTATATTTGCATTATTTATTTAGCATTTTTTATCATTCATTTTCAAAACTTAAAATTAACAAAAAAAAGGGTTTTTTTTCTTTTTCGAAGAATAATGGACACCTAGAAGCATCCATATCATACTCGGAAAAAAGTAATGGATGATAAGATAGATCAACTCGAAAGGACTCAGCTGGAAATGCAATAAAACTTCAAGAATGTTCAGGAAGAAATGCATGAACAAATGATGAAAACCCAAAATGATATGATGAAGAAATTTGAAAGTATGTTACAAGGAAGAAATATGGATCGAGAAAATACTCCAGTTGTTGCTACTACTGAAGAACCTTTGCACCCACCAGGTTTTACACCACGAACAGATCGTCAAAAAGCTAAAGTTATTGAGGAACCTTTGTATCCTCCAGGTTTAACACCACCTCATGTTAAGGCCCAGCAAAGAATGGCTACTCAGTCAGGAAGAGTAAACATAAACTTACCCAGTGCCTTTATAAACCAACAACAAACTGAAGATGTTCCTGATCTTGATGAAGAGCGTAAAAAAGAACAAACCAAACAAGATGATGAAAAATGGAAAAGTTAGCAGAGGAAATTAGGACTATGAAGGAGGACCCTAACATGTATAGAATTGAGGCTAAAGAATTAAGTTTGGTGCAGATTAAGTGTTACCGCCTAAGTTCAAGATTCCCGATTTTGAAAAATTCGATGGTACGAAATGCCCATCTTCTCATATCACAATGTTTTGCAGAAAAATGACAGGTTATATAGGGGATGACAAACTGTTGATTCATTGTTTCCAAGAAAGCTTAACAGGTTCGACTATTCGATGGTACAACCAGTTAAGTAAAGCTCATATTAAATCTTGGAAAGATTTGGCAAAATCTTTCCTTGAACAATATAAGCATGTAAAAGATATAAGGCCCAATCGATTGGTGTTGCAGAGTATGGAAAAGAAATCCAATGAGAACTTCAGACAGTATGCCCAGAGATGGAGGGACATAGCTGTACAAGTACATCCACCCATTGAAAAAGATGAGACAATTGTGCTCTTTGTGAATACTTTAAGAGCTCATTTCTTTACTCACCTCATAGGGAATTCTTTCAAGAGCTTTGCTGACATAGTCACAACTGGTGAGATGATTGAAATGTCAGTTAAGAGTGGGGAACTTGATAGTGGTGAATCTAGCAAGAAACCACTAATGAAAAAGAAAGAGAGTGAGGTAAATAACGTGAGGAAATACGAATCTAATAACATCACGGTGTCTCGACCTCAGGATACAAGATCATCTATACAAAACCCTGCCAGGCAAGGGATAAGAGAGAGGCAAGAAAAAGAGAAGCCCCAGTTTGATCCAATTCCTATGACCTACAAGGAATTGTTTCATATCTTGTATGATAAACATATGGTGTCACCTTATCATATATCACTTGTACAATCGCTATACCCTAAATGGTACGATGCTAGCTTGCAATGTGAATATCATGCAGGAGCTCATGGACACTCTATTGAAAACTGCATGTCATTTAAGAAACTTGTTCAAAGTCTTAGAAACATGAATGTCATCAATTTTGGTGAAAATGAGAAGCCTAATGTGGCCCAAAATCCATTGCCAAACCACGCAGGTATGAGAATCAATGTTGTCAGTGAAGAAAAAAGAAAGAAAATTATAATGGAAGTCAGTGAGGCAGAATCACCCATGTGTTGGGTGTGGAGTCAAATGATCAATGTTGGTCTGTTGATGCCTAGTTTTCCAGTTAAAAAATTCAATAATGAAAATACATGTCATTACCACCAATGTGAAGGACACATTATACAATATTGTCCAGATTTTCGAGATTTGGTATAAAAGTTGATGGATGAAAAAGAAATGGAGTTCTTCAAGGAAGTACCAGAAAAAGAGGAAATGAATATTTGCGCCTCTGAGGAATCGCCTAGAGGGATCTACAATTCTGATTGTCCTCTAATTATTACACCAAGAATTCATGTATCAGAGAAAATAACTCCAAAAGTGGTTATAATACCTCCATCTCCATTTTTATAAAGATGACAAGCAAGTACCATGGAAATATGGCTGTAAGATAGATGATATAGTAAAAGAAAAGGATGAAGTAGATGAGGTTGGACATTTTACTCGAAGCGGAAGATGTTATTCCAAAGAGCCTGAGAAGCAAGCTACTGTTGACAAAGGGAAAAAGATTGACCTGCAGTTGAGAGAAGATGAAAATGTCATAAACGAGCCAGTAACTGAGAATGAAGTTGTAGAATTTCTGAAATTTCTCAAACATAGTGAATAAAATATTGTTGAACAGTTGCATAAGATGTCTGCTCGTATATCAGTCTTAGCACTTTTATTAAGCTCCGAGGCACATCGGAATGCCTTATTGAAAGTGTTAAGTCAGACTTTTGTACCAAAAGAATTGTCGGTAAATAAGCTGGATAGGTTGGTCGCAAACATACAGGCTGATAATTTCATTTCTTTTTCTGAAGATGAAATCCCCTCTAGGATGAATGGTATTCCTAAAGCTCTGCATATCACGATTAAGTGCAAATGACATATTCTATCTCGAGTGTTAGTTGATAATGGCTCAGCTTTAAATGTAATGCCATTAGTGACTTTGAAGAAACTACCAGTTGATAGCACACTCATGAGAAATAGTCAGAGCATTGTTCGAGCTTTTGATGAAACCAAAAGGGAAGTATTAGGAAAGTTGACATTCCTTTAACTATTGGCCCAACTACATATGAAGTGGAATTCCTTGTGATGGATATTATACCCACTTACAATTGCTTATTGGGGAGGCCTTGGATTCACCAGGCAGGGGTAGTTCCATCTACATTTCACCAAAAATTAAAATTTGTGATAGATGGAAGACTGATATGTCTTAATGCTGAAGAAGATATCATTGTTTCTGTCTCTACTACTGCTCCATATATTGAATTGGATAAAAAGCTATTGAATGCTCTTTTAGATCATTGGAGTTTGTTAATGCCATATTCGTGGCCGAAGGCCAAAGGATGCCCAAGTCTAGAATTTCAAATTGCACTAAGATGTAGCTTAAATTAACCTTGGGGAAATGAGTAAAAGATGGAAAAGGGTTAATCCCACATTCGGTTTGGGATATCAGTTGACTGTAAGGGACAAACAGAGAAGCATTAGGAAGAGCCAGGAAATGAGGAAGACAAAGTTAGTTGGAGAAGATCTCAGCTGGGAAACAATGACTTTTCCTCTGTTGAGTAATACTTTTGTATTTGGAGGACATATGTTCCGAGAAGATAGCAAAACAAAGGGCTAATAGTTGAGGATGTTTTGAAATAGTTGAGTATCAATGTCATATTAAATGATGAATCAGAAGAAAAGAGAGCTATGGGCATTTACCCTGCACCACCAGACTTTGAATTGAATAATTGGACTATAGAGGAATTACCTGTAGTTTTTAAGTCTTTTTCAGAGTAATACACTAGAACTTTCTCTGTTGCTTATACCCTGGAGCAATAGTTGATTTTGTGTAAAGGGTTAAACTATGTGTTTTTTCTTTTTCAATAAAAGATGCATTTCATTTAATTTCATATGGAAAATATTTTCTATGCATTCTTATGATTATATGTATATATACTCTTGTTCATTTTCCTTTCAGGAACTCATATATCAATAACATGGATGTTGATGACACTGACATGTAATTTGATTTTGAGCAGCCCATTTGTCAAGGGGAAGTTGAGGGTTGTGATAATGATGAGAGATGTGACTTACCTTTCGAGCTGTTAAAAATGGTGGAAAAAGAGGATAACCAAATTTCGCCTCATGAGGAACATACTGAGACCTTGAATTTGGGATCAGATGAGGACAATAAAAACGTGATTAATTTGCTTCGAGAATACAATGATGTATTTGCTTGGTCATATAAAGACATGTTAGGTTTGGATACAGAAATGGTAGTACACAAGTTACCAATAAAGCTAGAATATAAGCATGTTCAACAAAAGTTGAGAAGAATGAAGCCCGAAATGCTGCTAAAAATAAAGGAAGAAGTAAAAAGTAATTCGATGTTGGGTTTCTTAAAGTGGCCAAACCCTGAGTGGTGGCAAATATTGTCCCTGTACCAAAGAAAGATGGTAAAGTTCGTATGTGTATTGACTACCGAGATCTCAATAGAGCTAGTTCGAAGGATAATTTTCCTTTGCCACACATAGACATATTGGTGGATAACACTACTAAAAATTCTTTGTTCTCATTTATGGATGGTTTCTCCAGTTACAATCAAATTAAAATGTACCCTGATGATATGAAAAAAAACAATATTTGTCGATGATATGATTGTCAAAGCCAAGTCAGATGATGAAAATATCAAGAATTTGAGAAAGCTTTTCCAAATATTAAGGATATACCAGTTGAAGCTTACCCAAATAAGTACATTTGGGGTGATATCTGGAAAGCTCTTGGGGTTTATCGTGAGCAAGAAATGAATTGAAATAGATCCAGATAAAGTCAAAGCTATTCAAGATTTGCCACCCCCACAAACACAAAAAAGTTCAAGGATTCTTGGGAAGATGAAATATAGCTCGATTCATCTCACAGTTAACTGAGAAATGTGATCCTATTTTTCGTCTCCTTCGCAAATAATTCTGGGGCATGGAGTGAAGATTGTTAGGAAGCTTTGAAGCAGTTAAGATATATTGTCAATTACCCCAATCTTATACCACATATTCCAGGAAACCTTAATTCTCTATTTATCAATTTGGGAAAATTCAATGGGTGTGTATTAGGACACATGATCAAACTGAGAAAAAGATAGAGCAATTTATTATCTCAGTAAGAAGTTCATTGATTGTGAAACCAGATACTCGCCAATTGAAAAATTGTGTTATGCTTTGGTATGGGTTACTCGAAGGTTTAGGCAATATATGCTATATCACACCACATGGCTCATATCCAGATTTGATCCTTTGAAGTATATGATGAATACACATGCATTATCTGGAAGGTTAGCTCGTTGGCAGATCATGTTGTCAGAATTTGATATCCAATATAAGTCACAAACAGTAAAGAAAGTGCCATAACTGAATTTATTACAAGTAGCTTCTAAAGAATATGATAATTAGTTTTGATTTCCCATGAAGATTTAATGGCAATCTCAGTGGAAGAATCAACTACATCCACTAATGAATATTGGAAGTTGAATTTTGATGGTGCTTCGAATGCTTTAGGGCATGGAATTGGGGCAATTTTGGTTTCACCAAATGGAGAACATTATCCTTTTACTAGTCGACTCAATTTTGATTGCACAAACAATATGGCTGAATATGAGGCATGTGTTTTGGGCCTTAAAGCTGCCATGAACGAAGATAAAAATACTTAAGGTATATGGGGATTCAGCCCTAGTAATTTACCAAATTAGGGGGAATGGGACACAAAAGATCCCAAGCTTATATATCGTAAATTGATTGAGGAACTCATCAAAGAATTTGAAGAAATAACATTCAATTACCTCCCTAGAGAAGATAACCATATGACATATGCCTTGGCCACTTTGGCAGCCGCATTCAAGGTAGATGAGCATTCGAGCATAATGCCTATTGAAATGAAAGCTTATGAGTACCTAGCCTATTGTTTTAACATTGAAGAAGAAAGACGAGAACCCTGGTACTATGATATCTTACAATACATCACATATCAGAATTATCCTGAACAGGCAACCGATAATGATAAAGAACTATAAGAATGACATCAGGTATGTACTCGATGGTGAAATACTATACAAGAAAGCTTGGATCAATTCTTATTGAGATGTGTGGACACCAAAGAGCCAAATAATTCTCGAAGAGGTGCATGAAGGAGTATGTGGTACCCATGCCAATGGCATACAATGGCTAACAATTATGAGATTGGTACTATTGGTCAACTATGGAACTGATTGTATCAATTATCCCGAAAATTTCATAAATGTCAAATTTATGGAGACAGAATGCATACCCCTCTCCCATTGCACGTGATGACAACTCCATGGACATTTTCTATGTCATAGATGTTATTGGACAAATTTTCCCAAAGCTTCAATGGCCATCGCTTCATTTTGGTAGCTATAGACTATTTTACCAAATGGGTATAAGCGACTTCTTATGCAAATGTCACTCAGACCACAGCCTGTAATTCTTGAAAAGGAAATCATTTGTCGATATGGTCTACCAGAAAGGATTATTTCTGACAATGCTTTGAATTTAAACAACAAGATGATAAATCAGTTTGTGAGCAATTCAAAATAAAGCATCATAATTCCACTACCTATCTCCTAAAGATGAATGGAGCAGTTGAGGCAGCTAATAAGAATCAAGAGGCTTATCGAGAAGATGACTGAAACTTAAAGATTGGCATGAGAACTACCATTTGCTTTGTTGGCTTATAATGTCAGTACGAACATCGACTGGGGCAACTCCGTTTTTGTTAGCCTATGGAATGGAAGTTGTCCTACCTATTGAGGTAGAAATTCCTTCACTTCGAGTTTTATTAGAGATAAACTAAATGAAGCGGAATGGTACAAGACAGATATAACCAGTTAATTTGATTGAAGAAAGAAATTGAAAGCTATTTGTCATGGTCAGATGTACCAAAGCGGATGATACGAGCACATGAAAGAAGTTCGCCTCCGATAATTTTTACGAAGGAGATCTTGTACTTAGAAATATCTTACCTATTCAAAAGGATTCCCGAGGAAAATGGATGCCAAATTGGAACCTTATATTGTAAAGAAAGCCTTTTCTGGAGGACTCTAGTCTCACTGAGATGGACGGCCAATTACCCCACCCATGATTCTGATGCGGTTAAAAAAGTATTTTGCCTAATTGAAAAAAAAGAGGGTTCAAGATGAAAATTCAAAAATGATATCTTGAAACCAAAGGAGGTCTCAGTTGAAAACCCGTAGGGTGGCTTGAGTGTTATAATTCGAGATTCATGTTTGAAATCTTGGATTCTTTGTTAATGATGCAAAATCTGGAGATTTGATAGTCAAGATATTTTACATCCTTATGCATTATCACGATTCTCGAAATCCTTTTGACAGAAGTTTATCTTGAATCACTTTGCGGCATGCCAGTTCAAAAGTATTTATGCTATTGATATGTGAAGCCTACTACTTTTTCTTGTACATTTTTCAATAAAAGTTTGCCATGTAATTATTTAAAACTCTTTACATTTTTATAATAAAAGAGACTTTTCTTGTTAACTTTAATTTTTCCAAGCATTTTGCTTTGAAAATTTAAAATATGTAGTTTAACTTGAAGTACATAAAATCATGGTGTATTATTGTACAAAAGTTTTTTTTTAAATACATGTTTTTCTGAAATTGATAATGATTTCAACTTTCAAGCTTGTATAATGACATTGATATATGAAATAAATTTGAAGTACCTAGAAATTTTAATCGTATGAAGATGATCCAAAATATTTTTCATATATGGAATAGTTTTATCATTGGTACTAGCGGTTCAAGAAGAAAGAAAAAATTATCTGAGTAAGATGAGATCAATATATTCAGTTGAAGTAAATCGACCTTGTTTTCTGTACCCAAAATGAAATGAGTCAGAAGGCCAATGAGAGAGTCCTTATTCGAAAAAGAAAATGCACTAAAATTGCATCATGCATACATTTTAGGCATAATAGGATCATGATATTCATAATGCATCATTTGTTGATATTTTAGGAAACATCATCCTTAGATACCAGACGTCCTCATCACGAAGGAACCGTGTTATCTCAAATCTTTAAAGATGGCCAGACGTCCTCATCACGAAGGAACAATGTCATCCATCCAAAACTCCTCACATGAAGGAGAAACTCATCCTTAGATAGCCAGATGTCCTCATCACGAAGGATCGTGTTATCTCAAATATCTTAAAGATGGCCATACGTTCTCATCACCAAGGAACATGTCATCCACAATCAGAACTCCTCATCACGAAGGACAACATCATTAGATAGCCAGATGTCCTTATCACGAAGAAACCATGTTATCTCAAATATCTTTAAAGATGGCTAGACATCCTCATCACGAAGGAACAATTTCATCCACTGACCAGAACTCCTCATCACGTAGGGCTGAGTCACCTCAATAACTAGACGTCCTCATCACAAGAACCGTGTTATCTCAAATATCTTCAAGTGGCCAGACCGTCCTCATCACGAAGGAATAATTCATACACCATTGGATCTCCCATGAAGAATGGAACAGATTTCCCATCAAAACATGAATCAACTGGACGAAAATTCATTGTCTTTTATCTTTACTCTATTTTTGTCAACACAAAATAAGCAAAGAGGGCAGCTGTCGACAATCATTTTTGTTCGAGACTATCATATTATCATTATTATTACAAAATAAATTGGGAGCCCATTTTCAAAACTGGAGGCCCAGATTCACCCAGACCCGACCCAAGACCCAATTCAGATACTTCTAGGGTTTTCTGCTTATCTTCTCCAGGTGCTCCAACCAGATGTTTCCACGCCTCCACCAACTTGACGGAAACTCCAGAAGCCGCAGGGAGCCGCACACCTCGCCCTATGTGAGTCACCATTGTAGATCCGGTGACTCACCAAAGAACGGTTTTTGAAGCTTCCTGAGCCTATAAAAAACCTTGAAAACATGCAAGAAGAATGAGAAAGATACGAACGAAAAGATAGAGAGGAAAAGAATGAAAGAAGACTTATCGAGGAGCCCAAACGTCGTCGGAAACCGTCGTGAATCGAAGGTATAAATTTAGTTCTAGTAAATTCTAGACGTTTTTATGAGAAACGAAGGTCGGATTCGGCTTTAGGGTGTTTTGATCTATATTTTGAGCTATTTTTGATTTTTTTTGACTGTGAATAGTTGATCAGAATAGTAACCATGGTGGTGAATAGTGACTGTCGTGGCTGGAATAGTGATCGTCCGGTGGTCGGGCTCCCTCCGGTGAGGGAATTTAGAGAGAATGGAAGAAGAATAACTTGAAATGGCCATTTAAGGCCTATTTTTATACCCAAATCAAAACTACGTCGTTTGGGGAGGGAGTGTTTGTGTAATTTCATTATGAGAAACCCTTTCCGTGATCCCTTAAATTTGTAATAGTTTCAAATTGGTCACTAAAATCATGTTTTTGTGCCTTTTAATTTGGACTTCGCATTTTATTTTATTTATATTTTAGTCTCTGCTAGTATTTATATATATTTAAGGTAAATATTAGATTTAATCCCATAGATTTTAATAATTTATAATTTAATTCGAATATTGTTTTAGGGATAAATTACACTGTTAATACCTATATTTTATTATATTTTGAATTAGGGCTATTAATTTATATATTTTTGTAAATTAATCTTATTTTTAATTTCTTTTATTTTGGTCACTGTTTTATTTTATTTTATATTTTATTATTGTTCCTTTATTTTCATATTTTTAATTTAGTATTTTAATTTTTATCCCCTATATTTTTAATAATTTTTATTTTAATTCCTTATAATTAATTATGATCAAATTACTATTAATACTTATATTAAATGTTTTGTTTATTTATATTAAATGTTTTGTTTATTGATTGCAGATGTTAGGTGGTAAAAATTATTATATAAATATATTATAAAATCAACATGGGAATAGTATGTTATAAGCTTCAACTACTCTTGACTTTTTAAATTATTAGTCACGCATAGTAATGTATTCAAAGATGATTTTATTTAAAATATATATATTTACTTTATTAGAATATATTTTATTATTAGTCACGCACATGTAGTAATGTATTCAACATGGGAATATATTGGTAATTATTAGTCATGTTTAATATATATATATATTTATATATATATATATACTTTATTTAAATTAAATTTTTAAAAAAAATTATCATATTCTTATTAATATTTATTTATTTTTATATCAAATAAAAGAGTTGTCTTAAGTAACTAAATGTCATTTTCTGATATTTTTAATAATAAATATCATATTTATAAAACACTACAAATATAAATATTTACTTCAGTTTTATAAAATCATTTTTATTTAGAATTAACTGATTGGATCTGAAATAATAAGACCATAAATTAAATTTATATTTGAATTCTTAGACTTTCACTAATAGAGATAATTTTATAATCAATGGTACAAATTTTGGGCGTTGTGGGGTGCTACCTTCCCCAACGTAACCGATCACAAATCCCTTTTTATTACTAAAAGAATGAATTTTGGTTATACATAGACAAATTTATCTTTTAACTGATATTTTCTTAAAAATTCTCTTAATAGGTGATTTCGAATTTTAAAATCATTTATTTCATTCACATATTTTTTCGTTAAGGAAATTCGTGCCTACCCGAAAGATGATCCGACAGAAACATGGTGCAAGTTCAAAGGTGGCATTTGCGGACTGCGGTCCACAGCATTCACGAGTCTTCACATCACTTGCAGTTTACAAACAATACCAATTAAGTGGGTCACATAATTTCGTCCTCATTTGTTAATCGTAACATTGTTTAATATATATCTGCATTTATACATATGAAAAATTTCGAGTAAATTCAACACTATTTTAATTACAAAAGTGATTGAAAAGCTTTATTTTAGAATATAAAAAATGTTTTTTAATCTTTTTTACTTTTATATGATCTCTAAATAAAATAATAAAATATTAATAAAAAATTTAAAAAATTTACTTAAATCAAACACAAAACTAACAGATAAATTACAAAGATTTTATAACTCTATGACCATTAATTTTATTAATTATATATAATAGTTTAGTTGAACCTCATCGAATATAACAAAAATTACTATATACTTTCCTTGTTACTCCTGTTAATTTGGGTGAATATTTTAATAGACTTATTTGTTATGTATATAAAATGAAATAATTAGTTAAAGAAAAGGTTTTTAGTCTCGTAGATTGTCTCGGGAAGTTGGAGTTATTTAGTGTTGTCAGTTTGTGCTGGTCGTTCCCCAGATTGGCGAATGGCGATTAGCTTCTAATTCTGGGCCTTCACTTTTGTTAGTGTTTAGTCAGTTTCCCAGTACGTAGTTGGTTTGTGATCTGTTGGTTCTTCGTGATGTTTTCGGGAAGATGCCCCAAGTCTCATAGGAAGTCCAGTACATCTCTACTATTTAAGAAAAAAAATGTGAAATTTAATTAGTTATAATAAGGAAAAATGGAAAAATAAAATTTAGTTAGTTATAATAAAAAAATAATATTAAAATTTTAGAATTTAATTTTAAATTTATGAATATGTCACTGTTCATGATAGAAGAATTGGTCAACGAACATTTGGAATCTCCATTTAACAGACTCAAAGGCTACAACTAGATATAAATCCAGAGGTGCTAAGGATCTGATTGATTGTATCTATTAAAAATTTAAATTTTTTATTGATAATTTAATTTTATATATCTTAAAATTTAATAATTTCATATATTAAATTTTTAATATAAATTTATAAGTTAACACCTCTAATATAAAAATATTAGAATATCTGTCTCTAACTACAATGACTGATGTAAAAAAATTACTAGTGGTTGACAATGCATGCATTGTTCAGCGTTGGGTTGTATGCAAATTAAGTCCTGCTAATGAAGATGCAATAGTTGCCACTTTGCAGGCTGTTTAGAGGTCATCTCGGCGGCCTGAGTTTTCATCTTTGGATTTTAATTTATTGTTAATTAAATTTAGATACTCAGATTGTTACTTGAAAGTAGTGACATATTCAAAAATTTAAAAATAAAGATTCAAAAATTTTAATAATTTTTTTTAATATAATGGGTATACAAAATTTCTTATTTTTTCTTCTTTCTTTAATATATTGAATTATATTTAATATCTAATCTAAAATAATGTGTATATTTTTAGTCTCATGTAGGGCCATATGCGTCCGCCCCCGCTTGGATTACACAAATCCTTTGACTTAAATTTAACGTAACATAAATTAAAGATGAGAGTAATTCTTGCGTAGATGAATTTGGATGACACCCTTCTCTGGTTAGATGAGATGCGAAGAAAAACGAATTTAATGACATCATCCCAATTACATTGGCATTTGCCTATGCGACTAACCTTCTTTATTCCAATTTTTGTACTTCTTTCACTGAGCTAATTGTTACACACCGAGTCCTTTCCTTCTATTTTCAGTATGAAATACCATTTTATTTTCAATATTTTACCACTTGATATTATATGGACCGCCCTTCAAATTATGTGGTTTCATATTTTTACTGAATCAACCTTTCTTTTTCTAAAAATTATATCAACTAAAATCTCAAGTGTTCAGGCGTGTCTTGTAGGATTATAGAGCACTTTGGGGACTTCAAGTGATAGTAGTTTACAGTATGGGGAAATGTTCTTCTTCTTCTTCTTTTTTGGGAGTAGTGTGGGATAATCATAGGATGTTAACAATATTATTAAGCAACATTTGGCACTAAACAAATTGTGTATTACAACTCACATCTGCACTTCACTTGGAAGAAAACACACTGGGTTATAGAACAAGAAAAAAAGGGAAAATTTTGAAAGTAGAAAACAAACTCAACCTGTTAGCATCAAACCCATTCCTTGGGATTCATGCATGCAGCTAACAGTTTCCACTCTTCACTTCCCTCGTCTGGTTTCTGTATGTGAAGCAAATCAAACATGATTTATCAGTTTCAGTTGAAGGGTAACATAATTTTATTTCTCAAAGGGAAGAAAGCTTACATGATCCCATCGTGCCGTTAAAGGGAGAGAAACAAGAATACTCTCAATTCGACCTCCAGTCTTCAGTCCGAATGTTGTACCTCGATCATACACCTTTCAGTTAACAAAACGAACATAAGCTGAGATTCGTCGGCAATCTAGTTTAGTTTTAGGTAAGATGCCATACCAAGTTGAATTCTAGATAGCGCCCCTTCGCAATTGCTGCCATGCCTTGTGCCTTTCATTGAATGATGTATCCTTCCTTTTCTCTACAATGGGTACGTACGCAGGAACCACGGAATTTGCACATTCTGCATATTCCTTCATTAGAAACACTGAACACAAATGGAATCACTATTCATATGTACTAACACCCAATTACCAGTGGCAAATGAAAGAAGCATCTCTTGGTAATAGTCATTAAGATCATCAAAAAAATATTCCCCCGAGCCCTCGCCTCTCATTTCGATGCTGCACAGAGCAAAAGCAGACAAAATCTTTAACAACTTAATCCATAATTGAATGGAGAAAAAGCGTAGACGAATGAGGGGTCACCGAATTAAGTAACCTTGCAAAATTAACAATTTTTTCTTTTTCAGCTGTTACAGAAATAACCATTTTGCTCATTCTAACATACAAATGATCTCTTTTGTTATTTCAAAAGTATGAGGACTGAAATGTACAAAGACCCGTACAATACATTTTCCGAGAAAATGACGATATTTGCTGTAAAAAAGTTCACCACAGGACTGAATGTATCTTGGAAATCATGTCCTGATACTTGCGAAAAAACCTTTGTAACTAGACGAGCTTTGTGTCTTGAGATCGATCCATCGAAGTTATGTTTCACCCTAAAGATCCATTTACACCATATAGGTTACATGCTAGCAGGTAAATGAACAAGATCCCAAGTGCCAATTTTGACAAGAACTCTATATTCAGTTAAAACAACAGGTTTCCAATTAGTTGAAGTAAGAGTATGCTCAATTGTCGGTGGTATTGGTTCTTTAATTTGCACTAGAATAGCAAAGAGCTTGGGTTTAAAGATCCCGTTTAGCTCCGTGTGGCCATTTGATGTCCAACAACAGTCGAGCTCCTACGAGCAGCTAAGGTATCATGCAAGACAACTTCATCCGTAATCAAAGTAGGGGAACTTAAACCTGCAGTCGTTGCATCTAAACTAGTTGTAACCCAAGTAGTAGAAAGAAGTGTCATTTTGAAGATTCATTCCTGCAGACACTTATGAATTAAGTAACTGATTTGGCAAATCTGATTCAACAAATCTTAAGCACTATTCATCTGTAATTGACTGAAAAGAACCAGTAGTGGTTTCTCGAACTGAAGGAAAAATAGACGTTTGAACTCTCTCACTTAATTATTGGTCTGTTGGGGTTGAAACATTTAAGTTCACGTTACTATGAGCAGATGTACCTACACAGAACGACCAGCATTATTATTTAGCTTCTTAGAACCAGGTACAATCTTCAGAGACTCAAACTTGCCCTTCTCATGCCATTTATTTGCCACATGTTTTTCGGAACTCACTTGATCTGTAAACGAAAAAGTAGACTCGTCAAACACAATATGATGACTAATATACACCTTACCATCATTGGTGAGACACCAATAACCTTTGTGTTTAGGACTAAAACCTAAGAATGTGCAGGATTATAATTTAAACTCTAACTTATGCTTGTGGAACGGTCTTATGTGCGGGTAGCATCGACATCCAAAAACTTTCATGAATTCATAGTCTGGTTTATGACCAAACATTTTTTCATAGGGCGAAATACCACCTAGTACAGTCGCCAGCAGATGATTAATAAGTTAAATAACACTAACTATATCATATGACCAAAATCGAACAGGTAACTTAGCTTGAGCAAATAAGGTCAATGTTAGTTTAATGACATGACGATGCTTCCTTTCCACTGTGTCATTTTGTTCAGACGAATGCAGACACATGAGTCGAGGTTTAAATCTGGCTTCAAGAAGCTCCAAAGACAAGCTTCAATATTCTCATCCTGAGTCATTTTGTACCTCATTAATATCAGTTTCAAACTGATTCTCAACAATTTAACGAAACATACGAAAAACATAAGTTGTTTGAGTACTTATCGTTTATGAGATACAACCAACTATGCCTAATAAACGCATCAACAAATACTACATAGTACTTTGTGAACTTGAAAAAGGCAGCTTATGAATCTTTCTTATGCAACAGGCTCCACAAAGAAAATTTTTATTGTCACTTTTATCAAGAGGTATATTACAACTTTTAAGCACACACAATGTTTCATAGGCTGGATGTCCTAACCTCCTATGTCACAACTCACTCTTACTATTTTTACTTTTAACAAGATTTATTTCAACATTATTACAATCACAAAAAACTTGTATCAAATGTATATAGACCTCTATTTTCATATAGTATGATGTGTTGAAAAATCGGGTAAAGAAAACAGAAATAACACAAGAATTTTAACGAGGTTCAACAATGTGCTTACGTCCTCGGTGCCTTAGGCGACGCTAGAATTTTTATTCAATTCAATTCTCATAGGTTTAGGTTACATCTCCTTTTATAAAAAATAAACCCTGGTACATATTTACAAAAACAACCTTGTACCATACTGCGAGGTCTACGCCCCTGCACCCCCAACCCACATAATCATAACCCCCACTACGAGACTTTCTCTGTATATTTATGAGCCATACCTAACAAATCTCCATCTTGGCGAATATCCTTCCTCTTAGGAAACATTCAATGTGGGTTGGGTTACCTTACTTCTTTAACAACTCGAAACACTCAACAAGTCCAAGCAATGCATGAACTTGTCTGTCGTAACTGGCTTGGTGAACATATCAGCGGCATTCTCATTAGTATGTACCTTCTGAAACAAAATCTCTCCAGATGCAACCAACTCTCTAATCTTGTGAAACCTTACATCAATATGCTTAGTTCTAGCATGATATACTTGATTCTTAGCCAAGTGAATAGTACTTTGATTGTCACAAAGCAACTGAACTCCACCTTGCTGAACACCTAACTCCTTCACTAAACCAGTAAGCCATAAAGCTTCTTTTGCAGCTTCAGCCGCTGCCATGTATTTAGCTTCAGTTGTAGATAATGCCACAACAAATTGAACAATAGACTTCCAACAAATAGGCCCTCCACCAAGAGTAAAGACATACCCTGTCGTAGATCTTCTACTATCCAAGTCACCCGCATAGTTTGAATCCACATATCCTACAACCAAAGGATTATCCCTCTCACTAACAAAAACAATTCCATGTCCCATAGTACCCTTTAAGTACCTAAAGATGCACTTGACTGCTTTCCAATGTTGCTTATCGGGTTTAGACATGTACTTACAAACTTGACTAACAACATGAGCTAAATCAGGACGAGTACATAACATTGCATACATAAAGAAACCAACAACATTAGAATACGAAACTTTTGCCATATCTTCAGCTTCCTTATCTGTCTTAGGGCACTGTTCTGATGAGAGCTTAAAGTGATTCGCCAATGGAGTGCTCATTGGTTTTGCGCTGCTCATTGCAAACCTTTCTAGCATTTTCTCAACATAACCCCGTTGAGATGGCCACAGTTTCCTTGAGTCTCTGTCCCTGCAAATTTCCATTCAAAGAATTTTCTTTGCAGTGCCTAAATATTTCATATCAAATTCCTGACTCAATACAGTTTTCAAACCGATAACATCATCCATGTTCTTCGCAACAATTAATATATCATCAATATACAATAACAGAAAAATAAAATAACCATCGTCAAGGCTCTTAACATAGAAACAACAATCATACTCACATCACTTGTAGCCAATCTTGATCATATAGGAGTCAAACCGTTTGTACCATTATCTCGGAGACTGTTTCAACCCGTACAAAGATTTCTTCAATCTGCAAACTAAATGCTCATTTCCAGGTTGAGCGAAACCTTCAGGCTGCTGCATGTAGATCTGCTCCTCTAAATCACTATACAAAAATGTAGTTTTAACATCCATCTGCTCTAAATGCAAATCCCAACTAGCCACCATTGTAAATACTGCTCGGATTGAAGTATGCCTGACTACAGGAGAAAAAATTTCATCATAATCAACTCCTTTTTGTTGTGAAAAACCCTTTGCTACCAAACAATCCTTGAACTTCTCCCCTTTTTTTTTCTGTTACTGTTGGTTTCTTCTTATACACCAATTTGCAACCAATCGACTTCTTACCGTCAGAAAGACGAACTAACTCCCATGTACGATTGTGATTCAAAGACTTTATCTCCTCAACCATGGCAGTCATCCACTTGTCTTTTTTCTGACTAGTAACATCATCATGAAAAGTAACTGGATCATCACTACTAACAGTAAGTGCAAAAGAGACAAAGTCTTCAAAACCCAATCTGTTCGGAGGCTTTATATTCGTCCATCACACTCTGTCACTAGCGAGACTATAATCCTACAAATCATCCATAGCGGAACCAACAGAAGTTGGTTGAGAAGTTTTTGTTTTCTCAATGGAAACTGCTCGAAATCCATCACTGTCGTGTCTTTCTTTTGCTGTAACATGAGTTGTTTATAAAAACATCTCTACTGATCACAATTTTCTTCCCAAATGGATCCCATAACTTGAATCCTTTGATACCTTTCTTGTAACACAGAAAAATGTACTCCTTCGATTTTTCATCAAGTTTGGATCTCTCATCAGCAGGTACATGCACACAAGCAGGACAACAAAAAATCCTTAAGTGATCAAAAGTAACATCATGTCCAGTCCCTACCTCTTCTGCAACTTTCCCATCCAATGATGCCCTTGGCGATCTATTGATAAGATAGCACACCATGTTAACAGCCTCAGTCCATAAGTGTTTGGGAAGCCCTATATTCAACCATAAACATCTGGCTCTTTCATTCAATGACCTGATCATCCGTTCCGCAACACCATTATGTTGTGGTGTCTTGTGCACTGTAAAATGCCTCTTAATCCCATGCTCCTTACAAAAGTTTAGAAACTATGTATCTGTGTACTCCGTACCATTTTCAGATCGCAAACACTTGATTTTTCATCCTGTTTGGTTTTCTACCTCAGCTTGAACTTCTAAAAAACGTCAGACTTCTATTTTAAAAAATACACCCAATTTTTCCATGAAAAATCGTCAATAAAAGTAACATAATACCTAGATCCACCCAAAAACGATGTCGTGGAAGGCCCCCATACATCAGAATGCACATAATCAAGAATCCCTTCAGCTGTGTGCTTCTCAGTCTTGAAACGAACTTTATTCTGTTTTCCAAGAACACAATACTTGCAAAAATCGAGCTTACAACTTTTGATACCATGCAACATATTTCTTTTATGTAATTCAGCCATACCACATTCACTAAGATGATCAAGACCCATATGCCACACTTTGGTAGTATCATCACAGGACTCAACAGAATTAACTTCGCCTACAACGGTACTCCATAACAATTTGTAAATATTCCCTGCAGTCATCTTTCCTTTCATCACAGTCAAAGCTCCTTTAACAATCCAAATGGTTTCCCTATCCTCATTAGCCTTAGGGATAAAACCATTCTTATGCAAAGTGCCCAAAGAAATCAAATTCTTCTTCAAATCTAGGATATGTCGAACACCACACAATGTCTGAACAGAACAATCATACATCTTAATTATGACATCACCAATACCAACAATATTACAGTATCGATCATCACCCAAATAAATAGAACCAGAGTTAACCGACCTATATGTCAAAACCATTCCCTATTTGGCGTGATGTGATAAGAATATCCCGAATTAAGAATCCAGGCATCCGTCAGTTGAGTCGTTGAAATAGAGAGCATATCACTCTCACTACAATCAGAATTGTCATCCTCGACCACATTCACAGACTTGGATGAGTCATCACGCTTCTCATCAGTCTGCTTTTTCAACTTCGGACAGTCTCGCTTCATATGTCCCGCCTCCTTGCACTTGTAACAGTGAATTATCTTCTTATCCTTAGATTTGGATATGAAATTCCGCTTCCCAGACCATGCCTTCTATGGATTCCGTCCACGGTCTCGATTACCCTTGACATATAAGCTATTAGCTTGAGAGCTTTCCCCTGTATTCTGCTTCCGCTGGTTGTGAGCCTACAAGGCTGCAGTAATCTCCTCAACTTTTATAGTCTCTTTCCCATATGTAAGAGTAGTCAACATGTATTCGTAAGAGGGAGGCAATGAACACAACAGAATCATCGCTTTGTCTTCATCCTCAATTTTCACATCAAGCTGAGCCAAATCAGAAATGATTTGATTGAAGACATTCACGTGTTGCGCCAAATCATGATTATCCTCCATCTCCAGCCCATACAACCGATGCTTTAGATACATTTTAGTCGTTAAGGATTTGGACATAAACTGACTTTCCAACTTTTTCCAAATTTCTTTTGGAGACGACAGATGCATGACGTGATACATGACCTCATCCGCCAAACATAATCGTATGGTTCCTGTCGCTCGCTGCTGTAATTATTCATAATCTTCCTCCTCCATCGACACCTGCTTTGTAGGTCGCAAAGCCTTCAGGATCCCTTGCTGCACCAACATATCATTCACCCTTGTTTGCCATAATCCGAAGTTACCCTGACCATCGAATTTCATAACTTCGAATTTGGCTCCTGACATATGATACCAATTGTTGAAAAATCGGGTAAAGAAAATAGAAAGAACACAAGAATTTTAACGAGGTTCAACAATGTGCTTACGTCATCGGTGCCTTAGGCGGTGCTAGAATTTTTATTCAATTCAATGTCTCATAGGTTTAGGTCACAACTCCTTTTATAATAAATAAACTCTGATATATATTTACAAAAATAACCCTATACCATATCGCGGGGTATGCACCCCGCACCCCCAACCCATATAATCATAACCCCCACTACGAGACTTTCTCGGTATATTTATGAGCCATACCTAACATGATGTTATGAGCATACTATAATCACCAGATAGTAACGGCTACGCATATCTTCTGGGTAAAATCGCTTTCTGAAATAACCAAGAAAGGTGTTCTGTAAAATCCACATTATTAACAACTGCAGGGCAATGAATGTTTAGTTAATTTTGTTCCAACCTTAAATTTGATTATATGACACATAATATTTTGATGAAGTAAATATCTAACGTTGTCAAAATGAAAACTTTTTAAAAGAAAATGTTGTTGTGGCAACTGTTGAAGTCCTAAATGTTATAATTGAGGTCTTTTTGTATAAACATGAGGGATAAATTACAAATTGTGTTGAAAATTATTGATATAAAAGACTATGTTCAATGCACCAACAACATTCATGTCAATCTAAACATATATTTGAGATAAAAATCACTCAAATAAAACAATACATGCACATGGAAGTACAGAGGCGAATATCCAAAATGTCAAGTAGACATAAGTGTTGAAAATTATTTGATGTTTCGATATAACAAATTAAGTGTTAATAAATTTTAAGATTTTATATTTTAAATTATTTGAATATCAAATTATTACTCCAAGTTTTTCAAATGTCAATTTTAATCCTTACTTAAGTGTAAAATTGTGTTTCAATCTTAAAATGTTTTTGAATCAATTTTTACAAAGTATTTCGAGCCTTAATCGAGCCAAAAATAAGTTTTAAATAGGGAGGTACCGATACCCCTCATAGGGTGTACCGATACCCTTATGCTAATTTTGGTGTGAGAAAAACATAATGCCAAATGGGTATCGATACCTCTATGCCAATTTTGGCTCCGAGAAAAATAGAATGTCAAATGGGTACCGATACCCCTATGCTAATTTTTGGCTCCGAGAAAAACAGAATGCTCGATGGGTACCGATACCCCCTTAGAGGTACTGATACCTCTAGTCATTTAACGGTCGAAATATTTTAATTTTACACTGCAGATACCGATACCCATTGAAGGTGTACCGATACCCCACGCTCCTAGCAGCCATTTTCAAGAAGGTTTTCACACTACAACGACTCTAACATCACCTAAATAATTCCCAACGGCTAGAATTAATCCATGGTGTATATAAAGAAGTTCTTAAGCCATTGATCAACAAGAATTGAGAGAGAATCAAAGAGAAAGACTTAAACATCAAGTTTGAGCAATTGAAACCTATTTTTCATTCAATATTCATTTTGCTTTCAAGAACACCAGTTGTACTCAATTGTATTCATTCTTGAGTGTACTTTCTTTGTTCTAGAGTTGTGCAAACAAATTGCCTAGTGAGGTTTTTCTGTAAGTTTGCGAAATTTGTATTCTTCTATTTGGGAGAGAGTGTTCTCAAGAATTTGGGGTATAATTCTTGAGGGAGTTGTAAGGTTACTCGTTATCCTCAAAAGAAAGAAATAATTAGTGAATTTATTGGAAAATCCTTAGTGTTGATGGCTAAGGTAGTGGACATAGACATTGGTTGAGAAAGTCGAACCACTCTAAATCGTTGTGCAAATATTTTCTATTTTCTGCAAAAGCTTCCACCAAAATTTTAATTGCCAATACACCTCCCTCTTGGCTATTTTATCGATTGATTAACTTAACAATTGGTATCAGAGCCTCACTCATTTGAAGGTCTAACCTCCTCTTGAGTCGATTCGGGAAGCGTTATATCGATATTCAAGTCATCAATGGCCTCTACTTCAAACTTCGACTTTGGTCTTGATTCAATGCCGGTAAATAAACCTCATTTATTTAATAGAGCAAATTATGCTTATTGGAAGAATATAATGAGGTACTTCATTCAAGTAAGTGACATGTGAGCATGGAATATCATAGAAGACGGATACATCATACCTTCCACTCATTCAAGATTGTGGAGTGAATGAGAGACAAGAATGTTCCAGCTCAACTCAAAGGTTATCCATATTATTTTTTATACTCTTGGACCAGATAAATACATGAGAGTTTCATCTTGTACAACCGCAAAAAAATATATGGGATAAACTACAAGTCACTCATGAAGGCACAAACGAGGTAAAAGAATCTAAAATTAGTCTTCTAACTCATAACTATAAAAATTTCAAGATGAAACCGGATGAAAACATCAAAGCTATGATGGATAGATTTTTCGTTATTGTTAATGGTCTCAAATCATATGGAGAGATCATTTCAAATGATAAGTTTCTGAGGAAGTTAGTTTACTCTCTTCCAAAAGCTTGGAAATCAAAGAAGACGACAATTATCGAGGCTAAAAATTTAAAATCTTTAACTCTCGATGAGCTTATTGGTTCTCTCCTCACGCATGAAATGATACTTCAAGATGAGGTAGACCTCGAGAAAATGGATGAGCCAAAAAAGGAAACGGAGAAGAAGAAAAACGCTGGAGTTGATCTCAAATCCACAAAAGATGAGAGTGATTCGGATGAAGATGATGAGGAAATGACATTATTTTCCAAACGGTTCAGAAAATTAATAAAGCCCAACAGAGGAAGAAAATTCAAAAGAAATGAAGGCTTCAAAAATGAACCGAAGGAGAAAGACCCGATCATTTGCTACGAATGCAAAAAGCTCAGACATGTCAAATACGATTGCTCGTAATTAAAGAAAAATGGTCAATCCAAGAAGAAGCACAAGGCACACGTGGCTACTTGGAGTGATGACGAATCATTAAATGAAGAGGAACAAGAAGTAGTAAACCTGTGCTTGATGGCCACCGGGGAAGATTCTCAGGTAACCTCTAACTCATTTGATTTCGAAGTTTATTCTTTTGATGAGTTAGTAGAGAGTATACTGGGTTGGCTTTGGATTATGAGAAATTATTTTGAAACAAAAAATGATATTTCAAAACTGAAAAACGAAAATGATCTCATATCCAAGACCAACAATGATCTTGAAAGTAAAATTAAAGAATTGCAAATCAAAATCGAAGTTTTTGAAAAGAAAAATACTAATTTGCATAACTTACTTTCAAGAGTTCATAACGATCATCAAAAATAAATTGATGATCTTAAAGCTTCTTTCAATAAAGTTGGAACAAAGCGTTTTGAAAATGGAGAAAGTTCAAAATCCAACTTTGTTAGAAAAAGTTTTAAAAACTATAATCATAGATGTCCCCAAAGAACCTCTAATGGTAAAATCGTTAGAAGTATATGGGTTCCTAAAGAACTCATTGCTACTAAATATAAGGATATCATGCACAAATGGATACCCAAGGGGACTAGGATTTTAGAAACTAATGAATATGGACCTAAAACAAATTGGGTACCAAAAATAAAAAAAATTAAACTATGTTTGTAGGAAAAGAGCATGACTACAAGGCACAAAATACAAGTTCAAATTCATAGTTCCTTGATAGTGGATGCTAAAGACACATGACCGGAGACAAGAACCGGTTTATAAAGTTTAACGAAAAAAATGGAGGAGTGGTAACTTTTGGTGATAACTCAAAAGGTTACATTGAAGGTATAGGTACTATAGGTAATACCTCTTCCATACAAATAGAAAAAGTATTATATGTGAATGGGTTAAAGCATAATCTATTGAGTATTTGTCAATTATGTGATAAAGGATACATTGTCTTATTTGAAACAAATAGTTGTAAAATTGTTGACATTGCATCTAATCAGATTATGCTTGTTGGTCATAGAATATGAAACATTTACAAGGTGCATCTAGATTCAATAAATATGACTAATTTGTTCCTAGTTGCTAAGGATGAACATGATAGTTGGTTATGACATAGGAGACTAGGACACACTAGTATGAGTGTTTTACAAAGACTAATTCAAGGAGATTTAGTAAGAGGGTTGCCAAAGCTAAAATTTGATAAAGATAAAATCTGTGATGCTTGTGCTAAAGGAAAATATCAAAAAGCTTCCTTTAAGTCCATTAATGATGTATAAACTAGTAGAGTATTACAATTGATCCATATAGATCTTTTTGGGCCAATTAGGACTATTAGCTTGGGTGGAAACCAATATGCTTTGTATTGGTAGATGACTATTCTTGTTATACTTGGGTTCTATTTTTAAGTACTAAAGATGAAGTATTAGAAAAATTCATCACGTTTTCAAAAGTAATCCAAAACGAAAAAGGTTACTCCATAACTAGTGTAAGGAGTGACCATGGTACTGAATTTGAAAATCTTGGATTTAGTGATTTTTGTAATTCTAATGGTACTAACCATAATTTTTCAGCACCAAGAACCCTCAACAAAATGGAGTTGTTGAGAGGAAAAATCGAACTTTAGAAGAAATGGTTAGAACCATGCTTTGTGAAAATAATTTGCCAAAATATTTTTGGGCGGAAGCCACAAATACCGCTTGTTATGTTGTAAACGAGTAATGATTAGGCCAATTTTAAAGAAAACTCCATATGAACTTTTCAAAAATAAAAAGCATAACATTAGTTATTTTCATCCTTTTGGATGTAAATGTTTTGTTTTAAACAACGGTAAAGAAAATCTTGGCAAATTTGATGCTAAAAGTGATGAATGAATTTTTCTGGGTTATTATTAAATTCTAAAGCTTATCAAGTATTTAATAAAAGAACTTTAGTGGTAGAAAGAGTCTATACATGTTGTTTTCGATGATAATCTCCTTCCGAGGAATGATTCTTGTGTTGACGACGACGTAGGTATTGTAAAAGTAAATGAAGTTAGACATGACATTGGAGAACCATCATCAAAGAAAGAAATGAAAGATGAGGAAACTCACGATGTTCTCAAGAATCCAACCATTGAAGAAAGGGAAGTCTCTTACCCAAGAGAATACAACTATGTCAAGGATGGTGAGATAATAGGTGATCCATCCAAAGGGGTAACAACTCGATCTTCTCTTAGAAATATATGTAATTATATTGCATTTATTTCATGCATAGAGCCTAAGAATATTAAAGAAGCATTAAATGATGAACATTGGATTATGGCTATGCAAGAAGAGTTAAATCAATTTGAGAGAAGTAAAGTATGGACATTAGTTGAAAGGCCTAGTAATAAATCTACTGTAGGTACTAAATGGGTATTTAGGAATAAGCTTGATGAAAGTGGTAATATAGTAAGAAACAAGGCTAGACTTGTGCTCAAGGCTATACTCAAGAAGAGGGCATAGATTACGATGAAACATACGCTCCCGTAGCTAGGATGGAAGCAATAAGAATGTTATTTTCAATGAATTTAAATTATATCAAATGGATGTTAAAAGTAAATTTTTAAATGGTTTTATAAAAGCAGAAGTGTATGTGGAACAACCTCCTAGTTTTGAAGATTCAAAATTTCCAAATCATGTTTTTAAATTGAAAAAAGCACTTAATGGTTTAAAGCAAGCTCCTAGAGCTTGGTATAAAGATAGTCAAACGTTTTGATACAAAAAGGTTTTTCAAAAGGGAAGGTTGACACTACATTGTTTCTAAAGCGAAAAGGTAAAGATATTAGTAGTTCAAATTTATGTTGATGATATAATATTTGGTTCTACTAATGATGCTCTTTACCAAGAATTTTCTAAGCTAATGCAAAGTGAATTTGAGATGAGCATGATGGGGGAACTCTCATTTTTCTTAGGACTCCAAATCAAGCAAAGAAAAGATGGCATATTCATCATTCAAGCAAAATACATCAAAGATATGCTCAGAAAGTTTGGACTGTAAAATGAAAAACCCCAAGCCACTCCAATGAGCTCATCTACAAAGCTTGACAAAGATGAAGGAGGTAAACGTGTGGATGATAAAATGTATAGGACAATGATTGGCTCTTTGCTTTATCTAACCGCAAGTAGACCGGACATTATGTTTAGTGTTTGCTTATGCTTTAGATTTCAATCATGCCCTAAGGAATCACATTTACTAGCCATTAAGAGAATCTTTAGATACCTTAAGGATACTCCTAGTTTAAGACTTTGGTATCCTAGAGACTCTAGCTTTAGCTTGCATGCTTTCTCTGATGCGGATTCTAGAGGATGCAAAATATATAGGAAAAGTACCTCCCGTACTTGTCAATTCCTAGGAAATATGTTGATTTCTTGGTCTTCAAAGAAATTTTTTTTGTTGCATTATCTACCACTAAAGCAGAATACATTTCAGCCGGTAGTTGTTATGTACAAGTTTTATGGATGAAACAACAACTTTTAGATTATGGAATTGAAGTAGGTACCATACCTATCAAGTGTGACAATACTAGTGCTATTTGTCTCACTAAAAATCCCATCCAACACTCTAGAACTAAGCACATTGAAATTAGACATCATTTCATTAGAGATCATGTCGCTAAAGAAGATATAGTTCTAGAATTGTTTGATACTTTGAACTAATTAGCTGATATTTTTACAAAACCTTTAGATAAAGAAAGATTTTGGACACTTAGAGAGTTAGGTTTAACTGACCTATCTTCGCTTAGTGTTTAAAATAATTTTAGCACTTTTAATTAAGAATGAAAAATGCTTATAAAAATAAACTTTTGATTGCATTCTTTTCTATTAGTTAGGGGGAGTTTATGATCTTTAGAGAAAATTAATATTATGTTCAAATAAAATTTAAGGATATATTTGTTTGATTGAACATTATTAATCTTCGATATATGAGTTGCCAATACCACTAGAGCTAATTAATTTAGCATTTTGAGTGTTTAAATACATATTTTGGCATTTCAGTGCACCAGGTATTGATACCCCTTCAATGTGTATCGATACCCTCTTTGAATCCCTAAAATTTTAGATTTTTGCCAAAACTTGAACTCTAAAACACTTGATCGTTCCCTCTATTAAGCCCCAAATCTCCATTATTACTCATTTTCAACGATTCAAGTCGAAATTAGTTCAGTTTTCAACATATATTCATGCCACAATCATCAAACTAGTGAAAACAACATCAAAATCTACTTAATCTTAATATTTCAAGGTAATTTTTCTAAAATAACTATTTTATTGATTTTTGAACTTAGGAGAAGTTTTAATTAGTTCTAGGTCGAATTAGATATTGGGCATTGCTTAGATTTTGATTTAGAACAAGAATCTACAACTAATTTCATCAAAAACACAAGATTTTTCAATTTTTTTTGAAATTTTCGAAATAAAATTTATTGTTATGATTTTGTTTTCAAATTGTTGTTTTTGATTTAATTAGGATGCTTTCATGAAAACTATGCTTATTATGATTGTTCAAACATCATTTTTCAAATAATTTTCAAATTGCCCATTAGGATATTGGTTAGAGAATCTTGAAATATTGAGGACTCATTTGAGTTTTGGGATTGATATTGTTGCATACATATGTTTTAAAATTGCAGTATCTATCCTATTCTGATTTCTTGAACCATGTCTCATAAACGCCCTAGGTCATCATCTAGCCGTTCAAACCGACCACGAAACCATCTCCAAGTCCACCTCATATCCAACCACAAAATCCTAACCTTGATGACCCCAAAATGACTATTCAAAACTCGTGCTTTAACGAACTTGGTCGTCGAGAAAATCTCCATCGTAGGTTTGTTTATCTCTTCGAGTCTTATAAAATTCGGGAAAAACATATCCATTATCTTCAAGCAATGATAGATATAAACTTTAGACATCTTCCTACCCTACAAGCTTGGAAATTTGATAAATTTTTTCAACTCGAACCAGTAGTTTACCAACAACTTGTTCGAATTTTCTATTCCAATGCGATTTGTGTCCGAAATGAAGCTCGAACTGAAACAATAGGAATTCGATCCTATGTTCTAGATCAATTCCTTTATATTGACTCCGACACTATCGCTGATACCTTTGGACTAGATAACGTAGGTTTATATAATGAAAAAGAAGTAGTAGGTACTCCTTACAAAGCCAAGTCGAGTGCGAGTGTGTTAGATCACCACGGTGTTTTCTTCATCTGATCATCTCTTGGTGGTTTAGACCATCCGGAGGCAAATACTCCACTCTTAGAGCTTTAGACCTTTGGTGTATACATTGTATCCAGAAAAATAAAAAAATAAACCTACCTCAAATTATCTTTGATGAACTCGTTGAAACCGTAAACCTTGTTCCTAATAAGAAACTTTGTGAAACTCTAGTTTACGACTGTCTTCTGAGTAATATGTTTATCAAAGCCCAGCTTAAGGAATGGATTGATGTAGCCATCCCTCTTAAAAACGAAATCAACTTGACATCTTTAAAGAAATCGGGATGAAAAAAGGAAAAGGACCAATGCGTTCGATCTACCGAGAAAACACCGGGAGCTAGCTCTTCACAATCTCCTTCGACACTGGGAGCTGATAATGATCCAGAACTTCAAGATCTATTTCAAGATATCGACGATCTTGTACCCGAGAATGAGCTTACACATCAAGAGAGTCAAATGCCTCCATACTTCTGATCGTTTATGGAGACTCTTGACATAAGGTTTGCCTCCATCGAGTCGCATCTAACTGCTAACAACGAAGCAATGAATCATCTTTTCGATGCTATGGACGAGAGGGTTGATGCACTTACACGTGATGTGGCTAATATATGGGCACATTTATCTCCTCCTGCTCCACCGATGGACAATTAGACTGTTTCTTGCTTTGTTTTCTTAGGTTTAGAAATAACTTAATTTGGATTTGTGTTTTGGAATTTGGATGTTTGAATTGTTTGTTTGGATGTTTATTTTTGTTTGAATGATATTAAAATGATTATTAGTTATTTGAGCTTCAATTTTTAATATTACATTTTGCATCGTTTAGAATATATGACAAATTACCATTACACATCATTTATGAATATTGATTTATGGAACTAATGGCTAATCTTTCTCTTGATTGTGATCTTAGTAGCTTAAGCTATATATATATAAATATCAATTGGCTTAAATTTCAAACTCTTGTTTAAAATCGTTTTCTAGAGTTTTTTTGATTTAACAAAAAGGGAGAGAATAGAGTAAGAGGAAGTAATTTTTTTAAAATTGATTTCAAAAATGTTTTTTCAAAGAAAATCTTAAAATTACTTAAATGTTTTGTTATATCAAAAAGGAAGAGATTATTGAAAACTTTTTGATGTTTCAATATAACAAATTAAGTGTTAATAAATTTTAAGATTTTATATTTTAAATTATATATTCGATTAAATTATTCGATATCAAAATATCACTCAAAGTTTTTCAAATGTCAATTTCAATCCTTACTTAAGTGTAAAATTGTGTTTCATTCTTAAAATATTTTTGAATCAATTTTTACAAAGTATTTCGAGCCTTAATAAAGCCAAAAATAAGTTTTAAATAGGGAGGTACCGATACCCCTCATAGGGTGTACGATACCCCTATGCCAATTTTGGCTCTGAGAAAAACAGAATGCCAAATGGGTACCGATACCCCTCATAGGGTACCGATACCCCTATGCCAATTTTTGGCTCCGAGAAAAACAGAATGTCTGATGGGTACGATACCCCCTTAGAGGTACAAATACCCCTAGTCATTTAACGGTCAAAATATTTGAATTTTACACTACAAGTACCGATACCCATTGAAGGTGTACCGATACCCCACGCTCCCAGCTGCCATTTTCAAGAAGGTTTTCACACTACAACGACTCTAACATCACCCAAATAATTCCCAACGGCTAGAATCAATCCAAGGTGTATATAAACAAGTTTTGAAGCCATTGATCAACAAGAATTGAGAGAGAATCAAAGAAAAAGCCTTAAACATCAAATTTGAGCAATTCAAGCCTATTTTTCATTCAATATTCATTTTGCTTTCAAGAACACCATTTGTACTCAATTGTATTCATTCTTGAGTGTTCTTTCTTTGTTCTAGAATTGTGCAAACATATTGCCTAGTGAGGTTCTTCTGTAAGTTTGTGAAATTTGTATTATTCTATTTGGAAGAGAGTGTTCTCAAGAATTTGGGATATAATTCTTGAGAGAGTTGTAAGGTTACTCTTTGTCCTCAAAAGAAAGAACAAATTAGTGAATTTGTTGGAAAATCCTTAGTGTGGATAGCTAAGTAGTGGACCTAGACTTTGGTTGAGAAAGTCGAACCACTTAAATCGTTGTGCAAATATTTTTTATTTTATGCAAAAGCTTCCACCAAAATTTTAATTGTCAATTCACCCCCTCTTGGCTATTTCGTCGATCGATTAACTCAACAATAAATTTATTATTTATAGATGTCCATCTAAACACAATTCCTTACTAATACAATTTGTAATTTGTAGAATATCCAAAATTTCTAACTACGACCATGAAAGGATCGCGCTCGTGTTTTCACATTGTTTTAATATGATATACATGTGTACATATTAGGGTAAACTACACGGGTGACCACTAAACTATGGTTAAAAATCACTTTGACCACCAACGTTTAATTTGATCAAACAAATCACAATTATTTAAATGGTTCAATCATGTCATCTGCCATTAAAATTTAATAGTGATAGTGATGTGTCAGTTAAACATTTCAGTATAATTACACATTTGATCCCTGTTACTTACACAAAATGAAATTTAATCCTAACTTTAATTAAATTCAATAAATTTATGCATGTAATTAAATTGTGAAATGTGTCGATCTATAATTGGATGATTATATTTATTTATAATTTATTTAATTAATTTCCTCCAATAAGAGGGTTGCACACCCTTTATTTGTAAGAATAACGAATTAAAGAAAGCATAGGCGCTGGAAGGGTTCGAGCCAGGGGCACCTGGTTTAACATGCGACCTACCAATCACTGAGCCAAGGGTATTTGAAGTGTGAGTTTTACATCATATGATATATAGTTTGTATACTTAATGTATTTAATTTCATATTATTATCTTAAGATAACAATAAAATACATCTTTTAAGTTAATAAAAGAATAATATATATATTTGAAGTTAAGATAATAACAATATATATATTTCTAAGTTAATAAAAGAATAAAATACTTTAAAAAAATATTTTAAAGTTAAGATAAGAATAAAATATATTTTAAGTTAAAATAAAATTAAAATATATTAAATAATTTGAATAAAAAGTAAATATATATTTTTAAAGTTAGGACATAAATTTAAGTTAAATCTATAAAATAATATGAATTTGAATTAAGTTTTAAACATTAAGTATACAAGATATATATCAAGTCTTGTAAAACTTATTCCATCTAATGTCTTTGCCTCGGTGGTTGGTTGTTTGCATTTAAAACCAGTTGCCCCGGTTCTCAAACCCCACCAGCGCCAACTTCTTCCATTCGTTTTCTTGCAAATTGGAGGAAATTAAATTTAATGAATTAAATAAATTATAAATAAATATAATCATCCAATTATAGACACATGTCAGAACTTAAAATCATGATTAAATTTATTGAATTTAATTAAAGTTAGGATTAAATTTTATTTTGTGTAAGTAACAGGAACCAAATGTGTAATTATACCGAAATGTTTAACTGACACATCACTCTCTATGTTAAATTTTAACGACAGATGACTTGATTGAACATTTAAATAGTTATGTGGTCTGTTTAATCAAAATGAAACGTCGATGGTCAAAGTGATTTTTGACCATAGTTTAGTGGTCACCCCTGTAGTTTCCCCCATATATTATACACACACACACAAACCCGGGTGGTACCTTCAATATCAAATGATGTCAACAACTTTTGCAAAAACTCACAAGCCATTACCTGTATCACTTGCACTTGGGTGTAAAAGCCAAACTCAACATTTATCTTACACATGTTTTCAGTCTTTTGAGGATTACATCCCTATAGTTGTGTCTAGAAATGAGGTTTAAGAAAAAGAGATGAAAATCAAACATCTAGTGTTCGTTAAAAGTCTCCCATATGTTCAAATCAGGTAAAACAAACAATGTTCAAAGAATTTTCTTAGGATCTTTAAGGCCAAACAAACTTAGCCATTCACATTTGACTGACATGTGAAAATAAAATGAAACTAAAATGACATTGTAACTTGGAATCTGCAGACTTAATAACTTTTGTTCTCTAAAACCAACATACATCCCTAATAAGGGTAAGAGTCGTACAACACTCGATGCTTAGATACTACAATCCAAAATCTTTAGAGTAGGACGTGTAGTTTGAATTAGGATATTCCTTCAGTTAATTTAGTCACCAACCAAACCAAATTTCTATCAATTGAATTTTTCTCTTTAACCATTGATCGAATTAAATTTCTTTTGAAAATATTAACTAAATCAAATAAAGTTTAGTTAATTCGGTCGGTGATCAAATTAACCAAAATTTTTAAATTAATTTTTTAATGTAAATTACTTGAATGACCACCCAACTATGGGATTGGTATCGAAATGACCACCATTTTTAAATTTACGTCAATATGACCAATGAACTATTTAAATAGGTTCAATATAGCCACTAACCGTTAAAATCTAACGAAGGAGTGATGTGGCAATTGATAGAAATTTGTATAATTAAACATTTGATCACCAATACTTATGTATTCTATCAATTTAATCATAATTTTAATTTAATTCAAAAAATTAATCTTCCAATAAGATGTGCCATGTGTCAATCGATTATTGAGACATATTTCCATAGTTACATATGTCATAACCTGATTAGATATTTTTTTAATTAATTATAATATTTTAATTAAATGAATTTCTCCACCAATCACGTGATGACACAAGGTTATAATACGTGTAACTATTAAAATATATTTCAATAATCGATTGACACATGATACATTCTAATTGAAGGATTAATTTTTTGAATTAAAATAAAATAAGGATCAAATTGATACAATAAACAAGTATTGAGGATCTAATGTGTAATTATAATTTTTTTGTTAACTACAATGTCAACCCTCCGTTACATATTAACACATAGTGACTATATTGAACCATTTAAATAGTTCAATGGTCATATTGACAAAAATTTAAAATGATGGTCATTTTGATACTAACCCCATAGTTGGGTGGTCATCGAAGTAGTTTACCCTTGAATTTAATAGACATTTTTATTTAGGTTAAAATTTAATTAGATCTTGATAATTTAATAGGTCTAGCGTGGTTTAAAAATGATTGAATCTTAATTTTTAATGGATTTAGCATTAAAATATGTATTTAATATAGATAATATATTTAATATTTTTGTTTAATTCAATTAATTAATCGATTTCAAACCAAATTAAAGGATAACCGAATTCTGGAAAAAAAATCATTCCTAATTGGGTGGCCTACTATTTTAACCGAACTAATTCATTCGAGCGATCAATTCACTTGAAACCGAAAAATAAACACCCAGGTTAGAACTTGCAGCAAGCAGGGACAAACAAATATGATTATATTTATATCTATATCAAGAACCAATACCAACCAAATGCAAATAAAAACATTCGTTAAAACAAAATACCATCCACCACATTAAGAACGGAATTGAACAAGTCTTCCTGAATCCTCAGCATTGCTACTAAATAAAGAAATTTTTAACACGTTAAAAAAGGGATAGCAATCAGATTTAGTCACCCTTTTTCCTGAAAGAGCATCCTTCGGTGAGTCTAGCTTTACCACCGGTAGGCTGACATAGAACGGTCTGGCAATTACCACAACTACCACAGTTTGGGAGTTGCTAAATACGGTCGTTCTGCAAAAAAAGACAAACCCAGAAATTAACAAATGAAATCACCTTTACAGATACAAAATTAGATGGTATTTAAGACTCTAAATCTATATCAACGTAACTTACATGTTGAAGCAGCCTTGACATTTGACATCCTTCAAGATAGAGAAAACGAAAGACAGAACCAAGTTAATCAAACCGATACAACAAATCGTAACATTGATAATAAAGATTATATACATCACCATAAAGACGGAATTGGGAGTCTGAACAAGACGCTTGAGCTTGTGCTTCTTCTTCTCAAGCTCCGTTGGAGGATTCAACAAATCAATGTCGTTTTGAAGACCCTAAAATCACACAAAAGATGCAAAATCTCAGATTTGACTGGTTAAACATAACAAGAAAAATACAGACGAAACAATTTGAAAAGATTAGCTCTAAATGTAAAAGGACAAACGAGCGCAAAATTAGAAAAGATGCGGGGAGATTTACCATGTTTTGCGGTGGAGAGGTGGATGACGGCGCAAGGGTCTGCGGGGTTGAAGCTTGATGGAAGAGAGAAGCACCAGGGAAATATTTTAGGGTTTGAGTTGTTAGCCCTTAATCCCTTATATACAAGGGTGGATTATACATTTACAGTAAAAATATCGGATTTTTAAGAAAATATCGTGGGAATTAAAAAATAAATTTTACATTATTTTTTTAATTATTTAAATAATAAGTTAGGACCAAATGCTTTCCTTGTAATTTATTTAAAGGAGTAAATTCATTTAATTAAGTTAAAGTATGACTAATTTGATAGAATGCATAAGTATTGCAAACCAAATTGTAACACCCTAATCCAGTTTGACCCAAAATTCATGGATTACTATAGTAATAAAAATTTTCTTTAAAAATTGTGTTGTAATTTCACTGAAAATAGATCATTCATAGTAATAAAATAAAATGTGACGTTAATATGAGTTTACAAAATAGTGGGGAGCTCCTAAAGTATATCCAATCAAGTACAAATCAAAGTTACGACTGAATATATATAAGGGTCCATAAATAGTACATGCCCTCTAAAGATGACTCAAGACGTACCTGATAATTTTTGTTGGTTTGAAATGTTACACCGAAATATCTGGTGATAATAACTTCCCACGAACTACCCTAAGAATCTGCGCACGGAAACACATTCCGAACGATGAGCTTAGAAGCTCAGTGCCTCACTTATAATTGTATTATACTACATTCATTCACTAAATAAGTTAGCTAGTGGCACAGGTTTGAACATACAAAGTTATTGATTTTAACTACTGAGTAGACATCATGGTGCGGCTGAGGATTCTGTATCTTGAAGCTCACACACCCATCTAGCTTTTTTAAGATACCCTCGAGTAAGGTGAGATCCAGAGCTGCATCAGAAACGTACACCAACAAACTTACTCCGTCGAGTTTTAGGACATTTGCACCTAATCGACTACTTAAGTGCCTTTGCACTGACCTGGATATCCACTGACTATCGTATTCTGCTAAAAAGGAACTCGAGTGTCATGACTATTTCTCAACGTCAAACAAAGCTAATTTTATGTGATCCTAATTGTTACTTTTTCTATTGTTCTGATTTAAATTATTGTTCTCGCTTGAAGTCTTATTTGTTGTTATTTAGAGTATATGGGGTAGCTTGAATCTGATCACTTAATCCTTGGATTATTTATCCAAAAATGTTCGTGGGTATCGATATGACCATTCAATACCGATACTAAACCTTTGGCATCGATACCCACCTGTTGGTATCGATAACCCCTGACTGATATACGCCATTTGGTTAAGGTAGTATCGATACTCCAGGTCGAGTATTGATACTTTGATTATGGGTATCGATACTTCACTGAGTATCGATACCTAATTTAGGTTCGATGTTTTGAAAAATCCCTCAGTATCGATACCCTTATGGGGGGTATCAATACTCTTGTCCTGGTATTGATACCCAATGAATGAGTATTGATACTACCCCTTTAAACTTGCCTAATTTTCGCATGACTGAAGAACATTGTCGATATTATTCTTACAATATTGATATCGTCGCTACGGGGTGCTCTATTTTAGCAAGGAAAATTCCCATTTTCTACCCCAAATGCCCCTATTGAGGTTCACAATTGGTGTTTAAGTGTTTTATTTGATATTATGTGTCATAAATAAGTTTTAATACATTCTAAAAACACCCAAACAATGAATCTATCATGAACATGTTTAAGTGGTATAGATGAGATAGAAGTGAGTTTTACTTGATGATTCTAAGATGCTAAGGGTGCCAAAGGTCAACCTAAGGTGAGCTTCTATTTCCCTCTTGTTTGAGAGCTTTCCCTAACTTCTATCACTAGAAAATATCAAACATATAAATTACTAACGTTGCTGAATGATTAGAGGAGAATTTAAAACGTTCAAAGAGGCCTAAATCTCCCTAAAGTGAACTAAGAATAGTTAGGTTTCTAAAACCCCTACTAAACCCATTTTAGGTTATACTTCACCAAAACTTACAAATGGGAGCTTGAATTGGAGTTAAAGGTGTGAGAATAATGGTTATTACCTTAAATTTTCCTTGCAACAACTGGAAATCTATAAAGTTTCTAGCTTTAAGCTTGGTTTGGGGAAGAAGAAGATGCAGGGAAGAGAACAAGACAAGAGTTGTAAAGAAAAAGAGGGACATGCACTAACGTGAGATTACCAAATTTTTAATGGTGTTCAGCCTTTATTTTGAACAACATTCTAAATATACTCTGGGTCCTTCTGATTTTAGATGTAACTAAAAATGCCCTTTTTTCCACCATTAGACTTAATCCAAGCCCCACTTCACTTATTCTTGGGTCAAGGTTTCCTATAAGCTATGTGTTTTATTCGAAGCATGAATCAAAATAAACCAAACTCCTAACCCAGAATTCGGAGAGTTATAACTCTCCCCTCCTAATTAAAAATTTCGTCATCCAAATTTACTTGGATAGAAAAGGTGAGGATACTGAAGCTACATGTTGGATAGAAGAGGTGAGGATACTGAAGCTACATGTCCTCCATGATTTTCCAAGTTGCCTCATCGACGCCATGGTTCATCCACAACACTTTCACTAAAGGAATCCTCTTGTTCCTTAATTCATTCACATCCCTTACTAGGATTCTGATGGCTCCTCAGTATAGGTCATGTCTAGGCTGACCTCTATCTGCTTTAAAGGTATGACATGGTAGGATCAGAACGGTATATCCTAAACATGGATAAATGGAACATATTGTAAATGCACTCCAAATCTGATGGTAAAGCTTGTCTGTAAGCCACAGGTCCGACTCTATCAAGTATCTCATAAGGTCCTATGAAGCGCGAAGTCAACTTTACCTTATGCCCAAAACAGAGTACCTTCTTCCAAGGGAAGACCTTGAGGAACACTTGTTGTAACACCCCAACCCGTACCCGACCCGGTACGAGTCCGAGATGTCACATTAACTTTTACAGACGATATTCTTACAAAATATCAAAACATTTGAACTCATTTTAAGAAAATACCACAATATTCTATTAAATTATGTTTCAGTATAAAAATTCAAGTCAAATACATATTTGTGAACATTAATATACGTATGAACAGCACCGTGAACAGTGAAAAATTTTGAATATAAATTGTGTATCGATGCACTGCTACAATAACTTTTATAAAAAAAATACGTATAAACTCGTAAAAATTTAACTGTTCGTTATTATACATTTACCATGTAAATATTTACTTTAAAACATTAAAAATTCAATCATATGATTTTGCAAAACCGATTAGAGCATATCAGATTCAAATCTTTATTTACATGTCAACCACTATCCTTATTACAAAATGCATACTATACATTTCTTTTCTGATCTGATCTTTGGAAAGGAGAAACTGACATGTCTTGCATAACTTTTATCAATCTTCTTCTTCTCAAAACCTACGTGTGAAACAATCACACGTTAAGTCATAGACTTAGTGAAGCATATAAACATATAATAAAAATCATAAAACATTTCATATATTAAATTACCTACATGCACATATACTATCTTTATCATGATCTCTATCATAATCATTAACCCATTTATCATGTGATCTTGTATTTACCATTTGCTATATATCGTGTATCTTTTCATATAATCAATTCACACATATACCTATATCATTAGCATACTTATCGGTACTTATATTACTATCACTAATTTTTTTTATCATGTAAGCATGTGTTAAACTTTTCTATACTCACCATCGGGCATCCATATCATTTTACAACAGATCACACATAGTATCATATCAAGTTATTTATTATCTTTAAAGATCATGCATTTTCCCATGTATACTTTTGAGAACTTAAGGTATGGGAGTACATTGAGGTTGTGCACCACTATGCTGTCACCACAACTCGTATAAATGTCCCGAAGGACCTATCCAGAGGTCATACAGAACCTCAGTAACTGTCCATAGGTCCCGAAGAACCTAGGTAAACTGTCCATATATTCCTTAGAACATATGTATATTGTCCATATGTCCCGAGAGACATAGGTAATTCTGTCCATATGTTCTGTAGAACATAGGTATATTGTCCATATGTCCCGAAAGACATAGGTAATTCTGTCCATATGTTCCGTAGAACATAGGTAATTCGTTCCATATATTCCGTAGAACATAGGTATACTGTCCATATGTCCCGAAAGACATAGGTAATTCCTCGACTCTTGGCATGCAAACTATACCACTAGCTCACATATTACATAACATGGGCATTATCATTTATAACATTTCATATCACTTGTTATTTCTCTTCTGTCACATACCACATGCATGTGTAAGCATATATTTCATATTACATGTAATCACGTAGATCATTTCATATGGCTTATATCATTTCTCATTTGTTCATGTAAGTATGCCTGTAACAACCCGATAATATCAAAATAATAGTTAAATGGAATTGAAGATTTAATTGTGAAAATTGGTAATTTTTAGGGACTAAACTGAAAGGTTTTAAAACTTGTAGCTTGTTTTAGAGTTAAAGAAAATTCAGGGACCAAGCCCTGAATTTACCCAAAAAAGTTAGGTATTTGGTTTATATATATGATATATGCGTGAATTGGGTTCTGAAAATCAGAACCCAATTCCTCCCAAATTTCCATTTCCTTACCTCAACTTCCGACGACGATTCCGACACCGTCCGAATTCCGATCGTCGTTTTGAAAGTACCATCGTGTTCGTTATCGAGTCAGGAACAATTCCCTCAATTTAATTGAAGCGAAACGCTGCCAAACACCGTGAATTTCAAGTCAAAGCATCGACGTTTTTTTTAAGCTCAATCGCCTAGAAAATCCTAAATTCATCGTCGATCGCTACTCCGTTTAAGACACCTCCCGCACCATCGTGTTCCTTGTGCCGTTCCGAGTCCGCCGGTGTCATCCTCGATCTCCGTTGACGGCGGCGCATGGGGAGGTGGATCAGTCAAAGATTCGGCCGAGTCGAAATCGAGCTCTCCGCCGTTCAAAAATTTGAACCGATCTTAGTAAGTATCTCGAAATCGCTCAAAATAATTTTTAGAAATTTTTCCGTGATTTTTAGAGCCCCGGAGGACGTCGCACGCGCCACACGCGCCGCCGCAGGCGAGTGAACGCTGGAAACCGGTTTTGAACCGGTTTTGACCGGCTTGACCGGTCACGACCCGACCCGTTGACCCGACCCGACCGTTGACCCGACCCGACCCGTTGACCCGACCCGACCGTTGACCCGACCCGTTGACTGGTGTTATTCTGGGAATTAATTTGGTTTTGGTGCTATATTGGTAATTATTTTAAAAAGGGTACTATTTGTATAAAATGTTTGACAGTTTGTTGACCTCTTTAGACCAGAACTTTGACCGGCTTTGACCAGCTATTAAACGACCTTTGTTTTCGACCAAAAATACCTATCCTGATAGTTTTCGACGTCTCGAATCCGTTTTACTAAATTCAAACCCGAAAGTCTCCAAATCGTCAGTCAAACCCGTTGACTTTATTTTTGACCAAGAATTCGAAATTTCGGAAGGTCATACTTTATGTTTTTCGACGTCCTGAATTTGATTCCGAAGTCCGTTTTGCCAAATTCTGACCCGAAATTCCCGAATCGAGCTTGTAAACCCAAAAGGCTTAATATTTTAATATTTTGATTATTTAAATGAGATTTGGTCAAGGATTTTTTTCAATAAAATATTTTATGAAGGTACTCGTGTTTCACCTGAGCAAGGATCAATTAGGTCCGGTATTATCCGTTCGTTAGATCAGCCTGAACCGCGTACTACGAGAATTACCCGTATGTTTCCGTATATTATTTAAATAATATTTAGATTATTTATATTAGGATTCCAATATGGATTTTTCCAATTCGTAGGGTCTAGCACTGCAGCAGAACGTGATCGACATACCCAGTAATAGGCTTCCCTATCTGATTTCCCAGACTGTTACAGGTGTGTTTCCTAACAGTATTATATTACTGATTTAAATAATTTATCTGAATACCGAGTATTTGATATTTGATTTGCTGTATTCTGATATAATTTCTGAATTAAGGTATTTCATACCGATTTCTGAGATCTGCTTATCTGATATCTGAATTATTGATTTGAATTCTGATTTCCGTATTTCTGCATATGGTTTCTAAGTATGAAATATTTGTTATGTTTTAAGTGATTAATCATTGTTTTCAATTGAATACATTCATTGTCATTTGGGGGGTATTGTTGAAGGAAGATTATCTGTAGACTTCTCGGCTTTGTGCTCAGGGTCTAAATGGCATGTGCGGTTGGGTGTATGGTTCTGGGGAACCTACACAACTATGATGTGAACGGATTGGGGTAGTGTTCATGTTTTAAAAATAAAAAACATATTGCATAAACCGATTTCATTGAAAGATTTATCTGTATATTTTTCTTATATATGTATGGAGCACACTGAGATTTTTAGCTCATTCTGTAGTTTTTACCCTTTTTCAGATAGTAGCAGACAGTAAGCTAGCAGATTTGGCATCAGTGGAAATCAACTACTTATTTTGTACGAACATATATTTCTATATATTTTTCAGTTATGTTTGATGACATGTATTTGCTATAATTTTGGACATATCTGTATTATTAATATAATGTATTGTAAGATATTAAAAAAAACCTCTGAATGGGATATGTGACCACTTAGGTTTGAGTCTAACTCACAGACCGGGTCTAGGGGGTTACATTTGGTGGTATCAGAGCTTTCGGTTTTAACACTCGGACTGTATATGGGTCCTAAATTTTGGATTTTTAAGAAATAAAAAAAATGTCACCTTATGTTATGATTTAAAGTTTTCTCGAGATCCCTGATGCTAATCTGAACATGTTTCAAATTTTTCTGTAGAGCCTTATAGATCCAACGATGAATGCTGCTAGAGGTCGTAGGACAGGACGTGGACGTGGTAGAGGGCGAGTCACTCGACCTTCTGTTACGATAGACGATCCGATGTCAGCACGTGATCCTCCTGTTCCGCAAGTAGATCCGACTCTTTCTCATGATGATCAGTTTACTCCCGTGAGAGACCCTCTCGTCACTGAAGATGAGGATACTGAGATGAATGAAGACGCCATTAATAGAGCTATCTTCCGCATGTTTCAGAGAGCTGCTAGAGCCCCTAGTAACATGACTGCAGTGGAGATTTCAAATTCTCTGGTTGCTGCTGGTGTAGTACCATTTGAGGGTATTACTGGTGGACCTCCGACAGACGCTGAGTATTGGCTGGAGGACACAGAGAGGATTATGGATGAGATAGACCTCAGACCTGAGCAAAAGTTAAAGGGGGCCCTAACTATGTTGAAGAAAGAATGCTTCAGATGGTGGCAATCCATTTCTGGTAGTATTCCGAGGAACCAATTAACATGGGATCTTTTCAAGACGCGCTTCCGGAGTCGCTACATCGGAGAGATATATCTGCAGGAGCGACGCCAGGAGTTTCAGAATCTGGAGCAGGGTAATATATCTGTTATGGATTACGAGGTTGAGTTCATCCAATTGAGTCGATATGCTCCTGGACTTGTGGACACTGAGACAGATCGATGCTTGAGGTTCGAGAATGGACTCAGGTATGAGATCAAGAGTCGAGTCGCTACCCATCGAGAGAGGAATTTTGATGCTTTGGTTGAGATGGCCAAGACTGCTGAGGAAATAGAGCAACTGGGTATGGAGCACATGAGAGATAGTGATCGAGCTCAAACCCGATTCAGGAGGCCTTCTGGTTCTGTTAATTCTTCTGCACATCCTATCAAGAGTAGCAGGGGTGATTCCTTTCAGAGAGGCGGTGCGAGTGTCAGACCTGTTGCATCTGGTGCTTCAACTTTTCAGTCTACTAGACATGGTGGATCTTCTGGGTTGCAACCTTTGCAGACATGTGATTATTGTGGGAAACATCATCTTGGGGAATGCAGAAGAAAATTTGGCACATGCTTTAGATGTGGTTCTAGTGACCATATTATAAGGGATTGCACAGTGTCAGTTTCTACAGTTCAGACACCAGCTCGTACTCCCGCTCGTACTCAGAGTACTGTTCAGACTCCTGCGGGTGGTCGTACTCAGGAGAGAGCACCTGGATCAGTTAATAGGGGCCGAGCATCTCAGAGTAGGGGTCAAGTCAGATCTGAGGCCAGACAACCTGTATTGGTTTACACTGCTAGACTTCGACAAGATCGTGATGGGCCAAATGTGACTGCAGGTACTGTTACTATTCATTCAGTTCCATACTTTACATTGTTTGATAGTGGCTCTACAAATTCCTATGTATCACATTCCGTTTCTGAGGGTCTAAATATTCCTGTTGAGAATACTGAGTGTTCAGTGATAGTTCAAAGTCCCTTAGGCCAATCCATCGTGTTGGATCGTATTTTTAGAGAGTGCCCTATAAAGATCAATGGGGAGATTTTTCTGGCTGACCTGATGGAGTTACCCTTTAAAGAGTTCGATTTGATTCTCGGCGTAGATTGGTTGGACAAACATCGAGTAAATATTGATTTTGAGACTAAGAGAGCTATTCTGAAGACCTCAGATAATCGAAAGATTGTAATGATCGGGGAACGACGTGGATTTCTGACAAATGTTGTGTCTGCTTTAGTAGCGGAGAAGATGATCAGGAAGGGTTCCGAGGCGTTTCTTGCTTATATTTTGGACACTAGGAGATCGCAATCTGATATTGAAGGCATCCGAATTGTCAAGGAATTTCCCGATGTTTTTCCCGAGGAGTTGCCTGGATTACCTCCAGATAGAGAAGTCGAGTTTGTGATTGAAGTCTATTCTGGTTCCACCCCGGTTTCAATGGCTCCTTATCGTATGGCCCCAAAGGAGCTTAAAGAACTGAAAATCCAACTCCAGGAGTTGTTGGACAGGGGATTTATCCGACCCAATGTATCACCGTGGGGAGCCCCAGTTCTCTTTGTCAAGAAGAAAGATGGGACGTTGAGACTCTGTATCGATTATAGGAAACTGAACAAGCTCACGGTGAAAAACAAATATCCTCTGCCCAGAATCGACGATCTATTTGACCAATTTCGAGGGGCTTCTATCTTTTCAAAGATAGACTTAAGATCTGGTTATTATCAACTTAAAGTGAAAGATTCGGATATTCCGAAGACTGCTTTCCGTACTCGATATGGGCATTATGAGTTTTTAGTGATGTCATTCGGGTTAACTAATGCCCCTGCTGCTTTTATGGATCTGATGCATAGGGAATTTCGACCTTATTTGGACCAGTTTGTAGTTGTATTCATTGATGACATACTGGTGTATTCTAGAAGTGAAGCAGAACATGAGGAGCATTTAAGGATTGTTCTTCAGACTCTAAGGGAGAATAAGTTATACGCTAAGTTGAGCAAGTGTGAATTCTGGCTCAGCGAAGTGACTTTTCTTGGACATATCGTCTCTGCTGATGGTATTCAGGTGGATCCGAGCAAAGTGGAGGCTATTATGAACTGGAAGCAACCCAGAAACGTCTCGGAGATCCGTAGTTTCTTGGGCTTAGTACCGTCGTTTCGTTGAGGGGTTCTCCCTTATTGCAGCTCCTCTGACGAAACTATTGAGGAAAGATGTTCCATTTGTCTAGTCTGAGGACCAACAAGCTAGCTTTGAGAAATTGAAGACTGTTTTAACTCAAGCCCCAGTGTTGATTCAGCCAGAATCTGGGAAGGATTTTTCTGTCTACAGTGATGCTTCTCATTCTGGATTAAGGATGTTTTGATGCAAAAGAAGAAGGTTGTCGCTTATGCGTCACATCAGTTAAGGTCGCATGAGCGTAATTATCCTACTCACGATCTGGAATTAGCTGTAGTGGTTTTTGCTTTAAAGATCTGGAGACACTACCTCTACGGAGAAAAGTGTTATATCTATACTGATCATAAGAGTCTGAAGTATCTGCTTACTTAGAAAGAATTAAATTTGAGACAGCGTCGCTGGTTGGAGCTTTTAAAGGACTATGATTTTAAGATAGAATATCATCCAGGGAAGGCTAATGTAGTGGCAGACGCCTTGAGCCGTAAGGCGATATCAGATCTCAGAGCCTTATTTGCCAACTTGAGCTTATTTGATGATAATAGTTTGTTAGCAGAGTTACAGGTTAAACCTACTTTGGCCGAGGAGATTAAGGCTAAACAACTCCTTGATAACTCGTTGCTTCCCATTATTGAACAAGTTAAGTAAGGATCGAGTTCGGAGTATACTGTGGACCAGGATGATATTTTGTGTTTTCACGGTCGTTACTGCGTCCCTAAAGATGATGAGTTGAGACAGATTATTCTTCAGGAGGCTCATAATAGTCTTTATGCTATGCATCCTGGTGGGGACAAAATGTACAATAATCTCAAAGAGCGCTACTTTTGGACTGGTATGAAGAAGAATATTTCAGATTTTGTGGCAAGGTGTTTGACTTGTCAGCAGGTTAAGGCAGAGCACCAGCATCCGTCTGGATTGTTACAGTCAATTAAGATTCCTGAGTGGAAATGGGAGCGTATTACGATGGACTTCGTTACTGGTCTTCCTCTAACTCCTTCCAAAAAGGATTCTATCTGGGTGATTGTTGATCGACTCACCAAGTCAGCGCACTTTATCCCTATTCGGGTTAATTATTCTCTGGATAAACTGGCTAAGTTGTACATTTCTGAGATCGTTAGACTTCATGGTGTTCCGTTGTCTATCATATCTGATCGAGATCCGAGATTCACTTCCAGGTTCTGGAAAGCTTTGCACGAGGCTCTGGGTACTCGTTTGAATTTCAGTACAGCTTTTCATCCTCAAACTGATGGACAGTCTGAGCGAGTGATTCAGGTGTTGGAGGATATGTTACGGGGTTGTGTGATTGATTTTCGTGGTAGTTGGGAAGATTTCTTGCCGTTAGCTGAGTTTGCTTACAATAATAGTTATCAGGCGAGTATTCGCATGGCACCGTACGAGGCTCTGTATGGCCGTAGATGTCGTACTCCTATATGTTGGACAGAGTTGCATGATAGAAAAACATTGGGTCCAGACTTGGTTCGAGAGACTGAAGATACTGTCAGACTGATCCGTGATCGCTTAAGAGAGGCATTTGATAGGCAGAAGTCATACGCAGATAAGCGACGTAAGGATATCGAGTTTGAGGTTGGAGATCAGGTTTTTCTCAAGGTATCTCCATGGAAGAAGGTATTGAGATTTGGACGTAAAGGTAAACTGAGTCCGCGATTTATTGGGCCGTATCGTATTCTGAAGAAAGTTGGACCTGTTGCTTATCAGCTTGAGTTGTTCTTCCCAGCTCAGTCGTATTCATGATGTTTTTCATGTTTCTATGTTGAGGCGATACCGTCCAGATCCAGATCACATCATTCAGGTTGATGAGGTAGAGCTGAGACCTGATTTGTCATATGAGGAGGAGCCTGTTCAGGTTTTAGAGAGGGAAGAGCGAGTCCTTCGGAATAGGCGTATTCCAATGGTCAAAGTGCAGTGGAGTAATCGTAGCCCCTCAGAAGCTACTTGGGAGACATTGGAGTCAATGGAGGTTCAATTTCCTCATCTGTTTTCATAAGGTAAAATTCGAGGACGAAATTTCTTGTAGAGGGGGAGAATTGTAACAACCCGATAATATCAAAATAATAGTTAAATGGAATTGAAGATTTAATTGTGAAAATTGGTAATTTTTTAGGGACTAAACTGAAAGGTTTTAAAACTTGTAGCTTGTTTTAGAGTTAAAGAAAATTCAGGGACCAAGCCCTGAATTTACCCAAAAAAGTTAGGTATTTGGTTTATATATATGATATATGCGTGAATTGGGTTCTGAAAATCAGAACCCAATTCCTCCCAAATCTCCATTTCCTTACCTCAACTTCCGACGACGATTCCGACACCGTCCAAATTCCGATCGTCGTTTTGAAAGTACCATCGTGTTCGTTATCGAGTCAGGAACAATTCCCTCAATTTAATTGAAGCGAAACGCTGCCAAACACCGTGAATTTCAAGTCAAAGCATCGACGTTTTTTTTAAGCTCAATCACCTAGAAAATCCTAAATTCATCGTCGATCGCTACTCCGTTTACGACACCTCCCGCACCATCGTGTTCCTTGTGCCGTTCCGAGTCCGCCGGTGTCATCCTCGATCTCCGTTGACGGCGGCGCGTGGGGAGGTGGATCAGTCAAAGATTCGGCCGAGTCGAAATCGAGCTCTCCGCCGTTCAAAAAATTTGAACCGATCTTAGTAAGTATCTCGAAATCGCTCAAAATAATTTTTAGAAATTTTTCCGTGATTTTTAGAGCCCCGGAGGACGTCGCACGCGCCACACGCGCCGCCGCAGGCGAGTGAACGCTGGAAACCGGTTTTGACCGGTTTAAACGGTTTTGAACCGGTTTTGATCGGTTTGACCGGTCACGACCCGACCCGTTGACCCGACCCGACCCGACCGTTGACCCGACCCGACCCGACCCGTTGACCCGACCCGACCGTTGACCCGACCCGTTGATTGGTGCTATTCTGGGAATTAATTTGGTTTTGGTGCTATATTGGTAATTATTTTAAAAAGGGTGCTATTTGTGTAAAATGTTTGACAATTTGTTGACCTCTTTTGACCAGAACTTTGACCGGCTTTGACCAGCTATTAAACGACCTTTGTTTTCGACCACAAATACCTATTCTGATAGTTTTCGACGTCTCGAATCCGTTTTTGGGGTCCGTTTTACTAAATTCAAACCCGAAAGTCTCCAAATCATCAGTCAAACCCGTTGACTTTATTTTTGACCAAGAATTCGAAATTTCAGAAGGTCATACTTTATGTTTTTTTCGACGTCCTGAATTTGATTCCGAAGTCTGTTTTGCCAAATTCTGACCCGAAATTCCCGAATCGAGCTTGTAAACCCAAAAGGCTTAATATTTTAATATTTTGATTATTTAAATGAGATTTGGTCAAGGATTTTTTTCAATAAAATATTTTATGAAGGTACTCGTGTTTCACCTGAGCAAGGATCAATTAGGTCTGGTATTATCCGTTCGTTAGATCAGCCTGAACCGCGTACTACGAGAATTACCCGTAGGTTTCCGTATATTATTTAAAATAATATTTAGATTATTTATATTAGGATTCCAATATGGATTTTTCCAATTCGTCGGGTCTAGCGCTGCAGCAGAACGTGATCGACATACCCAGTAATAGGCTTCCCTATCTGATTTCCCAGACTGTTACAGGTGTGTTTCCTAACAGTATTATATTACTGATTTAAATAATTTATCTGAATACCGAGTATTTGATATTTGATTTGCTGTATATTCTGATATAATTTCTGAATTAAGGTATTTCATACCGATTTCTGAGATCTGCTTATTTGATATCTGAATTATTGATTTGAATTCTGATTTCCGTATTTCTGCATATGGTTTCTAAGTATGAAATATTTGTTATGTTTTAAGTGATTAATCATTGTTTTCAATTGAATACATTCATTGTCATTTGGGTGGTATTGTTGAAGGAAGATTATCTGCAGACTTCTCGGCTTTGTGCTCAGGGTCTAAATGGCATGTGCGGTTGGGTGTATGGTTCTGGGGAACCTACACAACTATGATGTGAACGGATGGGGGTAGTGTTCATGTTTTAAAAATAAAAATAAAAACATATTGCATAAACCGATTTCATTGAAAGATTTTATCTGTATATTTTTCTTATATACTGTATGGAGCACACTGAGCTTTTTAGCTCATTCTGTAGTTTTTACCCTTTTTCAGATAGTAGCAGACAGTAAGCTAGCAGATTTGGCATCAGTGGAAATCAACTACTTATTTTGTACGAACATATATTTCTATATATTTTTCAGTTATGTTTGGTGACATGTATTTGCTATAATTTTGGACATATCTGTATTATTAATATAATGTATTGTAAGATATTAAAAAAAAAACCTCTGAATGGGATATGTGACCACTTAGGTTTGAGTCTAACTCACAGACCGGGTCTAGGGGGTTACAATGCCATTTATTGTTCACATATGTTCATATATACATCACTTTGCATGTAGAATGACATCTAACCTTATACATGTACTCATAATACATACTTTCATATAGTCCATATATCATTGCCATATAACTTCTCTCACAATTTTACCTAATCACTTATATAACATTAAATATATATTATTTTCATGTATTTACTTTCACATAGCTCATCACATAGGCATGTATTCTCATATTTTATTCTCATATATTCACATATGTATATCATTTCATTATTCTTATCACATAGCTTATTTTATTTATCATGTTCTCATGTAAGCACATATATCATGTCTTGTTTACTTATATTCACATATTCATATCACTTATTCATATCATCTCTCTTTTAATCCCATATTTCTCCTTTTCTGTCACATATCATATGTGCATATAATCACGTAGTTTACTTTCATGTAATTCATGTCACTTATGTTCAGATAGCTTGTATCACTTTGCATGGTTTCATATAAACATATATATATATAAATCACATAGCACTTATAAGCTCATATATTTCATAGTTCTTTCACGTAGATCACTATCATATTTTCATATCATATATCTTATAATAGATTCTTATATCATCTCTTGTTTCCTTTCTACCTATTCACAATCACACTAGCATATACTCATACAAATCATGTCACACCTACAATAACATAAGTATAATTTAAATTGCACTCACCTTAGCCTTGCTTTGATTCGATCCTAATTCTTTGATCGTTTCGGAACTTGTTTAGGCTCAACATCTACATAAACATAATTTCGAGATGATTTTTAGAAGCCTAAACCTTATAACTTGATATTACTAATTTAGGCTAATTTAATGAACCAAAAATTCACTTTTCCTTTAGGAGTGTATCGATGCACTATGGGTACATTGGTACACAAAATAGCTTCGAAATACCCATGCATCGATGCACCCCCTTAATGCATCGATGCACCTTTAAAATTGTCTTAGTGCATCGGTGCCCATTCATAGTGCATCGATGCACCTATCCAGAATAGTTTATTTTCACCCAAAAATTCCATAACTTTTTATTAAATTTCCTCATATAAACTCCTTTCATACCATTAAACTCAACTACAACCATTTTAACTAACTTTTATCATTCCAACACTTTAGAATTTCTCATATCTCATTCAAATTCTTAAAACTAAGAATCATACCAAAATTTCCATGTAATCCAAACTTATTTCTAACACTTATAACTTATTATTCACACATATAACAAGTCAAATTCAGTTTCAAATTCAACTTATCAAATCTTTTTCGGAAATTCACTTAAAAACCCATTTTCTTTAATCTTTCATAACTCCTTTATCTCTTAATTTTAAGACAAATTAAGCTTTCCTTAAGCTTACTTATCATCTAAGGATTAAAACCCAACCTTTAATTGAACAAATAATCAACTAATGAGGAAACTTACCTTTTGCTTGAGCTTTCACGTGGAGAAGAGAAGAAGATGAAGAAGAGAATTGCTTGGAAACTTATCTCTTCAATCATTCTCCACATGGGTATTATAATACTCATTAATTATTATTTAATTATTTTCCTTGTTCAATTACTCATTTTCCCTTTGACTCCTCTAATATTTACTAACAACTTTCAGGAAATATCTCCACATAAATCATTGAACTATTCAAATATTCTACTTTTATCACCAAATTCTAAAATTTTACAATTTAGTCACTAACCCGGTATTGAGGATGTTACACTTGTCCCCAACTAAAAACTCAACGTCCTTTCTCTTCAAGTCTGCATAAGATTTCTGCATGTTTGAAGCTTTTTTTAGCCAATTCTGGACCAATCAAACTTTCTCCTCCGTCTCTCTGATCAAATCTAGGCCTACTAATTTTCTTTCACTGAGCTCTGTCCAGCATAGTGGAGTCCCATACAATGCCTTATACTGAGCCATCTGAATGCTCGACTAAAAACTGTTTGTTGTAGGAAAACTCCACCAATGGAAAATGGTCCTCATAACTCCCCTCTACGACTATAGTGGTACACCTGATCATTTTCTCAAGAATCTGGATAACTCACTCTGAATGGCCATCTGTCTGAGGATGAAAAGCGATGTTGAAGTATAATTTGGTGCCTAAGGATTCATGAAGGGCTTTCCAGAAGTGAGAAATGAATCGAGGGTCACTGTCTAATAGGATAGAAGTCGATACATCGTGCAACCTCACTATCTCACGAATGTACAATTGAGCTAATCTCTCTAAGGTGTAATTCATCCTGATTGGGAGAAAGTAAGTTGATTTGGTTAGACGGTATACTATGACCCAAACTGTATCATGTCTCTGTTTCGTCATTGGTAACCCGGTCACAAAGTCCATGATCACCCTCTCTCATCTCCACTGAGGAATTTGACTGAGTTGAAGCAAACCTTAGAGGACCTGGTGTTCTGCTTTAACTTGCTGACATACTAGGCATATGCGACAAACTTTGACATTTCCCTTTTCATACTCGGCTAATAGAATAATCGACGAAGCACCTGATGCATCTTGTTACCACCTGGTGTACTGAGAGTGAATTGCAATGCACCTCGTGGAGAATCTTACTACACAACTAAGCATCTATGGGTACACACAACTGACTCCTAAAGTACAACACATCTCTATCGTGCAACTCAGAACCTAGGGCCCCTCTTTGAAGGACCTGTTCAATCCAGGTTCTCAACTGGTCGTCTGGACTCTATAGTCTCTTGGTTTCACCTACCAATTCTGGTTTAACTCGTAACTCGGCTAACAACCTACCATTACTGGAAAAACTCAATTGTGCTAGAAGGGCTCGCAACTCTTATATCAATTTTCTGCTCAAGTTGTGTGCTATAACTTGGCCTTTCTTAGATGATAATCTATCATATAATCGTAGTCCTTAAGCAACTCAACTCGCCTTTTTTTGTCTAAGGTTTAGCTCATTCTGAGTAAGCAAGTACTTTAGGCTTTTTTGGTCGGTGAAAATATGACATTTCTCTTCAAAGAGATAGTGTCGCCAAATCTTTAAGGCGAACACCACTACTTCTAGCTCGAGGTCATGGGTAGGATAATTTCGTTCATGAGGTTTAAGCTGTTAGGACACGTAAGCCACAACCTTACCCTTCTGCATAAAAAAACATCCAAGTCCATTGAATGAGATGTAGCTGAAAACCATGAAGTCCTTACCCAACTCTGGTTGGGTCAACACTGGGCTTGGGTCAAGATGACCTATAACTTATTGAGGCCTTCTTGTCTCTTCTCATCCCAAACGAAGGGGACTCATTTTTCAAATATTTTAGTTAATGAGGTGGCTATCATTGAGAAACCCTAAACAAAAAGACAACAGTACGCATTTAATCCAAAGAAACTACGAACATCTAATATTCTTAGCGGCTCCCACTTTACTATAGATTGAATTTTTTGGAGGGGTCGACTCTGATGTCGTCTGCTGACACAACATGTCCAAAAAAATGATACCTCTAATAGCCAAAACTCATATTTTCAAATTTAGCTTACAATTGTCTATGTCTGAGGGTCTGCAGAATGATACGAAGATGTTGATCATGCTCTTCTTCTGATCGGGAGTACACCATAATATCGTCTATAAACACCACCACAAACTGGTCTAAATATGGGTGGAAGTCTTGGTTCATTAGGTTCATGAATACTGTCGGAGCGTTAGTGAGTCCAAAAGATATCACCAAGAACTTATAATGACTGTACCTTGTCCTGAAAACTGTCTTTTCCATATCCACAACCTTGACTTTCAACTGATAGTAGCCTGACTGCAGATCAATCTTTGAGAAGACGCACGGTCCTCTCAACTGGTCGAAGAGATCGTTTATCTTGGGGAGTGGGTAAATGTTCTTAATGGTCAATTTTTTTAACTGCCTCTAGTCGATGAACAGCCTCATTAACCCATCTTTCTTTTTAACAAGAAATAATGGCGCTCTCTAAAGAGAGATGTTAGGTCGAATGAAGCCCTTCTCTAGCAACTCTTGAATTTGAGCCTTTAACCCTTTTAGTTCTGTCGGTTCCATGCGATAAGGAGCAATGGACATTGGATTTGAATCCAACATAACATGAATGCAATAATCTAACTCACGTTCGGGTGGCAAACCTAGTAATTCCTTCGAGAACACGTCGGGAAAATCTCATACTACTTGGATATCCTCGAGTGTCGATATTAGAATTCGGGTGTCGACCACGTGGGTCGAATACCTCACACCCAGTCGATCATTCTTTGGTATTTCAAAATTGATATTATTCTCGTCTAGCAGGATCTATCACTGGTCATTACTAAATTGGTCCCATCAACTATTCTAAGTTTAAGCCACCTAGCTTTTCACCTCAAATTGGCATCGTGCTCGGTTAGCCAATCCATCCCCAAAATCATGTCAAACTCCCTAAATGGTAACTCTATCAAATATGTTGGAAATGTATGGTCCTGAATTCTCACTGGGTTTCATCTGAAAATTTTATCTACAAGGACGTGTAGACCTAAGGGGATTGATACTCAGACACTTATCTCTAAGTCCTCTATTGGGACTTCTATCATATGAATTAGGTCAGGGAAGATGTAAGAGTGGGTGGAACCAAGGTCTATCAATGTGATAACTGTAATGGAAAAGACAGTAAAGATACTTGATATCATTTTTGTCACATCAACCTCCTCTCAAGCTCACACTATATACTGTTTAGAGGGTACTCTAGGCTCTACACTGACCATCAATCTACCTTTCTCTCGCTCTACTACCCGAACACTATACTGCCACCTCTAGCTGGCCTTCGACCCCTCTGCACTGATAGTGTTTATCGCTAAGTCGTTGTTGATGTTGTGCCATAAGCTCTTGGGTAGTCTCTAACAAAGTGGTCTAATGAACCGTAACTGTAGCAACCCTTCGAACCCTGTTGGTACATACCTAGGTGTTTCTTCCCACCCATAGCACAAACATGGTGAGTGAAGACTCTGGTCGACCCACTGGCGTCACCCCCAAAGGCTAAGTTCAGTGGTCTTCTATTATAATCAGACGTGTCTTCTCGGTTAGAACACTGCCCAATCCTACTCGATTACGTTGTTGGGGTCTCGACCAATCTTGACTGTCTATGGCCCTCTTGGCTGGAGTATGAGATGGCCTTGCTGGCTCAAGGGCTCTCCTCGTTTGTTTACCAATCTCACTGGCCTTCCTGACTTGCCTATCTATAACCCTCTTTATCACCTTCACTTGATGGTTCAGTTGAGCGAATACCCTAGGTAGATTAACTGCAAAGTGTGTCAAAATGTCACAATGAATGCCCTCTCTAAATCTGCGACAAAGGTGCTCCTCTATTGGAATTAACTTTGTAGCATACTTGCTGAGCCTGAAAAACTCTCATTTATACTCCATCACTGAGTGATCACCCTGAGTCAATTGCAGGAACTGCTCCATCAAGTCATCGGTGTGGGTCTACTTGATGTACTTCTGTTTGAACTTGGTGAGAAATTACTCCCATGTCGATCTTTCTGGCTCGAACGACATCTCAATAGTCTCCTACCAATTTATCGTGTCACCCTTAAGCAGTGAGGTAGCACACTCCAGGTTACCCGCTAGGGTAAGATGCAACTGTCTGAGGGTGCGGAGCGTCTCTCTGAGCCATTGGTATACTACTATAAGACCATCATCCTCATAACCGAATAACTCAGTGGTCTTATATCTGAGGAGTCACTCTACTAGGGACTCATGGGGAATGACCAATGGCTGAGCTGGGGGTACTGGTAGGGGAAGTGGTATAGGTGAATAACTAGGGAAAGACCTATCTATCTATCTAAGTACAGAGGTGAGGTCCCTGAAAAAGGTCACCTCCTCAACCCATGCATCTACTTGAACCTCCTGCTGAGAGGTATCCGGGACGAACTTATCACTGGTATCTGAGAATAACGAGGCATGACTCTCATCTATACCATCCTGACTATGCGTTGGGCCATCTTTCATGGGTTTTATATGAAATTAGAAAGAAATATGGGGTCATTATCGTCATTCTAATTGTTATAGTACTCTTGACTCCCTAAAGGTATGCACATATACAAACATTAATTGACTTTAACCCACAGGTCCTAGGAATGACTAAACCTGGATGCTCTGATACCACTAAATGTAACACCCTAATCCAGTTTGACCTGAAGATTCATGGATTACATTGTTATACGGGACTACCAAAATAGTTACCCAAAATTTTTCTTTAAAAACTATGTTGTAATTTCACTGAAAATAGATAATCCATAGTAATTAATAAAATGTGACATTAATTTGAGTTTACAAAAAAGTGGGGAGCTCCCAAAGTGTATATAAAATAATACAATACCAAGTACAAATCAAAGTTGTGACTGAATATACATAAGGGTTCGTAAATCGTATATACCCTCTAAAGATGACTTAGGACGTACTTTGATAGTTTGTACTGGTCCGAATTGCTGCACTAGAATGTCTAGTGATGATAAATCCCCACGAACTCCCCTAAGAACATGAGCATGAAAACACATTACGAACGCTGAGCATACAAGCTCAGTACCTCACTAATAAATGTATTATACTACATGCATTCACTAAATGAGTTAGCTAGTAGCACATGTTTGAACATACAAAGTTACTGATTTTAACTACTGAATAAGCATCATGGTGCGAATGAGGGTTTTGTATCTCGGAGCTCACACACCCCTCTAGCCTTTCTAAGATACCCTCGGGTATCTAGGGTGAGAGCTGCATCGGAAACGTACACCCGCAAACTTATTCAGTCGAGTCTTGGGGCATATACGCCCAGTCAGCTACTGAAGTGCCTTAGCACTGACTTGGATATCCACTAACTTCCGTATTCTACTAAAGAGGAACTCGGTGTCCTGACTATTTTTCGAGCGTCAAACAATGCTAGTTTTATGTTATCTTAGTTGTTATTGTTTCTATTGTTCTTATTTTAATTATTGTTCTCGCTTCAAGTTTTATTTGCTGTTATTCCGAGTATATAGGGTACCTCAAATATGATCTCTTAATCCTTGGATTATTTATCCAAATCTGTTCGTGGGTATCGATACTGACCATTTAGTATCGATACCCACCTGTTGGTATCGATACCCCCTGACTGATATAGGTCATTTGGTTAAGATAGTATCGATACTCTATGTTGAGTATCGAAATTTTGGTGTTGGGTATCGATACTTGACTGAGTATCGATACCTAATTTAGGTTCGATGTTTTGAAAAATCCCTCAGTATCGATATCCTTATGGGGAGTATCAATACTCCTGTCCTGGTATCATTACCCAATGAATGTGCATCGATATCACCCCTTTAAACTTGCCTAATTTTTACTTGACTGATGAACATTATCGATATTGTTCTTACAATATTGATGTCGTCACTACGGGGTGCATTGTTTTGGCATGAAGATTCTTATCTTTCTACCCCAAATGCCATATTGAGATTCCCAACTGATGTTTAAGTGTTTTATTTGATATTAAGGGTCATAAATAAGTCTTAATACATGTGGAAAACACCCCAACAATGAATCTATCATGAACATGCTTCAAGCCTATACAACCTAACAAATCTCATCTAAATGAGCTACAAGTGGTATATATAAGTTAAATGATGATTATGATATGCTAAGGGTGCCCAAAGGTTAACCTTAGGTGAGATTATCTTTCCCTCTTGCTTGAGAGCATTTCTCATCTTCTTTCACTAGACAAAATTAAACATATAAATTACTAACGTTGTTGGGATGATTAGAGGAGAATTTAAAATGTTCTAAGAGGCCTAAATCTATATTTATATAGTTTAAAATGAAATACATACATACATACATACATACATATATATACATACATACATACATATACATACATACATACATATATACATATACATATACATACATACATACATACATACATACATACATATATACATACATATATATATATATGTATATATAAGAATGGATTTTTCATATTTTAGCTGATAGTATTTTTTAGACCTAAATGCATTCACCCAGTTGAAACTAAGAAAATTTTTATTATAATAATAATTGGCCCAACCAAAGGATTTATCATATTTTAGCTCATAACAAGGAGCTAAAGAATTTAAGAGGTAAGCTATAATAGCCTTTCTTTGTTATCTGGTATTTATTTTCTACTTCCTGATTAATTCACATCTACATTTGATATTACAGTTAATTTAAAATGTGAAAATAAAAGGAAATTTTCTTTTGAAATTCTTAGTGGATTTTACAATGTAAATCTTCTGGTTAATTACCTCGTCAAATGCTTCAAGTATACTTGGCTAATAGATGGTACATACAGTTGTCCTCTTTGTGTCAACAATATTCTTCAAAACTCGCATGACAATTGCAGCTGCTCTAGCATCTAAACCCGAAGTAGGCTCCATAAATATTATAGATGGATTAAAAACAAGTTCTACTGCAATTGTTAGTCGTTTACATTGCTCTGGTGATATTCCGCTGACATGAGGGATGCCGACTAAAGTATCTTTGATTTTATCCAACTCAATCATTTGAAGAACCTCCACAACAAATTCCTGTAAAATAGGATAGTGATTTGAACATTTTAAGCAGTTTATTCATAACATGTTACAATCCTAGGAGTCTTAGGGACAATTTATGTTACTGTAGCACCTATCTAGGTGATGTTTTTCTACTTATTTATTTTTCAATTTTTTATGTATTTTTTCCATTTGCACATATATGAACATTGCTGCAACTGATCCTTACTACATATAAAGGTCCTAGGACAAGGATATGTCTTATTTTTGGATCTTTGTCTAGCAAGTGCAAGTTGTTTAATTAAACCATATAAACTTGAATAAAGTTTGAACATGTATTACCAGTCTTTTGTGCTTATCAATCTCAGTTGGTAGGCGTAACCAAGCTGAGTACATCACTGATTCCTTCACTCTAAGTATTGGAGAATGGATGTCAGTCTGGTCACAATAAGTTGATATTCTAGTAAATGTTTTTTTTGGGTACCCTCCAATTCTTATCTCTCCTTCAATATTTCCACTGGTTTTTTTCCCTGAAAGTACATCCATTAGTGTTGTTTTACCGACTCCACTAACACCCATCAAAGCTGTGAGGACTCCGGGCCTAAATATTCAGTAATATCTACAAGTAGCTATAGTTTTTTTGGACACCTTTGTTCTCTCAATTTCTGAGCATACGTAGAAAATGTTACAATTATTTTATTTATACTTGAAAATATGGACTTGAGGACTAACATAATTACCTTAGGAGTGTCAACAAAGTATTGAACATCTGTATTGGAGTCAACAGCTAGTACACGTGGTTTTGGCTCATAAGCCGGTAGAAAGTTGTTAAGGGTTTGTTAGGAAGTTAACCCTAATAGATTGCATGTATTAGTTGTATATAATTATTGTTTAGGGAATTGTATAATTCACGCATTTGTTTACAAAAATAATATCGGTTAGTTTACCTCATATTCTCAATATGGTATCTTGGGGTTCTAGTCTAGCTTTTATAGCTTCAAAGCTTTATTCCTTCAATTTCGATGGTGATCATGAAGATTTCATCCGACAGCGTGAGAAGCTTTACAAACAAGAAGGTAAACATCATCCTCGATGAGATGATTTTTTTATTATGGAAGCAGTAAATTTTGCTAAAGATCCGTAGTCATCGCCTTGAGTGACTGCTAACTGGTGCTATGTACCTCCTCCGGAGATCGTTACTGATGACAATGGAGAAGTTAGGCCGAATGAAGCTTATGAGGATTTTGTTGTGCAAGATAGTGTGCTTGCTTCTTCGTTGATATCAATGATCAGCCCTCAACTTCTTCCTCAATTTGGGGGGGCTGAAACCGTTGCATCAATTTGGAGTACAATGCTTCAATTTTTCACCAACCGTTCTACCACAACCATAATGAGTCTGCACTATAAGCTTCAATAACTGAGAAGGGGAGTGACAGCAAGCGCACCTACCTTACACGTGTTAATGAGATTTGTGATACTCTTGCATCTTGTGGAAGTGTCATTCCTCACGTCGAAGAGATTGCTAGCATCTTGAAAGATTTACCGCACGAATATCAACCCTTCATGGTTGTTATAACTACCATGGAAGAAACACTTTCTTTGGATAGTATCTATACAATGTTGATGGATGTTGAGACTCAATTGGCTGGGTTTGATGAGCATTTTGACTATTTTCCAATGAGTGCTGATATTGCTCAAGGAGATGTGTCTCGCGGAGCTCCGCCTGCTTATAGTCGTCAAGACCACAAATCAACTTGTTTCTTGTTTGGGTTAGGCACAAGGAATGGTGGTAGGGGATGAGGTCAAATGCGGGTTCAGTCAAGGTTTTAAATAGTGTTCGCGGTCACATTTTCGGACGCGTCGCTTTATCACGGTTGCGGACGTAACGGATGTCATTGAGGGTATCTCGGTCGTAAATTTTTTTAAATATCGCACAACTTACCCTAAAATGACTAAATTGAATAAATTTAAATTATTGAAATTAAGACTAAATTAATAAAAGTTAAAGTTTACATTTTAAACTAAGGATTAAATTATAAATTCTAAAAGTGAGAGGTATCTCAAATTAATATATCCTTTAAAATTATATTTTAAAAATTATACAAAAAATAGAAATAAATCACCCCTCCCCCTTCCCCGACCTTTCTGTCTCCTTTTCCGTGACCTTTCTGGTTCTGACCTTCTGCCTCCCCTTCTTTTTCCCCCATCATTGTCTGGAAAAAAAATGCGCCACCAATGTTTGTGCAGGGAATGTTGGTTTTTGTTTTTGTTTGGAATCACTGTTGAATTACGGTTGTTGTGTCTCGTTATTCTCGCAATCGTCTATTTTCCGTTAAATTGCGGGTGCAATCGATCGAGATTGGTGTGAATCTGTGACTCACCGCAAAAACTATGAAAACCGGTTTCGGTTGGTGGCACGATTACAAAATCACGACCGCTATCACGTTTTCGGAACGCTATTTGATACTTTGGGTCCAGTGTCAACTATGTGGTAAACTTGGCACTTAGTTTACCTGTGCTGGCATCGGTATGATAAGGATTTCTCTTCTGTGAATACCGAAAATCAAGGTTGTGAGTGTTGTGCCAGAGGGCGGTCTGAAACACAACTTAGTGCTCAACCTCAAGTGAATATTGTGACAAAAGCAGCCGATAGTTGGGTGGTGGACTCGAGAGCCACTCACATGTCACGTCAGACACTTTAAATATGTTGAATCAGTCTGATTTTAGCGGTCTAGGTAAGCTTACTGTAGGTAATAGTGTTTTTCTTTATTTTAATAAGGTTGGCTCTCAGTAATGTCTTTTTCTTCATGTGTTTTGTTATGCTAAGGAAGTATCAGCAGAAAATAGATCTGTTGAGGTGTCTGGACAATCGTGTTCAGATTTTGTGTTGCGAGAATGATAAGTCCTGTTGCCTTAGGTGTTGGGGATCACGATGACAGACTTGGTGAAAGCCCAGTTGGTTGTACTATGATTTGTGAGCCAAGTCCTGCTGACTCGGGTGTTAGAGTTCAAGGTGATAGACTTGATGAGAGTAAAGGTGGTCATAAAGTTGACCATATTATGACTCGTGGAAATAGTCACCCTATGTTAACAAGAAGTTAGTGTGGCGTATTTAAGCCAAAAGCTTACCTGGTTATACATGATCATATAGTGCCAGTCAATGTCTACGAAGCGCTTTAGTCATCTAACTAGAATGTTGTAGTTCATCCGGAGGATGAAGCTTTGCAGAGGAATGGTACATAGATTATCACAGAGATATCCAAGTTCAGGCCTTGCATCTACCCAAGATGTGAATTTTGTTTCAGTTGGAGATGTGCAGTATAGGTAAGACCAGAATGCGATAATCTCCTGGTCATCATGGGGAACCGCCTCAAGTTCCTTGCTATAATGAAGGATATCATCTCGTAAATGCCCGCACCAGCACACCTTCACAAAATGGAAGAAACTCAGCACCATTGAAGTGTGAAAAAGAGCCAATGAGTTGGTTAAATGATATGGAGCAAACTAAAAGATTTGAAATAAAAAATACACAAACAACAGGAGATCATGTTCAACTTAGTCTAGAAAGAAAAATAATAATATAAAGATCAGCCGAATAATCCATTATTTTACTTTTCTGTATTATCTGAATCACTAAGCTGATTATGCATACTGCTGGTACAGTAAAATAGTGAGAAGATAAAATTCATTCTGTTGACGAAAACGGGTAAAGAAAACAAAAGAACACGAGAATTTTACGAGGTTCTGCAATGTGTTTACGTCCTCGGTGCCTAGGTGGCGATAGAAGTTTTATTCAATGATCTTTTAGGTCTAGGTTACATCTCTATTTATAATAGAAAATCCTGGTACATAATTACAAAATCAACCATGTACCGCACCCCCAACCCACATAATTCGTAACCCCACAACGAGACTTTCTTTGTAAGGACAGTTGATGTTCGCTTCGCTCACTCCACTCCATCTCCTGTCCTCTTTACTGGTATATTTATGAGCCATACCTAACAAATCTCCACCTTGACGAATATCCTGCCCCTTGGAAACTTCAATGTGGGTTGGGTTACCTTGCTTCTTTAACAACTCGAAACATTCAACAAGTCCAAGCAATGCTTGAACTTGTCTGTCGTAACTGGCTTGGTGAACATATCAGCGGCATTCTCATCAGTATGTACCTTCTGAAACAAAACCTCTCCAGATGCAACCAACTCTCTGATCTTGTGGAACCTTACATCAATATGTTTAGTTCTAGCACGATACACCTGATTCTTAGCCAAGTGAATAGCACTTTGATTATCACAAAGCAACTGAACTCCACCTTGTTGAACACCCAACTCCTTCACTAAACCAGTAAGCCATGCTTCTTTTGCAGCTTCAGCCGCTGCCATGTACTCAGCTTCAGTTGTAGATAGAGCCACAACAGATTGAACAGTAGACTTCCAACAAATAGGACCTCCACCAATAGTAAAGACATACCCTGTCGTAGATCTTCTATTATCCAAGTCACCTGCATAGTCTGAATCCACATATCCTACAACCAAAGGATTATCCCGCTGACTCCCAAAAATAATTCCATGTCCCACAGTACCCTTTAAGTACCGAAAGATCCACTTGACTGCTTCCCAATGTTGCTTACCAGGTTTAGACATGTACTTACAAACTTGACTAACAACATGAGCTAAACAGGACGAGTACATACCATCGCATACATCAAGCAGCCAACAACATTAGAATACAGAACCTTTGCCATATCTTCAGCTTCCTTATCTGTCTTAGGGCACTGTTCTGATGAGAGCTTAAAGTGATTCGCCAATGGTGTGCTAACTGGTTTCGCGCTGCTCATCGCAAACCTTTCTAGCATTTTCTCAACATAACCCCGTTGAGATAGTCGCAGTTTCCTTGAGTCTCTGTCCCTGCAAATTTCCATTCCAAGAATTTTCTTTGCAACACCTAAATCTTTCATATCAAATTCCCGACTCAATAAAGTTTTCAAACCGATAACATCATCCATGTTCTTCGCATCAATCAACATATCATCAACATACAGTAATAGAAAAATAAAAGAACCATCATCAAGGCTCTTAACATAGACACAACAATCATACTCACATCGGTTGTAGCCAATCTTGATCATATAGGAGTCAAACCGTTTATACCACTGTCTCGGAGACTGTTTCAACCCGTACAAAGATTTTTTCAATCTGCAAACTAAATGCTCATTTCTAGGTTGAGTGAAACCTTCAGGTTTCCGCATGTAGATCTACTCCTTTAAATCACCATGCAAAAAAGCAGTTTTAACATCCATCTGCTCTAAATGCAAATCCCAACTAGCCACCAATGCAAGTACTACTCGGATTGAAGTGTGCCTGACCACAGGAGAAAAGATTTCATCATAATCAACTCCTTTCTGCTGTGAAAAACCCTTCGCTACCAAACGAGCCTTGAACTTCTCCCCCTCTTTTTCTGTTACTGCTGGTTTCTTCTTATACACCCATTTGCAACCAATCGGCTTCTTACCCTCAGGAAGGGGAACTAACTCCCATGTGCGATTGTGATTCAAAGACTCCATCTCCTCAACCATGGCTGCCATCCACTTGTCGTTTTCCTGACTAGTAACGGCATCATGAAAAGTAACCAGATCATCACTGCTAACAATAAGTGCAAAAGATACCAAGTCTTCAAAACCCAATCTGTTCGGAGGCTTTATATTCGTCCGTCTCACCCTGTCTCTGGCGAGACTATAATCCTGCAAATCATCCGTAGTGGAACCACCAGAAGTCGGTTGAGAAGTTTCTGGTTTCTCAACTGGAAACTGCTCGAAATCCACCACTGTCGTGTCCTGCTTCTGCTGCAACATGGACTGTTCATCAAAAACGACATCTCTACTAATCACAACTTTCTTCGCAACTGGATCCCAGAACTTGAATCCTTTGACACCTTTCTTGTAACCCAGAAAAATACACTCCTTCGATTTTGCATCAAGTTTGGATCTCTCATCAGCAGGTACATGCACATAAGCAGGACAACCAAAAATCCGTAAGTTATCAAAACTAACATCATGACCAGTCCATACCTCTTCTGCAACTTTCCCAGCCAGCGATGCCCTTGGCGATCTGTTGATAAGGTAACACGCCATGTTAACAGCCTCAGCCCAGAAGTGTTTGGGAAGCCTCACATTCAACCGCAAACATCTGGCTCTTTCATTCAACGACCTGTTCATTCGTTCCGCAACACCATTCTATTGTGGTGTCTTGCGCACTGTAAAATGCCTCTGAATCCCATGCTCCTTACAGAATTGTAGGAACTATGAATCTGTGTACTCCGTACCATTGTCAGACCGCAAACACTTGATTTTTCGTCCTGTTTGGTTTTCTACCTCAGCTTTCCACAGCTTGAACTTCTCAAAAACTTCAGATTTCTGTTTCAAAAAATACACCCAAACTTTCCGTGAAAAATCATCAATAAAAGTAACATAGTACCTAGATCCACCCAAATACGATGTCGTGGAAGGCCCCCATACATCAGAATGCACATAATCAAGAATCCCTTGAGTTGTGTGCTTCGCAGTCTTGAAACGGACTTTAGTATGTTTACCAAGAACACAATACTTGCAAAAATCGAGCTTACAGCTTTTGACACCATGCAACAAGTTTCTCTTGTGTAATTCTGCCATACCACGTTCACTAAGATGAGCAAGGCGCATATGCCACAATTTTGTCGTATCATCACAGGACTCAACAGAGTGAACTCCACCTGCAACGGTACTCCCTAACAATCTGTAGATATTCCCTGCAGTCATCTTGCCTTTCATCACAGTCAGTGCTCCTTTAACAATCCGAATGGTTTCCCTATCCTCGTCAGCCTTAGGGATAAAACCATTCTTGTGCAAAGTGCCCAAGGAAATCAAATTCTTCTTCAAGTCTGGGATATGTCGAACACCACTCAACGTCCGAACGGAGCCATCGTGTATCTTAATTCTGACATCACCAATACCAACAATATTGCAACATCGATCATCACCCAAATAAACCGAACCAGAATTAACCGGCCTGTATGTCGAAAACCATTCCCTATTTGGCGTGATGTGATAAGAACATCCAGAATCAAGAATCCAAGCATCTGTCAATTGTGTCGTTGAAATAGAAAGCATATCACCCTCACTGCAATCAGAATTATCATCCTCAACCACGTTCACAGACTTGGATGAGCCATCACGCTTCTCATCAGTCTGCTTTTTCAACTTCGGACAGTCTCGCTTCATATGTCCCGCCTCCTTGCACTTGTAACAGTGAATCGTCTTCTTATCCCTAGATTTGGATCTGGAATTCTGCTTCCCGGACCCTGCCTTCTCTGACTTCCATCCACGATCTTGATTACCCTTGACATATAAGCTATCGGCTTGAGAGCTTTCCCCTGCATTCTGCTTTCGCTGGTTGTGAGCCAACAAGGCTGCAGTAATCTCCTCAACGTTGATAGTCTCTTTCCCATATGTAAGAGTAGTCACCATGTGTTCGTAAGAGGGAGGCAATGAACACAACAGAATCATCGCTCTGTCTTCATCCTCAATTTTCACATCAAGCCGAGCCAGATCAGAAACGATTTGATTGAAGACATTCACGTGTTGCGCCAAATCGTGATCGTCCTGCATCTTCAGCCCATACAGCCGCTGCTTCAGATACAGTTTTGTCGTTAAGGATTTGGACATAAACTGAATTTCGAACTTCCTCCATATTTCGTCTGGAGATGATAGATGCATGACCTCGTCCACCAAGCATAATCGTATGGTTCCTGCCACTCGCTGCTGCAATTCTTCCCAATCTTCCTCATCCATCGACGCCGGCTTTGTAGGTCGCAAAGCCTTCAAGATCCCTTGCTGCGCCAATAGATCATTCACTCTCGTTTTCCATAATCCGAAGTTACCCTGACCATCAAATTTCTCGACTTCGAATTTTGTTCCTGACATCTGATACCAATTGTTGATGAAAACGGGTAAAGAAAACAAAAGAACACGAGAATTTTACGAGGTTCGGAAATGTGCTTACGTCTTCGGTGCCTAGGCGGCGATAGAAGTTTTATTGAATGATCTTTTAGGTCTAGGTTACATCTCTATTTATAATAGAAAACCCTGGTACATAATTACAAAATCAACCCTGTACCGTACCGCGGGGGCTACGCCCCCGCACCCTCAACCCACATAATTCGTAACCCCACAACGAGACTTTCTTTGTAAGGACAGTTGATGTTCGCTTCGCTCACTCCGTTCCATCTCCTGTCCTCTTTACTGGTATATTTATGAGCCATACCTAACACATTCCAATTCTTTTTATTTTTAAAAATAGAATAAAAAGATAAAGGATATAGACCTTTCAATAATGATATCAATTTCTGCTTTGCGTTTTGGACCATGTATGAGAACTCTCGTAAGGCTTAGTATGTCACGGCAATCACCCATCCTTCCTGGCTTCATGTTTCTTCTTCAGAAGTATGAGATGTCATGCTTTCTGCAGGTGAAGAATTTAGTTGTTCATCTTCCAAGAATTGTGTAGCATTGGATGTCCCCAAGTTGATCACCGCACCAAGTCTATAGCAGATAATTGCCATTGCGTATGTGATTCCACCGAATCCAGTATGTGATATATATAAAGATAACACCCGGAGGAGCTGCAGAAGACATCATTTCAGCTTCAGAACAATAACTTAATTCAAAGGAATCACTTTAGAACACATCCACGACTACAGTTCCTTCTTTTTGGTTAAAATAAAATATTTACCTCAAAGCTGCATAAAGCAATAACCAAAAAAAGAATGCTTTTCAATTAGCTATGTATACTTACTCATCTTTTCAGTTCTGGATTTCATCCACATCAGAAGCTAAAGCATCCCTTTCTCTAATGGTATTCTCTTATACATATATTATGTTAATGTTAAGCTTAAAAACAAGCTTCAAATGCAAAAGGAGAGGAAGAGCGGAATACAAAGAAAAGGGAATGCAAAAGGTTGGAACAAGATTGAGAGACTTCAACATGCTCTCTTCCATTAATGAAGTCATTAAAACATGATTACAACTGTTAAACACAAGTGTAAAAGTAACACTTAACTTAAAACAGACTCAAATGACAAACAACAACAAACAACCAATAAACAATCATAACGGTTGTCATACAAAAACATCATTAACTTCCAATGTTAAGCTCAATACATTAACACTCCACCTTGAAATTGATATTGGAAATACCAAGCTCGTGTTTGAGAAAGAGAATTATATTTCTTGAAAGAGCTTTTTTCATCAAATCAGCAACCTTCAATTCCGAGGAACAATATTCCAACTTAATCTGCAAATTCTTTTCAGCTTCACGAATTGAATGGAACTTTACATTTATATGTTTTGTTCTACCATGTTGAACTGGATTTTCAGCCATTGCTATAGCAGACTTGTTGTCACAAAATAGAATAGTAGCACCTTCTTGCTCAAATCCAAGATCAAAAAGCAAATTTCGCAACCAAATTGCTTGATTTGTTGTAGCAGCAACATCAATGTATTCAGTTTCAGTAGTTGATTGAGCCATAATTTGTTGCTTTTCCGAACTCCAACAGATTGCACCTGAACTAAGATTAAAAACATATCCAGATGTACCCTTCATATCATCTAAACTTTCAGCTCAATCACTGTCAGAGTATCCGTTCAACTTTACACTACCAATCTTCAAATAACTTATCCCTTCATACATTGTACTCTTCACATACATGAGAACTCTCTTAGCTACACCTAAATGAACATCAGTTGGTGAACTCAGAAACCTTGATAGCAACATTGTAGGAAACATCAAATATGGTCGTGTTGCTATCAAATAAAGTAGACTTCCAACTATACTTCTAGAAGTGGAAGGATCCTTAAGTTTCTCACCATCATTCTTTGACAGTTTCAAGTTAAGCGGCAATGGTGAATCAACTCCTTTACATGATTCCAGCTTGAATTTCCTTAGAACATCTAAGGCATACTTTTGTTGTGATCAAATAAAATACCAGCCTCGTTTTGATTTATGTCGATGCCAAGAAAGTAGCTCATCAAGCCAAGACTAGACATTTCAAATTCCTCTTGCATACTTGACTTGAGTATTGAAACAACTTCAACATTGCTTCCCATTACCAACAAATCATCAACATAGAGAGAAATGAAAACAAGTTAGTATTCTCACCTTTCTTTAGATACAAAGTAGCTTCATTGATGCTCCTTTGAAATCCCAATTTATGCAAATAAGAATCAATTCGATAATACCAAACCCTTGGTGCTTATTTCAGGCCATAAAGAGCTTTCTTGAGCTTGTATACTTTATGCTCATTTCCAACAATTACAAAACCTTCAGGTTGACTCACATATATGTCTTCTTCAAGCTCTCCATTTAAGAAAGTAGATTTTACATCCAAATGGAATACACTCTATCCCATCTACCAACAATAGTAATGAGTAGTCTGATGGTGTTGAGGCTGGCAACAAGTGCAAACGTGTCACCATCAGGGCCGTGGCTGGGGGCGCAAACTACGCGACCGCGTAGGCCCCCCAAAAAATGGGGCCCCAAAAAAAATATATAGAGGCATTTTACCAATAAACACCACTATAGATGGACCTATTGCGACATTTTTTCAAAAACATGCCACTATTATTGCGGCTTTATTGATAAAACGCCATTATTGATGGATTTATTACGGCGTTTGTCAAGAAAACGCCACTATTATTGCCCTGAAATCGAATATATCTAGAAAATAGGGGCCCCTTTATATGAATTTGTACAGGGCCCCCGAAAACCCTACCACGGCCCTGGTCACCATAATCAACTTCACTTATCTGTGCATACCCTTTTACCACTAACCTTAGCTTATGCTTGAACACAGTCCTATCAGGATTGAACTTGGTCCTATACACCCACTTCACACCTATAACATTCTTGTCAATAGATCGACTAGCTAAGAACCATGTATCGTTTTTCTCAATTGCAACAACTTCTGCATTCATAGCATCAATCCAATCTGGTACTTTTGAAGCTTCACTGAAACTGGTTGGTTCAAAAAAGATACAATTACACCTTTCATACACATCAACTAAGATTTTGATTTTAATAACCTCAACATCAGTTGTATTTTCCATGGAAAATTTATTTTCAATTTTATTACTTTCAACATCATCAATTGTAACAGTTTCTTCATCCAAAGGTTAGGTGTTATGATTCTGTACATCATTCTTCTCCCAATTCCAGTAAGAATCTTCATAAAAAATAACATCTCTCGTTACAAGAATCTTCTTGGTTTCTAGATTGAAGACCATATACCCCTTGGATTGAGAGAAATAGCCAATAAAAATTCCTTTCTAGGCAATTTCATCTAATTTGGACCTCAAGTGCGCTGGTATATGGCTAAAACAAACTAAGCCAAATACTTTAAAATGTTCCATAGATGGCTTAAATCCAGACCAAGCTTTGAGATGAGTCTTCTCATTTACAGCCTTAGTTGCTAGCTTGTTCAACAAATAAACCGATGTAGCAACAACTTCTGCCTAAAACGAATTAGGAAGTTTCTTTTCGATGAGAATACATCTTGACATGTTTAAAATAGTTCTATTCCTCCTTTCACAACTCCATTTCGTTGAGGAGTGTGAAAAACAATAAGCTGATGATGGATGCCAACTTCCTTACAAAAATTATTGAACTCTCCACCATTGTCTGTTCTTAAAATCTTCCATCTGCAGTCACTTTGATTTTCAACAAGTTTCTTGAATTCTTTGAAAGTTGTCAACACATTCAACTTAGATTTCAAGAAATAAACCCAACACATTCTTGTCAAATCATCAATGAACAACACAAAGTACTTGCTTCCATTTAAGGAAGGTTTCTTCATTGGACCGCACTAATTAGAATGCACCAATTCCAACTTCAAATTAGCTCTCATCACATTTTATATATCCTGTTTTGAAGCATAGAACATAGTATGGTTGATCATTTTTCACGTATATCTCAAATTTAAATTTGTTAATTCACAACATATCACCATCAAAATTATAAATTAAAGTAATTTAAGTACCCTTTAACACAATTTACTTATGATAACCTTGCGTATATTCACGAATCTTATTTCTTCTCACTAAGGTATAAAGTCAAAATATTATCGGTGTATATTTTCATCTCACCAAAACTCAGTCTTTTATAACTAGAATACATCCCTCCACCTCACTATAAATGGTCATATTTTGAAACAAACGTTATAGATACCATGGCATACTAATTATATCCAATAAGAAATTAAATTTATCAGGGCAACAATTCAATCATAGTTTACATTTCGATTTATCAATACATATTGCATATAACATAGTATTGTTGGAAAATAAGCTGTTGCAAAATGAGGTGTTAGAACTGACCGAAAAATATAAAATAAAATAATCAACCAGAACGATAATTGTATCGTGGTATTAGTAACTGCCTTAAAAGCGAACTTGTTCCGATGTGTGTAATCGCTACAATGGACGAATGACACAGTGAGATTAGTACGGCTCTTCAAATTTCGTGCTCCCGAAAGATATAATGAACTTTAGTTGTACTATTCTCTCAAAAATCAAAATTAGAACTCATAAATTCATGAAAACACTAAAAAATGTTTCAAAGTAAATGAATTCCTTTTCGAAAACTACTCATCATTCCACTTTAGCCATATTTAAAGACCACTTAATATCTCAACTTCAATTGGTAAAATAAATCTTAAATGGTAGTATTAGATTCATGTCTTTGTCACCACAAGTTGACCTTCGATATAGCTCTAACAAACGATAAAGCATTAGATGCATGGGTATAATATATAATTTAAGAAGGCTTAAATATATAAAAAGGTGCCCAACTTATGCCTTTTTTTAGTTTAGAGCCTAATATTTATTTCATTCCAGTTTGGTGCCTAACGTTTCATTCTGTTACTCAAAATGGGTCAAGCCGTGATGAATGATTAAGTTTAGTCGTTAAGTGACACGTGTCACAACCTGGTAATTTTAAAAGTTTTATTTAAAATTATATATAATATATATATATATTAAAAAGAAAACACAAATTTTGAAATAAACCCAAAACTTTGAAAACCCTCATTTCAACCCCTAAACCCACACCGAACATCGTCTTTTGTCATCGACGAAACTCCACCCTACCTCCTCTCTCATCGACGACCAGAACCCACATGAAATCGTGACCAATTGATGATTGTTCGACGGCCGAAATCGCATGGGATCACGATTTTCATTCTAGGGTTCACGGGGGTATAAAACGTTGACTCATCATCGATCGACCATCGATCAGTCATAATTTTATAGGGGTTTCGGTCACCGAGGGGAGGGGAGGTCGGGTGGAGCTTCGTCGATGACAAAAGGTAACAGTCGGCGTGGGTTTAGGGGTTAAATGAAGGTTTTCAAAGTTTTGTGTTTATTTCAAAATTTGTGCTTTCTTTTATATATATATATATATATATATATATATATATTAATTTTTGATTTTAAATAAAAAATTAAAATTATCATGTTGTGACACGTGCCACTTAACGGGAAAATTAACACCGTTGATGGTCTGGGCATCTAAATGAGTAAAGAATAACGAAATAAACGTTAGGCAATAAACTGGAAAACGGGCATAGGTTGGGCAGCTTTTGTATACTTAAGCCTTTTAAGAACGATATTATATTGTTTAATTGGGATAGAAAGATTTGTTTTTGTGCTTGGGAAAGTTAAACAGCAAGACTCGAATTTGCTTTTAAATTGTTGGAAAATAAACTATTGTAAAATGAGGTGTAAGCACTGACTAAAAATAAAAAATAAAATAACTAATTAGAATTATAATTATGTCGTGGTATTAACCATTGCCTTAGAAGTGAATTCGCCTCGATGTGTATGATCGTTACAATGGACGAATGGTCCCCCGAAGTTAGCATGACTCTTCAAATTTTGTACACTCGAAAGATGAAGTGGACTTTAATATTACTACACCTCTCAAAAATCAAAATTAGAACTTATAAAAGTCATGAAAACACTCCGTGGAAGGATAGTATTTCAAAGCAAATGTTTGTTTGGGACATCTCAAATGAGAAGACTTGCTAACTGTTTACAACCTAAGTTGTGAGAATAAAATCGTCATTCATTGAACAACATTAAAGTGCTATTTAAAATAAAATTACACTGCATTAAAATGCTTTAATTTTGAACATTAACAAGTGTGATTAATCATTTTTCACATATATCTCAAATTTGGATTTGTCAATTCACACCATATTCCAACCAAAGCAATATGAAAATTTCAAAAATATAGATATTATGAATATGCATTATACATACATACCTCATTCAATAGTATGTTAACTGATCTTTCAAAAAACAAATATTCTAACTGAAAAATAGACACATACATGAAATTATATCTTAGCATACTTTAAGACAAAATCATACACAACCAATGTCATGACAAAGCAAATTCATATGCAGACTCAACTACGAATATACTTACCTAATTCAAATTTATAATACACCTTAGATTTTTGAATTACTCGATTAACTTATTTTTTTCCTCTTTCCTTTGAAGTCACAGCCTATTCTTGAGATTTACCAACATAAAAACACAATCCAACTACAAAATTCATAGATCCATTATCAATATCTAAGACAAACTCACGCATGTCCCAAATTGGTGGCTTAGAGTTTTTATATCACTATTACCTTACTAGATGAAGTGAGATCACAATTTAAGCATGGAAAATTGAAACTTGGGTCATAAGCTTTCTAGGACTTCCTTTAGAATAATCATACACTAGGATTTTACTTCAATTTATAGATTTTCTCTCTAATCCAAGCATTCATCAATGGCGTTTTTCTTAGCATTGCAGAAACAAATGGAAGTTGCCAACACTCGTTTTTGCCCGGAGATCTTGTCGATTTCATTAATTATGTAATTATTATTATTATTTCTACTATTATTTTTATTTTCATATATTTATAATAATTTTATTATTTATTTATGCGGTCCATTACAAAGGGCCCAATCGGGCAACAAAAATTAAAAATGCCCCCAAAGTTAAAATCAGACCCGAGCCCAACATCAACAAACCCACTACAACCTGTCCCAAATGATGAACCCAACAGCAGGCCCAAGAAAATTAGGGTTTGAAACCCTAGGGTTTCAATCATATGCAATCGTCGCCACTCGCACCGATCCCCTGTCGTCGTTCCTGCTGTCCAATGCCAACACTCCACGTTGCCACCAGCCACCAGCCCCATGCATGGTTACTGTCACCGCACCAACCCCCTATCACCGGGTTCTAGCTCAGCCAGCATATCCCAAGCACAAGCAAAGATCAAATCAATGATTTTTATGTTATTTCATATATGTAATGGATTATAAAATCCAACAACAAGAATGTAATGGGGGAGACCCCCCATTTCGAAAATGATAATATAAAAAAAGGAATATTTCAGAGCAAATTTTTTCGGTTCTTTTATTTTCATTTGAAACACATCATTATTTTTAACAATAATATAGTAAAAAAATGAGAAGAAAAGAGGTTACCTTCAGTCGGAGACTTCGCCAGTGTTCGGAGCCTCCATTTCCATATTCGAAATGTGAAGAGGAGTGCACGAGGGAGGAGAACAAGATACCTAGGGATCAGCCCGATCCAACGGCGGACGGCGAAGATTGGGGCGGTTGGAGCAAAAGGGTTTCAATTTTATTTCACACTATTGGTGACTGTTTTTCACAAAACCAAGCCCAGATATGAGACGATGAGGTCGAGGCGGGTCTCCTGGTGGAATTTGGTGGCCAACAACCACCAACGACGATAGTGGTGTGACGGTCAGGACGACGGCCGACAAGGGCTAAACTGTCGGCGAAGGGCTGAATTTTAGGGAGAAGTGAGAGCTTCTCTCTCTAGAAATCAGAAAAATAAAAGGACTAAAAAAGGAAAATTGTATTTATAGAAAACTTTAGGAGAATTTGCATTCAGGTCCCCCTAACTTGCGTGTGTTTTTACAAATTAATCACATATAGGGACCAATTATGCTATTTACCCACTTTCATGTATTCTTTATAATTTTTGGTATAATTGTTGTTTATTCCTCCTAACTTGTGCGTATTTTTACAAAATGGTCACATGTAGGGACAGAATATGCTATTTACCCATTTTGTGCTTGTTATTATTTTTAAGGTTATTTGCATTTTAATCCCTTCGTGTTTAGCGTGCTTTTACAGTTTAGTCATGTGTAGTGGTGATTTAATTTTTTTAAATACTTATGGACTAATTTATTGATTTACCCCTTTTTTTATTCATATGCATGTTTTAGGCTAGAAAAAAAGGAATAATTAGGAAATAGTCCATGTTGTTTCTGCATGTTTATATTTTGAACTATAATCTGTTTTTATTTAATTTATTTTGGCCATACAATTTTATTATATTTTAATTTAGTCCCCATGTTTTATTTATTTTTTATTCTTTGTAATTTAGCACTTTATATTAAAAATGTTCATTTTAGTCACTTTTGCATTTTATTTTGCTTTAATTTTTGACATGATGTTTTGATTGTTTATATTTTAGTACTATTTTCATTTTATTTTATTTTTATTTTTCCATGTTGCTTGAATGTTATTTCATTTTAGTCATTGATTAGTTTTGCATGATACCTCACAAGCATTTCTTGACTCGAATCAAAGTAATTGGACTAAGGGTAATATTCGTTCATTTTGATATTGTCGTAGAGTGACTGCCTTAACGTATAAGAAAATTACTTTTGATCATTTTAAAATGAAATTCTATCTCGTTAAGTGACACGAATTAAATCAATTCCATTTTAAAATTTGGGGATCAAGAAAAAGATCATGTTCTTTTAATTAAATTCACCGAGAAAAGACTGTTAGATCGAATCTAAGGTCTCGTATAGATGTGTTTAAATAATTGAACATTCTTATTCTTATTTAATATTGGTAAAAAATAATTAATTATACTTGCTTGATGTATTATTTTTATTTGTTTTGTTTTTGCATGTATTTTCCAATGGGTATTAAAAATAGTAACACTCGAATCCATATTTAGAATAGTAATATCTTTTCATTTTGGTTGGAGTAATAAATGACTGTTTCAAGGCATGAGAGGACATTTATTCTCGATTAAGAATAATTAGATATTGTCGTTTTCTCTCGGATTAATATTTAATTTTAGAAGGAATAGTAATATTTCTTTATTTTGATTGGAATAAAGAATGAATGTTTTAAGGCATGAGAGGTCATTTCTTCTCAATACAAGATAATTAAATATTTCCTTTTTCCCTTCTAAAATTCAAAGAGTGTTTTATTGTCATCTTAAATTTATTTTTATTTGTGCATTAAACTTGGAATTAATATTGCATTTGGGGATGGAATTGTAATATTCCTTTATTTCAATTGGAGTAAGAATAGATTGCTTTAAGACATGAGAGGTCGATTCTTCTCGATTGGAAATAATTAAATATTATTGTGCTTCGTCCTAAAATTCAAAGAATATTTTTTGCATGGGATCCAGAATTAAATTATACTCAAATTTTTCAGTTTCATTGCAAAGACAATTAATTAATAGACTAGGTATTGATTTAGGGCATTGTGGAATGTTAATCATTCCCCACTCATAACCGACTCCCGAACTCGAATTTTGGCAGCACATACCGTAAATTTGTTGTTTTAATTAAAATTAATAATTTATTAAGATGACAAATGCATTTTTGGATGTCTAATTACACCTTAATCAAATATTGGTGGCGACTCCTCTAACCACGTTTTATTATTAACCAATCACAAAATTATTCAAAACGAGACCCACCTTTCTTTTTGGAAAACCGTTTCGACAAAAGTGTGAAGAAAATGGAGAATAAAATAGATTTTACTTCCATCTCTGGTTTTGGTAAATGAAGATTTTTTGTCAAAAATAAATTAAGTGATTTAAGGGAGTGATGTCCTCCCTAAATATCTCAAATTAGAATAACTATGTATGCAATGTGTCTTCATATTATCAAAAACTAAGAAAGATTCTGAATAAATATTAATTTATAATTATTTCAAGAACTAACGTTTCAAGAATATGTAAAAAAAATTAAAACGGGAAGTTGTTTATTTAGATTTAAATTCAAAGAAATTTTAAAAAAAATAACTAGTGAGACCAGGACACTTGGATCACCTCCTGAAACGATATTTTAAAAGAAAAAACCGAAAGAATTACTTTAAAGATTCAATTCTTGAAATAAATGATTTTAGAGTTAAAATTAACTTAAAAACTTATATAATTGGTGATTTAACTTCACTTTAATTAATTAACTTCTATCTTCTATCCCCACGTTGTTATCAATATTTACAGTCTGTCGGGATAATCATATCAAAAAGACTTTCAGTAATGAATGATTACGAATATAATTCAAGTCAAAAAGGATATTAAATTATAATTATATATTATAGTAATATTATATGCAAGTGGATTAAAAAAAACAATCCAATTGCAAACATCAAGTTGTAATAATAAACAAAATATCCATGAAATTTCAGGTTGATGTTAACTAAAGATTTGTTTTATATATTCAAAGATTTCGTTTGAAACCATTTTTGGACTTTGAATTCTGATTAAATATTAGACTTGACAGCCACCACAACACGAACCTATATTTCCATCAACTGAAAGGCATAAAATTAAATGTTTCATAAAAAATAATTATGCTAAAAAATAGTTTTTTTTTCTTTTATAAATTCTACTGGCCTCATCAATAACTCTTTCTAAATCTAAAAAATGGGAAAAGAACACCCAAAAATATATATTAAATCAGATGAAAATCGTTCAACACAACATTAAATATAATTTTAGGATAAACCGAGTTAAAGAAAAGAGAACTTTCGTACCTAAAGGCCCATGTAGCAAAAGTGTGGTCCACCTTATTACAATAACAAAATAAATCCAAAACCCTCTATTTAGACTAAAAAAAATCCGGAGCCTCGTGAAGATGAAAGGCAAGCGTTGACAAGTCGTCCTCCATTCTAGAAAGCCTGTTGATAATTAGCAAGGAATTGGACTCAAAAATCACACGACTCCACGGCTTATCTCTAAACAGATGAAGGCCAGCATTCAACGCATGAATCTCCCCCAAGATTGGATCAAAGCACCCAGCAGAATGTTGGGTGAGACCACCCAAGACTTGGCCATTATAGTCACGCATAATGGCTCGGACAGCAGCAGCACCAGAAACTGGATCAAAGAAATTCAATAAATAAATATATGTTTGTAAAAAAGTAATTCAATATATAAACTTGCATATTAGTTTAGTATTCAATCTTAATTATATATATATATATATATAACTTTATTTATAATAAAAATATAATTGTGTAATAATAAAAAAATTAAAAAAATGTTATTACTCTTGAAAAATCTAGTATGCCCAAACTTAAGTCATTGTAAAACATCAATATTAATGGAGCGATTATTATTATTATTAACAATAATATGAGAATAACTTCTTAATTCCTAAGGAGTCATCTTATTATCATCCCACAAGATCCAATGAAATATACATAAATATACACTGAAAAAGATTTGAACACCCATAAATTCAATGATTGAAGACAAAATCAACCCTGAAAGAGAAAAAATGTAAAATTAAGAGGCGAAATATTACAAAATATTGTATAAAATAAGATAAAAATTATTATTTTTTAAGAAAAATGAGAAGATTTATTAAACGAATATGATCTTGGATTTACAAAACAAATCATATATTTAGAAAAACACATCATTTGTCACAAATAGATCGGATCAACATGCAGGTAAGTGAACGTGAGAAAAGAAAAGAAAAAGCAATGAATCAAACAAAATAAAAATGCAAAGCGAAAAAAGGGAAAAATTGGGAAAATAACATATTGAGATGGAGAAGGTTAATGACATCCCTAAGTTCATCAACGATGATAGATGACTAAATTGATGTCCAAAGATTCGAGAAAAAAATTAATTTAAGATTTATTATTTAATTCAATTAATTAATTTTAATTATTATTATATATATATATATAATTATAAAAACATAATTGTTATTTTAATTTTAATTTAAATTTTCAATTAAACTATTTTTTAATTAATTCGGGACATTAAACTCAAAGTTTTAATACTTAATATAAACTTCTCTTTTAACACTTACAATTTGGGAGTAGCCTTATATTTCGAATTAAATATGTTAATAAATAAATGAAAATTTAAACAAATGTATAAAAATCACAATCAATTAGTCTAGTGGGATGAGGTACTAGATCCCTTAAATGAGGTCATGAGTTTGAATCATAAGGTTTGCGAATGGAGCAAATTGGGTTAGGAGGATCGCTCTCATCTCTACAGTATATAATCTGAATTAGTCAATCAATATATCGAATATCAGTGATTAATTCAAAAAAATATAAAATAAGATTTGGAAACATTTAATTAATTTGTAACATTAAACTCAAAGTTTTAATACTTAATAACATTTTTTAATAATTTAAAGTGATTACATGCAATAGTGTTTAAAAATAAGTACTCACAGTGTTTAAAGATCTACAACACACAATTCACTCATAAAATTTTAAAGTTTAAATTATATAATTAAAAGATAAAATTTACCAAAACTAAAATGAAAGAAATGCAATTAAATTTAAAATATTTTAAAATTCACTCATAATTATGAACATTGAATTAATAGTTGACCAAGTCATTTAATGTACTGCTGAAGATGGAAGTGTGAATGGATAGAGAGCGCTGCATAATTAATGTATGAATATCATACATCATAGTCATGAAACTTTTGCTGCCCCTGCCCACATTTTCAGGTGAATTTTCCTTACAATTTTCAACATTACATCATTTTGTACATGAATAATTTCCTTCAACTTTTCAACACTGATTAAAGTATATGTGGTGTGCTTCTTCTTGGCTGTTGTTGTTGTTGTTGAAAACAAGGCTTTCCAATTGGTTTGGCAGCTGAATGTTATCTTCCCTCTTCTAAAGTATAAATTTATATTTGACATTTTAGGATGTAGGTTCAATTTATATATTACTGATAAATCAACTGCCACATATGGAGCAATACATATTTTAATTAATATCAAACCACCAATAATCTAATTATAGTATTTAAAACTTTAATTTATAAATTTCAATTAATTATATTTAAATTCATCTTTTTTTAATACTATAAGTGATAATAATAATGGAATTAATATTCGATCAACATTATTATATTATAATAAACTTTTATTGTGCTTCCGTCAAAGGTCCTCCACATATCGTCTATGTGTCTCAAAGCTTCCAAAACCAAAATTTCAAGAGAGTATCTCCATAAAATAAAGAATCTCAAATACTCAATGGCCTTTGAGAAACATCATCTGGTATGAACTCTTAATGGCCCACATAATTTATCAAAATTAAATATATTTTAATTGATCATATTCACTTATTCTGTTAATTTATGGGTAGTCACAATGACCCTTATGATTAACACAGATTCTAAGAGTTATTATAAAAATTTTCGACCAAGATCAAAAAGAATGGATTAAATCACCTTACCTTCATTCATCCTTTTTCTTATAGAGAAAATATTTTGACATCAACCAACATCTGTGTGATCTGCTACTAGAATTTTACATCTAAATTAAAAAAATGAACCGACTATAACACCTTTACCCATTTACTTTGGTCAACGATTTAATCCATCAAATTTTTTATAACTATGGTATCAATAGCTTGTGAGCGATCTAGTAGGAAGACTGAAATTCCAATATCCACAGCCGACCATTTTCATACGCGTCCACATGTGTTGATGATCTGAATTTGATTAATGTGGCAATGCGACCTCGCGGCTCTAATTAATGGTCAACAACTCTATGGATTTTTAAAACCATAATCCAGTTCGTTGGTGTAAGGATTCCGACTTCATTATAACCAAAATGCCCTTTTCCATGCAAGGGTAATGTATAGGGAATTCGGTCTTTCCAAATCATAAAAAAAAAAAAAAATCCAACGGCGAGCGCTTCTCTTCCCTTCCAAGTTTTCACATAGTATTTTGCGTGTATTTCTGGTGTCCTTGTCCCATATTAAATGCTGACTTTACCCCCAACCGTCATTACAAGGACACTGATCACATGTGTCTGACCTAATAGATTTAAGGAAAATTACTAATTTTATTTTGTTTTAATACCATAAATTTATTTTTCTTAAAACTATATTTAATATTTATTTTAGATTTTAATTTGGTATCCGTTTTTAAAAATGTGATATGGAATTAATTTCCCTTTTTTGATATTCCATGCATCTTGTAATATAAATTCCATGTCATCGATGTCATTATGTTTCTAACGGCAGGATACTAAATTGAAATCTAAATTAAATGTTATATATAATTTTCAAAAAGATAAAATTTAGATAATAAAACAGAATAAAAATTATAGTTTAGATACAAACCTTATAGTTTAACCTAAATTCTATTTATTTTGTAGGGTAATTTATGAGTTTAATACATAAATTATTAGTTTAGTCTATTTTAGTACCTAAATTTTAAATTTTTTTAAAATCATACCTAAAATTTACTTTTTATTTCATTTTAGTACCAGTTCAAAATTTTACGTTAATTAAATTTTTAAAAAAATGAAAGTTTAGGTACTAAAACGGGCCAAAAGTGATAGTTTAAGTATTAAACGTGTGAAGTTTTTAATGACGGGATACTAAAATGAAACAAAAACTAAACGTTATGCATGGTTTTGAAAACATTAAAAGTTCAAATACTAAAACGAATCAAAACTGATAGTTTATATACTAAGTACATAATTTACCCTATGTCGTATTATATATGTCATATCAAATTTTATATATATAAATTTTAAAATAGTCAAGTTCACACATTGATCCAACGGCAGAGAGGCTATGGCCTACCAGAATATAAGAATGTAAGATCATAAGGCAAAATGGGGTCAAACAGAACCTAAAACTTGAAGAATCTGAAAGCACATACTTAAAGAAACGGTCGAAGGCCTCCCCGTATATATATATAATAAGAAACTAGCTTTAAGCTATGACTGCCTTTCCATTTCTTAAACAAAAGATGAATCGCTTTAAACTTTGCTCTCTTGTTGTTATTCTCCTCCTCTTAACTCCCAGGATCCAAGCTATCCGGAGGAACATCCTCGTATCAGACAAAGGAACCAGACAACCCGGGCAACAGTTTTTTCATCCAGGGTGGAGTGGTTCAGCTTTTTCAGGCCAATTCGAGGAGAAGCGAAAGGTTCCCACAGGGTCAAACCCATTACACAACAAGCGATGATAACTCAAAACTTCAGATAGTATGTTTCTTTTTTTTCTGCAAGTGCAGCGTCATTTTGAATGATCTAGTTAGCAGTGTATAGACTACTAGAGATATTGTAAAACAGGTAGATAAAGGAATTTGCATATGGTTTTGGATAAAATTAAAGGAATGGTTTGATATTTATTGATTTGCCTCTATGTAGGCTTTGTATCGGAGGCAGAAATGGATTAATAATCATTAGTTTGTAAGCTCGAATTACAGAGATTTTTATACCTGTTACATATATATTTCATTTTTCTTTATGCAGAACTTTATTTAAATCTGTCACCTGAAATTAATAGGGCCGAGGAGCTTGCTTGTGGCCTCTCTTTTGATTGCTGTTAGGATGGTCGTTAACATGTATGAAACCCATGCTTTCATGGGGTTTTCTAGGAAGTTAAAATTGCATCTGACTCAACCAACCTGTTCACGAGACCAACGGTGATTTGTAATCAATTAAAATTTAATTGTTAACTGATATCGATGAACTCTATTTTCATAAGAAATTAAGACAAATGAATTAAGATAAACTAGTTTCATTAAGATCACATATCGTCTCTCGTTTATACTCAAAAAATTATATAAGAATTAATGAGAATCATCATCTTTACTTAGCACTGAATGCAATTCCAAATACAACCGGCGAACAAATCATCATAAATGAGAACTTTAAGAAAAATGACCAACAGTATTCTGAAATATATGATGAATGAAGCATAAATGGAGTGGCTTAGCGCTTAGGTAGTCTCCACACACCAAGTTTTAACGGCAGTTCAATTGCCGATAAACCCATATACCCACCATGCAATCAGGGTTGGATATCATCATCTACACAAAATTAAAGTGGAATATTTTGTTTTCTTTTGCAAACCAGTTGGGCCATACATACAGTAACATATGCTCCAGATTGTATAGCTTTCCCTGCGGCGAGCATATTCTTTGCTAAATTTAATTTACCCTCCAAAAAAAAAGTTTGAAGATGTTGAAGGTGGGTTCAGTCCACAGTGCCAAAGTGCAAACGCAGGAGATCCCACATCGCACCGGCCCTTGTTTATGCGTCTATCTATATATCTTCCATTCAATATGTCTAATTATTATCAAGTTTGAAACAATAATGTCTTCCCCATTCATCGACACTCTAGAAATAGAGAGCGGCACTCATCTACGACTACGACCGCCCCAATTCACACAATTACCAATTATATCTCGCTTTTTATTTTCCTAATAGAAAGGGACATAGACTAGCTAGATAGACTCCATGGGAGTATTAGAGAGAGAAGCAACCTCGAAAGATAGGAGAGAGATGATCGGCTCGGGAGGTTAATCATAAACAGTGAGATCAGGAAGCTGTTGGGGGCCAAGTTTCGCCAAGCGATCAGCTACTTTATTGATTTATCGAGGTATCTAAATGACTTTAGTTGCCCATCCACGATGTCAAAGGGAGTCAATAGCTCGGACCAATTATATCTCGCTTTTAATATATGGCTTGATAAATCATTTACCGTCCTACCGATAACTAAACCTAAATTCTCTAAAAAAAAATAATATTTTATTTTATCAATAAAAGGTCTATATTCAACACACGAATTGTCCGTCCAGCTCAGTTGGTAGAGCACAAGGCTCTTAATCTTGTGATCGTGGGATTCGATCCCAAGATGAGCAATTCATAATTCGGAGGTCTCTCACGGAAGGTGCTCTCAACTTTGGCAGCCTACTATCCTACCTCCCCTTACCCCATTACATATGGGAATAAGGGTAAGTTAATTTATTTATATTCAACACACATACTCAAACCCAATATTCACCTTTAAATCCTAATAGCTAAACCATGATTTTTTATAATTATAGGTATAAATGGTTTGTTTTCAAGCAATTGATAAAGGGAAGAAGAAAAATTGTAAGCATAAATGGTGATAAGGGTAGGGCTGTTAAGAAAACTCCATCCTTATATTAGTCAACTAGCGTCTCAACATAAAATTAGTATTTTTATTAATAAAATAGGTTGAAAACGATCTTGGTAGACAAAAAAGTAATCATCAATATATTATATTATATACTTTAGAGTATTTCTTTTCTTTTGAGAAAATATATTTAATCGATTGGTTAAGTAGTTATTTTTACTTTGTATATATATATATATATATATTTATTTTTTGAATAGAAATAGGATCATAAGTACATTAAGAATGTGTTTGGGGGATCGTAAATTTATTCTAGGTATTTTGTGATCCTAGATGATTACCTCAGCTACTCGTCTTTAAAACTATAAAAGATTGTGGGTATCCAATCATCATAACACTCATATATTTAAATATATATATTATGTTATTTTGAAATAAATATTTTTATTATATCTCTTTTTTTATTTTAAATGTCTATTTTTTAATCAGATCTTTAAATGATTATAAGATAAAATATTACTTTAAAAAGTTTAAATACCTAAAACAAAAATGAATATAATTTAAATATTTATTTTATTATTTAATATTTCAATAGACGAAAATTTACACTTACAAAATATTTCAACAAGAATAATATATATAAATTAAATTAAAACGGCTTACCTATAAATTAAGATACACATTTACCATTTATGTTGATTGAAACTTTCAACCCCGGTGTTAAATGATAGTTTTGCTTAAACTAAACTTATAAAAATATTTGTTTAAGACGGTGTTCAAATACTTTGAAAATGAAAACCTTGACAAATAAAGAAAAATATTCCGAAACCCCAATAAATCTCCTGAACCCAAACTCCCATTGCAGCAATCCGAAGAAAACATCCTGGGTTTTCTCGCGGGAAGACAAGCAGCGGTATTTATATATCATTTAAACGGAAATATTATAACATTTTAGGTAACGCTTATATAATGTAATAGGTAGTGTTATATAATAAAATAGACATTTAACCGGAAATATTATCAAGTACAATAACATATTAGATAGCTTATATAATGTAATAGGTAACGCTTATATTGACCTATTTTCTCATAAAACCGGCAAATTTCAACCGGTTAGATTGTAAATTGACCTATTACATTATAATTATCGATTTCGATGTTTTTCGGATCGATACAATTTAAAATGTATCGACACTTTATGCGTGCACCTATTTGTGCTTTCATTTTGGAAAAAAAGTATCGACACATATTTAAAGAGTGTCGATACATAATGTAGACATATTTGCTAATTAACCGGTATATTTTTACCGGTTACATTGTAACCTGTTACATAATAATTATCGATTTCGATGTTTTGAGATCGATACTTTTTATAATGTATCGACACTTTATGCGTACACCTATTCTCTTATTAACCCGGTATATTTCTACCGGTTACAATGTAAATTTACCTATTACATTATAATTATCGGTCTCAATGTTTTTAGTATCGACACTTATTATAAATGTATTGACACTTTGTCGTACACTTGGTTTGGAAAATATTCTGGAAAATAATGAAGGGAAAAAATACGCGTAATTTTAAAAAGTGTCGACACGAATTTAAAATGTATCGATACATTATGTTGACAGTTTTCTCATAAAACCGGTAAATTTAAACCGGTTACATTGTAAAGTGACCTATTACATTATAATTTTCGGTCTCGATGTATTTAGGGTCGACACTTTTATAAATGTATCGACACTTTATGCGTGCACATAGTTTGGGAATTCATTATGGATAAAAAGTATCGACACAAATAAATAAAGTGTCGATTATTATTTAGATATATTTTTTCATAAAACCGGTAAATTTAAACTGGTTACATTGTAAAGTGACCTATTACATTATAATTTTCGGTCTCGATGTATTTGGGGTCGACACTTTTTATAAATGTATCGACACTTTATGCGTGCACATAATTTGGGAATTCATTATGGATAAAAAGTATTGACACAAATAAATAAAGTGTCGATACATTATTTAGACCTATTTTCTCATAAAATCGGTAAATTTAAACCGGTTACATTGTTGTCAACACACCTTTTCATCCTACTAGGATTCAAACTCCTAAAAATAGAATAGAATTTTGCTAGGATTCAAACTCCTAAAAATAGGATAGAGTTCTACTATTATTTAAACTCCTAAAGATAGGATCCACAAGCATTATAAATAGTCATTGTAACTCACTATTGTAACAGATTCGGAAGAGGATATACGAAATACCAAGCAAAAAATTCCAAGCAACTCGTAGCCATTTTTCGAAGCATTTATATTTTGAAAGGTAAAGTTCATACCTTCGCATGTTATTTTTCCTTACCCTTGCTGTGTTTTGATTTCGAAAGAAAATTGAGAGAAGTGTTTTTGGCCGATGAACGGGGGCGTTTTCGAGATTTATTTTTGTAGATCTAGTCCCCGAGGCTTGTGTTTTTGAAAAACTATTCGGATTTTTATAAACGGGTCGTGTGGATCCGCGTGTTTTGTCGTTTTTTTCTTCGATGGCTTTTAATTTTGATCCCTAATTCATTTTTTATTTTAATTTAACCCTTATTATTTATATGTATATATTTAATTATATTTTATTTATTTATTTGTTATAATTTTTTTATTTTTATTTGCGTTATATTATATTATTTTCTTAATATATATATATATATATTATTATTTTTTTATCTATGTTTACTTATTTGCTATGTTTTTTACTATATTTTCTTAACGTTATATATATATATTCTTACTTTATTTTATTTTATATTTCTATGATTACTATTTTTTAGTTAATATTATATGTATATTTAGTTTTCATTTATTTATTATTATTATTACTATTTAGTATTTTATTATATTATACATACATTTTTATATTTTTTATATATATTTTTTATTATTTTATTTATACTATTTATTTATTTTCATTATATTTTTAGTTTCTTTGCTCTTATTATTATTTTTCTTTTTTTAAAAAAATACTTTACCTTTTTTATTCTTTTTGTATATATATTTTATCTTCATTTATTTTATTTTATTCAATTTCATTTTTTTTCATCCAATTATTTTATGTTTATTATTATTAGTTTTATTTATTTCCTTGGTTTACTCTTTAATTTTGTTACTTTCTTTTATTATTATTATTTTCTATTAAAATCTTATTTTTTAAGGGTATTTTCGCAAACTCATTAAGGGTAAGTAATTCAGATCAAATTTTAAATTTTAATTTAACTTGCAATTTTCTTAATCAAAGACAACTGAAAATTACGTAGTACCGAAAGGACTGTTCAAGGGTGCTAATCCTTCCTTGACCGTAACCGACTCCCGAACCCGACACATCTTTGGAAAGATGCAGATCAGGTAAGAAATAGGGTATCCGATCAACCCATTTGTTTTAAATAAATGATCGGTGACGACTCCAATCCACAATTTTCAAGTCGAAGCCCAATTCCGGGGTCCAATCGAAAGACGGTTGCGACAGCTTGGCGACTCCGCTGGGGACAGGTAAGTGAGTCAGGCTAAGGTAATTCCAGTTGTCTTTTTAACGAAAATGGTAAGTTTAAATTTTAAGGTAACATTTCGATCCTTTTTTATTTACTTTTGATTATATTTTCGGGTAAATAGTTGTACTAATCGTTTTCTCGTGATTTCAGCCTTCAAATCGTTTTCATTTAAGGCTCTATACCCGAGCTCTAAACCATGTCTTAAGTGGGGGTGAAAGCGACGCCTTCGTGTGAATTTATTCACCGTGCGGGCCTAGCAAGTAGCCTTCGGGATTCATATACCTTATGTCTTCGTGTGAATTTATTCACCGTGCGGGCATAAGGGAATGTGTCCTCTCGAGTTTAACTTAGTTCACACAAGCCTGTGATGGGTTTAGGACTAAGGGTTTGGCAAGCCCAAGGGGGCACCAGCAAGGAGAACTCGGGTACCGTTTTTAGAACCTAAACCGGGAAACCATGGAGAATTAAAGCCTACCCCGAAACCACATTCCAAAACCTAAGATATTTTTACCCTAACCATTTTCTTTTTTGTGTTTTTTTTCTTTCGTCATTTTTTTAGTTTACTAATCCTTTTGCCTTTGTGTTTGTTTTCTAGCATTTGCATCATAACAAAAGGTTATTGATCCTTAAAAAACGTTTGTTAAACACAAAATAAATCCGAATTAATGGACAAAGGTGTTGTAATACAAGAGATTAAAAATGCTGAGGCATGACTATGGTCCGAGAAGACTCAGAAAGAGAAGGGAGACAGTCTTCAGGGGAACTACGTGTCAGATCTGGTTAGCTATGCCTCTGTCAGCCTGAAACAGAATGATGTCCAAGAGTTGCGAAACATTTGGGACAGTTGGAAGAATGACAGAAAGAAGAAGTTCAGCCAACGATATGGTGATATTGCCCTCTTACTTCATGTTAAGACTGATGAGCCCCTGCTCCGAGCACTGATTCAATTCTGGAACCCGGGATATAGTTGCTTCACTTTTAACCGGGAGGACATGGTGCCCACTATCGAAGAGTATACCACACTACTGCACTGCGAAAGCATCAGACTAGAGAAGGCATATATCAATCAGCCTTTTAAGAACGGACTGGCCAAGATTGCAGGGGTTGATGAAAAGTTGGTGATTGATCGACTCCGACACAAAGGTAGCGGGGAAGGAATTGAGTGGATCCATATAAAGCAACTAATGAAGAACCACCCTGATGAATGGAAGACTATAGATCTTTTTGCACTGGGTCTGTACGGTTTGATTATCTTTTCGAAGACCTTGGGGTGCATAGACACAGCCGTAGTAGAGCTATTTGAACAACTTCCAAGGCGAGTCAACCTAGCACCGACCATCTTAGCCGAGTCCTTTCGGTATCTTAATCATTGCAGAAGAAATGGTGGAGGAAGGTTCATTGGATGTGTTCAGCTCCTTCAAGTCTGGATTCACAGCCACTTCTGGAAGACTAACGGGGTTGCCTACCTCCGATTCAACACTATCTATTCACCATTGGGAGAGTTCATCACTATGAAATGGCATGAATGCGCTTCGAAGGAAGAATGGATGAAGGTCTTCACTCATCTTCAGGACCAGTATATTACTTGGAGAGCCCCCTGGTTGTTCCTCAGTGACGTTCTTTTTCGATTTGGGGATTTGACACTATGACCTTACTTGGACTTTGGGGTGCAGTTGGGTATGCTTTGTTGTTGGCACTTAGACAGTATGGGGCATGTCAGTTTATCCCAACAACATACGGATTATCTACATCAGAGTTTGTTTATCACGGTGACAATTATAAGAAGAAGATCAAAGAGGCAGCCGAGTCATGGAAGAAAATATCCCGGATGGATGTCATGGCTGCCAGAGATATTCTTACTCCGGATTATATGGAGTGGCGAAGATTGAGAAAGAATGATAGCATCCCGATGCCAGACTGTGAAGACACCCGGACCATGGAGGAACATCTCAGGCCTGTCCCTTCTGAACTTGAGATAGTCAAGGCAGAGTTTGAAGTTGTGAATAATGAGCTAAAATAGAGAGTTAAGGAACTTGAAGTTGAACGTTATCAATGGAAACTAGATGCTGATTCTCAGAAAGATAGAACAGACAAACTGGAAAGGGAGCAGAAAAGAGTCTATTTTGAGCTTGAAGACTTGAGAAAGGGATACCAAGATAAAGTCAAGGATAACTCATGAGAATCTAACGTCTGAGAATCCAAATGGCTGATCTGGAGAAACAACATGAGAAATATGGTAAAACAATAGCTTCAAAAAGCAAGTGAGTGAGCTTCAAATAGTGCCATTCGACGGGGATTTGCAGTGGCGTTTCCGTTGGGAGCAAGCACAACAAAGGGTGAAGGCCAGAGACGCAGTCATCCGAGATTTCCTGGATCAAGTACAGAAGGCAGCTCACCATCTACACGGCCTGGCAAGGGAAGCTGGAGTGGTCCAACAAGGCATACAACCAGTGACAACAAAAGACTTGTTAACCTGCTGGAAGCTGTTCGGGGTCTAGAGGATTTAGTCCGAATGTACCTTTGATTGTTTTTATGTCTCTTACAAGATAAAACATTTTTTCGAAATAAGGATTATAATAATGGGCACTTTTTTGGATCAATGCCTCGAACATTTCATGTATTTTTTTCATTTTGCGTTGTGCATCCACATTTCATTTTTAAGCATTTTCATAAACATGAAATTTCTTCATGGAGGATTCGATGAAGTGGTTTTAACCACATGACACCACATGGAAGCAAGATTGTAACATCAAAAGAAAAAAACTGAAAACAATACAGTGGGAGCCTGATCAGCTGATTGTAGGACAAAGCCTGCCAGGATGATCTAAGAAAAGAATCCCCATATCCTAAGGGCTACGATGTTGAAGCTGTTAGCTGTTACCACATAAGAAGCCCCAAACATTCCTCTGAAAACTGTATGGCGCTTGTCGAAGAAGGGGGCATGGCATATACCATTTGCACTTAGAGGATTGTTTTGTTTGAATACGTCTTTGATCTTTCATGTTTGCTTAATCTTTTAAATGATTGAATTTATGCTGATTTCTAAGGTGGAGCAATTGAACAAATTTTAATCTTTAGTTCTTCAATATTAAATGAATTAATGATTCTTTTAATTCTTCAAGAATTATAGATTTTTGACATATGGAAAGATTAGACCTTTCTTACCCTGTACCCCAGAATAAAATACCTTGATTCTTTTCCCAAAACAACTCGTGGTCATTACCAAAAGACGAAATTTTGACATTACCTCCTTTTGAAATTCTTGAACATTGCCTTTATCTTTTTGATACACTCATACCTTTCTTTGAGTCAATAAGATCACACCACTGTCTTTTTTAGACTCATAAATAACCTTTCTTACCATTAAAACCCAAGGCATTGAGTTGTTCATTTTAACATGAGCATTCTTCTAAAGAACCAACTTGGGGCATCTCGCGGGGAGCCTGAACATTGAGACATCTGGAAAAAAAGAAGAAGAATTCATTCGAAATAATTCTATCATACATTAATTACACTGTTTTCATGTGAATATAATTAATCTTGAAAATCTATCCCCCTTGGGATACCTCTTCTGTGAAGATTTACATGTATGAAATGATGAACGGCTTTCTTTCTTTATCCCTTCACAACAGGAGAAAAAATATATCCCTTATGTCCCCTTTTGAGCCTGTAGTATTTTTCTTCTGATTCAACCCTAACCAAGGATCACCCTCCACACTGGGGGACAAAGGTGGAAGAAATATGCTCACATGAGCGAAGACATTGATTCAGATGAGATACCAAAAGGTGAACCAAATGCCAAGTGCGAAGATTCAATCAGAACAAAAAAAGGCAAAAAGAAAAAAGAAAAGAAGCAAAAAAGAAGAAAACAAAAAAAAAAGAACAAAAATCAAAAAGAAAAAGGGACAAAAAAGCATATGTAAAGATTCCCTAAATACAAATGGTACATCAAGCTTCAAACTATGAGATTGATCAAGCACAATCATTCCCGAATCACTGAATCACTTCACTCGAAGATCATAGAGCATCAAGAGATAGAAACATTTTGAGCAAGATTGAAGGTATCAGAATGAATTGATCCTTGGTTCAACATACTGAAACACTTGTTTGGGCCTATTTATCCTTTTCTTTCATAACCATGAACCCTGGCCTACATTACGTGCCTTAAAAGTCCCTTCTAATCATACATGGATTTCTAAACAAAAGAGAATATCTTCAGATTTCATCCCGCCCATCAGGATTAATCTTTGTTTCCAAAAAACAATGTAATTAATGCATGGTAGAGAAAAATAACAAAGGGGGGTTCAAGACGTAAATCCTGAATAACATTTTGAAACCAAAGGAGGATTCAAGTTAAAAACCTGAAAAGGCGGCTCGAATATAAAAATTGTGCAACTGAGGCGATCACACAAATTCCTTGATAAGGCATCGCACAATCCAAATGTGACTATGAAAGTTGGGAGTCGGAGAACACTTCCAGTAGAGGAGCATGCAAGCTACCCCATCAAATCTTTAAGCATCAAATGCCAAACCTTTGACCAAACACAATAACCTGAGACCTTTTTATCCTTTCCTTACTTAACCATTTCCCAAAGATAGCTTTGATCTTGGCACGTGTCAAATAGCTATAATTTATTGAAGGATTAACATTGTAATTAAACATTTGATATCCAATGAACCCTAGTTTTATGATTCGTCTCAATTGTAAAACCGTGAAAGAGACAATATTTTCAAAACTTTTGATTAAACATTTTTCGAAACTCTTTATTGATATTTTCAGAACTTTGAAAATAAAAGAGAAAGAAAAACATTTTTTTTAAACAAGACAGTCTCTCTAGAGTGGATCTTGATAAATGACATGCGACTCTTAGATACAAAACTCATGCTCAGAATCAATGCTAAAGAATGAAATGAGGAACATTTGGGGCATCTTTGGAGATTCAACATCAAATATTGGGGCATTTTTAGATATTGGGGCATCATTTGGGGATTCAACATCCTAATACAAATTATCAGACCTTTTTCAGGAGATAAAATATAACCAATTCATGTTACATGCATCTTATGCATACATTTTAGAGCATCATATTTATCATTTTCCACATACATAATTTTTTGCATCTTTTAGAGTCAAGTTTCAACTTCAAGAAGAAGGATACTCAATTCAAAAGCACCTTTAAAGATTCATGTTAGTTGCTTAACTCAACAGCAAGAAGCTACACTTTGACCAACTCGACAGATTGAAAGTTTCTCTCGAAACAACACAATTTGCTCGAGAGTGGATTTCAACTTCACGACGAAGGATATCTAGCTCGAAGCCAAACTTCACAATAAAGGGGTCTCCACGGTTTCAACTTCACGGCGAAGGGAATTGTATCCACCATAACATACAATACTTGGATTTCAACTTCACGACGAAGGATATTCAAGTCAAGGCTCAACTTCACAACGAAGTGACTATCCGCGATTTCAACTCCACGACGGAGGATATCGTGCCACTCGAGACAACACAAGTTCAACTTCACAACAAAGGGACGGCTGGTTGTCAACAAAAACTTCCCAAATTCAGAGCCAATTTCAACTTCACGGCGAAGGATATTGGACTCCAGACAACACAAGTTCAACTTCACGACGAAGGGACCGCTGGTTGTCAACAAACAACTTCTCAATTTCAGAGCCAATTTCAACTTCACAACGAAGGATATTAGACTCCAGACAACGCAAGTTCAACTTCACGATGAAGGGACCGCTGGTTGTCAATAAACAATTTCCCAATTTCAGAGCCAATTTCAACTTCACAACGAAGGATATTGAACTCAAGACAACGCAAGTTCAACTTCATGACGAAGGGACCGCTGGTTGTCAATAAACAACTTCCCAATTTCATAGCCAATTTCAACTTCACAGCGAAGGATATTGGACTCCAGACAACGCAAGTTCAACTTCACGACGAAGGGACCGCTGGTTGTCAACAAACAACTTCTGAATTTCAGAGCCAATTTCAACTTCACAACGAAGGATATTGGACTCCAGACAACGCAAGTTCAACTTCACGACGAAGGGACCGCTGGTTGTCAACAAACAACTTCCCAATTTTAGAGCCAATTTCAACTTCACAGCGAAGGATATTGGACTCGAGACTACGCAAGTTCAACTTCACGACGAAGGGACCGCTGGTTGTCAACAAACAATTTCCCAATTTCGAAGCCAATTTCAACTCCACAGCGAAAGAAATTGGACTTCAGACAACGCAAGTTTAACTTCACGACGAAGGGACCACTGGTTGTCAACAAACAATTTCCCAATTTCGGAGCCAATTTCAACTTCACAGCGAAGGATATTGGACTACAGACAACGCAAGTTCAACTTCACGACGAAGGGACAATTGGTTGTCAACAAACAACTTTTCAATTTCAGAGCCAATTTCAACTTCACAATGAAGGATATTGAACTCCAGACAACGCAAGTTCAACTTCACGATGAAGGGACCGCTGGTTGTCAACAAACAACTTCCCAATTTCAGAGCCAATTTCAACTTCACAACGAAGGATATTGGACTCGAGACAACGCAAGTTCAACTTCACGATGAAGGGACCGCTGTTTGTCAACAAACAATTTCCCAATTTCGGAGCCAATTTTAACTTCACAACAAAGGATATTGGACTCGAGACAACACAAGTTCAACTTCACAACGAAGGGACGGCTGGTTGTCAACAAACAATTTCCCGATTCCAGAGCCAATTTCAACTTCACGACAGAGGATATTGGACTCGGAACAATGCTACTTACTTGGATTTCAACTTCAAGACGAAGGATATCCAATTCCAGGCTTAACTTCACAACGAAGGGGCTACCAGCGGTTTCAACTTCACGACGAAGGGAATCGTGCACACAAGCATCATCCATCTTTAGATTTGATTTCAACTTCATGACGAGGGATATCCAACTCAAAGAAGGATTATCTGTCAACAAAGACCTTCGAGTTCGACTACACTCAGCTCCAAGGCACATTATTTACAGCATAACTCAAAGCTAGAAGGGTTATCTGCCATAAAAATTATCGAGTTCGATTCCATTCAGCTCGATGACACATCAATCGCACTACTTTTCGGTTGCAACCGAGGTTTTCAAGTCGAGAAGAGGACCTGGGTTAGCCGTGCCTGAGTGACAAGCAACCATTTTCAAGCAGCATAGCTTAAGTCAAGAAAAATCTATCTGTCAATGAAGATTTTTGAGTTCGATTCCGATCCAAGGCCTTTAAACCGAGAAGAAGACCGAAGGGAAACGGAAAGCCACGTACTGATTCAAATTCCGAAATACGGCTTCAATTTCATACCATTTCAATATGAACTCGACTTCACGATGGAGGAGTCATCCGTAACTCAATTCGACTGGGAGTTATTGAAACACCAGAGTCAATTTTCAACTCCACTGAACGAAAAATGTGTCTTTTAATCTTTGCCCTATCCCCGTTACACGACTATGGGCAAAGAGGGGCAGCTGTCAACACACCTTTTCGTCCTACTACGATTCAAACTCCTAAAAATAGGATAGAATTTTGCTAGGATTCAAACTCCTAAAAATAGGATAGAGTTCTACTATTATTTAAACTCCTAAAGATATGATCCACAAGCATTATAAATAGTCATTGTAGCTCACTATTGTAACAGATTCGGAAGAGGATATACGAAATGCCAAGCAAAAAATTACAAGCATCTCGTAGCCATTTTTCGAAGCATTTATATTTTGAAAGGTAAAGTTCATACCTTCGCATGTTATTTTTCCTTACCCTTGCTGTGTTTTGATTTCGAAAGAAAACTGAGAGAAATGTTTTTGGCCGATGAACGGGGGCGTTTTCGAGATCTATTTTTGTAGATCTAGTCCCCGAGGCTTGTGTTTTTGAAAAACTATTCGGATTTTTATAAACGGGTCTTGTGGATCCGCGTGTTTTGTCGTTTTTTTCTTCGATTGGCTTTTAATTTTGACCCCTAATTCATTTTTTATTTTAATTTAACCCTTATTATTTATATGTATATATGTATATATTTAATTATATTTTATTTATTTGTTTGTTATAATTTTTTTTCATTTTTATTTGCGTTATATTATATTATTTTCCTATTATATATATATATTATATTTTTTTTATCTATGTTTACTTATTTACTATGTTTTTTTACTATATTTTCCTAACGTTATATATATATATTCTTACTTTATTTTATTTTATATTTCTATGATTACTATTTTTTAGCTAATATTATATGTATATTTATTTTTCATTTATTTATTATTAGTATTACTATTTAGTATTTTATTATATTATACATACATTTATATTTATATATATATATATATATATATATATATATTATTATTTATTTAATTATTTTCATTATATTTTTAGTTTCTTTGCTCTTATTATTATTTTTCTTTTTAAAAAAAACACTTTACCTTTTTTATTCTTTTTGTATATATATTTTATCTTCATTTATTTTATTTTATTCAATTTCATTTTTTTCATCCAATTATTTTATGTTTATTATTATTGGTTTCATTTATTTCCTTGGTTTACTCTTTAGTTTTATTACTTTCTTTTATTATTATTATTTTCTTTTAAAATCTTATTTTTAAGGGTATTTCCGTAAACTCATTAAGGGTAAGTAATTCGGATCAAATTTTACCTTTTAATTTAACTTGCAATTTTCTTAATCAAAGACAACTGGAAATTACGTAATACCGAAAGGACTGTTCAAGGGTGCTAATCCTTCATTGACCGTTACCGACTCCCGAACACGTCACATCTTTGGAAAGACGCAGATCAGGTAAGAAATAGGGTATCCGATCAACCCATTTGTTTTAAATAAATGATCGGTGGCGACTCCAATCCACATTTTTTAAGTCGAAGCCCAATTCTGGGGCCCAACCGAAAGACGGTTGCGACAATTGTAAAGTGACCTATTACATTATAATTTTCGGTCTCGATGTATTTGGAGTCGATACTTTTAATAAATGTATCGACACTTTATGTGTGCACATAGTTTGGGAATTCATTATGGATAAAAAGTATCGACACAAATAAATAAAGTGTCGATACATTATTTAGACCTATTTTATCATAAAAATGGTAAATTTAAACCGGTTACATTGTAAAGTGACCTATTACATTATAATTATAGGTTTCGATGTATTTGGGATCGACACATGTTATAAATGTATCGACACTTTTTTGTGCACTTGGTTTGGAAAATACATTCTGGACAAGAAGTATCGACACTTGTTGGATTTGTGTCGATACTTTATGTATACTTGTTTTCTCATAAACTGGTGTATTTAGGCCGGTTATATTATTATTTTACCTATTACATTATATCTATGTGTTTCGATGTTTTTAGTATCGATACTTTATACGTGTCTGTCGTTTGGCCATTCATTCTAGACAATAAGTATCGACACAAATTCTAATAGTGTCGATACGTTACGTTAACATGTTTTATAATTAACTGGTATATATATACTGGTTACATTGTTAATTTACCTATTACATTATAATTATTTGTTTCGATGTTTTTTGGAAAATGTATCGACACATATGTTTACATTTGTATCGAAACAAATCTTTGTGTTTACTAATTTTGTCATTAAAAAAGTATATTTTTACCACCTACATTGTAATTTTACCTATTACTTTAAAGTTATTGATTTTGAAGTTATTGTACATACCTGAATATGTCCTGCAAATTTAATGTTGTACCCACCCTTCAACTACCACTACCAATACCACATCCTATTGAAAGCACCACTGAAACATGTTGTTCAATGAACCTTTACTTACATCTCCATCAACTCATGTTGGGACCACTGAAATTGCACAATAAAATATTTGCCATGGATCATACTGATGCAGACAATGTTAAGCCAATTGAGGAATGCCATGAAGTACATAATGTTGATGAATCTGACATATTGGTTGGTAAGCTCTTCTCTTCACGTGATCAAGCTTGGTACTTTTACAAGGGATTTGCACGGGAACATGGGTTTAGTGCACGTCGGGGAACAACACGGCTTGACATGGAAGGGAATGTGAAGACACAAGAATTTTGTTGTTCGAAAGAAGGGTTTCGAGTATCAAAAGTCAATACCGTTGATCGTCAACGTGCTCATACGCCAGTCACTAGAACAGGATGCAAGGCTAGAGTCATAGTTACAACAATAAATACTAACGATCAATGGGTTATAAGTAAGTCTTATCATAAACATAATCATGCATTGTGCACACCTACTGTGTCTTCAGTCCAGCACATGATGTTAGAGACATTTAGAATAATGCAGACAACGATCTCCATATATCATAAGTATCAACATGACTCCTACTGTGTATAAGAAACATGTACAACAACCTATTGTTATTGCTAACTTTTCTCATCTCATACATAATTACATTCACATTCAAATTGTCAGTACGTTAAGTATTATAAACCACAACATTCAATCTACGACTTTTAACAATTTAACCGCAAACTTATTTTTAATTCCACTTACAAAATCACCAGTTGCCCCTCTAGAACCGATCGTTTCCATCTGCCATCAACTTCAGATTATCCAGGTTAATCATGTTGGCTACATAGCCAATAAAACATGGGGGTCCAAATGGTCAACTAGGAATTGGTAAGGCAAGCTTCCTTTGGGGGTTTAGGGACTGAATCCCTCCAACGTAAGGAGTTCATGTTTGAAGATTACAACTCTATTCGTATAAAATTAAAAATGATTCTTCAACAACTGAATACAACTATTATATGTAATATTCAATCATGTACTCCTTACGTTACAGGGATTCAGTCCATAAACCCTCAAAGAAAGCTTACTTACCAATTCCTATCTTACCATTTGGACCCTGAAAGGATATTTTATTGACTATGCAGTCAACATGATTATGAGCTTCCTTTATCATTTTGCATTCAATCAGACTGTAGAGATTTAAAATTTGTAATCAATTAAAAGTTCTTAAAAACTTGAATCCAATTACCATTTCAAGAACATTTACATGAATACATTGATACTTACTGGTCGCTTTCGATTTTCTTCAATGTTGATACACTGGGCTCCATTTGAAGGTCATCACCGTCTGAGTGGAAGAGTTGTCTGCCTTTAGGGTTTTTCCATTTGAATTTTGTAATATAAATAATGAAGGGAAAAACACGCATAATTTTAAAAAGTGTCGACATGAATTTAAAAAGTATCGATACATTATGTTGATCGGTTTTCTTATAAAACCGGTAAATTTAAACCAGTTACATTGTAAAGTGACCTATTACATTATAATTTTTGGTCTCGATGTATTTGGGGTCGACACTTTTTATAAATGTATTGACACTTTATGCATGCACATAGTTTGGGAATTCATTATGAATAAAAAGTATAGACACAAATAAATAAAGTGTCGATACATTATTTAGACCTATTTTCTCATAAAATCGGTAAATTTAAACAGATTACATTGTAAAGTGACCTATTACATTATAATATTTGGTCTCAATGTATTTGGGGTCGATACTTTTAATAAATGTATCGACACTTTATGCGTGCACATAGTTTGAGAATTCATTATGGATAAAAAGTATCGACACAAATAAATAAAGTGTCGATACATTATGTTGATCGATTTTCTCATAAAACCGGTAAATTTAAACCGGTTACATTGTAAAGTGACCTATTACATTATAATTTTCGGTCTCGATGTATTTGTGATCGACACTTTTTATAAATGTATCGACACTTTATGCGTGCACATAGTTTGGGAATTCATTATGGATAAAAAGTATCGACATAAATAAATAAAGTGTCGATACATTATTTAGACATATTTTCTCATAAAACCAGTAAATTTAAACCGGTTACATTGTAAAATGACCTATTACATTATAATTTTGGGTCTCGATGAATTTGGGATCGATACTTTTAATAAATGTATCAACACTTTGTGCGTGCACATAGTTTGGGAATTATAGGTTTCGATGTATTTGGGATCGACACATGTTATAAATGTATTGACACTTTTTTGTGCAATTGGTTTGGAAAATCCATTCTGGACAAAAAGTATTGACACTTGTTGTAGTTGTGTCTATACTTTATGTATACTTGTTTTCTCATAAACTGGTGTATTTAGGCCGGTTACATTGTTATTTTACCTATTACATTATATCTATGTGTTTCGATGTTTTTAGTATCGACACTTGTTATAAATGTATCGACACTTTTTCGTGCGCTTGGTTTGGAAAATACATTCTGGACAAAACGTATCGACCCTTGTTGTAGTTGTGTCGATACTTTATGTATACATGTTTTCTCATAAACCGGTGTATTTAGGCCGGTTACATTGTTATTTTACCTATTACATTATATCTATGTGTTTCGATGCTTTTAGTATTGACACTTGTTATAAATGTATCGACACGTTTTCGTGCACTTGGTTTGGAAAATATATTCTGGACAAAAAGTATCGACACTTGTTGTAGTTGTGTCGATACTTTATGTATACCTGTTTTCTCATAAACCGGTGTATTTAGGCCGGTTACATTGTTATTTTACCTATTACATTATATCTATGTGTTTCGATGTTTTTAGTATCAACACTTGTTATAAATGTATCGACACTTTGTCGTGCACTTGTTATAAATGAATTTGATGTTTTCTCTCGACGCATCCATTGAGTAAGTTGTTTTTTGGATGGATGGAATTTTGGTTTAGGGCTAATATTTATAGTGGAGCTGAAATTTAAATTCAAACTCTAATTATAAATGAAATGAAATGTCATGTTAAATTGAACATGGAAATTACATAATTGATTCATACTGTTCAATTAACATGCATTATGAACCATAAAGCCGGTAAAAGACAATATTGATTCAGTACAAAGCTGAGTTGTGAGTTGATGGGGTTGTCATACTTGTCACATGGAAGAGATAGATAGACCCATCCGAATGGAATATTTACTGTATAAGTCACATGTTATAATGTAATATTTATATTAAAAGACACAGTTATTGTGGTATATGATTTAGTTTTTTTTGAATGGAATGAAAATATACACACAATTTAATCAAACCAAAACATACAAAAACAAAAAATTTATAGATAACAATGTTCAAATAATGTACCTACAATGAAATTAATCCGATGGAAAAGGGTTATCGCTAACGAAGTCCGGAACATTAGGTGCCTTCAACAAATTTTCCAAATACTCACGTATTTTACCACCTTTTTCTGAGGACATAAATAAATAATTTCAATTATCAAACTAATCACGTGCAATTTTACTAACAAGAAACTAAATGAGTATAATCAGGAATAAATTTGTGTCATACTTAGAGCATCGTCGTCCGAATGGGAAGCAGCGTCGAAAGAATGTGGACATATGTAATTGTTTATCTAATAAAAAACATAAATTGTTAATCAATCAATCTATGAACAACTGTTTGACTATGAAAATATGGCATGAATGTAACTTACCGGATTATGAATCATTTTTCATGGTGAATCATCGACCAACAGTGTATTTAGGGCGTTAAAATCAGTAAACTCGTTCCAAACATCATTGAGATCTTTATAGTAGGTAAACTTATCTTCTGTTTTGCACTTACTTTGATCCTGTTTACAAACAGTCGAACATAAATATGTAAGAATCTTAGACAAATTAAAGTTAGCAAAGTGTAATGACAATCATCTTACCCAAACGAATAGAAAGTGGTCAGAGAACAAACACACTTTATTAAGTACACAGTCCATGTTATGCCTGAGATTATAATCAAGTTTGAATGTTAACATTTAATTGTATATTAACGATTTTGGCTATAGTAATTTGAATTGCTCAATAGTTTTAACCTCATCTTGGATGACCAAATGGCAACAATAAAATTCTGTAAGCATAAATTCATATAATCCATTTCTGAAGATAACATCTGCAACATGAAGAAAATGAGATTAAAGTTGTACGCTTATATGTTAAAATAATGGATACAAATTAACAGAATTGAAACCTTCTGGATGTCTTGGGATGTAGGCAAGGACACCATTGACATAAAAAATTTCTAGTTTTCTTGCAGGCGGCGTTGCAGACACGATATGCTTGTTTGGATCATCATCATCATCATCTTCATCTTCATCGTCATCTTCATTGACCGCTTGGTTGTCCACATCTGTTAAAAGAAAATAAAATACATTTCAGAACGTGTAAATGTTTAAAAACATAAATAATTAATTACCTAACTCGTTTGATGTCGTTGCCATAATTCATCACGCAACATGGAGACTTCATCGCGCAATGATGAAATATCATCTCGCATTCCGCTCACAAGGGAATCAATATCTCCCGAAAATTGACCATGTATTCCATCACTGTCGTAATTGTGACATCCTGTCCAACTTGAGCTTCTGGAGCTTCTGTAGCTTCTTCCATCATTGAGTCTCCTATTGGTTAGTCGTCTTCATTGTCCTCCCTCTCTAGATCTAATCTGACATCCTTGACACGCTTCCAATCGACTTTTTCAACAAAATCATATCTCGCTTTTTTAATAAATAACATGTCAATCTTGCGGGTTAATCGAACAAGGGAGTCAAACAAAAAATCAACTTCTTTCTTATTCAACAGATGGGTGATGACACATCTATATGGTAGTGAAGTTAGAATTGATGTTCTCTTTGTGACCATATATACAATTGTATTAAAAATCAGTTTAGTAATGTTTGGAGCCATTTTAGGTTTGGATTTATACTTTGCTATCCACCAATAATCGGTGTCTCGAATCGTTGAATGTTTTCCCCCACTAGGTCGAATAAACCAAGTCAGCATTTTGTGAAACACTCTCGACTCTACATCTAGGTGAATTGGGCTATTTCTAGAAATCCATTTAATTGTAGACCAATCTACATCATTTTCATCTGAATCCCCTTTATTCGCTACACCTAAACCATTCACAATAGTTTCCGAAGATACATATATATATCCTTCCCCATGACATGAGTATTAATTCCTATTATATTAATCTTATTAGACTCATACTCGAAGGAAGCATTGTTGTAGAAGACTCTAACTAGGTTGGGGTAATATTTTGGTTCTACACCAAGGAATTCAAGCCAACCCCAAGATGTAAACGTAGATTTAAAACTAAAATCATATTTATCATTGAACAAGAAACCCAAGTTAATGGGACGTTCGGGACGAATATTTCTTACTTTAAAACTCCTTTGTCATCTTTCTTTCTCCGCATCGGATCTAAAGTTGTCAGTTTTGAACGACCTGATTTCCTCAGAAGGGGCGATTGTTTGAGAAGGAGGTTGTGGTTGAGAAGAGCTGGGTTGGGAAGAGGTGGGTTGAGAAGAGCTTTGAGAAAGACCCCGCTTCTGACGCTGACGTTTTGGAGCCATTTTGGGTGTGGATGGCTGTTAAATTGGAACAAAAACACATTAAGGAAAAAAAAGACCAATATGCAAATCAATCAAACCCTAATTTATGGCAAAATATTGACAAATCTACCTGAATATCTGATCGTAATAGTTATGAACACTGGTATTCGTCAGAGTCGATGAGAGAATTCTCTTATGCCTTTAGGTTTAGGGTTTTTCGATTTAGAGTTTGTATCATATAAATAATGAATGAAAAAACGAGTAATTTAAAAAGGTATCGACACAAGTTAAAAATGTGTCGATACATTATGGTGACCCGTTTTCAAATTAAACCGATATATTTATACCGATTACATTGAAAAATGACTTATTACATTAAAATTTTGAGTTCCGATGTTCTTAGGATCGATACTTGTTATAAATGTATCGACACTTTTTCCTGCACTTGGTTTAGAAATTCATTCTAGACCAAAAGTATCGACACTTGTTTTATTTATATCGATACTTTTTGTACACCTCTTTCTCAAAAACTGGTATATTTAGACCGATTACATTGTTAATTTACTTATTACATTCTAATTATGGGTTTCGATGTTTTTGGGATCGACACTTATTATAAATGTATCGACACTTTTTCGTGCACTTGGTTTAGAAATTCATTTTGGACCAACAATATCGACACTTGTTTTATTTGTGTCGATACTTTTTGTACACATGTTTTCTCAAAAACCGGTATATTTAGATCGGTTACATTGTTAATTTACCTATTACATTATAATTATGAGTTTCGATGTTTTTGGGATCAACACTTATTATAAATGTATCAACACTTTTTAGTGCACTTGGTTCAGAAATTCATTCTGGACCAAAAGTATCGACACTTGTTTTATTTGTGTCGATACTCTTTGTACACATGTTTTCTCAAAAACTGGTATATTTAGACCAGCTACATTGTTAATTTACCTATTAGATTATAATTATGGGTTTTGATGTTTTTAGGATCGATACTTGTTATAAATGTATCGACACTTTTTCATGCACTTGGTTTAGAAATTCATTCTGGACCAAAAGTATCGACATAACCAAAAGTATCGACAGTTATTTTATTTATGTCGATACTTTTTGTACACCTGTTTTCTCAAAAACCGGTATATTTAGACTGGTTATATTGTTAATTTACCTATTAGATTATAACTATGGGTTTCGATGTTTTTGGGATCGATACTTGTTATAAATGTTTCGAAACTTTTTTGTGCACTTGGTTTAGAAATTCATTCTGGACCAAAAAGTATCGACACTTGTTTTATTTGTGTTGATACTTTTTGTACACCTTTTTTTTTCTCTTAGACCGGTTACATTGTTAATTTACCTATTAGATTATAATTACGGGTTTCGATGTTTTTGGGATCGATACTTGTTATAAATGTATCGACACATAAGTTTACATATTTTCTCATTAAACCTGTATATTTTACCTATTAAGTTTGGGAACCATACTTGGACAAAATGTTGGAATCAAATCTTTCTGTTTATTAATTTTGTCATTATTATATTCTATTTTTACCACCTACATTGTAAATTTAACTATTACTTTAAAGTTATTGCATTTTGTAGTTATTGAACATACCTAAATATACCGGTATATTTTACCTATTAGGTTTGGGAACTATACTTGGACAAAATGTTGGAATCAAATCTTTGTGTTTATTAATTTTTTCATTATTATATTCTATTTTTACCACCTACATTGTAAATTTACCTATTACTTTAAAGTTAATGGCATTTTGTAGTTATTGAACTTACCTAAATATGGAATAATGCAGACAACGATCTTCATATATCGTAACTATCAACATGACTCTTACTGTGTATAAGAAACATGTACAAAAAACATTTGGATAACTTTTCCCATCTCATAAATAATTACATTCACATACAAAATTATATATCGTATACAAAATTAAAATTTTTATACAAAATTAGCCCTACATTTACATTATCCCTTCCTTTTGTTATTCTTGTGTAGCATGTCAGCTTTTGTCATCTTCTCTCTTAGTTGATTTTGATTGTGGCGTACAAGATCGTTTAATATTCGCATACGATCTCATTCTCCAACAACCTATATTCAAATTGTCAGTACGTTAAGTATTGTAAACCACAACATTCAATTTACGACTTTTAACAATTTAGCCGCAAACTAATTTTTAATTCTACTTACAAAATCACCAGTAGCCCCTGTAGAACCGATCGATTCCATCCACATCATCACATAAATGCCGCAATCATATCCATTTGATTGCTCGTTCATCTTATGATCCACGCATTTGAATCTTTGCAAGAGGAAATTTCCTAGAGATCCACATGCTTCTACCCAAATGCGTTTCTTATTATAACTATCTAATATTTTCATCTACATTAAAAAATATGAAGTTATGATCCAAACAAATTATGCATTATAATTTACATAATTTCCTTTCATACATACCAATCTCTTAGTATTATTCACTCTTTGTTTAGCTGCTTCAGATGTAAACAGACTATCATATACAGTTGCAACACGACCTACCATATCCAACACCAACAGATACCAATGTGAATTATTGTGGTTTATTGTGATCATGATCTGCAACAAATTTCACACCCAATTTGACAAAATTCAACATTATATATCCAAAAACATCATTTATGCCTATTTGTATGGTGTATTACCTTCTCACAGTTAGTAAATTTCATATAGTTATGCAACATGGCACCCCAAAAACTTGCAATACCCTCAACATTACAGATGTTGTCCAACGCATGTTGCTGCAATTACGTGACAATCATTATTAATTTACCGTCTATAACATTACTTTTCAACATTTATTAATTTAACTCACCGCTAAATGGTATGGAATATAACAAATCATCCGGCGTGACTTTTTAGAATCGTAGCATACTGTCCAGGCGAGCAAATCAATAACCTAACAAAATTAATTACACAATAAGAACATATTCAATAGGTTTTAACTTTTAATCAATTTCTACTTACCACACCGCCAACCCATTCACTAGGCTTCAACATTGCAACATCGGATACACTAGCGTATTGATTTCCCATTGAGATTACAGAATATCTGTATGAATCATTAGGATTAATATATTGTCATGAAATATTTAAATATTCACAAAGCAATATATTTAACTTACCCCAATTCTAACCCACTATTCCATAAATAATCACAAATTGCAGCTTCGACCAATTCAATTCCGCTTGGAATAACCACTTTTTCAACCTACAGTTTTACATACAAATTTTTGTCACAACAACATGATAAAAATCAAATTAAGTTTTCTTTTATTCAACTTGCCTTCTGCTTCTTCTTCTGGGGTGCAGGACATTCCAAATCCAAATATGCATCTATAACACTCTCCGGTGTATAGATGTTAGTGACATCATTTCTCCCCATTTCCTCCATCTTTTCTTCTTCCTTCATCTTCTCTTCTTCAAATTTTTTCATTTCATCATATTTTTGTTCTACATAGTTCTTCATCTCTTTTATTTCACCGTTCATTTCCCCCTTCATCCAAGTTTTTCTCAACTACCTCCTTCACTCTCGTAAGTTCACTCCTCAATTCCACAACCTCCTTGACAACTACATCAATTTTTCCACCCGTCAACAGATTAAGTTCCCTCAACACCTCAACTTCTTTCACCACTAAATCTATCTTTCCTTCCACTTCCCCCTTATGCCTCTCAAGTGTCTCTTCGACTCTTGATTGTCTTTAATGAATATCAAAAAGGATTTTTTTAATATCAGCCAATGCAGACATCCAAATGTCAAATTTACTCTGTTTTCCCTCACCGTAATTCCCCTGACTGTCATCCACCCCTCCAACCATCTCTTCTTCCTTCTCCACTGCCTCCTCTGCCTTTTCTACCTCCTCTACCTCATTGACAATAACCTTCAAAATTAAATTTGTATTAAGACATTGATTATATTCTTAATATTATTTAATTACATTTATTACCATTTTTAGCTTCCTCGGTCTATCCAACTTCAACTTCGCCATCACTCTAACCACCTCTTCCTTCCCCCATGCACGTATGCGTGCCACTCCATTTCTTTCATAAGCCGGCAAACTATCACAGCCCGACCAAAAATCGAATAGTGCAACCTGCATTTATAATAAAATTTATCATTTTATATAATAACTATACTATCATTTTATATAAAAAAATAAAAACATTCTTCAACTCAGTTACCTCTAAGATTGCTATACACCATTTGAGGTATCTCTGGCTGCCCTTTTGAAAGGTGATTATTGATTCAATCAATCTCGAATGGAAATATTCAGCCCAATTGAATTCACCCTTTAAGCCTTCATCGCAAATGAGCTTCATATTGTCCTTGTTCGTTGACGTATCACCCGTTGGACAAAGAAATATCCCGACAAGGTACAATAAAACACGAGCCTTCAGGTCATCCCCCCTGTAAAATCCACTTTTGATATCCTCTTCAACTTCAACATATGTCACCTTCTGATTCAAACCATATTTGGAGGCAAGTGCTTTCCAGTTCTTACTCCTACAGACTTCTACAACACTTTTGTCTTTGTTTTGTGCCCCCAAGACGGCTGCAGCAGTTGATAATCCCCTAGAGGGAATGAATAATCACTATATTTAGCAATACATTGTTTGACATCAAATTGCTCCATCAAGGATCGACACAATTCCCTCTGAATTTGTCGATCCCCTACTCCTATCAATGATCCAAACCCTATTTCCCTCAGTACATTCAACTGATCATTCTCTTTAAGGTGTTCAATTAATGAATTCACCATTTTTATGTTATACCTTGTTGACACTTCCTACATTTTTTAACAATATATAATGTTATTGTTCTTATATATCTTGTATCAACATATTTACAAGTTTAATGAATACCTTCTTTTCATGTGCTTTCCTCCGTTCTTTGTATTCTTTACTATCATTCATTAACTGTGTGATGTAAGGTTCCTTTTCAACATCACTCATCGAATTCCATTTCGACCTCACATCTCTTGTCATCTAATATTACGCATAAACGTTTCTTAATCAATACATTAACGCTAAATAATACTCAATGTCAATTTTATTTTACATACCGAACCGTTGTATGTGCCATCTTCCTTCATCCTTTTACATTCGACCATACTGTCAACATTTAAAATTTATAATCAATTTAAAGTTCTTAAATACTTTAATACAATTATCATTTCAACAATAATAACAAAAAAACATTAATACTTACTAGAAGTACATATATCCACCATTTGGTTGCTTTCCACCCATTGACTTCATTTTTCCTTCATATATCAGTTTGCGCAAATCAAATAAAATATTGCTTACATACACTTTATTCAATATACAAAAATCAATAACCACTTTTGTGATAAAACGGTTGGTCTTCAAAAGAATTTGAATGACCACTAAAACAAGTGTCGGCACATTTATACAACCTAAAATATCATTTTCTACATATAATATCATTTTTTACCTATAACATCATTTTTTTACCTATAATATTAAATAAAAGTATCGATATTTATCATCTACCTAGAATATCACTTTCTACATGTAATCGGTCCTAAATGCTTCTTTACTTCGAAAACCCCAAACAACAACACATAAAAACCCTATTTCCGATTACTGTAATAATAAAAAACTAAGGTTTCAACAACGTACCTTTCGATTCGACTGCAGTAGCAAACAAACAAAATTTTACCGTAGAAACGCCTTCTAAAATGCAACAACAATTACGGTTCGATTTCAAAAACTCTATCTATTTTCAGAGGAAATTTGCTATGCCTTTATATTTACACCAGATATGTTATTTATATTTAATCGATACAACTACCTAAGTGTCGATACTTTTATGTCAAGTGTTGATACTTTCGATAGAATATTTACCTATTTCTTTGAAAGTACCGATAATTTATTACGCGCACTTATTAAAGTATCGACACTTTCAACATATCCGGTAGCGCTTTACCGGTTTTGTCATTTTGAGATCGGTTTTATCATATTTTTACTTGTTATATTGTTATAGATCGATACATTTTTTTAAAGTATCGACACTTTATAGGCGCTATAACTTCTTTTCTTTTAAATTCCAAAAGTGTCGATACATTTTTTTAAAGTATCGACACTTTATAGGCGCTATAACTTCTTTTCTTTTAAATTCCAAAAGTGTCGATACTTATATTAAATTATCGACACTTTCAACATATCGAGTATCTTTTTACCGGTTTTGTCATTTTTGAGACATGTTTTGTCATATTTTTACCTATTATATTGTTATAGATCGATACATTTTTTTAAAGTATCGACAGTTTATAGGTGCTATAATTTCTTCTCTTTTAAATTCCAAAAGTGTCGATACTTATATTAAAGTATCGACACTTTCAAAATTTCCGGTAGTTATTTACCTGTTTTGTCATTTTGAGACCGATTTTGTCATATTTTTAACTGTTATATTGTTATGGATCGATACATTTTCATAAAATATCGAAACCTTTTAGGCACTATAACTTCTTCTCTTTTAAATTCAAAAAGTGTCAATACTTATATTAAATTATCGACACTTTCAACATATCCGATAACGTTTTACCGGTTTTGTCATTTCGAGACCGATTTTGTCATATTTTTACCTGTAATATTGCTATGGAGCGATATATTTTTCATTTGTATCGACACAAACCGACAAACTAAGTTTGTCGATTGTCAAACTTTTTAATATTTCTTTATGATTTAAACCTACTAAATTATTATTACTCAACATTTCCGATAGCGCTAAACTGAATTTATTAAATATATTATAATGTATTCGATAACACTGTATATTATATTAAAAACAATCCCAGACAAGCAGCAATAGAAGCCGCCTTCTTTTTCCAGGAAACCAAACAAGCCGTTAACCGTTTGGCGGAGAAAACCCCCAAAAACCTCTCTTCGAATCCACCACCGCTCGAGCAACAAGCTCAGGCCGATGTACTTCCAGAGGTCCTCAAACATTCTTTACCTTCCAAGGTCTTCAGGCAACCGTCCGATCCTTCGTCTCTCTCAAGGGCCTCCAAGTGGGCCCTCCATTCTAATCCAAACAATGGCTCCGGTTCTTCCCCTGATGCCTTGAATCCTCTCAGGGCGTACCTTTCTTTTCCCCAGGTCACTTTTGGCCCCAAAAGGTCACAGCTTTGGCCCTTTCTTTTTAAAACAAATTCTGGGTTTTCTTTTCTTTTTCTTTTTTCCTATTGTATTTGGATGGAGAAATTTGCAGGTGGGAGCTGTCGAGTACGGAGAATTCCATCTCGGCATCAACGGCTAATGAATTGCAAAAGGACAAATATACGCCTCTCAATCCGGAGAAGTTGAAAGCTGCTGCTGAAGGACTTAAGCGGAGTTTGTTCTTTCATTTATCTCTTCTTTTAGCTTCACTGATATATCATGTACAACTATGGAAATTTGGTGTTGATTAGCTTTATTGCCATCTAATTTGAATTCGGGAACATTTTGATTACTAGTTTCAATTGCCTTTCTGTACCAAAAATACTTAGCTAAGGCTTATAATACTCAGCTTTTGTGTTTATTTTATATAGTTGGAATCATGGTTTTAAATCACGGTCCGAAAATGTGATTTCGTCTGCGAAATAGTGGTTTCGCCGCCTCCGAGTTACCCGCTACACACGCAATAACGCCCAATAGCGCCGGCGACGGATGCAATAACACCCGTGACGGCCACAATTTCGATAAACCCGAAATGACTTAAAACTCGACCGTGATTTGAAACCTGATTAAAATGGCATTTATAGTTGCAACTACAGTGATATTCGGTGGATCCGCCTTGATGTTTGGGATTGCAGCCTCCAAGTTGGAGTTGCACACTGTGAGCATTACTTATTAAACCCACATTAATAACTTTTTCAGTGCTCTGTGTTTTTGGCTTAAAGTGTGAAGAAATATTGTGGGTTTGGTTTATCTAAACCTGTAATTGAACTGCCTGAACAATATGGTGGATTCAGTTTCCTCCAAAGTTCATCTTGCAAGCTTTGAAAAGATAGAAATTGCTCAAGATTTTTGGATATCTATGGTTCTAGAGTGTTTTATCACCATTTTCCTGTTGTTTTTTATTGCCTTTCTTTTCATATAAATAGAGATTTGTCGTTTGTCGTCCATTAGATCGATGATCAATTGGAACTTGGTTAATGTTAACAATTTCCACGATGTTACTTTTTGGTGGACCATTCAATACCAAGTTATGAGTGTTAATCGACACATCTGTTATTCTGATGACATGCTTTTCAAATTAACATTTCAACATAACTTGGTTCCAAACCAGAGGGATTATTTTTAACTCAGTGACGTAAACTTAACTCGGCCAAGTTATAATTTGATTAATGTTTTTTCCTACTTTTCAACATCCATCTTCTCCATGACATGTCCTGTTCATATTTGCTAGTATTTTCCCATGTGTATTGAATTAGTAAATGCATTGAATTGACAAAATGTTATTTTTTTTCTCTTCTTATTTCTCATTATCTTTGTTTTCTTTCTGCTTTTGGCAGAGTGATGATATCAGAACAAAAGGAAAAGACACGGTTCAGCATAAATTTGAAATGATTAGAGAACAACTTTTACCCCTAAGAACCTGAGTATGTTAATCAAAGCTTCCTTGCGCTAACACCAAACTTGTATTTTTCTTTTCAGGCCGAGAACATGTCCAAGAAATGGCACCTTGAAAGGGAGGAAATTCTTAAAGAAAAACCCGTCATAAAGGGGCTTTCTAAAACTCTTGGAGCAAAAACATCCAATTGAATTGTATCATGTGCAGGTATCACTCTTCATCCAAATAAAATCTGAAGTCCAGCAAATCTTTCTTCAATGATTGTATGCAAATAGTATCCAAAACGATTTATACGTCTATAACGCACATAGCACCACTTCATGCATGTAACATAAACGTTTTGTTACGTAAATCTTCGGGTCACTCCATGCCTTTTTAACTTTTTTATATAAAAAAGGTTTTGCAGGTGACATGAAGGTCTTTCCCATGAAAGGGTCTTGAATATTTATATTAATTAAGTCCTCACGAATAGAAGGATATTGAATGTTTAAACATGTTAGATCCCATATTTTCATGTATATTATATCAATCGATTGTCCTATTTGTGTTTCAAATATTATATATTTAAAATAAGCTGACATACCACGGTTATGCTACATACCTTGAAAACAATATTGTTATTCAAGACAATTAGTCCTAAATAGTAATACAAATTATACAACGAATATAAAAATATAAAATAAAAAAAGTTATGTTTCATAAATATTGGTAAATTTGTGTCTATATATCCTTGCATCGTTATAAAGAATAATAATAATATAAAAAATACCCGACAGTAAATCCAACGAGCCATTATCCCCTATGGTACAAACTTGCTCCTCAGCCATGGATGAGGAAGGAGCTAGGCGAAAAAAAATGTGTGATTTCAGAATTGGAAAAATAGAAAGAAAAAAGAAACAACCTCGATATCCACATATTATAGAACCCCGCCACTTAGTCACAGGGCCGTGGTTGGGTTTTCAGGGGTTCTATACAAATTCTTATAAAGGGTCTTTATTTTTTAAATATATTCGATTTCGGGGCAACAATAGTGGCTTTTTTTGACAAATGCCACGATAGATCCATCTATAATGGAGTTTTATCAATAAAACCGTAATAATAGTGGCGTTTTTTTAAAAATGCCACAATAGGTCCATCTATAGTGGCGTTTATTGGAAAAACGCCACTATACATATACTTTTTTAGGGCCCATTTTTTGGGGGCCCTGCGCGGTTCGCGCTGCCTCAGCCACGGCCCTGCTTGGTCATTGAGCCCGGAGAGTTAAAAGCTGCAGTGACATCAACTGATTGCCATGGTGCACCCATTTGAGCTACACACTAAATCATTTCACTATGATGGATTTAATATGATTTCTTACAAGTTGCTTTCGTAGCTTCTCTCAACTGCCCGTCGATGCCTTTAGAGTTGGGCTGGTAGCGGTGACCAGGTTTTAAATAGCGTTCGCGGACACGTTTTCGGTCGCGTCGCGTTTATCGCGGTCGCTGATATAACGGATGCCATCGCGTTCACTGCGGTTGTCGCGGTCGTGATTTTTTTTAAAATTTTGCACAACTTATCTTAAAATATAATAAAAATAATTATAATTAAAAAGAATAATTTTTAAAGATTTTTAAAATGATTAAATCAAATAGAATTAAAATAAAAGTGTAAAATTTAAATATTTGAAATTTTAATTACTAAAATTAAGACTAAATTAAATGAAAATTAAACTTTACTATCTAAATTAAGAATTAAATTAAAGAATAAAAAAAATTAAGAATTAAATTCTAATGCTAACTCATAAATCTTAAATAAAATATATGACAATATTATAAGTTTAGATTCTTTAAAACCTAGTTTGTAAAACAAATTTTCTTCACTGGTGAATGAGATAATTTTACCTATTTTTTTAATATAATTGGTAGGCCCTTGTTCTCATTTCTCTCATCTTCTTCACTAGTTTAGTTCAGTTCTTCGCTTCTTCTTCCCAGCCCCATTCCCCAGTTCAATCTTCTTCGTTTCACTCTCACCCATTTCACTCTTCTTCAATCTTCACTAAATGGAAGATTGCATATTTGAAACCCCAAATCCCCGAATGAAGATTGTATCTTCAATCTTCCTAAGCTAAGCGGGAAAAAAACTTTTACAGTTTTACCTTCTTAAATGGAAGCGATAAGCTTGATCTACTCCTTCACCGGCGGCGAAGCTCGACGGATAGAAGACTTCTTAGTTTCTACTGACTGGGCTTTATTTTTTCGGCTCTTCCCCTTCCCGATTGGTTTTTGGTAAGATGCGTGGGTAATGGGTATTTGATTCTACCGTTCACTAAATAGTTTTGTCTATATTCTATTCATTTTGATTTTTGTTTTTGTATACGGTTGGTTGAATGCTTGATTGCAGAGGGAATGTTTATTTTTGTTTTTGTCTTGGAATCACGGGTGAATAACGGTCGATGCGTCCCGTTATTGGCGCAATCGTCCGTTTCCCGTTATATCGCGGACGCAATTGATCGATATTGCTGTGAATCGGTGACCCACCCGCAAAAACCATGAAAAACGATTTCAGACGGTGGCGCGACCGCTATATAACGGCCGCTATAGCGTTTTCGGAACGCTATTTGATACCCTGGCGGTGACAGTTGCAACGGCGACAGAAGAGATGAATCTTGAAACCAATACTGCCTCATTGGTTAGGGTGGTAGATGCAGCCACATCTTCCAAATGCCTCCAGGTTAGTTCCTGCTTCTCCTGCACCTCCTTTTCCTAATTAATTCATCTTCTTGGAATCTGGCCAAACGTTCGAGAAACAACACTTGATCAGCATTCGAAAATATCTTCCTGACATTAAGTGTAAGACTCTGAACTGCCTGGTTCCAATGGCCTCATGTGTTTCTCTCTAATGCAGGGAAGATTTATAGGGAGTATTATGTTATAGATTGAAAGAAAAGAAAAGGTTTAGGAGAAGAATTTAGACGAAAGAGAGAGTTGATAGAGAAGAAAAATGCATCATTCATTTCATAAAGGAAAATATTGTCTACACAGCAGTTTTATTTTCATACAGGCTGTTACAGGAATATAACAAATGCCAGCTGGCATTCTTCACTAACATATTGCCTAACAAACTGATTCTTTGTTATCAAAGGTACTGGACCATACGGTTGGGCTTATCCTCCTTGTTCTGGATGACTTTAGCCTGCTTCAACCCATTAGGTAATTTTAATTCTTTTTCCCCTCATGCTTCATTTCTCTCTTTCAATTCAATTCCCAAATTACTTCCCATAATCCCTAACCCTCGTTCCTCCTCCATCCCTAATTCATGCTCATTCGAATCCCGCTCACTTCCTCGATCTTCCCTTTCTTCTCCAACTACAACAATACCCACCCCACGAGAAGAGTCTTGTCCCCAAGGATCAAACGTAGGAAACTGCCCTCGTAAGACCGAATAATCTTCCCAAGTATCATTTGCTTCATCCAGATTTTGCCATCGAACCAAAAGTTGAGTGATTGGTTTTCCATTTCTGTTTATGATTCGTCTCCCAATAACTTTTAAGGGTTTGATTCAGAACTGACCATCATCTTATATGGCAGGAGGATCTGTTGCAGCACGCGAGGAGTCCCTGATGAATTTCTTTAAGAGACTGACATGAAATACTGGGTGGAGTCTTGATGAGGCTGGTAAGTCTAATTTATAAGCAACTTCCCCTATCTTTTCCAATACCTTGTAGGGGCCATAATATTTAGCTGCTAATTTCAAATTTTTTCGCAGGGCAATTGAAGACTGCCTATATGGCTGCAATTTAAGGTAAACCAAATCTCCAACAGAAAAATTTCTTTCTGATCTATTTTTATCTGCTTGTTGTTTCATTCTGTTGCTAGCTAATTCCAATTGATGTTTAACCAATTGCCTCATATGTTCTCTACTATGCATGATTTCACTAACTGACTGTAGAGTAGTATCTGTAGGCCAAACCATAATAGGTGGCTTGTACCCATATAAAGCCTGAAATGGAGTCAGTTTTAAAGCAGTATGGTAAGTGGTGTTGTACCACCACTCTGCCTGGGGTAACCATTTAGCCCACTGTCTAGGTTGATATAAACAAATACCCCTTAAATACTGTTCCAAGCATTGATTCATCCTTTTTGTTTGTCCATCCATTTCAGGATGATAAGCAGTGCTGAAAAGGGTCTTAGTACCCAATTGTTTCATCAATTCCTTCCAAAACAAACTAGTAAAGGTCTTGTCTCTATCAGAGATGGCTATTTGAGGTTGACCATGTAATTTATAGACATTGTCTAAGTAGAGTTTAGCTACCTCTACTGCAGAATAAGGATGTGATAGGGGCAGAAAATGATTGTATTTTGTAAACTTATCCACAATAACCAAAATACAGTTTTTCTTAAAAGAAGTAGGCAACCGTTAAATGAAATCCATAACTATAATCTGCCAAGCTTGATTAGGAACAGGCAGGGGCTGTAGCAAACCAGGTTTTGCTACATGTTCAACCTTAGTTTGCTGGCAAACTTCACAACATCTCACATAAGTAGCAACCATAGATTTTAGGTTTGGCCAATAAAAATTTGCCCTGATTCTGTAATATGTAGCTTGTGCCCCAGAATGTCCCCCCTGAGCAGAATCATGTAGAGATTGAATAATCTTCACTCTAAGGCTCCCATTAGCTCCAACATAAACTCTCCCATCATATCGAAGAACAGTCTTAGAATATTTCCACTTACTGTCAACAAAAGGAGTAATAGTCAGAATTGAAATCCAATTCTGAGCTAAAGAATCACCTTGGTAGCTTTCTTCAATTTCTTGAATCCAAGTAGGCACTAAAACTGTCACTCCCATAGCCAAATACTGAGCCTGCTCCTCCCATCTCCTAGATAAAGCATCAGCAGCCACATTCAATTTTTCTTTTCTATACTGAATAGTATAGTCTAATCCCAACAGCTTTGTCAACCCTTTGTTCTAAATAGTGGTAGTCAATTTCTATTCTAGAAGAAACTTTAAAGGCTCATGGTCAGTCTTAATCACAAAAGGTTTACTTTCCAAATAGTGTCTCCATTTAGAAACAGCGAAGAGAATATCTAGATATTCTCTTTCATAGATAGATAAATCTGAATGTCTAGGACTTAAAGCTTTACTCAAATAAGCAATAGGCCTACCTTCTTGTGACAGAACAGCCCCCACACCTCCAAAACTAACATATGTTTATAGATAAAAGGGTTTAGAAAAATCAGGTAGAGCTAATACTAGAGCAGAACTCATAGCCCTTTTAAGTTCTTCAAAAGCAGTACAAGCAGTAGAAGTCCATTGAAACCCATCCTTCTTTAACATCTGTGTAAATGGTCTACTAATAATGCCATAATTTCTTATAAATCTTCTATAATAACCTGTCAACCCCAAAAATCCTCTAAGAACTTTAAGGGATTTAGGCTTGGGCCAAGTATGCATAGCTTCCACCTTACTAGGGTCTGTAGACACCCCTGCAACATAAATAATATGACCCAGATATTTCACCTTAGTCTGTCCAAAAAAAACACTTGGACATTTTTGCAAATAACTGATTCACTGCCAAAACTTCCAAAACAAGCTGTAAATGTTCAACATGTTGTTTAATACTGCCACTGTACACCAGAATATCATCAAAGAAAACTAAAACGAATTTTCTAAGAAAAGAACTGAATAATTCATTCATGAGAGCTTGAAATGTAGCAGGTGTATTAGTAAGGCCAAAAGGCGTTACCTTAAACTCATAATGCCCCTGATGAGTTCTAAAGACTGTCTTATAGATATCATCTGGTTGAATTCTGATCTGCCAATATCCTGACCTCAAATCAATCTTTGAAAAATAAACTGCCCCATGTAACTCATCGAACAAGTCTTCCACTATAGGAATAGGAAATTTATCTTTGATAGTCAAACTGTTCAGTTTTCTATAGTCCACACAAAACCTCCAAGTACCATCTTTCTTTTTAATAAGAAGGCAAGGAGAGGCAAAAGGACTCCTGCTAGGTTGAATAATAGAAGAAGAAAGCATATTAGCTATTTGCTTTTCAACTTCAGTCTTCTGATTGTGAGGAAATCTATAAGGCCTTAGATTAACTGGTGTGGCAGTAAATACCAGTGGAATTGTATGGTCATGTGTCCTTTGAGGAGGTAGTCCTTTAGGTTCAGCAAAAACATTGTTGTATTTATCCAAGATAGGTTGCAATTCAATAGGAACAGAGGAAGAGTTTCCTGCCATAGTTAATAGGACAATATGGCCCATAACATCAGAATCCTTTGCAGTCATTTTAAGTAATGTAGGTCCTTATATTTGATGTAATTCAGTTGAAGGTTGTTGACCTTGAATACAAATTTGTTCTCCTCCATGATCAAAACTTAAGGTCATATTATTGAAATCTATCAAAATTGGACTGAATAATTTCATCCAATCAACTCCCAAGACCATGTCACTTCCTCCCAATTTAAGCAACCTAAAATCATGTAAAAAAATATGTCCCTGTATTTCCTATTGGACCTTGTTACATCTAGCAGAACTGAACAATTGTTGGCCATTAGCCACAGTAATGGCCAAAGGATAAGCAGTATTAACCTGTATGCCAGCATCAACCCATTTAGGAGTCAAGCAACTGTGTGTACTGCCACTGTCAATTAAGATACTCAATGATTTTCCTTGAATAGTGCCCTGGATTCTTAATGTATTATGGCCAATGCAGCCAGTAATAGCATTCATAGAGATTTCCAGATTCTCCTCTTCTTGTTGTTGAAACTACTCTGCCTCAGTAGGACATACTTCTACTAGAGAAGTGTCAATTTCCTCAGTAATCATATTTAATTGCCTGGTCTTACACTGATGACCTGGAATGTATTTTTCACCACATTTAAAACAGAGACTGTTTTGCCTTCTATAATCCATCAGATTTTGTTTTGGATTTGACATAGAAGTAGGTTTTGTGGCTACTGGTAAGGCATTTGTCTTGGATGTAGGTATGGGGTTTGGGTAGGTTGGGACCTTAAAAGAAGGCCTGAATCTTCTACTTTCAAATTCTACTGACAGTTCATATAGCTTGGCTTGTTTACATGCTTCACACAAGCTCTTAGGGTCTAAGGCCTTAACCCTATGCTTAATATCATCTCGGAGTCCACTAATAAAAAGTGACACAAAAAATTCTTCAGTCAAAGTAGGATTCTGTAGAAGCATATAAGGTTGTAGCTCTTTAAACTTCTCCTGATAATCCTCTACAGACCCCTTCTGTATCAACTTAGTAAACTCCTCTACAATATCAGAAAATGATCTATCACTAAATCTGTGACAGATATCAGCTTCAAATTCATGCCAATTGACATGGTGTTTCTGCATTATATACCCATCAAACCATATTTCTGCTTTTCCAGTTAAATACATAGTGGCTACCTCCACTCTCTGTTCCATAGGCACACTGCAAATAGAAAAATACTTCAAACATTTCTGGATCCACCCTCTAGGATTAACTCCTTCAAAGAAAGGAAGTTCTATTTTTGGTCTGTGCCACATACTTCCTGAACTGTTAAATGAGCCCCTTGTACCCCTTTTTTCAGCTTCCAGTCCCCACATAACAGGTCTAGTGTTACTGTTTTCCCCCATTTGATTCTCAGGCCTATAACTGTTCTTAAAGCATCAGGCTTATCCTTCAAAATTCCAGGTTCATCAGTTTTATAGTTGAAACGTGATTTATCCTTCACTACCGTCACCAAAACAGGATTTTTCTCCCCATTTTTAGAGCTATTAGGAGTGTATACCTGATCACCTGCAGATTGCTCTTGTTCACCATTTCTGCCTGTTAAGATCTTCAAAATATCCTCCACATAGCCATGATTCGTGTTCATCCTTGCCTCCAGTGCAGTAATCCTGTTTTCCTGAGTCTCCCACCATTTAGGTGGATTTGTCTCATTTTGGCCTTGTTTCACCAACGCAGCTAGGTCCTCAATCTGTTTCTGAATCCCAGCTAAATCAGTTTCCGCCATAGATTGATTCTTCTTTGGCATGCCCTTAAAAAATTTCCCTTGCCAGAATCGTAGCTCTGATTACCAATTGTTGTAGATTGAAAGAAAAGAAAAGGTTTAGGAGAAGAATTTAGACGAAAGAGAGAGTTGATAGAGAAGAAAAATGCATCATTCATTTCATAACGGAAAATATTGTTTACACAACAGCTTTATTTTCATACAGGCTGCTACAGGAATCTAACAAATGCCAGCTGGCATTCTTCACTAACAGATTGCCTAACAAACTGATTCTTTGTTATCACAGGTACTGGACCATCCGGTTGGGCTTATCCTCCTTGTTTTGGATGACTTTAGCCTGCTTCAACCCATCAGGTAATTTTAATTCTTTTTCCCCTCGTGCTTCATTTCTCTCTTTCAATTCAATTCCCAAATTACATCCCAGAATCCCTAACCCTCGTTCCTTCTCCATCCCCAATTCATGCTCATTCGAATCCCGCTCACTTTCTCGATCTTCCCTTTCTTCTCCAACTACAACATATTACTGCACGGTTCTGGGTGATCAGATTTCGTATATGATCATTGTTCCACAAAAACAAAGCACGTTCAGCTACCTGCAATGACAAATAAAAAGTTCTCCAAATCTGAATCTCACAACATCAAAAAACTGCAAACACATAGCTCTAATCATATTAAATGACAGACAACTATTGTATAGAAGGTGACTTTGAAGCTTATTAGAAAGTTGACAGAGGGAATAACAAGGAAAGAATCTAAACAGTACCTGAAAATGAGAGCAATTGAGGCAGCGACCGATCTGAAGGAAAAGCTGAACCATACAGCGTTGGAATTCTGCTGCCTGAGTAGCTTCTAGAACTTCTTCCAACTGTCCGACGAACATCACCTCCTTCGAACGATTAATTACAGGCCAGCACTTTAGAAGACCTCGGATGACAGTATTAGCCAACTTGAAGTCTTTCTCAACAAATTGAGTAATGCAATAAGAGAGCTGCGGATGGTATACGGATACACACTTGGGCTTGTGAAGTGGAATCAGGGCTCGTACCAAAAAGAGCTTGTGCTCTTCCTTCAAAGGCAAAGCAAACCCATTGATTATACTCCCTAGGATCTCAAGCAACTCAGCTATACCATTGTGTTTCTGTCTCAAAAATGAACCTATAGAAGATATTGTTGATGGCTTTTCGAATAAACGGACGATGCACCATGAACTTCCCGTAAATACGATGTAGAACAGTCTTCAGATAATCCTTCTCTCTTTGGTCATCTGAATCAAACAAATCCAACAGCTTCAACACAAATGAATGGTCCATGTATCTTTTAGCAAGCTTGGCATCGGTCTCTGGTGAGGCCACAAATCTAAGTAAAAGTTCATACACGATCTGAAGATGAGGCCAAGCAGGGTCCATGGCCGGTTCCCCGTCCTCCAAATCATACATCCCGAGAAGCTTGTTGTCGTGGTTCGGATATGAAAATATCCTAAAGAGATTAGCAGCCACCATTCGAGTCATCTCCTGCACCACAAAGTCGTTGAATTTCGATGTGACTCAGGAAATATAATCAATGAGCTCCAACAATGTGTGCTTCTTTATATCCTCTTCCCTAAGGTTCTTAGTAGGATCACTAAAATCGAAAACCACACAACACATTCAACTTCCTAAAAAAAACTCTGCTTCTCGGTGATGGGAACGTCCCGGAAACCAGGCAAAGCCCCATAAATCCCTGAAGCTAACATCCCTTGATTCGAATTATTCCAACTGGATGAATCTGAAAGAACAGTTCCACCGCTCAAACGTGAACCTGAATTCGAGAAATTCAAAGCGGACCGGTTTTAGAGTCGTTTAAAGAATTGATCATAGAGAAGAGTTCGAAGGGCAATTACCATGGATTCCATCACCATTTGGTTCATTTTGGGATGGTTTCGACTGTTTTCGAGCTAGCTTTCCGAATATCTGCTTGATCATTTCTACAAAAAGGACTGAGCAAAGATTCCAACACCAAATTTGTGTTTACAAATAATTTACGGATTCAAGCACTGAAAAGTGAAGATTTGCATATAAAGAAAAAGGAATATTCAGAATATAATGCCTTTGTATTATCACGATTCTCTTAATAAACCAAAATAAAGCTGAAAGGTCACTAAAACAAGGAATTGAGAAAGATGAAGACATTTTCAACTTACATTTGATGAAATAATTGAAGAGATGAGAGAAAAAGCAAGAAAATGATATAAAAGGAAAGTGAAACAAGAGAAAAGCAAAAATGAATATATAATAGGCTTATTTACCCAAATGTCCCCATACCAAAATAGTTTTTAAATTTTGATCAATTTTGAAATAATTTTTTTTTGATAATAAAAACTTGTCACTTAAAGAAATAAATATATATATATTATTGTTTTCTATTACTCTAGGGTAATTATAAGTAGTAGTATCTGTTCTAGAGATTTTCAACCATTTGACAATGAATCAAATACCCTACAATCGTTGTTGCTTGAAGCCGTGACCTCTAGGAATAACAATTATTCCTTAAACTGAGGTAGCTTGATTTTTGCAAAGATATACATTGTTAATTACATCTTTTTAAAATGCATATAAATATTATAATAGGTTGTATTTTAATGTTATGTAACGATCTTGATCATAAAATTTAGGGTAAATTATAGAAATGAACACTTTCATTTGAGTTTTATAAGCTTTTCATCACCGAATTAAAAAACGTAAGATTTGGTCACTTTCATTTTGTTCAAATTAAGATGTGGTCATTGAAGGTTAACGATTGTTAAACCTTTAACGATTTGTTGACGTGGTACGGTAAATATGTAAAATCAAAATTACATCATTTCCAGTAGATAATATGTGGATTAAGTTTTGGGCGTTTTCCTTTCAAAAAACATACATTTTGGTCACTTTATTGTTTTATTAAGTTTTGAACGCTTACGTTATCGTTTTTATTAAGTTTTGGTTACTTACTTTATTGTTTTATTAAGTTTTGATCGCTTACGTTATCGTTTTATTAAGTTTTGGTCATTTGGACGTTGAATGTCGTTAGTTTGATGACGTGACATGTTAGTAAAATGTTTTAATTTTTATTTTAACCCCTACACTTTAGATAAAATACTGATTTTGAGTCTTTTTGTAAATTCAAATTAGTTTTGGACAATATTTCAATTTAAGCATTGTTTAATATTTTTTCTTCCCAACCCCCAATGTTGATGATCTTCTTCCCGCTTCTTCTTCAAACATCTTTTTCTCCATTCTTCCATTTGCCTTCTTTCAAGAACTCATGTTGCATTTCAAGAATAATGAAAGATTTCCAACTTCCGATAACAAATAATAACACCACAAATTCAAAGAAAAATGATAGGGTAGACATCTAGAAATAAAATAAAGCTGAGTAATCTCAATTATACAAACTAAAATCCAATTTCTAAATATTGAGATTGCAGAATGTCAAATCCAACAAGGAACAAGAAGACAAATCAATGGATCCAAATAACTCGATAACCGAATATCACTCTTTGTGGTGATTTCCCCTTGAGAAAGCGTCTCCGATGAAATATAATCAATAGATCCAAATAATCCGATAACTGGATTTGTGAATTCATCCACTGAATTCAATCCAAAATCTATGATCTTCAACATCGAATCTTTGTTTTTGCTCAAGAACAAGCAATTTTCCAATTCTAGATCCTTATGAATCATCGTTAGCCCCTACAACCTATGTGATTTGTTGCATCACCGCCACTGCGTTGACTTTCGAGTACCTGATTTTCACGACGACTCGATCGAATAACTCACTGCTGGAGCAGAGCTCCAGTACTAAGTGAACGCCAATTTGATCTTCATAAACGTTGCGGAGGTCAATCATGTTTGGATGTAACGAAACGTTCTCGAAGAACTTTCCAATTACAGGGATTTTGTTGGTCAACAACGTGCCGAAGGTGGAAACTTGGTACTGTGTCGTCAATAAATCCGCCATTGAAGAAGCTCTAGTTTTCTCAACCGAGGTAGTGACGTAGTGGTGGTGGTGAATCTTTTCAGAGTTTTAATGGCGAATTCTCTACAGTTTCACGATCTTCATTACTTCATTTTATTCATTTTCTTAAAACTATGAACCCACCTAGTTTGAATTTAAATAATTACAACTAAAAATTAGAAATAAGAAGTATAATGGAGCAAAGATGTCTGAAGAAGAAGCGAAGAGAAGATGAACTATATTGGGGTCAGGGAGAAAAAATATTTAAAATTCGATAAATTGAAATATTGTCTATAAATAAATTTGAACTTACAAAAAGACTCATAATCAATATTTTGTCTAAAGTTTTAGGTTTAAAATAAAAATTAAACCGCTTTACTAATAGGTCACGTCATCAAACTAACGACATTCAACATTTAAATTACCAAAACTTAATAAAGTGTTAACGTAAGTGACCAAAACTTATATGTTTTTTGAAAGGAAAGTGACCAAAAATTAATCCACGTATTATCTACATGGAAATTATATAATTTTAATTTCATATATTTATTGTGCTATGTCAGCAAATCCTTACAGGTTTAACGATCATTAACCTTCAATGGATTAAAAAAAAAGTTAAATCTTGTTGGTAAAATAATGTAATGCAAAGAAGTTGCTTGCATCCCACATTTGTGAGGTACAAACTTGGTAAAAGGTTTATATACAAACCTTTATATTTCCTTATTTATACCGAGTAATAAGGGATGAAGTCTATGACCACAAGGTTAAGTGCTTTGTGTTTGATTAATTAAATTAGATGAGCTTTAATTATAATAATTTCTTTTAAACAAAATATTTTATTTTATTTTAGATTTTATCTGGTTAAAGATAAATTTTATTTGAATTTAAAATTCAAATTTATGAGATTTTTTACATATTTTCTTATAGATTTTTTATATTAATTTTTACTATTTTACCCTTGATTTTTAGCTATAAAAGGAGGGACACTCCTTCGATTTTATTCACTGATTCGTTAATCTTATCTTCTTTCTTCACATTTCTCTCTACATGAGTAATTTGTTTTCTAGCAAAGGTTTTTTTGGCATCTCTTTTTCTGGTAGTTTTATTCCGGTTAAAAGTCTCTTTTTCCTTTCTTTCGAGAAAAAAATAATACTATTCAGAGTTCTACTTTCTTATTTCGAGTCTATGGAATTTGAAAGAAAGTGTTAACCTTGGGAGTAATGTCCAATTTCAAGGATTACACTAGTCCGAATAAAATTACTTTTAAGCCGGTGACTACATGACACAACAAATCATCTTATTATCTTTATTATTTTATTATTATTTGTTAGTCAATACTAACGATGTTGTTTTGAAGCAGCCTTAATTTTTTACAAACAATTTAGGAGCAATTTTTCATGCCGTTGTTAAAACATAATCAATCTAAGTGTTTTAGAGATATTAGATGATACAAGGGCTGTTCAATGTCTCCTACAAATATGAAGATAAGTTGATTAACCATTTATTTACGTGTTGATCTCTGCATTGATTCAATGATTTGACCTTTTAAATAGTACATAATTTAATTCAATTCGATATGGTTTATTCAATTACGTTTTTTTTATTATTATTAGTTGCGTTAATAATAATTTTAGTTATTCTTTCTCGTTATTGTGAATGTAGTGGAATTTTTGAGCAATGGAACATGGATAATATATAAAATATGCGGTGAAGGCCCACATAATCCACCTTATATGCTTGGGATACTTGCCACCTCGAGGCGATAAATTCAATGGGATATAAATTTTATATTTTAGGCTCAATATTTTAATATTTCAAGGTGTCTGTTTAAAAAATTATTTTTTATAGATTATTATGTGAATTTATTTTTGGAAAAAAATAAAATGGATGACGAGTTCCTTGGGTTTAAAAATTTATAGTCGTTTAGATTTGAAAAAGAGCCATTGATAGTTGTTGGAACTCGTCACCAGGTGACGAGTTCCAAAGTTAATTTTCTCAAATTTTAACTATAAATAGGAGTTGGGTTAGTTGATAGAGTTATAGGAGAATCAAAACATGCACTTGTGAGAAGAATATTTCAAGCAATTTTCGGAAGATCATATTTGCTATGATTACTATGATATTGATGATTCGTATTCAAGCTCGTCTTCATATGAGGTGTGGGTGAAAGAATAATAAAGTCTATTCTTGATCAACATAAGGAGTTGAAAACGGAGGAGGATGAGGATAATGAGAAGAAGAAGAATGAAGATTTAGCAAGCCGGTGCAACAAACAACTCATCGAAAGGAATGAGAATAAGAAAAATAATGTAAAAATTGAGAGGAAAAGATGTTTATTTTGTTGACAAAATGTTTTAAATAAATGTATGAATTTAACTTTAGTTTAACGTTATAGTTTGCGATTATATATGAAAGTAAAAAAATTTAATAATTATCATTGATATTTGTAAAATCGGTACAACATGGGAATATGATTACAAAGGATTTATCGGCCTACTTGATATCTTGGGAGATGTGGATAGTGCTTCCTATTGTGGCCTTCACCTCTGCAGTGGCCATATAGCTTCGTCAGACCTTACTCTCTTTGAGGGTCATCCATATCAGTATAAATTCGACTAGTTTCAGGATAATCGCTCAACTTCCTTCTTAATTGCGGATTGGGTAACTATTCTTCAGAGACAGTAGGTGGCCAATATGCATCGTTCAGAAGAAACTTAAACTCGTAATTGTATATGTTAGTATGCAAGCTATAACAATCATCATCATCATAAATGTATGGGTTTACATTCACATGCATACATGCAACAACCACATGAGCATATGGGTATCTGAAGGCTTAAAATCGACCAGAATCACACTATCTTCTATTTAGATTACCAATATAGGTGGTAGAAGTCCCACCCTCATGTGGTCGACCAAGTGCTTGGACAATATAATCAAATTCTAGTTTGGTGAAATTACGAACATACATTAATATTTCATGAGTTTGATTTTTGGTGATTGCTTTCTCCATATTTGGAGCCCAATTTCTACCTTCGTTGAGCATTGCCTCTACCTGGGCACCTTTGTCTACCCAAACTTTACCCAATCTTAAGTATGTCTCCCAAACAATACTTGCCACCAGAAGATGTCTAGTCTCTTTTAGCACTGTATTAATACACTCAGCAAGATTGGTTGTTATATGACCATAACGTCGACCTTGATCGTCATATGCATATGTCCCTGAGGTATCTCAACTACAAAGTTATACACCTCTTCTTCATACTTTCTCAAATTTTTCAGTCTTGCACGGAAGCTCGGTTGTAGTAATGCTTAGCTTGAAAAAATAGTTAGGTGTAAATATAATAATTTTAAATGATGACCACAACCAAAAAATGAAGGGTAAAACTAAATAAGTTACCCATGCTGATAATCTCTTTATTTATCTTCTTATTCTTGAACCTCGTCATAGCATTTAAAGCAATATGGCGTATGCAAAACACATGAGATACATGCAGAGGTAGCCACTTACTTCCCGGTCTGGCAATCGCGGCTAACAAACCAGGTGAACGGTCACAAACCCCATATTAAGTGACAACATGGGAGCACAAGTTTGAAAGAAAAATTCCACGTTTTCTTGAACTCATTTTTAACAATGGTGAAGGCAATGAGGAAGATGTTTTTGTCACCATCTTGTGCAACATCTATCATAAGGACTTGTTTGTATAAGTTGTACAGAAAAATGCCATCCACTTGAATCATTTATTTGCAGTAACAAAAGCCTTTAATTTGTGACTTGAAAGACCAGAACATGCCTCTGAAAACTCTCTTCCTAGGGATAATTTGTCCATCAAATATGGTTGCACGATAAGTGTAGGAGTGAACAATGGTTCTTGGGATGAAATATTTCATTGTGTGCAGCAGATGTGGTAGCTCATTGTACGACTGATCCCAATCACCGTATAGTAGTGTCACAACTTTGCGTTTGGCCATCCAATACTTGTAATAAGATGGAATATAACCAAGTGTATTCCGTATTGATGCCACAATCATTTATACCAAAATCCCTGGATTTTTCTCCACCAGTAGCTTCACATATACACATATGACATCGAAGTCTATGTGATTGTAGTCTTGTGTCAAGGAGCTGAATGTGCAACTGTGTTGGTTGTGGAACCTTGTGACTTCCCACAACATATTTCAATATAGGTTGAGACATGTATCCCCCACTTACAGCCGACATTATTGTTAATACATCTGACAAAATATGTCTTCTGGTCAGACTTCACAATAGTGAATTCCTTATGAGCTTTGATACAAAACTCCTTCACAGCTAGTTGCGCATCCTTCTTACTCCCAAACTGTGATCTAACTCCAAACTTCATCGATCCTTCATTCGAGGTCCCTAGTGTAACACCCCCAACCCGTATCCGACCCGGATACGAGTCTGAAGTGTCACATTGACTTTTCAAACATTTATTCGTATAAAATAGTGAGTAATTTAAAAACTTTGATAACATTTAACTTATTCAAAACGTTTACAAAATATATATCAGAGTTCATACAATTTATATCTTTAGACTACATGCCAACTACACTCTATAACCAGTACATATATTTTTATATCTTGAAACCTACGTGTGAAACAATCACACGCTAAGTCGAAGACTTAGTGAGGCATAACAACTTATAATGCACTTATAACATATATCAATACATGCATGTTATGTTCTATCATGTTATACCAATTCCATGCTTTCTTTGTATCATATAAAATCATATCATTTCTATAACATTTATCATACCACTAACATATATTTGTTCATATCTCTGGATTAGCCCATGTACATATGTGAGAACTATCGATATGTGAGTCTATAGAGGTTGTGCACTAATGCTGTCACCACAGCTCGTATAATTGCACCGAAGTGCCGCGTAGAATTGCACCGTAGTGCCATATAATAATGTCCATAAGGACCACATATTATTCCTTAAGAATCATATACATATACTAGGGATCAAGTATGTGTCTTTCAAGACTTCACACATGTTCCAAAGAATATACATATGTCCCGAAGGACCGCGTAGACCCTCGACTCTTGGCATGCCAACTATACCCCTAGCTCTCATGACACATAACATGGGCGTTATCATTTATTTCATTTCAAATATTCACATAAACTTGTAATTCACTTTCACATATCACGTATCACATAGCTTCTTTTCATATTATCACATAGTCACATAGTTCACTTACACGTAGATCATTTCCATATAATTCACATGTCACATATATCATGTTTTCATATAATTTCTATCATTTCTCACCCAATCACATTTATTCATGTAAACATACTTATCATATCCTGTTCACATAAGATCATATACTTCATATAACATATAGAAACACCTAGAACACTTTCACGTAGCTTATATCAATTTTCAGAGTCCTTTCATATTACCTGATGATATATCATATAGATATATAATAACTGATATCATATTATCTACCTTATGCTCCATTTCTTTGTATTCCCTTTTTCATATCAGCATACATTTAAATATTCTTATATGTCCTATCAATATCCTATAAACTTACTCATATTCTCATATATCATATTTTAATATAATTTGTATAGTAATACTCTATAATTGTATCATATAATGATTTTACCCAAGTACTCCTTTATAAAGTTTATATTACATGTTCAATTAGTCTCATGCTATCTTATAAATAATTTCCATTTATTTTATATCATTTTCCTTTTCCACTCACATAAACCATCTATTTATTTAGTTCAATTTCTCATGACTTCCCCAATACTCTTTAATAAAACTTGTAGCTCTTCACTATAATACATAAACCATAGTTTCCTTTAATTTATCAATCTTCCCTATATTACTTATGTATCCTTATTTATGCCCTCGAATTCATACTATTCTCTTAGAGTCTCCTAACATTTCTCGTATAATCAGTTATACCATATCATATAACTTATACTTGATTATCTTATTCTCTCATGTTCATTTCATTTCTTATGACTCTATCATATAACTTATCTCATGTTCTTCCATTATTACATATTAAAGTCTTACATACATTATATAGCATATACAAAGCATATCATTATCTTTAGTCATGCATACATACAATCAATGTAATACAGATAATCACATATAATTATAACCATACATAATCATGTCCATGACTTCATGCATATTACTCTAGGAAATAGACTCATCGCAAGTCTTATTTCCATTAAACACTACATATCACTAGTATGCACTCACCTGGCCTCACTAGTCCATTCCAATCTCTTATCTTCCCTTTTTATCGATCTTACTTGTCAATGATTCCGGAACTCGTTTAGGCTCGATATCTACATAGTAACTCATTGATACTTATCAGTATACTAATTAGTATATTCTAAACTATCATTTCTTAGGCTAAAAGAAAAGCCATTTTCATCTTTTAATGGAGGCATGCATCGATGCACTCTTGATGCATCGATGCACTGAGGGCATTCGATGTTCATTTTATTAGAAATGCATCGATGCACTCCTTATGCATCGATGCACTGACGACATTCGATGTTTGTATTAAAATTAATGCATCGATGCACTTCATATGCATCGATGCACATTCAACAAATTTCTGGGATTTATCATTGATGCATCGGTGCATAATGAATGTGCATCGATGCACATTACCCAGAAATGTCATTTAAGCACGAAAATATCTTCTTACCCTACTTGACACTTTATATTTCCCCTCTTTTAATATCCCTAACTTGCATACTCTTACTTAAACTAATTATTATCCATTAAATACTTCTAAAACTTAGAAATCTAATTCTCCATGTAGAATTTAAGAATCTAACCCAAATTCCAACATGTTCTAATTTGAATTCTAACACCTCATACTTCTTAGTTAGCTTACTGACAATTCAAATTTCACTTCTAATTCTTATTAAGAACCCTATTCCAAAATTTCACTTTTCTACTTCCTTTATTTAATTCTTCATACACTCCTCATCTTGTGGTTTTAAGATAATCTAAGCTTTCCTTAAGCTTAGTTATCAACTAAGATCAATAAGAAACCTTAAATTCATCAAGAATTTGATCACAAGAAAACTCACCTTTGCTTGGCTTCACACGTGAAGAAGAAGAAGAAAGAAATAAGAGAACTCTGGAAACCTCTAAACTTTCTTTTCCTTCATTCCACGTGTATCTATATATACCATATATATTATTATTATATTTTTCTTTTCCTTGCAAATGACCATATTATCCTTTCATTCCTCATTCTTTTCAATTTGATCTTACACCTCATTTCTCATATAAGTCTTTAAACCACTCAATTATTTTAATTTAAAATTACCAAATTTTGAAACCTTACGATTTAGTCACTAACCCGGTATTGAGGATGTTACACCTAGTGGGTTGCGCATTATCCAGTATATCAGGAATCTTAGGATTTCTCATGACATAATAGTTTATATCATGCATTGCAATTGCATAACGATATTGAGGTATTTGGGGTTGTGAACTTTCTTCTTGCATGGATATTGGTGGATGTGCCCAAACTGGCGAAGCATTCTGTATTGCTTGACCACGAGAAACAACAACCTCCCAAACATTACCCTCTATATCAAAGGCTTGTCCCTTTGAAGTAGCCTCGGTGATATCATATTTATCGATTATTGATATGTCATTGTCTATCGTAAGTGGAACATAAGTTTCATCGTCCTCGCTAAAATCAACAAGGATTTTACCTAATCGCCCGGCGATATTATCTATATCTTCTGATAGTCTTATTTTTGCGGTCACATGTGCAGCAGTTGAGGAAGTAGAAACATCTGCAATTTGGGCAATAATCTCAATCATTTAATTATTGGAAGATTTATGAAGGACAACCATAACAACTATATCATCATCATCATCGTCGAGTTGTATTACTCCATATTTGAGCGGAGTCTCTAAAGTGATGTGTCGATATCTCAAACTTGAAACATAAACTCTATTTTTTTTATTTTCATCTTCATTTGCCCATGAGATACATCTGCAGGGAACATCATGTTCCCGGGACTCTGTGACATGAACTGAATACCATCTTTAGTTTCAACAACTTGGCTATTTGGGTGGACAACTGTGAAAAACTTGTTTGTTATAGCTTTAAACTTGTTTCCATAGCTTTAGAGAGAGATTGGTTTTTGCTTGTTCAATGCAATTATAAAAATAACAAGTCTTGTGAAGATTCATAAGAAGTGAGCCAATTTAAAACAAATACGACCCATCTTTAATTACCATTCATTGCTTGCTAGTGAAATTTCATCTCAGTAGGCACTATTTCAACTACTTTCCAGTGCTCAATTAATGCACTATGTCAACTATTTTTCAGAGGTCGTTTGTTGCAACAATAATGCAACAATTGACTTATTTTGTTGGTCATTTACTGCAGAATTCAAGCAACTTTTTAGAAAATGGGTGAAATATTGGTTCATTATCATCTTCAGCAACTTTTCTGTAATACCTCAATTTAGGGGCTAAATTTAAGAAATTATAAAGTGGTGGATTTAATTGGTATTTTGAAAGAAACAGTGGATTAAATTGTAAAATTTCAAAGTTGGCAGACCGTTTTAAGAAGTACAGGAAGTTCAGTGGCTAAACTCATGATTTGACCATTTTTCTTTAAGAGTTAATATAACCCCCATTTCCCGTGCATTTTCTGCAGAAAATGCTCATAATTCCTCTCCCGATCACTAACTTTCAACTCCGATCTACTCGCCGTCCGAACTCCGATTGACAAACCAAAACCACCATCGTGTTCGTTGTCGAGCGAGGAAAGAAACCCCTCAAACCTTTCATCATGAATCGTCATCGTTCGTCGTTAATTTCAGTCGGAAGTATCGTCGGTAATAACCCGATTTCAGTTGGTTTTTCATCAATTCACGACGATCCGAGCATCTGTTTACGACACCTCCCGCACCATCGTGTTCATTGCATCGTTCCGAGTCCGTCGGTGTCATCCTTGGTCTCCGACGGCGGCTGCGCGTGAGGAGGTGAAGCAGTCAAAGTTTCCGATTCGTTGAAATCGAGCTCTCCGCCGTTTAAAAATTTGAACCAAGCTTTATAAGTATCTCGAAATCGCTTAAAATAATTTTTAGAAATTTTTCCGGGAATTTAGCACTGTTCACGCGCCGCCAGTGCGCGTGGGGAAGAAAAAATGTCCGGTTTTGCTATTGTTTTGACCGGTCATAACCCGACCCAACCCGTTGATCAGCGTTGACCACTGTTGACTAAAACTTTGACAGGCTTTGACCGGGAAATAAACGACCTTTGACTTTGACCGAGTATACCTATCCTGACATTTTTTGATGTTCCAAATCCGATTCCGCAATCCGTTTTTTGAAATTCGAACCCGAAGGCCTCGATATTGACGGTCAAACCCGTTGACTTTGTTTTTGACCAAAAATTTCAAATTTCTGAAAAGTCATATTTTATGTTTTCGACGTCCTGAATCCGAATCCGAAGTCCGTTTTGTCAAATTCGAACTTGGTAAGTTATTATTCATTGATTTATCACCCGATTCGATTTGTTTATCGTAATTAAGCTCCGTTTCTGATATAATTTATGTTGATATGTATATGAGGGAAGTTGAATTGAAGATCAAAGGCGTTCGAATGGAATTTTTATGGTCAATCAGTATTGCACGGAAATCGAGATAATACTTTACAACCACTTTATGCTTTATAGAACATGTTGGTTTTGGTAAATGCATGAATGGAAATGTTTGGTCTCATATGTGTAATTAATGAAGATCTACACTAGATACGAATACGGTAGAGAGTAGGTAACTGAATATGGCTTAGATGACTATTATAAGAAATTGAAGGACAGTTGGAATTAAATTACAAGTTATGGAATTAAGTGATAAAAGAATCAGCCATAGATATGTAGATTATAATTTATCTCATAATTTATCTCATTAAAGGTACTTAGATGATAAATTATGAGAATATTTCGATTATGTAAAATTATGAAATTACCCTTATGTTGGAAAATGACAAGAATTGTCCCTGGAACTGGATTAATAAATCTGAAAAGAATTACTGATCTGCTAAAACTATTGATGTGCATAAGAAATGTTAGTTTTACTTGGAAATTATGGATAACCGGTTTTTAACCCCAAGAAGGTTTATGCTAGATACTAGAAGTCTTTTAAGAAATCATTTCAAGATCAAAGAATGTTCGAGGAAGCAATTAATCATAGGATCTCTATATTATATTATTTCGTTAAGAGCTAATATCGAAATTATTTGGTTAAGAAATTACGAAAATGCCTTTGAGAGGTAAAATAGTCAGAGTTAACCCTGAAGGAGAAAGTACTTTGAGGAGTTTTACTTTACTCGATTAAATACGAATTTAATTATTAAGATCCTGTCTTTGTAAAGAAAAATTCAAGATTTTTCGTTTGTAAAATCTGAGAAGGTACTTGACCCGAAAATATCCGAGTTATGAGTAAATACCTAAAGAATAATTTATCGGAGGGTGCTCTTTTATTAGAATTATTCGAAAGGACTGGAATAGATGATAAATTGGAATTAAATAATAAGACCGGATGGAGGGAAATGATTAAAATACCGTAAATCTATAAAATGACTAAAATACCCCTGTCATGGAAATGACCCAAGAATATCACCAAGCTCAGGAATGATTGGATATCCTCGAGCTCTGAAATAAATGGAATAAAAATGAAAACCAAAATTATCAAAATACCCTTATGTCCTATTCTAAGTAAATGCCTTGGATTAATTAAGGAATCCAAATAAGCATAGGTATTGGACTACCTTTAAAAAGTTATGGAACACAGCTTAAGTAAAGTAAGCCGGTCAACTTTAATGACATGTCAGTACTTGAACGGCATAGATATTACTTGAATGTGTGTTCGTCTACTCAAGTTTAGCTCGATGATAATTTTGGAAGTATTCAGCTCAGCTCAACTCTAGATCGCATTCAATATTAAGAATTGGACGTTTGTTTGACAAATTAACCACGAAGACCAAATTGAATTGAACGGAAGTGCAATATGTATACGAATTTCAGAAACGTTTGGATTACCCTAGAAAAAATCTGAAATCACTGGAATGGACTTGACTTCTAATTGAATTAAGTAACCTCAAGGACTAAGGATTAAATAAGTGATTTGGATGAGTCTGGAAACGTTAATCAACATACATGATGTAATGTTATTATGTGTCATGAACTACAAACCAAACACGTCAGTAGTTCATGATATAGTAAACTCGTGAACATGAAATTAAGAGCATTGGAATATCTGTTAGTCTCCTTAAGATTTGTTCAGTGATGACTCAGAAGATGATCTATGGATAATAATATTTGGTATTAAAGAGTAAATACCCTGGAAAGTTAATGAATTGACAAGTAGACAAGTATTAGTTCTGGGGGCTATTTATCTGGAGTTGTTAGATAATCCGATTAATCGACATAGACTGTAAATGTCTTGAATCTTCATTTCTTCCTTACCAGTTTAAGTCATATTCTGAATAACTGATGATTCTGTCAGTTATTGAACTCTTCCAATAGTGATTCTGAATTCTGATATTCTATCGGTATACTGAAGATCCGTGTTCATCTACTTGTTAGGATTATCTAATATCTTTGAATAATATCTGTAAATTCTAGTGTGTTCCCCACTCACATGAAAATTTTATCTGATTTTCGATTTGAATTCTGATCTGATATCTTACCTGGATTTCCATATGATACTTGACTTGAATTTTGATCTGATACTTGACCTGGATTTTGATATGATACTTGACGTGAATTATGATTTGATTTTTTTATATATCCGTTTACGGACGGAACATGTTTTATTTGGGGGGGGGTAATGTTGGAGGAAGAATACCTGGAGGCTCCTCGGTTGTGTGCTCAGGGCCTTACTTACCGGTTCCTCGGCTGTGTGCTCATGACCTTACTGGACGTGACGGGGTTGTATGGTTCTGGGGATCCTACACATTTTGTACGTGACGGATGAGGGTATATATATATGTTTTAAAATATCTGAATCTTTTTACTGGTTTTATGGGAACACACTAGATAACATATTCTGATATCCTGAACTCAGTCATCCGAAATATTTCTCTGAACTGAAAGCTCATTGTCCGTTACCACCTGAAATATCAGTAGGATCTCTGTTCAGCATAAAAGTCTGTAAATGTTCGGAAATAATAAGGATATAAAAATATTTATCTGTATATGCACGTTCATCAGCATAATCTGGTAGTTTTGTATTACTGAGCTTTCCAAAGCTCACTCCATTACTCATCTTTTCAGGCTAAAAGAATTGTACCAGTGCAGCTATCGAATTCAGTAAGGGAGTTCTTCTGGTGTTATTTGCAGAGTACGATACATGTGATTAGGGGGAATGTAATTGTATTTTGATTTATATACGAGTCTGAAAATCTGTTTTATTTATAAATAGAGATAACTTTTATTTTTTACTCATAAATGATTTTATGAGTTTACAAGTTTTAAGAAAAGTTTTAAATTTTCCGCTATTTTTATAGTGTGTCGCTCCGGTGGCCCAAATGTGACACCCCGGATCGGATCATGTTATCCTTATCGATCTGTGGGGGTTACATTTAGTGGTATTAGAGCCATGGTTTGAGTCAAAATTTTTCAAGATAGACCGGCCGGTAGAATGTTTAAATATGTCTGATCAGTACATGCCCCTAGACTACAATCGTACCTCTCTGAGCCGGAACTCCAGGGCTGAGTCCCTATCTGTAGCGAGTAAACCAAAGTTTCTATCTGTTAAGGCTATACTTGTACAAAAAGGAATACCACTAACATATGTCTAAACGTTGTAAAGTACCTCACGAGCCATATTAGAGTTATTCATCTGAGAAATTATAACTCGACTCCATAAACGAAATTGGGATATGCTGCTGCTCTACGAGCCTATTCTCGTAACCAAGGCTGAATTGATTTCACAAGGATAAAGTTGTTTTGATTATTTACTTGGAATGAGAGAGATTTCTGATAAGAAGGTATACTCAACTGATTAACGATTAGTGGAGGATTTATATTTTCTATAAGAGCTATATGAAAGATATGAAAAAAAACTGATGGAAGTTTTATTTCTGCAATTATGTGATATGACTGAATTTCGAGGATGAAATTCTTTTAAGGAGGGGAGAATTGTAACACCCCAATTTAGGGGCTAAATTTAAGAAATTATAAAGTGGTGGATTTAATTGGTATTTTGAAAGAAATAGTGGATTAAATTGTAAAATTTTAAAGTTGACAGACTGTTTTAAGAAGTGCAGGAAGTTCAGTGGCTAAACTCATGATTTGACCATTTTTCTTTAGGAGTTAATATAACCCCCATTTCCCGTGCATTTTCTGCAGAAAATGCTCATAATTCCTCTCCCGGTCACCAACTTTCAACTCCGATCTACTCACCATCCGACCTCCAATCGACGAGCCGAAACCACCATCGTGTTCGTTGTCGAGCGAGGAACAAAACCTCTCAAACCTTTCGTCACGAATCGTCGCCGTTCGTCATTAATTTCAGTCGGAAGTATTGTCGGTAATAACCCGATTTCAGTTGGTTTTTCATCGATTCACGATAATCCGAGCATCCGTTTACGATACCTCCCGTACCATCGTGTTCCTTGCATCGTTCCGAGTCCGCCGGTGTCATCATTGGTCTCCGACGGCAGTGGCGCGTGAGGAGGTGAAGCGGTCAAAGTTTCCGATTCGTTGAAATCGAGCTCTCCGCCGTTCAAAAATTTGAACCGAGCTTTGTAAGTATCTCGAAATCGCTTAAAATAATTTTTAGAAATTTTTTCTGGGAATTTAGCACTGTCCACACGCCGCCACTGCGCGTGGGGAAGAAAAAATGACCGGTTTTGCTCTTGTTTTGACCGGTTTGACCAGTCATAACCCGACCCGACCCGTTGACCCGATCCGACCCATTGACCCGACCCGTTGACCCGACCTTTTTACCGTTGACCGACGTTGACCACTATTGACAAAACTTTGACAGGCCTTGACCGGGCATTAAACGACCTTTGACTTTGACCGAGTATACCTATCCTGACAATTTTAACGTTCCAAATCCGATTCCGCAGTCTGTTTTTCAAAATTCGAACTCGAAGCCCTCGAAATTGACGGTCAAACCCGTTGACTTTGATTTTGATCAAAAATTCCAAATTTTCGAAACGTCATATTTTATGCTTTCGACGTCATAAATCTAAATATGAATCCGAAGTTTGTTTTGTCAAATTCGAACCCGGTAAGCTATTTTTCATTGATTTATCACCCGATTCGATCTGTTTATCGTAATTAAGGTCCGTTTCTGATATAATTTATGTTGATATGTATCTGAGGAATTATTGGAAGTTGAATTGAAGATCAAAGGCGTTCGAATAGAATTTTATGGTCAATCAGTATTGCACAGAAATCGAGGTAATACTTTACGACCTCTTTATGCTTTATAAAACATGTTGGTATTGGTAAATGCATGAATGGAAATGTTTGGTCTCATATGTGTAATTAATGAAGATCTATACTAGATATGAATACGATAGAAAGTAAGTAACTGAATATGGCTCAGATGACTATTATAAGAAATTGAAGGACAGTTGGAATTAAATTACAAGTTATGGAATTAAGTGATAAAAGAATCAGTCATAGATATGTAGATTATAATTTATCTCATTAAAGGTACTTAGATGATAAATTATGAGAATATTTCGATTAGATAAAATTATGAAATTACCCTTATGTTGGAAAATGACAAGAATTGTCCCTGGAAGTGAATTAATAAATCTAAAAAGAATTACTGATCTGCTAAAACTATTGATGTGCATAAGAAATGTTAGTTTTAATTGGAAATTATGGATAACCGGTTTTTAACCCCAAGAAGGTTTATGCTAGATACTAGAAGTCTTTTAAGGAATCATTTCAAGATCAAAGAATATTCAAGGAAGCAATTAATCATAGGATCTCTATATTATATTATTTTCGTTAAGAGCTAATATCGAAATTATTTGGTTAAGAAATTACGAAAATGCCCTTGAGAGGTAAAATAGTCAGAGTTGACCCTGAAGGAGAAAGTACTTTGAGGAGTTGTACTTAACTCGATTAAATACGAATTTAATTATTAAGATCCTGTCTTTGTAAAGAAAAATTCAAGATTTTTCGTTTGTAAAATCCGAGAAGGCACTTGACCCGAAAATATCCGAGTTATGAGTAAATACCTAAAGAATAATTTATCGGAGGGTGCTCTTTTATCAGAATTGTTCGAAAGGACTGGAATAGATGATAAATTGGAATTAAATAATAAGACCGAATGGAGGGAAAAGATTGAAATACCGTAAATCTATAAAATCACCAAAATACCCCTGTCATGGAAATGACCTAAGAATATCACTAAGCTCAGGAATGATTGGATATCATCGAGTTCTAAAATAAATAGAATAAAAATGAATACCAAAATTACCAAAATACCCTTATGTCTATTCTAAGTAAATGCCTTGGATTAATTAAGGAATCCAAATAAGCATAGGTATTGGACTACCTTTAGAAAGTTATGGAACACAGCTTAAGTAAGCCGATCAACTTTAATGATATGTCTGTACCTGAACGGCATAGATATTACTTGAATGCGTGTTCGTCTACTCAAGTTTAGCTCGATGATAATTTTGGAAGTATTCAGCTCAACTCAACTCTAGATCGCATTCAGTATTAAGAATTGGACGTTTGTTCGACAAATATGTATACGAATATGTATACGAATTTCAGAAACGTCTGGATTACCCTAGAAAAAAAACCTGAAATCACTGGAATGGACTTGACTGCTAATTGAATTAAGTAACCTCAAGGACTAAGGATTAAATAAGTGATTTAGATGAGTCTGGAAACGTTAATGAACATACATGATGTAATGTTCTTATGTGTCATGAACTACAAATCAAACACGTCAGCAGTTCATGATATAGTGAAAGCGTGAACATGAAATTAAGAGCATTGGAATATATGTTAGTCTCCTTAAGATCTGTTCAGTGATGACTCAGAAGATGATCTATGGATAATAATATTTGGTATTAAAGAGTAAATACCCTGGAAAGTTAATGAATTGACAAGTAGAAGGGTATTAGTTCCGGGGGCTATTTATCTGGAGTTGTTAGATAATCCGATTAATCGATATAGACTGTAAATGTATTAAATCTTCATTTCTTCCTTACCAGTTTAAGTCATATTTTGAATAACTGATGATTCCGTCAGTTATTGAACTCTTCCAATAGTGATTCTGAATTCTGATATTCTATCGTTATACTGAAGATCCGTGTTCATCTACTTGTTAAGATTATCTAATATCTTTGAATAATATCTGTAAATTTTGGTGTGTTCCCCACTCACATGAAAATTTTATCTGATTTTCGATTTGAATTCTTATCTGATATCTGACATGGATTTTGATCTGATACTTGACTTGAATTTTGATCTGATACTTGACCTAGATTTTGATATGATACTTGACGTGAATTATGATTTGATTTTTTTTATATATCCGTTTACGGACGGAACATGTTTTATTTGGGGGGTAATGTTGGAGGAAGAATACCTGGAGGCTCCTCGGCTGTGTGCTCAGGGCCTTACTTATCCGTTCCTCGGCTGTGTGCTCAGGACCTTACTGGACGTGACGGGGTTGTACGGTTCTGGGGAACTTACACATTTTGTACGTGACGGATGGGGGTATATATATTTATATATATGTTTTAAAAGATCTGTATCTTTTTACTGGTTTTATAGGAACATACTAGATAACCTATTCTGATATCCTGAACTCAATCGTCCGAAATATTTCTCTGAACTGAAAGCTCATTGTCCGTTACCACCTGAAATATCAGTAGGATCTCTGTTCAGCATAAAAGTCTATAAATGTTCGGAAACAATAAGGATATATAAATATTTATCTGTATCTGCATGTTCATCAGCATCTTCTAGTAGTTCTGTATTACTGAGCTTTCCAAAGCTCACTCTATTACTCATCTTTTCAGGCTAAAAGTATCAGTGCAGTTATCGACTTTAGTAGGGGAGTTCTTCTGGTGTTGTTTGCAGAGTACGGTACATGTAATTAGGGGGCATGTAATTGTATTTTGATTTATATACGAGTATGTAAATCTGTTTTATTTTTAAATAGAGATAACTTTTATTTTGTACTCATAAATGATTTTATGAGTTTACAAGTTTTAAGAAAAGTTTTAAATTTTCTGCTATTTTTACAGTGGGTCGCTTCGGTGACCCAAATGTGATACCCCAGATCGGATCTAGTTACCCTTATCGGTCTGTGGGGGTTACATTTAGTGGTATCAGAGCCATGGTTTGAGTCAAAAATTTTCATGATAGACCGGCCGGTCGAATGTCAAAATATGTCTGATCAGTACATGCCCCTAGACTGCAATCGTACCTCTCTGAGCCGGAACTCCAGGGCTAAGTCCCTATCTGTAGCGAGTAAACCAAAGTTTCTATCTGTTAATGCTATACTTGTACAAAAAGGAATACCAGTAACATCTGTCTAAACGTTGTAAAGTACCTCACGAGCCATGTGAGAGTTATTCATCTGAGAAATTCTGACTCGACTCCAGAAATGAAATTGGGATATGTTGCTGCTCTACGAGCCTATTCTCGTAACCAATGCTTAATTGATTTCACAAGGATAAAGTTGTTTTGATTATTTACTTGGAATGAGAGAGATTTCTGATAAGAATGTATACTCAACTGATTAACGATTAGTGGAGGATTCATATTTCTATAAGAGCTATATGAAAGATATGAAAAAAAACTGATGGAAGTTTTATTTCTGCAATTATGTGATATGAGTGAATTTCGAGGACGAAATTCTTTTAAGGAGGGGAGAATTGTAACACCCCAATTTAGGGGCTAAATTTAAAAAATTATAAAGTGGTGGATTTAATTGGTATTTTAAAAGAAACAGTGGATTAAATTGTAAAATTTCAAAGTCGGCAGACCGTTTTAAGAAGTGCAGGAAGTTCAGTGGCTAAACTTATGATTTGACCATTTTTCTTTAGGAGTTAATATAACCCCATTTCCTGTGCATTTTCTACAGAAAATGCTCATAATTCCTCTCCCGGTCACCAACTTTCAACTCTGATCTACTCGTCGTCCGACCTCCGATCGACGAGCCGAAACCACCATCGTGTTCATTGTCGAGCGAGGAACAAAACCCCTCAAACCTTTCATCATAAATCGTCGTCGTTCGCCGTTAATTTCAGTCGGAAGTATCGTCGATAATAACTCAATTTCAGTTGGTTTTTCATCGATTCACGACGATCCGAGCATCCGTTTACGACATCTCCCGCACAATCGTGTTCCTTGCATCATTCCAACTCCGCCGGTGTCATCTTTGGTCTCCGACGGCGACGGCGCGTGAGGATGTGAAGCGGTCAAAGTTTCCGATTCATTGAAATCGAGCCCTCCGCCGTTTAAAAATTTGAACCGAGCTTTGTAAGTATCTCGAAATCGCTTAAATAATTTTTAGAAATTTTTCCGGGAATTTATCACTGTTCACACGCCCCTACGCGCCGCCATTGCGCGTGGGGAAGAAAAATGACCGGTTTTGCTCTTGTTTTGACCGGTCATAACCCGACCCGTTTACCTGACCCGACCCATTGACCCGACCCTTTGACCGTTGACCTGCGTTGACCACTGTTGACCAAAACTTTGACAGGCTTTGACCGATCATTAAACGACCTTTGACTTTGACCGAGTATACATATCCTGACATTTTTTGACGTTCCAAATCCGATTCCGCAGTCCGTTTTTTGAAATTCGAACTCGAAGGCCTCGAAATTGCCGGTCAAACCCGTTGACCTTAATTTTGATCGAAAATTCCAAATTTCCGAAAAGTCATATTTTATGCTTTCGACGTCCTAAATATAAATCCGAATCCGAAGTCCCTTTTGCTAAATTCGAACCCGGTAAGCTATTTTTCACTGATTTATCACCCGATTCGATCCGTTTATCGTAATTAAGCTCCGTTTCTGATATAATTTTTGTTGATATGTATCTGAGGTATTATTGGTAGTTGAATTGAAGATCAAAGGCGTTCGAATGGAATTTTTATGGTCAATCAGTATTACATGGAAATCGAGGTAATACTTTACTACCTCTTTATGTTTTATAGAACATGTTGGTATTGGTAAATGTATGAATGGAAATCGAGGTAATACTTTACTACCTATTCTAAGTAAATGCCTTGGATTAATTAAGGAATCCAAATAAGCATAGGTATTGGACTACCTTTAAAAAGTTATAGAACACAGCTTAAGTAAGCCGATCAACTTTAATGATATGTCAGTACCTGAACGGCATAGATATTACTTGAATGCGTGTTCCGTCTACTCAAGTTTAGCTCGATGATAATTTTGGAAATATTCAGCTCAGCTCAACTCTAGATCGCATTCAGTATTAAGAATTGGACGTTTGTTTGACAAATAAACCACAAAGACCAAATTGAATTGAATAAAAGTACAATATGTATACGAATTTCAGAAACGTCTGGATTACCCTAGAAAAAAATCTGAAATCACTGGAATGGACTTGACTGCTAATTGAATTAAGTAACCACAAGGACTAAGGATTAAATAAGTGATTGGGATGAGTCTGGAAAAGTTAATAAAATATACATGATGTAATGTTCTTATGTGTCATGAACTACAAATCAAACACGTCAGTAGTTCATGATATAGTGAAAGCGTGAACATGAAATTAAGAGCATTGGAATATCTGTTAGTCTCCTTAAGATCTGTTCAGTGATGACTCAGAAGATGATCTATGGATAATAATATTTGGTATTAAAGAGTAAATACCCTGGAAAGTTAATGAATTGACAAGTAGACAAGTATTAGTTCTGGGGGCTATTTATCTGGAGTTGTTAGATAATCCGATTAATCGACATAGACTGTAAATGTCTTGAATCTTCATTTCTTCCTTACCAGTTTAAGTCATATTCTGAATAACTGATGATTCCGTCAGTTATTGAACTCTTCCAATAGTGATTCTGAATTCCGATATTTTATCGGTATACTGAAGATCTGTGTTCATCTACTTGTTAAGATTATCTAATATCTTTGAATAATATCTGTAAATTCTGGTGTGTTCCCCACTCACATGAAAATTTTATCTAATTTTCGATTTGAATTATGTTCTGATATCTGACATGGATTATAATCTGATACTTGACTTGAATTCTGATATGATACTTGACCTGGATTTTGATATGATACTTGATGTGAATTATGATTTGATTTTTTTTATATATCCGTTTATGGACAGAACATGTTTTATTTGGGGGTGTAATGTTGGAGGAAGAATACCTGGAGGCTCATCGGCTGTGTGCTCAGGACTTTACTGGACGTGATAGGGTTGTATGGTTCTGGGGAACCTACACATTTTGTACGTGACGGATGGGGGTATATATATATATATATATATATATATATATATATATATATATATATATATGTTTTAAAAGATCTGTATCTTTTTACTGGTTTTATGGGAACACACTAGATAACCTATTCTGATATCCTGAACTCAGTCATCCGAAATATTTCTCTGAACTGAAAGCTCATTGTCCGTTACCACCTGAAATATCAATAGGATCTCTGTTCAGCATAAAAGTCTGTAAATGTTCGGAAACAATAAGGATATATAGATATTTATTTGTATCTGCACGTTCATCAGCATCATCTGGTAGTTCTGTATTACTGAGCTTTCCAAAGCTCACTCTATTACTCATCTTTTCAGGCTAAAAGAATTGTACCAGTGCAGCTATCGACTTCAGTAAGGGAGTTCTTCCGGTGTTGTTTGCAGAGTACGGTACATGTGATTAGGGGCATGAAATTGCATTTTGATTTATATACGAGTCTGAAAATCTGTTTTATTTTTAAATAGAGATAACTTTTATTTTGTACTCATAAATGATTTTATGAGTTTACAAGTTTTAAGAAAAGTTTTAAATTTTCCGCTATTTTTACAGTGGGCCAAATAATTTATGATTTTATGAGCTCACTCTATTACTCATCTATTACTCATAAATGATTTTTGAAGTGCCCTATTGGGCCAAATAATTTCGGCGGGTGTCCTATTGGGGAAAAAACCTGGGATACTAGTACCTGGAAATCACGGGAAATCTTAAAATGGGTTGTTATACGAAATAGTACACGGTTGGCAAAGAAATGAAATAGGCAATATTGATTATTTATTTATTTATTTATTTGTTATTATTATTATTATTATTATTATTATTATTATTATTATTATTATTATCATCATCATCTGGCTGTTTTATTTGAATTTGGTACAGATTACATCTCATATATGAAATCAGAAATTGAGACAAGCCCAAATCAACTTGATCAGCTGTGTAGTTGATCAACTTGATCAACTTGAAGGCTGCAAAAGGGACTTGAAAGTTTAAATATTAAATTCAATTAGAATTTTGAGATGAATAATTCGAGGCGAGATCAAAGAAAATTGCATGTGAAATTTGAAAGATTAAATTTTAAGATCTTCACGTCCAATTCAAGATTGATGTTGCAATTTGATGGAAATAAAAGAACAAAGATAAGAAACATATCTTTTGATCATTTTTATTTTATGAGTTGTTTGTTAGTAAATATTTACCGAGACTAATCTTCTTGAATTTTTCTTTGATTTTAAAATGAACAAATTCAACATAAGTAAATGTCGTAAATTATGATCATTATGTTTAAAGCTGATAATGAGAGGACATGAGTTAAAAGGCTTGCCAAGAACGAATAAATCTACTTGATTGTTATATTTTAACCTACGAGATTAGATTAGTTAGACTTATTACCTTTTTATCTGTGTTTGTTATCACATGAAAATTATTTATTTTTTATTATTGTATGCTTATGGATGAAAAATATTAAGTATAAGCTGTTATGCGACATTTATGATTAATTGAAAATAATGTGATAGAATGAGAGTGCATGTCTAGGATTGATTCTGGGGACAACTTGGTATTTAAGTGTGTCTAGTACACTACCCCTGTTCTTCTATAGACCTATCTAGTGCATTGTTTGTTTATATGCCCACTTTTTAATTTATAAAATACTATAAAAAGTTTACACATTTTGTAATTTAGAGAAAAAGTTTAAAAGTGAAATTTAATAGTTTTATTAAAATAAGACTTTTGGTCATAGTAATTGAACTGTCAACAGTTTCTTCAAATTCAATATTTGTCTAATATGTATGAATATATGATAGACAATAATGCTACTAGAAATATTTGTAGGTATTTAATTTTATTTTTGTTATACTCCTAGAATTGAGAAAGAAGAAGAGTTTGTATATCCATAATATTTCTAATTATTGAGTCTCTTTTGAAGAATTAGAAAAAGTCTGAAATTTCCTTTAAGAGATGAAGTCATAAATGACACATACTTTTAAGAAATTTCATAATTTGAAGGCATTTATTTTTAATATGTTGAAATTTTGAGAAATACATACATGTGTTATTGTGATTTTATGTTTACTCTAATTTATTTGAGAAAGATTGAAGAAAATTATTTGCATGTCTTATATGATATTAGTTTAGACAACTTGAGGTTAGAGAATGTGAGGGTAATTAGAAATAGTTCTCCACCTTATGAAAGTTATAAAATATGAGGTTGTCTAAAACAAATAATTGATTTCATGCATTATGTTGTGAAGCATATAAGGTTATAATTTATATGTATGAGAATTTTTCTTTGAAAGGCATGAAACTAAGAAAATTTTAATCCTATTAATTTGGAAATTTTGGATGATATATGTGAAATTATATTGTTAAAGATTACTAAAATTGATAAAAAAAAGATATTATTTGAGTATGTATTTTTATATAAAAAAGTTTTAATATTAAGATGATTACTGGAATAACGCTCTTAGTATAAACTTGATAAAGAGTGAATGAAAAAAATGTTTGCTAAATATTTGACATACATACATATATATACCTACAATTCAATAATGGATATTGAAAGAAATCTTAAGCATTTAAAGCTTTTAGTGACTTAGTGATTATAGTTTATTGAAAAATATCCTATAATCTTAAAAGAATAGTTTGATTATGCATCTGATAATGCATCGTTAAACATTTTTTAGTGGGTATGTATTCATCTTGGGTAGAGCAGTTTTTTTGAAAACATGTGAAAATTTATTTTAATGGCTCTTATGTGAAGTCTGAGATTCTAATTCAAGACTTAGCTAAGCAAGAGTTCGAATGTCTTAAGAATCTATCTTATTGAGAATTATTAAAGAGAGAAAATTATTTATCCTTTATGGGTTTACGTGACTCGTATAAGTGGTTTAAAAAAACAAAGCCTGCAATGAAAAGACTTAAGTTCGTGAAAAAATGATAGCACTTAAATTGAGGTACATAAGGATTGAAGAAAATTTATAGTGATATCTTAACTTAAGAGTTAAAATGAAAAGTGATTCATGGTTTGTCGAGGGATAGGTCTTAAGCCCATTTGGTTTAGCAATTCATGGTGGATACCCAACTTAGTGTTCTAAGTTCAATGTAGTCAAATGAAACCATGGAAATACTCATGGTGTACATTCTTATCTATTCCTATGGAAAATAATAAACATACATAAGGATAAACTTATGCTCTTAATAGATTTTTAAAACCCTAAAATTATGTCAAATCTTTAAAATGAGTCTTTTAAATTCAAATTATATTAAAAATATCATTCAAATACTTAGAATAATTTTCAAAGTCTTATATTTCTCAAAATGTCAAAAACTAACTTTTTAGACAAGCATTGACTAGAAGTTTCGAAACTTCTTCAAGAGTTTCAAAACTTTCCAAGACAAAAGCCCAAAAAATTTCAATATTTTCCTTTAGTTTTGAAACTACCTCAAGAGTTTCGAAACTTTCATTAAAGTTTCGATCTTTGGGTCCAACGGTCATATTTTTCAATTCCTATTTCGAAGAGTTTCAAAACTTTCCCTATAGTTTCAAAACTTTGTGTGCAGATAGCCATTAATGCGTAAATTAAATACTTTAAACTGCTTTAAACTCCCTCTATCAACCCTAAATGACTAGAAATCAATAAGGGCACATGAAAGGGGTCTTCAAACAACCAAGAAAAGATAAGAAATCTATTCCAACAATCAAAGAGCATTTAGTGTCAAATTTGTAATCCATTTTGTCTTTCTTACATAGAACACTATTCCATTCATTGTATTCTTCATCCTAAGTGTTCTTGAGTGTGTGAGAGTTTCAATTTGCAAACATTTTATCTTGTGAGGATATTCAAAATTTTGCTTCTTTGTAATTTTTTTCTTAGGAAGGGTTGTGTACTTGAGACTTTGGGGTATAAGTCTAAGTGTGTTGTAAGGTTACACTTTGTCCTAAAAGGTTAGAACAAATTAGTGGATTTTTTAGTGTGGAATCTAAGGTAGTGGATGTAGACTTCATTAAAGAAGTTGAACTACTCTAAAAATGATTGTGTCAATTTTTCATTTTCTAAAAAAAGGCTTTAATCATTTTTCAAATTGTTAATTCACCCCCTCTTGGTCATTTCATTGATTAGTTTGACTCAATAATTGGCATCAAAACTAGTCTCATTGGAAGGTTTTACCACCTCTTGAAAAGATCCTAGAAGAGTCAAGACATCTTTCAAGTCTTCCATGGCCTCTATATCAAGTTTTGACGGCATCAATGATTCACAACCTATCAACAAGCATCATTTCTTTAATGGAGCCAACTATGCTTATTGGAAGAATAGGATGGTACTATTCATCCAAGCTAGTGATTTGGGAGCTTGGAGATTCATCTTGAGTGGACATACTACTCCAACTAGACCAATGATAGAATAAAGTGAAAAAGAGGGAAGATTGTTCCAACTCAGCGCAAAGGCAATGCACATTCTATTTTGTGCACTTGGTCCCGATAAATATGGGAGAGTTTTATCTTTTTCCAATGCCAAGGAGATTTGGGACAAACTTGAATTTAATCATGAAGGAACTAATGAGGTAAGAGAAATTAAGATTAGTCTTCTCAATCATAATTATGAAAACTTTAAGATGAGACCGAATGAGGATATTAAGAGCATGACCGATCAATTTTCGGTAATTGTAAATGCTCTCAAATGATTTGGAGAAAGCATTCCTAATGAGAACCTTGTTAGGAATATGATCTATAGTCACATGTCATGGAAATCCATGAAGACCACAATTGTTTAAGCAAAGAATCTAAAGACTCTCAATCTAGATGAGCTCATTGGGTCTTTGCTCACTCATGAGATGATGGTGAAAGAAGAAGAAGAACAAGAGAAGAAAGATGAGGTAAAGAAGGAAGTTGAAAAGAAGAAAAATGTTGGTTTTGCTCTCAAGAGTACAAAAGAAGATAGTGACTCAAATGAAGATGATGAAGATGAAGAAATGACATTGTTTGCCAAAAGATTCAAAAGGTTCATAAGGTCCAACAAAGGAATGAGATTCCAAAGGAATGAGGGATTCAAAAATGAATCTAAGGAGAATGATCCTATTATGAGTGTAAACAGCTCGGGCATGTCAAGTTTGAATGCCCACAATTGAAGAAGAATGGATCCTCCAAGAAGAAACACAAGACACATGTAGCTACATGGAGTGATGATGAGTCCTCTAATGATGATGAGTCCTCTAATGATGAAGATGAAGAAGTAGCCAACTTGTGTCTCATAACCATAGAGGATGATTCTAAGGTAACCTCTAATTCGTGTATTTCAAATTATTATTCTTTTGATGGATTACAAGAGGCTTACGATGAATTAGCCTTAGAATATGAGAACATGATTTAAAGGCATAAGAAAAATATTTCAAAATTGAAAGAAGAAAATGTTCTCCTTTCTAAGTCAAGTCAAAGATATGCAAGTTGACAACTATCGTTTTGATGTCAAAATAAATTCCTTCTTCTCAATTAATAAATAAGGAAATTCGTAGTAAAGAGAAGTAAGGGTCGATCCTCAGGGACTTGGAAAAATTCTAAATTTATGTTTTAATGGTTTTAACCAGGAGAAAAGAAGTAGGGGGTTTTGGTAAAATGCGACTAAGTAATAAAAAGAGATTAAATAAAAGACAATTTTAATTGAAAATAAGAAACTAAAGAGTGCAACGTTGAAAATTGGATATGGTAAAAATAACATTAAGCCTTGATTTGACTCAATTTCCTTTAGATCATCGAATTATATTTTCCTTTCAGGATTCACGTCGGTTACTTTGTCTACAAGGGTAATTCTCGTGACTCTATTTTGTATACCGAATACCCAAGGTAATCTTTGATTCCGACTTCGAAAACTGATCTGATCAACATCAATTATCTTAGATCAATTACCGTTTAAGTTCGTGGCTGTCGACTCGGATTTATGTTTGAATAACCATTAATTTCGATATCAATTCCCTCTTGGCAAGGCTGTCTCGCCAAGTGTGTTCCTATGAAGTCGAATGTTCTTTCAATAGGTTGATCCTTCCTCCCACACATTTAATCGCAATAATATCTTGACCAAAGTCAATCTTTGATTTTGAAAATTGTTTTGATTTTTGAAAAAATAAGCACAGAGATTGAGAGATATATTACGAAGTTATTAAGGGTCTGTTTCAATTCTCCCGTTGGAATTGAGTCATCGCTTCAACTCTCGGCTTATGAAAAAAATTAGCTAAGAATGAAAAAGTCATACTTAGCTTATTTAAAAACAAAGCTTTAAAATAAAGAGAAAAATCAAAAACTTCAAAAATAAAATAAAGAGAGAATTTTATAAAACTAGAAATGAGAAGAAGATTGTAATCTGAGTTATGAATTTAGGCTTACCCCAAGAAGGTATTTATAGCCTCTAAAAACCTAGAGATAAACAAAGAAATTAAAATAAAAATAATCCTAAAGATAATTGTTTTTCTAATTTAAACTTAAAATAAGTCTCCTAATGCAACTCTTCTCGTCCATCTTCCAGAAGGCACACTGACTAGATCTTCTAGAAACTGCCATGTCACACCATGTCATGTCCAGAGTCGTGCCCATGTCTCCAGTCGTGACTAAATAATAAAAAATACATAATGCACTCATTTTACCACTGAGTCTGGAAAGTAGGACCCTGCACGTAAACAAGCATAACATAACCAAATAAGCAGCAATAAATCCATAAGATCAAAGAATTAACGAGCAAATACTACCAATTCTGAACACTCATAAAATTCCTCTTCACTTATCTCATGGTTGTCCTTAAGTGTGATATAATTAAATCAGTCAAAACTTTCATTTACATGTGTTTGTCAAATTTCATATTCAAGGAAGCAAGGTAGAGACCACAATAATTATTCGAGTCAAGACATCAATCAATTGAACATCACCAATTAGAACAAGTCAAATGCAATTGTAACATCCATTCATTCATCAATCTCAATGCCTATAACTCAACACCTTACCTGAATTCACTTAAACCACTCAATATGTTTGGGGTATAGAAACGTTCAATGTCAGAACCGACACGATATTACCATAGGCCTGCAAGTAAATCAAATTTCCACTACTAATAAGAACACTATGCATAAATCAAAGGGTCTTTAATTGGTTGTAACGGGGCTTAGGTAAAGGTGGGGAAAATGTTGAATAATAAGGCTAAAATTCAAGATAAGGAACTAACAAATAACAAGTTTTACTCCATCAAAACATTAAGCACAACAAGATAAAAAGACAAACCATCAAACAACAACTTTCTTTTTGAAATGAATTTCATTTTTTTTCTTTTTCACACTTTTTTTGTTATTTTTGTTTTTCCCATGTCTTTTCTCTTTTTTTCGAACATATTCTTCTTTTCTTTCTTTTTTTTCTTCCGAACTGTTGTTGTTTCTCTTTCATTTTTTTGATGGAGCACACATCGGTTAAATTATTCACTTGCCATGAAAAGGGTAGAAAAGAGGGATAAAATAAAAAAGGTTCAGGTTTATAAATGTGGTGAAAACAAAGAAGTATGAATAGGCTCAAGAGTGGTTAACTAGGGGAAAATGCAATGGTAGGCAATTTTAGTAGGGAAAATGGAATGGTTAATCCTAAAGGGCCTAAATCATTTTTAAGCATCATGCTGATGTGTAATCTCAACAGTATTTAAAATGCAGGTTTTAGAATACCAATGTCAAATTTGACACACTCAATTCAACAAAATGAGAGCAAAATGATATGCTTCTAAAGGCTCAAATCTCACCAAATTGTTTTCATGCATTGAGCTAAGCACATTTCAACCAACAAAATCATAGAATATCACAAAAATACCAACTTGATCTCAATTCATACTATCCAATATCAAGAATATTATAACCTAAACAATTATGTGTTCCCAAACATCATGGCATACCAAAAATATTCAACAAAGAAATTCAATGAAATTTTCTGCAAATCCAATCAACACATACTAGCATAAAAAATGGAGATAAACAAAGGGAAATTCAACCTACACTCTACTCCCACTCACTTAAAGCGTATTGTCTCAAAATGTAAAATTAAAGTACGAGAGAAGGATTACTGTCGACCATAACCATGGTGGGAGGTACTGGGGCGAAAAAGTGAGTTGTCTGGGTTAATGCCATGAACTAGAAACATAATTAGGTGTAGTCGATGGAAAATCGGTATTGAAATCCTCTGTAAAACCATAAATCTGATGGTATATTAGAAATAGTTGAATGAAAATATTATTAGAATTTACATCCGAAGTATTGTCCGATGCCACCGAAGTCATGAAACACGTCGAGAAGATCAATTGTTGTGGACGAGAGGATGAAGTGGTCATGGTAGGAATTGAATGGAATGATAGAGAAAGGGAGCACAACATAGAGGTATGACAAGCAGTGCTTGAACCGGGCCGTAGCGAGGTGGTCGACGCAAATGCCTCATAATACGGCGAAGATTGAGTGGTTGAAGTGTGGCCACGGCCTCACGTCAGGCGAATAGGGGGTGGTGGTGGAACGGAGTAGTAATCACTTGGTGTGGTGACAAACGCCGATGTATTAAGGCGACGATATCTGCCAATGACGGCGGGAGTAGAAGCGGCAACATTGTCCGGTTGGTTCCTTGTGCGTTCTATCATGGAACGGGCACGTTAGCAATGTCATAGTGGTTTGGTAAGTCCTGTGACGATGAGGACAGGAAGAAACGATGGAAATGTATTGTTGGAGAGAGGTAATTGGTTTGGAGAAGATGAAAGGGGGTTGGGTTAAATTTGTTTTCTTTCGTGCGTGGGGCGTGTTGGAGTTTAAGTGAAATTGTTTTAGTAATGAGAGTAGAAGGGAGTATAAAAGTAAATTTGAAGTTGATAGAGATAGGGATGGGGTAGGGTCAACGGTCAAAGAAAAAGAAGGATGAGATTGGTGGAGTGGGGTAGGCGGCAGAATGTTAACAAAAAAGGGGAAAAATAATTTGGGTTTTACTAATGTGTACCGGTCTCCTTAGAAGTGTGCTAACGTGCACCGTAGGAAAACAACGGTATCGATACTCTCAAAAGAGTATCGATACTACTATATAGAGTAGTATCTATACCACTTAATGGTATCGATACTATTTTAAGGTTCTATTTTCATGATATTGATATTGCCTTAGCGGTATCGGTACTACACTACTTTGCACGACTTCACACTGCTCCTGGGGTCCGAATTTGGCACTGTTCAGAAGATAATTTCTTAAATCTTCGTCGTTTAAGTTTAGAAAACATTTGGTTCCTGTAAAATAGTAATATAAAATTAAATGAAACATGCTAAATCGAAATAAAAATTAAAATGAAACTGTAACAAAATTAAAAATAATGGGTTGCCTCCCATGAAGCACTTTTGTTTAACGTCGTTAGCTCGATGACCTGATTCAGACTACATGTTCTTCTAAGTCGAGATCTTCAATTAAGCAAGCTTGGCTATTTCACATAATACGGTTTAATTCTGTGTTCATTGACTTTAAATCGAGTACCCGAACCATCTTTAAGTTCGACTGCACCATGAGAAAAAATTTCAGCTACCGTATAAGGTTCGCTCCACTTCGATCGAAGTTTACCTGCAAAAAGTTTTAACTTTGAATTAAAAAGAAAAACTTTTTGTCTGACATAAAAAGATTTAAAAATAATTTTTTGATCATGGAATTCTTTTGTTTTGTCCATACATATTTTGGCGTTGTCGTAAGCATCTCTTCGAATTTCCTCAAGCTCCTATATATGTAACTTCTGTGTTTTTCAAATAGCTTCTAATTCCATATTGCATTGCTTTACAGTCCAATATGACTTGTGTTCCAGCTTGACAGGTAAATGACATGGCTTACCAAATACAAGGTGATATGATGACATGCCGATAGGTCCTTTATATGTAGATCGATATGCCCATAAATCATAAATCAATTTCAAGCTCCAATCCTTGCGATTTGGCTTGACTATTTTTTCAAGAATTGTCTTTACTTCACGGTTTGAAATTTCTGCTTGTCCATTCGTTTGCGGATGAGAAGTCATGGCAATTCAGGGACTTACTCCATGCTTTTTCATAAGTGCATCAGTTACCCAATTAATGAAGTGTATGCCACGGTCGCTTATTATTGCTCTGGATGTGCCAAACCTGGAAAAAATATAATTTTTTAGAAATTGAACAGTATTGTTGACATCGTTGTTTCGAGTGGCTTTATCTTCTACCCACTTCGAAACATAGTCAACCGCAAGAATGATATGACAATTGTCAAAGGAAGAAACAAAAGGACCCATATAGTCGAGTCCCAAACATCAAATATTTCAAATATATGAATAGGATTAAGAAGAATTTTGTTTCTTCGACTCAAATTACCTGCACGTTGGCAATTATCACAGGATTTTCAAAATAGGTAAGCATCACGGAAAATATGAGGCCAAAAGAAACCGCATTCCAAAACTTTATGAACAGTCTACTTCGGTCCGAAATGCCCACCAAATGAATAAGAATGACAAAAATTTAAAATCGAGCTTACCTCACTTTTGGCAACATATCGTCGAATTACTTGGTCTGAACAATGCTTCCAAAGATACAGATTATCCTAAATGAAGAAGAGAGATTCTCTTTTAATATGATTTAATTCGACTCTCATCAAATCAGATGGTAATTTACCTGTAGCTAAGTAATTATTTATATCTGCAAACCAACACATTGACTTTTGTGCCATCATCAGACTTTCCTTTGGGAATTCCTCACGAACGGGAGGATCAATTGTAAACATTGGAAGCCGACTCAAGTGATCAGCAATCAGGTTCTCACATCATTTCTTATCATTGATTTCCAAATCAAACTCTTAGAGGAGTAAGATCCAATGGATTAGTCGTGGTTTCGCCTCTTTTTTACTAAGCAAGTACTTCAAGGTTGCATGATCAGAGAAAACAACAACTTTAGTGTCAAAAAGATATTATCTAAATTTATCTAATGCAAAAATAATAGCGAATAATTCTTTTTCAGTTATTGAATAATTCCGTTGTGTGGAATCTAAGGTACGTGTCGCATAGGCGATAATGTGAGGCTATTTCCCGATCATTTATCCGAGCACGGCTCCCACACTTTCATCCGAAGCATCACACATGACTGCGAAGGGAAAATCCCAATTTGGCGTTGGACTATGGGTGTCAAAACTAACTTTTCCTTTAAAATGTCAAATGATTCTCTACATTATTGGTCAAAATTGAAGGCTTTATCCTTCTGTAACTAGTCGCATAATGGTTGCACCACCTTGGAGAAATCCTTAATGAATCTGCGGTAAAAACCTGCATGACCAAGGAAATAACGAATTTTCCTCACCATAGTGGCGTAAGGAAGTGAATGTATTACATCACTTTTTGCCTTGTCTACCGTAATTCCTTTAGAAGAAATAATATGGCCTATAATTAAACCTTTATCAACCATAAAATGACACTTTTTGTAATTCAAAACAATGTTAAATTCTAGGCACTGGTGCAACACATTTGTCAAGTTTAATAGACACTCATTAAATGAATTATCGTAAACAGTAAAGATATCCATGAACACTTCAATACCTTTCTCAATATAATCAGAAAAAATACTAATCATGCACATTTGGAACGTGGCAGGTGCATTGCAAAGTCCGAAAGGCATTCTTTTGTAAGCGAAAGTGCCGAAGGGGCATGTGAATATCATATTTTTCTTAATCTTTAGTTGCTACTGGAATTTGGGAAAAAACTTGAAAATCCATCAAGACAACAATAGTGAGTTTTACCAGCTAACCGTTCTATCATTTGATCTATGAATGGAAGAGGAAAATGGTCTTTTCGGGTTAATGAATTCAACTTCCTATAATCGATGCAAACTCTCCATCCATTCTGAACTTGTGTTGATACAAATTCTCCCTCAGAATTTTCGATCATAATAACTCCTATTTTTTAGGAACTACATGTATCAGACTTACTCATTTACTATCCGAAATTGGATATATAATATCTACATCAATGAGTTTTTGTATCTTCTTTCTTACTACTTACATTATCGGTGAGTTTAGCCGGCGCTAGCCTTCACGAGTCAGTTTTGCGCCTTCTTCGGTTTTAATTTTGTGCATATAAGTGGATGGACTCAACCTTTTTATATCGGCGATGATCCATCTTATAGCCTCCTTGTGTGTGCGTAAAACTTTTATTAAATCTTTTTATTCCTCCTCAGACAATCCTTTCGATATGATCACTGGCAAAGTGTTATTTGCTCTGAGGAAGGCGTATTTCATGTGATCCCGGCAATGGTTTCAGTTCAACTTCCGGCTCCTGCAAAACAGAGGGTAAAACTTTAGGTTTAGAAGAAATCAAATTCAATTCAGCATAATTAGAGTATATGTTATCATCATGATCTTCGAACTCCCTGCATAGATCAAAGGAAAAATTAGTCTTTAAAAATTCATCAGCCAAAGGATCAATTATATCAACAGAATTTATATTTTCCACTTTGTCAGGATATCTCATTATCTTATATACATCAAGCTTAACGACCTCACTGTCAAATTCCATGGTTAAAATTCTACTTCTTACGTTAATTTTCGTGTGTGCAGTACTTAGGAAAGAACGCCCCAACAGGATATCAGATGATGTTCTTGTGTGATCATTATTCATGTTGATTATATAAAAATCAGCGGGAAATATTAAGTCATTTACCTCCACCAATACATTCTCTAAGAGTCCTTCCGGATAGATCACCGATCTGTCGGCAAGCTGAATTGAGATCTTTGTATCCTTCAAAGGCTCGTTAGTAATCATTTTGTAAACATATAGAGGCATTACATTAATAGAGGTGCCAAGGTCACACATGGCTCGTTTTATCCCAATTTTACCAATTTTACATGGCATTGTGAACATACCTTGGTCCTTTAGCTTCGGTTATAACTTTCGTTAGAAGACATCTGAGACATGTTCTCCCAAATTCACCTTCTCGACCCCAGTAAGCTTTCTCTTTGTCGTACAAAGATCCTTAAAAAATCGGGCATACCTTGGAACCTTTCGAAAAACCTCAAGGAGAGGTATGTTAACTTCCACCTTCCAAAGTACATCTAGTATTTCCTTTTCCTTAGCTTGTTTATCCCTTTTAACTAACCTCGGTGAAAAAGGTGGTGGTACGTCATAGGAAGATGGTGTTGGATCCGTTTGTTCTTTGTCACTCTTATTCTGGGATCCTGAATCAACAGTCATAGGAAGATGGTATTGGATCTGAAGAGTGATGGCATTGATATTCTCCCTTGGATTTATCTCGGTTTGGGATGAAAGTTTACCTTGTGATTCCAAATGGCCTACGGTTTGAGCCAATTGTCTAATCTACTTGTCTATCTCTTGTAAGTGGGCTTTAGTACGAATCTGGAATTTTTCCTGGGAAAGTGTTAACCTCTCGACAATTGACTCTAATGATATCTTCTGCGGTTGTTATAGTAGTGGAGGTGGTCTCACTTGATAACCTTGATTTGGTCTTGAGTTCTGAGCATAACTGAAATTTGGATTATCCCTCCATCCTGGGTTGTAAGTATTGCCATAGGGATTATAAGCTCTTTGGGGAGGTCCTGGAAAGTTCCTGACTGCATTGACTTAAGCTGATGTGTCATCTTGGATCAGTGGAAAACCGTATGTTGGATGTTCAGGTAATGCACATATTTCATATAATATGTTTGGTCCTGTCTTTCCTGCAACAATAGAGTTGATGACTTCAATTAATTTATCTATCTTATTTTCTAAATAATATGAACTTATCTCATGAACCCTTCGAGGAGGTTTATTATTTGTGCGAAATTATTGGGAATTTGCAACCATTGTGGAAATTAAATCCCTAGCCTCAGTAGGAGTCATATTCACCAATGCTCTACCGTTGGCAGCATCGATCATCTTCATTCCAAGGGAGTTAATCCTTCATAAAAGTATTGAAGAAGTGTTTATTTAGTTAACCCATATTGTGGGGATCTAGCACATAACTTTTTAAACCTCTCCCAGTAGTCATAGAGTGACTCTCCATTAAGCTGCTTGATTCCAAGTATTCTCCTTCGTACTTCACTTACTTTCACCGCAGGGAAAAACCTGTCAAGAAAAAGATGAGTCATTTGAGCCCATGTAGTAATAGAATTATGGGGTAGATAAATTAACCATTCCTTAGCCGAATCATCTAAGAAAAAAGGAAAAGCTCTAAGTTGATTTGGTCCTCAGTTACTCCTTGTGGTCTCATACTGGAGCAAACCATGTGAAATTTCATGAGATGTTTATGTTGATTCTCGTTTGGTAATCCGTGGAAGGTAGGGATGAGATTAATAAGGCTAATTTTCAAATGGAATGGAGTTTCACCTTGGGGAAAATCAATGCACAAAGGTTATTGTTTAGTAGGTGTCGCGGCTAACACTTTGATAGTAGGATCGACCATCGGAATTGATTCTGTATTAATGGATTCACCTGAATTTGGCTCTGATTCTGGATTTGATTGTTGTCTCATTCTTTCTCGAAGCATCTATGCATGAAGTCTCCTAGCTCAGGCTTCGTTCTCCGAGTCGTACTCTACTAATACGCCCAAATTTGTCCTGGTCATAAATTAAAAGCAAACAAAAATTAGTAACTTTAGTGAAATACCAGGCAATAGCGCCAATTTGACAACTATCGTTTTGATGTCAAAATAAATTCCTTCTTCTCAATTAATAAATAAGGAAATTCGTAGTAAAGAGAAATAAGGTTCGATCCTTAGGGACTTGGTAAAATTATAAATTTCTGTTTGAATGGTTTTAACAAGGCGAAAAGAAGTAGGGAGTTTTGGTAAAATGCGACTAAGTAATAAAAAGAGATTAAATAAAAGGCAATTTGAAGTAAAATTAAGAAAATAAAGAGTGTAACATTGAAAACTGGATATGGTAAAAATAGCCTCAAGCCTTGCTTTGACTTAATTTCCTTTAGATCATCGAATTAGATTTTTATTTCGGGATTCACGTCGGTTACTTTGTCTACAAGGGCAATCCCTGTGTATACCGAATACCCAAGGCAATCTTTGATTATGGTTTCGGAAAATGATCCGATCAACATCAATTGTCGTAGATCAATTATTGTTTAAGTTCGTGGCGGCCGACTCGGATTGTTGTTTCAATAACCATTAATTCTGATCTCAATTCTCTCTTGGCAAGGCTATCTCCCCAAGTGTGTTCCCAGGAAGATGAATGTTCTTTTAATAAGCCGATCCTTTCTCCCACACATTTAATCACAATAATATCTTGACCAAAGTCAATCTTTGATTTTGAAAACTATTTTCATTTTGAAAAAATAAGCGCAGAGATTGAAAGAGATATTCTGAAGTTATTAAGGGCTTGTTTCAATTCTCCCGTTGGAATTGAGTCATCACTTCAGCTCTCGGCTTATGAAAAAATTAGCTAAGCATGACAAAAGTCATACTTAGCATTTTAAAAACAAAGTTTTAAAATAAAGAGAAAAACCAAAAAATTCAAAAATAAAATAAAGATAGAATTTTTATAAAACTAGAAAGGAGAAGAAGATTGTAATCTGAGTTGTGAATTTAGGCTTACCCCAAGAGGGTTTTTATAGCCTCTAAAAACCTAGAGATAAACAAATAAATTAAAACAAAAATAATCCTAAAGATAATTGTTTTTCTAATTCAAACTTAAAATAAGTCTCCTAATGCAACTCTGCTCGTCCATCTTCTATAAGGCGCGATGACTAGATCTATTAGAAAATGTCGTTGACTGGACCTTCTACAAACTGTTACGTCAGACCGTGTCATGTCTATAGTCGTGTTCATGTCTCTAACCGTGACCAAATAATAAAAAAATGCAGAATGCATCCATTTTACCACTAAGTCTGGAAAATAGGACCCTGCACGAAAATAAGCATAACACAATCAAATCAGCAACAATAAATCCATAAGATCGAAAAATTAACTAGAAAATACTACCGACTCTGAACACTCATCGCAAGTCAAACTTGAAGAGTTTGAAAAGAAAAATCAAGATTTACGTAACTTTTTTTCAAAGGTTCAGGATGATCATAAACAAAGCTTGATGATCTTAAATCTTATTTTAACCATGTTGGGGCAAAAAGATTTCAAAAACATGAAAACTCAAATCCCAAATATGTTAAAAATAACTTTTATTGTTACAAGCAAAGTTGTCCCCAAAAAACCTCTTATAAAAACTTATTAGAAGCATATGGGTCCCCAAAGGACTCATTTCTTATAATGATAAGGATATACTTGAAAAATGGATGCCAAAGGGGACTAGGTTATTCGGAACTAATATCAATGGACCCAAGAGAATTTGGGTACCAAAAATGAAAACTTATTTTATGTTTGTAGGTGGAGCATTACTACATGCACAAAGAAAAAGTTCAAATTCATAGTACCTTGATAGTAGATGCTCAAGACACATGACCGATGATAAAAGCCAATTCTTTGAGCTTAAACCTAAAATTGGTGGAGTAGGAACCTTTGGTGACAACTCAAAAGGTCACATTGAATGAATTGGATCTATTGGTGACAACTCTTCCATACTTATTGGAAATGTTTTGTATGTTAATGGGTTAAAGCATAATATACTTAGTATTAGTCAATTATGTGATAAGGGATACAATGTCTTATTTGAGTGTAGTGGTTGAAAAATTGTTGACATTTCATCTAATAAGATTATGCTTGTTGGTCATATAATAAGAAATATCTACATGGCACATCAAAATAATATTAATATTTAAAATGTTTGTTTGGTTGCTAAGGATGAGCATGATTGCTGGTTATGGCATAGGAAACTTGGACATGCTAGCATGAGTGTTTTACAAAAACTTATTCAAGGAAATAAAGTAAGATGTTTGCCTAAGATAAAATTTGATCTTGATAAAATTTGTGATGCGTGTGCTAAGGGCAAACACAAAAGAACTTCTTTTAAACCTATTAATGATGTATCATCGAGTAGAGTATTACAAGTGATCCATATATATATATATATATATATATATATATATATATATATATTTGGCCCTATTGGAACTACTAGCTTGGGTGGAAAACAATATGCTTTTGTACTTGTTGATGACTATTCAGATATACATGGGTTCTTTTTTTCAAGTACAAAAAATTAAGCTTTATAAAATTTTATCTCTTTCTCTAAAATTAACCAAAATGAAAAATGTTACTCAATTTCAAGTGTTAGGAGTGACCATCTTGGTTTTGGTAAATTTTGTAATTATAACGGAATTAGCCATAATTTTTCAGCCCCTAGAACCCCTCAACAAAATGGATTAATTGAGAGGAAAAATAAAACTTTAGAGCAAATGGCTAGGACCATTCTTTGTGAAAATAATTTGCCAAAGTATTTTTGGGTGAAAGCCACAAATACAACTTGTTATATGATTAATAGAGTAATGATTAGGCCTATTTTAAAGTAAACTATGAACTTTTCAAAAATAAAAAGCCTAACATTAGCTATTTTCATCCTTTTGGATGTAAATGTTTTGTTTCAAACAATGAAAAAGATAATACTAGAAAATTTGATGCAAAAAAGTGATGAAGGTATTTTTCTTGGTTATTCTTCAAACTCTAATGCTTATCTAGTCTTTAATAAAAGAACTCTAGTAGTATAAGAGTTCATACATGTTGTTTTCGATGATAATCACCTTCTGATGAAAAAATCTTGTGTTGATTATGATGTAGATATCTTAAATTCAAATGAAGTTGGTGAATCATCATTGAAAGAAACAAAGAATGTGAAAACTCAAGATTCCCTCAAGAATCTAATTCTAGAGGAAAGGGAGGTCTCATACCTAAGGGAGTACAACTATGTCAAAGGTGGTGAAATTTTGGGTGATCCATCCAAAGGGGTAACCACTAGATCTTCTCTTAAGAATGTGTGTAATTATGTTGCATTTATCTCATGCATAGAGCCTAAGAATATTAAAGAACCATTGAATGATGAACATTAGATTATGGTTATATAAGAAGAGTTAAATCAATTTGAGAGAATTAAAGTGTGGATATTAGTTGAAAGACCTAGTAATAAGTCTACTATAGGTACAAAAGGGGTTTATAGAAACAAACTAAATAAGACTGGTAACATAGTGAGAAATAAAGCTAGACTAATCGCTCAAGGTTACACTTAAGAAGAGGGAATTGATTTTGATGAGACATATGCTCTGTAGCTAGAATGGAATCTATTAAATTATTACTTGATTTGCATGTTTTAATAATTTTAAGCTTTATCAAATAGATGTCAAAAGTTCTTTTCAAAATGGCTTTATTAATGAAGAAATGTATGTTGGACAACCTCCCCGTTTTGAAGACTCAAAATTTCCAAACAATGATTTCAAAGTTCCAAAAGCTTTATATGGTTTGCCACAATCTCCTAGAACTTGGTATGAAAGATTATCAAATTTCTTAATTGAAAAAGGTTTTTCTAAAGGGAAGGTTGATACTACACTTTTCATTGAAAGAAAAGAGAACGACATTTTAATATTACAAATTTATGTTGATGATATTATATTTGGTGCTACTGATGATCTTCTTTGTCAAGAATTCTCTAAGTTGATGCAAGGTGAATTTGAGATGAGCATGATGGGGGAGCTCTCATTTTTTTGGGACTACAAATCAAGAAAATGAAGGATGACCTCTTCATCAATCAAGCTAAGTACATAAGGGACATGCTAAAGAAGTTTGTCTTGGAGAATGTGAAAAATCAAGCCACTACCATGAGCACTTCAACAAAGCTTGACAAAGATGACAAGGGTAAATTATAGATGTTAAATTATATAGGCCAATGATTAGTTCTTTTCTTTATCTTACTTTATGTAGATCGGATATCATGTTTAGTGTTTGTGTTCTAGATATCAATCTTGTCCTAAAGAATCTCATTTGCATTCCATTAAGAGGATCTTTAGATACCATAAAGACACTCCTAGTTTAGGACTTTGGTATCCTAGAGACTCAAACTTTAGCTTGCATGCCTTCTCGGATGCAGATTTTAGAGGTTGCAAATTGGATAGAAAAAGAACTTTTGGTACATTTCAATTCATAGGAAATATGTTAATTTCATGGTTTTCTAAAAAATAAAATAGTGTTGCATTATCAACCACTGAGGCGGAATACATTTCAGCCGGTTGTTATTGTGCACAAGTTTTATGGATGAAACAACAACTTTTAGACTATGGAATTGATGTTGGTATCATTCCAAGTGTGACAATACTAATGCAATTTGTCTCACTAAAAATCCCATCCAACATTCTATAACTAAACACATTGAAATTAGGCATCATTTCATTAGAGTTCATGTCCTTAAAGAAGATGTAGTTCTAGAATATGTTGATATTTTGCATCAAATAGCTGATATTTTTACCAAGCCTTTAGATAAAGAAAGATTATGGACATTTAGGAGAGAGTTAGGACTTCTTAGCATTCCCTAAGCGTTATTCCAAATTTTTTAGTTCTTATTATTTTAATTAAGTTGTTAGCTTAAAATTGCTTTTTATACACGCTTGAGTGACTCTCTATGGTTATCTAATGCTAAAATTGAGGGGTAGATATGTATGTCATTTCATGACCTTTTTGGACTTGCTTTACACTCTTTAGGTTTGGCTATGCATGCAAAAATATAATTCTATGTGTTTATACATATACAAATAGAGCTCAAAGTTTTTCCATGTTAGTTCAAACTTGTTATATTATGCATTCTAGTGTTTCAATGCTTCCATATATGTTAGCACTATATTTTGGGTGATTTAGGACTTTAAATTAGCAAAATTGCATTTTCTGCATGAATAGTTTCAAAACTAAGAATAAAGTATCGAAACTTTTCATAAAGTTTACCCCAAACCTCTCAACCTAACCGTCATTCTGCCATTCCTCCCTGCACCATTCGACTCTCCGGTGACGGTCGCTCGCTCCGGACATCTCTTTTTTCCCTCATTGCTTAATCTTTCCCTATTTTTTAAGATAATTTCGAATGGAACCCTAAACCCCTTTTCATAAATTTTAAGTTTTATTTGATTTCTTTTTCAAATGATTATGTTTTATTTCATTTCTAACATATTTCTAAATTATTTTGAACTTATTCCTTTGTGTTTTAATTTCAATTAATGTTCAAAATTTCTTAAAAGAAAATTTTTGGTTTGTCACTATTTTGAATTTATATATATATATATACACAAAAATTAAGTGAAATTTGATGCAATTGGGTTGTTAATTAGTGCTTAATATATATGTTTTTCATGCAGGAAGGTTACCCATTCCTTAATTTTTTATTAGAACCGTCATTGTTAGGTTTGCCCTTAATATGTTCGACAAAAGTCCTGAACCAAAACTCTATCAATTAAATAAACGTCCTAGAGTTTTTATATCCCTAAAATGACTCCCAAAACTTCAAATAAATGTCCTAGAGTCAATACTTCATCCTCTTCGTCGAACTCCTTTGAGTCCCTATATTTTGAATTCGACGAAGATTGTCGTCGGTTCGCCAACATTTTCGTAATAGACAAATTTGTCTGGAACGTAAATTTGATGAAGCATTTCTGTTCTCAAACATTTACAACTTTAGTTTTCTTCAGCCTTTTACCACTTGGTAGTGACTCGATCTTATGTGAATCCCAAATGTCTTTTATCCTAATCTTGTTCGAGCCTTCTTTTCAAATGTTGCTCTTATTCATGAAGAACCCGATCCAAATCTTCCTCCTCGACATCAAACCCAAAAGGTCATCGCTATTCAATCATATCTCATGGGTCAAATTATCGAGCTTACTGTTCAATCTATAGTCGATTATTTAGGAATTCCTTGTGATGGTCCTTACGATGAGAATGCTCCCGTCACTGTTTCTCCTTTTTCAAGGTCACAATCTCACTCTTTTAACCTTTGAAGAGTTCCTTTTGCACCTCCTTGTCATTTGGTTTCTCCGCCCTTCGGGTAGAAAAGCAACTCGTATATGTGACCTATATTATTGGTGGATTTACCATTTCTGTTCTCAAACTCGGGCTCACCTCGCTCATATCATCTTCACCGAGCTTATCAATATCATTTCCAAAGGTCTAGGGTCTAAATGCTCCTTACCTTACGCTTGTGTGCTTAGTCACATCTTTACCAAGCGATGGGTTAATCTTTCCTATGACACCGAGGTTCCTCTTTCGAGCCCTATCGACTTTACATCAGCTCACAAAATCATGTACGACTTCATCGACGGTGAATGGGTTTTCATTCGTCAAGATCAATTCGAAGATGCTCCCGGAGTTGATGTCGCGCATGGGATTGTTGCTCGTCCTCCCATTACTAATGAGATTATTTACGATTACATGGTCGATCAATTCGGTGATATCTATCACCACATTGATGACTTGTCTACTCGTCTTCATGTCTTGGAGGCTCGTCACCCTAATCTTCATCCTCCTCCTGATCCTTTTTCACATTCGGATAATGATGATGAAGATGTTGCTAATGATGATGATGAGATTGACTATCGTTTTTACCTCATGTTGCATTTAGGATTGTTGGGTTTTCCTATTAATGAATTTGGATATTTATGATTATCTTGGATTTTATTTCATATTTTGGGATGATTTCCTTATGTTGAATATTTTGATTTTGTTGGCTATTTTGAATTACATATCTATACTTATATCGGACATATTTGTTTTATGGATATATTTTGACCTATTATGTTGGATATATGTTGGATTATACTTATATTGGCTTATGATGATCTAATCTTTTCTTCTTTTGTGTAGCTAAATGATTTTGATCTAACAAAAAGGGGAAGAAAAAATAAAAACAATTTTTAATTAAAATCTTTAGCTTTTGTTTATTATATAATTTTTTGAAAATTTTTATAGCTTTAAATTGTTTTTCAAACAGAGAGTTAAATGAAAATTTGAATGATATATAATTTGAAAATTTTATGACAACTTTTTGAATGAAGAAATTCTTTACAAAAATGTTTTGTTATATCAAAAAATGTGAGATGGATAAACATTAATGATTTTGATATAATATTAATTATAATAAGTTTTGTTTTTAAATTCCTAAAATTTTGTCAAATCTTTAAAATGAGTCTTTTAAGTTCAAATTATATTAAAAATATCATTCAAATACTTTAGAATAATTTTCAAAGTCTTATATTTATCAAAATGCCAAAAACTAACTTTTTAGACAATCATTGACCAGAAGTTTCGAAACTTCTTCAAGAGTTTCAAAAATTTCCAAGACAAAAGCCCAAAAAGTTTCGATACTTTCTTATAGTTTTGAAACTGCCTCAAGAGTTTCAAAACTTTCATTAAAGTTTCGATACTTTGGGTCCAACGGTCATATTTTTCAATTCCTATTTCTAAGAGTTTCAAAACTTTCCCCATAGTTTCAAAACTTTGTGTGCAGATAGCCATTAATGCACAAATTTAATGCTTCAAACGACTCCAAACTCCCTCCATCAACCCCAAATGACTAGAAATCAAATGAGGACATATAAAATGGGTCTTCAAACAGCCAAGAAAAGAGAAGAAAGTTATTATAACAATCAAATAGCATTTAGAGCCAAATTTGTAATCTATTTTGTCTTTCTTACATAGAACACTATTACATTCATTGTATTCTTCATCATAAGTGTTCTTGAGTGTGTGAGAGTTTCAATTTGCAAACATTTTATCTTGTGAGGATATTCAAAAGTTTGTTTCTTTGTAATTTCTTCTTAGGAAGGGTTGTGCACTTGAGACTTTGGGGTATAAGTCTAAGTGTGTTGTAAGGTTACACCTTGTCCTAAAAGGTTAAAAAAAATTAGTGGATTTGTTGAAATCCTTAGTGTGGAAGCTAAGGTAGTGGATGTAGACTTCATTGAATAAAATTGCTTGTGTCAATTTTTCATTTTCTAAAAAAAAAAGGCTTCCATCATTTTTCAAATTGCCAATTCACCCCACTCTTGGTCATTCCATTGATTAGTTTAACTCAATAGGACTTGATGAATTCACTAATTTGAGATGTCAAGTTTTTACGCTCTTAATGAGTTCATATCCCATACTTTAGGTGGTCCTTGTGAGACGGACTTGATGAATTCACCGAATGTTAAAAAAGAGAGTTTGAACTTTCTAAATGTTGTTAATGATTTCATATATCTGATTTAGGTTATCTATATTGAGATAAACTTGATGAAGCACCTACGTATGTGTAAAGAACTAGCAATTCTATGAAATATATTGGGTCATCTTTTTAGAGCAATTACGAGCATCCCGAGGCATTATTTGGCAAAAATTGTTGAACTATCGCGGAACTCAAATATATTTGAGATTAGTCATGTGTTATGAGTTAACACTTATTTTAACAAGTTCAAGATTTGATCACTTGTTAAAGAGAATAATTATTCATTCCACTACGTACAAGTTCAAATATAACAGATACTAATGCATAAGCGACTAATTTTGTCATTGCTCTACTTCTTTGCATTAGTGGAAGTTGTTAGTAAAATAGTGTAATGCAAATAAGTTGTGTATCCCACATTTATGAGGGACAAGCTTGATGAAAGGTTTATTTACAAATCTTTGTATTTACTAATATTGAGTAACAAGGGATGAAGACCATGAGCATAAGGTTAAGTGTTTTGTGCTCGATTAACTGATTTAGATGGGCTTCAATTGCAATAATTTTTTAATAAATTATTAAATTTTATTCTAGATTTGACTAGTCAAAGATGAATTTATTTGAATTTAAATTTATGAAATATTTTAGAGATTTTTTTTATAGATTTTTATCTTAATTTTTACTATTTTATTCCTAAGAGGGTCTCTCTTTCAGTTTTATTCATAGATTCATTCATCCTCTCTTTTTTCTTTGCATTTCTCTCTACATGAGCAATTTGCTTTCTAACAAAGATTTTTTTGGTATCTTTTTTCCGGTAGTTTTATTCTAGTTAAAAGTCTCATTTTTCTTCCTTCCGAGAAAAGAGCAACGCTATTCGGAGTTCAACTTCTTTATTTTGGATGTACGAAATTCGGAAGATTGTATTAACCTTGAGGTACAACGTCTAGATTCATGGATTACACCAGTCCGCACAAAATTATTTCTAAGAAAGTGGTTACACGACACAATAAATTGTTTTATTATTTTTATTATTTTATTATTATTTGTTACTCAATGCGAACTTAATTTTTACTAACAAATCTAACATCTAAAAGTTAGCTATGTTAAAATTTTATTCACATATTTATGGCATTTTTAAAGTTCTACAGTAAAACTATAACAACATTTAATACAATACTAATAAAAAGTACATATTCTATGGCTCCACATTTTCCATTGATTTGGTGCATGCGTTCTTCTCCACGTTTTCTTTAATGTCACAGTTCAAGCTCTCCATCTCCTTCTCTCCATACTCAGGTTTAGTAGCCAGCTGCGTTCTGTGCTGATGTTTGGACGCAAAGATGAGAAAAACCAATAAATTTACAAATCCCAACGCCGCAAGTAACCAGTAAAAGTTATCCAACTTCCCTTGGTTCAGGTTACTCCTCAGCCAGCTCTTTTCAGTCACCTGGTCCACAATACACACTAATAAACTGCTCACGAAGAACCCCATCGAAATGGTGCTCAGAAAAAGCCCTGTGCTCATCGATTTCATCCGATCCGGTGCCTCTCTGATAAAGAACTCAAGCTGTCCGACATAGACAAAAGCTTCACCAGTACCCACCAGGAAGAATTGAATGAGTAGCCAAAAGGCACTTATTTTGACTTGTTTCTGAACAGAGATTTCCCTCCTTTCTTTCTCAACGACTGCAGCCCCCACCATGGCAGCTATAGAGAAAACAAGTCCGATTCCAATTCTTTGGAGGCTTGTGATTCCTTGGACATTGTTGGTGAGTTTTCGAGCCAAGGGGACCAACAGTTTCTCGTTTAGGGAAGTGAAGAGGAGAATGGTGGCGATGAGGAAGGCGGAGAATGAACCTGCAGGTATCACGAAGGAACCGACTGTCCGGTACATGGTGGTGGCTTGGTGAACTGTGAAAGTAGTCATTTGGGAGTAGATTGTCCAGAAGAGGATACATGTGGACCAAATGGGCAGTAGTTTTACGATCATTTTCACCTCCTCCACTTGTGTCACGGTCGAAACAATCCATTGATTATCTTTGTTCGTTGTGCTGCCAACAACTGCAGCTTTATCAAGACACCTGATCAACACATACACAGTTAAATGAAGTTTTATCAACTGCTGTTGGCTGTTGCAATTTCAGATTATACTTACTTCAATCTTTTTGTGTATGGAAATGGAACCTTTCTGTTTTCGTAATCGTTCAAAAAGCTTGGGTGACAAGGAAGAGAGTGATTTCTGTTTTTCAGTGCCAAAAACAGAACCCTCCATACGATAGTTAAAGGGCTTCCCTGAGGCTTTTTGAACCTGTACCAGGGTGTTCCACAAAGCAAAACCGCTATTGCCATCACCATCATTCCCGCTGAAATTCCATATCCCCACCCTCTTCCTACATTGTCTTGCACATATACCAGAACAATCACAGCGAATAATGACCCGATGCTGACGCCGAATAGAACCTGTTGAAGAAGAAAATCATAGCCTTCTTCTCCTTTGGATCCTTGATGTCGAATTGATCGGATCCGAAACCAGAGACGTTAGATTTTATTCCTCCACCTCCAAGTGCTATTGTGTATAGTGCTGCATACAGCAAAGCCAGCTGCCGCCCATTTGCCTCGATGCACTCGTGATGCTGTCTTCTATCGTCGTCGCAGGGAGGAGGCCTCATGCTTGGAATCGTTGTGGCCAATGTTAATAAAATTACTCCCTGGTTCAAGATAACTTTAGAATCAAACGGTATATCCGATCATCTTGAATTGCAAAGCATGCAATAAGTTACCAACTCACCAGAGCAGCTATTGATGTAGAGATTGCAACTGTTACGTATCGGCTAAATTTGGCATCAGCCAAGAAACCACCCAGAAGACCAAGAAGATTGAGAGTGCCCATGAAGTTGGTTACTATCATTGCAGATTTTGCTGCTGAAATATGTAGGTCTCCAACGAGATATGTGACTAAGTTCATGGATATGCCCACCACACATACCCTCTCCGAGAATTCACATCCTGCAACAAAATCTTCCATTCATGTTAGCAAAGAAAGAAGACATGATGAAGAAGGTAAACAACACTTTTGAAGTTCATCAAGAACACCTAAGATGAGCCCTGCGGCAAGCCATCCACCGGTCCTCGACTTGTCCACCGGATTCCCCCGGTAATCAACGACAAGTTCATCGTTCGATCCATCTTTCTCCCCGTGGATTCCGACCAAAACCTGTTGGCATCCAAATAAAAAACGATGAAGCAATAAAAATATAACCAAGCTAATGAAAATTTCATCAGAAGGCAACTATACCATTATTGAAACTATGAAAGAGAAAAATTGTGGGGGTTAGGCTTGCATGAGCTTAATTTATAAATTGTAAAAGCTGGTCATTCTGGTGTTATTGTTATCTTCCAGTGGTGCAATCAAATTCGAAACGCCGACCAACCCATGTATTCCTATCACAGTATCACAAATATTCATAATTTTATTTGAAAGATTATATATTTGTCTCATCTACATAATTGAGAATGGCATGTTTTTGTCCTCTTTGGGGTCTGAATTTGGTCCATTCTTCGCTATTGCCCCATGGGGGAGGTTAAGAGAATTGATATTGTCATGTCGTGTGGGGTTCGCCGATGGCTAACACCCAACCAGGTGATTAATGTCACACTGGTATTCATTTTTCTTTTCAAAATACAAGTCCTTGAATTATGAGTTGATTGCGACAAATATTCTTGAATTATAATTCATATTCTAAATTTATCTCTAAAATTTAAAATGTTTCTAATTATATCATTAAAGCATATTAATCAGGTCTTCCTTTTAAAAAAATCGTCAAATATCATTTCATCACATATTATATTATAATTTGACGTGTCATAAAAATTATGAGTTTGAACTAAACAAAATAATAGTTAACTTTAACTTTTGTGGTGGTGATCTTTTATCAGAAAAATAATTTTATTTTTGTTATCTGAATACACTAGTATTTATTATCCCTCCCAACAACTTTTGGGTGGTGGTTTTTTCTTTGCACTACCTTCGCCTTTGCCTTTGCCTAAGGGCAAAGTTGAGCATTCTTATACTACGCAAGGTTTACTAAAATTTCATGCTACCAGAAAGTAGATAAGAATCAAAGATTAATGTATTTTTACATAAAAACATATTGTAATTTGAGTCAAAATGAAATACAAATTTAAACAATATGATATATTAATGGCAAGCTTGAATTTTGTAGAACTTGTGAAGAATTTATCATCAAAATTCCCCAGATTCCATGGTCGTATGGTATTTCTCCCATTTGCCAAATGACGTTCGACCTTGATATGTAAGATTTTCTCATTAAGAAGGCGTGGTTCATGTTAGTGTTATGAAACCAATGCTGAAGATTGATGATGTAGGATGAATGTTAGTGTTATGATCACATGCATGCGTGTGTTGCATGGATGAGGGTTTCTGTTATAGTATAGTTACAAGATGTTAAGTTTGTTATGAGTTTGTTATGCATTCTTCATGTATAAATAGCTACTCTCTAGTTCAAGAGAGGTCAGCTTCTATTAATAGAATTGCATAGAGTTCTAGCTCTCATTTGTTCATTCTTCTATTCTTCAAGATAGCTTAAATGATATCTTATCAGTCCAATCCAGTAGTTAAGTTACTTTCGTTTCCTGCCACACCAAATATAAGGATGTAAAAAGTTCTTCGAATTGCAAAATTGACTGAAACTGACTTGAGTCAAAATTGTTTATGACTTAAGATGGTTGTGATCTGAAATCGATTCGAGTCTAAACTGGTGTTGACTTGAACCCTAGTTGAAACTAGAAATAGTGGATTTGAACCCGGCCTACACCCGATATGAGAATTACCTGAACCTGAATTTAATCGATAATATGACAACTGAACCCGACCTGCATCCGACTGATATGAACCCGAACTCGAGATTAATCTGGTAAATAACTAGTACTACAAGACCTGTTATGAACTTGACTTGTAATTGACTCAACCTGTAAATGATCCGACTTGTTATTGAACTGATCTGATATTTACTTGACTTATAAGTTACAATTGATGAATTTGTGAGATTTTGAATTTATAATAAACTATGATAATTAATATGATTACTTTTTAAAAGTTAAAAAATTGTTAGTTATGATAATTAAATTAATAACTTTACTTTTTATATTAATTATAATCATTATATTATAAAACTTAATTATAATTATTAAATTAATTTTATTAAGTAGTTTATTTATTGAATATGATTTTATTAGATTATATAAAATTAGTTTAAATATTTATAAGTTTAATTTATGTTTTATGCAATAATTAATTAATAATTTAAATATAATTTAACTTAAAATTTTAAAATATATATAAAAGTTGAATTTACTTGAGATTGAAAAATTTGAATAACATAAAATTTACTATACTTTAAAACACTAAAATTACAATAAAATGAACTAAATAAATTTATGTTAAAATTTATGTTCTCATATCTTACTGCAAAAGTTTACAAGGCTAAAAGCGTAACTTTACTACCAAAATTTTGATTTTTAAAAGTTAAAAATTTCCCCCCTAATTACATCACTTTGCTTTTGATTTTTATAAGTTAAAAATTTCTCTTTTAGTTTCATCACTTTGTCGCTGGTCTTGGAGAAGAATAAGGGAGGTGAGGCCCTTGCATTTATACTGTTGATAGTTTTAAATTTTGTCTAGTTGGCAATCCATGTGAACCAAAACTAATTACATAGGAGCCTAGATGAAGTTTTTCAATAATTATAATTTTTATTATTTTTACTTTTTTAAAATAAATTATGATATATATATATATACATGCATCATACATATGTACATACATGCATATATATACTTATATATATACATACATACATACTTATATGCAGTTATGTGCATGTATAATTGATCATATATATACACATGAACTAACTTACTTCAATGGTTAAAGGAATCGTTGTTATTTTTAGAGGTCACGAGTTCGAGCACCAATAACTGCAATAGGGTAATTGGACGTTTATTGTCAAATGATTTAGAGTATTTATAACATATACTACCTTTGTAATCATCTTAGCTTAATCAATATATATATATACACATATATACATGTTGTTTAATTTATTATAATTATAGTTTATAATTTCATGTTTAATCAATTTAGTCCTTAAAACTATATTATAATATTCAAAATCTTATAAATTTTTGTTCCTCAACTTTTGAAATAAATGCAATTCAGTCTATTTTTATATTAATTTCTACTTTAAATTTTACAGTTATTTCAATTTGATCCTTATGTGTTGTTTAATTTATTTAAATCTTAACTTGTAATTTCATGTTTGTTCAATTTAGTCCTTAAAATTATATTTTTATTAAAATTGACCCATAATTATTTATGTTTTTTCTAATTTACTCCAAATCATATACAATTACAAATTATAATTCGTCATTCATGAAAGGCGATAAATAATTAACCCAAAAACGACCTGACCATATGTCATTCTGTACCCTATAAGATCCGACTTGAATTTTGTATGTCAATGACATGACTCAATCTAATCGAGATTCGACTTGAAGTCCATCTAAACATAAATTAACTTGGTATTTAACTGATTCGGACCTGAATCATTTTAACTTCAACTGCTTCGATCCGAATTGAAATTAACCCGATATGAACCAGACTTGATCTGAGTCAAATCATCAAATTAACCTGACAGGACTTGTATCCAATTTTATCTGATCTGATAAGATCCAACTGAAATCTGAACGATTACTTAATTTAAAATCCCTAACTAAATACTATTGGACTACGCCGAGTGTGAGGACCATAAAGCAATCAAATATACTATTTAATAGAAATTTATTAAACGGTTTCATTTAGTCTTACACTATTACTTATCATGTAAAATATAAATCATTCCAAACAAGCATCATTCATCATGTCTATAATTTGAAATTTGAGACACATAATTTACATGCCTTTGACTTAACGACACACAAAATATATCATTGCTCATTTTAACCCTAAATCATATATATATTACTGAATCAGAAATATTTTCCAAGTTGGGCACACATATGTTAACAACATAAATTTTTAAATGGAAAGGATACAAATAAAATTTTAGGGTGGACACCACCCGTAACATAAGTAATTAATCGAAGGAAACTCATATTTTATGATGGGCACGAAAAATTTTAGGTGGCCACATGCCCACCCCACCGAATTGTGGCTCCGCCACTAGATTCTTGATGATGTCTTTCTTGAACATTGGCATCGGTCGATGCTAGAAGTACCTTATCGTGTGGGTAGTTAGCCTTACCGTAGAGTGGTTACCATGTATAACGATGTACTATAAATATTTTCTGAACAGGATGGGATCGATTGAACGAGGAATCAACACATATGACGGTGGGATCGTTCCCTTTGAGCTGTTTGTTTTTTTCCTTGGATCACTATTGAACCATGAACCAGAACCGTTTGAACCGACTAAAAAACAGGGGGGAAATAGATTTGTGCATTAACCCTAACAATATTCGGCCTAAAATATCATTTAAAGACCAGGTCAAATAACAATTAATAGGTTGACCCATTATAGAAGTCGCAAAAAACTCTGATTCTAATGAGACTTGATACCCACATCTTTGAGAAAAGAAGCATGCGTTTTAACCAAACTAGACTACAATAGGCTCATTAATAGAAGCTTTAGTTTTTTCTATTAATTTATTATCGAATTGAAGACGTAAATAATTTGACCTCCAGTCTGGTACTCTGGTTATTATGACATTTGTATATATTAAAAAATGGTCATTGTTTAACGTCACATATAATCTTCTGAAAGAATTTTCTCATGATCAAATTGAGTTTGAATCTCAGTCTTCATATTCATGAAAACTACTGGAATAGAAACATAATATGTTTAAATTTTATAGTTTATATCTTTCACTGTTATTAACTTTCAACAAAACTGAAGATACAATAAAAATGGGGCTTGAACGCCTTTGTTCAGCTACACCAAAAACCCACTAAATTAAAATAAAAAGTGTTTTAGAGTTCTCATCAACAGTATTTTTCTCCTTTTTTTTTGTTCCCAGTTGATATATATTTATATTTTTCTAATAAGAGGCAACCAGTTCTAGTTCATGGCTTTCCTTTAAGTGTAACAATTTAGCAAAAACACCAACTAATGGAGCCGTATTATATATGCAAGCCTCAGTTTGCATGTAATTATCTCTTTGGTCCCCGAAGTTATCGTCAATGTCGGGTCCTCCGACCACCGCCCCGACCAAAACATTAGGGTTTGCCTCGGCTCGATTATAGCAATGGTCATAACCTTGGGTGCACCCAATGAATCCTTTATTCTCCCTGTATGACATTATTGAGGCACCCCTGTGGTGCACCCTTGTGGGGTATTTCGAACCATAACCAACTAAATAACTCATGTTCATGGGATTTGAACCTAGTATGTAATCAACTTGAGATTTGGCAAAACTGAGGCTCTCTTCATGATCCACTGTTCCGGATGGACAATGGAGGTTTTGGTTCGAGTCCCGGAGGAAGTCGGAGTAGATGGTGAGAAGGAACGCCGCTGTCGTCACATATTGCATGTTGTTCCATTGTCGGACGTATAAAAGGCCTCCCGGGCTTCGATCGACGTTGTCGTCAGTATCGTATTTTGTGTTTTTGCATGTTTCACTTTCATGCAATATTTTATTTGTGTTTATGGGGTTTAGTTTGGCATCTATCTCTCCGATTTTGGAGCATGGGAAATTACTGGGGATTCAAAAGCATCTAATGCACGTGGATTTATGCACTTACATATATAAAGTATTTAAAATCTAAAGAAGCTATTGTTAACTTTGCTACTCCATTAAAAAAAAAAAAGTTAAGTGCATGCTTCAAAGTTAAGTTATTGTTTACGAAGGAAGTAAATTGAATTAGAAGAAACGTTCTTATATTAAATTTTTACAATATTTAATTTAAATTAGTTAACTAATAATCAAATATCGATAGTTATAGCTCTAAACAAAAAGCTAAGCTATTATCACATCTTTAAATCTACGGAAAAAGCAAATCCCATCAAACATTAAAAATTTTCTTATTTAAATTTTCTTTCAGAATTCACGTAATAAATTATGTTTTAAATCATATTAAGACAGTTAAAAAATATTGAGTAAATTTTAAATTTACTTAAAATAAATGTTTTTTGGAACATAAAAACAAATATAATTTTTAAGGGTGGTCCCTTAATATTTACTACCAATGTACATATTTATATATTGTTAGTATATAATAGGTAAACAATATTCATATATATTTTAAGTTTTTAACAGATATATTTTAAAACTAATACGAATTTTATATTGATTTTTTTTTTCAAAAATACCAAAACCTTTGATGTATTTTTGTTAAAAATTGATGAAAAAAAGCAACCCGACATGATTTAAAAACTAGTCCTTAATCATGGACGTTGATCTGACCTCATGAAATTTGAAATCATCCTAAAAAAGAAGTGACTATTTTCTTCTTCTTTTTCTTAAGCATGAATTGACCTCTAATTAAACATGCTTGAAGAATATAAGCAAACAGAGCATTTAATTGGAAGTGAAGAGAGAGATTATTACCTTAGAGGCCATGATTTGAACCCCGGCATACTTAACATCCCAGCTGAACTCGGAAATGGCCCAACCAATCCCACCAAAAGAACCACCATTGTCTACAACATAATTCAAGTATTCCTCCTTGTCGGTGGCCTCGAAAAGCCACACAGCTGCCCACAGCAACTCATCCATGTACCCGATCACCGACGCATAGTAGCTCTTCGCCACCGCAACGCTTCCATCGTATTTCCCTCTGTACTTATCCCCGAACTCGAACAGCTAAACAAAACCCACCCAGACAAATGAAAAACAAATCAAAACCCAACTCTATTTTTTCATAATAATAGTGATTTATAGGTTTACGGTACCTCTTGGGCGTGGTGCAAGAGTAAGTGAGAGTAATATGGGTTTGTTTTCTTGAACGTAATCGACGCCGCCGCCATTGCCGCCGCCGTCTCTCCTGCCAGATCCGACCCCGGGTTGTTCTGATCAATCTTGTAGGCTTGGCGCGAGGTCGTCATGTCCTCGGGGCGTTGCCAGCAGTAATGGTCGGTGTCCCCATCGCCCACCTCTGCCCATAGTACATTGGGGCTGGTGTGTGCCTTGATGAAGTAATCCGTCCCCCATTTAATAGCCTCTAGAGTTTGCTCCAATTATCCGGCAATGGCGATTTCGTCGTGGAATTGGATGATTCCCCAGGACAACATTGTGACGGTGAAAGCCATTGGGAGTCCAAACTTGACGTGATCGCCGGCATCATAATATCCTCCCACTAAGTCCACCTACAATAACAGATAACTTTTAACATAGAATTAAAAAGAAAGTTTCAGGGGAATTAATGAGTTTAAGAATGGGGATTTACTCCTTGTTCCAATCCGTCGGTGAGGCCAGAATGGTCGCGCCAAGTGACGCGTTGGTTGTAGGGTAAACGACCGGATCGTTGGAATTCAAAGTAAAGGAGGCTCTTGGCTAATGCATCGGCATAATCAAACGGCTGAGGCGCTGCTGTTGTTGTTATGGAAATGGCGGACACAGAAGCAGAGAAAAAAAGAAGGGTCCAATGGAAGACAAATCTGGGGGCATTTTGATGATGGGTGTTTAGCTTCTTCATCTTCTTCTCCATTGTTCCCTTCCCTCCTAAATTAACCTTTTTTATTTGTTTACTTTCAATTAGGACTTGAGTGAAGGGAACATGACAGATAATTCTGTCTCTCCCCCCCCCCCTCTTTGAAATGTGTCCTCTGGCTAAGAACCCTGAGGGCTTCATTAATATTGACTATATAGATAGGGATGGACATTTAAATCCGACCTGATTGGATTGGATCTTTTTAAAAAAATTGGGTTCGGATTGAGTTTAAATTTAAGGTAAAAAAAATTCGACCCGATCTAAAAAAATCTCTCTATATAATTTTTTTCAATTAAGTCACTATTTTTATTGAATAAAAATAATTTTTTTTATTATTTCGGGTCGAGTTTCTATGTCATATATTCGAGTCGGGTCGGGTGAAACCTTATTTTGATCGGGTCGGATCTCAGGTGGAGGCTCTCGAGTCGGGTGAACCAAAAACCCGACCTATGCTCATCCTAGATATAACCCTGTAGCGTTCGCCTTTGCCTTTTAAATTTTGGGTCAAATAATTTTAAATTACAAATAACTTTAAATAAATAATTTTTAGAAAAACTATTTGAAAAAATCCTTTGCATGCCAAATAAAAATATAAAATTTTATTTTTGAAAGGTAATTTTGAAATCAAAATTATAGTTTTAATCTTAATTTATTACTATTACAGTACTTATTTTATAATTTACAAATTTAACTTTTTATAAAAATATAATTATATTTAATCCATTAATTCACTTTAATAGTTAAAAGGATTATTTTTCTCTCTAAATATCATAAATTTGAACATTTGTTTTCAATAATTAATAAATGTTTTAAAAAGATATTATCTTATAATCAGTATATATTATTAAAAATATAATTATATTATTTTTTGTTTAATCACCGATATCTAATTTATTGATCGACTAATCTGAATCGACTACTGCAAAGGCAATGGCGACTCTCCAAACCCAGTAATCGACAGGATTCAAATCTCTGACCTTACTTAAGGGATCTAGTATATTATCTCACTAAACCAACTAGTTATTGGTAATATAATTATATTATTATTAAATTATTTGTAGGGTCTAAATTTTTATATTTCATCATATCCTTTTTAGTATAATTTATTTAAAATTATATATATTTATCATAAAACATGTATGATTATTATAAACTTATATTTAATAAAAAATATTATTTATATATTTATCATAATAGTATTTGTGTTTATCATATGTTCCGCAACTTTATATATTTAATTTTAATAATTAAATATGTTTTATATGAATTTTAAATTTTTTATATTATTTACTTTATCATATTATATTTTCAAAATTTTATTAGTCCGATGACCAAATTTCTAGGGCTATTGTTCTTTTTTTTTTTTTGGTTCAATAGTGTTACTGATTTATTGGGCGGGACTAAGGCTTTCACTATTTTTTTAAATTAATTTAGGCAACTACATTGCAATATATGATCAAAAAATCTTATTAATTATTTGATATTACACACTCACATTTTTATGTTTAAACTTCTTATATTTATTATGCTTGAATTTAAAATCTCAAAAAATAATAATAATTTTTTATCATTAAAATTACTTAATTCGTGCTATTTTCGTATTAAAGTGTGAAGGGTTGACCTTTTTGTTTTATTTTCTTTCCCTTTTTTTTAGCTTTAAAACATAAAGCGTGACCTTTTATTTTTGTTCGCAATAATAAACGAGGTATAGAATTTCTGAAATGGTAGGACTAGCGTCGAAATGGGTAAATAAGAACGATTTAGGATGACATTGATCTGAAAATTCATTCTAAACCTTATTAAATATTCTAAAAAATATTTTAATCTGTGTATTTTTAAAAAATATTCTAATTCTTGTCCTTTTAAAAAATAAATATTTGATATAAAATTTTAAAAGTATAATGATTTGAATTATTATTTTTAGTTTGAACACCCTTTAAGTAGGTTATTGTTGAAATTGAACAATTTAACCCCTCTTGAACAAACAGGAGAATAACACATATTTTGGAAGTGAGTAAATAAGAACGATTTAGGATGACATTATCTTCTCTTAACAAAATGGGTTTTTGGCGGCGTTTTAATGAAAACGCCGCTAAATTTCTCTAAAGATAACATCAGTGGCTTTTTGTTTACAACAGTCGCTACAGACTTGTACTCTAGTAGCGTGTTTTAAACAAACACCGTAAAAAGATGAATGTATAGTGGTGTTTTTTGAAACACGCCGCAATAAGATACATATATAGTAGCGTTCTTATGAAGCGCCACAAGTTTTCAGTACATTTGTGGCGTTTTTAATTACAAATGCAACAAATTATCAAACCTAGACCCTCTATCTTTTTCATCGTTTCTTTCTTTACCTGTTTCTTTCCGCCGCTCTCACTCCCTTTCTCTACTCTTTGTTTTCAATTTTTGAACTCCAAACGCGGGCAACAATTGAGATAACCACCTCAAAGAACCCGAAATCTCTCAACACACATTCTCTTCGTTCTTTTTTTTTCTTCGTATAAGGTTAAATCTTCAATCCCTTTTTAAGGTTTTCCTTTTCTAGTATGTGATAATCTATGGATTTATTTGCAATATCAAAATGTAATTGCTTTTACACTGTTTCTTTCCTCTTCTTGTTTGCTTCATTTACGTTTTGATCCAAAATTTGTATTTTCTTTCCTTAGGTTGAAATAGAGAGGGGTTTGAGAAGCTTCACTGCCGGCCTTGGATATCCCCAAATGAGGTAACGAATATATTTCTTGGTTGATTTTTGTTCATATTGATGTTTTACAATTCAATTTTATGGTCTAAACTGAAAATGCCAAAACTGTAATAGTTTTTTCAAGCTCTTTCATGGTGGATTCTTTAATTTTCCATCTTTAGTTGATGATAAACCTTAATCAACTATCTTTTATGGTTAAAACTATGTTAGGATCTTGGTTTGAACTAAATCTTGTCGAACTAATATTCAATTTTGAGAAGATTTCGAAAATGATTTTAGTTTCAAGTTGGTACCAATATATGGGTACTTGATTGATTATTTTATTTTAAGTTACGGCTTAGATCCTAATAAGACTTATAGGAGGTTAAATCAAAGTTTAAAAAGCAATATTTTTTCCCTCAAGTGATAAGAAAAATTGATTTTGCAATGTTGGGATTCATCCTTTTCATCATCTGGTTTAGGTCCTGCTTATTAGTGGCTTTAATTATCTAATATGGAAGAGTTTTCTTCGTGGTACTTTCGCTCACAACATTTTGATTTTAAATTCTTTTATATATTGGATATAGTTACTCAACTGCAAATATTCTTTGGTGAGGATTGTCTGAACTGAACAAAGAGGTGCAGGCTGTTGGCTTTCAGTTGGAATGAAGAACTTGTAGATTTTTCTCTTTTAGTAAGTAATTTTTCATATAAATGATTGCTCGCTTCTAAGTTAGCTAGGTAGTCATTGCGCGGAGTTTTCGGTGATCACTGCTTCAGAAGTAACGTAGACAAAACTGATTGCAGAGTTTCCTACTGTTGCAATAATCTGCTTATCAGTTATTCCTTGACACTAACTTGAACATAAATTCGTGCACGTGTACGCGCACACACACATATATGGAAAGTGGATTGAAATTTCAGTAAAATGCATTGAATGTCTATGCATAATGTAGAACATGTTACAGAAACCAATCTACTAGCAATGATATTTTTTAATTTGTTATCTTAGCCATAAGACAAGTACATTTCTTATTCAAATGTGGTTGAATTGGGAGCTAACTCCGTTTTCTATTTACTGTTCTTGTATATTCAGTGTGGCAGAAGCTTGATTCAGAAATGTTATTCTCAATTTTTTAACACAGTAGGAGGTATTATTCATATTTAAATCCGAAAAAGTAGTTAATAGTTTGGACAAATGATATAAAAACAAGACACCACTAGTTGTTGCGGAAGACAGCTATCGGATAGAGCAAAATCGTAACTGATAATTTGAGAAAATAAAAATGAAGATAAAAGAGACAAAATTTACGTGGAAAACCCCTGAATAATATAGGGTAAAAACCACGGGCAACGGTAGAAGAATTTCACTATGAGAAAATAGGAATTACAACCTCTCTCGATCTACCAGGAGAAAACAATGATAATTCTCTCTTGATAAAAAAGAGAAAACAACTCTCAAGAAACTCTCTAAATTCTCTCTAGTATTGGAAGAAAGCTAGAATGCTTTGGGATGGTTTTGAAGCTAAATGAGCTAGAGTATTTATAGTTGAAGCTTTAAGGACTAATTTGTAAATATCCTAAATTACAATGACTAATTGCATAGTTTTACCATCCAAAATTTTCAACAATTTGGTGGCCAAATTTGACCAATTTTGCCACCCCATTAATGCCACCAAATTGCCACCCATAATGTTGACAATTGATGCAATTTGGATTGCCAATTTTCAACAATCTCCCACTTGAAGATTTGATTGGAACAATCATATCTTCACACCATTCTTTCTATCTTGTACCTTTCATATTGCTTACGTTTCTGACAGGCCACACGAGGATCGACACCAGGTAAATTTATCAGCATTGATTGCCTTCGTCATGAAATCTGCTATGTTGTCTTTGGTATGGATCTTCTGCATATCTACCATTCCTTCTTCCACATTTTCACGAATGAAATGATACTGAACTCGTATGTGCTTAGTCCTTGAATGAAATGCTGGATTTCTTGCTAGATGTAAGGTGCTTTGACTGTCACAAAACAGAGAGACGTACTCTTGATTGTGCCCAAGCTCCTCCAATAGCATCTTCAACCAAATTGCTTCTTTACTGGCTTGTGTAGCTGCTACATATTCTGCCTCTGTTGTGGACGTAGCCACAACTGACTGCAATTTTGAAACCCAGCTTACAGCTCCACCAGCAACTTTGAACACATATCCTGTAGTAGATTTGCTTTTATCCAAATCCCCTGCATAGTCAGAATCTACATACTCATTGATTAGTAAGTTTGATCCTCTGTAACATAATGCAACATTTGAGGTCCCTTTGATGTATCTTAGGATCCTCTTTACAATATTCCAATGCTCTTTGCCTGGATTCATCATGTACCGACTAATCACTCCCACTGTTTGTGCAATGTCTAGTCTTGTGCATATCACAGCGAACATTAAACTTCCCACTGCTGATGCATACGATACTCGAGACATCTCCATCCTCTCTTCTTCACTACTAGGACTCATACTGGAGGATAATTTGAAGTTAATAGGAAGAGGGGTAGAAATTGGCTTACAATCTTGCATGCTAAATCGTGATAAGATTTTCTTCAAGTAATTCTTTTGTGAAAGCCAAATCTTCCTATTACTTCTGTCTCGGTGAATTTGCATCCCTAGAATCTTGTTTGCTGATCCCAAGTCCTTCATTTCAAATTCCCTAGCCAGTTGTGCCTTCAATTCTTCAATATGATCTTTGTTGGGTCCTGCAACCAACATGTCATCCACATACAACAGCAATATAACAAAATCGTTATCACTAGACCTCTTGAAATAAGCACAAGGGTCTGCATTAAGTCTGTTGTATCCAAGACACATAATGAAGGAATCAAATCTCTTATACCAACACCTCGGCGCCTGCTTTAGACCGTACAGAGATTTGTTCAACCTGCAAATCAAGTTCTTCTTTTCGTCTTCTTCAAAACCTTCAGGTTTGAGCATATAAATCTCTTCTTCAAGATTTCCATGAAGAAAAGTTGTTTTAACATCTAGCTTCTTTCTGAGCATATCTTTTGACCACCAGTCTTGCACGATACATCTCTACTTGATCGTCACTATTTCGCTTGATTTTGAAAACCCATTTGTTACCAATTGGCTTCCTTCTTTGTGGCAGTGGCACAAGGTCTCATATATTATTTTTATGAAGGGCTTCGATTTCTTCTTGCATCGCCATCATCCACAGTGAAGCATCTGAGTTGTTTATTGCCTTCTGGTATGTTGATGGCTCACCGTCCTCTGTTAAAAGGTAGTATGCAATATTACCTTCTATAACATAATCTGAGTGCCAATTGGGACATCTTCTCACACGATCTGATTGACGAGTTATTGGAGCTTCAGAACTCTCTGGTTCTTGTTCATCATGTGCTGGTTCTGCTTCAGAAGAATCTCCTTCTTCAAACTATTTTTCCACATGTATCTGAGTAGTCTCTGACTTTTCAGCGCTATCATCGTCTTCTTTTCTTTGTAGTTTATCTTCTACAAAGATAACATCCCTGCTAATGATCACTTTGCGGGCAGTGGGATCCCACAAGCGATACCCCTTTACTCCATCAGCATACCCCAAGAATTTGCATTTCCTGGATTTTGGATCCAGCTTTGAAATTTCTTGGGCGTTGTACATCACGTACACAATACTTCCAAATACATGGAGGTTTGAATAATCAATAGGTTTACCAGTCCACATCTCCATTGGTGTCTTCAGCTCTATTGCAGTTGATGGAGCTCGATTCACCAAATAACAGGCGGTATTGACTGCTTCTGCCCAGAATGATTTTTCTAGGCCTGCGTCCCTCAACATTGCTCTTGTTCTTTCTAACAAGGTTCTGTTCATCCGCTCTGCCACTCCATTTTGTTGAGGAGTGTTCGCCACTGTGAACTGTCTTTTGATGCATTCTTTCTTGCAAAAGTCATCAAATTATTCGCTTGTGTATTCTCCTCCATTATCTGTTCTGAAACACTTGATCTTATTTCCAAAATCAAGTTCCACCCGCGCTTTGAAGTTTTTGAAAGTTGAAAACACGTCTGAATTCTTCTTAATAGGGTGCACCCAACATCTCCTGGAGTAGTCATCAATAAATGAGACAAAGTATTTTACTCCACCTAGGAACGTTACTAGTGCTTGCCATACGTCAGAGTGAACCAATTCTAGAACACTTTTGCCTCTAGAATTTGATGTGTTGAATTTCAACCGGTGCTACTTACTTGTTATGCAATGCTCACACAAAGGAAGTGATACCTTTGCTAAGCCTGGAAGTAGTTTTTGCTCCACAAGGACTTTCATTCCTTGTTCTGATATGTGTCCAAGTTTCTGATGCCATAGCATTGCAGAATCTGAACTACATGAGGCAACAGAGGCTTCTGCTTCTAACAATGTTTTTCCCTTCAGCATGTACAAGTTTCCAGCTATCTTTTCACCTTTCAACACCACAAGCGCTCCACGGAACACCTTCATGATTCATTTCCGTGTTTCAATCTTGCTAGCATTATTATCCAACAATCCGTAGGATAATAAATTTTTCTTCAGACCTTTCACGTGTCGCACATCTCGAACAACTTTAATTGTTCCATCATACATCTTCAATTTGATGGTTCCCACACCAACGATCTCTAAGGCATGATCATTGCAACTATACACATATCCTCCTGAGACAGGTTCATAATGATGGAACCATTCTCTTCTTGAGGTCATGTGATATATCGCTCCCGAATCAATGAGCCATATATCTGCAAATCTTTTTCTGCCTTCCACGGTGGTTGACGCTTCACAACATAGAGCATCTCCATCATCTGAAGTGTTTGTGGTATTGCCTTGTGGATTGAAGTTTTTATTTAGACTCCAACAATCCTTCTTCAAGTGACCCTTCTTTCCATAGTAGTAGCACTTTAAATTCATCTTGCTCCTCGACTTCGATCTACCATGTTTATGACTGATGCTTTGGCCACATTCTGTTGATCTCCCTCTCATCGTTGTCAACGCTTCTGCTTGTTGCAGATTTACTTGTCTGTCTTCCTTGTTCTTGCGCCGATTTTCTTCTTGTAGAACAGCAGCTGCAACGTCATCGAAGACTAGACTGGTGACATTACTGTTTGTCAAGTTGATGATGAGTTGATCGTACGAATCCGGTAGACTTTGAAGTAGAAGTTCAGCACGTTCTTGTTCTCCTATTTTACAGCTTAAGGATGTAAGCTGAGAAAATAAAGTGTTCAGTGTATTTAAGTGCTCCGTCACTGAATTAGATTCTGGCATACGGAGAGTGTACAATTTTCTCTTAAGGAAAATTTTATTGTGCAACGATGTGGCCTCGTACAGTTTGGTGAGATGATCCCATATCTCCTTAGCTGTCTTTTTCTCCTCGATACTTGACAATACTTCATCTGCTAATGCTAGATGAAAGTTTGCCATAGTATTTCCGTCTATTTCGATCCATTTGTTGTCGTCTGTGAAATCTACTGGCCTTTCGCTGATAGCTGCTAGACAACCGTCTTTCCTCAGGATGGCCTTCATATTTAATTTCCACAATGAGAAATTTCTCCCATTGAACTTTTTAATATCAAATTTCGTTGCCATTGCTTCGTTTACGGATAGCTCCCACTATTTCACTATCGTGAATAGTTCTCTGGAACCTTCAAAGAATGTGTAATAACTTCTTACTTTCTTATGTTGGAGGATCCACCTTTTGGTGGCAACCACAAAGACAATAAGCAGATATTACACACTCTAATCTAGCTCGGATACCAATTGTTGCGGAAGACGACTATCGGATAGAGCAAAATCGCAACTGATAATTTGAGAAAATAAAAATGAAGATAAAAGAGACACAAAATTTACGTGGAAAACCCCTGAATAATATAGGGTAAAAACCACGGGCAACGGTAGAAGAATTTCACTATGAGAAAATAGGAATTACAACCTCTCTCGATCTACCAATGAGAAAACAATGATAATTCTCTCTTGATAAAAAGGAGAAAACAACTCTCAAGAAACTCTCTAAATTCTCTCTAGTATTGGAAGAAAGCTAGAATGCTTTGGGATGGTTTTGAAGCTAAATGAGCTAGGGTATTTATAGTTGAAGCTTTAAGGACTAATTTGTAAATACCCTAAATTACAATGACTAATTGCATAGTTTTACCATCCAAAATTTTCAACAATTTAGTGGCCAAATTTGACCAATTTTGCCACCCCATTAATGCCACCAAATTGCCACCTATAATGTTGACAATTGATGCAATTTGGTGTGCCAATTTTCAACACTAGTTTGGTCCTTGTATCGTGTAAACATTAATATTTGCATTACAATGTATATATTAAAGGATGAAAATAAAAGCTTGTAAGAGAATATGGATAAAAAAAATTGTACAGTCAATTACACAAAAGAAGACACATTACACCAAAAGGAAATGTTACAATTGGGTTGACTAAGCAGATGAGATGTCTCCTACTTGGGATTATTGAAATTTTAAGAAATAATTATGTATATAATGTCCTTCATGCATGCTTTGGTTTAAAGCTTGAGTTGTCGTTAGTTATATTAACTAAAGCGTTTATTCTACTGAGTTTTTCATTTAAAATTTCAGTTTGTTTAATAATTACAGTTTGGACTGAGATGCAATATTATCTTTGCAGTCCATCCTCGGCTCGGGTTGGCAAATCTATTGTTAAATGGACTGAGGTTGGTCTTTATTATTTCTCCTCTTTTCTTTCGATTTTGATTTTGTTGTTTGTGTTGAATACTTTTGGATATCTACTATGATCACTAATTTCATTATTGTGTCTTAGGTATAAAGTTGGTTCGTATATAGGCAGCATGAAAGCACATGGTGGATAATCTTATTCAACAGCTGACACAAAGCATCTCAAGTGCATGGTGGATTCATCATTTTGTTGTTTCATGGAAGTATCTTAAGTGATTTCTTAGGTTCATACTTTGTTTATTCTAATTATAGTTTGGACTGAGATGCAATATTATCTTTGCAATCCATCCTCGGCTCGGGTTGGAAAATCTATTGTTAAATGGACTGAGGTTGGTCTTTATTATTTCTCCTCTTTTCTTTCGATTTTGATTTTGTTGTTTGTGTTGAATACTTTTGGATATCTACTATGATCACTAATTTCATTATTGTGTCTTAGGTACAAAGTTGGTTCGTATCTAGGCAGCATGAAAGCACATGGTGGATAATCTTATTCAAAAGCTGACACGAAGCATCTCAAGTGCATGGTGGATTCATCATTTTGTTGTTTCATGGAAGCATCTTAAGTGATTTCTTAGGTTCATACTTTGTTTATTCTACTGAATAATGTTGAACTAAGTTACATTTCAGTTGGATGTTTGTAAACTTTAATTTATTCATATTTTACGTATTTCTACTTAATTGAAATCTTAATTACAATTCTAAGGTTGTTATTGGATATTGTTACATATTAAATTTGGATAATACAAAGTGGAAAAAACATTTCGAAAATCAGTTGTGATTAACGGCATTTTCGGATGAAAACGCCACTAATGGAATACATAATTAGCAGCGTTTGCGAGGAAAAACGTCATTATAAACATAATTATGAGCCGCGTTTGTAACAAAAACTCCGCTAAAGAACCTAACTTTACAAATGCCGCTATAGAACCTAACTTTTTGTAGCGTTTGTCATAAAAATGCCGCTAAAGAACCTAACTAGTTGCGGCGTTTGTTAACGTAAAACGTCGTTAACTGTTGTGGCGCTTGTATAGTCGGCTCTTCTTGTGGCGTTTTTTTTTTTTTGCATCGTGAGTATTTTAACGACACTTTAAAATGCTGCTATAGACCTAATCTGCTGTAGTGAGGGTATGTTTGTTTCACATAAATATTTTCCTCATTTTCCAGTGTTTGGTTGGAGGAAAACTGGTTGGTCAACGTAAAATATTTTCCTGGTCAATAGAATTTCCTTTGTGTTTTTTAGAAAATAACTTACGGTCTGATTTTCCGTAAGTCATTTTCTGAACTTTTCACTTCAAAGAATAAATACTCAAAATAATTTTATTTTATGAATTTAGTATTAATAAAATATTTTAATATCATTTTAATCAAAATATTAATTATTAAAACATTGAAAATATTTTTAAATATTTCTAAAAATATAATATTATATTTTTTAATATTATAATAAAATAATCAATTACATTATAATAATAAGATGTTATATTTTTTATTTTAATAATATTAATAAAATTATATTATTTATTAATTTAATAGAATAATATTATTAAATTATTAATAATAAATAATATTATTTACGTATTTAATATTAATATAATACTCTAGTAATATTTTAATAAATATATCTAAAATATAAGAATTAATACTTTTTAAAATAAAATATAATACTATTACTTTAATAAATAATTAATATAATTTATAAATTTTTTATTTCAATAAATTGTAACAATCTTAATATTTTATTAATAAAATTATAGAAAATATTTTAATAAAAAAATAAAAATAAATTATAAATTTTAAAAATAATAATATTAAGTTCTATGATAAATAATATTATTTATTTCATTTAATATTTGTAATTAATAATTTTTAAAATGTAATTCATTTTACAAAAATATTTTTTTGAAAAATATTTTCAGTGAAACAAACGGATCTTAAGCACATGATACATGTTCAACTATAGTACTATTGATATTTTTTTTGGTGAAATAAGGACATAAAACATTCTAGCTATTAACTCCTAAATATTATTTACTAAGTATTGACTCTACAGCCACATGGTGTTGAGAAACTTTGACCCCAAAATCATCGATGTGGGCTATCTTCGTCATAAAATCGACCACTCTTTTCTTTGTTCGATCAACCAAAGAAAACGAGACTAACCATTGTCTGTTTAACAGCTCCTAGATGTGTTGTAAAATGATTGGTGAAACTGGTTTCGGCACAACTTGGTTTAAATTCTAGAAGACTTCTCTATTATCGACTTCGAGTATGACGCGACGTGCTCCCATATTTTAGGCATGTTTTAAACCTTCCAAGACCCCCTATAATTTCGCTTCAAGTACTGAACATATTCCGACAACTCTAACGAAGCATGAAATCCATTCTCCATGGTTGTTCCGAATTGCTCCCCACAAGTCACATAACCTTGGATGTTTCGTGCTCCATATATATATTTATCTTCAGCTATTTTTTCGGAGGGGCCTCTCCCTTAGACTATCTCGATCTCCTCAACATCCTAGTATTGTTTGCATTTGCTCCGGCTGACATAGCTCTGCCACTCTCGGTTTGGAGTCTCATACTTTGTTCAAGGATGGAAGTAGATCCCAATTTCTCAGTGTCAAATATATATTGGTTTCGGTGGTTCCATATGTTCCAAAGAACTGCTCCAAACAACAAGTCCCATTCTTGATCTTCAATCACAAAGTATCCAGGTTTTGTCTGGACAAAAAGTCGTGGTGTTCCCGTTGTTAATCTTTAATTTAATTTCTTCGAAGTTTGATAATTTTTTCCGCTTTTGTCTGGATAAAATTGCCGCTGCTACCAAATCGTATTTTAAACATGGAGGATTGTGTCTACACGTGGATGCTGGAGGAACTTCCACCGACATATTTTGGACTTAAGTTTTGACTGCAAACTTTTGATTTTATTTTTTACTTCAATCACCTTCACCATGTTTTACTTTAAACATATGCATGTCAAATTGACATGCATACAATTTAATTGTTTCCGGAATTTTTAAAATAATATTAAATTTAATTAAAAAAATTAAATTATCTCACACCCAATTAAAGATCTAAAAATATTTTTAAGATAAACACATATGTTTAACTGTAATTTGATATTTTTTATAAAATCAAATAAAATTTATACTATCTTATAATTTTTTATAATTTAAACATTTTATATGATTTTTATATTATATTTTTAATTAAATCCCTATTTTCATTTCAATTTAAAAGTTGTAAGAAAATTTAATGTATGTTTTTTAAATTAAATATTTTAATTATTTTAATGTTTTACCTTGTAATTACAATATTATTATAAGCGAAGACAACAAAATTTTGAGGTAGAATAGGAATTAATTTTTTATTTAGATTATTTAAGGGTTCAAAAACTTTATATAAAGTTCACAAAAAAATGTTTTGAGAGAAATTCATTTTCTCGGTTTAAAATTGAGAAAGACCTAAAGACTATTTAAACCAAAATATTTAAGCCAATTAACAATAGTATATTAATATTAGGATTTTAGACCAAAATGTTAATTTTTCAAACAAATAGAAATTAAAATGTGTATTTTTACAGTAAAGGGCCTAAAATAAACTTTTAAATATGATATAAAGACTGAAATATTTTTTTATAATAGAGAAATTAAAACAAAAATTTAAATATATAGTACAAAGCATCTGGTAGATTTTAATATTTTTTTTTGCTACAAAATATTTTAAAACTTGATTCGGGTTTAGAAGGATTCTATCCAATTTGTAGTCAACCATGAATTTTAAGACAAAACACACTTAATTTGATTTTATAGATGTATATATAATTCAATTTTATTTTGTAAAATAAAGACCTATGTAAACACTCGTTTTTGTCCGGATTTTAAAAAAAATATTTATTTATTTATGATTATTATTTTTATTATTATTATTAATATTTTTATTAACTTTTATTAATTTTTCCTTTTTTCAGATTCCATATTCAACCCCACTATCTCTATTATTCCAACAAATTACCCACTCAACCCAATATCTTCCGTTTTCATTGTGCAACCACTACTCCACTAATTCAAACCAAATCCCATTTTTTCTTACTATATATATATTATTTATAAAATGCCATGGGGGGCTAAGTGGATAAGGGCTTTTGATTCTCTCTTTGATTGTAAAAAAAGCCTATGTGCTTTGAATGTTTTAAAAAATTCTTCTGATCCAAAAAGGGGACCACGAATCATAAGGGATGACAGAACTCAGTCTTCACTTTGGTATTATCGTCATAGTCCCCAATTAACCATGCAAGCTCTTCAACCTTCATCTCTTCGAGTTTCCTATCTAAACGACCTCAAAAAATTCCATGCCCAACTCATCAAAATCGGCCTTGTAAAAGACATCATAGCAGCTAGTTGTGTCCTGGCCTTCTCAGGATCTCCCGCTGGAGACATCAACTATGCATCTTCTCTCTTCGCTCGAATGGAACACCCAAATCTCTTTGCTCGGAACATCGTCATTAGAGCCTTCTCCCGAACCCGACACATTTCTGGTAAAACGCAGATCATGTAAGATGGTGTCCGATCAACCTAAAATATATTTTTAAAATGATCGGTGGTGACTATAACCATAATTTTCAAGTCGAAGCACAATTACGGGCCCAACCGAAAGAAGGTTCTGACAGTTTGGCGACTCCGCTGGGGACAGGTAAGTGAGTCAGGCCATAATTAATTTCTGGTTATCTTTTTATGCGAAATAGTAAATTTAAATTTATTTATTCGATTCCAATTATTTATCTTTGGTTATTTTTCAAAAAAATAGTTGTACTGACGTTTTTTCAATGATTTCATATTTTCAAAGTTTACATCTAAGGCTCTATACCCGAGCTCCAAACCCTATTTAAGTAGGGGTAAAAGCGACACCTTCGTGTGAATTTATTCACCGTGCGGGCCTAGCAAGTAGCATTCGGGATTCATATACATTATGTCTTCGTGTGAATTTATTCTCCGTATATGCATAAGGGAATGTTTCCTCTCGAGTTTAACTTAGTCCACACAAGCTTGTAATGGGCTTAGGACTAAGGGTCTGGCAAGCCCAAGGGGCACTAGCAAGGAGAACTCGGGTACCTTCTTTAGAACCTAAACCGAGAGAATACATGGAATTAGAGCCCACCCAAAGCCTCATTTCAAACCCTAGGTTGCTTTGTTTCCTGCTTTACATTTTGTTCAAAGCATGCGAACTAGACAAATATGCGGTTAGGATTTGTTTGAAATTATCATGCGGAATAGAGATCATGTTCGGGTATGAATAATAAGCATGTGGGGTAGGATTTTTCATTTTTTTTTTTTGATTTACCTCACTAACTCTTTTATTTTTGTTCTCTTTCATTTTGTTCTCATCATTCGCATAATTTAAAAGAGGTGTTGATCCACAAAAAACGTGTTTGTTAAACATGAATAATCTGCATTAATGGACAAAGGGGTTGTAATACAAGAGATGAAAATGCAGAGGACGATCTACAAGGCAACTATGTGTCACATTCAATCCAGAAGACGTGGTACCCATAATTGAAGAGTATATCACTCTGCTGCATTATAAAGGACTCAGAATGAACCGGGTCTATATCAAGCACAACGAAAGTCTATCTTTGAAGAACTGACTGGCAAATATTGCAGGGGCAAGACGAGGAAAAGGTTACTGACTCGGACGCTCATTTCGAAAACTACTAGAACAAGATAGTGAAACCCTAGCTGAGTTGAATGCCATTGCTGACGAATTCAAGAAGCAAGCTTCGGATAGTTTCTATCGATGGAGGGCTCCAATGGTGTTGCCATTAGGGAACAGACTCAGCAGAGAGTGAAAGCCGGAGGTACAGTCATTCGAGACTTTTTTTTCTTTGGGGCAAACAACTTGACATTTGCACGGTTCATCCAGAGAAGCCAGAGCGGTTCGAAAGGTTATTCAACCGGTGACAGACAAAGGCAGAAGACTAGTCAACATATCAGAAGCTGTCAGGATATTTTTGTCTCTTAAAAGATAAAATACTTTTGTCCCCAATAAGGATTATTTCTAATAACAAACACATTTTTTGGGTCAATGCCTCGAACATTGCATGTATCATGCATTCCTGCATATTTTGCATTACTTTTTTCTTTTTTATTACATTCACATGTCTAATAAAAAACGAGAACATTTCGATCCTATGACATATAAGGAGTTTTACCAACAGTTGTTGACGCACTTGTGGTGTTACCATATCCAGAGAAATCCATGAAGCCCCTGTACCCCAGGTAGTATGATGAGAACGCTCATTGCGAATATCCTAGCGGTGTCCCGGGACGCACTATCAAGAACTACTCCACATTCAAGAGAATCGTATAGAAAATACATAATAAGAATTGGATCGACTTCAACAACTCAGGGGCATCCAAGTGAGGAAAACCATTTCATCATTTGAGGCATTCTGTTTGAGTTTGTTTTTTCATTTTTTCTCAAGTTTTTGTAATAAGATTTGAATAAATTTATGTTACCTTAATGATGACGAGCAATGAATCACATTTGCAAACTTGCAATTCTTTGAATATCAACTTAGTTAAAAAAACTCTGCAAATGATTCAGAGTTACAGATCTTTGATGAAGTAACACGATTAAAAGTCGATAAAATCAAGGACTTTGACCTTACCCAGAATATACCCTCAAACACCGTACCCTGCTTTTGCAGTTAACCAATATAACATTTTCCTTTCATATGGTGCGGACAACATGGGGTATCCTTTTGCATATGACATTACTATGCTTTTTATTTAAGACATTCAGTGATGATAATGATCTTTACATATGAAATAATCAAGTAAACAAATCTAGTTTAGATCAGTTGTCTGAAAATTGAACTCTAAAGATGAGATTCCTTGACTTTCAAAAACACCTAGACTATAACAGGTTCTTCTTGACAATCTTAAGAAATTAAATCCGTAAAGTTGAGCTATTCCACTAAGGCAATTGGTTATAGAGGAAACTCGAAAGCCCTGGCTTTATGAATAGATTACATTCAAACCATGACATTGCTCGGACACTTGGCAATTCGGTTTGCTCCACTGCTTTTGTCAGGCCGAAGACTCTGTGATGAGATAAACGCTTCAGTTAACTTGATAAAAGTGATTATAATATTAAGATGTCCCTCTAAAGCAATTGGTTAAACACCCTAGCTTTATGGATTCAGCTAGCTAGATAGCGACAAGTTAAATCAAATTTATCTAAGCAAGAAATTTTCGGTAATGATGGATTAAGGGAGTTAAGGAACACCTGTTATAGTCAAATTCACACGAGCACTCAAGAATTTCATTTTTAGACCGATATTTTTGCACTACCTTTGTTAAAGGTGATTACAAAACTTGAACAAATGGAAGATTTCAGAAGACCGAAATAAAAGAACTAGTAATTGATCATGCTAGTTGCGTCATTTTGTCCGCATCCAATTAAAATGCCAAACCAAAAAAGCATGTTGCTCATATTTCAAAAAAATGACATTTTGGGTTACCGAAACCTTAGAAAGGAGGCCAACCTAAAGTCAACTTATCCATTTGAACATTTGTCAAAGAGATATAACTTTGAAAGCATTAAAAAGAGCTATTGATTCCTTTGATATACTTTGAACTCATGTTTACAATTTGATTCAATCGCGAGCCTGAATTAAGGAACAATATTTTACAAAAATTTTATCTTTTTCCCTCCTAAAACAAGAAAAATGAGAAAATCATTTTCAAAAAGAACAATCTCAGACATGAAAGGTCTGTAAAGCCAAAGCTCGAGAAGCAAATGGGGCACGATCGATTCCAAGGACCTGATTGGCAGACAAAACATGGGACTCCAATCCAAGAGCTAAAACATAACTCCTTCATTTTGCATGCATCTTAGACATACTTAGAGCATCACATTTATCATTTTTAGCACACATAATTTTTTATAGCTTTCAGAGTCAAATTTCAACTTCAAGATGAAAGATACTCGATTCAAAAGCGCATTCGAAAGATTGATGGTGGTTGATCAACTTCACAACGAAGGGGCGACTGTCAACAAATAACTTTTCAGTTTCATTCAGAGTCAATTTCATCTTCACAACGAAGGATATTGGACTCGAGACAACACAAGCTCAACTTCACAGCGAAGGGTCGACTGACTGTCAACAAATAACTTTTTCAGAGTCAATTTCAACTTCACAGTGAAGGATATTGGACTCGAGACAACGCAAGCTCAACTTCACAGCGAAGGGGCGGTTGACTGTCAACAAACAACTTCCTAGTTTCATTCAGAACCAATTTCAACTTCACAGCGAAGGATATTGGACTTGAAACAATACATACTTGGATTTCAACTTCACGACGAAAGATATTCAAGTCATGGCTCAAATTCACGACGAAGGGGCCATCCACAATTTCAACTCCACGACGGAGGATATCGTGCCATTTGAGGCTCAACTTCACGACAAAGGGGTTTCCCAGTTTTAGAGCCAATTTCAACTTCACGGCGGAGGATATTGGACTCAAAACAATACAACTTACTTGGATTTCAACTTCACGACAAAGGATATCCAATTCCAGGCTCAACTTCACGATGAAGAGTGTTGAAACATTTTAATATTTCGATATAACAAATTAAGTTAAATGGATTTTAAGATTTTCCAAATGATTTTCTAAGTATATTCGATATAACTATTCGAATATCAAAACATTACTCCAAATATTTCAAAAATCATTTTTGATCCTTACTTAAGTGTAAAATTAAGTTTTAATCATAAAACAATTTCAAAATATTTTACAAAGTATTTCGAACCAATTCAAAGCCAAAAATTCCAGAATACTCAGAGGGAACCGATTCCCCCCCATAGGAGGAACCGATTCCCCCCTGAATGGTTTGGCTCCGAGATTTCCAGAATGCTCGGAGGGAACCGATTCCCCCCAAGGGGGTACCGATTCCCCCCCTGTTCAACGGTCGAAATATTTGAATTTTACACTTAGGGAACCGATTCCCTATGATAGGGAACCGATTCCCCCCACTGTCCAAGCTGTTTTATTAAATGTTTTCACACTAAAACGGCTATAATATCTTCTCTAACTATCCCCAACGTTCAGAAGTGATCCAAGGTGTATTTAAGCAAGCTTAGAAGCCATTGATCAATAACAAGAAACATCAAGCAACTAGAATCAAGAGAGAATCAAAGAGAAAGCATCAAACCTCAAGTTTGAGCATTTCAAGCCCATTTTCATTCATATTCATTTTGCTTTCAAGAACACTTTTGTGCTCAATTGTATTCATCTTTGAGTGTTCTTTTCTTTGTTCTAGAATTGTGCAAACATCTTACCTTGTGAGGTTTTCTTGTAAGTTTGCAAATTTGTAATCTTCTCTTTGAGAAAAGAGTGTTCTCAAGAGTTGGGGTATACTCTTGAGGGAATTGTAAGGTTATCTCTTTGGCCTCAAAAGAAAGAACAAATTAGTGAATTTGTTGGAAAATCCTTAGTGTGGATAGCTAAGGTAGTGGACGTAGACTTTTTTTGAGAAAGTCGAACCACTGTAAATTGCTGTGCAATTACTTTCAATTTTCTGCAAAAGCTTCCACAAAATTTTTATTGCCAATTCACCCCCCTCTTGGCCAATTTCGTCATTCGATTAACTCAACAATTGGTATCAGAGCCTAACTCATTTGAAGGTTTAATCGCCTCTTGAGTCGATCCGGGAAGAGTTACATCGATTACAAAGTCATCAATGGCCTCCACTTCAAACTTCGACTCCGGTCTTGATTCGATGCCCGTCAACAAGCCTCCTTTCTTCAATGGAGCTAACTATGCCTATTGGAAGAATAGAATGATGTACTTCATTCAAGCAAGTGACATGGGAGCATGGAATGCTGTAGAAGAAGGATACATCAAACCTCTCACTCATCCAAGGTTGTGGAGTGAAGGAGAGACAAGAATGTTCCAGCTCAACTCCAAAGCCATCCATATTATTTTTTGTGCTCTTGGACCAGATGAATACGGAAGAGTTTCATCGTGTACAACCGCCAAAGAAATATGGGACAACTTCAAGTCACACATGAAGGTACAGATGAGGTAAAGAAATCAAAATTAGTATTCTAACGCATAGCTATGAAAATTTCAGGATGAAACCAAATGAAGACATCAAGCTATGACGGATAGATTTTCAACGATTGTCAATGGTCTCAAATCATATGGAGAGATCATCTCAAATGAAAAGCTTGTGAGGAAGTTAGTCTACTCCCTCCCAAAATCATGGCAATCAAAGAAGACGGCAATCATCGAGTCTAAGGACCTATCGTCCTTAACTCTTGAAGAACTTATCGGTTCACTCCTCACTCATGAGATGATGCTTGAAGATGAGGGGACCTTGATAAAGTTGAAGAGACACCAAAGGAGAAGGAGAAGAAGAAAAACATTGGAGTTGCTCTCAAATCCACAAAAGATGAGAGTGATTCTAATGATGATGATGACGAGGAAATGGCATTGTTTGCCAAACGGTTCAGAAAAATGATGAGACCTTACCAAGGAAGAAAATTCAAACGAAACGAAGGCCTCAAAAATGAACCAAAAGAGAAGGACCCAATCATTTGCTATGAATGCAAAAAGCCGGGGCATGTCAAATATGATTGCCCACAATTGAAGAAAAAGGGTCAATCAAAGAATAAGCACAAGGCTCATGTGGCTACATGGAGCGATGAAGAAGGTTCCGATGAAGAGGAACAAGAAGTAGCAAACTTGTGCTTGATGGCATTCGGGGAAGATTCTAAGGTAACCTCTAACTCATCTGATTTTGATGATTTATCTTATGATGAGTTATTTGAGGAGTACAATGGGTTGGCTTCGGATTATGAGAAATTGTTTTTAAAATATAAAAATGATGTTTCAAAATTGAAAAATGAAAACAAACTCATATCCAAAACCAACAACGATCTTGAAAGTAAAATCAAAAATTTGCAAATCAAACTAGAAGAGTTTGAAAAGAAAAATTTAGATTTGCAAAATTTACTTTCAAAGATCAATGATGATCATCAAAAGAAAATTGATGATCTTAAAACTTCTTTTGATAAAGTTGGAACAAAACTTTTGAAAAAGGTGAAAATTCAAATCCAACTTTGTTAGAAAAAGTTTTAGAAACTACAATCATAGAGGTCCCCAAAGAACCTCAAATGGAAAAATCATTAGAAGTGTGTGGGTTCCTAAAGAACTCATTACTACTAAAGATAAAAATATCCTACACAAATGGATACCTAAAGGGACTAGGATTTTGGAAACTAATGAATATGGACCCAAAAGAATTTGGGTACCAAAAATCAAAATTAATCTATGTTTGTAGGGAAGGAGCATTGCTACAAGGCACGGGAAACAAATTCAAACTCATGGTACCTTGATAGTGGATGCTCAAGACATATGACCGGAGACAAAAGCCGGTTCATTGAGCTTAACACCAAAAATGGAGGAGAAGTGACTTTTGGAGACAATTCAAAAGGTCACATTGAAGGTATTGGTACAATAGGGAATACCTCTTCCATACAAATTAAAAATGTTTTATATGTGAATGGATTAAAGCATAATCTATTGAGTATTAGTCAATTATGCGATAAAGGATTCAATGTCTTATTTGAAATTAATGGTTGTAAGTCATTGACATTGCATCTAATCGGATTATGCTTGTTGGTCATAGAATAGGAAACATTTACATGGTGCATTTAGATTCTATTGATATGACTAATTTATGCCTGGTTGCTAAGGATGAGCATGATAGTTGGTTATGGCATATGAGACTAGGTCATGCTAGCATGAGTGTTTTGCAACGGCTAATTCAAGGTGATTTAGTTCGAGGGTTGCCTAAGCTTAAATTTGATAATGATAAAATCTGTGATGCTTGTGCTAAAGGAAAACAAAAACGAGTTTCTTTTAAATCTATTAATGATGTATCAACTAGTAGAGTATTACAATTGATCCATTTAGATCTTTTTGGGCCAACTAGAACTACTAGCTTGGGAGGAAAACAATATGCATTTGTCTTGGTAGATGACTATTCTAGATACACTGGGTTCTATTCTTAAGTACTAAGATGAAGCATTAGAAAATTTCATCACATTTTCAAAAATAATCCAAAATGAAAAAGGTTACTCTATCACTAGTGTTAGAAGTGATCATGGAACTGAATTTGAAAATCTTGGATTTATTGAGTTTTGTAATTCTAACGGTATTAGCCACAATTTTTCAGCACCTAGAACCCTCAACAAAATGGAGTTGTTGAGAGGAAAAATCGAACTTTAGAAGAAATGGCTAGAACCATGCTTTGTGAAAATAATTTGCCAAAATATTTTGGGCGGAAGCCACAAATACCGCTTATTATGTTGTAAATCGAGTAATGATTAGGCCAATTTTAAAGAAAACTCCATATGAAATTCTCAAAATAAAAGCCTAACATTAGCTATTTTCATCCTTTTGGATGTAAATGTTTTGTTTTAAACAACGGTAAAGAAAATCTTGGTAAATTTGATGCTAAAAGTGATGAAGGAATTTTTCTGGGTTACTCCTTAAATTCTAAAGCTTATCGTGTATTTAATAAAAGAACTTTAGTTGTAGAAGAGTCTATACATGTTGTTTTCGATGATAATCCCCTTCCGAGGAAGGATTCTTCTGTTAATGATGATGTAGGTATTGTACAAGCAAATGACGTTAGACATTACGTTGGAGAATCATCATCAAAGGAAGAAACAAAGATGAGGAAACTCATGATCCCTCGAGAATCCAACCATTGAAGAAAGGGAAGTATCTTTTCCAAGAGAGTACAACTATGTCAAGGATGGTGAAATTATAGGTGATCTATCAAAAGGGGTAACTACTCGATCTTCTCTTAGAAATATCTGTAATTATGTTGCATTTATTTCATGCATAGAGCCTAAGAACATCAAAGAAGCATTAAAAGATGAACATTGGATTATGGCTATGCAAGAAGAATTAAATCAATTTGAGAGAAGTAAAGTATGGACATTAGTTGAAAGGCCTAGTAATAAATCTACTGTAGGTACTAGATGGGTTTTTAGAAATAAACTTGATGAAAGTGGTAATATAGTGAGGAACAAGGCTAGACTTGTTGCTCAAGGCTATACTCAAGAAGAAGGCATAGACTATGATGAAACATACGCTCCCGTAGCTAGGATGGAAGCAATTAGAATGTTATTAGCATTTGCATGTTTCAATGAATTTAAATTATATCAAATGGATGTTAAAAGTGCATTTTTAAATGGTTTTATAAAAGAAGAAGTGTACGTGGAACAACCTCCAGGTTTTGAAGATTCAAATTTTCCGGATCATGTTTTAAAATTGACAAAAGCTCTTTATGGTTTAAAACAAGCTCCTAGAGCTTGGTATGAAAGATTGTCAAATTTTTTAATTGAAAAAGGTTTTTTAAAAGGAAAGGTTGACACTACATTGTTTTTAAAGAGAAAAGGTAAAGATTTATTAGTAGTTCAAATTTATGTTGATGATATAATATTTGGTTCTACTAATGATGTTCTTTGTCAAGAATTTTCTAAGCTAATGCAAAGTGAATTTGAGATGAGCATGATGGGGGAGCTCTCATTTTTCTTGGGACTCCAAATCAAGCAAAGAAAAGATGGCATCTTCATTAATCAAGCTAAGTACGTCAAAGATATGCTCAAGAAGTTTGGACTGGAAAATGGGAAACCTCATAACACTCCAATGAGCTCTTCAACAAAGCTTGACTTAGATGAAGGAGGTAAATGTGTAGATGTTAAATTATATAGGTCATGATTGGCTCTTTGCTTTATCTAACTGCAAGTAGACCGGACATTATGTTTAGTGTTTGCTTATGTGCTAGATTTCAATCATGTCCTAAGGAATCACATTTACTAGCTGTTAAGAGAATCTTTAGATACCTTAAGGACACTCCTAATTTAGGACTTTGGTATCCTAGAGACTCTAGTTTTAGCTTGCAGCTTTTTCTGATGCGGATTATGGAGGATGCAAATTAGATAGGAAAAGCACCTCCGGTACTTGCCAATTCCTTGGAAATATGCTGATTTCTTGGTTTTCAAAGAAACAAATTGTGTTGCTTTATCTACCACTGAAGCTGAATACATTTCAGCTGGTAGTTGTTGTGCACAAGTTTTATGGATGAAACAACAACTTTTTGATTATGGAATTGAAGTAGGTACTATTCCTATCAAGTGTGACAATACTAGTGCTATTTGTCTCACTAAAAATCCCGTCCACACTCTAGAACTAAGCACATTGAAATAGACATCACTTCATTAGAGACCATGTCACTAGGAAGATGTAGTTCTAGAATTTGTTGATACTTGCACCAATTAGCGGATATCTTTACAAAACCCTTAGACAAGGAAAGATTTTGGACACTTAGGAGAGAATTAGGTTTGACCAATCTATCTTCACTTAGTGTTTAAAATAATTTTAGCACTTTTAATAAATCTTGAAAAATGCTTATATTTTTTGATTGCATTCTTGCTATTAGTTAGGGGGAGTTTGTGATTCTTAATGAAAATTAATTTTATGTTCAAAAATCAATTAAAGATTTAATTAATTATTTGAACATAATTATGTTGATATATGAGTTGCCAATACCACTAGAAAAGATTAATTTAGCATTTTGTGCTTAAAAAATTCGGATTTTAGCATTTTGGTGCAGAGGGAATCGATCCCCCCCCTGAGGGAACCGATTCCCCCTTTGAAGGGGAACCGATTCCCCCCACAGGGGAATCGATACCCCCTGGGGTTCTGCTAAAATCGGGCAGAATACCCCAAACTCTCCAAAAACCCTCTTCCTCTCTCTCCGCCGTTCTCACCCTCTAAACCCCTCAAATCTCATTTGCCTCAAATCAACGATATTAATCGAATTTGCTTCATAAATCTTCCAACCTGTTGGAATCATTAAAATCGTGCAAACATCTAAATCCCCTCAATCTTCATATTTCAAGTAATTTTTCTAAACTCTTTATTTCATTATTTTTGAACATAGGATTAGTTTTCAATTAGTTCTAGGAAATAGTGATCGGGCATTGATTATTTAGTGATTAGAAAGATGTTACAACTAATTTCATCAAAAACACAAGAATTTTTCAAATTTTTAAAAAATTTTCGAAATAAAAAAAAAAGTTTTTCAAATTATTGTGTTTTTGATCAAATTATAATTATTAAAAACTATACATATATTGTTTCTCAAACCATATTTTTCAAAAGTTTTCAAAAACTTTGCCCATTAGGATTGTTTTAGAGAATCTTGAAATATTGAGGACTCATTTGAGTTTTGGGATTAATTGAATTGCATACACTTGTTTTAAAATTGCAGGTTATTATATCTATTCCGATTTCCTTCACCATGTCAAATCCTAAACGTCCTAGGTCTTCATCTAGTCGTTCCAGTCGTCAACCAAATCCACCCCAAATCCTCATTCTATTCCAATTTCTAATCCAATCCCACTGATCCTAACTTGACCATCCAAAATTCGTGTTTCAATCATCCTGGGTCTAGAAATCACCGATATGGTATTATCAATATTCGATTCTTACAAAATCCGGAAGAACGTATTCCTTCTCGTCAAGCTATGTTAGCGATTTTAAATATCTTCCCATTTTACAAGAATGGAAATTGATAAACGATCTTGAACCCATCGTTTACCATCACTTGTTCGTAATTCTACTCTAATGCTGTATGTTTAAAAACCAAGCTGAAACAGAAACCATAGGAATTCGTTCCTACCTCCTAGGACAATTCTTATATATTGACCCGGCATATATAGCCAATACATTTGGATTAGATAATGATGTATCTGAAAAAACAAATTTTAGGTTCTCGTTACAAAAGAAGAGATAGTGCGAGTGTCTTAGACCTACATGAGCGTTTTCTTCATCTAATGATTTCTTGGTGGTTTCGACCATCCGGAGGTCGTTATTCTACTCTTAGAGCTTTGGATCTTTGTGGTTACATGTTTCGAAAACCGTATTAAAATTAACCTACCTCAGATTATTTTGCTGAAATTATTG